>NC_137627.1:2316528-3691528 GCF_963383615.2 Lipophrys pholis
TTCAGTTCCATACAAAAGTGCAGCTTTGGTTTTCGGCTCATTCTTAGCTGTCTATGTCTCTAAACTTCATCTGCATTAATTTCACCTAAGGTCACTTCACACTTTCAGTACATTCTTCATTACCTTTTTCCAAGCCTGAGACTGCCTGGTGGTTCTTCCGAGTTTAGCTCAGTTCCTCGTGGGTTTAGAGAGACTCGACGGCCCTTGTGAGTCATAGGAGGCCACGAATCAAAAAAACAAGGTGCTGTGATGGTGGATAAATCTGTAATTCTACTTTGAGGTTAGTTGCTGTCCACATCACAGGCTTGTGGTCCTGGTAATTTTTCTATGATGCCTATTTTAGTGACATCTGACCATGGATTAAAGGGGAGACCGCATAGTTTGGCTCCTCCAGGCTCGCTGAAAGTCCGTGGAAGAAATAATAAACAGATCGAATTTAATCAAGATTAAAGGTGAGCATGCGACAGACCGCGCTGTCAGAGGAATTCACATCAACCTGAGCAGAACTGCACTCAGCCAGATGCACACAATGTCATGAAACGGGATTAAGTATGCATTTGATGCATGCTTTATGAAAAACATTATGGATTTAGTTTTGCACCACAGCGACTGGACTCAATAATTATTGAGCCACATGCAATATCAATTCAGTGAGAAGCAGAAGCAGATTCAGCTGTTCCCTACCATGTAATTCTTTGTGTTTTGAAAAAGCACTGGTGATTTTCTTGAGATCTCTTTCATTTAATTTCCATTTTTCCTTTTGTACCAACACTGACCTTCAGATCGCAGATGTCTGTGTTTCGTTTGTTACACTCCCAATATTTTTTATTGTTAGCATTCCCAAGTGTGCCTTAGGTATCAAAAAAAGAAGAAGTTTTTGAGCATGTAGGAATACAAATCTGAGTTTTATCAAGACTTGGTAAACAAATGCGAAAAGAGGGTATGATCTCTCCCCAGCCTTATTGATTCATGACATACTGTGAAAGTATTTGGTCTCCCAAAATAAAATCCATGATTTGAAAACATTGCTGGGGAGCATATTGCTAAGGCTGTTTTTATGTCGGACGGGTTATCAGACAACAGCAAAACACGGTGCTGAGTAGAAGACAAGAGTCCATACCTGAAGTCACTAACACATGAATCCTCTCATGTCCTGTGCCTTCCTTCAGTGTGAGGGATTGGGTTGTTTTAGCTTAAAGCTTTCTTAAAGTTTTCTTCAAGACACAAGTCAATGAGGATTCTGACTCCACGCTGCTCCGCTACTTGAGGCCCATCGGGATCGAAGCATAATGGATGGTATGTCTCAAAGGTGGGCTGTACAGTGTTTAAGCAGCAGGGCACGTATTCCTGCAGAGATCTATTGTCGACTTTTACTCAGACTAAACACGAACCCGAAGCTCCGCCAGACCATTTCCTCCAGATTGCAGCACATTTAAGGAAATATGAGCATCAGTCGCCTTGTTGAATGTGGGTTGGGACGGGTTCATGAGGCATTTCACACGCTTTGTGTGGATCAAACTGAAAAACCTGAGATCAGCTCGGCGATCAGACTGTGGTGGTTTGGGTCACTTTGAGTTTTCTGCACTCTGTACCTCGGAGATAATCGACATAACACAATACTGTGAAACCCTTACCAACTATCCATACTTTATCTGTGTCATCTGTGGTGCATCCTGGTCAGTTCATCACGGGACAAACAGACAATCAACTGAGCATGCATCTCTTTGGACTGTGGAAAAACCTCTGCACGCACAGAGACCACATGCAAACTCCACACAGAAGTGCCTCAAGCGCCATAACCAGAATCAAACCGGTCTTATTACTGCGAAGCAATAGCACTACCCACTACACACTACGACACCTAAATCCTTTTAAAATATATTAAACACAACGTGCACAGATGGTTTTCGTTTTTTGAGAAAAGTTATGCGAGTATCATACCTTTAATTTTTCAACTAATCACAATGTTTAAGATATTTTACACATTTCCGTTTCTTGTCTCCTGAAACTGCCAAAATAAATCGTACATGTTTGGAGAATAACGGCTAAATTCCTTGTGATACCCTTGAGTGGGCCATGAAATGAAAAGCCCCCAGATCCATGTGTATTAAGGAATCTGAGATTATTCTCACATCTGTTTCAATCATGCAGGTATGTTGGCTGATGAGGATGCAGAATGAGAAGTAGTATACCAGAGTATGAAATTTAATGTTAGGTTTGCTGGCTGTGGCATCTGTTTGCTTCTTTTGTTGCAGATACACAGTAAAAGAGGAAATAGGTTGTGTGGTATATATATGATACGATATGATATGATATGATATGATATGATATGATATGATATGATATGATATGATATGATATGATATGATCCCGTCGTCTTCGACGCTGCAAGGTCGGACTTCCCTTAAATCTCCATTATTCTCCCTGTGAGTTTTCTCAAAATGAAAAATCTGTTTCCTTTGCTCTCAAAACTTTTAACTGAAAAAGAATTATAATGGCCAATTATTGTGGTTAGATTAGTTTTTCCTTTATGTTTACATCCTGGCGCCTCATTTATCACACAGCAATTGAACACAAGGGTGAAGGGGGAAAAAAAAAGAAAAAAGAATCAAATATTAACTCCAAATGAGAATAGAGAGTTAAAAACATGGTGTTCATTTGTCTATTTGCAGGATCCCACCCTGAAGGCGAAGCATAATTCTGGCAGGACCGTGCCATTCCTCTGCAGTTCGAGCTCAGGGACATTTGGAAAAGATGTGGTGCTGCTCAGCAAATCCAAGGTGTGAATGTGCGTGACTACATAAATAGAAAACAGGGCCGGCTCTGTTGACAAAAACCCTGCCTGCACTGTAAATGCTTGCATGGATTAAAAGAGGCTCGAAAAAGTTTCCCCAACCACAACAATATTGGCTTTCTCGTGCATTTTTCTGGCAACAAAGCCGGTAAATTGCCTGTGACTTATTTGCTTCTCTCGTACGTTTTGTATATTGACTTCTAAATAGTTTATCCCTGCTGCAAAACAGTGAGAGCTAAGCACCTGTATTTATGCTTTCATTCTGTTGAGTGTTTTCTGTATTGACCATAATTACAGCGGAGCGCTGGTCAAGGGGTTAGAAAACGTGGCATCCTGCTGAGATGAGAATTGTCAAAATAATATTTAAGTGTAATAAGGGTTTTTGTGGCAAAGTGGAAGGTTTAACACGTAAGCACCGGGCACAGCGTGCCTGAGGGAAAACTGCAAACAGGCTGGCGAAGATGAAGAGATTTTGATCAAAAGTAGTTTCTGTAAAAAGTTTTGTTTATGACCAAACTGTTAAACTAGCATCCACTTTTAAGATTCCATTTACACTTTTGTTATAATCTGGGGTCCGTTTACACGACAACGGCACTCGGAGCCACTACCGACGCAACTTTTTGAGAACCTTTTGATAACGCTCTGACTCCATCATCAAGCGAACGGATGAAAACACAACTATATGAAAATACTCCGTGTAGACGGTGGAATCGCTGCTCTTGCGCATGAATCTTTTCTGACACGAAAACGCAAAAAATTATACATTTATCACTTGAAATGTTGTCGTATAAACAGGATCTATAATTCTTATTGTTTTCATTTTAGGCTGAATTGCAAATGGTTGATCTGTACGTTTCTCAGCCATCTTTTCAACTTTTATTTGTCCAGAACATGTCTATATATCTTATCATTTGTCCAGTCAGCAGGCATCTCAAAGCAACTGGATCAGCTGAACTCAGTCACGCAAATTCTTGTTTGAGGAAACCGGAGTACCTGGAGTACTGAAAATGCAAATTCCGCACAGAAAGGCCCCTCAAAGCCCCGGAGTAGAGAGCTAACCTCTGCACCACTGTACAGCCCTGTATATAACATCTGTCTTCCATACAGCTTCATCCAAACTGCGGTTGCGGGGCACTCGAGCCAGTCATGGTTGACTACGGGTGAGAGGCAAGACAAAGAAACAATCACACTTACGGGCAATTTTACACGCCAGCTAACCTGAAAGATTTGTTATTGGACGACGAAAGGAAACCAGAGTTCCAGGAGAAAAGCCACCACACGCAGGGAGAACATGCACACTCTGCACTACCAGACATCCTCACTTTGAGGCAGGAGTGCTGAATGTCGCATTTTTCCTTGAAAAGGTTGTCACGTAGACTCTTGTTCATCCAGGGATTCAAACCATCAATCTACCAGTCACTCTCTTCTCTAGCTTCTCAGTCACCACGGTCTTGCCACTTAACAACAATCTTTCTCAAATACCTGCACAGTGTTACTTCCTGCCTCCTGCTTCCACAAATTACAGAGACGTCAGGAAAAAAAAGTAAAAAATCGAAATCCCTCGTGATTCCCTGAAATGAAAGCCCACAGGCTCTTATTTAAAAGGAAATCTGAGATTTTATTCAGATTGTGGTTCTCACGCTTGTTTTCTCACAACAAAGCCAGCCAGACTGCAAGTTATTGATTTTTTTTCTTTTCGTTTTACACTTGACAGGCTTTTAACTGCAAAACAGTTAGAAAACTTTACTTAACTGTAATAAGAATAGTCCAATCTAAATATGCATGAAATATGATTTTTGTGGCAAAAGATTTTTTAACCCCCCCCCCCCCCCCCATCTCTTCCCTCAAATACCAAAACAGTAGTTTATGTTGTATTTCAGGAAATAGAACTAGAAGTCAAAATAGAAATTGACAACTAAAATGTGGAACTGTTATTACAATTATGATTACAAATTGGTTATTTGCATATAATCTTGTGAAAATCAAAAGTGAGTCAAAAGCATATTATATAAGTTTTGCACAACAGCGTCAGGACAAATAAACAAGATATATGTGCAATTAAAATGACTAAATACATGGCATTTTTCTCTCATGCAATGTACCAAAATGGTCTTCTTGGTACTAAATGATGGGAAACTGAGCTTCGCTAAAAAAGATCTGCCAAGCATGAGGATGATTCAGCATGTCAGCAGAAGGTTTTTTTCTTGCCGGAGGATGCAGGACTAATGAGATTTGGAAATGAAACCTTGGGTGCTACGTGAATAGCAAAAGCGTCTGCACTATAAAGGAAATCAGTTGTAGAAAACTGAAGTTAAAGACTCACTTTAACAGCAAACAGCCAAATATGTTCTTATGTCGTATCGTTCACGCTTTGGAAGTCATTACTTCTAAACTTTATACGAGAGGAAATCTACTTTTGGCCTTCCTATTAACTGCTGTCTGGCTTCTAACAATAACACCCACTTCAGTAATGAATGCTTTCCAATTAATACACTATCAATCACACAGTTCAACGCGTCGTCCTCCTGCAGGACGAAATTCCTCAGACATTGTAAGGAGTCTAACTAATTCTGATGGAGATCACTTTTATTCTCCAGGAATGCATTGTGTTGATGGAGGAAAGGAATGCACAGCATTGACGGAGATGCCCAGGAATTTCCCAAAACAATTAAATTGCTCAAGCAAACGTTTCTTTGAGGAAAAAAGAACAAAACGACCCGGAAAGAAGAAGCAGAGGAGAAAAAAAAGTAACCTCACTAATCCCATTACTCCACGTCTCACAATGCTGTCACTTGAGAAAGTTGACAGTCTGTGGATTCGACTCGGGTCTGTCGTTCTGAAACACACCGTCAAAGCTCTGAAGTGAACAATCGCTGTCAGGGTCAGCACGGCGCAACCTGGGCGAATTCCTTCTTCTCCTCACCATGGCAGCCTCACGCAGCTCCGCAACTGCATGTTCTCACCACTCCAGCTGAACGGCACCACGCAGACAGAGTGACAGGATAAACTGAAATAATATATACCCGTGGAAACTATTTCCCTCTGCCATGATTCGGTTGCTGTGATCATTTTCTTTGGCAGATGCGAAGTTTTCACTTGTTTCCACAGGAAACATGAATGACCCACACCCTCCCATCACCAGTAAATTACATTCCTCTATTTATGGGAGCAAAAGTCATCCTATTTCACAACTCCCTCTGAACTCATATGAAAACTATAATCAATGCCGAAAAATGGTTAATAACGTCCATAAAGTTGTTCTCAAGTTAACATGAAGAAGACGATCATGAATGTGGTTGACCAAATATGTGCCCGAAGAAGCCGGGAGAGTTTTTCTGTTAACGTACGTCGACAAGACAGGACTACGGTTACGATTCCCAAAACAGGACATGTGTGCAAAGCATGTTGTTTTGCCCAGCGATGCGATGGGGGCTCCGGCGTCGGCCCTCCAGGAGGCCAGCTTCACCAACAATTTGTCCAACGGTCACATGATCCATATGGTCATGCTCGCGAACAAACATTAACATAACAAGAAACAGGGCTGAATAGTTAGAAATGGTAAACAGTTCCTCATGGAGATGCAAATGAAAAACAGCCTCTTGAAGTTTGAGCTCAAAACTCAGTTGAAAGCAAAAAGTAGGAATTGGACTTTTCCGCGTCTTTTTCTTCCACATGCTCGATGCATGTTGTGTTAAAATGAGTAGAATAAAATCCTGTCAGTGGTAGATATGTTTACTATTGTGCAGATTTTGGTTGTAATAACCAATATTGGTATCAGTAATAGAGTACAGTTTTAAGTTACTGCTTTCAAAACAATAAGGTTTCCCTACTGTTACAGTTTTTTTTACTACATAAAATTGGTAATTTGTGTTACATCAAATTGTTCCTCGTTTAAGATCTCTTGATAATGTCCGCATCTTATGAGCCAGTAAGTTTAGTTGAAGCAGGATCAGTGCGGCAGGGGAAGATGCTCCATGATGTGGGATTTAATGGATTGTAGGACAACTCGTCCATAGGTAAGATTTCAGAATTTGTTTGAGAAAATAAATCCTGCACAATGTACTTTTACATATTGATATTTCTAATTGATATTTTATATATTTTTCATATATCTAGTATATGACCATATATATTTAGTATAGTATCATATGCCTCCCTCATTCTTCCATATCTGAGTTACGATGTGCAAATATGGGGAAATATTGTTAGATATTGAGTAATTATAATCTTCCACCTCTTATTCAGAAGTTCTTTGTGTCAATGATACTTAATGATCCTTCCAAACGTGTCAAATATACTTTGAAATCCAATACTTCAAATCCATAATGCTGAAAAAAATTTGTTGTGGACGAGTTGTCTGGAATCACATGGACGAGTTGTCTGGAATCACATGGACGAGTTGTCTGGGGCTGCAGTTTTGTGGACAAGTTGTCGGTGCATCGATTTAATGAGCGTCTACCGGCCACATGTTCTTCAGCTTGTTAGTCTTTGAGACTTGAGAAGATCTTCAAAGAAATGATTTACGAACTAATAACAAGAAGCTGCAGCGAGAAAATGAAGGACCAACAGCCGCAGAAAGCTCTTGTAGTATTATTTGAGTATTACAGGCTAATCTATGGGTTACTTAATATCAGGACTCTTTCCTGTTGCTGTCGACATTTAGATATAAAGGTTATTATGCCACTATTTTACCCAGTCAAGATGAAATGAGGCTGCATGTGGTCCCCCGAACTAAAATGTGTTTGACATGCATGTTTTAAAGTATTAGCTCTAATGTTACTTATATTTTGCAGCATGTACTCAATACTTCTGTTCACACTTTTGTATTATAGTAACATTTTGTCATCACGGACACTTTATCTTTTAAATTGCGGTTTCCCTGGATGATAAAAACAGAAATTCCTTATTGAGCCCAAGTTGGGTTGTGAACATGCAGGTCCTTGTCATTGGGAGATTGACTGCCAGGTGCACGGCCACAGAGAGGAGTGCTATTGTCATCATCATTCATCTCTGAAGAGAAACCCCCAACTGGACTCCAGGAGGAGAGGTCAAGTGCATCCGGCCATTTGTCTGAGGAAGTGTGCGCTGGAGTTACGCATCTTTGTGGACGATTAAATCTGCCATTCCCCGTCAGCGTCCAGCAGTATGGATGGAAGGCAACGGAAGCTGTTCGAAACTGAAGTTAAAGTCATCCTTTGGGTTTTCAATCTATCCACAGCATGGCAGGGTCAACATCCTACTGTATGGTCCAGTACCTTGCCTGTATGTCTGTTCATCCGGACCATCATAAATATTCATTGACTCAAAGTTCACCCAAAGTCACACTTTGTGAAAGTACTACACTTATACTACACAAATAATTCAAACCTTTGTACAATTGATTTTCTACATTTATTCAGATAGTGCCAATTATAACCCAATGGGTTAAGAAAAACTGTTAATTGGTAGGGGGAAAAACTCTGTTTCAATCATTTAAAATATATTAATAAAAAAAAGAAAAGAAAAGAAAAAAACAGCGTTAGTACTTATAGTAATGACGTGCATTGTTGACACAGAGATGGAGTCGGAGCGTTTTCAAAAAGTTCCACCTTGACAGATGTTTTGGAAGTTTTCTGCCGTTTCAATGGAGAGGGAGTCGTAGTATTTTCAAAACGTTCCTCCTTCAGATCCGTTTTTAAAAAGTTACGTTTTCATCCAAGCTCTTTACGTGATAGGAGCGTGGATGAAGCAGGTGTAAAAGATGGATGGATGATCTCCACTGTAACTCCTCAATACGTTACCGCTGCATCTGTTTTCGATCCATGAGTTATCACAACCATCCCCAATACCTTTGATATTCTTTGATCATACTTCATAATTAAGTCCTTCAGTGTAAGCAAAAAAAAAAAAGGAAATTCCCAACATATATGAATATTCACAGGGGTATAAGATTTATACTTCAGTGAAAAAAATACCTTGTACTATCATTTTCTCTGGCCCGTTCATGCTCTTGAGTGATTAATGTGACTGTTTGATAAATGGCATGAAACGAATGGCTCTCGGTGGACCTCGGCTTCTCTGGGGCGTTTGTCCTTGGAGCAAGGCTTTTCAAATTATAAAGACTTATATTCTGTATTGTCCCAAGTCAGCTGCTGGATATGAGACTAGTATCGCCAGGCCTGTGCTGTGAGAATTTCTGGAATATGGTGACATCAAAGGGCAATAACACACAGCTGTGACCATGTACAGCAATTTTCCAAACATCTGAACAGCTGGTCAGTTATAATCTATGACCTTAAATCGTTGGACTGACGACTGCTCGAGCATGCAGCGCAGTCTGCTGTGTAAAATAGGCCCATCTTGGGAAACATAATGAATGCTTGTCAGAAGTTTAGGAACGACGCTAAAGACTCAAGCTAGAGATGTCCAAGGCTTACTCCAGAAGAAGGATGGACTTTATAAGGTGAATTGGGAGTAAATCTAATTTATAAAGGACCCATGAGAAGATCCTACATCAGTTTGTCATGTTTCGGTGTTAGTCATGCACAGATGTTCAAGACAAGAGCTGCTATGATACTGTCAAAGCCATATGTGCTCTGGTTTGCACAAACACTATAATCAGTAGCACTCCATAAACCAGCTGCGGAGCCCACGACTAAAAACACACAGTACAGGTTTCACATCAGACATTACCGATAAATGTACCAGTATAATCATCGCAATGGTGAAAGAAATTATTTTATTACCTCAGATATAGAAAATAACCGCATCCCATTTCGACTCTTTGATGATCCTCCGAGGTTTTGAGTTCAGTTCCTTTGACTGTGGCGCACAGAGTCATTTACTCTCCAACTCATCAGTCCAGGGACCTCCAGCCAAAACCTCCGGCCAAATAATTAACAAATGGTAAGGATGTCATAACAGATAAAGGAGATGTATGATCACTGTGGTGAGAGAGACGTTCAGGAAGCCAGCCAGAAGGCAGCCCGTGGCTTCTCCACGTCCGCAAGGTCAATGACCAGCTACAAGCGCGGAATACATTTTTAAGTGCGCATGTCTTACATTCGAAAGCTCATTCACATACGTTGCACACCACCCAATGTCAGCGAGCTCGCAAGGCAAAGAGGAAACCGTCAGCAATCTATTGGCAAGAGTTTGAGTGAAGAGAGCTTGAATCGTCAGGTCTTTGCTATTCCCCACAGATCTCTGAATTGTAAAAGCTTTGAAGAAAGATTGTATCATCGGTGACACTTAACCTTGTTCCAGAGGTGAAATTTCAATGACCGTAAAAAGAAATAACGGCTTAAAAAACTTCTTTGGAAAGTTTGGGCCTAAACTTTCTCAGTGATCACTGCTACGCCAGGAGAATACACTTAATAACTGAAACACTGTGCACACATGGAAAAAAGGGTGTCCAGAAGATTTATCACCATCAGGACGATCTCCATTAGCACCTGAATAAGAATTCATTAATAACCCTCGCAATGTACCTGCTCACACAGTCTGACATCTTTCTGCTCTTCTAAATCCAGACTCAGGGTGTCATCAGTAGAGCTAATGCTCCACAGAAAATGTTTTTCACTTTACTCATGAACAGGAAGACGTTATTATTCTTGCATGTAAATTAAAGTCTTTGCCGTTGTCACACTGAAAGCCGCCGGCTCTGGGTCCGTCTGTCTGTCTGCAGGGTTTTTTCTGTGAAACAGGAGGTTTTTTTCTTTATACTGTCTCCTTTGCATGAACATGTGGAATTGTGGGTTTTTCTCTGTAAAAGAACCTTGAGAGTAGTATTTTGTATTTGGCGTTACATGAATCGAATCGAATCGAATTGAACTGACTGTTGCACACAGGTTTTTGCAATCAAGTCATAGACTTGGAAGATTGCTAAAATCTCATAGTTTGTACAATGTAAATAGTTTAGATGGTCTGTGAGTGTGTGTGAGTGATCGTCTATCTGTCTGTGTTGGCCTTGTAATGGGCTGTCGACCTGCCCAGTGCAGCTTCTTGTGATAGTTATCTTCATCTAGAAGACTTCCTCGAGTGTGTAAACTGACTGAAGTCGGAGGAATTCACAGTGACTCTCCGTATGGACCTGTTGAAGCGATGCAGTGGTATATTGGTCAGGATGGTTGACTCACATTTGTCCATTATAGCTTCTTGTGATAGTCATTATTGTCAGAAAACTTCCTAGAGCGTATAAACCCACGAAAGTAGGAGGAATCCCTAGTAACTCTCCTTGTGGGCCTGTTGGAGCGATGCCATTGGTAAAGTGATCAGCACAGTTGACTAACAGCCCAATGCAGGAGGTTCACATTGAGTCCAGATCCTTTCTGTGAGGAGTTTGACATTTCGGCCTCGGTCCCCTGGCTTCCTCACACAACCCAAAAACAGAATAGCTTTACTAGAGGCTTTACATTTTTTAAAGATTTATTCCATCAGGAACAACTCATACAATACCACTACCTACTTCCTGTGAAATAAACCTTTTCAAATTAATAACTTCCCCACGAGGATTCAGTGCTGTCCGGAGCAGGTACAGTATGTTCTTGCAAGAAATTCCTCTTTGGACGATTTCAGGTGGAAAAAACAGACCGGTGAGGATGATGGAGAAACGGAAAAAGGAAAATAGTATTGGATGTATCAGCTTGTTGGATCATCTCAATTTTAGACAATAAAATGTGATATAGACATACTTCTAAAGCCGTTTTATAACGTGCACCTTTTTTCCATATGGTAATTTTCCTGTGATATTTGCTACACTCAGAGATTGGATAATGATTTATAATATTATGCAGGAGCGTTTCAGCAAGAGATTCAGCACCACCATGCAGCTTAATGTACTGACTGAATTACAGAAAGAAATATTCTTATTCTCTCATTCTGTGCCAGCTCACATTGCTGGACACTGTTTTATAGTATCTCATATTATGGTAATGTAGGCAAGGCAATGGGGCAAGTCAGAGTGCCCCACACTACCAGGGAAGAACATCAAGCAATGTTAATACATAAAAAACATAAATTAAAACATAAACGTAATATAAACACATATAAGCAGAAAGAAAGATTAAATATTTAAAACGTGCTCGCAGTTCAAGATAATTAAAAAGGAGACAGCGCTGCAAAAGGTAAAATATTTGCTTTAATAAAAGGCTGCAGCAAACAGAAAGGTTAAACCAACAGTGTGCAGTGACAGTCCCTGACAGGTAAACTACTCCCTGAGATTTAAGGCCTGGGTGCAGGCGGGGGGTCCCCCATTAAGCCACCTCAAAGCCAGCAGGAGGACAGATGGACAACAATGGTGGAGACGACTACATGTGAAGGGCACTGATATGTGCTTTAAAGTCTGAGAAAGAAAGGCTATGTGCTGGTGATTCGTGACTATATTGCGGCAGATGAACTGGAGGAAGAGGTATATAGGAAGTGAAGGCCAGTACAAACAGAAGTGCTCTCTTTGATGTACAGAACAAAACCGTTTCATTCATGAGAAAAGGGGGATGAGTGGGTCACTTTGAGGGTACTTCACTGGACTCTGCCTCCGATGACATGCTCGGTGAGTCCGGGCCAAAGATATTGTTTTAATGGTGTGCAGAGAGAAGGAACAGGCAGAGACAGGAGAGCGAAAGAATAACAGGGTGTAATATCCACCAAAGTGTTTTTCTAATCACCACAGGGAGTCCGAAGGAGCGGAAGACTCTCTCCAGACCGTCTCAGGTCTGGTATCAACATCACATCTACTGCATTAATATGTCAACTGTGCAATCACGCCATGGGTGTCTTTATGTCGATGTATCATTAACTTTACATGTGCTCAGTGGATTCAAATGCATCAGGTACAAGACTGAGTAAGGCGGATACAAACCCACGTGAGAAAACACACCCCCACCGTGATGTATTGGTGCTATGGAATTTCAATTAGTTCATTTTAAACTGTTTGTTCAGATGTACATGTACACAGTTAGAAAACAAAGAAATAACATTTTTGAAACGTCTTTGAATATAGCTCACTGAATAAATGCGCTCATAGGACCAGATGGGCAATATAGCGGTATTGGTGGTAATTACAGTTCGACTTTACCCTTTAATCTTCTCTCTTTTCCTCTAATGAAGACTATGAAATAAAGAAAATGAGGACGTTAGCGGGCAGTTTTGCACGAATGTCACCACAGTAGATGTACAAAGTATTCATTCCTTCTTTCAATGGAAATCTATTTAGATTTTCTGAGGTTTATTGTTTGTCTGATAAACTTCTAAAGGCGTCTCAGTTTCACGTCTCACAGTGTCATGTCTTGTAAACGTCATATTTGGTGTCTTTTCTTCCCTCGTGTGTTTTGTTTGCGATGCTTTGCACGTTATAACTTTATACATACTTTTATATGCTTATATATGCCTTATTACATATGAGCTTTACTTTACTTGAAGCAGTGTGTCAGAAGTTGTACTTTTGCAGAATTTTCTTTTCTTCCAAGTGAGCCTCGACATCCGGGGGGGGGGTTCCAACCAATTTTACGGTCGTTTAGATTTAGATGCACAAGTAATCTCCAGATTTTTGGGATTTGTATTAGTTGTATTAGTAATATGAAAAGATATTCATTTGATTGAATCCCTTATTTTAAAAAAACCTGAACAAGACAAATAAATTGCAGTTGCCCCGTGTTATCATCTGCACTACTTTGCACGCTTGCCTCAGGTTCATATCATTTTTAATCATGTTTGCTAATGCAAAATATCGCAAAAGTTTCCCTTCATTTGTGGCTCATATTGTATTTAGTCATATAGTAGCGTCAAAGGTAAAGCAACATCACTGGTATCTCAGAGGTTTAAGTCCACTATGTGAAGAAAGAAAAGAAAGAAAAGTGCATTCTGAGTGAACGAAATAGAAAGAGCTCTTATTTTTTACAGTTTGATTGATCATTTTTCTGCTTTGCAAAGTTGACCTGAGAGCCACAATGGACCCTCTTGCAGGCTGACTTTGGCCTCATGTTTGACCTCGCTGCTCTAGATGAAAGTAAACTCCATATTCAGTCAGGTGACAGGGAGCTGATATAATCTGAGCAGAATTATGATTATGTGATAGTAAATTCATGCCTTAATAGCAGTTATGTAGTTTGAAACTGATGTTGTTTTTCTCAGAAATGGATGTAGGCCATTCAGAACTCAGGTGACTCAGCAGTCGTGACTTCATGGAAATCAGCCAACTAATGGTGGAACCTCAATCGCACTCACTCAATCACAGAAATCCATCTTTTTTCCAGGGCAGTAATGTAATGGTCCGGCCAAAACCAGCATTTTTCTTTGCTCGGAGCATTTTGCATGCAGCAGTGTTTTCAATCAGCTCGCTAAATAGTGACAACCCACAAGCCGGTGGCACATCCCACGGCTCCGAACATAATCCGAGTGCTGCACAAACAGTCTAAATTTAATAGGACTTCAGAAAGCATCCTACTTCTCCCTGTGGTGACCGACTGCGAGGAGCAGAAACATCTGCACTTTACGTGAGATGATATCCACATATGGCCCGGGTCTTGATTGTTTCAGGAGGGTGTGGGCACGCACCAACATCTGCAACCAACCACTCCCAGATGTTTCTGATAGGCCGAGTGTCGGGCTGTTTGTTAAGCGAGGGGTGATCTTTGATCCTCGGACGACGTTGGCTGCAGTGTTATGGTGAGGAGGGCCGGAGACGCTCTGAGAGGCACACAACGGAAGCACAGCAACCTCACAGAAGGGCCTGTGGTTCGCTGTGGTGAAAACATCCATGGCAAAGTGGCTTCAGCTGTGGAAAAGAGCTCTCTGGAAACCACCCAGCATCTCATGCTACTGGCATCGTAACAGAGGAAGTAAACACAAGTATAGTATAAAACCTTCTGATTTACAGTCACACTGGAAAAAAAAGAAAAAAGAAAAACGTGTAATCACATAGTAAGATTTAAGGGAAAGAGAATAAAATCTCCACAGACTGAAAGTGTATAGATCCATCTGCAAAACAACACTGAGTTTTTCCTCTATTTCTGGATTTGTGTTTCACATGAGCAGAGGTGGCTAAAAGCTTTTCAAACCAGCGGACAAACTGCTCCTCTGTCCCGAAGTTACAAAGGCCGAACCATCGCTGTCAGAGCTGTGGCCACCTCGCTGCACCCATCATTCTGATTCAGGGAGATGGTATTTTAGGAAATGGCGCACACCAGGCCAGAATTTCAAAAATAAACATAACATTTATGAAGCGGAAAGCTGTGCCACTCCTGCTTCCTCTCTCATTCAACACACAGTTTGACTGCGAGAGCTCTTCAGCAGAACGTCCCCATGAGACAAACTTTGTATAGCTTGGATTCGAACATGCACCAGTTAGTATGGAAAATCAGTCAGTTGTACTCAGTTTACCAGTATTTTATTCTGTGTAGCAGCGTGTCTCTACAACTGATAGCGAGATGGTTACTGGTGAAGTTGCAGGGTTGATAAAAACAGAGCTTTGGGGCTCAGAGTTCCATTGAATCACTCCACGGTGACCACATACACATAAACAGGAAAGCGATACCACATCCAGTTGATTGTTTTCATGTAATCAGGATCTATTGCATGCAAAAAGCTCCTATGAATGCTGCTGCCCCTGCGTGTGATGCCTCATATGGTGTTGTTCTGAGTAAATCACCCACGGAACACTGAGAAACACAAAGCGTAATACGCTGTATTTCAGGGGCACAACTGGCAACCAGTGATCTACAGAGGAGAGAGCAGGAAGTAGAAGAGTCACCAGTGGACACATTCAAAGTTAAAGAGCATCTGTCATGAAGAGCTGGCACACAGAAACACACCCCAGATCCCAACTTCAGATCAACATGGCAGTAAAAAAACCTTTTGGGCAAGAAGTGATGTTTGATAATGATCATTTATTACCTTCGCCAACAAAAGTGGGGCAGAGAAGGTTATGTTTTTGTCTGTGTGTATTTATTTATTGGTCTGTATATATGTTTTTGCAAAAACTATTAACCCGTATTGCATGAAATCTTCAGAGATGATTTGTCATCATCCAAGGAACAATCGATTAGATTTTGGGACGCTAACGGCTGAAAAGGTGAAACGTGTCGCACACAGCGCAGATGGGAGATGAACATCATGGAGGCGATCAAATGGGATCAAGAGAGATGATCTGGAGATCAAAGGAGATCAGCCTCTGTTGCCATGGAGACGCTCCCTGCTCAGCGTTTCACACAGTGAGGTAGCTTCCTGACAGGCTAGTCAGCGTCGACAGGAGCGAACACCTAACATGCTAGCGATGCGAACTTAGTTCCGCAAACAAATGTGGTGTCGACGAAAGTGTGTGCTCTACCGAGCGTAGCTCTAGGTTCAGAAACTTACATGTTTACATATAGAGTATAGTTCCCAATAGAAGAGCACTGCCTAATAGAATATCACAACCCTTTTCCCAAGATGTGGAGCACACAAAAACACACAAACCTCACTAATTGTGGACGACCTAAATACTACATTGTGTACTACTTAAATACTGCATTGTGACTTGATAAATTGTAGGACCAGTTGATATTGAACGAACCAAACGCCAATATGTTGTGGAAGAAACATACATATATAAAAGCACAAAGGTGAACCAATATAAAGATGTATACAATATTTACACATATATACACATGTATATAATTTATACAGAGATTTGTACAAAATAAATACAAAATAAAATTACAAATTTTGCACATAAAAAACTTGGCATCTTTTTATTTTTCCTCTGACACGCCGGAGGCTTCGTACCTCTTGAAACCTGATTATATCAAGCTTCCTTTTCAATCAGTTTGAGTTTTGCTGTGTGTCATTGGGGTCAAACTCAGTTTAGTTCAGGGGCCACATACAACCCAATTACATCCTGAGTGGACCGGATTGGTAAAAGAGTGCACGGTAATAATCTTTAAAGCTTAAAACCTCTACATAGAGCAATAGAACCGGCAGATGGCGGTAATGCAACACTCACTGATGCAAACTGCCGTTTAACCCAAACAAAGAAGAATTTAAACTAAAAGTAATCGACTTTGAGACCTCGGTTTTCAAACCAGCATGAAGAAGCCTAACCTGAAAAGAAAATTCTAAAAGTTTATGACAAAATTTGACTGCGTGTTCTCTTCATCATCAGTAATTAATAACACATTACTACTCCTCAGAGGCCCGTCGATCAAGTTGGCCAAACTTTTTCCACGTTGGAGAAGAAATGAACTTCTAACTCATCACAAAAGCTTTGAGACGTGATCAAACATTATTTCATCTCATCTCTATGCTTCTGACATGAATTTTACATGTAGGAATATGTGGTTCAGCCTCGACAGGTTTGCTTTCACCTCGGAGGCTCTGCTCAGACAGAAGTGAGACGAAGGCGTCAGGTGCAGACGGGTTCTGAGCAGAACCCCGCAGGCCCGGGGGGAGGCGGACAATTGGCATAAAATTGAAAATGAAATGCAGAAAACACAGAAATAGAGCTATTCCTTTACTCACCAGGTAAATAAGATTATTTCCATGCAGTTTAAATTGAAAGGAATGTTGAACTTCATTATTTCTTGCTATTCCATATACACACACACACACACACACACACACACACACACACACACACACACACACACACACACACACACACACACACACACACACACACACACACACACACACACACACACACACACACACACACAAGCATTTGTTTATGAGACATCAACACTAATTCTAGAGCGAGTTCACATAAGGAAATATAACTAATATTTTTGTCAAAGTCACAGCACGGTAGTGTATTTAAACCTTAACATTTTAACAATATATTTGATGAGGTTTCTCATTCAAACGGAACTGCACATCTGCATTATGATGACTAAGTTAGCGACGCGGGAAAGATTTCAGAGGTTTCACAAAGAGATTTAATACCAGTGATTTTTTGTGTTTTTCCATGTAATTTTAATGGCATTTCAAAGCACGTGTCCTGAAACAGGATTCAAAGATACGTTTCAATAATTTCTCAGTAAATACATCTGCTCAGTCATATTTTAATGTGTCGCAAAAAGTCCAAATCTCATTCGAAGAATAGAATAGAATAGAATAGAATAGAATAGAAGAATGCCTTTTATTGTCACTTGTACAGGTACAGTGAGATTAAAAACAACTCCAGTGACAGTGCAGCAGTTAAAAAGGGTGGAATATAGTGCAAGAAGGAGGGTGGGGGGTGTAGGGGGTAAGGTGCACGGTCCAGTCCTGTGAACAGTACAGAGTGTATTTACAGGGGTACAGAGTGTATTTACAGGAGTACAGAGTGTATTTACAGGATAATAAAAACTATAAAAAATTATATTGCACATTATGAGGTAGTCTGTAAGTAAAGTAAAGTCAGTGGTGTTTTCATAAAACTGTGAATTTCTTTGTACAAAATCCTGAAAAAGGATCGTTTCGACACATGGCTAAGACTTGTGCATTAAATTAGTACATTTATGCACACTGAATATCATATTTTATCAAATTTGAGGTTGCGTTGTGCATGAAGGACCTGCAGCAGGGTCAGAGGACATGATGAAGAGGTCGCTCACTGTTCTCACAGACATTAACTCTGACCGACTACAAAAGAAAATTACCTTTTGTCCCGGCTTTCGTCTTAAAGGAGATACAGTCTCTTTAAAGTCTCAACAAGCAGCTTCTACTTTATTTAGCCAAACCCAGAAAGGATAACGAATCCATTTATCTTCAGAACTGCTTTATCCTACTGAGGAACGCAGGACGCTGAAGCTGATCCCAGCAGCCGATGAGTGAAGGCAGAGCAGAGAGAGAGAGAGAGAGAGAGAGAGAGAGAGAGAGAGAGAGAGAGAGAGAGAGAGAGAGAGAGAGAGAGAGAGAGAGAGAGAGAGAGAGAGAGAGAGAGAGAGAGAGAGAGAGAGAGAGAGAATATTTGGTAAACTTCCCCTATAAGAGTTGCATAATTCATGTTTTATAAAAACTTGCGCTGTCTCAGTGTTGTCTTCTGTCTGCTACTCTTAAGAAATCTGTTTAAAAATATAAATATTTTCTTTTGATTTGATTTGATTTGATTTTCTTTCCATTCGCCTGGTGGTTTGACGGCCAGAATGGAGCTTCTTGCATTACAGTTTTGATCCAGGGGCCTTATGTTTGACACCCCTGCTTTATAGACACTGATTAACCAGAGAAATACAGACACAACATCCAAACAATAAAGGTATTCATTCATTTATTTCCCCTGTGATAATGTCATAGGAAATGAAGAAAGAAGAACATTTTTGAGAAAAAATAAATAAAAAGTGTAGAAGAAATGCAGAATACATCAAATGAAACCTCAATGAAGACTTAATAAAACCAGAATAATTTGTTAAAATAAACAAGCCATTAGCTTCTGACTTCTTCCACTTCACAGGCAGATGCATGCACAGCATGAATAGCAGTGAGCTGTAATTAAAGCTCCAGCATCCCCCATTAGCCACCCTGAACAATACCACACTCCAAAGGCCGGCTTTCACAGTAGATCCTCAATAATTAAACTTCACTGCAGTGAATGTGGAGGTTTAATGTCAAAACATCAGTCTCCAGAAGTGATTTACCTCGTGTTTTTCTGACTTTATCAGATGTAATAGTGAATAATCCGCACATATGCTGCGTGTCAGTCATCCTGCAGATCAGTTTTTCAGTTGGCTGTGATTCTCAGACGAAGCAAAGCAAAGCTGACCCCTGTTGGTCTCCCACTTGAATAACAACTGAAAATCTGTAAAAGCATGAAAGTAGAAGTTTCACAGGTTGGATAGGTGATGCATGGAAATGCTTCTTTGAGTATGTCAGACATAAATAAATAAATAAATAAATAAATAAATAAATAAATGTAGTGGTAGTAAATACTATTATCATTTTATAATAATAATAATAATATATTTTTAATTTTTTTATTATCATTAGTGGTGGTAGTTGCAGAAGAAGTAGTAATATTATAAGTTGTAGTAATAGGAGTAGTAGTAGCAGTAATATTAGTCCTAATAGTAGTCGTAGTAGTGGTAGAATTTGGTGAGACAGCCAGCTTGGATACACTCAAGAAGGTTTTATTTAAACATGCAAGAACAAACAAACCAGCTGCTGAGAGCACGGCAGTAGTTCTGAGCATAACTCTGTCATCTCTGGTGTTTCTTACCAGAACATCTTTCTTACCACAAAGTTGTTAGTCTTTCTGACTAACATCGATTGTCTTCCACTGCTATCTTCCACTGTGTCAGGACATAGACGTAGAATCAGAGCTGCATGGTGTTCTCATCTCATCATCAGGGCAGTTTGACCCCTCTAACAGTTGTGACTCTTCCAAGGAAGACTGAAAAAAAGATATTCTTCAGAGGCAAAGGAATGCAAAACAAAAAATAACAACTAAAAAACGGAACAAGTTATTTCCATAATTGACATTTTAACAAAATATAACGACACTGTTTTTTTCTCAAGAGTTATCTTTTTACTTCAATATTCAGTTCAGACGTCTAAACATAGCTTGCGTGAACTCGGATATTACATTATTATTATTATTATTATTATTATTATTATTATTATTATTATTATTATTATTATTATTATTATTATTATTATTATTATTATTATTATTACTACTACTACTACTACTACTACTACTTCTACTAAGTGAAAACGAATGGAAACGGTGCAGCGGAACTGATGTTGAACGGTTCGTGTTTCAGGCCGGATCATAGTTTCGTTGGGAATCCCCTTCTGTTTACTACAACGTGGATTTTTGAATCAGCTTCTGAAATGCGTCTTAAATGCCAGCAGAGTTAATAAAATATCTATATCGTTAACCGATAAAATGTCTAAAATGAGTAAAAAGCGTCGCAGCGAAGTGTCTGCGGACACAGACACTCCGGTAAAGAAAGAAAAACCCACGGAGTTTAATGGCACTGAGTTTAAAGCCATGCTGAAGGATCCCACCACTGCCATGAACGGTAAGAGTCTGCCAGTCTGTTATCTCCCTGTTCATTACAGTTTATGCAGTATTTGAACATCGCCTTGTCTTTTTTTAATTGTCTTCTGTAGGGCTGGAGAAGTTTATATTCACTGCTAAGAAGCTGCCGAGCTCGAAGCTGTACGATGTGGTGGAGGGTTACATTAAAATCTCCGGGGAGTGCGCAGAAATCTTCAAACTGCTGGAAGGAGAGAAGCAGGTGGAGAGGGAGGTAGGCTGATCTCATTCTTTTTGCAGCTGCACGTCACGTCATGAGTATGAAATGAATGAATGGATTATTCAACACATGTAAAATGGTCACTCCAACACATACTCTTCACATTAAGTGACATAGAAAAGGATTATGCTGATTTATCCCTGTCCTATCGGTTCTATGAATAACCTAGAATATATACTAACAACAGACTTCTCTTTTTTTTACACTGCTTCTTTTCTTTGCGGTGTTATTACAAGAATTTCCCCCTGGAATTAATAAAATATTTCTATTCTATTCAAACAAAAATGCAAAACAACCCTTAATTTTATATATATATATATTACAGCTTTTTTAAGGTTAACAGTCAGACATTACATTTAAGTTCATCACTGAGAGTTTAACTCCCAGAACAGAAACAAAACATATTTACCTTCTCTTAACTTAAAGATTTTACTCTGAACTCTGTCATAATATTTCACATGTTTTTAACTACGCAATGTCTGGACACTTTAAAGGTCCAGGACCATATAAATAATGGACTTGTAGAATCAAATGAAATGTATTAATGTAATCAATCTGGTTTGTAGTTTGATTATTGAATTTATTTTAGTTGTATGCACATTTACCCAAAGCTCAACACAGAAGGACATATATGACCCTACAAGTGGAAAAATTGAGAATATGCAAGCCTTTTTCTATTTTTAACATCTAGTTTTTTAACGGTTTTGGTAATTATTGTTTAATATACTCTACGTGTGGTCTCCAACACAGTTTTCAGTTGACAATCACTCATAAAAAAATGTTTCTTATACTCGCTCGATATTTAATGTTGATGTGAAACTAATCATCTTGTTGTGTTTGTCAGCTGTTGCTGATTTTTGGGAGTCTGGAGGTGATTCTTCTGAGGACAGCCAGTGATCTGTCACACTTCAGAGGAGTCGGCAGCGCGATAGTGAAGAAGGTTGTCTCCAGCCACATGAAACTTCTGCAGACGTCTTGTTACTCGGCAAACTACAGGTGTGTGGTCATGATCTCTGCACAGAGAAATTTTGATGCTTCAGAACTGATTTCACTGTACGTCTTTTCACTCTTGTGGGCAGGTTCGCCCGTCAGTGTCTCAGTCTGCTGTCCGCCTTGGTGTCCCAGGGTCCAGAAGCTGCCAGAGAGGTTTTCACTCACATTCAGATCAGTAGAACTCTGTCTGGACTGGTAAAGAGGAAGAACAAGAAGGTTCAATGTGGCTCTTGTATTATTATTATTATTATTATTATTATTATTATTATTATTATTATTATTATTATTATTATTTTAATCTGATTTGTTTTGTGTTGTAAATGGTTGCGTTGTTGTTTCCGTGTTTTCTGTGCAGGGCCTACCTGATGTTCGCCTGGCCTTCATCCAGTTTGTGCTGTCCTTTTTGGTTGCCGGAGATAATGTCACGGTTGTGCAAATATTGGAAAGCAGAGGTAATCATGTTTCAGAAGACATGTTGAACATGAGTTCGGAGGGAAACTGGCTTTAATCTAACTTGGGTTTTGTTTAACGTTACCATCATTACCATTCTCTTGCATTAGGTGGCAACAGTGAGTCACTGTAGTCCCCCATTTTGTTTAATCCAGTTTCTTTGGATTAAAAAATGTATTGAATTTGATAATCAGTTTTGGCAGTTTGTGTTATTTATTTTAATAGTATTGAACTGAGGACAGACTACATGCTGGATATATAATCCTGGGAAATCTGGCCATCCTGCTCTTTACAGCATTGATACATGCTGTTCCACACATTGATGATGTCACTGCTGTTTCTTTGACAGCATCTAGAAAATTCTGAAACTACCAGAAAGCTGATGAACATTCTGGCTTTGCTTTGGTTTCTTAGCAGACCCTCAGATGCTGGAAGTTTAAATATTTTTTTGTCGTTCATTTTTTTACAATTTTAAAGACATAAAATCAAAATCAATCCAGTCAGTTTGGTAGCGGAAGGTTTTATAGGTTTAAAGTCATAAAAAACTTCACTAAAAACTGATGAGTTTTACAAGATTTGTTTGATGACTTACTGTAGAAAATTTCACACAGAATACCACAATATCTCTGATGTTTGAGTAACGTGTTATTTTGGTTTGTCAGAACTCCTGCCTGAGATCCTGAGTACAGGTTTGAAGGAGGACAGGATGTCTACTGTTAATCTGATTTTATCTACACTGAAATCTCGGGTAAGTTCTTGCTTTTCATGTTAAATCAGTTTCTATATTCAATTGTCTCAAGTATTGTCGTTTCCTCTCTCTTTAGGTTGTACTAAACAAAGGTATTAGTAAAACCCAGAAGGTGCGTTTCTTCAGCCCTGCTGTTCTGGCCAACATTGCTTCTCTGTACAAGTGGAACGGGATTGTGGACGCAACCACCGACGATAACAGAGTGGGTGACTGGCTCTCCGCCTTGTGTCTGTGTCGTGTCGCTCAAAGTCTAACCTTGTTTTGAACCATCTCTTTGTAAGATGGATGGAGACTCTGCGCTTGGTGGGATCGCAGTAGTTCGGGACTTGACTCACAGTTTCCTCCTTGAACTCTGCTGCTCCCGTAAACACGGCATCAGCTTTCATGACGCCAGCTTCGGCACGGCTGGCAGGTGAGTGATTTCCCCTCTGAAGTTCACCTTTAACTCCTCCGGGAACTTCTCGCGCTGACCGACTGCTGATTTTCACTCCTTTCCAGGGCTGGAAACATCGTTTTGCTTCAGTTCTTGGTCGGGCTGAAACAAGCGACGGAGGACGAGCTGGTGGCCGAGCTGCTGGTGAACGTGCTGAAAGCCAGTCCCGATATTCTCTCCCGATACTTTAAGGAGACTCAGCATTCGTACACTCCACGGCTCAAAAGTGCATGGCAAGACAATATCAAGTTACTTAAAAAGGTAAATGTTGATATAAAGTGTAGGTTGGGGCGTGTGGGGTAATTAAGTCGTCTTGCTTTAAAGCAGCAGCGTGGTGTTGGTTCTTTGTTGGTCTTTTCTACATAGAAAAGAGCCGTTTGTCCAAGTTTCTTTTACAGATATCCAACAACTCCACGTCTTTTTTTTTAACCTCAGTTTAAAAATGACAAGACATCCTGGATAGTGTTCTCATTTAATGCATATTTATTAAAATGTCTATCCAAATATCAAATATGTTATTAACAATTACTACTTCATGACAGAAAGAAAGTGCTTTTGGAATTTTTAATGACTGCCATAGTGTTTGCCTTCATGCTATTGTGGCTAAGAGCTTCAAAGAACACGTTATTTCTGAAGCCCTCAGCATGTTTTCATAATCTAACCCTTCTGATGTGACTTTAGAGCTGAAGCAACTTTGCTAGAGGAGCTACATCATGGGTGTCAAACACATTTTGGTTCAGGTTCTACATACAGCCCAATTTCATCCTGAGTGGGCCAGACCGGTAAACTCGTGCAATTATGACCTTTAAAATTAAACTTTAAAGATGTTTGTTGTTGTGGCGCAGATTATACAAAATGAAAATGTTTATATTCTTACAAAACCAAACAATTACTACAGAAAATCATTACAATTCTGACATAAAACCAATTTTAATGAAACCTTCTGCTGCAAAATACAGAAAATGTCCAGGAAATGTCCTCTCAAGTTGTTGCATAATGCATGTTTTTACAAACCCGCCCTGACGGCACGGCTTTGAGGCTCGTTTGGTACGAAGCAGCTATCTTTCATGTCAGCATCACCGATATCTCAGCTCAGGTCTCAGTGCTGTGTCTGCTACTCTTAGGACGTTGGTTTAAAATAAGAAAATAAAAAATCAATACTTTCATTGAAATTTTTTCGGGCCGTCAAAATTGACGCGTTAACACAGATTAATCCATCATCAAGATTAATCTGATTAAGAAAATGTTTGCAATTGGCCAATCTGCAGCGTAGAAAGACATCCGGTAGTGACACATCCCTTGGAGCGGTGGTCAGCTCATTCAGCTGGCACTGCTGGCCGCAAATCTCTCGCCACTCCTGCAACCACTGCTCCGTGTGAGAGACTGTTCTCGGTTGCAGGCGACGTTGTAAATATGCGGTCGGCTCTCCTCTTGGACAATGTCAGCAAGTTAGTTTGTCTTAGTAGCTGGCTGAAAAACAGAGTAACAGGGACACATTGATGTGGACAAATGTTTGTTTTGAAAAAGAGAAGTTAGTCGTTGACATGAACAGTTAAGTAGATATATTCCTTTCTCTCTTGAGTCTGTTTGCTCTTGCAAAATGAAACACGATTAATATAGATTAAAAATTAATATTTGATCGTGATTCGTGAAAATTATTCCACAGCAACCCTGTGATTAATTTGATTTGATTAAGAATTTTTATCATTTGGCAGCACTAAACTTTTTACAATTTGCTGGGTGGTTTGTTGGGCCAGATTGAAGCCTCTTCTGGGCCTAATATCTCTGACCTCTTGGTTATTTATACCTTCTTCTGCTCAGTTGTGGGTCTCAGTGATGTTATGCTCTCCACACTTAGTGAAACTCTGACTCCTAGTGGACAAACCAGGAACAGCACGTATTTTAAACTTTCAAACCATTAGAATTGTTTCTTTGTGATTTTTACGCTTTATAGGTTCACATCAGTGGTTGGATTCAACCCTTGGAGCCAGGCCACATGTTTGACACCGCTGTATTACATTTTTTTTTTTTCCCTTTCCCAGATCTATGAGGCCCAGCCAGACATTTCCGCCGTCTTTCAGGGTCGTGAGGCCATCCCTCCGCCTCGCCTTCTGTCCATGATCATGGTGATATCACTTCCTCCACTCTGTAACAAAGCCTTCTTCTCACACGCTCTCAGTGTAAGTGACTCAAACTAATTGTGTGGCCACAATTTAAAAACAATCTCTTGAAAAGGTTGCTTAAACTCAATATTTTTTTTTTTTTTTTTTTTATCCTTACAGCTTGCCAACACATCAGCACAGCTTACAACTCTGTCCATTATGAATTTCATCTTGAAAAAAGCCAGTAAAAACATGGAGTATCTTCTGGATAAGTCTGTGTGGCACAACTGGGATATTTACAGGTTTGATATGATGGAGGAGCTGGTGCAGCAGTACAGGGAGACCCTCAGCAAGGTACGCTAAGAAAGCCTCTGGTCTTAATAGATCCTGTTTGTAACGTCTCATGAGTGTATTTCTCATGTTGTGCTCTAGATTCTTCCTGACATGACGAGCATCGTCTCGAAGTGGCAGTCGCTCAGCAAGAAGGAAAAACCGAAAGACGAAGAAAAGGGAGCCAACACTGCCGAGGCTGCTGCACAGATCGAGCCTGGTACTGACATCTACAATACGGGAAGCATTCGTCCTGGAAAACAATGTGCAAATACTTCTGCTGACGAGCTTTATGCACTTTTTGCTGCAGCAGGTGCAGAAAGCGCGGAGGTCATTGTGCTGAAGGCTCTGATCCTGCAGGTCATCTGCTTGTACCAGAAAGTGGTGCCACACCTGGTCAGCCAGTGCAAGTTCGACTTCAGCAAACTTTTAAAAGGTCATTCTCTTAGTGGTTTCACAACAGCAAAAGTAATAAAACATGGTGCTTCTCCAGGAGCCTATTTCATTTTTAATGCTCCTCTCCAGGCATTGTGTCGGAGAAGGGCATGAGGGAGGAGGTTCCTCCGGTGTTGCAGCAGCAGATACTGCAGTTGGCTTTGGATCTGCCTGCAAGCAAGTTCTCCTGGTTCCGCATACAGGTGAACATGACCCTGTTTTGGTTTTACGCTGTTTTTATGGAGAAAGTTACCAGTTAGGAATTTCCCACTTCAGAGCATAGATGGCATATCAATTACAAAAGCTAAAGTTTAAATACTTCAGGTCACTGATTCTCAAACCTTTTTTACAACATCTACCACCTGAGCAAATGTTGAGCTCTCCATGTCCGAGCATCACGACCAACCTGAACATACAGTTCAGGTATCTCCAGGAGCTTTCTGAAATGTCCCACTCTTCATACCGTTTCATGCACTTTTTTCCCCCTGGTTGTTGTCCTGCTATGTTTTTATCTGTATTGGACTTTTGTTGTCTCGACAGGACGTTGCAGAAAAAGATTCATCGTCTGGAGAGAAATCCGTACTTTACTTGCTCCTCAAGATGTTTGTCAGCAGCAGCCACCTGAAAACCTCCACGCAGAGGCTCGTTCTCAAAGTAGGAGGCGCTTTATATCTCATTACTAAAAAAAAATAAAAAAATCTAAATGTCTAACAATACTGCATGTTAATTTTCTGAAAATGTCTTTATCGATTTGAAAACAGAAGCTGCGTTTATTTCCAGAGTTTAATGCTTTCCCAGAAAGACCAAGATTTACAAAATCTTAAGCTGATAGTCAGTGAATTTGAATGAACTTTATCTCTATTAACTTATATTGTTTCATCATAGTACTTATCATTTATTCATCTGATTAGTAGCATGTTTTCATATATTAAGAAAAGACAAATGAGGCTGAAGCATCATGACCTATTTCTGACTATAATACTCATATTGGCCTTGTATTCAGGTGCTGAAGGACTCCGGAGTGTTTGAGTACACCTGGACTGAACTGGAGCTCTGGCTCCATCACCTCGCCAGACTAGATCCAACCCAACAGGAAACTGTTATTCAGTTCTTAGAAAAGGTGACATTTTTAAGGATTTTAGTATTTTTGTGCATGATTACAATATTGTTGAGCTAAAGATGAATGCTAATAATGCACCGTGGTTCATTTCCCTCCAGGTGTTGGTGAAACTTGTGTGTAATTCCCACACATACACAGATAAAGTTGCCAGTCTGGTCCAGGAGGCAGGTTTTCTGCAAGCCAACCTGAGTAACGCAGAGGGCGATGCAGCCAGTATCGCGGTCTCACACATAGATGGTGAGCGTCTAAAGATGACGTGGATTTCACCAGACTGTGGGCATGTGTAAAGTTTGAACCCTCCACTATGTCTGGCAGATGTCCTGGACATGCTGGACGTTATCATGGAGGGGAACGATGGTGAGATGGAGGACTTCGGGCCGTCTCTGAGTGAAGACCTCATCATCCAAACCTTCCCCTTCAGTGTGGTGGTCCCTGCTGCTCTGGAGGCTCGAAACAAACTGCCAGCAGATAAAGGTGGAACTCCTCTTGCTCGCCTCTTGTGTTTAGCACTCTGATCTTTCAGCTCCAGGTTACCTGTTTAAATGCTGGTCGACACGGTGCTTTAGTACCGTAATTTCCAAACTTAAAGCCGCTACATTTGTCACATGCTTTGAACCCTGTGACTTATAAAATGACGCGGCTAATTTATGGATTTTTATGGGTTAATGAGCTTCATGCCGCCAGATTCTACTTCTGCATGTAGATACATGCTGTTTTCAGAGCCTCACTTGGCCTAAATGTGAAATGTCTGCTCTTCGTAACCTCGTCTTGTGCTCCAGCAAAACATTGCCAAATAGTTCTCTGTGTTGGTCGCTCATGTTCTCTCATTGCATATGCATCTTTCCAGTTTTGTTCCTTATTAATGTAAATTTTCAAGCTTCACAACTTCATTTACTACCAGAATTAGTCGACGACTAATGGTACCCAGCTGTATCTCCTCTGCATGTCCGGCAGTTGTTTTTAACACATTAGCTTTTGTTTTGGGGTTTGAGTAACAGTCTGTACTTTCCTCCCTCAGACGTGGTGCATGAGTACTTGTGCGCGGTGCTCTCGGATGTGCTGCACTGTCAGAGAGATCCTTTCCCTCTCTGCTTAGCTCTCCTTCAGTACGATAAGGAGCTCGAATCTTCCCCTCATCCGTCTGTCACACGCCTTCATCACTACTACTCTATGTGGCTGCCACAGCAGTGCCGCGAGCAACTGGTTAGTTCTCACCTCCACAAAGTGTCACATACTCGTAACTGAATTATTCAGGGAATGATAGTCCCTCTTTTTCTTTTTTTTTTCCAGTTCAAGTCATCTGAATGCCATTTGAAGGCGCCGACAGCCCCTTCCCAATACACTGCAGTGATGAAAGCTGCTTATATCCAGGGCCTGGAAAGTTTCCTTGAGGACACTTTCAGGAAAAATGTAGAAGATGCTTTGACTTCAATGTCAATGGCAGAATTTCCTGTTGCTGTAAAGCAGATTTTACTTTACATAAGAGCAACTGTGGAGAGCTTCGGCACGGTAAGTGCACAAGACAAGAATATTCCCTTTAAATTATGGATCAAAAATATAAGTAGTGCTTCTGATCTTTCTGCACAGTTCCCTAAAGATGTAGGAGCATCATATCTGAAGACTTTAATGGAGATGCTCCAGGATTTGGTGACCAGACTTCAAGGCTTCCAGGAGACCAACGACACTGAACCAGCAGGAGAAAGTTCTCCGGAGGAGTCGGACCTCTTTCTAGGCTTTAACCAGTCACCTGCAGGGGAAACCAATAAAGAACAGGTCAGAAAACATGAGATGTTACTGTGAGTTTTACGAGATCAATCTGCTAATTGAGTGTAAAATGTCATTCTCTTGTTTTAGGTCCTTGTTTCAGCTCTTGGCGCCATCTTTAAGCATCCATGTTTGGAGCAGTGGTTTCTGGCTCTGGAGCTGTCCTCCTTACCCGCTCAGGCTCTGAACCCGGTGAGACTCAAGCATTTGTGTGCCCAGATGAGCGACAGCACTGTGGCCCTGCTGAAGATCAGTGCCCCCACTCTGTGTGAGCTCGGCCGCCTGGACCTTCTGGGAAGCTACATGGCCTCTTTGGAAAGAGCTGCTCTCAAGGAGCTGATGGAGAACAGTTCTCAACCTGCGCAGACGCACTCCAGACCATTCCAGGCTCTCCTGGCCCTTCACAGCTTCATGGATCCTCGCAGTGTGCGGGAGATGGTGTCTCAGCTGCTGCTTCTTCCTCAGGACAGCCTGATATTCTCCAGCTGTGAGGGGAAACAATCAGAGCTCAGCATTTATGGTCAGGCAGCCCTGCAGATCCTCACGCAGTGTAAATCCACGTCTTGCCAGGAGAGCAGCACGTTTCTAACACAGGCACACCTCCAAGGCCTGAGCACGCTGCTGGTTTCCTGCTCCAGTCCTGCACTGGAGGCCTTCCTGCTCCAGACTCTGTCCACCGAGCCGGGCAGCGCTCAGCTCATCCACATAGACGTGCTGTTGCACTGTCTGCAGCGGCCTCGTGCGGACAGTCTGGCCATCAGCTCTCTGCTGCTGCAGCACAGCTCCACTCACCGCCTCTGCTTCGAAGAGTGGTGCTTAAAACCTGCAAATATGGAGAAGATGTCACAGGAGACGGAAAACTTCCTTCCACTGGTTAATACCTACTTACAGGAGGCCGACAGAGACGACCCAGCCAGACCTAAAGATGGTGTGTATTACATTAGAGTCTGAAAGTGTACATCATTTATGCCGATATGAGCTTATTTTATAAATAAGTGCACAGAAAGATGGAAAATTCTTTATTTCAAGGTCTTAGTAAATGAGGCTCTTTGTTTTTTAAAATTTTATTCAAGGAAACGTGTGTTTAAATAACTGTCCTGAATTGCTTTTCTTTTTTTTTCTTAGTTCAAGAAGAAGTCTTAAAAGCCTTCAAGAAAGCTCTGCTTGCGTCGGTGTCCCAGTGTGTTCTGGGAAATCTGACCGGGGACTCTGCAGCTCAGTTTTCAGAAGCTCTCACGACTCTGATCAGACGCTCCTCAAACGTGAAGGACATCAGGGATTTGATCAATAACCTTCCCAGTGCTCTTCAAAGAAATGACACTTTTGAAAGGTAAACATTTGCTATAACTCTTTACTAAAAAGGTAATTTATCAGAGCCTGGATATTATTGGCAAAGTGTTTTTTTGTCTTTCAGGTGGCAACTTGTCGACGTAATTAGTGAGAAACTTGCCGATTGTCCAGAGGAGTTTGAAAAATGGAGGAAATCTGTCATCACCGCGGCGATCAAGTGTCTTATCGCCTCTTATAGTCACTCTAAAGATCAGGCCTCATCCCCATCAGCCCACGAGCACAGCATCTTAAAAAGACTGCAGCAAACACTTGTAGGTTCTTTATTTTTATACATATTGTGTTTATAAAAGAATTTGCAGTTGGTGATTATGTCTCCTTTCACAGACACCTGGAGACATTTCTGCATCTGACTGGAACAGTTTCATCAAAAATGGACTGAAGTAGGAAACATCTCAATCCTCTGTTTTCTCATCTATGGAGTTGCATATTTATTCAACAAACACCTTGAAACATGTTTTTTTTAAATGTCCAGATATCGCTACCGTGATGAGCAGTTCCTGAACACGTTGAGGAGCCTGTTGGACCTGATGTACGCTGGCAGTGACGTCCCGAAGGATCGGATTCCTTTATCCACTCTGCACATGATGACCAGCAGCCACTCTCTGTTCCTGCCCACCATGCTGGACTCGGACGAAGACGTAACCAAGTGTCAAGCTAAAGGTAACAGTAGAAGTCAATGATTTTTGGATAAACCTTCTCATCAGGTCAGTTTTTTTTAATCAATATTCAACACCTACTATTCACCGTGTACCAACCTCGGTACACCGCAACTGGTGACCTCAAACACAATAAGAAGGCAAAAACTCCTCAAATTACCACTGAACATGTCCAATGTGTTAACTAAAAGCTATTCAGGCAACAACCTTAAGAAGCTGAGAAAAATGGATAAAACATATCCGGGTTTGTTCCTTCTGGGGTTTTTTTTTGTGCTTAAGTTGTCTTTTCGTACTTTTCATGTCTTCAGTATTAGTCTACATTATGGATTAGGCTAAAGATGAACAAAATAATTAATTTAAGAAGCATTTCAAGGCTGTTTACTGGAATACATACATGTGAAAGATGTTAAGAACTTGAAGCCAACACATGAACATTAACCTCTTTTCATTGCAGAAGAGTTGGTTTCCCTTCTTCTCTCTCTGGTGAAGAAATGTCCGGCTGTCTGCAACATGAATCAGTTTGTCATACTTCTTGGAGCATACGGAGCTTCACTGTCTATTGCAGGTACAAGAAAAAAGGACAAATGTTTTGGGCTTGTTTGCTTCATTAATTTATTTATTTATTTTTTTGCGGTCTTACCTTTGTTTGTTTTGTTTTGCAGATCAGAAACTGTTACTGCTTCTTCAGGAATACGAAAGAAACCAAGTCAGCCTGCTGAAGTATCAGTACGTTAATTCACTCCATGCCTACATTTGATTAATTTACTCACCATAAGTCTTATATAGCCCAGATTCTCAGTGTGAATGTCTGTCTGCAGATCCTTCATGTGGGGTCCAGCAGCTGTGGAGCACCACAAGACCAGGAAAAGCCTGGGAGCGTCTCTGTGGAAGCAGGCCAGCTCGGACGATATTTTAGCCCTCCTAAAATCCGACCGGATGATCCAGACAATCCAAGAGTTTCCACAGCAGCGTCGAATCTTCCCACAGGTAAATAATTATAAATTGTTTTGGCTTTTAAGAGCCCTGACGGAAAACCCACTGCCACACATTAGCAGTGTTTACACTTGTGGTTTGTTTGCAGAGTTTAAAAGCATGTAGAATAAACACATTGTTGGTTTGCTATGTATTGAAGCTGACATTTGTATCATCTGATCTTCCATCCATGTGTATATTTAGCTTTATCCAACTGGGAGCGGATCCCTGCTGATTAAGGTTAAAAACGAGTCCCCAGTGATAAAACAGGGCAAACAGACGGAGACAGGCAATCACACGCATTCCCACAAATGGGCGATTTTATAGAAACTAATTCACCATTCACTCATGTCTTTATTCTGCGGGAGGAAAAAGCGTACCTGGAACAAATCCAGGCCCATGGAGAACAAGCAGAGTCCACATAATAGAGGCTCGGAGCCTGAAATGGAGGTGAGAATGCTAACCATTGTCCTTTCTTTTAGGACGACATCGAGCTGCTGTACAGCAACGATGCAGTGAAGGATCTTGGGACTTTGTATGATCCCTGTTTTCTTCTGCCTCTCTTCAGCGTCATACTGCAGCCAGGTAACATATTTCAGCTCCTCTCATCCCTCACAGTTCAGGCCGTCAGTTTTTTAAAAGCTTCTTCTTTGACAGAGTGCGTCATCGACTGCCTGAAGTTCGTATCCAGCCACGCTCTCGGGGTAACTGTGACGGCTCTAAGCAGCTATGATCCAAAAGTCCGAGCAGCTGCATACCATGTGCTCAGCTGCTTCTACCACCACCTGGAGGGCGCTCGCTTCAGGGAGAAGAGACAGGTATGATGTGAAGAAGTTGGCTCGGTCTTATTATGGTTCTCCACTGTGGTCCGACTCTATGAGACTTCTTGTTTGTGAAACAGCTGCTGTATTTGATGGACATGGTGAAGAATGGCGTTCGACAGCAGAATCAGAGACTTCCGTTTGTTGTGACCATGTACATCACTAAAGTGACTCAGCAGATGCTCAAACCTGGTGTGTACCTTTTAAATCAGTCAGTCTTTGTCTTAAAGTCCCTAGATCACCGGGCTGTGACAAGAAAATATACAAATATTCACTTGGTATCGCACTAAATTGATCCTTTGTGTTTGTCGCACAAATGTAAACAAACTGCCAGTGTTTTGAGAGATGGAATCTTGTTGGAATCTCCTTCACCCATTCTGTTCACAATTTGTCACAGCCCAGTAAAATAGGTACAAGAAAGTTGAAGGTTTATTAAAAAATGATCCAAACTGGCAGAGAATTTTTTGCCGCTTTAGTTTGTCACATTCTTTTCGGACTCCACACTCCACTTTTCTGTCAGTATCATAAACTTTTCCTTTGTTTTTTGTTTTTTTTTTCCCCTCAGAGGACCACATGTACGTGGTGTTGAACAGGTTTCTGCTGTCCCACCAGAGTCTGGACTTCAGAAAAGTGCCAGAGTTCTTCAAGTTATTCTATGGCTTCGATTTGGAGGTAAACTTGTTAGAAATCTGCTGAAAACAAGGTTTTTCTCATTCTGCAAACCATTAATTGTCATGAGCAAACCCTCTCTGATAACTGCTTCTCTGTGTTTATCAGTTGAGGCTTTTTGTCTGGTTGATGTTATCTGTTTCTGTGAACGGGAGCCGATCTTCAGACTGTTTCTGTTTTGTTTTTTTCCTGCAGCACAAAGTGGAGCGTGAGTGGATCCTGAGTGTCCTGCAGGAAGGGATAAGCGATGGGCACTGCTATGGGCTGTGCAACCAGCAAGGCATCTTCCAGGTCCTTTTAGGCTTCGCCAGCAGCCCCCTCTGTGATGAGCACTTTCAGGTAGAAACACAATCCTCTCATACATTTACAGTAAGGTCAAAGAACCTGAAATCTATAAAACATGAATCACTTAAACTAAACTCATACTCAAACCATTCTGTTAAGTATGATTTTGACCAGGGTGCAACTTGCTTCTTCAGCTCAATGGACGATTCTCTCGCTCGGTGATTAAATCTATTTAAATAGCAAACCAGTCAAAACCTCTCCTAACAATTATTTTTCATAATTAGAGTGAAGGCTGCCAGCGACACATACAAAATTCTAAAAAGTGCAAGAAAAAGGCATGCTGGGAAAATAAAGAAATCACACTAAATGAATCTAATCCTCACGTTTCTCTTCGTACAGGCACAAGTCATCCGAGTGTTGCAAAAGGCTGCCCGTGTCACCAAAGCAGCATATATGTTAATTAGGAGCGCAGGTCTCCTCACCTGGATGATACAGGTTGTTGAAAAAAGGTACGTGTGAACATACTGTTAACATCGTCCATTGGTTTATTCACGTTGTAATAACTTTTTAAAATTTTTGAAAATGATTTGCACTCCACAGGACTCTGGACCAGCAGCTGCTCCATGCTGTTATTGAACTGCTGCATGCCCTGTGGGTGACTGTCCTGAGCCAGAAGGAGAAGCAAACGGAACGAGAGAAGACCTCCTCATCCAGCGAGGGGAAACCTCAGAGCTCAGTTAAATGTGTCTCACTTCCCTTCATCACGGAGTTCCTGAGTGTGGCATCAGCTATCTGCAGACACCTCAGGTACTAAATCTCATTGAATGTGTCAATCCTCAGGTTTCATCTGTGTTGTGGTTTAAATCAGCCATAAGAAATATTGAGGATGTGCCACCGTTGTTTTGCTCCTGTCAGGTTGGGTGTGAAGGCCGCTCAGCTCCGCCTGTTCCTGCAGACCATCAGCTCCGTGCTGAAGCACCGGGAAACGGCTCTCGGTGTCAACAGACATGCCGAGCAGCTCACCCTCCTCCCACAGCCTCTGTCCTGCACCGACACGCTGGCGCTGCTGCTCTGCTGGGCCCACTTGTCCCTCAACACGACGCTCCTCACACAGATACAAGCCTTGGCTGAAAGGCACAGATTGAAGGAACTGGCGGGTCAGTGTCAACGAGAGGCTGTGGAGACTCATAAAGGCTCCATTTCAAAGAAGTATTTTAACAATAATTCTTAGGTGTGTGTTTCGAAAGCAGCAAGATAAAGCAAAATAGACAAACTAGCTTCTAACTGTCTAATATAAATGAGATAGCTCACATCACGTCTTCAAAATGTTAACAATTTACCGAAACTAATTTTGATGTTGTAACTCACCAACATGAACATGACAAACAGGATCAGTGTGTTGATATTGAGAACTACTAAGTTCAATAATAATTATTCAATATTCATCAACATTTTTGATTAAGCTTTTTTTTTTTCCTCTTTGAAAAAAACTTAAGTACGCAAAGCAAACTTACAGAAATGAGCATGTTCTATTATTTTGAATTTCATACTAGCAAAAGATGGAATTAATGAGCTTTTATAGGGAGTATTTAATGACATAAGTCAAATGCCTCACAAATAGGTACAAACTGTATATTGAACAGTGCATAATCTATATACTCTTAATATCTGATGTGTTTCTTCGTTAATCTGGTTGATTTGTAGCCGTGCAGAAGTCAATTAATTTTAGTTGTCGAAGTCCGGTTTGCTCTTGCAGTAAGACACGCCATCCTCTCTTTAAATATTCAACATTTCAGATTTTATTGTGCAGTCAAGCCAGCCTTAACAATCGTGACACTCTACAGCAGTGACTTTTCTCAGAGTTGCAGCTTTTTTTTTTTCCATGTTATAGAATTATAAACCTATAAATTCTCTATATGTCTTAGATTTTCCATTACTAACGGATAACTCAGAACTTTGTTTGGTTTCATCCTAACCGCATCCTTCTGTGAATTATTAATTTTAAATACTGTTTTGTTCATCTTTTTCTTCAGGGACGGGGAAGGATAAGTTCCGAGGCAGGGGCTCGGGGTCTCAGGCTCGCACAGCCAAGGAGAACCTGGCAGAAGAGTCCGACATCGAGAAGCAGGAGGAGAGCGCCCTGACGGAGTGTAAATTTCTCCTGGGCGGGATCTTTGTTCACTGGGAGCCTGTGGTACTCCAGCCAAAAGACCAAGTGGTTTCCAGTCAGCTGGCCTGTGATGCCACACACCTGCTCACCAGGTGGTCCCTGAGGTGTTTGGTGGAGCACACGTACGATGAGAGCAGAGCCAGAGAATTCCTGCACTGGCTGGAGAAGTCGGTGGTAAAACACAGGGAGATCGTGGACGCCGTGCTGCTTGATCCGGGCTTGAAAGCCGACCTCCTTCGGCTCTACCACCAGGTCCTCCAAGCTCGAAATCCCAGCAGCATTTCAGCTGGACCAGAGACTGTGCAGATTTTCACCGACATGATGATCGGCTTTCTGGAGACTCGAGGCGACCTTCCCGAGCTTCATCGCGTTGTCGTCTCTGCCTGCAAGCCCGAAGCCGCGCAGCATCCGTCTAGACTGGGTGAGAGCACGTCGCTCCAAGCACACGCTGCTTTACTTGTAAAACTAAATGACATCATAGAAATCCACTTCCTGTGAGAGGAATGAAAGTCTGGTGTCCGAATCTTTTTTATTTTACTAAAACCAATCATTATTTTATTAGATACAGTTTCACAACTGAATTTATTTGTGCCAAATACAGTGTACCAGCTGCATAAAGGCACGAGAAGAGGCTTTATCAACTACTATTGGGAAAAACATGAGGAAATCTATCAATCAAACATATATAACGAAAATGTTCACCGTGAAGACCGATAACTGTAAATCTTGGCTGAAATCATTAAATGTCATTAAATCTTAAGCCTCAAAAAGTTCAGATTCAGACTCACATGAGAAAAACAAACACGTTTTTGCTTTTTTTCTCTTGACTGAACTGGAGAAATTTAAACCTCGTCTTAACCCTTTATTGACAACTCGTTGAAATACTTGGAAATTCGGGGGGGGGGAAGTACATATTTTAAGATATTTTTAAAATGAATTTTGGCTTTCTAAAAATTGAAACAACTCAATTGTATGTATTTGATAGAAAGTTGCAAAAAAAACTAAACATTTTCCATTTCTCGCATTTTAAATGTCTTGACAAGGGAATAATTTCTACTTGAAGATCTTTAAAGGTTTATACAGTACGTTAACCACAGTTGATACACTCAAAAGTGTTGGTGTCTTAGAGATAAATAAACTGAAGAGTGGTCTAGAAATCCTGCACGAGTTATCACTGCCTGAATGTTCAGCGTCACAGATGCTTAATTAGGAGAGTCCGCGTGAGAAAGTCATTAAAAACGCAAATATACAATTTACGTATCATCAATTTGACATGTTAATATATTGCATAATGTAATGAAGTAGTAACTTTTTTGTTTTAATATTTAAAATTTTAGTGTATCAGTCATTAAAATCTAAAAATGTAATTTTTGATGAGATCAGATGGTTTTCCTTTTATTTATTTTGACCATTTTACTCCTATGAAAAGCTTGCATGCCAAATCCTACAACTAGAACGTCTAGACTGTCATGTCTCTGAAAAAGAAAAAAGAAAAAAATCAAACTACAAGAAATAAGAGAAATAGAGCTTTATAAACGTGTAGTGGTCGTTTAAAGGAATCCAACTTATCAGAAATGAAGTGTAAGAACAGTTTCTATCTTACACATGGCATCTACACGTTGGCGATGGAACGCAGCTGCGTTTGGTTTGGTTGTAGTGAGGTGTGATTGGATTTTAACCCTTTGTGTTCTGTTTCAGATTCCGGTTTGTTCCTCTTGTCTTTGTACATCCAGGAGTTGTGGAGCGGAGCCGCGTCACCACAGATGTTCCTGTCTCACATCAGTTTAGTGACCAGAATCAATTCCAAGAAACAGAAATCCCCACCGGCAGCCGTCAGAACGATCTGTAACGACATCAAGCAGAAGATTTAAGTCTTATATTGAACATTTACTCAATTTTTGCGATGCTGATGTAAGATTTTGTAAACATTTGTAAAAACCCTCTTTTGAAAATGTTTTTGGCTCCACATTGTTTACATTAAACTTTTTTTTTTTTTTTATAAGCATCTACATTTGTAATTGCAAATATAAAGTGTTCACAAAAGTAATCAAAAAGCAAATAAAAAAATGAAAATGTAATGAAGTTGCCTATTTTCTTAAAACAAAATAGAAACTAGCACTGTTACACACAAGTTATACATCTCACGCACGCAGCTGGAGATCATTTCTAAATTGGAATCTAGTTATAATCTCGAATCTTGAAGGATTATATAATTTTTACACGGTTCAGGACATTTTAAATGAGAAAGATTTTGAAATTCTTTGCGTCACCTCAGGTTGAAAAACTGGTCAAGCTGTTGCTGCTCTGTGACTTCCTTTGTTTTTGGATCGGTTGCTCCTGCAAATAAAACATTTTTAAAAAACAGAAATCTATAAGTTTTTTTAAACCTCTAGTGATCCTTACTTACCTTCTTACATTCCCATTGCGAGACATAAAATTCAAACTGAAGAAGAGAAGTCCCACAAAGGCCCCCAGAATGATCCAAAATATAATCACAATGGAAACTGAAAGAGAGAGATGGGGGGGGGGGGGGTATTATCTGTGTATAAAACAAAGAATCAGTGTGCACAAATTGTGAAGCAGAAACACCTACATTTATTGTATTTCAGCTTGCTCTGATCCACAATCGGAGGATCCAGGTAACCGTAATAATATTCCCATTCATATGGAACAGCGGTGGTGGAGTTCTCGGTTACAGTCATCTTCTCATCTTTGTAGGAAAAAAACGAGTTACAACGCTGATAAAAGAGAAATGACAGTCATTCAACAAAATTGAAGAAAATCTTTCATTTTTCAGAAGGCCTAGAAAAATATATGTAATTTCCTCACCCGCATGAAGGTGTTGGCGTGCTCATCTCCAGTTACTGAAACCTTCTGTTCCCTCCACAGACCGTATCTGGAATACGATTAATGGAAAAAGCCAAAAAGGTCAAGCTCAAGTAAACATGTCAACAGAAAAGTGTTCTAAACGTTCTTCCCACTAAAATTAACCCTTTCATGGACCACTGACTGAAACGCCACCGAATGGCATTTCTGTGAGGTACAGTAGGTGTAAACTTTATTTGTCATTTACACACAATAAAATATGTTGAAAAGCATCATACTCGTCAAAAATATGCTATTAGTGTCATAATCCTGCTATATAGCAATAAAGTACCCTGAATACCTGAAAGGTGCATATGTTTGAAAGCGTACACTAATTTTACGTGTGCATAAAAAACTTCCCATGATTTACTTTTTGTTTTTTAAGTTAAATATTTCAACCAAGTGAACTGACTGGACCAAGAGATTTAATGAAATTCAGGTTAATAATTTTTGTGAAAAGTTGGTGAAATACATATATAGAAATCAATCAATAAATAAATGAATATATGTGGGGGAAAAAAACATAGCCTTCCCCCAACCTTTGTGGGTGAAGATAATTATCGTTGCATTTACCATTCGATATATGAGAATCTACTTTTTTCCCCAATATATTTTTTGACAATAATTGATTTTAAAAAGTTGTTTTAAATAAAGTTATTATTAGCGTTTTGCTGACACGCACATTGCAGTGCTCTTTAATGGGACACTCAAAGAACTGCCTGCTACGGAGTGGCATGGTCCAATAAACATACTGGCCTTGACAGTGATACTGAAATTTCAGTGCAACTCCATTTATCTTCGTCACCTCTTTGTCCAGTTCAGGGTCGATGAGGGAGCCAATCCCAGGCAAGGTGGGAAAGACCATGGAGCAGCCGCCACTCCATTGCACACAGACTGACAATTTTAAGTTGAACAACCTTCCTATTTTTTTGACTGTGAGAGGAAACTTGCACATGCACAGGGAAAACATGCAGATTACAGAGAAAAGCTGGGCCCAGGTTTGAACCCATGACCTTCTTGCAGTGAGGCAAAAATGCAAACTTTTATATCTTTGTGAAACCCAAATCAGTGTTACTGGAAGCCACATTTCACATTAATTGTCTACATAGATACCAACAAAACCAGCACATATCATGGCTTTAATGCACATATACCACATAAGGAAAACAAATACTATTCCACTGGTTGCATAACGCTTCGTGTAAACCCATAAAAAACAGAAGTCATTGCATTTTAATGTTTTGCATTAGTTTGTGTAGGTGTGCTAAATCTTCCAGTAAACATGTTGTAGTAAAAGCATCTGTGCAGAAAAACAACCTGGTTCAGCTCTACGCCTCAGCTGCTACGGACCGACAATAACCCGCCTTCTTCTGTTTCTGATTGGTTTCCGCTGCAAAACATCTGACCAATCATCTCTTCGTACGTGACAATCCAACCAATCATATCGACGTGACGTCCCCTCCTCCATAGGGTGGAACTGCTCAGTTTACTAGCCGTTCGCGGTCACTTGTTTATCGGAACCCAAATCTAGACTTTTAACCCGAGTTGCTTACTATGTTGTCAGTCATATAACTACGCATGTTTGAGGTCGTGTAAGATCAACCACTATTTGTGTTATTTCGTCGGCTTTTCGTGTGAAACGAAGCGTTATGGATGCAGTGAACGCGTTCAACATGGAGGTAAACTTTAAAGCTAATCCTGGAACCTAGCGTCGATGCTAACAAAATTCAGAGCTTCAAACTTATGAAACCTCTTTTAACAGCTGATTTTACGTAATTGCAACAAATGCACCTTGTTTATGTCGTTTTCCTGAGAGTATTAGTTGAACACGTCCCATGTAAAACGTGAATTTAGAAGCTCTTTTGGCGTTTAGCAGTTAGTCGAGTTTAGCCTTAGCATTTTAGCCCTGCACGTCCTCTGTTTTCAGATTAAACACCTCGATAAAGACCTCACTTGATCTTTGAAACAGTCCAAACAGTCTAAAGTGATTTACTTATATATCTATGATGTAAATCGTTAGATAATATTGTACATCATGTAAATGAACGTATATCGGTCGACGTTAGCTCGTGCTAACGTTGCTAAAAATGCGTGGCCGGAGCGAGTTAATCTCGTGAAGTGTCACTTTAGATTAACACATCTGTACTATTGCACTGCCTTCCTCTGTTTGCATACCCCATGTATCTCGTGAGTGTTGTTAAAATTTTTCATTTTGCCATAATGTTATTTAAAAAAAAAAATAAAATTAAATGTGTGTCTAAATGGTTGTGGATCATCACATTGCCTCATCTTTGTGTCGCCGACCGACTTTCATCGGTTAAAGTAATGCAAATACTAGTTTATCTGAATCTTGGGGGCGTTTTGGTAATCTGTTTTAATGTTCATGGACATAATGAGCTGTTTTGGTTGCTTTGTATTTAGTAAAACAATAAGAGAGTTTATTTTGTTATGGATGCTCTGACGTGAACATAACACGTGTTGTTTGTAATTGAGATTATTTACATGTGTCGAAGTAATTTAAAACTGCTTCTGACCTTTTGTCAGCTCTCCTGCCTGCTTGATGAATCTTTAGTGCGCTCTGTGCTGTTCTCTTGCTGTATAATCACTACTGTACATGTCATTCAAAAAAATAATCCAGTCCAAATTTGTTTTTTCATCAGTTGTTCTCCTTGATTGACCTGAAGCCCCCGATATCCCGTGCCAAAATGATGTCTGTAACCAAAGCAGCCATCAAAGCAATCAAGGTAAAATGATTTTCAACAACATTTTCCTCAACTGTTGTGTCGGTTGTGTGTGGCTCACAGTGCAAGTTTTACATCACGTTGTTTGAAATGACCATAAAACATTGGTCATTTCAAACATGATCCAAACAATGTGAAAGATTTCCCTGCAAATAAACCACTTAAGACTCAAATATTGCAATATTCAAAATAATTTAGGATTACAAAGTAACCAGAGTCGTGTTGACTTGCATTCAGAAGTTGAATCCAAGTCTGACGGACAGAAATAAGTAATGTCGTATGTTTAAAGGGGTTTCTTATCAAGCCATTTCACTTACATATATTTGTATGTATTTGTTGTGACTGTGCCTCCGATTAATCAGTAGGTTTGTATCAAGTGGCCATCCGTATTACAAGTCCTCTTAAATTGGCTCTTATTTCCCAAAAATGTTGATGGCCCCTGGTTTAGACTAACATTTGAATGCCTGTACATGCAATCCAAACCTTAACTTTAGAAGTAATGGGATCTACTTGCAACCTTAATGACTTATTACCTTTCCCAATGAAAGTTGCGAGAAGGTTATGTTTTCGGCTGCGTGAATTTATTTATGGTTTGTATATACGTATGTATTTTACCAACTTTTCTCAAAAACTACTCGGCTGAAATTGTATGAAATTGAAAAAAAATGTGATTAGATTTTGGGATGTTAACGGCTAACCGCTTCCTAATAAATCCCCCCAAAAATGCACAAGAAAATTCCCATTCAAAGCAGATGAGCGAGGAGATCAGCGTCTGTTGCCATTGAGTCTCTCTGCTCAGGGTTTCACGCGGTGATGTTGCTACCTGACCTACCTAGTTGGCATTGATATGAGCTAATGGCTATCATGGTAGCGATGCTGACTCGGTTCCACAGACAAATGTGGTGTTGGCGAAGGTCTGCGCTCTAATTTAACTATCTTAAATTTAAGTTCCTTAAATTTGGCCTGATATAACCTTAATATAATACATACTCTGGTGTTTTTCTATTGGATTATTAATCTGAATATTAATCTGTTCTGTTTTATATCTATGTTTACATATTTATATTTTTTTGGGGGGGGGGGGGGGGGTGTATTTAATCTTTTTATGTATGTATGTATGTTGATATCAATGTTTGTGCATTTATTTAATTTGTCAGACTTTTAAATGTATTTTTATTGTGTATTTAAAGTTTATCATGTTTCCTGCAACTGCTAATTTTTGTCTTTTATTAGCTTTACAAGCACGTCGTCCAGATCGTTGAGAAGTTTATCAAGAAGGTATTCATACGTTTCTTCCTCTATTTATTGTCCATAGTACATTTAACAAATACACATTGTTAAGAGATGGTGGATAAACACTGTCCATCTTTTTTTGTGTATTTGTTTCAGTGCAAGCCCGAATTAAAAGTCCCTGGTTTGTACGTGGTTGATTCCATCGTTCGGCAGTCCCGCCACCAGTTTGGCGTTGATAAGGACGTATTCGGACCCAGATTTTTGAAGAACTTCACAGACACTTTCCAAAACCTTTTCCGCTGCCCAGAGGATGATAAGGTTTGCTCTTTTTTTTTTTTTATAACTACATCAAATGAACAAAGTACACATACTTAATCAGATTACTGTTTTTCCATGTCAGAGTAAAATAGTCCGTGTGCTAAACCTGTGGCAGAAGAACGGAGTGTTTGACATGGACATCATTCAGCCTCTGATGGACATGGCCAATGGTGTTTTTGTACCGCCCCCAACACTGGAAGGTAATTGAATGAACCAAAGTTGTAGTTTTCGTGCTGTTTTCTGAACCACTCACTGTGCTGTCATGTGTAAAATATCATCTTTTCTTGAATCCACAGTGGCTGCTGACCCTCAGCCACACGTGCAGCCTGCTGTCCATGATTCCCCCGTTGTGCCTGTGGTGCCCCAGCTTCCTGCTCCGGATGCCTTAGCTGCAGTGGCTCAGCTCTTTCAGTCCCCTCATGGTCAAGAGGTAAATTAAAACTGCCCCAGTACGTTTTTAACGTCATATTTAGTTTTGTATAATTTCTTATTGATCTATCTTGTTCTCCTCCAGCTGCAGAGGATGCTGCAGAACTTCCAGCAGACAGATAAAACCCTGGCAGCTACCACTGCAAACAGTCTGCCAAATCCACCCCAGATGCCGGCTGCCCAGATCAATTCATACAGCGGACACACAGAAAAGAAAAGCTCCTTAGCCGAGGTAATTGTCTCAAAATACCAAGCTGGCGTTTGCACATAATCTCAAGACAAACTGCATATATTAACCAGTTCACGCTCTGTTGATTTTCCTTTTCCTCAGAAACTGCTGGACCGATTTGACTATGACGATGAACCTGAGGACGTTGCGGCTCCAGAAATCAACACTCAGCCACAGTGAGTTTCTGAAGATGTGTTTATGGTGTTGCTAATGTTCATTTGTGTTCAGTTATTGTGAGAATCACAACACATCAAAAACGAATGTACTTGTACTTTCTTTAGTTACTTTACTTTCAAATGACTCTTTGGTCTTAATGATGCTATCAGGGAGTGGTGAAGGAGCTTTTGTGAAGATGTATAGAAGACGCAATTACACACATGGTGGATGATGAAAACATTAAAAAAGAACACCATTAAAGACGTTCAAATGTTGATCCTGTGTTGGTGAATCCGATCACATGAGACACATTTCTGGAACCAGATGTTTTGCTCGTTTTGTTAATTATCATATTAAAAAAGAAATCCCATATAACTCATCAGAATTTTTCTTTTAAAAAAAAAAACCAAAAAACAGCAGTTTTGTGTCTTTATTGATCTCATGTGCTTTTCTGCACATAGTTGTAATATTCAATGTGTATTTTGTCTTGACAGGAACCTTCCTGGGAGTATCCTGAACCAGTTTCTTGGTCAGTTACCAAACACAGATGTTCATCCTCACATGAGGGGACAGGCTGCTGCCACACAGGTATTTGCTCATTAAGGATTAATGTTTAGAGGCTGAACGCTCAAATGAGACCTTTCCTCCGTAAATCTGATGGGCATTTTAATGTGATTAGTACTTTAGCCTTTTTTGTAAAAGAACTTTCTTCTGTGTATCTCCTACGTTAGCATATTGGTGGAATGAGTCATGGTGAACATCATATCCGACCAGATGGATACCACTCTGTAAACGAGGACCGCACTGAAGCACAGGTAACGTTCTATTTTTAAATATCACGGTTTTAGGGTTTACTTTTTAAAGTTTCAGCTAAGATGTTGTTTAGAACCCAATGGTCATTCACCTTTAATGTTAACAGGGGAATTCAACAGAAGACTCGAGGCAGGACAATCGACACAGAGGCTACGGGAGAAGATCCAGGTCACGTTCCAGGTAATGGCACAGATCATTTTTCTCCAGTGATGGGTTAAAGGCATCAAAGCTTTTAAAACTACTGGCTATGTTGAAGAGGACCAAGTACCTGTTTGATTGTCTCGTGTCATTTTGCTCTCTTCCATAGTAATGTTAATAAACATTGTTTGTTTCCAGAACCAAGTTTGTACAAACTGCTTTATTTCTTTGTGTTTCAGATCTCCTTGGAGGAGAAGGTCAAGGTCTTCATCTCGCACAAGAAGGTCAAGACATCGGCGCTCCCGCTCCAGAGATCGTCGCCGGAGAAGTCGTTCTCGCTCTCTGGACCGGAATGAACGGGAGAAGGACCGAGAGCGCAGGCAGAAAGGTCTTCCCAGCATAAAGATCCAAACACTCAGTGGTAAGTGCTGCCTCGGAGACGCTCGTGAATCCAAACAACTGAACACAAAACAGCTGGAAACCCTGTTGAGAATCTCATTAATGAGTGGAAACGAATAAGAAGTTTCTCGTTCAGACAGCAACTGTTGCTTAACGATGGCAGAGAAATCCCATAAACACTGAAAATGCTGTAGTTTGCATGCCAGGCTTGTAGTTGCTTGTTGTGGTTTTTGTAATATGACACTTCACACACCCTCGTAGAGAAGATGTGAATGTTCAAGCAACTTTTGGTTGTCTTTTTTTTTTTTTTAAGGTACGCTTGGTATGTAGTGTTTTCAGAGATACTCTCTGCTCGTCCAAATGATGGAGAATATCTATTCTATGATCTGCCATTGTTATTGGTGTGTCTATGCATGCCTGTGCAGAACAGTTAACTTCAGTGTGCATGTGCACAACTCTATGGAAGGAAGAGTTGCATTTTTCCCTGTTTCCATGGGAACTGTACGGTTTGAACCTGTTGCGCTCGAAAATCCCAACATCAGTAAATCCTTTTTTTCAGAGACTCCCAATGCCATTTCTAAATAAAGATCCAATTGTTGCCTAAATGTCACTTATAGCTACAGAGGTTGCATTGTGTAGCTTGATAGAAAGAAAAAAATGTTACGTAAAGGAGAATTAAAAAATGTTATATATATATATATATATATATTTGCACATTTTCCAATTTTTTTCTAAATCTAGTCCTACAAATTCATATAAAAAAACACTGTGTTAAACTCAATTGAGTAGAGAACTTTTTGCGCATTAACAAGTGGGTTAAGGTGCTTTCACTCCAGCAACATTTGATCCGGACCACAGTTTGTTTTTCAGAATGTCTGCTTCATTTGGGCAGGTGAGAAATCTCCCCCGGACTCTCATCGCAGTGCATTTTGGGTAGTAAACAAACCAAGCTAACAGTGTGAATCCAAAGAAGCAAATGCAGAAATGAAAAGGTTGAAAATATCTCGTGGGCAGATGTGAAATAGTGAGGAAGAAATAGTGAGGAAGAAGTAGCGAGGAAGGCGCTTATTGATATAAGGTCTGAAGACTATATATCGCGATAGCTTATGGCTACTCATTAGCCAGCACCGGTTAAAGGAGCAGGATTTGCGCTTTCGGTCCGGAACAATCAATGAACTGGGTTTCTCCTTTGTCATACTTTTCTTCCTCTCTGGTCAGTAATTGTTTTGAGTAACAGCAAACCCAAATGAGCAGATGTTGAAATTTCATTCACATTGTCCAGGCAGTTTGTCTCCTCCCAAAAATGCAGTGTGAAAACAAACCTCACCAAACCGACTCCCCGGACTGTCCTAGTGTGAAAGCACCCTTAATCTCAAATGGGCTCGACCAGACTGTAATTAACAATTTCTCCAAAGTTGTCCTTTAATTGCCAATCCCCGAAAAGTACATCCTCTAAAGGTTCAGATATAAACCAGTTTTAACCAACATGTTTTTTGATGAAAACAAAATCTTACCTGCCACAGTTTTCTATTTAGATTAATGTGGATAAAAATCTGTTGCATCTAAGAACACATGGTCTCTGCTGCCTCTTTGCATGCATGTTTTCACAACTGCAGCATTATTGCTGATGTTACTTCACAGGCAAGAAGTATGGTGTAGTAGCAGTGCTCTGGTGTATGCTGATAAATGCTTTTCATTGCTGATCACAAAAACCTATCGCCTGTAGCTCATACTTTGCTGTCCGTGGCGGCCCTGTGTGTAGTGCAGTGTGCCCCTTCCCCACCCTGTCATACTGCGCATGCACGCTGTGTCAAACCCCAACAAACATGTCTGCCGTGTGGAACTTCTATATGTCTGTAAGAGCGACGTAAAGTTGGCATCCTGCAACACATGAAACGAAAAAATAATTTGTGGGTGAAGTACGTTGGTTATCGCTACCTCAGTAAACTGTTGGTTGCAGCCACCAGCTGCTCAGAGGTTCCACTGATTTACATTCTGACTCGTTCAAGCTCTATTTGGTAAAGACATGCAGTGTTTCCGCTAGGAGTTTTGGCAGCAGCGGTGGCAGGCTGATGAAACCTGTCTGTGCACACCGATTCATCCGCTCAGTACAGGATGTCCGGGATAGTTATCTGTAGGTTACCTTAGTATTCCCAAGCAAGCCAGCTGAGAGTTTTGCTGAGGGCCAGGACGAGTCATCTATGCCCCCCACCTCGGACCTGACCTCTCTTCTCTCTCTCCTCCATCTTGTGATTTTGACGCTAGCAGGAAACAAATGAATATTTACTGTTTTATTTAAGGCTGCCCCTGGTGGGATGTTTAAATATAACTTCAAAAGTCATGAGCTGAACTTTATTCATCCATCTGTAGAATTTAGTGCACTAGGTGAGTTTTCCTTTACTTCACAGGAAAAGAGCATGATAGTATACAAAATAAGGCCTTTTTGGGGCTGTCATATATTATCCAGTCCCTATCATTGTGGGATGTGGAAACCGTCAAATAATGTGTGAATTCCCTGCCCAATTTATCTGCTGGTAATTCTTTTGCCCATGTATGATGTCCACCCTATGTCTGTCACTTTATGTGGCCAAAATACAGGATCACTCAATTCAATTGTCGGATCATTTCTTATCCAGTGGTCCGCCACTTCTACATGAATTTAGAGGAAACACTGGCGTGCAATGACCAAAAGTGAATTATGATGATCTTACGAGCTTCATGTAATCTTGTAAAATGGAACTTTTGGACTGTAACTTGAATAAAACCAGCTGTTTAAAGGTCACGTCAAGTGAGAGGTCAGGGCTGTCAATCTGAGGGGGCAACGCTTCCTCGTGTGCTCAGGGCAGAGAATGAAAAGAAGACAGCCGGAGTCTGACAGCAGTTAACGTAACGCAGGCTGAGGATGCTCTAGACATCTGACATTACTTGATTTTAGGCGATGTTTTGAGATAGATTCTCTTTTCCTTATTTGACTTTCAGCACTAATTTAGCTTGTTGAGAGCCTTTATGTTTTGAATCGGTTAAAGATTGTGTTTCTGATAGCAGGTGTATGTAAGAGTTTTCCAGTTGTCCTTTTGAATCAATAGTTAGATCATTGGGCCTGCAAGATTCTATTTAATTTTTTTCTTGTGAAGTAAAAATGTGTTTTTGTCTAAATTAAGGTGATTTCATGGTTCCTTTTTTCCAAATCATGTAGCCAGTGCCACTCTACTAACTAAACATAAACAACATAACTAAATGCAAAAACCTTAAACCAATACATGTGATTGGTAGGGATCGGCACTCATGGCTGATGGGTATCAGAATCGTGAGCTTAAAGCCTGATGTATATGTTCAGTTTTGTGTCTCACTGTTGCAACGTTGCAACCCCAGTGGACCACTGACGAGTTGCAGTTACCTTGCGTGCATGTTGATTTTCCCCCGATGGCTACATGTCTGACTCCCCTGCACTAGTCAAATCAACCAGAATCGAAAATCACACATGTTAAATTCAAATCGGTTTTAATTTCCTTGTACATGTGAATCATTTCATATACACATTGTGTCAGAAATTTTATAGCTCTTAAGTAGTTATTCGTATCGCATAAGCCAATTCTGCTGTACTTTCATTAGAATAAATTTTTAAGCAATTCATGCAACGACATAATCTAACATTCCGTTGTTGATCTCTTTTCCACTCATAGTCTGCAGCACTACACTTTGGGTTGGACAGCTCGACAAGAAAACGCAGCAGTCTGATGTGATGTCTCTTTTGGAGGAGTTTGGCCAGATTGAGTCCATCAATGTAAGTTTGAAATACTAACTTCAAATGTGCTCGTGTCACGTTTCAGATCAGAAGCTCACACTTTTTATCCTTTGCTGTTTGCCCCCAGATGATTCCTCCGCGGGGTTGTGCCTACATCGTCATGGTTCACAGACAAGATGCCTACACAGCTTTGAACAAACTCGGCAAAGGCTCATACAAAGTCAACCAGAAGCCAATGAAGGTACGTTTTCCTCTGTTATTAACTTGAAAATGTACAGAAACAATCCGCACAATCACAACTGATGGTTTTTTGTGTGTGTGTTTTTTTTTATAGATTGCTTGGGCATTGAATAAAGGTATAAAGACTGCACACAAGAAGTTCTGGGATGTGGAGCGAGGAGTAACGTACATCCCCTGGAGCAAAGTGAAGGTGGAGGAGCTGGAGAGCTATCGGGAGGGGGGCATGCTGGACACAGAGACTCTGAACCCAGGTAAACTTCTTTTTTAATGGAGGTATGTTTCGTAAGCTCTCAGGCGGCTTTTCCTCACAGTGTTGTTTTGATTTTCAGAGTGGAAAAATGTTTTGGGCGTCAACAACCACACAGCTGTAAACGGAGTACTGGAGAGTGTACCAGATGAGACCGTCTCTGCTCAAGTTCAGGTAATTCTTAAACAGTCCTTAAACACCTTCTTTTTAATTCACTGAGTGTTGTTGTTTAATTGGCTTAACAACCACATGGAAAGATTAAAACAATCTTTCTTGGTTGTACAGAAAATAAACTGTTGCACATGAGTGGTGGAGCCTACCTGAATTACTCTCCCGTCATTGCAAAAATGTTCTGTGGGATTTTTGTGATGTTTCTTCGGCTTAAATAAAAAAAGAACAACAAATCATCCTTAAAAATTTTATTTGGTTCACTTAAAGGCTTTTTTCAGACACCATTGAAGTCACACTTTTGGTCTGAAATGTTGTTTAGATTCTTTTTCTTCGGTGTTGAGTCCACATTTAGTCTTAAATAAGGTTATTGAACTGGTCGTGTCGGCCAAATCAAAATGATTTTAAGTTTCAGAGGAGAGAGATCGTGTTCCTGATTTGATGGAGAATTTCAGTCTTGTGTGTGTCTGTCTGTGTCTGTGTTTGTCTGTGCGTTTGGTGGAAAGGACACACCCCTAAAGTTAGATATTTATCACAGTAATGGATGATGAAGTACAAGGAGTTATATGTGCCGACATGCTGCTCAGTGTACTGACAAATGCATTTATTATTCAAAGAATTACGTCATGCTGTTCATTTACTGAATGAAACACATTTGAAACATTCGAACACGTTTTGAAGGAGTGAATGAGTAACCTGCTGCCTTTGTTTTAAGTTCTTATCTTGACATTCCTGCTGACACACACAACTTTACTGAGTTACTCTTGAGGTTTCCAAACGGTCACATTGACATTAAGATAGGATCAAAGCTCGCTACCATGATGTCTTTCATGGCTTTTTTTTTTTTCTTTTAAATTTTGAGAAGAAATCTCATTAAAAGAAAAAGGTGGAGCAAAACAAACATTATTTCTTTAATGTTCACATTCTCAGAACAGAATTGTTTACTGTGTAATATAAAGGAGAAGAATTTTATTGTCTGAATTCTAACTGAATCCTTAGACCACAACGGGTTGTAATATGTGAACAGCATTAGGAAATCCAACATTGAACCAAACATTAGTTGTTTGTGCAATGTGGATCAGGACCTGTTAGTGGGAATTGAACCTCTCAACACTTCTGATTTGGTTCACTGAAGCCAGTTGATCTTTGTTAAAGCCATGTTCTACGAAAGTACGCTTGGGAAAACTAATGATGCACTTTTTTGTTTTTTTTAAACAAACAATGGTTCAGTTACTTATGTGAGGTTTACCGATGGTTCTTAGATTCTTAGATAGTTTTTACAAAAAATTAGGGATGTACTGATAGCGGTATCAGGTACAGTACTGCACGGGGTACTCGTACTCGTGAAAGCTCCCTGATACAACTCCCTGAGTATTATGTGATGTATTGCGTCAGTAACATCGCCCACAGGTACGGAAGAGAGGATGAGCAATGTCTGCTGTTTGTCATTCTCATTAATATTAAAGGATCTCCAAACGTAAGACGGACTGTAAATTATGTTCTGCCTAAATTTCAAGAGGAGGTGAAAACTATTTCATACAACACCAGCAACTCAATCACAATTGGCATTTGAACCAGCAGATGTCAGCCTGATGATTGATGTACTCATTGCCAGTGAGCTGGAGCGAGTGGCAGCACACTGCCAGCTCGGTCCCAACTAAAAAGGTTTAATTTCAATTAAACGAATAAAGGGAAAATATAAATTTGTCAATTTATTTACAAAATTCCTGTATCTCCTATGGTATACGATGCCTTTCTTGACGGTACTTTAAGACTAAGACAGGGCGTTAAGACAGGTTAGGTTTAGTTTTTTCAGTTTTTTTTTTATCTTGTATCGCTGGTGTCCTGGGTAACTTTATGGGTTGTTAAGGGATAGGCAAAAATAAGCCTTGGCTTCTGCCTGGATGCATTTTGACTCCAGATATAGTGTGTGGGGGGGGGGGGTGTACGTGAACTTAAAAGCACTATGAACTGAATACACAAACTTCAACTTTTGCTCTGTAACAATAACTGAAATAAACCATTAATTCATAACTGTAATATAGCTGCCATACATGCGGTCACACAGAGTGCTGCAATGGCACCACGCCCCCTGGTAGAAATTAAGCATTAAATATCCGTTAGCATGAATTTAACACCACTTAGTATCTGTTTCCCTTCGTTCAGCTGCTGTTTAAATGAGCAGCTGTTCTGCTTGGAGGTCCAGGTCAGCTGATCTCAAGCATCGGGTATTGTGTCGGAGCACTTTTACAAGTACGAATACACACACGGGATCGGATCCGATACTGGTACTATCATTGCAACTCTTAGAATTACTCATTCCCTCAGTTTAGTATGGGGGCTTTGGGTTTTGTGTAATGTTGCTGAGAATTAGATTTTTATGTGCACAGTGCTCAAAGGAGTAAGAAGGTTTTATGCATGCAGTTGCATAATGTCAAGACCTTCAACTCGTGACATAATTTCATTTAGAACCCCCCTTTCTGCAAGTCATGAGGTAAAACATGAGTGTTGAATTAAACTTTGTTCTAAAATGTTTCTGTCTTTAATGTATTTTAATATATACCCATTTTACCTTAACCAAAGATGTGCACATGTTACTCGCATCTTTCTTTGCATCATACTGCCCCCCCCCCCTCCCGAATAAAAACTCTGACCTGATCAGGTAGTTTTCATTGACACAATTCAGATAGGCTCCACCGCCTTCAGACTACACACTCATCTCTTTCTTCAAATATAACTGCATCTTCATAGAGTCCCTTGTACTGTGTCACATAACGTATTCTAATAAAGTGGGAATTTCAAAAGCCTTTAATTATTGTGGTATGTGTAGAGGGACATATTTCTGCTCCTGTTTGTCTTGTTCCTTAGCTAAGGTCTGTGAGTGGGTTGTCAGAAGTGATTTATTCATACATCAAATAATAAAAAAGATCTCAATCATTTTTCACAAATAGAATGAAATGGTGGTGTATTAGGTGAAGTCTTAACTTCTTATATTATTGAAACTAATGGGGAGCTTTAGTTCTTTAATGTTTTGATCCAAAAAGTCAGCAGTTGAGTCATTAATCTTCAAGGTCCTCACATAACTGGGATAAACTGATAAAACAAGTCAGCCTCAGTAATATAGACGACCTGGAGCTGAAAGCAAGGCAGTTGAACCTGAGCCCCCCCCCCCCCCCCCCCCCCCCCCCCAATGCTTGGAGAAAAATAACTCCAGTGTGTGTGACTGTTGGCCGCTGGTGGGACCTGAAGGTCTGACTGAGACGAAGAGTTTCAGAATGGGAGACAAGGTAAGCCGACAGCATTAGCAGAATCCGTTGTTATCTACAACAAAACCAAGAGATTTTGAATGTGTTCTGAGCGGTTGTAAAAGAACGAAAACCCTGGGTCATTGCATATTAAGTTAAAGTCATATCACAAATTTTTAATTATTCTGTCTCTCATGAGGACATAACTTTTAAATGAGCATCAGAATTGTATTTTTATACTCGCTGTTAATGCACTTAAGCATAAACAGTAACTTCTGTCACTTCACTGGAAACTACATTTGCTGGAAAGGAACTTAAACTTTTTATTAAGATTTTTGCATAATAAAACTGCTTGAGCCTCTTAATTGATGGCCCTGTTTGGCCTGGGTGAATGATCGTTACCTTTTTGAGTGCTAAAATCCTGTTTTTCATCTCCATATTGATTCCTGAATTAAGTGTTTTGTGCTTTTCACTGACTTAGATTTGTCTACATTTCTTCTGTCAGTGTGCAGTATTACATAGAGGTGGCAGCCTTTTGGATGTGCAGTAGTTTACACTCAACAAATATGTGTACCATGATTATCTTCTAGCCAACTTGTTTTTACAAATGTAAACACAGGTTGATGGAAGATTTTAAATACCTATAAATAATTCAATCAATGTACCTTTGGGACAAATTAATTGTGGTATGTATAAATAATACAACCAAAGAGCAACCGTACTGTTCAGTTATTGGTTGTATCAGACTTTTGTCTTTAGGAAAGAAATCTGTATCTAAGGAGTCTGGTGGAGTTGTTCCACTCTAATTTGTTGCCTAAAAAAAAGAAAATTCACTTGGCTTACATTTACACCTGCTGTTTGTATCTTGACCCACTTGAGTTGTTAAACTCAATGCTGTTAAAGTGAACACAGCAATGCCCCGGGAAGTCTAAAAATGTGGATATGGGATTGTCCAATGAGCCATGCAAGACCATGGACGAAACCTCCCTCATTATTGATATCTCCTTCTGATGAAGACTTCATGGTTGAAGAGGATTAATCTTCACCTCGGCTTTGAATCGTGCCGACACCAACGGTGTCTGCAATGCTTCAACATCATTGTCATTTTAAAATTCCACGTTTTGCACTGAGTGAAACAAACGGTGTAAAACATTGCAATTAACTTCATTGAAGCCTTTTGTCTCCCCTCATTGCATTCTCAAAATTCTTGCTTCATCATCCTTTCGGTAGCTATCATGGTGCAGTAGTCATGGAGACGAGATGCCACCAGTTGGTGGAGCCTTCAGACCACAGTGACTAAAGTATAGTTACAAATGACAATCTTTCAAATCCACATTTTGTCTGCACAAAACGCACATTGGTTCACACCGACAGGTTTAAAAAGTATTTAGACCATTGTAAGATTTGAAAAAAAAAACAACAACTTTAAAGATCACTGCAGAATATGTCAATGCAGTAAACCTACACACTCGTTCAAAGACTTTCTACACGGTTGTGATCAAACGGGTGCCTTTGTAAACATTTGAAACGTGTGAGTTTCAGAGATCTGAAGATTTTCTGTCTGTAAGTGCATGGCCGTTTGTGGTTTCGGCTGTGCTCCCGTGAAGACACAAAGTGATGCAAACTGAGGTGACTCCTTCTCAGTGCACGAATAGTGACTCCAAAGAGTCTTTTGTCTACGACCCCGGTTACATGGAAATGGACTCAATTGAAAACCTTCATTTCACAAAAAAATTGCTTTTTTGAAGCACTGGTACGGCATGTGCGCGCTATGGTCGTAAGTAGTTTGACAATAACGAATGTTGACTAATATAGATGGCGCCTTGCCTTTGCCTGTAGGAAGAAAGAGGTAATGTTCTCTGTGTGCATTTCTGGGATGTTGCCCTACAAAAACACAGCACCCACTAGCGGTTCCACAGGAAAACTACTTTGTTTTCAGTGTTGGTCACTCTGTGTATGGTGATCATTTTCAAAACGTAGCCGTCTCAAGGTTTTCTGAAAAGAAATAGCAAAAAACTGACGTCAGTTAATGTCGTGTAAATGGGACCTAAATCAACTGACAGTATGCCTTAGTGACTTCAACAGCCTCAGCATACGTAAGAGTATCAACCTCCTCCATGCGGGTCGACATGAGGCCACATACAACAAAACCGTGGGACACATGATGCTTGTGGGTGTGCGTCACCTGCTTCCGTCTTAACAGTGTTTAATACCAGAACACAGTCGGAGTCTGGACAAGATGTGATATCAGATGTGCTGTGTTTGACACCACACACCAGGTTCTTTCATTTCAAATACCTCTTCTGTCTGTACAGTGTGTGTAAGGTGTGATACAGGCATCAAACAACATGCAAACCTGTTGTGAGTCATGCTGATCATGTGGAGTCTCGCTGTTGGCCATCTTCAGGAGCAGCACAGAGGAGGAGAGAAGTGGTCGTGGTGGAAGACAAAGGATGCTAAGCAATGCCAGGTAGAGGAAGTGGTATGCTTGAGCATGCAGGTACTTTAGCATGATTTTAGGTGTTGAGATCGTACACACCACCAATGGAGTTTGTTCTGTACAAAAAGGGATACGGCGTCCTAATTATTTATTCCTATTTCCGGATGCAAATAGCCTCTGACTCTGCCAGGAGTTTAGTTTTAACAGTGACTTTGTAAGAATGTCTTTCGATTCACCACACGACCTGAATGATCTCTACCCAAGTGGAGTGTACATGAGTTTTTAATTCTCATGCGAGATTGCAGACTTTGTTTGACTCAAACTTCGAAGAGTATTTCCTGAGCATAGACCAACTAGTAAGACAAGTAGACAAGAGGTTTCCCATTTAAAAAAAAAAATAAAAATAAAGCAAATGTTTCATTCTTCTTTCTTGCTGACAGCTAAACAGGACAAAAAAATTATTTCTTCCAAAGAAAATGACTTAAGGTGATTAGTGTAAGGCGTGTGCTACTTTTTTGTTGGTGGTTGTCTCTACTTGCTTTGCACTGATGTAATGACACCAATGCAACTTCCAGCATTCAATGCAAGATTATTTGTCTTTAGACAAAGCCAGGACTCAAGGAGATAGACATGAAGTTAATGCTCAGCGTATGAATTTATAAGAGCTCAATCTATTGTAAACTCAGAACATTTTAGACAATCTTTTGTTGTTGAGACCTGTGGTCTTAAAATCTGTGGTCCATTTCTTTGGACATAAAAATACACTGGAGGAGCGTTGGTCAACAAAACACAGACACATTGAAGACGACTGGCTCCAAAATGGCTTTTCTTTATTTCATCTACCCACCCCCCCAAAAAAAAATAAAAATAAAAAATCCTTAAGGCCAAGTCCAGTGAAATCATGAAGATGAGTCGTTTCTGTGTCTTTAACAAGAATGTGTTCGTACATCTGTCAACTGTGGAGTCAGTGGGTGACCTGGTAGTCTGAAGGTGCCGACACAATAAACAAGGCCACAATAACTTGCTAGAAAATCATAATCAAAAGCAAACATGTCAGTGGAAGGCCACTCATAGAAACCTCTGGGACCAAACAGCATTGCTTCAGTTTTTCTATCGTTAAAATTTTAAATATTTGCGGTCATTCAGGTAAAACAGCGTAACTGAGTAGGCAATGGCATCCATCCGTTTCAGAGATAACTAAACTTAGCCGTCATCAGCATAGCATTGAAATGGGATCGAGTACTTTCTGAAAATAGAGCCATGGGGAAGTGAATAGTGAGAAAAGCAAGGCCCCTAAGATTGATCCCTGTGAAACTCCGAATAACAGAAGCAGAGGACGACTCTAATTAGATAAGAGTAATGTAAAAATATTAGACCTATTTTCAATTGGAATTTTCTTTTACACTGTTCATGAAATTTTACATCAAAATGCATTAATCGTTAGTTGATGACGCCATATTTGTATTTTTTTAGGTCTCCAGTAGAGTTGTGACATTGTGAACCCATTGCTGACTCATAATAAGACATTTGTTGATAATGTCATTGCTCATATTTTAAGATGCAGCTTAAACTAAAATGTTATTTGCAAAGTCAGATTGTTGTATGGATTTGAATGTTCATCCTTTTGTCCCATTGAGCTCGGGGAGTACTGGTACTTGTATCATTGGATCCTCCAAGTCTGGTGGTGTCAAACATAGAGCTGATCTTCATTTAATTATCTCATCTGATTTATTTAAGTTTTCTTTTTGAAATTCATGATTTTAGGCCATAAGTCATATTGTGTCTTAATATTTATTGCTCAGTGTTATTCCAAGTCGTCTTTTACTCGTAATATCACAAAGGGCTCAAGACTTTTTAGTAGGGATGGTTCCGATCCAGTATCGGAATTGGGTTCCAATATCAACATAATTCACGGATCGGAAATTTCCGATCCAACCTGCTGAGATTTCTGATCCATGATCCTGGTCTGCTTCATGGTGCTGAAATGACACACACTGTTTCCCTGCTGCTGCTCTGCTCGCTGGCTGCAAACTGTGGACTGGATTTCCTGAAGGGAGGCGGGTCTCAATGAGACCAGGAGTAATGAGTAATGAAATCCATTCCACAGTTTGCAGCCAGCGAGCAGGCTAGGGAGGTAACACTGTGCTATCCAACTTTTCATGACATGTTACTGTTTGGACGGATTTTATGCTCAAAACACCACAAAGCAACACAGCAGCGTGCAATGTTTGCAAAGCCGTTGTACAGTGAGGCGGCCGCTCTGCCGCCAGGCGTCATATTATATTATACTGATAATTATACTGATGATTTGATGCACTGACCGCGGCATCAAAACAATGAAAAGCAGCTCCTCCAGGCTGTCAGCAGGCGCTACAGACCTCTGTGAAGCTGCGTCCTACTCCGCGTAAAACTCTGTGAAAATAGTCCCAATCATTTGTGCTGTGTGGAAGCTGGAAACGTTGCTGTTTGTGCTGCGTTGCTAAAGAATTTCCCCAGGGATTAATAAAGTGATTCTGAGGTTTTAAAGATATAACAAGTTTATTATGAGATGATGATGTCACGCAGACCCCCACATTGTCCAAACTGAACAAAAATAGTTTGTACTGCTTCCTTTTCTGACCTGATACTAACCTCAAGTTGCCTTTTGAGAGAATACATGCAAACATTACTACATTTTATACTGTACTGTAGAGAGGAGTTTATTACAGCCTCAAATGAAATCAACAATAATGATAATATTAAAGCAAACTGAGCTCTGGTATCGGAATGGTATCGGTATCAGCAGATATCCAAATTCAGGTATCGGGATCGGATCGGAAGTGAAAAAACGTAGGTCGGTGCATCCCTACCCTTTAGTTAATGTTTCCTGCATAGAAATACCAGATGATATTCAGATTTTAGATCTGTCTATACTTGTATTTATTTTTCCTTCGTTGACCTCACTGTCCGGGCCTCTGGAACAAAAACACCGGTTAGGTCACGTTTTTTCTTTAACTACAAAGTGAAATCTGAGCCGTGTTCTTCTTTCAGTCTTTAACAACTGAGCTGACATTTCAAGGAAAATGGGAATTCTTCAAGTAAAACAGGAGTGGTCTTGATCCATTTGTGGAGAACGTCACACGTGAGGCCTCACCAAGGTGAGTGTTGCAAAAACGAGCTTTGGATTTTCGGACTCTCGCTCTCGGATGATACTGTGGGATGTCGGAAAGGTAAAAACGGATCGCTCTCTAGTTTATTCTCCTCCCGTAGTGTTTTCTGAACTGAAAGTACAAAATAATATTGTGAGGAGTTGGATTCCTGATCAAAGATGTGTTCCCTCTGGGGCTTTCCTCTGTGAACTGAGCCTGTAGGGGAGCCGAAGCAGCTGGTACTTTCTGGTTTCTGCTGATGAAGTCAAATAATGGTAAGAGCAGACGTCAGTGTTTCTACCTCACTTCCCCGTGCACATCAAGGCTGTTTGATTCCAGAACTGCTTTTTTTCTATGGGGTGGTTAAAATGTTTGAAAGCTCGGGCCAATAGAAGAAAAGCTCTGTATTTCCAATCATTGCTGTACATGGTTAATATATAGTTAATGTTATATTTCCTTTTACTTGCAATACTTTAGTTTCTTTAAATTTAGTTAATATTTAAATTTGGGCCTCCGTCTGTCAAGCTATCGTCATTTGAAGTGAGAAGAAAGGCTTTCCAGCCCTGAAGGTGCCACAGGCATGTTTGAAGAAGGAGAAAACATAAAAGGTTCAGCCCATCTTCCTGCCAATCACATCAATGCTTCACTTCTTCAAACAAGCTGAGGTTCAAAGCGTGCAGTTGGCAAATATCTTCAAGCCCATGGAGACCCTGGCTTTTATTTGGTATGCTGTTTGGTATTCTCACAGTAATTTGGGATTAATAAAACATACAAAGCATTGTATTTTAAGATAAAGCTTTCATGTGTTATTGGTAATTCATTACAGGGCGAGCACAAGGCAAAATGTCAACAAATGAGTCTTCCCAGTTAAATGTAGGCGTTATTAAGGAGCTGAGAAATCAAAATGTAATGTCCTGATATGAAGAGGTTCAGGACCTGATGCAGGACCTCATGTTGTGAATGTTCTTGCCCCGTCAAATTGCCATCATCCTGTACCTGAGGTTTTCGGTCAAATGAGACAGATTAAGTCGGTGAGTGTATCAACAGGCTTTTAGGGGATCTGCTTGAAATTGTTTTTTCAGGCTGTTTTAAATTATTATGTAGACACTTCTTTCCCCACCACTGATTACAGTTATTATACTATTATAGAGCAGATAAGAGTTGAGACATTTTGTATATAGAAAGTGATTTAAAAAAAGAATTATGTTGTCTTTATCTAATAGAACCTGCCAATGACTTTATAAAAGAGAGATCACTGTCTCTGGGAGTGTTCCACAGCAGGCATTTTCCAAATCCGGTCCCCCCCACCCCCCACCCAGTGTTTTGAATATTTAAACAAACCCTGTGAGTGTAAACTGATGTCCAAAGCTTCTGTGAGCGAAATCCAGATACTCACAAAGCTGCATATCCGTTTCTGTCGGATGTTTCATGAGTCAACAGCCATTTGACAGTTTTACAAGAACAGATAAGATAATTTGATGTATTAAAGTATTTAGCATAGATCAGAAAAACTATTCTCGCTGACTAAATATAGACAATACTGTGCTAAAAGTAGGTGTGACCAGCTACTCCGTAGTGTCACGTAAATCCTGCGGGAAGTTGATTGACTAGTTCCTATTTTAATGTACAGCAGAGTAGGGAAACTCCAAATATACAGCCATTGTTAAATAAGCGCTCCCCTCCACATAACAAATTAGGGGGTCTTCAGGGTGATAATGTGCCTCCACAGAGTCTCGGTCTAAACATGATACGGTTTTAAAAGAGACAGAAGGATCTGAACCAGACTGCATCCACAGAAGGTCGGTACTTTGTTGTCCAACAACCTCTGTACACGCTTCTTTATAAACTCAAGGCTGCTGAAAACACCTGATGTTGGCCACTCACACCAAATACTAATTTCTCATATGTAAAAAGGAGTGACAAAAACTGTTTTTGTAGTAACTCTTAGTGGTCCAAAATGATTCTACAGTGCTGGATTTATTTTATTTCATCATATGGAATTCTTACATTTTAAAAAGACTAAAAAGAAATTGTGCAATTAACGAATAAATAGTTTGCTGATCAATTCCGGCCTGTTCTTAAATTATTAGTTGAAGACTTACTGTGATAAAAGGTTTGCGGGAGTGATGAATTTGACAAATGTTCATTTGATTTCTCATGTGGTGTGAAGAGATGATGGTCCAATCAAAAGACACCATAACTAGGCTGTGGAGGGGAAAACTGCTGGATGATACAACTAAAATAATACTGATTTCCAGGTTAAACCAATAGTTGGGTTCATCGACATGCTTTGCTGTGAGTGAAACTGAGCTGTTTGATGGGGCTTTTAGGTGCCATATTGGTCAGTGTTGATATGTTTCTTTATTTATTAGCAATTTAAATCGGTCATGATTCAACTTCTGTAATTGTATTGCGTCAGAAAGCAAATCATCATCTAAGTTTAAAAATGTAACGTGGGTGGAGCTTTTCTTTGACGCACCACCGCTCTTCTGCTCGTGCATGAGTAACAAACATGGTGGCCTCTGGAGTATTATGACTCCCTGTCCATATTCTAGTTTTATAGTCCATATTAGTAGTTTTCTAATGCCCTTTGTCTCAAAAATACTTGTTGTAACAACAAAGGTTTTAGCCACACAGTTTACATCTGCTCTCGACGTACATGGTATGTATGACCCTTTCCAATCTGGCCTCCGTAAACCGCATCCCACAGAATCTGCTCTGACTAAAGTGACTAATGACCTTTGGATGGCAGCAGATGATGGGAAATGCTCCGTATTGGTACTTCTGGACCTCAGCTCTGCTGTTGACGCTGTGGATCACGGTATTCTGCTGGACAGGCTAAAGCAGGTTGTGGGTATCTCAGGTTCTGCATTGGACTGGTTCTCATCCTACCTCTCCCACGGGAGGTTGTCTTTTTCAGTGGCCCAGTTCATGTCTGACACAGCCCCTCTGTCCTGTGGTGTACCTCAGGGATCTGTCCTGTGGTGGACCTCAGGAACCTGTCCTGGGCCCATTACTATTTTCATTGTATTTAATGCCTCTGAGTCCTTTTTACTTGTTTGAATCAGTTCTTCTTTAAACCACCTTCAAACCGTCCAAAATGCAGCTGCTCGTCTTTTAACAGGAAAAACAACATTTCCAACCTCCTCCACCCGTTTGCCTCACATAGAGCGCTTGGGTTTGCTGCTTGTGGTCCCGCTCACCAAGTTCAAAACCCGTGGTGATTGTGCATTTGAATCTCTTGCACTAAAGCTGTGGAATGCTCTTCCACGTCAGCTGAGATGTGTTGACTCCTGCGGTACTTTTATGAAGCAGTTAAAAACATTTTTATTCAGGCAGGCCTTTGATTTTTAGCTGCTCAATTTTACTTTTCTGTTTAACTATGTATGTTTTTCTTGCTTCTATGCTTTTAATGATCTTATCTTTTTTTTCTTTTTCTATGTTTTTAGTGATGTAAAGCACCTTGTGTCACATGTCTGTGAAAGCTGCTTTATATATAAACTTCTATTCTATTCCATTGTATTCTTGCCAAAAAACTTTTAAAGTCCATTATTTTCTTAATAAACGTTGCCACGGTGATAATTAACATACATTTGTGGGATAAGCAGGATAGCTGAGTATGTGTGTTGCCACCATAAAAGAATGGCCTGATCGTTTCTGCTATTGTTAGAACAGCTTTTTGGTGGATTGTATGATTGAAATCTGACAAAATGAGCCATAGTGGCAATTTGACATTGTCTGCATTTCACAAACAGGAGCCTCAGGCCCGCCCCCACAAGCCAAAAAGATCTTTTTTCCTCCCCGGCATTCTAAAAAAAAAAAGAAAAAACTGTCCACACGTCACTATAAACACGCTCAACATGATACCTAAGGGCATGTATGGTAAGCCAAATGTAGTACATATGCCAGGCCTTTAGGGTGCTATGACTCACCAAATACACCAAAAACACAGAAGAAGACACGGAGAACATAGAAATGTAGACGTTGACTCGTGCTCATAGATTTCTATATATTTTCCAGTTATATAGGTCTCTGCTCCTGGTACTCGAGAAATTTTACTTTTCACCTTATTAACCGTAATAACTTATTAACCCACTAGTATCGGTCGCCTCTGTAGCTTGACTTGGAGCATGTCGTCCGTGATTGTTATTAAGTGACATCGCAGACCGCTGTGGGGGGGTTGAGGGGGTGATGACATCATCGTTTCCACATATTGTTGTTTAAAAAAACAAACATTTTCAGGCTCCTAAAATGCCTCCCCGTGTGGATGACCGGTCAAAAATGGTGTGTTTCCGTGAAACAGCGAGCTCTTGTGGACAGGCCCTCAGTGTTGTGTGTTAAGAACCATACACATCCACCGCAGCCTGGCTCCTCCTCCTCCTCCTCCTCCTCCTCCTCCTCCTCCTCCTCCTCATGGTGATCACCTGCACGCTCACATATGGTTGTGCAGCCGGTCATTTTGGCACAAACTGATCAGAGGTGATCCCACAGGTGTTCAGTAGGGCTGAAGTCAGGACTGCTTCCAGGTCATCATTCTGGAAATTCCTATTTAGTTTCTGATTAACCAGTGTGGTCACAAAGTCGCCTATCACACTTCATTTTCATTTTGGATTTCATTTTGACGTCTCTGCAGTGAGATTCCCTCCAATTATGTAAAGGGAGTTTCCACCCTGCAGCATCACACTGCCTCCATCAGAACATGTGACTCCGTCGGTGCAGAAATCAGCATCCTGTTCTCTGCATCTTCTCCACAATGACCCTCCTGTCCCCCAGCTCCAGAATCTGGACTCATCTGGAACACAGTATTCATCTACATGTTCAGAGGGTCGTTTACTACACCGCAGGATTTTCTCTTCTTGAGGTAATTCAAGGTTAACCGTGAGTTTTCTTTACTGCAAGGCGGGTTCACTTCTTAATGGGGTAAATCACTGTGGTAACTTATGCAGAACCATTAACATGCTCAGAAGCAGGCGATGTTCTGGATAAGAGATGAGAGACTAATTATAACTGAATGAACTCAAACGGGGGGAGGAGCCTCAAACAACCTGATGGAAACATTGAGGGATCTCTGCCCCAAACATCTGTGCCGTTATAAAGTTACATTGGGTGATCACAGTGCTTATTGTCCGATGAATTAATATTGTATAATCTCACAAAAGTTTGCATTAAACAGAGTCTGCAATTTTCTGCCAGCAATCCTTCCCGGCTTTCACTGCGGCAACAGTGCTGCCTGGAGGCTGTGTTTGAATTCTTAATATTTCCGGAGATTAATCGTCTGTTCCTTCATACGTAAACTGCCCTGCTGAGTTTGTGATTATTCAGATGCAGCAAACTCCTCCCCTTTTATGTGCACACACACACTGATACAGATTGGAAAGGCCACGGTTGAAATACTGAGTTGATCACCTGCTTTGTGGTGACGCTCATCAGGATCGTGAATGTCTGGGTAAGTCAACCCAGGTAACAGAGACATATGCGGGGCATAGTAATTCCGTTTGTGTAGCGTCGGCCTCAGGTCTCAGTCAGTCTTCACAAAGTGGCCCCATTTTAAATAGAAATGTTTAGACTTTACCGGTGGAATAGGTTTTGTTGCTGAGAATTCATCAATCCAACACAAATTCTCTTACTTTATGTGGGTATTTTAAGGACTGTAACAACCAATAATGTAATAATTACCAAATACCAAAATACCTGCAAGTAATTTAATCATTTTGGTATCTTTTAACCCAATAAAGCCCACAGCATAACTTGAAAAGATAATTGATCCATAATTGTCATGTCATTTTGCCAATAATATAAGTCATTGTGTGATTGAAATAGCAGTTAAAAACTTATTTCTAAATGGAATAAATCCATCCAATAATGTAATAATAGGGCAGCATTTCTTGGGGGGGGGGGGGGGGGGTGTTTATGTAGGTTTTGTGTAGTTTTCTGATGTAAAATGGGTGTCATGGATGAGATAGTCGTCATATTCATTCATTGTCAAACCTACTCAGCAGCACTCTTAATCATGGTTTTTCTTTTTTATTGCCTGTTTTATTTCTGTCAAGTTATTACGTTATCGCATTACTAGGCCCTGTTCACGCGACTCTTTCAAGTGAAAATGCTTCATTTTTTGCATTTTTATTTTAGAATAATTTCTTGTTTACGTGGCAACATTTTCAAAAGATGTCCATTTACGACAGAATTACAGAAAAGTTGAATGCGATATAGGTTGTTTTTTTTAGGGCCACTAGTTGGTGCTGTTGGTTGTTTTTGCAATGAAAACACACACACACACACGTGCAGAGAACAATTTGCTGTAAACATTAACGATGGGAGTACACGGACGTTCGTATGGACAGATGACCAAGTTGGATTGCTTTTCCAGGTGACCCTCAACTATAAAACTGCCAAGTCCCAGGAGAATCTGGACTTGGAGTGATGGTACTCTGGAGAACGCCGTTGTTGTTATTGTCCATATACTCGTGCATGTGCACGTGGACTATTTACCACGGCCATGGTTCGCAGCAGCATTGTTTCCGCGTCTACACGGACCCGGAGCCCCAGCGTTTTCCAGAAGTTCAACCTTGGGCGATGTTTTCAAAAAGTCCCATTTTCAGTGGCTCCGACCCCCATCGTCATGTGAACAGAACCTCAAAACACGTCAGTTGTCGTTTAAACAGGCTTTGCATTCAGAATGGACAAAAATGGCCATTATTACATATCTGTAGATCCAATGATGAAATTTTAGCTGTTCCACAGGTAAAGAACAAGGAAAAAAATATGTATGAATAATGTTGTAAATATCGTCTGATATAAAGACACACAATATGGACAGACGTGAGTTTTTCCTCCTTTCAAGTGAAGATTGTTCTGACTTCAGACTCTGTTGCTGCCGCTCATCTTAAACCCGTGAATCAGTCGATATTCTAGTGGATTTGTTCTCCAGATAGTTTGCAGTGAGAGGTCACGCTGAAGGTTCCAGCATACTGTATTCAGTCTGAGGAACGCAATTCGATCTGTAGTCTGCGCCTACAGCGAGCTGATGCCAGGCACAGAATATCAATGCACAGAGTTTGAATGATCTGATCAAAATCTAAAAGACTTGAGTTTGACTTGATGTGCCCAGTGACTGATCAGCTGTTATCTGGGAGTTGTGGGTGGAAAGAAACCTAAGTTGTGTTAATTTAGGTTACTACTGTCATTTAAGTAGCAGCAGCGGATTTCCACTGGGGAGAAAAGCAATTATAAATGTATTGGATCAAAGGTATTACATAATGTTTAAATATTACATGTCTGATTAATTATGTCTCCTATCAGAATAAATTACTTAAAAGTGCAGTCATGCAGCAACTCGTACATCATATGTAAAATAATTCCTAATTTAGAAGCTCTTCTCCGACTCTCAGATCAACGACTTCCATCTAGTTTGTGTTTCATGATTTGTCCTTACTATTGATTCATTAGTGGCTTTTGTAATTTTGAGTTAAGTTGAAATTACTCAATTATTAAACTGAGCTTTTCAGAAGTAATTACAGATAATAATCACAGTAACGTCAGTGCTTGAGGCTATTCCAGTGGGTCTTCATGTGTTTTAACATGAGCTTGGTACATTCATGTCTTGTAAATAAGCCCTGGTTTCTTTAAGCGAGTCGTTTTATTATTGTGACATGATATTTAGAAGGAAATCATCTTTTATTGTTTCAACTAAACTTTTCAGTGTTTTCTCAAATCAGTATTTGCAGTTGTTGCTGTATGAACAAGGTTTTAGAAATGAGTTGTAGTTTAAAGACACCTGTAAATGGGATAAACATACAATTGAGGAGTGCTGTCATTCTCAATTCTCTAAGTATTTGAAATATGTGCTTCGTTATAGAGTCTTATGACTTCGTACTATATGATATGTATATCATAACACTAACTTAAGAGAAACTAAATGTATATATTTCATGAGGGATGCACCGATACCGCTTTTTAAAAGACGGGTACTAACCTTTAGTAACTTGTCGATACAGAGTACAAGTATTTATTAAATGCCATGAAGTCTAATTCATACTCCAAATGTCTCTGATGATAAAAAGTTGCTGGTCTTGTACGAACTATCTTTCACCTCTTCTTGATATTTTGGCAGAACATATTTACTTCCTTTTCTCATTTTAATTAATATTAAAGAATCTCCAAACTTCGGACGTCGTGCCTCCTCCCTTGTGGTTGAAGTTGCTGACGCATGATGTCATGTAATATTCATGTGGGTTGTATCGGGGATCTTTTTACGAGTACTAGTACTCCGTACAATATTGGACCCGATACTTGATACTGGTGTCAGTGCACCTCTGTGGTTTATTAAAGTCTTTATTTGCAGTTTGTTAAATGAAAAATATAAATGCATGCGAAAAGTTTGTAAATATATTTATGTCCTTTTATTAATTTTTTAAAACACATTTTCATCATTTGCAGTTTGTTCAACAACTTTCTCCCACAAAAAAGTGTTTGAGGTTATCAGGTGACCCTACTCTTCCCCCTCAGTGTGAGTGGGTTTGATCGACTTGAAACCAGTCCAGCATTTAACCTGACTTTTGCACACGGTTTGAACGGGTAAAAAGATTTCTCTGCTGTGTCTCGATCTGATTTCACTGTGAATCAATCATCTCGGCTCCAGTGTGATCACTGAAGAAACCACCTGAACTATCATGAAGGTCACTTGTTGTGTGTATTAGACGGTCAGCAGTATTTATCACAGCACGCCAACGCATACGTGTCACAGTTAGAGGCAGTATGTTATCACATTCTTAAGGTTGTTGTTGTTTATGTCTTTGTTTTTTTTCCTGTTGAAGTAAAATGTGAAATGTTTGTTTTGTAATGTAAACTTGAGATCCTCATAGTGACTTGGACTCCTGGAAAAACTCTTTTCTTCTACAGTCATTCTTCTTCTTCAGTTTATTAGCCACATGCAGCCCAATTCTATCTCATGGCCTGACTGTTTAAAATACTGACATAATAATCTTTATATTTAAGCTTTAAAGTTTTTCTTTGTGGCGGTTCGGAGTATACATGATGAAAATGTCTATATCATTTACAAAAAAAAGTACTTCCGACTGAAAATTACTACAATCTCAACATATTTGCTTTGTGGTTTGACGAGTGGGATTGGGGCTTCTTCTGGGTCAGCTTTAGCCCACGGGCCCTCCTCTGACACCCCTGCTGTAGAATGAGGTGATCTGAACCTCATTTCATTGCTGCTGTAAACAAGTCTGTGTGTGGAAAACAACTGTGAATGGAACCAAAAAGGAAAAAAAAAACGAGCTGATTGTGGAGAAGAGTTAAGCAATGAAAATCTGTTCTGCCTCGTTGTAAAGCTCTTCTAGCCTCTCGCAGTGACTTGTTTGTTCTGGATCTGCGTGTAGTAATTTCAGCTTTCTGCTTCATCAGGAAAACACAAAACTACAGATGAGACACAAGAACTGATGCTGCTACGCTCTCCCCGTCCCGCTCCCTTCAGGGCCTTGGTGCTGACTTACCTTCAGCCTAACAAGCGACGCCTTTGTGTCTATTTGTCTTCCAGGTGCAGACGACAGAACGTGTTGGAAATCCTCCTCCTCCTCATTTCCCCGGGCCCATCCTGATGCCCCCTACATCCATGCCTCCAGCAGGGGCTCCGTTCATCCGGACAGAGTTTGATCCTGCAAAGCTGGCAGCAGGTGAGATGTCTGGAGACACACACGGGAGAAGAAACTACATTCTAGTAGATGAGGCCCGAGTCAGTCTGAGGCCGTTCTGTTTGAGTGTGTGAGACGCCGTCATTTCTCCCGGGAATCACTAAGGCCCCTTTTACATGACAACGTTTTCAAGTGGAAAAACTTGGCAGTTTTATGATTAAGTCAGTGTAAAAACAATCCAACTTTGATAGACGACAAAGTTGGATTGTTATCGGTGTGCTCATATTGTTAATGTATTATTGTTCTCTGTGCAGGTGTGTGTGTGTGTGTGTGTGTGTGTGTGTGTGTGTGTGTGTGTGTGTGTGTGTGTGTGTGTGTGTGTGTTTTCATTACAGTAACAACCAACAGCACCCACTAGTGGCCCAACATTAAAACGGCAATGTTTTTTGCTGTTGCTGTGTAAATGGACGTTGATATCAAAACGCTGCCGTGTAAACATGGAACTTTTCTGAAATGAAAATGCAAAAACGAAGCGTGTTTTTGTCGTGTAAGTGGCGTCTAAAATCTGCTGGCATCCTCTCTTGCAGTCGGAGGTGTAAAATTCCCAGAGGAGTCCACTGACCTTCCGTCATTAGACAAAGGCCTTTCTTCAGATCCGGGGCCCGCCAACCAGCTGGGGTCTCCCCCGGTGATGACCCTGCCGAGCCACGCCGTCATGCCGGGACCTCGACCCGGAGTTCCGTCTCTGCAGCCTCCTCCGGGCATGGCGAACCCTCACGTCCCCGCTTTCCTCTCCCCGCCACACATGCCTCACATGCCTCCACAGATGCTGCCTGGACGGCCCATGTTCCCAGCAGAGAGATTCAGACTGGCCATCCCCTTCCCGCCTCGCGGACCCCCTTTCATTCGACATCCCTCCTTGGGACTGGAGGGCATGAATAACAGGGAAGGGCTTTTCCGCAATGGCAGACCTGGATTTGGGATCCCACCGTTTCCCAGGGGGAGGTGGTAGATATCTGCTGAATGATGAAGCTAGACCACTGTGACAGACACCATCACAACTGAAGGACATTTGGACACCATTATAATTCAGACTAGTTTGAGTTTTGACTGAGCTTTACTTTAAATAAGCACACAAAAGACTTTTTCTTTCCCTGTACATACTGTCTGTGGTTGTAGCTGTTGTTATTTTGTAAATTCAAAGTTGTGTCGGTTATCCTAGAGTCTGTTATCAGTGCAGGTTTAAACAAAGGCAATGGCTGTATTTTTGAGCTTACTCCCTTTCCCTTTATGAAAGAAGACTGTAAAAAATCTACAATACATTTTTGCTATATTGTTTTTAGTAAAATGCCTTGGTACTACACTGATATTTAATTATTTACCAGAAAAACCGGATTCATTGGAGAAGATTTCCCGTCCTGCCAGTAGAGGGTAGGGTAAACCTGGCTTCCTTGGCCAACCTCTGTTATATGTTAAGGTCACACCTTGTTGGATTATGTGGGGTGAATATTAAAAAGAAGGCACAGTCATTTGTGCAGGTTTATTCATTTTTAATCTCGTTCTTGGGATCCAAATTGGTTTGAAAAGTTTTGTATGAGAAGTTAGTTTTTCTCAGTTTTGTAGAATCATTCAATTGAGAGAAAATGTAAGGGTCTTATGTGATAAATACAGTGATTCTAGTTACTAGTGGCAACCTGGAATGACCCACCTGTCTCATTTCACGCATATTTATGAGCTTCAATGGGCACATCTGGATAATGATGAGGTCCCCCTTAGTTATGACGTCTTGAAAACTGATTTCAGGCCTTTTCACACACACACACACACACACCGTCTCTCATTTGTGTGTTCAGCCTGTGTGCACCATCGCGCTTATTGTGAGCTGGAATTAGGCATTGGGTTAAGAAAATAATAATCTAATTTTCTTCTTGTTTCGTCTCTCTGGAAACCAAAACGTTGTTGATTTCACACTGTCATTGAACACGGATGGGGAGCCAGTCGCAGCTGATTGGCTCCGAGGAGAAGTAAGTGGCACTCTCCTGATCCACTCGCGCTCCGTCTCCAAGGACCGCGGGCTCCGCCCCTCCGTGCGTTGTGGTAATAACACGCATGGTCCGTGCACAGGCAGGCAGGCAGGCAGGCAGGCAGACCTTGAAGAAGCGGCTGGGATCTCAGATACTGATGGGGTAACGCCGGTGTGTGAGGAAAGCACACAGAGAGAGGGGAAACCATGGAGATTTCAATGTCAGGACGTGGATTTGCGACGCAGGATGACAGACAGGTATGTTTGGAAGCCGGTGCGCGCACACGTCCTTATTATATCATGTGAATGGAAAATTATGATCGATGTCCCCATCACGCCTCCGTGTGGTCCTAGCGCCTTCACCCCACGCATGACGGCGTCACTCCATCATACAAGTTTATGAGAGGTGACAGGCGCTGCCGCACCGGAGCGCTCCGGTGCGCACCGGGGGAGGCCGGCGAACTGCGTCTCTGCGCATCTGGTGTCCCTTCATTCAGTCACACATCAGTTGTTGTGGTGGTGTTTGGAGATTGAATGACTAGAAGGAGGGGAAAACATGCATGCATGTGCACCCCAGTGCATTAATGCAGCAAATGTTGCTTCATACGCACATCAGGATGATGCGCGCGGCTCCTGTTTCCTCGTGTTTGCGCGTCTCTGTGGTGATGTTCACAGAAACGAGAGGCACGGTGCGGTAAATTGTTGCGCGGACGCGAGTTATTTAACCCGACCTGCTGCTGCTGCTGCTGCTGCGCCTCTCGTGCTTGTGTTGGTGCTGATGGACGATTCGGTTGTGTTGCCGGTGTATTTACACCTTGTCTCGGTAAACAGATCGCGTGCAGGTGACTCAAACTGAAAGGCGAGAGCTCATTCGTGCAGCCGCCCCACTCAGTGACCTTATGGTGTCACGTTTGTTGCAGCGTCATTGCACTGCTCTCCTGCTCAAAGTGATGTTTTCACTGCCATTTTCACCAAAATACAATGCTGCGTTACAATTTACACGAGTGTATGTAGAGTGTGATTTCTAATGAAAACAGGAGATATTTGGTCACAGACATTAGAACCTAACATTGTTTTAGTAATATATGTTTGATGTATTGCTTTTAAAACGAAAAGCATCAACATACACCTCACAGTGGATGAACGCAGTACTTTAAAGTCACCATCAATCTCTCATTCAAGCTACTATACATACTATTTGCAATGATATTATCAAGTAATGCGATAGGTTTGATTTGTGATTAATAAGTTAATAAGATGATCTTAATGTCTTTCATGCTTCAGGGTTCACTCTCCACAACAACAGTGCTCTTTCTCTTGCCCCTACTTTACACCAGTATTGTTGTATTGTGTATTTTGTGTAGACTTGTTTTGTTTTTGGTTCTTTTTTCCTTAATTTCTGTGCTTCTGAACTCTCCCCTGTGGCCACTAGGAATTCAAATAAAGTCAAATGTGATCTGCAAATCAATTTGTTTTCTTTATTTTTTTAAAGTCTAAATTTGTGATGCAACTTCTCATCAATCTTCACTTCCCGAATAGGCATAGGCAATAAAAAGCTGAATTTATCTTGTATGATGTTGCTCTAGAACTTATTTTCTAATTTAAATATCTCTCTATTACTCTTGTACTTATTACTAAGTATAATATTAATTATAAAAATACTTCATACGCACCAATTATGCTATTCTATCAACTCTATCTCTTCAATTTATTAAAATAACACAAAACAGATGTCAATAATCAACTAACATTTACGCCTCAGGTCATAATACTATAATGGTTCATGCTTCAGGTTATCCCCCTGGTTGGTATGTCCCAGTCTGGCTTTAAATAGATTTGTGTACCCTTACCTCTCCCCTCTCCATGGAACAGTGTTCAGAGGTGAGCTGTCAATATCTGTTCCATTTCTTTACATATAACTGTGTTTTACGGACTCAGACCGGATCCATGGTGTGTTTTTGTGATGAGTGATGCGTCGCACATACAAGTGTTTTATGCTTTTGTTTTATTTCTTTGCCAGTTAGCTGAAGCTGCAATATGTTGCCGTGAGATAACTTACCGTATTTTGCATTGATCTAGTTTTTGTGTCTATCTTGTCTGACCAGAGGCTGTTCATGTATTCTGTCTTGTCAGAAAATAAGAGGGAATTACCGCTAAAGAGAAGCCTGCATCCAGCCTGTTCATCACACCATCGGCACAAAACAGAGCCTCACTTAGGTCCCGTTTACACTGCAGCTTGTTGAAAACAGGGCCTGTTTACGCGTAAACGTCAGAAACCCTGAGAATGAGGTAGCTGGAACCCCAGGCTACGAGTTGGTGTTGCTGTTTGTTTTTGTAATGAAGCCACACACACACACACACATGCGCACAGAGAGCAATACGATATAAATATCAACAATGGGAGAACACGGACATTCGTATGTACAGACGACCAAGTGGGATTGTTATTCCGGGTGACTCTCAACTCAGTAGTACAGTCGTAGCGTTTCCTACGTCTGCACAGAGTCTGAGCGTTTTTAAAAAGTTAAAATTTCCCCTTTTTACACAAAGACAGAGTCAGCATTTTTTAAAAGTTCCACCTTGGAAGTCGAGTTCAGACATTTTTGTTTTCAGTGGCTCAACGCACTGTTGTGGTGTAAACGGACACCCAAGGTACAATGAAAGTTTTGCGTTTGAAAAGGGCCTGAGACGACACACTATTCTGGATTTCTCTCTGGCGTCCCTCAGGGATTCACCACCGCAGTCCATCACTTTTGAAGTGTGAGAGTAGATGTGTTTTCTCCAGTCAGCTTGTAAAGTAGCTTTAATGACTTTCTAAATAATTGAAAATCATCTAGCAGAAGGGGGGGGATATGTAGTCTTGAGGTAGGCTACATCCCCTGATCCCCATCCTGTATGTGTTGATGCTTTTCCTCGGTCAGCAGCTTTCGTTCTGTCGAGCCTCAACAAACCAGCCATGCTACTTGTGTGGATATATATCCACAGGGAATGTACTGGAGCTGAGCTGCTGCTCCAACACACAAAGCTCAACAGCCGACGGAAGGTTTCAGTGATTGAAATCACTGCAATATGTCGGCCCGTTGCGTTTGGAAAAACTGTCGTTGTGGCACCACTTAGATGGGATTAGCTTCTCCGGAGAGTCCAGATAAAGGCCGGATCCCTCATTCGAGGGCAGTCAGCGGGGATGTGCATTTGTAGATTTATTAGAGGTCCTCTGCATTCTTCTGCAATCAGCTAATAAACAGAATTGCTGGGGACGCTCAGACTGCTGCAGTCTTCAACTTGTGTCACTAAGCAACAAAAAAAAAACAATGGATCAATTATTTGTCTGGGTTAAAAAAGAAAAAACAGACTAACATCCAGTTAAAGAGGTCGAAGCCGCTCTGGGTGAACGTCTCTGAGCTGTTACACAAACCGGACTCTGTGCCACTGATGCAGACTTGTATGTGTTTTTAAGTTATGACTTTTATGAAAGTGGGATGGGGCAGACATATCGCATGGTGATTGGCTCTTAAAGAACTCACAATGCCAGAAAGACTGTATCAGGCCCCATTTACACGACGGCATTTTAAGTGAAAATGCAACGTTTTGAGGTTTCGAGCTCAAAACTGGAGTCCTCCATTGTTGTGTTGTTGGTTGTCATGGTTACCTCATGCAGGTCAAAGAAGAGGTGAATCAGTGTCAATTTCAGCATTTTAGTGTTTTTCTCCATGAAGATAGAGACGCTCATAGAGTGTCAGATTTATCCACTTCAAAAACAGCCTATGTGGATTATACGTACGTACATAAGAAGATAACAGGATCGCACAAGGTGAGGTGACAGTGCTAACCACTACACCAACATATTTCCCTTTCTGTAGTGACTCAGACCCTGTTTACTCAACCTTTCTTAAGCGAAAACAGAAAACTTTTGGAATGTTTGTTTACAAGACAGCGGTGGTTGGAGCCACTGAAAAACACAACTTTTTGAAAATGGCTCCCAAGATAGAATTTTTTCAAAAACACTCCAGGTTCCGTCTCCATAGAAACGGGGTAAAACACAACTTTTCTCCACGTAGATAGTGGAAATGCTGCTACTGTGTAAGTGCACCGCTTAACAACAGCACCCACCTGTGGCCCAACATGCTAACTACATAATTTTCTGCTGTTTCCGTGGAAACGGACATCATCATCAAACACAGTTGCAGTGAAAACGCGAAACCTTTCTAAAACAAAATGGAAAAACAATGCGTATTCACTTGAATCGTCTCGTAAATGGAGCGTAAGAGATCATAAAAGTACGCTACGTATTGTAAACTGCATGTAAGCATGAGTAAAACTAACGTAAATATACTTTTTTTAATTGCAGTAATGTATTTTTATTCCAAGTCGACAGTGGTTTTAGGGCCTGTGTGTGTGACAGCAGGGAAGCAGCCTAAAGACATCCGTCTTTAGTAACGAGAATGAAAACATTCAGCAGACTGACCTCCCTTTTTTAACTCGTGTGTCCACAATCTTCAGCTCTCCACTGTTAGGTCAACTGGAGTCATTGCAGCTACTGTCTCCCCCGTGAAGGAATGTCTTCGCATTCATATGCTAATTGGGTGGCTTCTTTGTACAGTCCATGACTTTGTTCCTCATGCGTGTTCAGAAAATGTTACAAACACACAGTTGACTTCTCAAGATGTGCATAATCTCACCCTCATAAGTGCTCTTTGTGAATTATTCATGTCCGTCCCACTTGCACATAGCTCCTCACTTATTTGCAGAGTAAATACTGAAGGCAGTCTTGTGAAGAACCTACAGGCAGTAATGTGTTAAGACTAACACAAACCTTTCATCTCAATGCAAACTTACTACCATCCACTGTGTACTTACACTGTGTACGCTGTGCCGCCTGTAACCATGGTTAGATTTATTTGATCGTTGAAGTTAAATTGCTCGGACCACAGTGTTACTTTATTAAACTGTTCGAAAACTCCAGAAAAAAGCAGAAAAGTGGTGTGTTTTCAATGTATTTATTGCAGAAGTTTGGCTTCATCTCCAGTCTGCAGTGCCGATGATGTTTCCCAACAGCAAAGTGGTGCCAGAAACTTAAGCATCTGATTAAATTCATTACAATGAGAGTAGTGAGTTCAGCTCAAGCCTCCGTGCCAGGCACCGGTTTCACCCGATATGGCCGGAACAAATATTATCGAGACTTATTCTGTTTTAACGACTGCAAAACAACTTCTTCACTCCTAGAATGCACATCGCTCCCACACTGTTTTACATATTTCAGTAAAGTCATGTTTCAGCAGGTATTTCATAGCGTTTTCTTAAATTATTTATTTCGTTAAATAAAAAGTTCTTATATTACTGTAACTTGTGAATATATTACAGCTTGTAATTTACGTACTTTGCTAGTTGTGAAGGTTTCTTCTGAGTAAAGTTAAAATTTTAATCATTCCTCTTTCATGTGTATATTTCTTTACTATAGTATTATATACTTTGTCATACAGATTTTCTCTTGAACTTGACTACGTTATACAGGTAAACTGATTATGATGTACATTTTTAAGATGTACCCATTTAACTGACAAGGTTTCAAATGAAAACACAAAGTTTTTGCGTTTTCATTTCAGGAAAGGTTCGTGTTTACACTCTTTGGAAAACAATGTCAGTTTACATTGAAATGGCTGAGTCACTGAAAATCATGTAGTTACTGTGTAGGGCCACTAGTGGGCACTGTTATTTGTTTTGTAATGAAACCACAAACACATGCAGGGAGCAATATTATATAAACATTAACAATGGGAGAACGCGGACATTCGTAGAGACACACGACCAAGTTGGATTGTTATTACCGTGTACTCTTAACTATAATACGACAATACTACGATACTACCAAGTCCCAGGAGAATATGGACTGGGAGTCATGACACTGGCCGCCATTGTTGTTATTGTTCATTAACTCACACATGTGCAGAAGAACTGTTTACTATGGCCAAACGTGTCTCTATCTAACGTGTCTTTATCACTTGCTTTGTGTCTGGTTATAAAATCTCACCACATCCTTGACAGCTACAAACTATAAATCTCTAGTAATATTGTGAGTTTTCAATGATTCCACAAAGCTTACTCAAGTAGTTTCTATATTTGTACTTAAAACAAATAATTTGTCAGCTTAATCTACAATAATCAGTAATATTGTTCAAATGAAAAATCCAGAAAATATCCATTTGAGGAATCATAAGCAACAGTGAAGTGGGGAATGAGTAATTTAAAAAGGAAGACAAATCAGGTCAGAGAACAACAAGCAGTGAAGTGATGAACACGTAGCAGGCTGATGGGAGCAGAGTCAAAGCCAGAGCGTCCTCTTCCGTTTTTACATAATCAACAGTTTGATGTTTGTGGATTTTAGGCAGATCCCATACTAATAAACAGATCTCGTGTTGTTGCAGCCATGTTGTGTAACTGTTGATGTTGCAGCTGGAGACTTCAATATCCTGTCTGTCTTGTTGAACGTAGTTTTTGCAGGCTGGCTGCCAAATTTGTCTTGTGAGAGTTATCTGCTCTCGCTGTTTCTGCACGAAACATCAGACTTCTCACAGCAGGGATTCCAGCTATATGCACAAAGTGAGGTTATTTCTTCCCCCATATCGTTTGATCGCATTATGTTACTTTAAGGTTCTCAAGTTGATGGATGAAGGACAAGCAGGCTTTACTTGTGCCTCTGTTTGCCTCCATGTTATATTGAGTTTCAGACAAGAGCTCAGCTTTTCCTTGTTCCTCCTGACACCACATCTGTCTTCATTAGAGAATAGCATTGATGTGTGGCTTCATCCCTCTGTTTTCTGCCATCTTTGGACAGCTGGTAAAAGAAATCCCACAGTCCCACACAGTCAACCACATTATTCACATCAGCGGGTGCTGGATTGTGTACGTCTTCATGTCACGCGCATATTTAAGGGGAAATCTTCGTGCATCTTTCTGGTGTGTCGGTGATTGCAGAGGACTGGAAGTTGCCACATCCCTTTGCGTCTGACAAAGTGAGGTCATACATGATGAATTCATGATGTGCTGACAGTCAGCATAATCTGGAGAAGCATCAGCTCGGCCTGCCAAGAGAGTTGATCCCAGATGCTTTCCAGGAGACAACGCCTCCAGCCGTGCTGCACGTTAGGTCCACCGTGATGCACTCCGCGTATTGTGAGGAAGACAACTGGTAGATGTGTTGCACTCAGTGTAGAAAACAGGCAGCAAACATCAAGTCTTCTCACCCTGCAGGTGTGGAGTCAGCTGGAGTCAGCTGCAGAGGCTTTTGGAAGGATTCTCTGTTTGACGAAGCATAATCAAGGCCCTGTTTACACGACAACGCTTCACGTGGCGACACCTAATCCTTTAAGAAAAAGTGTCGTGTTTACACTGCAGCAGCGGACACACTGACGACAATGTAGTTAGTATGCCGGGCCACAGGAGGGCGCTCTTGCTTGTTTTTGTAATGAAACCGCGTAGAGAACAAAACGCTATAAACGTGAACAAAATTGAGGGAAATCAACATTCGTATGGGCTGATGACGAATCGTATGTTATCAGGGGAGAGTCTCAACCATTAAAATATCAATATGAACTATAAAACTAGAATACAGACCCTGAGTCATACCACTATGGGGGCCTCCATGTTTGTTTGTTTATTGGCGCATAAGCAGAAAGAACTATTTACCATGGGGGGGGGGTACAAATGCACAGTAACACTCCTCTGTAGCCTCCAGCAGTCTCAGCAGGGGGGAATGACCCCGTGAAAGAATGTTTCTTTCACGGGGTCATTCCCGGTAAAAAGAAGTCACAGTTGCGGTGGCTCCGAACAACGGTGCCGCGAAAATGGACCTCCCAAAAGTGAAGAAAGTTTTGCCGATGCACTCATTGGCCAATTTACATGATTTATCACAACTTAACAATTTATTCCAGGAGTGTCAAATCTAAGTCCCGTGGGTCAAAACAGGCTCCAATCCGGGCCACCAAACTATTTACCGGTCCGGCCGCCTCAAAATGAAATTTGACATCATGTGGCTCTTGAACTGAAATGTGTTTGACACCCCTGATTTAATCCAAATCCACATGGATAACACGAAGCTGTACAGACAGATCTTGATTATTTCTTTAAGCTTCAAACAATCATTCAGACATTTGTATAGATTTTGTTCTAAAACAAGGAGTAGGCAGGCTGGGTTGTCTTCACTGGTCGATGTCCTTGATTTCTTTATGATAGAAGGATCAGATTGGCCCGTTTACATGCACACTAAATAAAGTGATCAGATCGATGTGCAGGTTTATATGCATCTAGAATATCAATCCCATAATGCTTTGCAGTGTGGCATTGACCATTTCTGATGTGTAAACATGATCTCTTTCTCATCAGACTCTGAACAAGAACAACAAATCAAAAGAAATGCAAAAAATGTTTGTGTGTTTGATGGCTCGACTCGTGAAGCCGGTTGTGTTTCTCTGTGCGTTTCTTTTGAAACGTCATGCTTGTTCAGAGTCCGATCAGAAAGACTGCAGCGCCCTTTTGGCATGACGTTGCTGCATAAACTCAAGGTTGTGCATTGCCATTTGCGTTTTTCTCCAAACTAAACTCTGGATAGGAGACCATTGCGATCGGATTAAGTTAGTGGACTCCGAAGGAATTGTTTGGTTGATAGGATTTTTATCCGATTGGCATCTAATCTAATTTTTTGGGGCGTTTTAGATCCAGAAAATTTTTTAATTTACACGGCATCGATCTGAACACGATGTCCGTTTCCGTGGAAGAAATGCTGTAAGTTGGGTTGTTTAGTTGGGTTCTGTTCTCTATCATTGTAAGAGCGCTTTGAGATGTTTGTTGATGTGATTTAGCGCTTTACAAATAAAATTGAATTGAATTGATTGAATTAAACGATTCAGTTTTCATGTTGGGCCACTAGTGGGTGCAGTTTGTTGTTTTTGTAATGAAATCACACACACACACACATGCGTACATAGAACAATATGCTATAAACACATCCTTTACCGTCCCTCCATGACCCTGATACGCAGCAGCATAGCAGATGGATGGAGATGGATGGACACTGTGGCAATACACAAACTAGTAAAGAGTTCCCAGCAACACTCATATACAAGGCTTCCACCATGCTGGTCATTGGAGTTTGAAAAAGCCATGACAAATGAGCTCTTAAAGACCTCATTAACACTGTTTGTTCCAGTTAATTTTGAGCTGCGGGCAGGAACATATGACCAGCTGTCGAAAACGCACACGGCGGAGCTCATCAGCCTCACGTTGCTCGAAGGGTCTTGTGGTATAAAATGAATAATAGATACTAAGTGCAGCAAACTGCCAAGGCTACGAGTCACTTCGGGGAGATTGGAGTTAGGCTAAGTTTGCCACACCATCAATCATACAAAAGAACTTGTGACAGTCTGCTTTAGACCAGTGTTGTTGAAATCCTGGTCCTGGAGGGCTCGCGCTCGCTCTCTGTTTTTGACACACTTGAGTGCGGTGAGGGGCTTTTTACTGGGTTTTCTGCAGAGCTGAATGGTGGCACATCTACAGAAAGCCAGAGGAGCTGGAGCAGCTCGATGTCTAAAACATCCCGGGAAATGGGCCTTCAGGACCGATGTGAGACACCACGGCTGTACAGTCACTGTTCTGATGTAACAAACAATAATAAGAAGTAGTCTTGTAGATACTTTTGTGTATTCAACGATGCATTAACCTTCTTTATGTGACCAGAGTAACTGTGTTAATTTTCACTATAACTGGGGGGCCACCGTAATGACTAGTATATAGGCGCAACACTTTTTCTTTGCTTTACGATATTCCTTGAATCTTATTATGAATGGCTCAATTATGAATGAATAAGAAGTACGTATGTATTTAAAAAAAAAAATTCTATGACTACTGGGTGACTGAGTTGTAAAGAACCTCACTGTTATTCACAAGTTCACACCATAGTAGGGATATTGATTTTTGCTGCTAAATTATTAATCACGAGCAGGTTCCAGACCCTCAAACTGCAAAATCTTTTATCTCATTGGACAAAGAAACTATGTGTGAATAATTCAACAATTTTTTTCTTAGACTCATCTGACAATAGAATACAACAATAACCAACCAAGCTATCCACAAAAAAAACTATGTGTAAATGTACAACGCCCTTAATCGCAAACCGCCGTGTGATTCGGATGCATTCAGACGTATTTTTGTGTAAAACTGATGTTTTTATGTAGTTCACGTTCTGCAGGCCAAACTGTGACGCGAGTGCTCAGTATACAGTTAACCCTGATAAGTGTGGACCACCACACTTTAATATTCCCCACGCATCCTTTAATAACTAACATTGGAGAGACACCTATGCTTGTGTAGGTTCAGTCCCGACCAATCAGTTCCAGCCTTCTCTCTGTGCTCTGAATTATTTCCCTCTCCATACTGGCGTCTTTGAAGTTGACTCTTGAGAGGCAACTCTCTGCTGGAGACCACTGGATCCTCCACTAATGATGTCTACCCGGACTGGGGTTACTGCTTTCATGTCTTGCGTAACAGTTGCATTTTTTTCGCTTTACATATCAGTGGTACATGGTGTTCTTCTCCGGCGCAATGGATTATCTCTTTCTGCGCTGGGGCCCGGGTGGGTTTGGGAGGGCCGCTGTGATTGAGGGGACCTTCTACAAAGTCAAAACAAACACTTAAGCCCGTGCGGTGATGGATGTTCTCTCCCGTGTTTCTGTCAATTAGCTTGCAGAAGCAGACGCCGCGTGCAGCAGAGCCTTTGGTTAAAAGTGAAGTCAGCCTCAGTGTGAGTCAAGAACAGTTTGCATTCATAAACCACTTCTTTGTTATTCTGATTGTGAAAAGCTGTCCTGTCTACTGGTCTTACTTTTATTTTTCCATATGTTGTGTGTTGAATATCTAAAACACATTAGCATACATACCCTGGAAGGGGAAATTCATTCACCTCCTGCCTGTTAATACTCTGATTTGGTCCTGCAGAGCTTTACAGACGGAGTCCGCCCTCTTTAACTGTAAATAGTTTTCTGTAATTAGCGGTCGGGTTTTTATTATTCTCCTCATGAATATAATACAATGGAGGTAATTAACATCTCATCTGCATCATCCTGAATGATGTTTCAGTGAGACATTCAAGATGGCTATAGCCGAGCAATGTGTAGTCAGTCATTTACTGACCTTTTGTTTGAGGCTATTCTGGGAGCGGCGCTGCGATTCCAGCTTTGAGAAAATATTGAACTCTGTTGATTTCTGCTAAATCTTTACTTGTTAACATCGTCAGTGCAGAACCAGCAAGTCAGAATTGATGTGATCAACCTTCGCAGTGTACGTTTAAAAAAACAACAACAAAAGAAACGCATGTAGAGCCGTCCTATCCGACACTGGGCGAGAGACGTGGTGCATTTTAGAAAGGTCACCAGTTCATCACATGGCTAACGCAGAAACACAATCAGGTTTTCACCACAATGATTTCATGTGAAAACTTCAGTTGTATTTTCAGTGTCCCATTTACACGACAGCGGTGCTCAGATCCTCTGAAAACAGCTTCAGAGGTGGAACTCTTTGAAAATGCACCGAATCCATCCCCATCGAAACAAAGGAAAACGCAACACTCTGGTAAAAAGTTCTTCTGCACGTGTGAGTAGATAGACAGTGACAACAATGGCGGCGTCCGGAGTATCATGACTCCCAGTCCCTATTCCCCTGGGAGTTTAATAGTTGAGCGTCTCCGTAATAACAATGCACTTAAAGAACAAACCAGTTCTTTAACTCAGAACTGTCTGAAGGTTTGTGGTAGCCTTATCACAGAGCCAGGCAAGGTGAGCCTCAGTTATTTTACTCTCAAATGTGCAAAACTAAATGTGGATTTAAGTAAACCAAGGTCCGGTGAGAAGATTTGAATAAAAAAATAAAACAAAGCACTTCCTGACTCTGTTTTAATGAACATCCAATGCGGCTCCATTTTGTTTCTGTTTCAGCCGTTACTCCACGTTCAGCTTATTTTTTTTAGTGTGTGTGTGTGTGTGTGTGTGTGTGTGTGTGTGTGTGTGTGTGTGTGTGTGTGTGTGTGTGTGTGTGTGTGTGTGTGTGTGTGTGTGTGTGTGTGTGTGTGTGTGTGTGTGTGTCCGCTGTGGCTGGAGGTGATTGACAGTGATTGTGCTTCATTGTGACACCTGGACAACATCAGCAGTCTCAAGTGTTGCTGCGGTTCTGTAACCATGGTCTCACCTGCCAAATTGCTCCGCCGCTATTCAATGTGCTGTCAATGTATTAGACGTCCAATTCAATCAGCTCCTAAATTGCGTGCGGATCTCGTCGGGTTTAATAGCCGTGTGCCCACTGATGAGACGGCAGGACTTTTTTTGTTTAGCTGAGCTCTGTGTGAGCAATCTATGTTTGTAAAATGTCTGTGGTGACAGCAATCGTGGATTGAGTGTCAGCCCACATTTAGTGTGTGTTTGTGTGTGTGTGTGTGTGTGTGTGTGTGTGTGTGTGTGTGTGTGTGTGTGTGTGTGTGTGTGTGTGTGTGTGTGTTTTCATTACAGTAACAACCAACAGCACCAATTGAACAAAATTACAGTTTACGTGTGTGTGTGTGTGTGTGTGTGTGTGTGTTAGTAGGTGATTGCTGCTAAAAGCTGTGGAAACTAATGGGCAGTAACAATCATTTTTGGCCATTTTAAATATTGAGTCAATAACAAAATAACTTGCCAATAAAGTAATAGAATTTCATAATTGAGAGAGAGTGCTGCACGTATTTCACCTTATAGAATGAATATGATGACTATTCCATCCACTATTCTTATTTCTGATAAGCAAGCTGCCCCAAAAACTGTTTTAATTACCAGAAATGCAGTCCTATTGACGTATTATTACATTACTGGCTGCAATTACTACATTTTTCAAAATATCCATGTAATAATTGAAATTCTCTCTCTCTCTCTCTCTCTCTCTCTCTCTCTCTCTCTCTCTCTCTCTCTCTCTCTCTCTCTCTCTCTCTCTCTCTCTCTATATATATATATATCTATATATATATATATCTATATATCTAGATATATAGATAGCTAGATATAGATATAGATATAGATAGATAGCTAGATATAGATATAGATAGATAGATAGATAGATAGATAGATAGATAGCTAGATATAGATAGATAGATAGATAGATAGATAGATAGATAGATAGATAGATAGATAGATAGATAGATAGATAGATATTTATTTATTTCTATATATATATTTCTGAATTTTTTAAACCATTTGTTTGGTGGTTTGGCAGACCAGATTGGAGCCTCTTGTTTTAATAGATATTGTTTTTATATCAAACCTCAGTTAATTGATTTACCAAGTGAAATAAAAAAGAGATATACTTCATCTATAAGATTTTGCCACAAATCCCCAAATAACAGTCGTCCTTCCTGACGAATCCCAAGAATAAAGGAGTTGATATGAATCTCCTATCCCGGTCTTTTCCTGTGAAATGTTTGTGGTTTTGTTTGATATTGGGGTCGTAACCTTGGCAGGACGTGAAGTCACATTGAGAGGAAGCCAGACTGACCACAGTGCTGCGTGCTTTTCATTTCGGTCGTAGTCATCACGAAGTCTAGACGTGGCAATTCACCCCTCCACAACGTCTGAACTCACACTCAGCTCAGTGCTTCCTCCGCCTTCCCTCTCAGGGTGTCTGCTGGGCTTGTTGTGCCGTTCAACATGCATGTAAAGCTGCTTCTGGAGCACATGATGCCACCCTCTCTCTCTCTCTCTCTCTCTCTCTCTCTCTCTAAGCATCACCGTCACTGCTTATGTGACAGACACAAGTCTTAGTCACGTCCTGCCTTTCTCTCATTTACAAGTCTTTTCTTTTCTTTTATCCAGGCTGTTACTGAATATTCCAGATTACACAGAGTGACTGTGACCTTTCAGTTCTCATCGCCTTCGAGACAAATGTTACTCTCATTTTTCAGATTTTTGCACGAGGGGAGAAAGAGATAACGCGGGGATTGCTTCCTGTCCTGACCAGCAAGAAAGCTTGTGTTCAGACTCAACTGAGACATAAATGCCTCAATCTTGTTGTCCTCTGTTTTTCACACGAGGAAGAGGCTGCAGCCGTCAGTGTAAATATCACGCTTCTCATAAGGGAGTGGAGGGGCAATTACAGAGGAGATGAGGGAGGGAAGACGCATTCCTGCCGGCAATAGGTTTGTAGTTTAGGGGGAAGGAATGATAGAAGGAAGGAGGGAGCTTGAGGGAGAAAAGAGTGTGAAAGAGTCAGCTGGAGGAGGGGAAGGAGTGACGGGGGGGGGGGGGGGGGGTTGTGAACAGTCACCCCGCCCTCCCTGCCTCACTTTTTCAACTCATCCTTGCGAATGGGAGTCAGTCTGCTGTGAGCCTGCAGGAGAAGTATCAATAATCTCCCCTCGTACGGATCTTTGAAATCTCACCTTTTCTTTTTTTCTTTTACGGGATTTTTATTGGCTGCAGTGGAAAGAAAAAGCAGAACTAACACTTCCTGGTTTGACACATTGAGGTAAGTCAGTTGGATTTGTTGTTGTCTTTTATTTGTCTCTGCAGATAGATCTGTGTGTTTGCAGATGGAGAAGACAAATGGCTGTCCGGCCCTCAAACCACCCACTTTTCCAAGAGGTGCTAAATATCACCGGTGCTGACACACGTTGAGTCAGTGTGTGGTCTGCAACCATAGGTTTTAGTGTATTTCACAAACTCAGTATTTATAAGCCGTTATGTCACTTAAAGGTTTATATTTTCAGGATTTATTACCTGCGGATGCAATAACGTCCTCGTCCAGGCTTCTTGCTTCTCTTTGCTGTGCTGTGAGTTATAACTGCGTCCTGGGGTCGTCCCAGCTGGTGTTCAGGGTGGGGTTTCCACCGTGTTTGTACCTGTAGCACTCCCGTGTAAGGCCAAGAAAATTACCTCCAACTGCAGGGAGTGTGCCTTTTGTGTGGCCCTGCACTCACTGCCAGACGCTTGTGTCTTTGTAATGACAAAGCTGAGGTGCTGTGGTGGTTGTTTGTGATGCTGAGAAGGAGACGGATGATGAATTGCAAATGTGAGATATGGTCGGGGTCTCCGTGAATTCCCAGCAGGCATCCTGGAGGGGGGATCCGAGGACTTTATGATGTGCAAGTTCATTTAAAATCCCAGCTTTGTGTTTGAAAGCCCCCTGTGACTCCTGCGCTGGGGAGAGGGGCGAGAAACGGTCATCTGGTGTCATAGTTATGGTAATGTATTGACCGTTCAAGACTTAGAAGGACAGGAGGTCAGATTCGAGCTCCCAGGCTCATAAATCTTGACAATGGCCCCTGTTATGACTGGAGAGGTCTGTGCTTTTACAAGAAAAAAATACTCTGTTTGTTTTAAAAAGCTCTATATGACAATCACATGCAGCACGACCCTTGTCTTCAGTCTAAAATCGTCCTTGTGAAGTTCTTGCTCCCAAAAGTGGAAAATAACCCTACGGATTGGCTGGCAGAGCCTTATGTTGTAAGCTTCACCTCATTGAAAGTGCAGTGTGCAGCGGAACAGACGTTTCATTGTGGATTTGCGAGCTGAGGGAGATCTCTTGTGCTCATGTGCTTATTAGGGTATTATCAAATTTATTCTTTAAAGCAGAACTTGGCACCGTGCGACTCGAGACCCCGCACTCGGTTATTTTTAGTCACTTTGATTGATACCACACGACTCAAACCGCTTGTTAGTTTTAGTTGTTATTTTACATGCGTGAGCATTTGTTTGCATTTCAATTGCAGTCGAAGCACACGGAAGGTTTGCCAGATACTTTAGTTTCATAAGATTCTGTTTGCAGTCTGAAGTTCTTCACATTATCAAATTAGAGCTTGTTACTGTAAAAGGTCATTTTATTCAGTATTTCTCCATGTTTCATTCGAGTAAAAGTAAAAAATCTGCAACTAAAGAAGGACAGACAGAAACAACCATATCTGTTGCAGAATATTGATCCATGTTCACATTATTTTACTTGGTTATAATTAAAAGAAACGCTATTTCATTGACAGATTAAACTTTTTTTGGAATTTTTTTGAAAGAAGTAATGTGTAAAGTAAAAAGTCCTGAATGTGTTGTGGTCTGCTCTGTCACCTCACAGTCAGAATCATCTCCGTTCTGTGATTTATTTATTTTTTGTGCAGTTAGCGTGTTCTCGTTGTGGTTATGAGTTTTTTTTCGGGGTATTTCAGTTTTTCCTGGCACTAAAAATACGGTTTGAGGAAATTGAGTAACTAAGGCCCTGTGTACACGCATTTCAGAAAAGTTTCGTTCTCCATGGAGACAGAGTTGGAGTGTTTTCAAAAAGTTTGACTTTGGGAGCCGATTTCAAAAAGTTTTTTTGTGGCTCCAAGCACCGATGTCATGTAAACAGACAACAAGACGCAGGAAAACTTCCCATTTTCACTTGAAAATGTTGAAAATGGCCTAATTTGTCTGATTGATTGAGCGTGACTGATGGTCCAGTGTGTAGCCTGCCTTCACCCGGAGGACGCTGGGATTGGATCGAACTCAACTCTGAGTTGAAAGATCAAATAAACCAGATTGAAACTGTTTGTTTTCATGTGATTATGGGACTGTGAAGGGTGCATTGTGCAGCTCCTGAAGCGGGAAAGTTTGACTAAACTCGTGCGTCCCACTGAGCGACGTGGAAGAACCAGTCCTCATGAACTGTGATCTAAAGTGCAATGAAAAGGATCCTTTTCTTCTACACTCCTTATGTACCCTTTAGACTCGGGGGAAACGAGCTATATGCAGGAACTGGACTCCAGCTGATGGGTGACTTTTTAAGTGGCGTACTACAGGTCCAAAGGCCTGTGCTGGAAACTGTGACCAGGAGCGATGTCACACACACAAAAAATAATCACAGAACCAGGGTTGTTGAGGACTTTTGACTTTTTACTTTCCTTCTCTCACATTTGTGTAGTGGTGTGTGTCAGGATCCAGCTCGGTTCTGCACCAGTGCACAATGCAGCACACAGCGGGGAGTTGGGAGCTACAGGGGTGCTCGTGGTGGAGGGATGACTTCATGGTTCTGTGTGCAAGGATGTGATTCACATCAGTGTATGTAAATGTTTGGTCACACATTCAACATGCAGAGCAGGACACTCAATAGAAGCCACATGCTTGGCTTTATTCTCGATGCATAGCGATGTATGAAAACACACACATTCCCCCCCTTCTTCATTAATAATGGAGTCAGAATACCAAAAATGGATCTTGTAGTTAACCCAGATGGGTTTTATTTAAAGTGGAGTGTGTGTGTGCTTGCGTTATAAAAAAGGAAACACTCAAACTGAAGCCATGTTTGGTGTTCCCACTCACTGACCTGGAAGTGAATGGTTGCCTGAGTGGAAGATCCTCAGTCAGCCACACATGACACATTTCTCCCCGGCAGAATATTGTATCTGAAGTTTTCATTATTGTCTTTCAATTTCCTTGAGAAACAGAGAAGATAAAACAGAAGAAAGGCTCAAAACGTTCCAGAGCGCGTAGCTGTTCCTCAATACTGACAGAAGTGCCTGAGGTGGGGCAGCTTTTCTGGAGCCAACGTTGTGTATAGCCTTTTTTTTTATTGCCTATCAGAATGATCATGAAAAGTTAAGCACCACTCATACTCCAATCCTCCCAGATAATTCTGCATTTAAGGACTGTGACAGTTGTGCAATCGTTCAAACATATTTGCCACTTAGGCTTGAATGATGGGACATTAACAGAAGATATGGGGACGATCAACACTGTTGGCTTACATTTTATTAGTATAGATCTCTACAGGGGTTTTCAACGTGTGTTGCAGGCCTCAGTGGGAACAATCTCAGGGTCTGAGGGACGACTTTTCTCATCATTGATAAATAAAATACAACTTGAAGTGCCTTACAATTTAACAATAAGAAAAAATACATGAAAACTTAATAATATCAGTTCAATCCTAAAATAGAAGTAGGCCAAAACAAATCGAATTGTATAACAAACAACAATAATGTGCAGAACTATATCACATTAAAGTCCAAAATTGACATGTAAAAGTGAAATAAAACATACTAAATGAATTATGAGGTAGTATAAAAAGTAGATTATCAAGCGTGCGTCATCACGATTCCTCCTGTTGGGTCGAATACCAGCAGCAAAGATTTCTTCTGTGTTGATGTTAACGGGGATGAAAAAAATAATAACAAAAAAACCCAAATCATGATAAAAACTAGTAAGTGGTGGGAGAAATTATTCAATGTGTTAAAGAAAAGTGAATTTGTTGGGCTGACTTCTTAAGATCAATGGGAACAATGTAAAATAATAGTTAAGAGCAAAAATCGTTGTAGTAGTTATGGCAATTGTATATATAAATAAATAAATATATATATATATATATATATATATATATATATATATATATATATATATATATATATATATATATATATATATATATATATATATATATATATATATATACCTTTCTGGTAATTGAAATTAAATGCAATCAAATAGCATGATCAGAGTTGTTTCCTAGTGTGTGAAACTCAAATGCATCAGGAAGCTCAGCATTCATTCAAAAATCACTTATTTTATATGCTTGAAACTTTTTAGGTCACCTTATTGCGTACTGTGTAACCAGGTTCATATTACTGCTTTGCATTATTTACAATATTTATTATGTATTTTCATCCACCTTCTCTCCTCTCTCAGTATCCGGCTCGTAAAACCCTGTGATGCACTGAGCGGCCTCCACTGACAGTGTTTTGGTAACTCCGCGACCTCAGCATTGATACTGTTGATCACTAATCTATAACCATAAAGCTGTCAGGCACATTTGCTCCCAGCGTGGGGAGAAAATTGCCGGGTAAGTTTGGAGCGACGCCGCGGAGGAGCAGATTGCGAGTCAGGAATGTGAAGCATGTAAAGGCAGAGTGGTGTTGGTGCTCCGTGTAGCCAGGGGAGACCTTTTCACCAACAGTGACAGTTACAGGATATGAGAAGGTCAGCTTGTAAAAGTCTCCCATGATGGTGGCTGGGATATTTTAACGGATGAAGTCTTTTTTTCATTACATGAAGGCTCTGCTGTCGCCTCCCGGAGGAATAAATGCATCACAGGTGATTGATTGGTCCGGCTGTCACGAGCTTGTAGTGAATGGATTTTATGAGCTTCTGATCAGGCTTTGGATTTAATCAAATAATGCACTTGCATCCAAATGAGCTTATATTAAATTTTGAGAGAAACCATCAGCTCATACATAACAACTGGGGTGGCGAAATTGAAAATTAATAAAGCTCTGTGGATATTATGGAGATATAAATGGAAAATGAGTGGGGGAAAAATGCTTTATTTTACAAAAATCCTATTCTCTATTGGAGTTTTTGGGTATTTAAAGCATAATGGATGTTAGTTTAGCTCTTGCTTGCTCTGCAGACCTACAGTATACCTGTAGAAACCAGACGTCTACAGAAAGCTTTACTCTCCTAAATCACTTCAATAATTTCCTAGGCCCTGTTTACACAACTGCGTTTTCAAGTGGAAATGCAAAACTGTTTTTTTGGGTGAACACTAACAACAATGTTTGAGTGTCATGACTCCCGGTCCACGTTCTCCAGGGACTTGGTAGTTTTATAGTTGGCGGTCATTGTAATCACAATCTAGATTTGGTGTCTGTCCATCAAAATGTCCCTGTACTCCCAGTGTTAATGTTTATAGTTTATTGTTCTCTGTGTGTGATTTCATTACAGAAACCAACAACAACAATTAAATATTAAGGTAAACTATTGGATATATCAGACGAGGGTATTATGCTCAGAACCTAGTTTTTGTTTCAGTTTTGTCAAAGGTGCCTTTTTTTTTTGTAAAAGTTGTTGTCTATAATGGACCTCTATGTCATTTGGCACCTCTTTTATGTCTCTAACCTGCTGATTTGTCAAAGCTCATAGAAGTGAAGGTCTTGTGGCATGTGGTTGAGTCCTGTTTTAGCAGGAATCAGCCAGCTTCCTTTACCAGGTGGAAAAACATTCCTTCCCTTATAGACCTGTATGTACAGGAATCACTGCAGCCGCAACCTGTCCTCACCCCCGTATGTCTTAACAGGGGTCCGGGGCTTATCGACGCCTTCAACTAACAGCTGCTTAGTACTTCAAAGGTGGTCAATGAGGAGCCGTAGAGCCGTAAGCAGGATGTGGTCTGATAACACCTCGGCACAGGCAAATTGTTGGTGTTGATGATAAAGATGAAAGCGGTCTGGTAAAGAAACGGGAACACCCGTGTGTCTTCTGCCACTTGTCATGAGGTCTGTCGCTGCTGAAACTGAGTGGAAGGCAGAGTTGGAATCTTGGTTGCATTTTTGCTCGCGGCCATAGAGGCCACAGATATTCCGAAGTCCATAGAGTGGACAAAAACACGTGTTGACCCCAACAAAACTTGCAGCATCTGCTGTCCACAAACCCCAGGAAGCTTAAACACCAGCAGAAGAGGTGACCTCTGCACACAGCGAGGCTTTAGAGAAAACACCGGCCAGGACAAAGGTGCCACCGGGCCAAACAACAGCAGCTGCTGCAACACAACGGGCTCCAGGAATCACAGCTTTTATTGCAAACGGCAGAGGTTAGTTTTAAAAGTGTGGGGTTTTGAAGAGACGTTAGGTAGCTACATCTTTAAAGATGGAAAACTCTCTCACGGCCACACATGAATGTTAGTTAAATTTGCATGTTCTGTATTGAGAGGCAACAACTTAGCGCATCTTTACGTTTCAAGTGAAAATGCATCGCTTTTGCAAAATGCTGAAAATGATATAGTTTTCATGTAGGGCCACTAGTGGGAGCTGTTGATAGTTTTTGTAAAGAAACCACTCACACATGCACACAGAACAATATCTTATAAACATTAATGATGGCGAGTACACAGACATTTGGATGGATAGAAGAGCAAGTTGAATTCCTATTACGGTGATTATCATCGATAAACCTACCAAGTCCCAGGGGAATATGATCTGGGAATCATGACACTCTGGAGGCCATTATTGTTATTGTCCATCTACTCGCACTGTAGTGCGCATGCACAGTAGCAGCGTTTCCACCATCTATATGGAGATGGAGCCACAGCATTTTTGAAAAGTTGCATTTTCCCCCCATTTCTACAGAAACGAAGCTTTTGAAAAGTTTTACCTTGGGAACATTTTCAAAAAAATTTTTTTTTAGCAAAGTTGCCAAAATCGAATTTATCAATCAGGTTCGATCCAATGCTTTCAATCTGAGGCCTATGTGTAAGATACAAACAAAAGAACGTTGTTTTAACACTCCGTGCCTAATATTCAATACACCAGCGTCAGTTTAGCTGCTTGTTTCTGTCCGAGCAGGTTTCACACCAGCTTCACTGTCGCCTATTATTCTGCTTGATATGTGTTGGCATCTATCTAAAGGCTCTTCTCCTGCATTAACGAAGCTCCACAACCTGCAGCCACCTGAGCCTCTGGTGACCCGGGTCACTCACTGCAGCAGCGGGTTGCCACCTCACGCCGAGACACGTAATCAACACAGCAGCAGATGAACGTGTGGATGGATGTCTGGGCCTTACCCTTCACTTTTCACTGTAAATGCTTTTTGTAAGTCGCCTGCAACAAGGTCAGTGGTCTTGTTTTAGCCACACCTGCTCAGTTTTTCTACTCGGCCGTGTTTCTACTGAGGCTTTTTGAACGAGGTTTGCATGAATACTGTCCGGATGAGCCAAACGCTGAAAAGCCTTTTTTGCCTTCACGATGCATTCAGTGCCACGACTTGGCACCAGGCTGTCCCAAGACAAGTCTCGCTGCTTTCATTATCAGCGCCAGCCCAGTTTTCCAGCTGTTTGCTATTCAAGGTTTCCAGGGTTACACGTTTGAGTTAGAGAAATACTCTTCGGCTTTTCATTCATAGTTTTTCATTTAAGCTATTAAATAAGGGGGAAGCTATTGTTTTGCCACTTTAACATGGATGTTTGTCACTGACTTGGAAACCTTTTAAATGAAGACGATGCTGAATTTTCCCTCCGGCCCCAAAGTATCTTAAATACAGTTGTGTACACTCGAGAGCAGAACAAGAGTTGCTATTTAATGCTGCCATTGCTGCAGAAGCATACGACTTTATATCAGCAGGGAAATGTCTTGAGTGCCATCTTCTTATAGTTACCCCCCCCCCCCCCCCCCCCCCCCACCCCACCCCCGCCTCCTCATTCTCGTACCTGTGTTATTACCTTCAGAGACTGGAGTGTTCAGATTACAGGGTTTTGTGTTGGAGCTTGTAACTAGCCGACTGAATGCATTCTTTCCAGTGTGGTTCAATTTAAAAGCAGAACTCTTTTGCCAGAGCTCAGTAACACATACCCTCAATATATCTCAAACCTCATTCATCTGATTTAAACCACCTTTGCTACTAAAGATCTTTGTCGTCACGAGATTGTGTTTGTGTTTCACATGGACTCCCACAGTGCGGGATTGTGTGACCAGATGTTTCTCACTGCAGAGAGGTTCTGCCTTGTTTTGTAAGACCATAACTCAGAAAGATTTCTTTCCCCACAGCTAAAATCTGTTCCCTTGAATGATGCAAATAGGCTGACATTTGGTCCTGAAATGTCTGAAGGCGAGGAGGAGGAGCAGGTGGGGGCTTGAGCAGCTTTTCCAGGTTCTTGTTGCTGCAAGCCCAAGAATTTTGTCAAGTATATGGTGGGCTTTTAAATGGTCTTTAATAACAACGGGACCTTAAATCTTCTTGTCACATATTTCAGAGATGACAGAATCCCACCACACAGACCACTGGATGGATGTATGGATACGACACTACAGGAAGAGCTTCAGATATCACAGACGCTGTTTCTAAAAATAGACTGTCACACAGTCGGTAAAGATAAGCCGTTGATGGTGTTTTGTTTTATTTTTCACAATAAGTCCGGACAGTGTCCACTGAGACAGAAACGATCTGAAATGTCTTCAAGTGCAGGGTATAACAGCTTTTGTCCAACAGCAACACATCAGCTAATAAATCTGCATGTGGGAACAAATGTGGTGGAACACTTTAATAGAATTTAAAAACAGGACTCTGAAAGAGGATGGATGGATGGGTGGATGGATGGATGGATGGATGGATAATATTGTGCAGGTGCTTTTTGCTGTCAGAACAGAAGCTGTTAAGCTGTGCTGTTGCATCTGGTACCACAATGTTAGCACCTTCAAATCCGGGAAAGTTGTTTGTCGGGGCCTTATCGATCGTACTTCGACACGTACTACTACACATCAATACCTCAAACGGTATGCTTGTACATTATCCTACTGAAAGAGGTCACTACCTTCAGGAAATACTGTTTCAGTGAATATAAAATCACTTTGGTAGGTGCTGCGTGTCAAAGAGGGATCCAGATGAATCACAGGACTAAAGGTTTCAAAGCAGAACATTACCCACACTGCCTCCACAGGCCTGCCTCCTTCACACAGTGCATCCTGGCGCTCCTGATTTAAGTGATTCCCACGCACACAGCCATCCGTGTGATGTGAAAGGCAACGCCATCCATCACACTAGACCACCTTTTCCCCCTTCGTTTGGTGGTTCGGTTCTGATGCTCACATACTCGTTGTTGCTTCTTTTGTGGGAAGGCCGGGGTCAGCAAGAGCACGCCGACTGTCCTGCATGGTTTGAGCTCGTCAGATGTTGGATCAGACCATCCAGGCTACGGCAACAGCTTCCTCTCCTCACCTGCATCCGTGAGCCATACTGACAGTGCAGACAGTTCACAGCTCACAGTTTTGGAGATGCTCCGACAAAGGTGTCTAACCAGCAGGAGGCTGAAATGCTGCATTTAAAGTGTAATTCATTCAGAATCCAGAGTCCAATAGCTGAGTTCAGACTGTCTTGACCCTGGATTTTGTGAATTGGCTGTTTGCCAGTGAGCCACTCATGCAGAAGCAGCTTGCTGCTATTCAGGTACTTGCAGTTTACAGCTTCCCACTGTGGCGTTAGCTGTGCTGAATTTCCCAGCTTTCCTTGAAGCTGTTGTGTTGCTAATCTTCCATCACAATAGAACTGTTCTTCTGATCTGTGTGTAGCTGGAATCTCCTGTGAGTATGTATTTATATTTAAGGCTTTAATGGATGACTCTGCCACTTCCTGCTGTCCTGTGCTCTTTCACTGAGAACAAGAAGTGGCCTAATTACCAGCATCCTCTCTCACGCCGCCAAATTGGTTGATTCACACTTTTTCATTTATTTACAAAGGAACAATCCTGATTATAGAGGAAAAGGAAATGCCATGCATTTTATAATATGTGTCAGCAGGTATTTCTAGAAGAACCCACTCAGTGTGGGATGGGATTTAGTGCCCTGGAATATCTTTTTCAACCCTGACATTTTTTTTCTCATGTATTAATAAAGAGCTGATGATGGACTCGGTGCAGCAGCAGCAGTGCAGCTCTAAAGAACATTGAGTTAGTGAAGTGAGGCGATTTGAATCTGTTTTCATGTATTCTGGGAAATCAAATGTGCAAAATTTAGAACCTTTTTCATGTTTTAAACTATGCAGGTTATATTGGCGTCCGACTGTACAATATGAAGTCTTAAACTATTAAATGTTTGGATGCAAAAGCCAAATTTATTGAAACTGTGATCGAAATTTCAAAACTGTCTTTTGGAAAACAGCCTTTTGTAAACTACAGCAACAAATGTTCAAAATCGCAATTTAAAAAGACAACAAGAAAGAAGTCTCAAGCAGGTTAAATTCACTTTATGCTTTCTTTATTGTTCCATTTAACAATGTTTTTGGTCAACCTTATTAAAATCTTTCATTCAAAGGGAATCTAAAATTGCTAATTCATCATAGGTCCTGCTGCAAAAAAAATATTTTCTTTACATTAAAGCCATTTGCTTTGTTCCAGCCAATGGGGCTTTTGCTCAGAAATCTTTTCACGAAACCGAAACAAAAAATTATTATTATTTTTGATTTTTAACATACAAGTCCTATACGTGTGGCACTATGGGCCTTCAGCATGCATGCGTTTACACATTCATGATCATACTCACCATAAGGTAGAAACTTTCACTTCTGCTTCAGTGATTTCTCAGCTTGAACCGTGAAATCCACAGTAAATCAATTAGAAAACAGCAGCTACTTGTACGGTAAAGTGACAGTCAATGTCTTCTTTGTAATTTCTATAGATTACAGAGTCATCCTACAGGCTTGATTTGACCCCTTGACTTGTCCCACGTGCTTTATGCTTGACACTCCTCATTTAATATATATGAACCCTACAGATTGTCTGTAGACAGCGTGGACATTGTGGATTACATCAGATAAGTTACATTTTATACAACTGGAGGAGGGGGATTCGTCCATAGCATTACAAAGCACACAGTGAGGCACAGAGGGGATTGGGCAAGAAAAAGGAACAAAAACAACTCAAGCGACATTTTAACAAATGATCAAAGTGACAAAATGAACGTGTATCAGTTGTAATATAAAGTGTAATGGCAGGGAGATGTGGTAATGTGAGTGTCCCAAGGGGAAAAGTCTATTGAGAGTTGTAAGGAATTGTCATATGAGGCCACTAATGGTTGTATTAATAGAGGTAAAAGACGATAGGAGGGCCATTAAAGTGGAACTTTACAAATAGGAAAAAAAAAAAGAAAAAGAAAGTTATTGTCCGGAACAGGGCCTGGAGGTAACTCCCATTGTTGCATTTTAAAAACAGTTCTGGTAGGTGTTTCATAGTCATTTTCCTTTTCTGCTCATTTGTGTACCAAAGAAAAAAGGCGGCACGCTGCAGGCAAAGATGAAAAATAAATGGACTTCATCAACATCAAACGTTGTGCATTGCAGTGCCAGCGTGAGGTGATGAGTGGACAGAATAAAGAGGCGAAGGGGAACAGGAAGGTAGAAAACGGGGTCAGTGCAAGTTTACGTAACGCCCCCTTCGGAGAAAGCCTGAGCGCATGCAGCAGCAGCAGCAGCAGCAGCAGCAGCAGCAGCAGCGGTGGTGGGGGTGGGGGTGGAGGGTTGGGCTCACACTCATCTATGCCAGCTACAGCACAAATACACTACATCCCCCTCCCCAAAGGGTCTGTCCTGAAATGGGGGGAGTGCACATTAGGAGGAACAACTACCGCAACATAGTTGGCTAATCTTTAGTCCCATCTGTTGCTGGTCCCAGGACTTTTTAAAAAAAAAATTTTTTTAGATCAGACCTTCCAGCCTCAAGGCAGGTAGATGAAGTTCAAATGTGCATTGTGGTGAAAGCACTCCTCATGCTTCCAGTCCTCACTAATGCAGGAGACGGTGCCCACAGTGATGTTCGTTTCAGCCCTGAATAACTCATGTTCACTCAGACAGCGCTCACGCTGTCATTTCATACCCTCCACTTCACAAAACCCCAGTGGATGTTGAAAGCAGCTGAGTGGATCACCTCACCTGTCAGTCTCACACAAGTGTTCATGTAGCTGGCCTCGCCAGCGATGTACATCTTGAGAAGAGGATTTATTAAAACAGACGGCAACATAAAGAATTATAATCATAATTACAAGCATAATGTCTTGTTTTCCAGAGCCTTGTGGACCATACCAGCAGCTGAAGGACCAAACCGTCTGAAGATCCAGTGACAAAATGCCAGAGAAATTTTTACATTTCTACAGGTGAGGCAACATTACGGCTGTGTTCATGTTTGTGTTATCTGTTATAGACCGCAGCAGCATAAAACAATGAACAGTTTGTATTCGAGTCTCCAAAAGGGGAGATATGTAAACAGAAGGCATTGTGGTCTATTTTTGAGGTGGGTCGGTTGCACAACACAACTTTCTTAACTAAACCAGAGTGCAGTGTTTTTAGCTAAATGCATTCTTGGAATAATTTGGACAGCTGAGCTTATTCCATCAAGACAAGAAAAGAAGCAAGAATACCAACAAAGTCTGCTCATAATCACACCATAATCTATATAATTTGATTGTTGGGTTTCTCTCTGTTGAAATAAGAAATTACTGTGTTGTATTTGGTGCTATATAAATAAAGTTGAATCGAATTGAATTGAATAAGTGGGACTTGGGAGGTTTAAATTAACGTGTAATTGGAAGTTGGTTGGTTAGAATCTCCTTGCTGACCGTCCCTGAACTCCCAACTGCTCAGGTTATATCAGGGAGGACATCCAGTGTAAAACCTGTGCCTAATCAGACATGTGGATCTATTGATCTGCTGTGGCAGCCAAAACAATCCTTTAACTAGTTTGTGGGTGTTAGTGTTAAGACATTAGCCTTCAGATTCCATTGAGAGATAACTGAACAACCAAACCAAACACACAAGATAAAGATAAGCAATGTGTGTTTTCTTTTCAATTGGACTTCAACCTAGACCTGCTAATGTCACCCCCCCCGACCCTCTGTTATAAATGTTCCTGTACTTCGTGTTTTTAAGTTCATCCAAGCTGTGTTTTCTCCTCAATCCAGCCTATGAATCATGGGAAACGTTGAGAGCCAGAACGGGGACCATGCCCTCTACGGTAACGGACGTGGCTATTTGTCACGGAAGCACATGTCTCGGTCTCTCCGCATCTCCAACAAGCAGTCCCGACGCTCTCGCCACGCTTCGTCAGGGAAGATAGAGCACAGAAACTCGGAGACAAGCACACGCTCCAGCAGCACCCCCAGCATCCCACAGTCCCTGGCTGACAATGGGCTGGAACCATTCAACGAGACAAACATCCTCCCCGACTTTGGTAGCCCCATTTGGGTGGACCGCGTGGCCATGAATCTGCGGCCTGTCTCCTTCCACAATGACCTGGCAAGTCCTTCGGTGCACATGAATGCAATGCACATAACTCTACCTGGTCCCATGGCCGAAGAGGTGCAAGACCAAGATGACTACGCCGGCGAGGTGAAGTACATACCGAAAACTCCGGAGGGCTCCAAGGAGGCCGTGAGCTTCAAGAAAAGGTCTAAATCAGCAGACATGTGGCGAGATGACAGCCTGGAGTTCTCTCTCTCTGATGTCAGTCAGGACCACTTGACCAGCACAGAGGAGATCATAGACATGTCCAATGAGAGGGACTTCACAGACTGTGAAGGCCACCGCCAGTCCAGCCCCACAGACTCCACGGACAGGGCCAACTCCCTGGATGAGTTGTTCAGGCAGCCGAGTCCGGCCCGCAGGCAACCGCACGGACGCTACGCCAAGTGGCACGACAGCAGCAGGGCTACCAGGGAGGGAGAGGACGATAAGATGCTCTCTCCTTCAGAGGAGGAGGGAAACACTTATGGGGCGTACACACTTCCCTGCCGGCGATCTCACTGCCTGTCTGAAGGCCTGAGCAGCCACCAAGCTGCAATGTGCACCAGCATGCAGGGCAGGAGGGCCAAGACTATACAGGTAAGCAGTCTGAGGCTGTGTTTGGATTGTTGGGTCATAAAGTGACACTTTCGTTTAAGGTCAGAAACATGAAATATTAACCACCGCATTGAATATCAGCCCACAAAACAAACTGTTGTCTGTTGCTGCTTCTACTAGAACTAATTCTTGTGGCAGAGCAGAAACTTCAGCTAAAGAATACTAAATTCCCGTAGTGTGTGCATTCTTAAAATGGGCCGAACTGAGGGGAACACGATCGGGAACTCACAGCTACTATCCCAAGTTACTACTTACTTTTTAGTTTCAGAAACTGGTAAAGTAAATCCACAAGCTTTAAACATTGTTGACACTGATCTTTTCATCTCTGATAGGATTTGACATGCAAACTTCTAATAAACAAAATGTCTGCACTATCTCTGATATCTAGAAAGCTCAAAGGGTGGTCATTACAGTGACCTCCAGGACTTCTACAGTTAGACTGTCCAATCACACATAAGCTTCCCATCAAAAACACCCAGTGAATTGCTTCATATTGAAGAGCATCGAGTTGGAATAGCACTCATTTATGGAATGTTTTCGAAAATTTGACAGCCATGAATACGGTAATCAAGTCTTAATTTTCTGTAGCTCCGACAGCACAGGCAACAGATGGAGGATCTTTTAAAACAAACATAATAATGTGAAATAAAACAGGTTATAAAAGTAACACGGGCCAATATTGGCCATGAATGGATTTTAAAATGATGTATTCATGTATTCACGGAGCCCCTCTCTCAGGTTAAGGAAATGTCAAGGCCCTGAACTGTTTAAGCTGTGTCAAGGCTCCTTTGTGTTTTTTGGGCGCCGTATGTTTTCCTGTGCAGAATCTTAATGTCGTCTTGTGGCATCACCAGGAAGACAACTCCCTTCATTCATTTTTTTTCCCCCCTTGCCCTCCATTGTGTCTGAGCATTTCCTCTGCTGCATTCACCTCACGGATAATAAGCTTCTGAAACAGATTAGGTGCTAAAAAGAAAGCCGGTGTCAGGGGAGCGACGTGTCGTTTCCTGATGAAACTGTTGTTTTTCTTGGGAGAGGAGACTGCAGTGATGAGAAGGAGGAGGGGAGAGGGGCTGCGGAGCGAGAGCAGCTTAAAGTCACTCCCTGTTAGAAATGCCTCAGTCTTTTGTTATGATAATGAGGGGAGGCCTGTGGAAGAGTGTAACAGTAAAACGTGTATGGTGGCCCTGTCACTACGGGCCATCGTCAACCCTGGTGAATGGAGCTCCGGAGCGCCTGATTGGGTCATGTGACCAGATGGAGATACCGAGCTCAGAGTAGCCCCCTTCATCTCCCAGGAGCCTTTGGCCATGTGGGTAGGAGAGGGCAGACCCCGTGGTGCCACAGGGAGGGCAGACTACTCTGTACTCGCACAACAGCGGACGCTTTGCTGCCACTAATTAATTTTAAACAGAACCTGAGGATTAAGACACACATGGGCTCTTGATACCATTTTTATTTTTTTTTATTTGTTTGCAACATGTTTGCTTCACCCGCGCTGCCTTGTGTCTGCAGAGATTGCTTAGCTGTCAGTCAGGAGAGGAGTTCTTATTGTTGACTGAGTGATGAAGAAAGCGTGGCTGCCATGTCATGCCGTCTCACCTGTCTTGTGCCTCTGCCACGACTCAGGATGTCACAGCCGGAGAGGGGAGCGAGTATGACGACAGCGGCATCGACGGGGTGACGGCGGAGGCAGAGCACCAGTCCCGGCGCTACAAGACCATGTCAGCCTCCTTCTCGGTGTGCTCGGTGCACGGCAGGAACATGTTCGCCGGGAGCGACAGCGGCAGCAGCAGCGGTGGCGGCGGGGCCAACGAGTGCGTTCAAGGCGTCTACGAGAACTTCCGCCAGGAACTGGAGATGAGCTCCTGCCAGACGGAGAGCTTGGAGGAGGCGGGGTCGGCCCTGAGCGACGAGCAGAGCACCATGAGCTCCGCCTACCAGTCCGACATGCTGCTCAGCGTCGTCCAAGGGATGGTGCGCAAAGCTGGCAAGCTCGCTGTCAAGAACTTCCTCGTACACAAGAAGAACAAAAAAGTCGAGTCGGCCACAAGACGCAAGTGGAAGAGTTACTGGGTGTCGCTGAAAGGTGTGTTACGTCATCGCTGTGGCCATAGTGTTAATTACTACACACCACTTGTTTGCTATCAGCATTTGAGGCCCCGTTCACAAGGTTCTTTAATGAAAAGGCAAAACCTCTGCTGCATTTTGGGTCTTGGTTTACACCTCAATAGTACTTTGAGATCAGCTCCCAAAGTGAAACTTTTAGAAAACGTTTCGACTCCATCATCGTGTAAACGGGAGAAAAAACAACTTTATGAAAATGCTTGGACTCCATCTTTGTGTTTTGCGCATGCACACCACGGCCATAGCAAATTTGCTCTTGCGTGAGTAGATGTACAATAACAACAACGGCCGCTTCCAGAGGGGTCGTGACTCCGAGTCCATGTTCTCCTCGGATTTGGTAGTTTTATAGTTGAGCCTGTAATAACAATCCAACTTTGTTGTCTGTCAACACTAATGTCCATGTACTCGCCATTGTTAACGTTTATAGTATGTTGTTCTTTCCATGCATGTGTGTGTGGGTTCTTTACAAAAACAAACAACAGCGCCCACTAGTGGTCCTGCTTGAAAATTATTTGTCATTTTCAAAACATTTCCGCATAAACACTAAACTTTTCCAAATCGAAATCGTAAAAACGATGCGTTTTCACTTGAAACGTTGTGTAAACGGGGTCTAAATTTGATTAGTTTTTTTTGTTCACATGCATATCAACAGTAATTGTGCACTCACTGATGAACCAGCGTCTCTGAACACCTCCTGCTGCTCCCGACTGTGCTCGCAGTTCTCAAAATGTGTGGCAGGCTTCTCCTTCAGAATGCCAAAGAGCTCCAGTCGGGGCACGACAACGGGAAAAATTTGTTAGTCAGAGAGATGCCTTTTTATCAGCACGATCTTAAAAACAAAATACTTTGAGGCTGAAGCTGCAAATTTTTATTTCTGAATTTGCTGGTACTGAATCAAAATGCTAAAATTAGCCATAACTACAACAATAGTAGCAGAGCTGTGATTTTTACTGCCTCTGGAGCACAACAGTAGTTAACTACTGTTAACTGTGTTAATTGTCTTATGATATGAAAAATAAAAGAAGGAAAGGAAAGGAAATTAAACATTCAACCATAAACTGATACTTGCCTTGAGGCCAAACAAGCATGAGAGTCTAGTAGGGTAAGGCCTGAAATGCTGAGAAGGACCGGGCTTAGATACATATGCTAGAGAGGATATACTAAGAGAAGCAGTACAATACAGTATGTTATATGTGTTGCCATAGATTAGTGAAGCAAACTTCCCACAACTGACGGGTCACTTCTGTGGGTCCCTGAGCATTGAATTTAACTGCCAAATGCCCAGACTATAACAGGAAGAGCATCTGGTGTGAAACTGGTGTCAAATCAAACTTAAGAATCACATGATCAGCTGTGGTGAGCGGCAGAAACAAAAACTGATGCAGAAACACTAAAAATCTCAGTTTAATATTCATATAATGATCATAAAGAAATGTTCATTATCACATTTTATGCCATTCCCTGAGACTTGATGCTTCTCCAGCTGACACAGCAGTTCTGCTGCACTTCTTATTGTTGGCCACTGGAGAGCAGAATTAAATTGCTTATAAAAACGGGCTTTTTAAACACAGACACACACACACACACACACACACACACACACACACACACACACACACACACACACACACACACACACACACACACACATTTATAATAATAATAATAACAATAATAATAGTAATAATAATAATAATAATAATTATTATTATGTTTCCTTCCTGTGGCCAACATCTGTGCTGTCAATTAATGTGTTGTTTTGAAATTCCCAGGTTGCACTCTGTTCTTCTATGAAACTGATGGCCGTTCGGGGATCGACAACAACAGTATTCCCAAGCACGCCATCTGGGTAGAGAACAGTATTGTCCAAGCTGTACCAGAGCATCCCAAAAAGGACTTTGTGTTCTGCCTTAGCAATTCCCTCGGAGATGCTTTTTTGTTTCAGGTAAGGAGAAAAAACAAAACAAATCTGAAATGTCACCTCAGATAAAAGCAATTAATCATGTGGACAAGCTTTAATTTAGTGGACACCTACTGCTTCCAGCCTGGAATCAAACCACAGAACACAAATAAAGACTTTTCTGTTTTATAAGCTGTGGCGCTGCTTTGGTGTGCGACCTCTGACCTTTCACCGTCTGACCCCACGCAGACCTGCAGCCAGACCGAGCTGGAGAACTGGATTACGGCCATCCACTCGGCGTGCGCCACCGCCGTCGCCCGCCAGCATCACCGGGAGGACACGGTCCGGCTCCTCCGCGCTGAGATCAAGAAGCTGGAACAGAAGATCGACATGGATGAGAAGATGAAGAAGATGGGCGACATGCAGCTGTCTGCTGTCACTGACACCAAGAAGAGGAAGACGATCCTGGATCAGGTCTGTTTAACTCCTCACACAGACCTCATCAGAACTTTCACCTCGATTCTTCATTCTTATTTTAGTTTTCCTTGTCTGATTGATTATATTCCAAACTTTATTTAAAACATTTTGACTTTAGTGAGCCCACATAACTGATTCTGAAGAAAAACACAGGACAGAAAATGTGCAAAGCAGCTTTTTCAAATGAAGGAATGTTGCTTGATGCTGCAGAAGGAAAAAAACAAAACATATTGCAAGATAAATATTTGACCACTAAACGTGCAGTGAAATGCACGAATGCAAAACATACCCATTGTAGCATACGTACTACTGTGTGTACAGGTTATATTTGTGCCAACATGGTCACATATATTATTCTAACTATAACATTTGTAAGGATATTAAACCTGTATGGGGCATGCATTAAAATAGTTGTACATTTCAAACTTAAAATGTTGTTTTTAAGAGTTTTTTCATCTTTGAGACTGAACCTCAACATCTTTTTATGCCATTTATATTCAGAAAAATCTGTTTAGAAAGTCTAAAAATGACCAAATAAACACACATTTCTAGCAATAAATGTGAACGATTAGTCATTCTTTGGTAAAATATAGTCACCACACAACAGAGTCCTACTATCTAATATGATAATGTGTTATTTGCAGCAAACGTGCATAAACCAGATGAATTAGACGTATGACTGACTGCCAACTTATGGCCACCATAGGCTAAAACTAAACCTTTGAAGAGTTAATTGTACTAAACATGTTGAAAATACACGTCAAAGATGGAGAATACATTTGCACAAGAAGACACGGGGATGTAAAAGCCAGACGAAAGAGTTTAGAGCACAGAGACTAAAAGCAGCATCACCAAATGTTTTTGATTCTGCTTTTAAGAAAAACGCCACAAAAACAAATAGGAATGCGTCATACAGTGTATTACTGAGTGCGTTTTGGTTTTATCATTAAACATTCTTCGCTTCTTTCCTGCTCTGTACAGTCGGCTAGTTTTCCGGAGAGAATAAAAGAAATGGCACACATTAATTCTAATGCATTTCTCAATTAGAGCGGTAGTTTTAGTGAAAACAAACCTGCTTGTGCTTTTATGGGCTGTTGAGCCTCGGAATGTTAATGAAAGTCTGAATTAGTGTTGGTTTTGTCGAGTATTACATCCACACGAGAGCTTCTGCCATCGCCCCCCCACTGTTATCTGTGCCTGTTAACACCAGTGAGAAGGACATCTGCTGCGGGATGAAGTTCAGCTGAAGCACAAACTACTAGAATGTTGGGGTTTTTTTTCTACTCATACTGGTTCATTGCTATAGTCAACAGTCATTACTTTGGAAGCTGTGTATGGTTTTCCTGTATACAAGTAATTTTCCTTGAAACCAGAGAAGCAGGGAGTGGTGGGAGGGAATTAAATGACATATTTCACAGGTATCATCTATATGAGGCTACAGAAGATCCGCTTTTTGTTTCTTTTAACATGCTATGCAGTTGGCACCAGTCAGAAACCTGCCACTCTCCCCATTAAGTCCAAGAATTGGTGTCTTTAATGGATCTGTCCGATTCAAGCGAGAGAATAGGTCAAATGGCCTTTGTTTTGGTCAGTTAGGTAGTAGAGCCTGGTTGATGCTGATCTGTTTGGCAGCGTCAGGTTTCAAATTGTGCGGCGCTGAATGGATGCGGGACGGCTCCTTGGAAAGCTGAAACGCTCCCAGCCTGGATCTGCCAGTGGAATGCGCAGTATTGTTTCTCTTCGGTCTCCAGGCGACTTGGCTGTGATACAGAGCTCTCCACCATGGCACCGGCCGTCTCTTCCAAACACCAGAGCGGGACCGTGACTGGGAGGGGATGGCCCAGTGAATAATAACAATGTCCTGCTCGACTGCCCCAGTAAACATCAGACTATTAGGCTCAAAAGTGCGCAGGTTGGCAACACGGGGCTTCTAGGGGAAGAGCGGAGAAGCTCCATCGAAATCCGAAGTTGTCAAGAAAAAAAGAGCCTCGGTGAACAATTAACAGTTGTTTTTTTTCTTTTGTCTCTGCGTGTCCCGGCAGATCTTCTTGTGGGAGCAGAACCTGGAGCAGTTTCACATGGATCTCTTTCGATTCCGATGCTACCTGTCCAGCCTGCAGGGAGGAGAGCTCCCCAACCCCAAACGCCTGCTGGCGTTCGCTTCTCGCCCCACCAAGCTCGCCATGGGCCGACTGGGTATATTCTCAGTCTCTTCCTTCCATGCACTGGTAAATGTCCTCTCTTTGCTGTTTCTGTTTCGTCTATATTTAACTTGAAGTCGCACACCACTGCAAAACCATTAGTTTTTGAAGTAAACGATTACTCTCATTACATAATTGTGCGATTTCTGTGAGGGTCTTATGTTTGACACCCCTTCTGTAGAAGGAATCCGTTGTAGAGCCACTGCGTCGTTATGTCCTGTTCCCTCTGCAGGCTGGGAACTTTAGTCGTTACATTAACAAGTTTATGTCGTATTAGTTACTATCTTAAACCTGTTTACACATCGGTTCTTCTGAGAGCAACATGAAAAATAACATTTATATTGGCCTGTTTCAACAGTAGATGTGATTTATCTGTCACCTTAAATGAACATTAACCTGTTGGTAGTTTATCTGAACTGTTTTGTTGCGTCCTTCTTAATTTCCAAGTCTGTTTGTCTGATGCACAGGCGTTAAAACAGTTGATAACATTGGGTGATTTAAGCAACGTTTAACTTCTAAGTGACTTCTGCTGCTCTTTAGAAAATTGTTAGCCTCAGATTTGGCTGAAGCAGTTTTGTAAAAGGTCACTATTGCACTAAACTCCTGTTCACCTGAGACGGTTTGCCACATTGCTGAACGGGATCAGTCCAACACGCCCAACTGTATTTAGCATTAGCTTGTATCCACATGACCTGTGAGGTATGATGAGCAGTTTTGTGTAAGATTACTAGATTGTCCTATTATACATGTTGTGTTGCTGCTTCTTTGTTGTTAGTTTGTGGACTTGTTTCTTCTTGTGTGAACAGCAAGATTATAGAGCATCGCCACCTCCAACGACCTGGTTTTAACCCCTACCGAGTGCTGACAGCTCAACTAATATAACATGTAAATCCATGATAATGCAACTATCTGCACATTTCTGAGACACCCTAACTAGAAGAGACAATTAATAGCAATGGAGAAGTCAAACTTTTTCAGTAACTTCACTCCTTCTTAAAGAAAATTGTAGCCAAGTACTAAGTTCTAGTTGCTTGCAAAAAAGTCTGTTTGATCAGCTTGAGCGTTTTCTGAACACAAACTGTGATTATTGCCGTTAAACCTGCAGTTCGAGGAAATCACAGTCTCTTTACACACTTTCAGCAAACTTTCTAAGATTGTAAGTGGAGCAGCATGCTGCATCGCTCTCGAAATACGCTTTGGCATTACTTAGCACGCCCGGTGACTCCGCTGTCAGGACAATCGATCGCAGAAGCTGAAACACTCTGTGTGAAACCACGTTTTTCCATGATGGCTGCTATTTTAGAGGATGGGTCTCACATGGGGCACCTGTTTGGAGAGTTCTCTGCTCAGTTTTCACCCTCCCACTGCTGCACGGAGGTTATGTGCTCCAGATATAAAGGGACTCGAGGAAAATGCTATTTGATTTTTAGAGACCTGCTTACAGATCGGTGAGGAACTTTTTTTTATTTTATTTTTTTCTTTCCCCTCACTACCACCAACGCAGTGTTACAGAGCAGGTGGGTGTTGGAGCTGCGTGATAGCAGTTCGGAATGTCGATTGCTGAGCGCTTTCCTGCACTCCCGCTTCTAATTTGCTCCTTCCCACATTCATGAATACCTGCATCACCATTATGTCCAAAAAGGCCAGAACAAGTGCCTACATGGATATGAGAGCTGTTGTTCCTGTTACCTTTCATTCTGAACATTTAGTTGGCTTTTGCGTTATCACAGATCACAGGTGACATGCAAGAGACACACAAACTTACAACTCCATAAGCAGATTCAGTGGTCATTACAGTTTTGCTCCATTACATTTTTTTTTTTTTTACATTTAATCCTTTAAAGGACAAGTCGTTGTATTTGGTGAATTTTTATAATTTGTGCAAATAATGAAAACATGTGACACATTTCGCTGTAAACCTCTAGTATAGTGACATTAACACTGATGTGTTTATTCCTTTTGTGATTGAAAACCAGCTTTCACTTCCAATAACGCGCAAGATCGTCCAATCATTGCTTAGATTTTGTAAATCTGTAGTACAGTAGTCCTGGATGAGATGCATCAACAACATTTTACACAAATCCAGTCAATAATACATCCATTTAGATGACATTCTTTGTTTATAAATCATTGAAAATATGTGCAGTTATGGTCAGTTTTTATACTTTTCTCACAGATATTATTATCAAGAAGTAGCAGTGAAGTGAAGACAGTCTGTCCTCTCTCTCCCTGGCTTGTTTCAGGTTTTAAAAAGTGTGTTGCTCCAACCAGCCAATCAGAAATCAAACCCTATATAGTGTCATCGGGGGTTTAGCCAATCCCAATCAAGGTAGGCCCTCCCTTTGACTCCTCCCACAATTAAGCTGCTCTGCTCTGGCACGTGGCACCACGAGAGGAAGTACTTCCCCCTCTTCCCAAGATGGGCATGTGTGGGCGGAGCCAGTCCAGCTCACACAGACACAGCAGATTCTGAATGCAGCTCCTATGATCCAATATTCAAATGAGGAAAATCAAGTTGAAGCTCGATTTGGAGCAATACACTTTCACTAAAACATTTTTGGACCAACGAGACCATTTGAAAGTGTTGAAAAGCTGGATAATATGACGGCTTTAATGTCTTTTCTTTTCATGCCTCCATTGATTTATTCCTGTTTCGTCCCCCTGTGGTGTTTATATACTGCATGTCTAATGGTTTTTCTCTCATAGTGGCCAAATGTGACGGCAGCTTGTTGTCCTCATCTTGCTTTTATGTGTTTTAGCCCTGACTGTGCTGCAATGTTTTGGCAGGTGGCCGCTCGCACCGAGACGGGAGTTAGGCGACGGACACAGGCCATGTCTCGTTCCTGCAGCAAGCGCAAAAGCAGGTTCTCGTCCCTGTGGGGTCTCGACACTACCTCAAAGAAAAAGACTAAAGCCCATCCCACTGTGAGCCAGGTGTGTGACCACTTCGCCTGCCATCAAACCCTTATTAGCCTTTCCAGCATCCAGAAAGTTCTTTGTTTTTGCCCTTTCGTCAAGCATCCATCGACTGTTCCTCTCGAGGTATGACTACTTGACCTTTGTTTGTTGTTTCCTCTCTGCAGGTGTTTGCTGATGGCGACGAGCCGGTGAAAAAGTCTGCAGATGGCTTATATGCCGATCCTGCAAAGGAAAACACAGTAAGGATGACTCATCCGGTCTGTTTGCATTAATTTGTCAGGAAGCAGTGGGCCAGGGTAGAAACTTTGTCAAATCATTTTCTGATCCGTCTTTGAACTCCACTAAATGTTCTCCTTTCTTGTATCGTGAGTGAACCACACCACAGATGGCGAGAGCTTCTAACATGACAGCTCGTCAGGCTGATCAGAGGATCAAATGTGTCTTTCATTCCTGGTTCTCTTTTTTTTTCTCATGTGTTTTTTGTGTTGATAGAAGATTTATACGCTATAAAAGCCATCCAGTTTATATGATCAGGCCTTTTTTAAAGGTCTATTTAAACCAGGGGTGTCAAGCAATTATTAGTGCAGGTGCCACACGCAGCCCAATTTCATCTTGACTGGGCGAGAGTGGTAGAATAGTGCAATAACAACCTTTAAATTTGAACTTTTTCCTTGTTCTGGCGCAGAGTACACATGATGAAAATGTTTATATTTTCACCAACCAAACAATTACTACAGAAAATGACTCCAATCTCAACATAAAGCCAATTTTAATGAACCTGTCTGGTGCAAAATACAGTGAAATGTCCATAAAACCTTTATACAAACTCACCCTGACAGCTTTGAGTCTAGTGTGATAGCAACCAGGTAACGAGCTGTCATTGAAGAATGCAAACAAAGAATGTACAAACTGTACATGCAGACATAAATGGTATACAAAAACATGCATGTCATACACACTTAGAAATCTAAGGAGGGATAATTAATTGCGCTGATCAATATCAATAGCATAGATGAAATACGATGGTAAAATAAACTACACAGGTCGACTCCAACAGCCCATCAGTTATAAAACGCAAGATCTATAAAGTGTTATCAGTGCGTATTATAGGTTCCTGCTACCTCTGAGAAGCCACATAATCAAATGAAGTACGACTCCTCCTACCCTGTTTCAAATTCAGAAGGGATGTGGCTTTAGAGACAAAGGGGCGCTTGTACCTGTTGCCCTCCATATGAGGAAATCTGAGCCGAAAGCCAGAAGGCAAAAACTGGAAGTCAGTATGTAAGAGATGGGAGCTGTCAGAAAGGATTACATTAGCCTTCCTGATTAGTTGCCTCCTCTGAGGTTGTGTCACATCCTTTTATATGATAGACCAACAGCCCTTTAACTGGTCACAGTGGTATAGGAGTGAGCTGATTGGATTTTTTTTTTTCAATATTTGTTCTTTTAAAGAAAAGATTAATTTGTACTCCCTCCTCGGGCTGCAGTGGTGGAGCAGTTAGATGTCTCTGGCTCGAGTCTGCAGTTTGCTTGGGAGACTTTCTATGTGGACTTTGTATGTGTTGGTCCCATAGTTCCCGGATTGGTGACTTAAAGAAATGATTATAGGTGTGAATGTGAGAGTTTGTCTCTCTTTATTTGTTCTGTGGTGGATTGCTGACCTGCCCAGAGTCTATCCTGCCTTCCCTCATAGTCGGCTGAGGTCAGCTCTAGTTCTCTGGGACCCCGAGTTGGATAATGTGGGATAAAAGATGGATTATTAGTCCCACTTGTTGGCACATGGGGTTCAGTTTTGCTTTTGAGTTTGTTGAATCTGTGTTTGAATTCTTGTTGCAGCAAGTATCCACCATTAAAACTGACCAGATCTAGAGTCCAAGTTGTCCTTGTGAAGAAAGCAGCCAAATAGACATTTTCAATTAGTTCATGTCATATATTGTTATGAAAATGTATTTCGAGTACCGGGGACACAAACACAGAACATTTAGGTGTGAAGTACCTGAAGTAGGTTTTAATCTTCCCTCAAAGTCAGTACATTTTGTGTGCCCGATTGATCATTGTGTCTGACCAGAGTTTACCTTCATCGATTTCTCCTTTCATTTAGAAAAGTGAGGAGGGAACGGTGAAAAGCCTTCCTCGACCCAGCACAGAGAGCGACATCTGGGTGCCCGACCACCTGACCCCCTCCTGGGTTTGTCTTCCAAACGACCAGCCTGTGCTAACCATCATCCAGCCTGGGGAGTCTGCACTGTGTGTTCTGGAAACCATCTGCAAGGTAACGGCAGCCCGCCGGCCTCCATCGACTGTCTGTGACATCGCTTAACCTGAGAAACACCAACCTCCTCTCTGTCTTTGTTCTCATTCAAGGCTCATCAGCTCGATCCCACCAAGCACTACCTGCGATTAAAGTTCCTCATTGAAAACCAAGTGCAATTCTACATTCCCAAACCAGAGGAGGATATATGCGACTTGGTATGTAAACGCTTGCTTCAGCATGATCTTATCCTTTCTCCCCAGCTGGATTAAAGGTCAAAAAGTAGGTTTAAAGAGATGTCAAGGGCTGCAGAGACGCGTGTTTGAGGAATCACAATCGAGAAAACACGACAGCTGTATGAGTACCTCATGTTGAGAATCATAAATAGGCTCCGTATTTTCATCCTTTCTGTCGGGAAAGATCATGCACAAAAACATATTCATGGGGAGCTTTTATTAATAGTCAGAGCAGCGACTTTTGTGTTTTCATCATGTAATCCTCACACAGCAGACAGTATCCTTCACAAAGAAGAATTAACACTCGCCTTCCACGCTGTCATTAACCCACCCACCACACTACGACAAAAGTAGCCTGACGATTATATAATAGGCTCTTTCTTTGTTCTTCGCAGCTTTACAAAGAAATCGAACTCTGTTCAAAAATAACAAAGATCATCCAGTTCGACAGAGATGAATCCTGCATGATTGGTTACGGTGAGACCGATTTTCACTTAAAATGTTTTAATGAAGTCCGAGTCAAGTATCTCTATATGTGATGTCGTTTGAGGATAGTAATTGCTTTTTTCTGGCCTGCTCGTGATCTGTAGTTTTTCCACACCATTTCCCTTTTGTGCTGCACAAATCTCTCAGTTGTAATTCAACTTGCTCATCTCTCTCTCTCTCTCTCTCTCTCTCTCGCTCTCTCTCTCTCTCTGCTGCCCTTTCAAGTCTGAATCTTATATTTTCTGCCTCAGGTTTCTCCATTTCAGTGGTTGAAGAAGATGGGATACAGCAGCTCTACATCACTGACGTGAAGGCAGGGGGACTGGCCTTCGCTAAAGGTTCGCTCCTTTCTAAAATACTCTGTATAAGATATTTTTCAGTTATTTTATGTGTGTTGTCCAAACATTGTTTCTCCTGCTTAGGCCTGTAGTTATTTCTCTTTTTCTCAGTTTCCCTTCAAAATGCATTAGTGCATTATTACTCAACGTGTAGAAGACGTTTTAGCCCTCAGTTCGAGGTAGACCGTCGCAGATGACTGTAATCATCAGCACGGTGCCGCTCACTGGCCCTTTATGAGAGATGACACTCTGGATGACATTTGGCCACAGCTGCTTCACATTGGTGCCCCTGCAATGAAGATGGACTGCAGGGTTAAGTGATGCCAAAGTATCATGCTGGAAATGGTCACGGTGCAGGTGGAGTGCACGCAGGGATGCTCTGAAGCAGAAACTGAGATATCTGCAGCGTCAGCCGGTGGCCAGGCACGGAGAATGAGGCCTGAGAGAGAAAGCGTGAATGTCCCTCGTCTTTTGTTTACCTATTTTGGCGACTTTATCTTATGAATTTTCACAGTAAACCAGCTCCAAACTGTGAAACTTCACTGATATATAAGGAAATAGACATCACAACAAGAGCAACAGCAAAACCAACAAAAGAAGAGAGAACATAGCGTTTATATTTTTCTTTTTTACAGAGTACAGATTGGATATTGCACTACTCCATCACAGTGCCAAACACAGAAAGAAACTGTCTCACACTCCACACCTTTGGTTTGACGCAGTGAGTCTAAATACAAAAAAGGAAACCCATCCACAGAGCGGCAGAACATGCAAACTCCAGACAGGAAGGCATCAAGCCTAGAATCAAACCTGTGTCTTAGGCGGCACGATATCTGGTCAGCATGCTTTATGGTATAGTGTTCAGCATTATGACATCGATGTCATTTGTAGTAAATAAAAACATGAATGTAAAGACGTTAATGTCTTCAAGCTTTGGCCTTTGTTCTTCCATATAACAGTGCTCTCTCTCTTGCCCCTAATTAACATCAAACCTAACTGGGCTTATTTAGTCACATCACATTCATCTGCAGTGTGTTGACTGTTTTAGTTATTTTCCTGCCGCTGACCTCTTCCTTAACGTATCATTTAATTGGGGCTGCCAAACGAGTACAATTTGTGAATTAGTTCAAGAGCATCATTTTGTGGATATATTACAATTTACTGAAATTGGATTCATTTTGAATTAGCAGGCATGAGTGCACGGGAAATGCTTATCGTTATGCAGATATATTGTTAGAATTTTTACATAAAACTTACATTTTTGTTCATGCTTACACAAGCTTTGTGGTGAAAAGAATCAGACAGGATGCATTTGGATGATTATCATAGGTTCAGAACTGGAATCAGCCTATAAAATGTATGAAGAAGTGAAAACAGCAGCAGAAGTCCATTATGATAAACTGAGAGGACGTTTGTTCTTTGTACCATGCTGAATTTAGTCTTTATTAAACATCTATTCAAACAAATTGGACCACACAAATGCAGCGATCGTGCCTGGGTTTCTTTAAAACATAACTAATCTGACTGCCCCATTCAGAGACTTATTAATTAACATCAAATGCACGTTTGCGGACTGCGAGAGGGAGAACAAACAGGGAAAACATGCAAACGCTGTAGAAAAAAGAGAGCAAGTGCCAACCACGGTGCAGCCATCAGAATATTGAGTTACTGTTATTTAGCATAATCTGACAATATTCCCATCTTAATATCTCAATCAGGAATCTAATGGGCAGTTAGTTGATGCTGAAAACAAGGCAGATGGTGATTACCCTCTCATACCAGGGTAATTAGAAGATGTCTGTCTGTTGTGTTGAGGTCTGACAGCCAAATTGAATCACGGCTGGTTGTGTCCTTGCTCGCAGGTCTAAATGCTGGAGATGAAATCCTCCAGCTGAACGGAAAAGACTCCTGCAGCCTTAATTTCTCTGACATGAAGGCCGCCTTCTCTCAAGCCTCGCTGGCTCTGATGGTGTACACGCTGCCCTCGGTGGACCGCCGTCAGCTCTGCTACCTGCCGCCTCGCCGCTCCGACGCGGAGGAGGACCTCTACACCGACATCTTCTCCCAGAGTCAAGGTGAGGCTCATTGGAAAATCAAGTCAGGCATGCAAACCCACCACGTCTCAACATTATTTTTTCATTAATCATTGATGGCTGCCTCGAGTAACTTGTGACATTTACAGGCTCAATTAGCAGAGGGCACTGGGGAAGGTTAACTTAAAAATGTCCAATTCCCACACGTCAGCTGCGATGTGCGGAAACATTACTCATGGCGCAGTCGGTTAACGCGTTCAACCGAAAGGCTGGTGGTTCAAGTCCACCCAGGGACGAAACATGTTCTTTCCACCTTATCACCCCAACCGGGACAGAAAAAAGCCAGTCGCCACCTCTGAGACTCGATCTGCAAAGTTTTCTTCCTTCTTAAAAAGTGGAGTTTGTCCTTACCGCACTCGCTTCTGCTTTCCCATGTGGAATTGTTGACTTTTATCTTTAAAAGGACTGTGTTGTATTTGGCATCATATAGATAAAGTTGAATTGAATTGGTGACTTGGCATATAATTTCATTTTAATACCTCAAAGATGGCAAAACCTATTTTTGATTTCTACCTTAAAGGGGCACCATGTAAAAGTGCTTTTGTTGTGCATTAGAGGGCAGTTTAGAGTCACTTTCTGAATTTCAGCTCTTTGTTTTGTTTGGTATTTACTGTGTTTATATCTGTTGATCATGTAGACTACAGCTCAGTGTGGGAACCAAGCTTTTTTTTATGGTTGAGAATACTGTAAATACAAAACAAAGAAAAAACGTTAAACTTTCTATTTGACTTATTTTACCGGTCTAATTCCCTTAAGATGAAATCGGACTGTATGAGGCCACTGATCTTAAAATGTGTCTGACACCCCCAGACCCCCGTGTGACATTTTACACCTTGTGGTGGAAACTTGTATTGCAAGGCCGGGCCAAGTTGGAAATTTTGGTAGATTTATAGGAATGACATCACAAAATGGTCTTTGCAATGATTTTATTGTTTTGGTTCATTTGGCTTATTCCTGTTGGTAATATTTATTTATTTATTAAGCTGAAAGATGTTGTGTACAAAAAAGTAAATCTATCTCTATATTAAGGTGAGGAGACTGAGTATTGTGTGAAAGTCCCTTGTTTTTAATGTTTTTATAGCGATAACACAAGAGGAAATTAATCCTGTGCATAAATGTGCTTGTTTCAGAGGAAATCCTGGACGATGGGGTGGGACTGCTGCTGGAGAGCTCAGGAGACAGCCTGGACGACGACTCTGAGATCTTCAGCGAGTTCGACGAGTGCAGAAAGGTAGGAGAAGAATTTCACTTTATTTTCTCTCTTCCTTTTTTAACTATCCCCACAGAAAAAAAAAACTGACAGTACATCTCTCACATAATATTGCTGGCTTCTCTGCCTCGCTCCCGTCCTCTTGTCCTTCACAACATCACCTCTCCGCTCTCAGTTGGACGAAAAAAACCAACAAAAAAAAAACCCCCAGCTCATGAACGTTTTGCTTCTCCACAGTTTGAGTCACCATCTGTTACCGGCTCATTTTATCTCGCTTATGAATGCCGCTCACGCTTCGGCTGTACATCGGGGGGTTAACAATGTCCCTCTCTACACAAATGGGCATCATGTTTTTTTGGGTTTGTTTTTTTTTCATCTCCCTTCATGTCTGAATTAATCAGCCTTTGAAAGACACACTGAAGGCTTAACATCAATACACACCTCCGTGAAGGAACCAAGAGGGATATTATGCTCTAGAGATTTGAGATGAACACAACATACACATCAGTCAAGTGACAGTCACGTCCTGGAAATTCGGCTTGAATTGTAGTAGCCTGATTATGTGTGTTAAGGTCGGCAAATGAATGGAGGCATGTTTATTTTACTTCATGTGCATGCAGAGAATGAAGAAGAAAGTATAAAGCATGAATAGCAATGCTTGTTTATTAGTGTGTGAAGACCTTGAATGTATATTATAGTTAATTTAGTCGGCGTCGCCGCCTATTTTTTGCTTTTCTGATCTTGATCAGATGCTGTTGTTACGATGTGGAGAGTGTTGCTGTGAGCAGCTCATCGAATCGCAGGAATGTTCCTTTTTCTTGTTTGCTCACTTTTATATGTTCTGCGGTGTGTTTCGTGGGGCTTTGAAGCCCATTTTTACGAGGCAGTTAATACACACAGCATGTACACGCCTGTTTTTTAAAGTCACTGGGCCGGACTGGGGCCGTCCAGTCCGCGTTTGGTTTCAAGTCGTCTGCATTTATTGAGCATGTTTGATAAAACGTGACGTGCTTCTGTCAATGCGAAGCTGAAACATGGTGTATTTGGTTCCACGCCACCTTTTCCTGATGCATCTCAGAGTGCAAATGTCAAGATAACACCAATCTACCTCACAATCCTGGACTCGATATCAAAACTCAACTACGTCCACCTCAAAATGTCAGAAAGCATCCCTGATCTTTTTTTTTCATCGCACAAACACAACACTAGGAGCTAAAACAATGACCTCCTGAAGTTACACGGGCCATAAGCGGTCTCGTTCAAGGATTAAAATCACATCATGTAAACACTTGATTGGTTGAGGGGAGGAGGTGTAACCTTGTTTATGATCCGATCAGTCCTTGTAGAGACACGTGGGCGTGTCAGAGCGCGTCTGTTATGTAACTTCACCATTGCAGGAGAAGAAGCCGCCACTTCACACGTCAGCTTCATGCTGGTCTCTTCCTGATCAGACTCACCAAGGAGGGAGTTTCTTTGTGGTGTAGTTTTGAAAGAATCACAAAAAGGAAAACAATAAGCTTGATTAATCACGTAAACTAATCCATCCTCATGACTGGCAGACTTCCAGGTAAAGTTGGATGTGAGACCGTGTGTGCGTGTCACAAATTTCAAAGCATTATGGGATTGAATCAGATCAGATCTGAGCTGTTGTCATGTAAACACAGCTCGTCTCAAATCTCCCAAATTTATTTTTTTCCCGTCTTTTCTAAGAATGATCGCATTGTTTGAATTTAAACTATTAACTAAAGACCCGAAATGAATTGCAAACATGTTTATCTGCCCATTGATGGAGGTTCGGATTATTTGTGGTCATACAGGATAAGCTGATGAATGCATGTTTATTAGTTTTACTACAAATAAATGCAGAGATAGAAAAAAATTAAAAAACGAAAGTACGTCTTTTAAGTTGGCCGATGTTTCTGTGTCGCTGAGCAGCCGACCAAGAAAAGTTACAGGAAAGGAGTGTGTTTAATGCTTCTTCTTCCTGTAACCGCCTTTAGAAGGACTTGGCTTCCTCGATGAAACGAAGGCTCTTATGTATTAGTACAACATTTAACCATTAAATCATTTTCATTGTACAGACAGTAAATTAGGAGTTCACTGGAGGAGCTCCAACTCCTTGTCATTGCTCTTGCCCTTCGAAGTTCTTACAGTACCGGCTTCTTTACTTTCTTTTTTTTTTTTATCATCTAATGTGAAGCAGTTTCAGATTATTGCCTGCGCACGACCAAAACACGATGGAACGGCTGACTGCACGACCTGAACTGAAACTATTGTGTTGTTTCACTAAATCTGAAAAGTTTTTGTGTCGCGACACCAGAGATCAGCGAAGTATTTGTACCCGAAAAGTGGCCATGTATAGTTTTACACCGGCGGCTAATTAACGGCCGAACAACATGGTAACTAGTTTGAGATTAATCTGTGTCTCGACACTGCCTGACAAGTGATCCCCTCATGTGAACTGCCACTTCTTCCTGCGTCTCCACATTATATAAGAAGGGAAATATCAGCTGAATGGGAGACGTGCCTCAGGAAAGTGTGGTCATAAAGTTTACTTTATCCTCTTTTAAGTAAATGAGTCATTTATCTTTATTTTTAACCTTGTGAATTTCTCATCTAATTTTGTACTTTTGAAGGCGAGACAAACATTTTTTGGCAGCACAGTATAGATTAAAGTCCCAAACACTTTATTTAATTTTCCTTTCCTCCATCTCGTAACTCCGTTTCTTATTTTTGGATGGATTTTACTCACCATTCCGACTTGTTCTCACCCTTTAATACCACCGATTATTACATTATTATCAAACCTGTGCTTGAGGAGTTAACAGCCGTTACATTGTCGTGCTATATATTATCATTCCGATGCACTTATTGTACAAATACAAGCCCTTTTTGGAGGATTTATGCGAGGATTTCTAGTAAAGGGCTAAATGATTTACCTCCTCAGCCCTGGATTCCCCTCAGACATTCGACGTGTGATAATATCAGCAGGTGTTTTTCACTTGTCCCTCTCACAATTACTGAGCTATCTTCAGAGCTTGTTACCTGACCGCAGGAGTCGACCACGCAATCTGAGTTATTTTTTACTGAACACGTCTTGCCTTGCAAAAAACCATTTCTCACTGGGCTTCCTGTGAAACATCCCAGAGCTCCGTTTCCTTCTCCTTAACCTGCCGCTTTGTGATGAATCTGTGTGTTGACGCCGCCTGGCGAGCCTCCCCTCCGCGCACTACGTGACTTCTCATTGCACCACACTGCATTTCTGCAGCTGTTGTGAACTAAAATGGAAATATCGGCTGCTGTTAAGGAAATGAAGCAAGTGGCATCCCAAAAGGTTTTCTGTACATCCAAGAAAAAAGTGTAGACCCACGCTGATCCTTGACTTGTGCAAATACTGTATTACAGTAGGCTACAGCCAAAAGCAGGAGTTTTAAAAATACAAATGGAACTTGCTCTAGATAGGGGGTGTCACACATAAAGCCACACCTTGCTCACAAGAGGCTCCAAACCGATCCAACAAACCATCAAGCAAATTGTAAAAAATTTGAAGAAAGCATTTTTTTCCACCCAAAACAAATTCAAGAGCAGACAAAACAATACTGAAGCCAAACCTTCAGGTATCGACGACACTTCCATGAAAGCTGTTTACCTCATTATTCAAAACCATGCTGTCAGGGTGAGTTTGACAAAACACCCATAATGCAACATTCTTCTTGACATTTTACTGCATTATGCAACAGACGGTTTCATTAAAATCGGCTTTATGTTGAGATTGTAGTAATTTCTGGACCCTTTTCTTTGCTTTTGCAAAAATATAGAATTCTAATCATGTATGATCTGCACTACAACAAAGACAAAGCTTCAAAGTGTAAATTGAAAGGTTATTATGGAACAATTTTTATGGTTCTGGCCCACTCACGATGAAAATTGTTGCATGTGGCCCCTGAACTAAAATGTGTTTGACACCCACATTCTAGACGGTAGAATATCAGGGGGGGTTTTTTCTTTGACATTTGCAAATCTGATAACCTCAGAGCAGGAAAAGCTTTTTTTACTTCATAAGTAATTGAATCCTTTAGCTATATTAATAACCTTGTCAAACACTTGATTGTGTACTTCGAAGCCGTGACAAATGTTTTTGGCAGTGCACCAGACACTAAAACACCAGACACTGCACGCCCTGACTCGTTCAACGCAAAACACTGATTCAATCATGCACAAATACAGTCATGTTGCACTCTGTCTTTAACTTTATCTTTTAAGCAAACTGGGATTGTCCCTAAAAGTCCGTGGTATCAAACTTTTCTTTATAGGCACTCAGCTTTGCTTCCATTCGCTGTGTCAAGCAGGCGCGCACATGAAAGCCCTCATTTAAATACTCTCTGACAGGGTTGACCTGATCAGCAATTTCCCAGCTCCTCTGAGAGCAGAGTCTGTTTCTACTGACCAGATATCTTGGAAACATGATTGGGAAAAGTTAATTATAGATCAGATGCTCTGTATTTGTATGTAAAGATGCTAATTTGTGGTTTTCTGTTCCACTGATGGGACCGTCTTTACTCTGATTTGCTGCTTCTGTGGTGCTCTCAGTGTGTGAATGGGAGCTTTTTGTTTGAGTATTCTTGAATAGTTTAAGTGTGTCACCGGGGGAGTCAGGGGATTTACTTCCTGGATTCTCCTCAGACATTTGAACCTGTGATAATATCAGCAGGTCATTTTATTTCTGAGCTTGTTGCCTGATAAGAGGAGGGAACAACTCATTAGAGCTGGGGTTTTTTTTTGGCACATCAAAATGTTGACTGCGGGACGTTTCCCGGGATGTTTCCTGTGTGCAGCATCCGCTTAAGCCTGCTCCCTTGCCTCTTCCCCTCTCTCCCCTTTTTTCCTGAAATCCTGCATTTGTATTCTGCTGTGGTGTGGCTATCCGAGCCAATCCTGCTCCACCGCAACCTTGAGGAGGAGACTCCATTCCCTCCTGCTCCTTTGCTCCCTTTCCGTTCTGAAGGATTATCAAGGCTGATTTTTTTAAATTTATTTTTATTTTTTTTTTACGATGCTGCGAGAAGTGTCCAGATCTTCACACTCACACTGTGTGCCCGAGTTCACCCAGCCAGGAGAGGAGAGAGAGAGAGAGAAAACAGCAGAAAATCAGTGGCAGAGCTACAGCAGACTGTGAAGGCGCAGGAGAAGGCGAGTTGGAAGGCAGTAAGTGCTGGTGGGCGGAGAGGAGGAGGCTGAGCAGCTTCACTCATCCCTCATCACAAGCACCTTCTCCTATTTTAAAGCAGAGAAGACACACACACACACACACAAACACACACACACACACACACACACACAAAAAGCGGAAAAATGAGTTGGAGGGACGCTGTGTAGACTTGAGTCTTCCCAGAGCTGCTGACTTTCTTCCCACCCGGCTATGTCCGTCCTGAAGTGGAGCAAGCACAGCAAGCGCTCCTCAGACTCCATCTATGACATGCTTCATCTGGTGAGATTTCTCTCTTTGCTTTATCGCCGTCGCTGTGATAGTTGCTGTAAGAATGACGGGGGGGGGGGTAAACTCACCTTTCCCCCTGAGCCTCTTCTTGGCTGCTACTGACAGACTACAGGAATCTGTGAGTCACCGTTGTGTCGCAGAGTTGCCCCATAATCACCGGAGTGCTCCACGAGGTGCCAAAACAAAGCGGTGCGTGCAATCTGCATCTCTGCAGGTCCGAGCCCACTTCGCTCGGACTCTGAGCGACTTTCATTGGAGTTTTTCGCTCTTACCTCGAGCTGTGATCTCGGGCTGGTGTCGTTTTGTTTCGGGGGTTTTTAAAGGCTGGACATGCCGTCTTCTCTCACTGTCTTTTCAAAGGGAGTTTTTCATCTATATTTCATTCACTGTGGAGAAACGATTGTCTCAGACATCTCACAGTTCGGTCCATGACTTCCTCTCTGATTTACATAATGTTAATATTAATTTGAAGGCTTTGATTCCCTGCTCCCTCCCTCTTTCTTCTGTTCTTTCTCTTCTCCCTATCATGTCATGACAGTCCGTGTGCCCACACTGCCATGGTGTTAATTAGCCTGCACAGAGACTGTGACTGGATCACTAGTCCTTGTTTATTTGCATTTCATCACGTCAGTTTGGGATGTAAACACTGCATCTCCTCACAACATTAACACGCTGCAGGACAGATTATAGACACATTTTACTGAGGGAAGCCTTTGGTTGACGCTAATGAAGCTGCTCTCAAGTGAACTCTTTGCGCAGATGTAAAGCAGAGTGCCTCCTCTCGCAGCGGATTCACTTCTAAAGAGCTTTCATGGGTAAATAGACCTTCGTGAGGCAGTTAATATCAAATGTCTTTACTTGTTTGCATGTGATGTGATCCCTGTTGACATTTCTAATCAACAAAGGGAAACTCAAAAGTTGTCGGATTGCCTTTTATAGCCGCTCTTTCCTCAACAGATTCAGCTGGAATTCTACCTACGTATTAGTGGAATATTCATTTGCAACGTGTTCGGACTTTATTACACCGCCGAGTTCCTTCTGTTGATCTGGAAGCCGCCTGATGATTTCGGGAACATTGTCAGGGGAGACAAATGGGTGCTGCGCCTCACATATGAATGTCTGGTTGATTAGATAACAATGCTGATAACTACAGTGATTTGCGAAGCCGCAGGAGAAAGGCTGTGGCTGTCATTAGATAACATGCTGTTCTCGCTGCACTCTGCGGCCATGTTTTCTCATCACGTCCCAGCGCACAAAGCGTACATCCAGAAGAAAATGGTGACAGGTACTCCATGCATGTGCAGTAATTTAAAGACACATAAACATGCTGTGATCCTCTTGAGTGTAATGAAGATTGTTTTTATTTAAGAATTGTGACATTCCCTCTGCAGTTCTGGGCTTTGTTATTTCCCAGTAGAGCTTAATACTGTAGGAGTGATGGGGAAAAAATGGCCGTCTAGCCTCTAAACTCCATATATTGCAAAACAAAGACAACTTAAGAGTCTTCGCCTGATGGTGATCAAGTTCTTTGTCACTTTTTGTGCGCCTTCTTCTTTTTCTTTTTTTTTAAACTGTAACGTACTTCAAAATGAAGTCTCTCCCCAAACTAAACAACCTCAGAATACGTCATAAAGGAGAGCTGTGTTACGAGATGTTTGTTTTAGGAATTTATGATGAGTATACAGAGGCTTTATCTATAGATATGTTAACTCAGTGCTTTCATATTTAAGTGCTTTTATAATTGCAATTATTTATCTTTTGGTTGAATACACTTGCATATATTAGTAGCCTATTTATGTTTGTGCAACTTAATGAATCGAGTTCTCCGAGCGATCTGGGGTGACACTATCATAACAATAATAAGACAATCACAACCCCCCAGTATGGCTTGATTGTTATTTTTCTAGCTATTAAGTAGCTACTGTAACTTGACTTGTGACATAAAGGCATCATTCCAGGTTTTGACAGTTCTGGTTCTCTGTGTTGTGTTATTGCTTTTACTCCCCTAGTGGACACATTGGGTATTGCAGTTGATTAAAACAATGCAGTTAATATGTTTGTTGCAGATTTATACTATGCAAAGTCATTCTCGGACCATCTCAGAGGCTGATTTTGGTACTGATACTGGCTTACAATCCACAACCGAACTGGGAAACTGGTTTCTAAAATGTAAAATGAAGCTTTTAATTTTAAAACATGGTCCTTTTAAAGGTTGTGTTCGGCTTCATTGAAATGTGTTAGGAGAACTGAAGACAGAAAAGGTTGAGAAATTCTGCTTTTGCGTGCATTTAATAGTGTATTTCATGTTATTTGTGTAATTATTTGCTTTCCATTTCTCCATCCACTCCTCCCAAAAAATATGTGTTCACATTCATACAAACCTTACTTAAGATTTGGTAAACATGTTTTTATTTACCTATTCAATATTGTATTTCATTAATAACTAAAAAGAGTTTCTGATGTGGGAGTTCTGTGGTTTTTTGAGTTGTCGTAAAAAAAACCCCCCAAAAAACGCTGAAATATTTCTTGCTGGAGAGGCTGCTGCAAACGGAGTATGTGTTCGTTGTGCCATGTGGGTAGGTGCAGAGTGGGGTCTATTTCGGTTCAAATTGATAGTCTAATCCACATCAGGGTTGGTCACCACAGCAACACAGCAACGGCCTGTATGTGGACACGCACCGTTGTGTGTGTGTATGTTTTGATTCTGTGAAAGAGATGAATCATTACACCGCTGCTCAGTAGGAGGAAAACACCAGGGGAAAGAGGGAAAGAGAGAGAGAGGAAGAAAAGCCATTGTTATGACAGACTGAAAATTAGTGCAAATGATTTTTTATTTTTTTTTAAGAGTTGCCTCTCCTTCTAAACTCTGCCGTCATGAATCTGTGCACACCAGTAGGTGGGAAAGCAGCACGTTGATATTTGAGGTGCTCACTGATTGAGATTCTGACTTCGGGAGGGAGTTACGTAATCCTATTGAAGCCAAACTCTTATCTGTCTCGTGTCACTTTTGTTCAGAGTACGGAGCAGGTCGCCGCTTTCTGCCGCAGCCTCCATGACATGAACCCCTCGGAGTGCCTGTCCTCTTCGCCCAGCCCGGACTCCCCGTTTCCGCCACCCGCGACTCTCCGGCAGCTCTCTGATGCCGACAAGCTTCGCAAAGTCATCTGTGAGCTGGTGGAGACCGAACGCACCTATGTCAAAGTCAGTATTGCTGGTTTTATTTGCATGGGGCAGATGGTGTGTGTGTGTGTGTGTGTGTGTGTGTGTGTGTGTGTGTGTGTGTGTGTGTGTGTGTGTGTGTGTGTGTGTGTGTGTGTGTGTGTGTGTGTGTGTGTGTGTGTGTGTGTGTGTGTGTGTTACCTGTTACACATGAGCGATCCATATTTATATCTCTGTCCCGGGTGATGTGAGCCGGGACACAGCTGCGCCCTTGTCTGGATATTGCCTAATCTTTTTCTGCCCGGTATAAATATGGCTCAGTGGAATAACTGGGTTACTGATGGAATATAATGTGATATTGCCAAAGCTATCTAAAATGTTATACCTCATTACAGGGGCCAAAGAAGATACTCATTATAGAAATCACATTGAGCATGATAGATGGTGCACTGTGCCCTTTAAAGAGATAGCCTTTTTGCAGGACTATTTGTTCTAATTACCCAAATAGACCCGGGTGCATTTATTTCTGATTTATTTATTTATTTGCTTCAGTGTGTGCAGTGGCGGGACTTGCAACTCAATTGTGAATGCAATAAAGCAAATGGCTGGAAATGAATTTTGAAATAAGTAATAAATCATTTAACTTGGTCATGATAGCCGCACACTGCAGGCAGCGCTCCAATATGTCCCGTGTGTGATTGGATGAGAGGAATGAGGAATGGATGTGCTCCGCCCTGCAGTCTCTGCAGCAATTCTACCACAAAGTTGGATGATTTGTGTTTTCAAAATGAAAAATAATGGGGTTTTTTTTTATGGTCACCGATAAGGAATCACTGGGATTGGTTGACGACAGAGATCATCCTCTATTTCACTTGTTTACGTTTGATCAGTTTCAGGACCATTCAAATCACGTACAGAGTAAATAACCAGCAGCTGCCCCACAGTGTCCAAAGTTTATTAAAATTAATGGAAACCAAACAGCTAATCTGGACAACAACTAAATGCCAAGAGAATCAATTTAAGGAGATAATCTGTGAAGCGACGGGAGTCAATAAATCAAACAACTCTAGTAAACCAACGTGGCAAATCGCTGTGAGACGAATGAGCCAGAGTAACTACATTAATCACACATCTGTGTTGTATTTGTTTCATACTTGCTCGTGAATTTAAATGGTATCTGTGTATGTGACGTAAATAATAATGAATGAATGAATATGTAATCCTTCATTTTAAAAAAGGAGAAGTTTTGTACTTTCTACACTAATTTCAGACTCTGAACTTTGTTTGTTTTTCAGGTTTCTTTTTTTACTAAAACGTAAGATTGTAAAGCTTTGTGCTATAATGAAACATATATTATTATACCTTATATTCGTTCCTCTTTCATATTATTTAAAGTTTGGTCAAACTCACCCTGAATATTTCCATTATTTCTTATTGACAGGTTTTAATCCAGAGATGGTGGATGCTGTTTGTCATGCATTTTATTTCCCATATGTGTTTTTGTTTCAGACAGAAACCTTTAAAAAACATCACTGGTTGTTTGTGCATTTTTTGAGCGTCTTATTACATGACTGGGTAAATGTCTTTGGTTTTCTCTGGTTCATCTTACGTAACTGTTCCTCCTGTCATTTAATTAATTGGGTCTCCATGTGGCTCCTGCTTTAAAATGCATGCAGAAAGAGGCGGATTATTATTCCTGCGCCATCAGATTGTCCCTCCACCTGTTCGGCTGCAACAAATGTGCCCGCTTTTTGTCACACAAAAAAAAAAAATAAATGGTGCATTTGTCACGTCCACACAATAAACACACATCTCGCTCTCATCTTACAGGATCTCAACTGCCTCATTGGGAGATATTTAACCCCGCTGCAGAAAGAAACCTTCCTCACTCAGGATGAGGTACGTCAGATTTGTGCCCCACACAATCCCCCCAGAGGGTTTTGCCTTCTAAATGCCAGCACTGAAATGTTTCAAGAAAAGTGGGTTATGTAATGGTGTGAAGTGTGGCTGCATGAGCACGAGAGGGGAGGATGATGACAGAGAGGAGAGGAGAGGAGGCTTTGAAAGTAAAGAGATGGTTCATATCCACTTGGAATAATGAAATTCATTTGGTTGTATTACAGCGTGTGAGCTTGAATGGCGAAACAATTGCAGAGTGCTAAGGATAAAACACTGAAGTATTGTAAAATGCATTACAGTGAGGAGAAGGGTTTTGACTTTTTTTTTTTTTTTTTTTAATTGTTTAATTGTTTTAAATGTTTTCTTCAGCTGGATGTGCTGTTTGGAAACCTGCCAGAAATGGTGGAGTTCCAAGTGGAGTTTCTCAAGACGCTGGAAGACGGAACCCGACTGGTCCCGGATCTGGAGAAGCTGGAGAGTGTGGATCAGTTCAAGGTACAAATGCTCCCGTGTGAAATAAACAGTCGTCCAGAGCCGGGGGGTGTCAAAACACATTTCAGTTCAGGGGCCACAAACAGCCCGATTCCGTCGAGAGCGAACCGGTAAAATAGTGCCGTAATAGCATTTAAATTCAAACTTCAGTGTTGTTCTTTGCGGTGACGCAGAGTATACGCAATGAAAACGTCTCTATTTTCTCAAAACCAAAAAATGACTACAAACTCAACATGAAGCAATTTTAACTAAATGTTTTGGTTGAAAATAGTGAAATGTCCTTAAAAAAGAAAAGAAATGTGTTAAACTATCATTGTGTCCTTTGAAATTCTTTTGCGGGTTTTGGCCCACGGGCCTCATGTTCTAAACTAATGAACTCTCTCTAACGACCGGTTACGTTTCTCCTCTTGGCAGAAAATCCTTTTCTCCCTGGGAGGCTCCTTCCTCTACTATGCTGACCGTTTTAAAATCTACAGCGCCTTCTGCGCCAGCCACACCAAAGTCCCGAAGGTCCTCGTAAAGGGTGAGTGGGGCCGAGTTCGTCCGATTTGTTGATGAAACCAATTATTTCTAATAATGTGCAAGGTTGCGTAACCCACGTGCTACCTAGAGCTACGGCAGTAAACAAGTCGCTGGTGGGAGGTCCAAGGAAAAACAAGGCAGAATGTAGGCTGTGTGAAAGAAATGACATATAATCGTTCCACTTGAACCATGCACGCCCACGTTCAGCTTAACAGACTGGTGTTCGCCACACTCAGGCTGATGTGATGTAATTTACCTAAAGATGCTGTAATTAATCCCACCTGGTCTGGGAAGACAACACGGCTCATCAAGGCAGTGAACTCGCGAGATCTTCTTCCACTTAACTTGGAACGCTTCAGGAAAACGCCAAGACTCAAACCGCACAAATGAGAAGCTCAGAACAAAAAGCCTCAGGGTTTCAGTGCCATTCGAAATCTGATAGAATTGTTGAAGATGACGATTAAAATTAAACTTTGTAATGTAAGTTGACCTAGAAATTAGTTGCCAGGGACATCCCACTTCCTTCCTTGGCTCAAGGGAGAGGGCGTAATATATCCGCCAACCATCTGCCGCACACCGCAAGACTCCCATGAATCTGCTCCGTGGAGTTATCAGTCACAGTGTTGTCCATCTGACCCCTGCATATTTTCAAGCTGGAGCCTCGCGGGGCTCAAGGCCGGCAACGTTGCAGGATTTATAGATAATGTGCTGCGTTGAACAAGCTGCTCTCGGGCTTCTAACGCCCACTGCCTTCAAAACATGAGAGGATGTGATTGTTTGTGGCGTTTACATTGAGTGAGGCAACAACCATGAGCTTTAGTGACACGCTATTAGAATAAATACATTTTTATTAAAAGCAATAAACAGATTTTAATGTCTATTTTTTTTCTCGCAAAGTCACGCTAATACTGAATTCATGGAACATTAATTGAGGGAACACGTACGAGAACAAGCAGTGGATTTCAGAATTCAGCAGTGTGTTTGGATTAACTGTTTTTCTTTTGGCCTTTTCAGCCAAATCGGACCCCAACTTCAAGGCTTTCCTGGATGAGAGGAACCCCAAGCAGCAGCACTCGTCCACCCTGGAGTCGTACCTGATCAAACCCATCCAGAGGGTGCTGAAGTACCCCCTCCTCCTGAAGGAGCTCTACTCGCTCACGGACCCAGACAGCGAGGAGCACTACCATCTGGACGGTGAAGACATGCACTCGTGCCCACCAAGGGCAACGTGAACGCACGTTAAAATAAACACAGCCTTGATTTCTTTAATTAATTTTTTTTCTTTCCGTCAGTTGCCATGAAAGCCATGAACAAAGTCGCCAGCCACATCAACGAGATGCAGAAGATCCACGAGGAGTTCGGAGCCGTGTTCGATCAGCTCATCACCGAGCAGAGCAGCGAGAAGAAAGAGGTGTGGTGGAGGGACAGCCACCTCTGCTCTGTCTGCTGAGAAGGACCAGTTTTTATTCTGTTTGTCTCTGTGGAAAATGACCAGGTTGCTGATCTGTCGATGGGAGACCTGCTCCTCCACAACACTGTGACCTGGATCAACCCGCCTGCCTCCTTAGGGAAATGGAAGAAAGAGCCTCAGATGGCGACATTCGGTACGTTTGGTATATTGAATTAGTAGCATCAAACCAAAATCTTTTGCTGTTCTTGTGTTCTGTGAATCAGACTCAATTTACTGATAATAATTATGTTGATGAATTAATTAACCACAATGGCACACATGGAGTTCACAGCGTGCGGCAATTTCATTAAAATTAATCCTGTGAGCACGGTATGGATTAAATGTTGGAATCGGGTGACAAACGTGCAGCTGAGTACTGAACTCTGAACGTAAACAATCAACACCAGCTGAGCGGCAAACAATCCAACACTTTGACCCCGGCATGCGCATGTGAACGCAGTGCAGCATTTCTGACAACAATGACTTTCTCTGTTCGAATGTTGGAAAAACAGAAAAAAGGATCTAATAAACCAGCACTGTTGCATAATAATCTCATTTTCCACATTCACGTGTTGCTCCTTTCTTATTTTATTTATTATTTTTGTTCTACTATTTTGATATTTATAAATAAAACTTCATTAATCCAGTTTGAATTTCCCATGAAAAACATTACACTTAATCGCTTTTGTTCTAATCGTTTCAATATACTGAGGAGATCCTTTTAAGTTACTGCAGTTAACTTCAGCCTTTTACAATCAAGTCAACTCTGAGAACTACCACTCCCATTTACATTACTTGAAATTCTTCTTTTTTTTTTTCCCCTTAGTGTTCAAAACAGCAGTGGTCTTCGTGTGCAAGGAGGGATCCAAGCAGAAAAGGAAAATGGTAAGTAGGAAACCCTCAACAGTTCAAAATGGTAATAGAAACATTAAACCTGTTGCGTCATAAGACTACAAACTAAATTTGGCAATACACCTTATTCACAATATTTTCTGTAATTTACCTCTGAAAACAGCATTTAACCCTTTTATTGAGAAACTCTTGTGTTTTCTTCAAAGTAACTGAACAATGGCAAATTGAAGTAAATACTGCAATATAGGAATAGTTGAACTAAAAATTTATTGTTTTTTTAAAGTGTTTCATCCAACACAATAGTGTTTGGCCACTTTGCTTTACCATCTTTTAAAAACATTTCTTGAACATATGCCCTGTACATAGAAAAGTACTGCACGCGACAGTATTTATTTATGAATATGCACCAGATAAGAAAGCCATATCTGGTGTACACATTATTTAGTTGGACTGTAGCACTCAATAAGTACACAGAAACTATTAAGGCGACTACAGCTTATTTTAATTGCTATTAAACCTTGAAATCGTGTAATATATTTTGTGAGATTTATAAAAAAAACGTTACTCAGGTAAAGACTTCTCAGGGTTAAAATGTCCAATAAGGGGCAGAATTACTGCTACGGTGGTGAAAATAATCTAATTGTCTGGGTTGATTTAAAGGGCGGCTCCCATCGGGTCACGGTTTCTTCAGAAGACAAAGATCCTTTCCGATTCCGTCACATGATCCCAACCGATGCCCTTCAAATCAGATCCATGGCCAATGCTGGTAAATGCTGCTCTTTTGTGTTCCTGCATCCTGAAGTCATCAGTAAATTTCCCCCCGACTGCTCCGTGCTTGCAACCAAACACTGATTCCTCCCTCAGATGGCGAGGGCTCGTCGGTGTGTGAGATCGTGCACACCAAGTCGGAGTCGGAGGGGAGGCCTGAGAGGACGTTTCACCTGTGCTGTAGGTAAGGAGGTTGAAGTCCCCGTCAGATTTGATGCCCGAGCCTCATCGGCGATCTCACACGGTGACAGGTTGATAACGTGCTGCCTCCATCTCCTCTCAGCTCCCCCGAGAGCAGAAAGGATTTTCTGAAGACGGTCCATTCGATCTTGAGGGAGAAGCACCGCCGGCAGCTTCTGAAAACGGAGAGTTTACCCCTCAACCAGCAGTACGTGCCCTTTGGAGGGAAACGGCTCTGCGCCCTGAAGGGAGCCCGGCCTGTCATAAATAGAGCAGGTAAATGCCTGGTTGTGACTGCGTTCACCCTGCGACACCCTGCGACACACGAGTGTCCCACTCCCTTCATCAGCAACGCACACGGTTTGGCTGCGTCAGTTTATTATTGATGGTTTTGCAGATTCATACTGGGGTAACCGCATCAACACTAATAGTTTATACAACGCTCACCTCTTCTGTTTTTTAAGCTGCTTAAGAAAAACTAAATAAAAGCTCAAACAGTCTTTGTTTAAAGGAAAAGTTCGACTCCTTTTGCTGGTCGCACATGAGCAACACTGCCCCCACAGGTTATCAGCGGTATTACTTCATTTGCTACACACCCCCACTCGACTTAGAAATAGACTCATATTTAATATAACGTGTTTTTAGTGGACAATTGAAATGTTCTGTCAGTGGAGCGTTTAAGCTCAAGACGGCAAGGAAAAGAGAAACTGTTTGATAAGTTGTGGGCATCAGACCTGACACGTAAAGGGCGCTTTGACATAAAGTTGCATCCCTGCAAATCTGCAGGGTCTTGAAGGTGCTATTTTCTGTCTAAACAATGCATTTTGTTATATTCTAAGAGCTTTTTTATTTTTTCGTCCTTTACCTCATCTGTATCTGAGGACTTGTCATGTTTGTATTTGCTTCTCATTTGTTTTCTTGTCTGTTATAAAAAAAAGAAAAAAGAAAATTAAATTAAAGTAATTTCTTTGATTTGTGCTTCTGCAGCGTCCGCCCCGACCAGGACTCTCGGCAGGAGGAAGCTGGTACGTAACCGTTTCACCATCGACACAGACATCGTGTTCGACGGGGAGCCGGACCAGCAGGACCTGCCGTCTCCACAAGAGTCCGACTCGAAGCGGCCGCAGATGGAGGCCGAGCCGGACGAGCAGCGGGGGCAGTCTGAGCTGTCAGGCGACACAGACCGCTGGGTGGAGGAACAGTTCGACCTGGAAGAGTACGAAGACCCCGAAGAGGTGAAAGAGACGGACATCCTCAGCGACGAAGACGACGAGTTCTGCCGGACGCCCAGAGCGTCTTCCTCCGAGGCCGGCCTGGAGTCCCCCATCATGGCTCTGTCTCTGGAGGGAGCGGAGACGGAGGAGAGCGAGAGCCTCAAGTCACCGTCGGTCAGCGAGACTCCTGATGAAATGAAGCCGTCCGACACGGGCGGCAACGCGGGAGACCAGAATCAGACGGAGGAAGATGTGGTTTGGGTGCGACGGGAGCAAACGGGTTCAAGCCCGGACGGCGCCACATAAGAGCGGATGAGAGAGCCACGCCTGGCCTATGACAGCTTTACACGAGCTCCATAACGATCAGTCATCACCAACAATGCATGAGCATTGATGTATATCGCACAGCTAGTAGAAGATATATCCTTCTTTAACGTACTTATGCTGAATGCTTTTTGTACAGGTTAGTGGAGCGATACAGGAATCCAGAGTGAGGGAGCTTCAATCCCAAATCAAATGCTGTTACAAAGGTGTGGAGGAGTGGGAAGCTTTGAGTGAGGAACTAATGGTACAATCATGGAGTCTAATCAGTTTGCTTTGATTGGCATGGTTTGCACATTTGGGCAGCATACTATAGTCCTGCCTGCTGTTGCCAAAATTTGGGTATTGTGAGAACATTAATATTTGTTTTTTTGTCTGTGTGACTCAGATATACTATCATAGTTAAGGGCTGTATATTATTTGTCCTTAAATAGAATAATTAATTGCAAATGGACAGTCTTGTCTTGCATAGTTTACTTGTACAACTTCACATGGATATACAGTGACATGTTTTGGGAACAGATTTGCTTAGTGTGTATAATATATGATTTGTATCTCTTGTTTTCGAGACTAAAAACATGTATTTTTTAGTCGATAAAAGATATTTTGTTTATTCTCTTATTACGCATTTATGTAATAGCTTCCCTGAGCGACAGATGCAGGGGGAATTTTTAATTTGTTTTAATTTAACGTAATCCTGTTTTACTTGAATTTATATTTGCTGTTTCATGTGTCTTTTGTTTACTGTGAAAACATTCTAGAGTTGCTTTTCCAGTGTTGCCGCTCATCCAGTAACTCTCCACACACACAGAGACACGCACATATATATATATACACTATATTGTAGATAATTTACACATCAGCTGCAGGTCATTACGCTCAGAAACATTGACCACTGGTAATGGTTATTTTTATTTATTCATTTGTGTAATAATTTGTTGCATCGAACTGCTAAAATACACCTTTTTTTCTTTTTTCCCCACCGAGAAAGTCCAAATTCGCTCAAGCAATCAAGGGGGAAAGACTTGTGGTATGAGTGGAAGAAGTCATACTTGTACACAACTCATTGTGCTACTAAGACTGCATTTTTATTACTGTGTGTATATAGAAAATGTATTGATATCATAATAAATACAGTTGTTTCCTACTTAAAAGTCAAACCCCTGCCTGGAGTGTTTCAGTGGTTGCCTTTGGCTTCGTCCTGCAGTTTGATTTCGCTCCCTGCAGCCCACCACATGCAAATCAATTGTGACGTGAGAAAAAAACTAAACAAAACACACAAACAAGATGTGCTCGGATTCGCCCCGACGACAACAGAGCGACGCGGAGAAACCCAGAGAAATCCTTTAAAAAGACACTTTGAGAGTTTGTGCGCCGCTGCTGAGTTAAATGGTTGAATGGAGGTGAAGGAGCGAAACTCTCATTAACCCTGAGAGGATGAAGAAGTGACTGGTTAGTGTTGAGCTTTTTCTCTTTAAGAGAAGCCAAACCGCCTCTCCGAGGAAGCAGCAGGGAAACATTCGCACACATTTTCAGATATCTGCTCCAACCCCGGGGTTGCAGTGGTTAACACTCCTCACAGTGAGACAGTCCACAGTTTGGGGGAGTTTGCAGCTATTAATCTTTATTCCTGAAGCAAATTTCATATCCAGAACAAAGTCTTTTACACTATAAAGCAGTTTTTTTTCCTTTTCAAACTATATATTGAATAGATGAATAGATTGTTTTTTTCTTCGTATAAGTGCCTTTATTCCTTACTGGAATAAATCATAGATTTGTTTCTCACTTGTAAGTCAAATCTTTTCGCGTCAAGCAGCAATTACACCTCATTAGATGTGTTTCAGTGAGTGTGACCGTTTGTTTTTTTGCTTGATTTGTCTCTGAAATTCCAGATCCAGATACAAGATGATGATTCACGAAGGAATCGGGATGCTTAGGCAGACTTGCAGATAGAAAGTAGCCTATAGGGAAGAACAATTGTGCTAATAACCCAATGACTGACACCTAACTGGATTTTAAGAAAACATTTTTTACTCACAATCCGAGAGAATGGAGCCTCAGAAGAGACCCTGGACTAAAATCCATTTCAAAACATCGTTGCTCTCGCCACACTTTCCCCCCTAAAGCTACAATGCTATAAAGTAAAAGTACCTTGTTCAGCTCTACTATATCATCTTTTTAAATTGGTACTGAACTTTTAGATAATTCAATAGGTTTAAAAATAACTGGGGCACCAGGAGTCCAAAGCTGATTTATATTTTCTGACAACAAATAGGTTCAAGTCATGTGATTTATTCTCATGATGACAAGAAAATGAAGCATTCTGAGGAACTTCTTTGGTTTACTTGTCTGGAGTTGTATATCTGGCTGCTGTGTTAAACACCAAATGTAAACTTACACCAGACTTGTTGTATTGTTTTATTTACGCCCTTGATGCTGAAACTTGGATTCAAACCCAGATTATATCTACATCTATCTACAGAAAGAAAACTTTTGATGATATTGTGAGAAATGAAGAAAATTAGGTGAGAGGCTGAGTGTGATACTCTGATAACTCCTAAATCTAATCTTTACCAGCTTGCCCTCTAGTGGTGCTGCTGTAGAATACAATAGTCTTTTATGAGCTGGGAAACTCCATCCATGGTAATGAATTTCTTACACCGACTATATTCAACTTAACGTCAAACAGAGTTTCAGTGGATATTTATGGAAGGGTAGTTTACAAAACCTTTGAATTGAAGGAAAAAAGAAACAAACATAGGTCCTCTCACTGTGAGGCAACAGCACAAACCACCACAGGTTCTGTTCCTGAAGCAGTGTTGGACTTTCACTCTAGAAAGAAGTGACTCCCTCAGCAGGCTGGAGCTGACATGTGAAAGCATGGCTGCACAGACTGTAATCAATAGTCCTCACAGGCTTATCTTCTCTTTTTATATCCCTCGGCTCGACTCTGTGGACAAGCCGTCACCCCTCCGCTCACCGCCCCGTCTCATTGTTGTCAATCACCGCCCCCACCACAAAAGCTCCAGTGCTCCTTCAGATAAAGGGTGGAGATCACATCAGACTGTCTCATGTGTGAGAGAAAGATAGAGCTGCAAAGCTGCAAAGCTGCTGAGCGTCTTTCGGTTAATGTCTTCGCTTTGAAGGATCACACACATCTCACACAGCAGATTAACCTGCACAGATCCAATAAGTATCTTCCAGCACATATAATTTAGGCCGTAAATCTGAAAACGAACAATTAAAATGAGGAAAAGTTGTTAAATTTTGTTTGAATATTGTGAGTGAATGAGCGTTTCCCCCTCACAGTGAGATTGAGTCGTACTTTAGTTTCCCCCAGCGGTCCTAAAACATGCGTTTGAGGTTAATTGGTGACCCTAAACTTCACATATGTGTAAATGTGAGTGTGTGTGGTGGTCTTCTTCTGCATGTTTGCCCTAATAGAAGATATGTAAATGTATAAATATTTTTTTTATAATGCTAAATAATGCAACATTCTCACTGTGGACCAGACACGTGTAGTCACATTTGAATGCAGCAGGTGGCACATACTGCTTGTTGTCTCTCTGCGGCCATCACACAGCATACACTTTCATCCTTACTCATTCATCTCACTCCAAATCTATCACACAACAAAATTCACACATGCAGCAACAAACGTCAACAGTAAAAAAAATTGAATAAAAATTACTCCACAAACGCAGCCCTGATGTATTTGCCTTCACAGCGACAGGTTTCCCAGCGTGAGTCGATCTGTTGGGAGGATGTGACAATAGTATCAGTGAGAAGAAAAAAAAACCAAAACCTGATCAACAGGCTCCGCAGTTTCTGTCCCTGTAAATCCACCTCCCTGCTGCTGGCTCACATACTTCACATGAAGAGACACACCAGCAGGATGTTGCCTCTCACACCACAAATAAGGTTTGAGTAAAAGGAGTGGCTGTTTTAAGAAACCACTCAGAGTCTTATTGTTTCCTGAACTTCTACCTGGTCACATTTTATGGCTTTCTAAAAACTTTTTTTTTTTTAAAAATAAGGTTGATCACATCAGAAACCTGTGTGTGGTCGAAAGGTTACAGCCATTGTTATCAAACTCACGCATTCTTATCTCGTGATGCAAAGAGGTGATTAAAGTACTCACATATGTAAGTAGAAATACAGATACTTGTGTAAAATAAAGCTTTAAAGTACAGATTAAACCTTTTTTACTTCCGTGAAAGTAAAAAAAAAATAAAATACACGGACAAAACTCAAAAGTAAGACACTATATTTTTAAGTTATTAATAGATCTATAATATATCTTAACATCATATACGCATGCACATGTGTGCACAGACAGATTATGATTCAAGGTTGTCATAAATGGAATTACTTTCCTTAAAAAAAACTCACAAGAACCTCCCTGGACTTTATTAAAAAACACAATAGATTCCACTCAAGACTTAGATTAGACAAGAAAAACAGTAAATCCTGTCATTCAGACACTAATGATATAACTTCTCTTAAATGTCTCATCTGCAGTTCCGGTACTGATTTCACTGTAACGCTGAATCATTTGCAATGATGATTCGAAAATAAATATCTAAGTTTTGTACATGGTTCTCCACGTGTCTAAAACAAGGGCCAGGCCTGTAAATTCTCCTTTAATGTCGAGAAAACACCATTTTAGAAATAAAAACACTTGCTTAGATTTCAAACTAGTCAAGTTCAACATCATTGCATAACTAAATACATCACTATATTTGATGCAATAGAAGAATACAAGTCTGAGAATATATAATACAATGAAGAAGTTCAAACTGTGGAACGTGCACATCATTTCGATTGATTACAAATAAACTTTTCTTCTGTTTTCCTTCATCATTTTTAGCTCATAAGCAATGAAATCAAAAATAAAGCAGAAAATTCAATGTTTTTCTGAACTTTTCTGAGTTTCTAGATCAATCAAGCAACTGTTATTAAATCAACATTTTTAAAATGAGTGAAACTTTTTTAAAAAAGACAATAAAACTAATAAGTTTCCAGAGTTGGAGATGCAGCTGTAGTAGTTAGGCAGCAGAAAAAAGTGCTTTTTATCTGTTTTGTTTCATCTTGTTCTGTATTGTTCTTTAAATAAATGGTGACAATCTGTGTAAGAGTCTTTCTTTATTTTTCCATTAAGCTTTAATTGAACCAGAAATCTCTTTTTTGTGGAAAAGAAGTATTTTCTATTCTATTCAATTAAATTTTTTTCTATTCGATTGTTCCATTCGGAAGATCTGAATTAGCTTTACCCCGGGTATGAAACAGTTAATTCAGGAACATGAAAATGCTGTTAATTAGAGGACAAATAGATGTGTAGCCTCAGAGCTGGGGAGAGGTGTAACCACAGAACATCAGTTCTGTCACTTCAGGTGAGAACTTACAAAGAATTCACTCAAAACTTCAGTGACCACTGCTGAGCGAGAGTTTCCATTCTGTCATATCTGAGCTCCTGTCAAATAAGAGCTTCTGTTTGGTTTTGTCAGACAAGTGAGAACAAACAATTGCAGTCTGATTAATCAGGATTGTTTCTCTGAGTGTGGTTGGGCTTCAAGGTCAAGCTAAACCAGTAAGATGACATTACAGTCCTGGCAAAGCGAAAACAGTGAGCGAGTGTTCTGCTTTGGTTTCACCTGGCAGACGGCAGACGAGGCTGCACTTCTCCGTCTGAGCCATGCGAGCCAAGCTGGAGGTCTTCGCTCTGGTCCTGGGCTCCATCGGCCTGGCCGGGACCGTGGCCATCACCGCCATGCCCACCTGGAGGGTCTCGGCCTTCATCGGCGCCAATCTGATCGTGATGGAGGAGCTCTGGGAGGGTCTGTGGATGAACTGCTACAGACAAATCGACATCAACATGCAGTGCAAAGCGTACGACTCCCTGCTGGTGCTGCCCCCGGAGCTGCAGGCGGCCCGGGGCCTCATGTGCGCCTCCATAGTTCTGGTGCTCGTCTCCCTGCTCGTCACCGGCTGCGGGACCCAGAAGAGCAACTCCTGCGGCGACAATGCGAGGATGAAAAACATCGCCCTGGCATTAGGGGGAAGCCTGTACCTGCTCTCCTTTCTGACCACGCTCATCCCCGTCAGCTGGGTGGCGCACACCGTCATCAGAAACTTTTACAACCCCACAGTGGTGGACTCGCAGAAGCGTGAGCTCGGGCACGCGCTCTTCATCGGCTGGGCCACATCTGCTGTCCTGCTGATCACCGGCATCATCCTTCTGTTCAGATTCTGCAAACGCACCTCCGAAGAAGAGCAGACCTTTAATGGAGAGCATCTCATGACGGAGAAGGATGTAAAGAAAGAGGACAGCGTCTACCTGCGGAGGACGGGGTCGAGCTTTTATAGTATCCAAGAATATGTGTAAACGTTCCTTCAGAGTGAAGTCATCCATGTTAAATGCCCCTAATGGCTTCAGATTCCGTCTCAGGAAGGTTTAGTTAGTGTCAATTCTGAAATCAATGTAGAATTCAGATCTCCAGTTTCTGAATCATTTGCAAACACATGAATATGTTTTAGTAGTCATTTGCATATGCAAACAGCCATATGAACTTGTTATAGTTTTGTCATGGTATTTTTATTGTACTTTTGTCTTACTGCGACCTGTCATCACTTCGCTGTTGATCATACTGTTTGGGCAAGGCCTCAACTTCAGTATATGTTTGTCTGTTATTTTATTTCCAGAAATATAAAATTCCAACCTAAATAAAACTGATGTCTTGTAATCCCAGTGTTATTCTTCCTGCATTATAAACCGAACGCACAAAAAGACTCGGGGCAAACGCTGCTATCAAGTGTTCAGAAACAATCGCCTGCAGCAACGACAAAGGTGAGAACTGCTGGCAGCGGAACAGTTCAGAGTTATAAAGAAACTCATCCTCCTCAAGTTTCTGTGTGCGACACCTTTTTATCAGCTCCAGTTACAAGGGGACGAGCAGCTTGACGTCTGTGATCTTCCATCAGCTTTCAGGCCTGGGGAAGATAATGTGTTGGACTCACTTTGGAATTTAATTCACATGATAAGTTGTCTTCACAAATAATTTTCAAAAACATGATCAAAATGCTAAATGTTTGGAATTGTTTTCTTGCCTGGATTATTCGGGAAACTCATTGCATTCCCGTGTTTAAAAAGAGTTATTTAGATCATTTTCATGTCTTCTCGAGCTGATTGTTGTCTTTAAACTCCATTTATCACCGTAAAACACGTTGCTGATGCCTGTTGTTGTCGTATGCATCTGTTTCAGCAACCACAGTGTGAAAAACACAGATAGGGCGCAAGTGTCAGTTTTTGATTTTCACACTCGGTTTTTACTGTAGACGAGTGACAATAAAGGGCTTGAACACTTTTAAATGTGGTTCTAATTGGAAAATCCCATTAAATTGAGAGCTGCTTCTTTTCAGACTCTTTTCACAAAGTTCAAAAACCTTCATTGATTCAATTCTGACAAATAAAGAGGATAAAATACAAATTGATCTTGTCAAATAAGCATTTTTATTCTTATGTGAATGTAGCACACTACCATAGATTACAGTTGAAAGAAAGCTTTAAATATATAATATACATTTTTGTATCCTGTTTCACTCTGATTCCTTGTTCTCAGAAGTCTAAAAATGTGTTACACTGTCTGTTGTAAACTCTAAAAGGAAGAGTGTATATATATATATATATATATATATATATATATATATATATTAATCATCACTGTTTATGTAGTTTTGGATTAAATGTGATTACTTCATCAGCTAGTGAATGTCAGTAGTGATGACATCAGTTCAAAACAAGCAGCACCTCTTGACGTGTCCTGACTTTCTGGTGGCCGAAAAGCAGCTCAACCAGTAGGGCCGCATTGCATCATTAACATATTTTTGTGGGTGTTATAAGTTCGTCGACTGGTTCCTCTCCTCAGACTTGTTATTGAAGTGTGAGAGAGCAGCCAGAGGTACCGTCTTCCCTTGGCTCTCCGCTTCAGCCGAAATGGCTTACACCGCGTACAGCGGCTACACCAAGCCGCCTCAGTCTTACGTCGGGTCTTACTACGATGACAAGAGGCCCCAGACCTTCGCAGAATACGAGGACTCGGTGTACGAGGAGAAAAAGAGGGTGGAGAAGAGGAACCGTCGGAATGCCGTCTGCTGCGAGGTGGTGGCGCTGGTCATTGGCTTTATCGGACTGATCGGGGTGGCGGCCGTGACGGGCCTGCCCATGTGGAAGGTGACGGCCTTCATCGAGGAGAACATCATCGTGATGGAGACCCGTTGGGAGGGACTGTGGATGAACTGCTACAGACAAGCCAACATCAGGATGCAGTGCAAGGTGTACGACTCGCTGCTGTTCCTGCCGCCGGACCTGCAGGCCGCCAGGGGCCTGATGTGCGCCTCGGTGGCTCTGGCCACCTTCGCCCTGATCGTCTCCGCGGTGGGGATGAAGTGCACCAAGGTGGTGGACCATCGGGCGCGCACCAAACACATTGTGCTGGTGGCCGGAGGCTGCCTGTTCCTCATGGCCTGCGTCACGACCCTGATCCCCGTGTCCTGGACGGGTCACGTCATCATCAGGGACTTCTACAACCCGCTGCTGATCGACGCCCAGCGCAGGGAGCTCGGGGAGGCTCTCTACATCGGCTGGGTCACTTCAGCTCTGCTTTTCTCTGCCGGAGTGATCCTGCTGTGCCGTCACGCTCCGAGAACCCAAGACCCGGAGGAGAGGATCGTCTACAACCCCGGGGGAAGCATCTACCAGCCGGCATACACCTACCAGCCGGCATACACCTACCAGCCGGCATACACCTACCAGCCTCCCTACTCTGTGCCTCCACCCGGATCTGTGGCATACACACCGACTCAGTACTAGACGAACTTGGACTTGTGTTGAAAATCGCCAGGATTTGGCAAATCTGAATGAGGATGATTACTCATACTAGGTCCCATGGCGGTTAAAAGAAAATGGACATTTCTTTTTAAAAGTGGGGCCGAGAGGTTGATATGGTGAGACGTCGTGAAATACACGTTTTGTGATGAGTCACTGCATTGCTTCGTTTGTTTCCTCATACTTGTTTCTACAAAGCAATAGTCAAAAGGACTATTTGACATGTTGATACCTTTTGTTGTTCAGCTTCTTATTATACAAATTATGCACTAGAACTTTTTTTAAGTTATAAACCTCCAAATGACATGTGGTCACAACTGAGGTGTATTTCTTATCAATGTACAGAGTTTTTAAAAATGCTGGCCGAAATTAAGGTCAGCTATGTTTTTGAATAAAGTAATAATGCTGATATAAAGAAAGAGAATCTTGCTTTTCTTTTTACAAAACCAATGGACGTTAACGTCGTGTCTGTTTGAGGTTTCCTGACCGTGAAACAAGGCCTGTTTTCAGTGACGTGCAAGTGGGAGGTTGTTCTGCTATCTCTATTGTTGTCAGTGGAAATGTGCCTAAACTGGTAAAACCAGGCTGCTGGAGCAGGTCCACCCACAATACAAACCTACCGAGAGATTGTATTTAAAACCAAGCCAAACGCTGCAGCTTCCTGATACAAGAGGGGCAAGACAAGAAATCCTATACTGACAGAAACACACACACGATTCCCAACGCAATTTGTTGACAAAAAACACAGACAAGAAGCAGGAAGATATTGCAGGGTTTGTTCTGCTCCTGTTTAAAGTCTAGCGTCATCACAGTGGTGTTTTCCCCGAATAACCTGTCACAAAACACAAGTGTAAAATATAGCAAACTCTAGAGAGAAAGACTGAATTAACAGAGCAGAACCAGATGGATTTCTATGATACTAGTAATATATTAATGAATCAGTCAATCTTAAACTTGTTAGAAAATAATTCGGGGGAAGTTTCTGTGTGACGTGAGACGTGAGAATGTAAATGGACACTTTTGAATAAACAAAACGGGGAGCTTACAGCAGTGTGTGTGTGTGTGTGTGTGTGTGTGTGTGTGTGTGTGTGTGTGTGTGTGTGTGTGTGTGTGTGTGTGTGTGTGTGTGTGTGTGCGTGTGTGCGTGTGTGTGTACAAAAGCCTGAGGGATTGTGTTTCCCAGCAACAGGTCGCAGTTGGAACCCCCCCCCCCCCCCCTCCCTCTCCTGACAAATGTCCACAGGGAGGCGGCAGCTCAACATCCACCTGCTCCTCCTCCATTTGGATGCAAAAACCTCCAGTCCATAGAGGAAATCAGCTGCTTCCTCCAAACCTCCGTGTATGCATGAGAGGACAAGATGGCCAACTCGGCACTGGAGATCGTGGGCCTTCTATTGACCCTCATTGGGTTGATTGGGGCAGCGGCGAGCACGGGGATGCCGATGTGGAGAGTCACGGCCTTCATCGGGGAGAACATCATCGTGTTCGAGACCCGATATGAGGGGCTGTGGATGAACTGCTTCCGGCAGGCCGACATCAGGATGCAGTGTAAGGTGTACGACTCCCTTCTGGCCCTGACGCCCGACCTGCAGGCGGCGAGGGGGCTGATGTGCTGCTCCCTGGCGCTGGGCGGCCTGGGTCTGCTCATCAGTTTGGTGGGATTGCAGTGCACGTCGTGTATTCAAAACAACGATCGGGCCAAGCGGATGGTCCTCATCATTTCGGGCAGCATGGTCATCTTGGCCTGCATCTGCGTCCTGATCCCCGTGTCCTGGACGGGTCACGTCATCATCAGGGACTTCTACAACCCGCTGCTGATCGACGCCCAGCGCAGGGAGCTCGGGGAGGCTCTGTACATCGGCTGGGTGGCCTCGGCTTTCCTGTTCGCCGGAGGATGCATGTTTATCTGTTGCAATCTACAGTCTGAGGAAAAAGGCTCGCAGAGGTACGTGTACAGTAGGAACTCGGACTACACGGCCTATCCTCCACAGCCCCTGCAGACCCTGCAGCCTCAACAGTTAGTGTTCATTCCCCAGCCGCAGCCGGTGCTGTCAAGACACCCGTCAACTAATTACAGCTATCCCAGCAGGTACCCCTCGGTACGCAGCGGGGTCGCCTACCTCTGAACACCTGTGATGACTGAAATAACAGGGATCAGCAATGTTCTCTACATGTAAGAATCTATCCTTTCAACAAGGACTGTAAAGGCAATGAAATAAGTACTTTTCAAATCAATTTTTTTAAATATTACTTTTATGTCGCATTCAGGACTAAAAATATTTTCTTCATCTCAATATTTCCAGAGTGAATAATCTATTACATTTATGACCTTTTATAATGTCAGCATTTTTTGTATATGTACATTTATTATTTTGTATATGCGTGCCGTATATAACGAATAATCACACGGCCTGCTTGCTTTCGCTGTAAAAACAAGTTTTAGTGGATATTAAGGAGACAGATATTTGATTTTCTGCCTATTTTGAACTCATTTTCATCAGAATTTTACAGTTGGGATGATTATGTCTCTGTGTTAGTAACAAAAACACAGCTGTGTTTCATGAACCGGTCCTTTATATTTTCTTTTTCAAACTTTGACAGTGTTAGTTAAACGTCCAATTTAGTTTTAATTACACAGCAACGATTATGATCAAGTCAACTTGTCATATGAGAAAGTACAGGTAACTTTATTTATGAAAACTTTATCAAACTTTGAAAAAAGTTCAGTCTCATCTTAACCAATAAGACACATGATATATGTTTTTATAGATTTTTTTGTTTTAGTTTTTGCTTCGGTGTGTCGTCCTGAATTTCTCAGGCAGACGAGATCACAGGTGGAAGTGACTGATTCAACACTGACGACTTGTCAAAGGCGTGGACTCAGAGAAAACAACCTGACACTGTGATCATGTGACGCACATTTGAAAGTCGCTCTCTATGGAAATACGAAGCTCTTTAGAGCAGAACGTTTCTTTAGAGAGACCTCGTCTGCTCTCAGACTGATTGGTCACTATATTTCACTTAAAGATTAGATCGTACTTTATTCATCCCACAACGAGGAAATCCACACGTCATTCATATAAAGAGTAGTCAGTGAAACTAACTTCTTTGTGGTTTGGAATACATGTTGTACTCTTCTCACCTCTAGGTTAAACTTAGTGTTTATCATTGTTATCGGGCTAATTCATCATTTCCAGAGCTATTCTTGTACTAATAACCCCTCGGTCTCCAGTTTCCACGCAGTTCTACAGACTGTTTTCATGAAATAGAAAGAAATAAGCCAGAGTTTGAGAGTGTGAGCAGCCCTGGTGTGTATACTGTATATAAATAATGTGTTGGTCTTGTAAGAAGACTGTTCCTGCTAATATTATGATCATTTCAATCTGATTTCTTTGACATATTTGAACTATTTCACTTTTTTTTTTTTTTTATCATACTTTTATTGGTTTACTATTTTCTGATTGTATACAATGGAGTACATTAGTTACCAAAGCAAAGATCATTTTCTGGAAATTTTATGAAGTTCAAAACCAAAGTTTCTAAATTATCTGTGGACGTTTTACGTTTTTAATGATCAGGTTTGGAAATATATCGACTAAATGGAAATGCTTCTATTGTCCTTTAGGTTTTAAAATAATCTGTGTGCCTTTTTGTATTGTTTACTTTGGTACGGTATAACAATGTGTGCATGGTACTGATTACTGACCGTGTGTGACGTGAAATGTGTTGGTGTGCGTTTACTCTCATTTCTTTACCCTTGAAGTTCATCTCTGCTCCCCGGTGGGCAATGAAAGAACTGCAGGAGCTGTATTTGGGGATTTTCATTGTTTGCTTCTGATTTTGTAACACAAAAAAGAGAGAATAATTATTATAATTTAAAAAAACCAACAATGTAAGTGATTAAAAAGTTCTCTGAATCCTGGAGCAGTTTGTCTGGTCTGGCCTTGTTTTGTGTGTGAAACTGATGGTACTGATATTTCCTACCACTATTGTCAGAGAGACCATAAACACAAAACAAACTTCTATCCCTTCTTAGCCAACCAGGTGCCTGCAAACCATCTCTCCCATAACAAACTGCCTCCTGCAGAAACTGCTTGTGTCAGACGAGATCCTGACGGTGTTGGACGGGTCTCTGACTCCCACTCCGCTTTTCTTATTTTACTGCACTAAATCTTTGGCTGTGGACGAGAGCTACTCCAAGTTTGGATTGGTGGATATTTGGACTCTGAGCAATGGTTCAGGGCGTTTCTGAGATAGCTGCCATGTGCGTCGGCCTGATCGGGCTGATTGGTGCAGCGGCGGCTACGGGGATGCCCATGTGGAAGGTGACGGCCTTCATCGGGGAGAACATCATCGTGATGGAGACCCGCTGGGAGGGACTGTGGATGAACTGCTACAGGCAAGCCAACATCAGGATGCAGTGCAAGGTGTACGACTCCCTGCTGTTCCTGCCGCCGGACCTGCAGGCCGCCCGGGGCCTGATGTGCTGCTCTCTGGCCCTGTCGGGGCTCGGGCTCCTCGTGGCTCTGGCAGGGATGCGGTGCACCTCCTGTGTTCGGGGTAACGAGCGGGCTAAGACCATCATCCTGATGGTCGCGGGCGGGATGCAGTTCATGGCCTGCTTCTGTGTCTTCATCCCCGTGTCGTGGACCGGCCACGCGATCATTAGGGATTTTTACAATCCATTGTTGATTGATGCGCAGAGGAGGGAGCTGGGCGAGGCTCTCTACATCGGCTGGGTGACTGGAGCTTTTCTTTTTGCCTCTGGCCTGCTGTTTGTTTGCCGCCGGATGCCTTCAGACAAAGGCTCATTCGACGTTTACCAGCCACCTCAGCTACTCGGTTACAAGCCAACGCCCAGTAAACCAATGCTGATGAGGTACCATCCTCTCTCCACTATTTCCAGCCTCCATAACTCTGTGCAGAACTCCACAGGACAACCACTCGCAGTGCCGCTGCAAGGCATGCCCCAAGTAATGACAACCGAGGGAGCACTACTCAGGCAACCTGTGTTCTATAACCCTGAAAATGCATCGCTGTTATACCAACACAGCAACCGTTCTTCGATGCAGACCTCCAATCACGGTGGAAGCATGTACACGCCGGGGAACTCACTGTACATCAGCCCAACCGCCACTCCCTTTTCTCTGAATTATAATCCATCTGCGTCCTACCAGTCCAGCTTTCACCCGGTTCCACACACTCCTATTTTCATAGGATATAAAGAATCCAGAGTAGAGCAAGAGGCTCAAAGCGGGATCATGCCGGGTGTATACATATAAAGAAAACCTGGAGCTTTCAGACATTGTCGTGATGGAAAAAAGCCCAAAACACATTAAATGTGTTCTGCTAATATTTGGATTATTTTGAGACTCAGTCTAAACACTATGCTTTTTTGTACTTTCGGATTTTCTATTTACATTCTGTAAAATTATGTCCATGAAATGTCATCCGCCTGCTGTTGTTTGTATAGATGAATCATAGCCCTGAGTGACTTTACCCCAAATTCATAGAAAATTGTGTTTTTGACAGATCACAGCCTTGTTTTACAACTTGTTACCATCTGTTCAACTGAAATTCCACTTTGTTTCAGGGTTTTTTTGTATTTTAGTATATTTTACCATTAAAATATCTTAACCAGCAGCCCAGTATATAATCGTTTATATAGTATATAAAACGTATAAAAGCCTTAATAGTCTGAGTCAATTTGAGTTGATGATGATATATAGAAGCTTTATCTGTACAAGAGTTCTTCAAAGTTAAGACAGACTGAAGATTTGTTTTAAAGAACCTGGAAACATGGTGCGAAAGTCTATGTACATCTGTTTTCATGTTTACTGCTGGATTCATTTGTCAACACAGAAAAAAAACAAGCAAACTAAGTGAAATTGGCTAATTATGACATGAATCTGGAGGAAAAGCAACATTTTGTGCTTATCCTGACCAAACCCCTGATATTTTCATTCCGCACCACTAGATGGCAGCAGAGGGCACGGTGAGCCTCTTCAAACGTGGACAGCTTGTGAGATCTCCCCTGCTGTCACAGCAGGTGTTGAAGAATAATTTCCTCTTTCCATTGAGTTTTACGAGCTGTCAGTTTCATCAGATAAATGTTTAATGAAACACTAAAACTTCAAATAAAAGGAATAATTTGAAAAACATGACCACCTGGGTAACGCTCCAGGCTATCCAGAATGATCACGAACAAAGCTGGAGTGACTGAAATCTTATTTTTTTCCACCTGGAGTTTTAGAAATATAAGGTTAGGAGAAATGCACAAAATGTTTGAATTCAGTGAAAGGACCCGTGTTATAGGTGAGACTAAAAAGGAACCTTTCAGAAAACACCTGATGCCTCTTCCTCTGGAGCATCAATACTTCCACCCCACGTCTGTTTCAAGGAATAAAGCAAAGTGGGTTCAAGGTAACGTGAACACATTCATATTTAACTACAAGACTGTGTCAGATGAATGGTCCGAGGTAGTTAATCTTCAACGGAGCGTCACCGACCAGTTTGAAGATTAGATTTGCGTTTCCATCAGGACTGGAGCAAAGATTTAATCATTCCTCGGTGTACCAAAGCAAAGACGTTGTCGGGGTCGAATGTTGCCAGATTTGAAGTTAATCTTCAGGACGTATCCATGTTTGCGGATCAGCGGCTTGGCTGTGCCCTCAATTGAGCGCCTGCATGGGAGGGATGCTCAGCGGATGTCAAGTCAGCCGACGACGCGGCAGGGGATGCAGGAAATGAGGAAGGGAGGATTTCAATGTAAAAGGATCTGCAGGGAGGGGGGGAATACTTTAAGATTCATCTGCGCAGTTTAGTTTAATACCAATTTGCGTTGAAGACTTGGAGGTACAACAATTTCTTGTGCACATCACTAATTTAAACTCAGGGAATCTATCTATCTATCTATCTATCTATCTATCTATCTATCTATCTATCTATCTATCTATCTATCTATCTATATATATATATATAAAACATTGGGGAGGAAGAAGCAAGTATCAGATTTAAAACAAGTGCTGTTTTTATTTCTTTTGACATAAGCATATGCAAGTTTTGGCCGAAATTTCACATGAAACCTGTTTATTCACTGTAGTCCTCCAACAGCCGGTCTTTTATTGTGACTGGCGACACAGGAAGTTGTGTGATGTGTTTGCTCATCTGACAGCAGGAGTCCAGAGCTGGTCCTCCTCCTCCTCAGCTGCAGCCTCCAATTCAAGTGTTCACCGGGAAAAAAAAAAAAGAAAAAAAGATGATAAGAAGGACTGTGAATATGGGAAGCAAAACCTTTCTGGCACATACAGGATTGTAGAATGGAAAAACTGGAGGTTTTCTGATCAGTTACGAGTGGAGATTTTCTTTTTTTCGTCTTCTTTTTTTTATCTTTTTCTTCTTCTTCTTCTTCTTCTTCTTCTTCTTCTTCTTCTTCTTCTTCTTCTTCTTCTTCTTCTTCTTCTTCTTCTTCTCCTCCTTCTTCTTCTTCTTCTCATCACAATGTGTGAGGGATGGATGTGGGTCGGATGCCAGTTTATTTTCGTTACGGATACGAGGACCGGCATGTCATCAGCATGAATTACTGAGGGAAGCTAAAAATTGATATAAATGTTAAATCTGACTCGGGAGGAATGACCATGGTGAAAAGGAACGGACTGTTATTTTCACTGCTGTACTTCATGGCAGAGTTTTGGCTCGCGTCACAGCAAGTCCTGAGAATTGGTAAGTGGAAGAAATGTCCTACTTTCTTTCATGTCATCCTTGATTTGCATTTTTTTTTGTTGCATACTTTGATTATGCAACCTCTGTTGCACCTGTATCTAAGAAGACAACGAAACAGCGCTTTCTGCATTCTTTTAATGTCACAACAGTGCATCTCAATTAATTCTCTCTAAAATAAAATCAATAACAATTAGATTTAAGTAAAGACAGGGTAATAAATCAGATTATATTATGTGTGTGTGCCACGCAATGATGTCTGTTCATTGTAACTTCTGCAGCCGAGTTGCTGTGGGTACATCCCTGCATACAGAATTGCATTTAACTTCTGATGCCTCAAACAAATGTCACAATCAAATTATTTAAATGGTATTATAGAGGGTCACAGAGTAGTCCTGAGTAATAAAGAACAGTAGTCACTGTAATTCTAATGTTGGAGCTTATTGGATCATAATATTCTCGCCCTGTCAGAGACTTTTCCCCCGTTTCTTGTGATGTTTGGGTATAGTGATGTTTTTGGAAATGCCATTATTGGATTTTCTATTGTTTTTGCATTCTTCCCATCAGGGAAACACTGAGGACAAAGTGTGTAGCGGGTTGCTCAACCAATTTTAAATCAAATTCATGTTAATCCACTTTGCCTGAGCCGCTTCCTCCCATGTTGACGGCAGAGGCCAGTCGGAGACGGGTGATTAAGTTGGCCTCCAGCTACATCTGAGAGCACATACAGTTGGCACAATGGCATCTATGGCACACGCAACGTGAAAGAAATACTGCGCGGAAGAATAAAGAGTGGGCCGGACTCGGTGAAACTTTGTGATATCAAGCTTCTTTCCTCCGGGACAACTTTTTAAACGTGGTGCTCGCTGATGGACTGTGGCGTCTGTGATTGCTGATCCGAGTCCAAAGCTGACAGGAACTCTACTTCCAACCTCCTTCTGCTGGTGTAATTAAACCGAGCTGGAGCTCCAACCATCTCCCTTTGATCGCTGATGCAACCGTGCAACAATGAGACGGTGTTTGCGAACAAATTAACGCTCTCTGCTCCTCTGTCATTGGCTCGCTGCGGCTCCTCTCATATGTTGCATCATAAAAATGACTTTAAAAAAAAAAAAAAAACCCGGAGGACTCTGCTCTGCTTAATGCCCCGGGGCCGGTCTGGAATTTTCTGAAACGTCTTCACTTTCCTTTTTTTTTTTTTGCAGTTTAATAAAGGAGCCGTTGCGTAACTTTTAAGGCTAATAGGCCAGTGCCACCACCGGGTTTCAGCCATCGCGATCCGTGCTCCATATTGTTAATCTTTCTCAATCATCTATCACTCTCCAAGGCCACCTAATCTTTGTCATTCTCTTCATGACCCACACACATCATAATCTCTTCCATATGGTGTGTGGCTTGGCTCAATTAACATTTCTCTGTCTTGGCAAGTGTTGGCATCAGATTGCGATCAGACTGGCTTCCCACTCTTTTCACTGGGGTCAGTAATAATGGTAAATCTTCTCCCCCAAGCCCTTAAACAACTAACACTAATCTTCTTTATGCAGAAAGTCTCTTCCCCAAATATGGTACTTAGGCTCGGACCAAATCTCATCATTGGGGAGAGCACAGAGGCAACAGCTTGTGGCTTGGCTTCTGCTATAATTTCCTTTTTTTTTTTTAAATTTTAAATGTCTCTTTCTCTCGCTTGTGTGCTGTTTATATCTGATGATTAATTAAAATAACATGTTCGCACAGCGAGGACGTGATGTGAAATCAGCGATCCTCCCCACTTTAATGGCTCGACATTCACATATTTAGTGAATTAGTTGGATTTTCCTGACACTATTAGGAAAAAAAAAAAAAAAAAAAAGCCCATCTAGATTCAGCCTCAATGTTTTGGTGGTGGTTCACAGGCAGCCATCCTCCTGAACAGAGGAACCTCAGTGCTCCACATCAAACGAACATAGTAGACTGGTTAGACCCTCCTCATTCATTCACAGTCTGGCTCGCTCCCAGCGTGGAGTGGCGCTGTCGGGGTGGGGGTGGGAGGTCTCATTGGGTCCCGGCCCAGGATGGGGGAGCTGGGAGCAAAGCAACAACACTACGTCATTGTGTCCCTCTGCCTTAAAAGACTCTCCTTCATGTGATAATTGCAGGGAGTCACAAAAACAGATTAAAACCCACCATCCCTCGCTCAATCTTAACGTTTTACATTTCCGGATCATGAAAGGTGAGCACAGCTTCTTAATTGTGAGCCGTGATATATTTCTTGTTCCCTGCACCGAAGGGAGAGACAGAAGTCTATAAAAAGCACAGCCTGAAGGTTTATCAGCATTTGCCTGGAGCATGAGCAGAAGATTTTGCTTTTGTGACCTCCTAGCATGCATCGCCCCACAGCATCGTCTGTCCTATTAAAAGACACAGATGGAAATTCAACCATTCTCAAAATTGTACTAGAAATTAATTACTACTATCTTGCGTTCATTTCTTTACCATTGCATTCACTGTTTGGCTTCTATAACACCCATCCTCTGCAGAGTTCAAACCTCATTTTCCCTAAAAACAACCATAATCCATTACACAACTCGTGAAAATGTGCAGTAAGAAACATTTTCATCCCCATAGTGTGGCTGAAAGACATTTACTTAAGTATTTGCTAACCACTGTTAACAATCATCGAAATGCGCAATTTGAATGTAAGAAAACATGTTGGAAAATTAAAGATCTTATTTTTTTCCTCGCAAAATCACACTGATTTCTCCATGCATGAATGAATAGTTTCCTTAAAAACGACCTGAACCCATCATAGGACATTAAAATACCCAGAAACATTATGGACATTTCCAACTCCATAGAAATAAGCATTGAATGAGCATTGAAGCATTTACTAAGAGTCACTCTTATTCATTAAAACGTACAATTTAAATATGAGAAAATAGTTTGGAAAGTGTTTCAAAAAGAAAAAAGAAAGACCAAAACACATTTCACCACGTATGAAGTGAAATGAGCTCTAAATGGGATAAATATGGCAAATCAGGGTTATATTGAATAGCTGTTACTGTTACTCATTCTACATGTACTATGGTCAAATTCCATGTCACAACATTTCACATGATTACAAAATATTCTCAAGGTAACTTGTACATGCTTTGATTTTGTGGTGAAAGTTCTTTAATTGTTATTATTTACACTGAATAACATGTAGTTGCTGTAAAAACACAGATTCTGGGTGTTATCTTATCTCGTCTTAACTAAATGCATCAATCATGAAACTCAGACTGAGAGGCTGTCATCGATTTATCCTTGTGGAATTTGAAGGGACAGAAAGTTTCCAGATCGGGTTACTCGTCTGATGAACGGTTCATTTATATTTTAATTTCCTGTTTCAGAACTTTTATTAACTATGGACATGAAACACTTGACTTCGGAGTTAAACCAGCACATCTACATTCAAATATATGATCACAGAGAGGTGAACTCCCCTCAGCAGTTTTTACATTAATTTATCTTTATGTCTCTATTGAAACTCCTCTTCACTGAGTGCGCTTATCGGTGTGTCATCGGCAAACAGAGAAAGCCAGACTCTTCTTTTATCACTGTGGAAAATGGGTCCTACTGAAAGTGGACCTTTGTAATAATCCATGAAATGTAGATGTGCAGAGGAAGTGAGCCATGATCCAATGACCCAATTTAGAGGTGAGGCTGAAAAGAAACAAGCCAGCATGGCGAAGAGGCAGGTTTGTTCACAGCCATGCCCTCAAAGATACTCAGTCTGATCCATGCATATATTCTTATTTTACAAATCAAAACAATTATTTGATAGAATCATTTCAATACAAAGTGCATCGAAAAGTGAACTCAGACTAAACTAAGAAATATCCCAATCATCACATTTTTATCACAATCTGCTTATTTGCAGGGATCCTACAAAAGTCATATCTCTAATATTTTGACCACAAAGCTTCAGCTTATGAATTTATATTTTTAAACATTAATATCGCTACTGACCGGACCGTTTTGTTAGGGACAGATTTCAGATGAAATACTGTATTTCTCTGAGCTGCATTCAAAGCTCATTGATTCCCAGAAATTCAAGGACCAGCGTTTGAGAATCCAACCCTGCACACGAGGCCGGAGCAATTATTAAATATTGTCCCGCATGTTGACGCAGACTTGATCTGACGGAGCCACAGTGGCTCGATTCTGCCACTGAGACAAGCATAATTATTTTCATACTGATATGCACATTGTGTTTTGTTTCGCAGAGTCTTGTAATTTGGAAGAAAGAAAAAAAAAAAAGCTGACCCAGTTTTTTACATGAAACCTAATTTGAAAGCAATTTTGCAAAAAAAAAAAAAAAAATGAAGAGTCGCGTTGTCGCTGCTTCACAGTCCGGATGTTTGATGGTGATCAAGGTTACGACGTCGGTCATGAAAGCAGGAGGGAATCAGATAAAACAGCAAAAGGTACATAGAGTGTGAATAATATGAATAACTGTAAAACACAAAGCTTTAGTAGAATATTAAATTAAAAAAATTGTAATGAAGTATTGCAGAGCAGAGGACATAAATAAATGCTGCAGAGACTTACAGCTTTACCACCACTGACGTGTCAGCCTTATCAAATGATGTATTTCATTTAAAAACATTTAACCTTCACAGCGTGCGGCCGGCAGAGTTCACAGTTCATCGCTAGAGTTTCAATCTTAATGTGTGAGAGGTGTCATTTACTTTCATTTACTTTAATGTTTGGTCCCATCTGTTAAAGATGAAGCTTTAAACACTCAGAGTTGAGATCAAAGTGATCCAGCGTCACCAGAAGGGACACGTGGACCGATCCAGTGACGGGCACCATGTGCAGAGCAACACCAAGCTGAGTTTTGGGTTCCACGCTCAGCCAATCGCTGGAGCTCAGCGACTTCACTCCGTATGAACTTTTCATCTGCGGGCAAATATGAAACTCATTCAAGTTCTAAGCAGGACTTTAAGATCTTATCTCAGGTGGAAATGAAGGAGAGAGCTTTTCTGTGTTTTTCCATCGAGTGTCAAGGAGGAAATGAAGAATGAAGAATATAATAGTATAGATATATTTGTCGTTTGGGTTCGTCAGTACAACTAATATCTAACATCGGCAACAAACGCACGAGTTAATATGCAAGTAGATGCTATTTATTGTTTGATAACTGATAATCAAAGAAAAGAAAATATAATGGAAAAGTGAAGCGTTCACATATCTTTGATTCTTTATCATTTAAGCCTAAAAGTCTAAAATATCGAACTATTTTAAACGTTGATAACATATTCATAAAAACATAAAAACTTTTAGTATATGTTTTGAGTGTAGAAATCAAGCTTGTACCTACTTAAGTCAGGGTACACTGCACACTATGAAGGCCAAAAGATGCAGTTATTATAATTGTATAATATCAGGTGTAAAGATTTAACCTACTGTTAGACGTTAAATTAACTTTCATTGAAAACATCCATTTATACCAATTACTGTAGTTTTACACGGTATTCCTTTGTATGTTTTTATCGAGATTCAGATTTGGCCACATTGTAAAGAGTGAACTCGATTCAACTGCAAGGAAACGTACACAACAACAACAACAACAACAACAACAACAACAACAACAAACTCTAAAATCCAGCCACTATTTTTGCCCTTTGCACAAACTGGAAAATGCATTTTCTCCACTAAGTGAAAGTGTTTTTAAAAAAATGGCTGTGATTTTCCTGCCGGGAAAAACTTGCCGTAGTTTCTGCACTTTTAGAAAACAACCCTGAAAATGGTCCAGGTCAGGACTCACTTTTACTTCAGTTTATTTAACTAAAAAAAAAAAAAAAAAAAAAAAAAAAAAAAAAAAGAAACACACACATTCACTGGAAATGTCAAATCAAGGACGGTGAGACTGGACACAGTTTTTTGGGGGGGAATTGATCTCCGTTGTGTTGTTTGTTTTTTGTTTTTCCTGGGAATTTGTTATTCCGCTGGGTAGAATTAAGGACTTTAACAGTTCCCAGCAGCTGCTCACTGTGGCTCGGTAACCATAATTAGGATTGGCACTTTCAAGCATGCTTTTAGTGACCAGGGAGTCGGGACAAGGCTCTCTCAGTTTGGGGTTTGAGGCTATGCTACACCAAAGAAAAAGGTCATTCACAATCAAGGTCTCGAGGGGAGCTTTTTAAAGGCCTTTTCTCCTTCCAAATCAATCACAATTTCACAGGCAACTCTTCAAAGACTTGTAGGGAGTGCGGTGACCTATTGCCATCTGTGGCCTCGGTGCTGAAGCGAGGTCATTCGCAAACTTCGGCGTCACGTAAATGGAAACTTTGTGAAATAATCGATAATCACGAATTTAACCTTTTGTTTTCTAGTATTTGTTTGTATAATGCAGCCATATTGATCTTTTTTATTGGACTCCTTCTATTTACCCCGTCCGCACTGGTGAATGTCAGTGCAGTGAGAGCAACCACTCCACCCTGAGTGTATTATTTCAGAAATCCCATCTCCGAAGGCCCAGATGTTTTTTTTCCCAACTATTTACATTTGAGAGGCTGGAGTGAAAGTGATGAGCGTGGATCAGGCCGCAGACTCTTGCTTGAGCCCGTCCGCCCTACATATGCAGGTGGTAACAATCCAGTGACAATCCCAGCATTTCCCGGGCCTTAATCCCGATGTCTCTCATGCTGCACTTTGTGTAAATGACATGCCGAGGAGTGTGTGTGGCGCTCGTGCCTGGCTGGAGTAAGTCCATATTGCCAGCTGTGGCATGCTAGCCCCCCCCGGCCATCTTTCTGGAGCAGAGAGACGGATTAAGAGTTGGATGTTTTTCAGTATGATCTTCTCAACTCTGGAACAATCCCCCTCCTCTCTGAAGCCACTGGCACACTGGCTGAGAAGTGACCGCTTTTCAAAGGAGAATCGCATCTTGACATTCAGTTTTGACAAAACTTCGTATTTGGACACAATAATTCAAACGGCTCGAAGGTAAATGTGGACGTACCTGCATCCTTCTGAGGAGACAGGTGATATTTGGTAATTGTACGTCGCAGAGGCTTGCAGAGAAGCTTATGTGCATGCATCACAAATCCAAACAATTCCTTACGTGCAACGTTAATATTTGATGATCTGTTAGGATCCCGACGATTAAACAGCGCAATAAAATATTAAATTCAAAACTAAGCCACCTAAATGTGTGGAGTGACATTTGTGCGTGCTCGCCATGGCACATGAGGCCTTTTGAAAAGGATCGGTTAGATTATTAGTTGAGTTTCTATTCGACTAATCACGAAAAGAATATGCACATGAAGCCGTGACGGAGTTTAATAAATATAATGTTGAACATTAAAACTGGCTTTACTCGTTTCAGGTGCAAGATGATGATATACGCTACATGACGCTTCGCATGACAGAGGATTAAATGTGTTTTAGTAAATGAAAAAAAAATAACACAATCTACAAGTTCTACACGCCAACAGAGGTTTCAGTTAATCCAGCTCGCCATCGCTTCTATCTCTGACTCCTAATGACACCTTGGAGGTTAACTCTGCATTTCCTTCACTTTTTATTGAGTTCCCCAGCTGGTAGAAGTTTTTACACGCTTCTTTGTTTTACACAAAGCGGTGTAAAACTCACACAGAATGGTGAACAAGCATTAAAATGTTGTATTTAGTAGCAGAAAAGAAGCTGATGGAGTTTAAAAAAAAAAAAAGAAGAAAAAAAAGCAGCTTCCAGTACTTTTATTGGACTGAAGTTGCACCAAAAGTTTTCAACTTAAAGAAAGATAATAAAACAGAACAGTCTCCCATGAGGAAAGCTTTTTAAAACGTCGACGGAAACACCGGAGCCTTTACCTCAACACTTGGTCATGATTATTCTAAGTAATAGATCACAAAATATATTCAAAGTATATTTGAGTCAAGGGGGACTGCCTTCCACGACAGTACGAGTGCTGTACATTATAAAGGAAAACAAACTGTAGTTTAATAGATACTGAATAGGGACAACTTTAATCAAAGTGTACATATCTGGTGTTTATCCTGCACATGTTCTAGTCGTGAACTTAACTCAAAACTCGATAAGGTGAAAGCTGAACTGAAAACATAAAGTGAAACCGCCCGACTGAGTGAATTATTTACATTAATTTGATTCTCTACATTTTTGCACAAAGTAAACTGTGATGGGCTCCAGTTCCCAACAACACGAACCTGGACTTGGATGAGTTTCGCCTCTGTGAGAAGTCATTTATCCACTAATTTTCTCCTCTGTGTGTTTTCTTGTCCTCTCGCAGGGGGCATCTTTGAGACGCTGGAAAATGACCCCATTAGTGTTGAAGAACTGGCCTTTAAATTTGCTGTAACCAACATAAACAGGAACCGGACCTTAATGCCAAACACCACATTGACCTACGACATCCAGAGAATAAACCTGTTCGACAGTTTTGAAGCCTCAAGAAGAGGTAAAGCCCGTTTAATTCACCTTTTAATGTCAATTAAAAGTGATTTAGATTGTTTTCTAATTTGTTATCCCCCCCTTTTTGTTGCCCCCCCCTTCAGCCTGCGACCAGCTGGCTCTGGGTGTGGGGGCTGTGTTCGGGCCCTCTCACAGCTCATCCGTCAGTGCGGTCCAGTCGATTTGTAACGCCCTGGAAGTCCCTCACATCCAGACACGCTGGAAACACCCGTCAGTGGACAACAAGGACAGCTTCTACATTAACCTCTATCCCGAATATGCCTCTATAAGCAGAGCCGTGCTGGACATCGTGCAGTTCTACAAGTGGAAGACGGTCACTGTGGTCTACGAGGACGCCACCGGTGAGTGGCGAGGAGATTTAATAATATCTGCAGCCAGCCAGGGAATCAATTTTCTGCAAAATTTAATAAAGTGTGAAAACAGAGAGCGGCGTGTCGGCAGCGAGGGCACTGGATACCCTCAATGCATAAAAGAAAGCGATGATTGGCATGTTTGTATCTCTGCAAAGTGAAAATTAAGTTAATTAAATTTTTACAATCACCCGTCATAAAGATTAATACGACATGATTGTGTTGTTTTACATCATTCTTATAATCTTGGAAGATGTGAGAAGTGTTTATTAATGACTTAATCTGAACATGTTTGCGTACATTTGACCTTTATTTGCCCTAAAATATCACTCACAGCTGCCAAGTACAAGTGAGTGATTTTACTTAATATATTAAATGATACTCAGTGCCCTCCAAAAACAAGTTAACAACAAAGTGATGTTTCTCTAACTTTATTTAATAAAGCTGTTTTAGATTTATGGCAATGAGGCAACAAGGAGAGATTAGATTTGGCTTTTCAGTGACAAAATTGTGTTTACATTAAAATAAAAATCTGTCAGGATTTTACCTCCTATTTCTTTCTGTGGAATCCTATGATCTTCTGTCATGAGATAAAATATGAATGCAATTAAATAAAAACTATTCTTTTATATTAGTATTTCATGGATTATGAAAATTGGATTATTCATTGGGATTCATGAAGGGTTTTCTAAATTGGACTTCTTAAATGTTAAAAATGTACTTTACTATGTTTTTCTTACTGGAAACCAAAACCCACTGATTTGAAGATCTTAAACTGGACTTTAGGGTTTTGAGATGGCACGACGATACGGACAGTTACTAAATTAAACCACAGATTATAATATCTAGAGTGAGGATATAGTCTCTTAAAAAGAAACAACCGTTTTTACATGTTTCAGGGTTTGTTGAAACTCAACATCATCAGTGCTTAAGTATTAAACAAAAGTATTATCTGTTAATACAGTATATACTATGGTAACTACAAACACGAGTCTGCATGCTACAGTAGATACACACACACACATACTGAGACACACATCTAATTACATAAAACATACATACATAAGGTTCAGGGTCATAAATAAACTAAATAAGCATGCTTATATAAGTATCAGCATTTCTCATGTTCTTTTCTTTTTGTGGTAACACTGTTTGACATTTCTGGTGCGTTCAGCCATACTTTCACTAAATTACATAAATGTCACTTCAGATTACATAAAATCAGCCTCATTAGTCACTGACCAGTGTGTCATTTCATTAAATGAGTGGGGAGAAAAATACTTCCATAGACTTCATAATGAAGCACCGCAGGTTTACTCATTATGACTGACTACGTTCAACAGTGAAGACCGTAAAATCATCTTCTATCACCACCTATTGCACAGGCACACTGAGAGCATTATGACATTATTTCCATGAATGATAATTGGTGGATATCAGGGACAGAAACAAATGTGCAGCATCGAAAAGTATCTTTAAAATGACTCTTTACCTGAATCGCCAAACGTAACTGCACTCATGATGATCAACTGAAATAAGTCAGTTTAACGCAACAATTACCACCCAAACATTTAATTCATCATTTAGAAGGTTGGTGACACACTTTTATGGACATATTTGTGTGTCTGCACGCGCTTTTAATGAAATGATTGATTTCAAAATGTTTGATAGAAGAAACACGTGCTCTATGATTGTTGCAGTTTCCCAAGGTGACCGCCAGGGGGCGGAGCAAATCTCAACCGAGGGTAAAATGGATGTTAATCAGAAAAACAATATAATTTCTTAACTTTCTTTTTTCCTGTGACTATAAATGTAAGAAAAATTGAAATTTGAAATTTGAAAAAACCTGGACTGCCCTCTGCAAACTTCAGTAACAAAGTGGTTCGGGAAGATTTGGATATTAGGCTGTTTAAAGATTGTTATTTTACTTGTTATAGAGTGGACAGAAATGATAGAATTATTGTTTCTAAGGTGTTTGCATAGGTCTTATGAAGTGTGTTTATTGTTGTCATGGGAACGTTTAAATTGAATGTTTCACACCAGACATGGAAGTCTTTGAACGTCTCTTGATAGCTGCAAAATTATCATGATCAGTGTACCCCTCATTGAAGGTATAGTAATAAAGTATTCTTATATAGTATAAAGTCTCATGTAGACCAGTGGCTTTTCTGCTTGGATCACTTCCTTCTTGAATGTCTCATTTCATTAACGCTTCATCATCAGCAAAATGTTTGTTTTCGTTCTTATTAAAGCTTTGCTCACTCTAACAACTAGATATGTACCTTTTGCTATTGTAAAATAAATATGAAGCAATGAGACTCAATGATTGTGGAACGCATTGAGATCGTGGAAAGCAAAGAAAGCATTAGAAGTATAAAAATGAGCTGCCGTTTTATCGACGGGGTGTTTGCAGTAACAGAGATGATAGCTCGGAAAAGTCAAACCACAAAAAATGTCTTTCATCAGAAAACTTTCCAACCTGCTTTAAGTAGAACAAACAGCAATTCACATATTGGCTGCTGCTCCTCTGAAAAAGTGTATGGAGGTTTAATAAGATTCATTATATGTAGATATGTGGTCGACCAAGATATACAGTCATCTGTGTTTTCTTAGAGCGGTCAGATTATGCAAAATTCACCAAAAGTACTAATCGTCCCCATACCTGGAACGACGCCCCAGAAGTGAAGAAAGTCTGTCCTCCCTCTCTCACTTCAGGTTTTAAAAAGTGTGTTGCCCCAATCAGCCAATCAGAAATCAAACCCTATATAGTGTCATCAGGGGTTTAGCCAATCCCAATCGAGGTAGGCCCTCCCTTTGACTCCTCCCACAATTAGGCAGCTCTGCTCTGGCACATGGCACCACGAGAGGAAGTACTTCCCCCTCTTCCCAAGATGGGCATGTGTGGGCGGAGCCAGTCCAGCTCACACAGACACAGCAGATTCTGAATGCAGCTCCTATGATCCAATATTCAAATGGTGGAAAATCAAGGAGGAGCTAGAAACTTTTCTGGACCGACCAGACTCATGTAAAAGTGTTGAAAAGCTGGAGAATAGGAGATCTGTAATGTTTAACCCTGTAAGTCAGAATAAACTCCTCAAAGTAAAAAGATGAAGTCACAACAGAATTCACATCTGCGTAAAGTTTAAAAGTTATTAGGGCTTGGATTTTATGTTGATCTACTTAAATACTCATTAAATATGAATTAAAACGTGAAACAATGTGACTAATTATCTTAAATTGAGACAAAAGTAAGGATTTGTTATTGTTTAGGTAAAACTTTTACTCACTTATAGATTTATTCAGCTGTAAAATATGAGTATTTAGAATCGAGAATCACAAAAATGTTCTTGCACAATGGATGGATGGATGGATGGATGGATGGATGGGTGGATGGATGGATGGATGGATGGATGGATGGATGGATGGATGGATGGATGGATGGATGTATGGATATTTGCTATTGATTGTGTAAGACAGGAAACCATCTTATCAAAGAATAAAACACAATCAGTAAAAATGCAATAAGATGGCATAAAAGAAATGAAGCTTCCTGAAGCAGAACAAATGTCAAACCTTCATAGTCTCTAAACTGTGACGCAGAAAGCAACAAAAACAATGTAAAATCCCAAAATAATCAAATCAGATTGAAAAAAATTTTTTTCCCCAACAGCGACATTAGAAAACCATATTTAACATGTAGTTATTGAAGCCGTTAACCCTTCCTGATGGTTGTTTTTCTCTTCTTCAAACTGAAGGACTGATTCGTCTGCAGGAGCTAATCAAAGCTCCATCCAGGTACAGCATCAAAATCAAGATCCGCCAGCTGCCTACAGGAAGTAAAGACGCCCGGCCGCTGTTGAAGGAGATGAAGAAGGGGAAGGAGTTTTACGTCATCTTTGACTGCTCCTACCAGACCTCGGCTGATGTTCTCAAACAGGTGAACCAACAGCTCATTCTGGACTCAAGTCATTGTCCATCAGGCTAAACTCCTGAACGTCACACTTAAGAAATGTAATGCAGTCTCTTAAAATCCCATTTGGATTTCTCAATAGGACATAGTCTCCATGTTATTTTTTCGGGTTTGCATTGCGTTGGGTTTTAATATTCACTACGTGCGAGATTAGTCAAATTCCATCCCCTTCAGAAATCCTATGTTCGTTCCCAAATCCAAGCAGAGCTCATTTCCAAGCCAGACGTACACATTCAGAGGCAAACTGCACAGAAGATTAATTGGAGACACTCGGCTAACATGGGCAAACTGACATATATTTGCTCGGGTGCTTGTTAAAGCAACCCATGCAAACGATGCGCAATGGGAGAGTTCATTAAATGGACGGGGTGTCTGAGTTGCAGAAGTCATTGACTGTGGATGTAGATCTGGTAGATCTGGAGATTGGTTATTCTGGCTGCAGTGAAACTCTGAAAACCCTAAACTTGCACCTCTCATCCCGCTTAGATCTTGTCCATGGGAATGATGACCGAATATTATCACTTCTTTTTCACCACACTGGTAAGAAAACACTCAGTGTTTTGTTTTAACGCTCCTGTGAAAGATGCAAAGGAAGAAATGTGTCACATAAATCACTTTACATTGTCTTAATTAATTCTATCCTAATGTGCGTGCATGTGTGTGTGTGTATGTGTTCACCTAGAGATCCGGTTAAGTAAAGATTATGCAGATAAGCTCAAACATCTGTGGTTTGTTTCATAATAAGACTGCTGGATGTGTTCGGTGCCCTTGGCATCATTCCACAGCGTTACGCGTTATATTGTTCTGCTGTTTTAATCAAGTCTCCCTTTAACCCTGGCTGCCGTCCTGCGAGCAGGAATCCCATGTAATTTGCACTGATGGCATTACTCTTGAATCCCCGAAGGACCTCTTCGCCCTTGACCTGGAGCCGTACCGCTACAGCGGGGTCAACATGACGGGGTTCAGACTGCTCAACATCGACAATCCTCAGGTGGCCTCGGTGGTGGAGAGGTGGGCCATGGAGCGACTGCAGGCTCCGTCCAAGGCTGAGACCGGGATGATGGAGGGGATGATGACGGTGAGTTCCACCTAACGAACACATCACAGATCAGAGAAAGGATCCACGGTCATTCTTAGAGGCCATCTCGGGGACTCCAAGTGGGAAACAAAAGTTGGGAACCACTTTTCTAACCTTGAAGGATGTTCAGGAAGCCAGATGAGAATTTCCACAAGATTTCACCATAAAAGTCTGCAGACGACTGAACAGCGACGCTGTCGTCTCTCATGAGGACCAACACATTAGAAACGATGCTTGTAAAATCAATATCATCCTTAAGCTAATGAGGTCCATCTGTTTGCACCTATTCCGCAATAAAATGTGTTTTACTCCAGAAAGCAGCATTAAGGAAATGTTATTTATCATGTTGTAGATAAAGCACTTTTAATTTGGTGTTCTGAATTGGCTGACGTTCAAATGCATTTTTTTTCGGAGTAAAAAGTTAAAAACTTTTTAACTTCCTCGTCGTTAATGAATGAATCATTTCACCTCAAACCAAATAGTAACTGGACTGAATGAGAGGATTTCCAATGGGTTTCACTAAATGAAATATTGTTTACCGATGTATAGATTCATGAATTTTATCAGTTTTTTTAAAATTTTTAATCTTTAGATTTTTTTTCGTTAAAAAAATAAAATAAAACCTTGATAAATCGTTCCATATTTATAGAGCTTATATTTACACAAATAAACCAAAATGAGATTTTCATGATGAGCAGCTTCCAGCACTATCAGATGCCTAATATTGAAATACAGTGGAAGCAAAAGTTTCTATTATAAATTATCTATGAAGAAAGAAAACGACAGAAAAAGAGATTAACGGAATAGAAAACCAAGATGACAAAGCAATTATTGTTCTTTTGTTTTCCTGAAGCTTTGTGAGTGGACTGTTTCCATTATGTTGGCAGCAACGTACTAACAAACACAGGAAATCAGTATGAAGTTAAGTGATAAATTCAGCAGGTTTAAAGCTCCTAAATCTATCAACCAATCAAGACTTCCTGGGCGACCAGCCTCTTTTTTGCATGTTGTTACACAATAAGTAAAACTCTGAAAGTGAGCATGCAAGAGTATGAAGAAAAGACTATTCTACGATGCTGCACAAGACGTTCAAAGAAATTACGTATATCTCATTGCAAGCACTTGAGTCGGCATTAAGCAATCCGCCATGTTCCCTTCTGATTGTGTGTACAATCAGAAAGCTGCTTTAAATAAAATTGCAGACCAAATTGTGCACTGTGTGACTGATTGTGATTTCCTGCTTGATTGCTCTGTATGGAGTTCATGAAATGGAAACTGTATTTTTTATTTTTATTTTGTCTGGCTTTGTTTAAGAGCGCGCATGGCGCGGTGGCGGATGCACGCACCACCAGCCCCGATGTGATGAGTGCATGACGCGAGATCTGTGATTCCCCCAGTGATGAGCGATAATGATCTGGTTTCTGTTTCAGACGGAGGCGGCTCTGATGTACGACGCCGTCTACATGGTGGCTGCTGCCTCGCAGCGCACCGCCCAGATCACCGTCAGCTCCCTGCAGTGCCACCGACACAAACCCTGGCGCTTCGGATCACGATTCATGAACATGCTCAAAGATGTGAGTTTGCTTTAATGATGCGCAACAGCTGGCACGCGGCATCCATCCATCCATCCGTCCATCCATCCGTCCATCCATCCATCCATCCATCCATCCATCCATCCATCCATCCATCCATCCATCCGTCCATCCGTCCATCCATCCATCACTCCATTCATCAGTCCATCAATCCATCCATCCATCCATCCATCCATCAGTCCATCAGTCCATCAGTCCATCATCCATCCATCCGTCCATCCATCCGTCCATCCATCCATCCATCCATCTATCCATCCATCCATCCGTCCATCCATCTATCCATCCATCAGTCCATCAGTCCATCCATCCATCAGTCCATCAGTCCATCCATCCATCCATCCATCCATCCATCCATCCATCCATCCATCCATCCATCCATCCATCCATCCATCAGTCCATCCATCCACCCATCCATCCGTCCATCCATCCATCCGTCCATCCATCCGTCCATCCGTCCATCAGTCCATCCATCAGTCCATCCATCCATCCATCCATCCATCCATCCATCCATCCATCCATCCATCCATCCATCAGTCCATCCATCCATCCATCCATCCATCCATGTGCAATTGTTATGCCTTGTGTTCATTCGATTTGCTGAATGTATAAATGGATGCTCTTGAGAGCTAACCATTTAGAGAAGACATAGGTTTTAACCTTTTTAACCTCTTGTATGCCAAATACTCCATTCAACACGGGGTAAACACAATTGCCCACATATGCGTTCACACCCAGAGGCAATTCAGAGTCACAGAGATCACCTTCATACAGATTTCTTTGCACCGTGGAAGGAAACCAGAGTTTTCATGAGGAGGATAAGAAAACGAATGAACGGAATCAAGTATCAGTTTAGGTTTGATCCTCTAGATGCCAAACAAACAAACAAACAAACAAACAAACAAACAAACAAACAAACAAACAAACAAACAAACAAACAAACAAACAAACAAACTCCTGCAAGAAGTATGACTCTGACAGCTGTGGATGAATAAACAGGAGAAGAAAAACGAAGATTACGTCATGTGGTTGACCACAGTTATAGATTTACAGACTTCATCACTCTCAGTGTGCAGCCAGCTGCTCGCGCTGTCTCTCCTGCAGTAATTGCCTCCTTTAAACTGTGGAAAGTGACTTTCTCATCTATACTTAGATATATTAACGTAACTTTAATTGCTTTTCTCACTAGATTTGCGGACTCTAATTAAATGTTATTTTTTTTGACCAATGAGCTTTTCAGGCGGGGTTGAGGACTATTGACTAAACTCCTGCAAAGCCAAAAGAGCCCAGAGAGCCCAGTGTGAATAAATGAGCGTCTCAGCTGTACAACCCCAGCAGATATTGGCTGTAATTACATCAGTATTTTTACATAAACATGTTGGGGTTTGAAACGTGATTTTCTGCTACGGTGGTGATTAACTGTGTGTTGCTCCACACTCCGTCTTCTACTCGATAAACATGCCATCCTGATCCTATATCATCTTGTGCATTGGTTTTTTATTACCGTGCATTTGTTTAAAAGGGATGAACTTGTGGATTCTTTCCACGTTCAGCTCATTTACAAAAAATAATATACACATTATGCTCCTAGCCAGTGTTTTTAATTCCCATAATATATACCTTTTTGGGGCAGTCATCAGTGTCAATGCACAGAAGAAAGCAGGGAGCTAAGGGGCTTATTTATATATATATATATATATATATATATATATATATATATATATATATATATATATATATGTGTGTGTGTGTGTGTGTGTGTGTGTGTGTGTGTGTATACACACACACACATTTTTGTATGTATGTATGTATGTATGTATGTATGTATGTATGTATGTATGTATGTATGTATGTATGTATGTATGTATGTATGTATGTATGTATGTATGTATATATATGTGTATGTATATATATATATATATATACTGTGTGTGTGTGTGTGTGTATACACACACACACATTTTTGTATGTATGTATGTATGTATGTATGTATGTATGTATGTATGTATGTATGTATGTATGTATGTATGTATGTATGTATGTATGTATATATATGTATATATATGTGTATGTATATATATATATATATATACTGTATATATATATATATATAAGGGTATTTGAATGAGTTGCTCGACACTGCATATACATTCATGAGACATACAAGGGAGAATAAAATACTTTGAATCATACAATGCACTATATATACTGAACGATATGAGCAGTACATTGCAGTGAAGTTCGATGAGAAAACTTTAATGATTGATTGTTGTGAAGAGTGGTATGTTTGATTTGACAAAGCTTGATCTGTCTTTTTTTTTTTTCAACCTCTTTCATTTTATTTCTTCTTTTCACCGCTGTGTATTTCGGTGTACTTTTGTTCATCACTTTCTTGACAGGCCTCATCCACAATACCACCCTACTCCTGTAATCTATTTACACACGTCTCTAAAGCGAATCTGATTATGTGATTGGAAATCACACGAGGTGAAAAACGCTTTTGCAATCATAAAAACACGAGCTTTACATTTTTTGGTTGAACCTACCAGCAGTTGTCTAAATGCTCCTTGAGGACTGTGGGTGTCGCTCTGATCTGCTGGAGTTATGGGAAGTGTCCTTGAGCAGGACAACGACTCCATTGTGGCTCTGTTCTCCTTCACTGAATCTGAATAATAATCACCTGCAGCGATGACTGATATGTCCAATAATCTACCAAGTTAAAGTTTCATGAAGAATTCAGATAAATAAAATCAGGTGCAGTGTGTGAAGTCTTTCGTCTTCTGTTCATCGATTTTCAGTGGCAGCGACGTTTCTGTCAGCCGCGCATCTAAATCTCACTCTTTATCCTCTGCATCATCTGGAAATTCCAATCGAGGAAGATCCATGCACAATGACGCTTCTGACACATGATGGAGACCGGGACACTTTCGATTGGTGAGGATTTGAGAGGAGAGTTAATGAGAAGAATCAATCTGGGATCAGGGGTAAAGCAGGTCTCACAGATGTGAGCAGTAAGACCGTGAAGCAGTCTAATCAAACAGCAACTTCACCAAGTGATACCCAGTAACCCTCCACAGATCTTTACATTAGAAAGGGATGTGATCAGGTTTAATCTGGACTCCAACAGCTGCGTTTTCATTTCTCAACATGTGTTTTTTTTTTTTTTCATTCTGTAAACTGCTTTGCAATTTAAAATGACGCAGGTCACAACTTTACATAAAAATTACATCAGATCCAATTCAGTTTTATTGCTTACTGCTCATATGATGGTTCAGGATGTATTTATTCTGGTTTCAGAAGAATTCATAGAATTATTTTCACCTGCAAGCTTTCTGACGTAACTTTCTGTTTGTTGACTGAAAGATCGACATAAAAAGGCCATACAAGTTTGTTTGGTTTGCTTTCGTTTATTGATTGTTAATAAATCCATTTTAGTTCAGGGGCCACATACAGCCCAGTAAAATAGTGCCATAATAATATTTAAATTTAAGATTTAGAGTATATCTTTGTTGTGGCGCAGAGTATAAGGGATGAAAATGTATGCTATTTTCACAAAACCAAACAATTACTATGGAAAATGACAACAATCTCAACATAAAGCCAATTTTAATGAAACCTCAAGGTGTAAAATACAATGAAATCCCCAAACTTCCTCTACAGCTGTTGCATTATGGGCGTTTTTACAAACTCATCCTGAGGCTAGTCTGACAGCAACGAGGTAACTAGCTTTCGACTCGAGAATTTTTATTTATTTATATATTTCTAATGTTTTCTTTGAAATTTTAAGCAATAAAAACGACAATTCTTTTACTAGTTATGGTCAGCAGGGAATCTTTACACGTACACTAAAGCGTATCTGGTCGTTTACAATAAATTATATTTTCTCTGCGTTTTAATGAAAGTATCATTACTTTTACTGTCAGTGTATTTCTTTCTATTGTAATTTTGCTCAAAATTTTAAAAAAATTAAATAAATTATGCCGGGAAAAATCCTTCCCATGACACACAGATTTGCATTTCTTGCTGTTTTACCTCCACTTGAAACTTTCTGGCCAAAGCAGACCTTGAAACCCACTGGTCCAGTGTATTCTGTATTGAATAAATTAGTAACACAGATTATTCATCCTCTCATCTTTCTGTCCGATTTATCTGAGCGGGGATGATGGAAGATGGAGTCTATGCTGGCTGACATTCAGTGAAGGGCACATTACGACCTTGACAGGTTACCAGACCATCACAGGGCTGATGTAGAGGGACTCTTAATATTTTAACAATTCAGGGTCATTACGTGTTTGGATTGCGGGAGGAGGACCAGGGAGAACAGGCAAACTCTATACAGGAAGGAAGAGAGCCTTCCAGTGTAGAAGGAAGAAGGCAGAGAAAACCTGCAAATAATGTATTAATTTTGACACTTTTCAATGAAGTAAAGCCCATATGATAATAACTTCCCACAGTGTAATCGGATATTTGAGCCATTATCATAATAACATTTTATTTCAATGATGTAATAAGATAACACATGACTGGAGTAGCGTTCTAAAAAAATCCTTTCAAGATATAATATTTCTAATAATGTAATAATGCATAATGGGGGCTGCATTTCTTGGAAATAATGGCTTTTTGCAGTTTACTCATTAAAAATAGGTGTAGTGGAGGGGATAGTCATTACATTATTGCCATGGTGTTATGTTCGGTATAAGGCGGCTGTGGCTCTGCTGGTCGTGTCTTAGTGCTGCCTTCATTGGTGTGTGAAAGGGTGAATCCATTTACCATTTATTGGCTTTATTCCATTCAGTTTGGCCAAAATTATTACATTATTGGTTGTTGTAGTCTGCTCTACACCTTCCTTTATGACAGTTTATAGAAGGTATGGTGGTGTAGTGGTCAGCCTACTTGCTATGAAGCGATCCCTGGTTTTGAGTCCCTGGTTTTGAGTCCACGAGTTTGCATGTTCTTCCTGTGTGTGGGGGGTTTCCTCTGGGCACTGCAGTTTCCTCCCACAATCCAGAAACCTGTGCTTGAGGATAATTGCACACGGGCTTCACCCCTCTTCAGCTGGAATTTGCTCCAGCAGATGCCATCAATAAGTTTTAATCATACAAGCAGACCAATAGCGATCCGCTGCAGTGTTGCGTTAAGAGAACTCCTCTATAAATGATGAGGTCACACTTTTCTTTGTCTGTATACCACGGTACCAGAGTGATGCAAGTATTTATGAGGATTATCCTAAGTGAGCCAGCTTTTAGTGATAATATATCAATAGGAAACAGCATGCTTTTAGTTGTAATGGAAGCCTATCTTTTATTAATGGGACTTTATTTATTGTTTGATTGGGATGCAGCACTCCCACTTTAGAGATGACTATAGCTGATTAGTTAAATTAGTAGACTGAATTTGGTGCCAAAGAAAATCTGAAACCATGTGGTTCTGGGTCTTCTCATATAGAAACTGGTTTCTGAGTTCCTTCATTAGCCTGAGCTCTGTGTAATAGAGATTATGCTGGGCTGTTATTCAGCTGGGCTCACTTCATTATGAACCGGTTTCAGATGTCTCCGAGCACCGCTGCCCACCCACTGCTCCGCTCTGAGACCCAGGCCAGGCCTGCCTGCTCCATTTACATCAGTGGCCACCACGATACGCTCTCAGAGACACTTAATACCTCCACAGAGGATCCAGAAAATGCAAAAATATCCATTAAGATGCAGCAAGCCTTTTGTCGGCATTCTTGCTTGATAGAGAACTCATCAATAATTCATCTCTTAGGAGATGTTCCCCTGTTTTCCAGGCCTCTGCTTGATTTTGCATTCATGTATATGACAATATAAACTGATTCTCTGCTTGTGTTTTCTGCCCTCGCCCTGCCACAGGCACAATGGAACGGCCTGACGGGACAAATAATTATAAACAAGACGGACGGCCTGCGGAAAGAATTTGATTTAGACGTCATCAGCCTGAAGGAGGACGGCTTGGAGAAGGTGAACCATCTGACCCACCACTACACCGTCCATGCAGGCCAGAATAGTGGACATTCACATAATACAGAGCAGAGTGGGATGAATACACCCAAACAAGGTCATTGCAAACTTATTCTATCCTTAAGTTGCAGGAAGATGACAATATACGGAATAATTTCACTGAGAAATACAGAACCCCTGATAAGTAGTGTCCTAATTATGCCTCAAAGAAGGAACTTTTCGAACTGCTTAGACACATTGCTCTTTCAGATAACTTGTAACTGTCTTTTTTCGACTCATAAGTTAGCGGATGTTTCTTTAATCACATTGACAATGCTGCTTTTAGTTTTGGCAGGTCATTAAGAAGCCTGTTATCTGCTCATGGTATCATAACTACAAAGAAATTAAACTCAAGTTAACATAGCTGGAAGTCAAACTTGAAATTATAAGAGGTTTTTTTGTCCACGTTTTCCTTAAAGCCAGCGTTCGCCATCATTGCTGAAGCTACGTTCGAGTCCAGGGCTCTGTAATTAAAATGCTTTCTCTTTATTATTTTTGCAAGACAATCGCGGGCAACAGCCGCCTGAATAAAGTGTGGAAAAAGGTCTGTACTTTGAGCTGCCTCGGCAGACTGACGGAGCATTGACGCTCGACAATTTGCTCTTCCTGATGTCTTTCCCCTCTTTCATTAAAATTGGTTCAGGTACAGGTGGGGAGGGAAAGCTTGTGTTTTGTGCTCTCCTCCTCTTATTGTTCCTTTCATGAATCTCTCATCTGTTTGGTTTTCCAAAGCAAATATTTCCTCCTCGTGCTTCCTTTCTCTGCATTTCTTCTCTTGATCATGCAAAAGCAACCTCACATGCTTCTTGTCCAATCAGTGCAGTTAAATAGTTGTTTGATTCTCCACAGATTGGCGTGTGGAACTCCCAAACAGGCCTCAATTTAACAGAAATCAACAAAGATTCGTCCACCAACGTCACAGACTCGATGGCCAATAGGACCCTCATTGTCACGACTATTCTGGTATGAAGAGAAGTAAAAAGAATCCTTGTCAGTGAGCATTGACGCAGACATATCATACTTCTAATGAGCTACAATAATGAGCCTATTCCTGTTTTCAGGAAAATCCGTATGTCATGTACAAGAAATCCGATAAGCCGCTGTACGGAAACGACCGCTTCGAGGGTTACTGCCTCGATTTGCTCAAGGAGCTCTCCAACATCCTGGGCTTCTCCTACGAGGTCAAACTGGTGTCAGACGGAAAATACGGAGCTCAGAACGACAAGGGGGAGTGGAACGGCATGGTGCGAGAGCTCATCGACCACGTGAGTACCGACCGATCGGTTTACCAGTGGCAGTAATCGGTGATCGACTGCCTGAGCTCATCGTGGTTCGGTCCTGTGTCAGGTCGCCGACCTTGCTGTCGCCCCGCTGACTATCACGTATGTGAGGGAAAAGGTGATCGACTTCTCCAAGCCCTTCATGACGCTGGGAATCAGCATCCTGTACCACAAACCCAACGGCACCAATCCGGGAGTGTTCTCCTTCCTCAACCCGCTGTCCCCTGACATCTGGATGTATGTGCTGCTGGCCTGCCTCGGTGTCAGCTGCGTGCTCTTCGTCATCGCCAGGTAAAAGTCCCATCATTCACTTTGATGTTTTTCACTTCATGGGAATTTTGTCACTACACATTTAATATGTATATTTAATTCATTTAGTTCACCTTTATTTTACCATGTAAGTCAATGAGAACCAGTTCTCATTAACAATGACGACCTGGCCAAGAGGCCACGGTACCTTAATATGAGAGCCGGAGATGAAACTGTTTTCATGTATGATAAGGACAATGTAAATACAAAAAAATGGAATCGACAAACATCTTTGAATCTTTACACTTTGCGAAATTTCCTATTGGTTGAAATATTTATCTGCAGAATGCAGGATTTCAGTACAAATGTGACAAGCAATTCAACTGTGTGTGGGAACTCCTTAGTCCTGGGGTGTCAAAACAAAGCGTGGGTCAAAACCGGCCGGCCAAAGGCTCCAGTCGGTTCTGCCAAACCACCAAGCAAATTGTAAACGTTTCAAAGAAAACAATGAGTCTCATTCAAACACATTTATTCTGAGGAGTCGACACAATACACCACTGAGACTTGAGCTGAGATATAAATGATGCTGCTGTGAAAGCTCAAAGCCAAAAAAACACAATACAGTACAACCTCTATAGGAGACGATTTTTTGACATTTCATTATATTTTTAAGCAGAAGGTTTAATCAAAATTAACTTTATGTTGAGATTGTACTCATTTTCCATTGTAATTGTTTAAAATTTGCACAACAACAAAGAACAACTTTAAAATTTTAATTTAAAGGTTATTATGACACTATTTTAACTGTCTGGCCCACTGAAGATGACATCTGGCACTTGGACTACAATGTTGTGACACGTTGCTGCCTTATCAGTACTGTAGAAGAATTCCTTTTTATCATAACTTCTGATTACACTACACATTTGAAAATTGGAATCATTGATGTCCCTGTTTTGACTGGGCATGCTGTTTGGCATTTTATTTATTAACTAATTAAATAATTGTCTATTCTATTTTACATTTTTTGTTAATCTTATTTTACTTATTTCATTGTATTATCTTGTCTTTTATTATACATTAATTAATGTAGTTTTCTTATTCTCTTCAATTTTTTTTTCATCGTCTATCTTTTATTTTACTTAGTTAGAGAAAGAATAAATCCATATATTTTCTGCTTTGTTGAATGAAAACAATAATTAAACAGAAAACAACTCTGGTTTTCCACAATCAAGATATCAATAACAAGTCAAAATGAGCTTAGAGCCACATATTAGTGAGTACATATCAGACATTGATGATTTTAATACACTAAAATATGGATTTCCTATTTCTTTATTTGTGACTGTTGAATCCATCTCTTTCAGGTTCACTCCTTACGAGTGGTACAACCCTCACCCATGCAATCCAGACTCAGACGTGGTGGAAAACAACTTCACTCTGATAAACAGTGTTTGGTTTGGAGTTGGAGCTCTTATGCAGCAAGGTATGTTCACTACGAGTAATTTATGGTCGCTGAAACACAGTGCAAACTCCATTTTCTGATGATTTATTTGATTCTAAAACACCTCACAGGGTCTGAACTGATGCCTAAAGCCCTCTCCACGAGGATCGTCGGTGGGATCTGGTGGTTTTTCACACTGATCATAATCTCCTCGTACACTGCCAACCTGGCTGCCTTCCTCACCGTGGAGCGGATGGACTCACCCATCGACTCTGCGGACGACCTGGCCAAGCAAACCAAAATCGAGTACGGTGCCGTGAGAGACGGCTCCACCATGACCTTTTTTAAGGTAACCTACTGTCAATATTGCAGTAAATACAAATTAGATGGGAGGATGCCAACAAAAGCATCAAGTCTGAGCTCAGATAGCTTGATGGCCTTCAGCTTGGATCCATCAGTGCAGAAGTGAGTCGGGCAGGAATCTTACGGCTGAAGGTCTGTGTCTGTTCCTATACATCAGTGTGCACGCTGTTATTCCATAAAGATTCAAAGGATTTATTGTTTTACTCGTCACACAACCAGCAGTTTATCTGGATTTATGGTTGAAATTGAATAAACTTGAACAGATTTGCACTGGCTTGTCACATCCCATCCCCTGCCACGCCTCAGAATAATTGTTCCAGTCAGCAGTTTGTCTGCAAGTGCTAAACAGAATAAATCAAAGAAGACAAACAAATGTCGGACGTGTCAAAATCATCTGTTCTGTCTGAAACTCGCTGTTGTTATTCATCAAGAAACATTGTTTTAATCTTCCGCAAATCCCGATCCTGCCTCAACAGAAATCTAAGATCTCGACTTATGAGAAAATGTGGGCCTTCATGAGCAGCCGGAAAAACACGGCGCTGGTGAAGAACAACCGGGAGGGGATTCAGAGGGTCCTCACCACAGATTACGCTCTCCTGATGGAGTCCACCAGCATCGAGTACATCAGCCAGCGCAACTGCAACCTCACACAGATCGGAGGCTTGATAGATTCAAAGGGCTACGGTGTGGGAACACCAATAGGTAAGAAAGTAGAGAACTATGCAGCAACAATATTAACCAATAAATGCGTCATTTATAATATTCAGTATCATTTGACTATCGTAACCTTTAAACTGACTCAAGGGTCTGGAGTCAATCCCAGCTGATTGTCGGAGTATAAACAGGACAAACACAATAAAACATATTCAGATTCACAACTATGGACAATTTTAATTCACCAATTAACCAAATGTGTTCGGATTGTGAGGAAAAAAACTCCCACATACCCACACACCAATCATATCAATTAATAACACAAATATGTCAAACATAGTGTGCATGTTAGGATCCAATTCTTCTAAAACAATAACTAGAATTTTATTATTTAACCTTTTTCTTTTAAGGCCCGTTTTACTCGACAACCTCTGAAAATGCAGGGTTTTGTTTTTCTTTGGCGTTGCCACATCAGAAAAGTTTCACATTTACACAAAGTTTGGAAAAACATGTTTGGCAGAAATGCTGAATGTTGAGTGATGTAGTTGTCATGTTGGGCCACTAGTTGGCACTGTTGAATGTTTTTGTTTTCAAACATGCAGCAGAGAACAATACGCTATAAATTTTAACAATGGCGAGTGCACAGCCCTTCATGTGGACGGATGATGAATTTGGATTCCTACTATGGGTGAGCCTCAACTATAAAACTATCAAGTCCCAGGAGAACATGGACTGGGAGTCGTGACACTCCGGAGGCCACCGTTGCATGAACTATTTCACGTGGCCCTGGCGTTGCAATAGCAGTGTGTCCACCATCTACATGGAGACGGTGTTTTCTAACCATTTTCAGAAAGTTCCGCCGTGGGAACGTTTTCCGAAAGTTGCATTTTCAGCAGCATTGTCATGTAATGGACACTCAGAACGCAATGAAAGTTTTGCGTTTTCCCCTTCGAAGGTTCACTATTAAAAAATGGCATTTACTTTTTTTAAAAGCCTCAACACAAGTACTCATTTTTTTTTACTTAATTTTTAGAAATCAGGGATTAATAACGTTTAGATTACAACAATACAAGTTGGGCCGCACGGTAGCACAGTGGTTAGCGCTCTCGCCTCACAGCGAGACGATTGCGAGTTCAAGTACTGCCCGGCGTGTGGAGTTTACATGTTCTCCCCGTGTGTGAGTTTCCTTCCACAAGTCCAAAAACATGCATGTGAGGTTAATGGGTGACGCTAAATTGCCTCTAGGTGTGAGTGTGGTTGTTGGTCTCTGCGTGCAGGATAAGTGGTGAAGGTGAATGGATTGATGGAAGTTGTGAAGCGTAAAAACAATTTCTCATACAGAAATAATCAACAAGTGACTGATTTCTATTACTTATAATGGCACTAAACACTATGACCTTTAAAATTCAATTAATAATTGCAATTATGTGTTTTATAGCAGAGGGGAGTTAACTGTGGAAGATAAGATATTGAAATGTCAGATTTTTTCTGTTGCAGAACGAAAAAACGAAACAATCATGTGACTGTAATCTGGACGTTTTGTCTTGCAGGCTCCCCTTACAGAGACAAGGTCACAATCGCCATCCTGCAGCTTCAGGAAGAAGGGAAGCTGCACATGATGAAGGAGAAATGGTGGCGAGGGAACGGCTGCCCAGAGGAGGACAGCAAAGAGGCCAGCGCCTTGGGCGTGGAGAACATCGGGGGAATCTTTATAGTGCTGGCGGCCGGACTCGTGCTCTCGGTTTTCGTAGCAATCGGAGAGTTTATTTACAAATCCAGAAAAAACCTGGACATTGAGGAGGTGAGTGTGGGCCAGTGCGAGTGGCACAACAAGTATTGAACCGAGCGAGGGGACTCGGTTGGAGGACCGGCGGGAAACTACCACACGTTTGTGTTGTCATCGTCTTTGCAGGACTACAGCGATCGCTGGGCCAATCGGAAGAAAAAAAAAAAAAAAAAAACATTTAAAAAAAAAAAGTTTGAATGTGTTGAACTGCATTGTTACAATCAAAACAAATAAGTTTTTTTTTTTTAAAACGCAAAGTTTTTTTGTTTCCGGTAGGTTTAATGTAGCACAGAAACATTTTTAGTCTTGATGGGACGGATACATGAGAAACCCTTCTTATGATGACGGATGGTTGCTGACTTCTGGCATCGGGACAACTTGACCATCTTGGCCTTGAAGTTTTGTTTTTTTTTTGCAAAAACTTTGTAACGTTGTTTTGTGTGAAAGAAACATCGTCGTCACACCGTGACGATACCTGAGGCGTCTGACGATGCGTCTTCTCAGCTGCCGTGTCGATTTGATCTACTGCAATTTGTCTGAAGGGATTCTGGTATGTCGTTACATTACATTGGTATTACATTACATTACAGCGCACACAAACTTTGATACAACTGCACTACTTACCACCTTTGTATGTAGTCATGTACTCCAGAAGGAAATATTTTGATTTATTCAGTGACAGTTGTTTCCAGTTTGTTTATGAATGAGTACCCCCCCCCCCCTCAAGATTTTAAACATGAAGTTGCTTAATGTCTGTACTTTTTTTTTTCTCTCTGCTTTTTGTATAATATGACATTTATGAACATGCATATATAAGTTTCGTCATGTTGGAATTGTTTCAGAATGACTAAAATTATGTGGAAATATGACGTCCTTCAACTTTTATTCCTGTGGTTTCGTTCACTCCAATGATGAAGTTCAGGCAATTGGGAACGTGGGTTGGGAAAGTCCGAGTTCAGAGTTCAGAAGCAGAAAAGTCGCGTGCGTTCTCATCAGAAATATAAGTCAACAGCATGACGCCTGTAAGGTTCATTATTCCTGCACATCGTTCTCACTCACTGGGGATTACAGTTTGATTTGTTTGTTTATTTTAGAGGCATTAGCTGAGCTAATCCAATCAGATTATGTTAAATTTCCACTTTCCCAATGGGAAGTCTGAACCTTCCCACTTCTTACTCACGAACACGCCAAGACTTTCCACACATTGATGGTTTTCTTCACTGGATGACTGAACTATAGATGGACGAATGCTGCGAAGTTGCTGCCTTTGCTTTACGACATTTTTGCCACTTTCTCACTTGGAGGTTAGTATTTCCCATATCCGAGTGAATCATGAACACATTAGAACTATGCAAATAGCCTGTCAAACTAGAGATAAACAAATGCTGCCACGTTCTCAAATCAGCTTCCCTGAGCGATCCTAAACTTCCCACACGGAACTGAGAACTTTCCCACTTTCTTGTTTTTCATGAACTCACCAGAACTTTCCCACTCCCTTCTTACTTATGAATGCACCATAACTTGGTATGCGCAGCACTTCTTCTTTACTGGAGGGCGGTACAGATGTCTCTCTCCTAAAATCCTCATTTTCCCACTGGGAAGTCTGAACTTTCCCTCTTCCTGGTTGCTTGTGTTTCCACCGTTTCTTTGCACAATCAGCCGGCTTTACATTTACCGGATGGCGACACAGTATAGTTGCATAAATGCTGCCATGTTGTCAAATTCAATTCCAGTGACTCCTCCTAAACGCCCCACTTTCCCGGTTGGATCTCGGAACATTCCCATTTTCCAGTTCATCATAAAAGCATGATTATTTTTGCTCACTCACTCTTTTCCTCCAGCTTCACAGGGGAAGCTGTGATTGTTCAATTTCCTTCTTTGATGGGTTGCTTTGAGAAGGCATTTTTCATGTTGTTGTTTTGAATCTTCATTCATAGATCTGTTTGTTTCTCGGGGGAGATTTCATTGGTACACAGTGATACACTATAGAAAACCTCTTTCAAAAACTAAACTGTTCTGCAAACCACTCAGACTGCAAAGAAAAGAAAAGAAAATCCCATCATTCCAATACGGCATTGTTATTCACGCATTTAAAACCGTGTGCGAGAATGGATTACCAATGCAAGGAATTGTAAAGTGGAGAGAAATGGCCTTTGAATTCCACATTAAAGCGGATGATCACTAAATCCAGCTCCACTGAAGACACATTTCACGGGCTTCGACAGCAGCTCCTCGTAACCCGGAGACAAGTTTCGCTTTGTCGGCTAAAACCCGCTCCTCACCTCAATCAGGCTTAACATTTTAAATTCTCATTAAGAATTGGATTGTATGTATCTAGAGTGTAAAACCAGCAGCATCCAGACTTGGGGTGCACACAGCAGACTGTGGGTAAACTCTGCACAGAACACCAGTCTCATATAAATACACTGCGTACTGCTCACTGTCACAGAAAAGGGGAAATCATTCAGAGGAAATTATATCTATGCACCTGACAGGCGACAACCAGACTGACGATTCTGTCTCTATAATTTTCAGATTTGTGTCACATTTAAGAAGGCACGGACACTCAATTTATAAAAATCACATCGTGTTTATCCGATGCAGCGTCCTAAATAACTACCGTGGAACAACATGGCCGACAGCGTCTCATGGATGTGATTACACACGAATATTTAATGAGTGCCTCGTGCTGCGTTCATTCTCGACCTACACATAATGACGGAGAACAGCCTGCAGTGTTGTTAAATCTTGGCTACAGTGTGCATCAGTAGACATATAAGTGTGTGTTTTTACAGTGTAAACACACAAGTAATCACGAGGATTCCCAAGGTCCAAGTAGGATATAACAGTTTCAATCATCTAGAATTGCACAGTGGCAGTATAAATGTAAGTATCGAGCACAAATCTAATTACATAGGTCTTTTTTTTATTTATTATTATTATGTGGTTTCACTTCACAGTTGCCTCCCGTTTTCCTTTTGGTCAATACTGTTGGTTTACAGTCCTTTCTGGAGATCGCTCTTTTTCAGTTGTGGTTTTCATTGCTGTTATAAAGGAACTTGGTAGAATGAAGACGACAAATAATAATAAAAAAAAAAAAAAGACTATTTACTGCTTTTTACAATAATAAGAATTTACATTCAGAGGCAATATCAGAGTCACCAAATGATCTCCAATGCATCATTTTAGATTGTGGGAAGATACTGAAGTACAAGCAGAAAGCCTTGTGGATGCATGCTCAGGGAGAACAAACTGCACACAGAGAAGTGCCTGTAAACCAGAGATATTCTCACTGTGAGGCGACGATGCTTTGAATATCGACCACTTTCCAATAGTGAAAAGGAATCAGGCATAATAGTGTTGAAATGGTGGATAAAGCAGCATTTTCAATGAAGAATATGTGTCCAATTAATTGCACTGCTTCAGTGAATATTCAAACTTAACACGGTTTGACAGCGGTGAATTATCTTTGTTGTTACAGGATAGTTTTTGATTTAGATTAACGCAAGTGAGGAAATGTTCAAAACAACAAGTCAGGTACTGGTGATCTGGGGTGTGAGGATATAAAGCGGATCAAAGAGTTCATTCAGAGTGCCTGGTTGTCAGTGGTAATATAAGCAAAATACAGAACCTTTTTATTTTTATTTTTAAAAGCAATCGACACGCGTTCGTCAAACGCATGAATAACCCACACTGTGGGACACTGTTCAGAGAATGACGGCTTCCTTTAAGCTTTTGTGGATTTTTTTTTCTGCACTGTTAAGCTGAAAAAGTGACTCGCTGCTGGATCTAACCCTCACGATAGCAAAGTTAATTAAAAAGCAATGCAACCGACAGAATCACAGGCATTTTTTTCTTCTTCTTCTTTTTTCCACCCGGCTCTTGACACTGATGAGTTCTGACAATTTCCCCATGACTAGTAAAGTAATACTCTGATATGAACTCTGTTCCTTTGAAGCTTCTTCTTCTTCTCCTTTCTGTGAATGCGGCCTTTTGAATGCAACACGGAGAAGACTGTTTGAGACAACAAAACAAGTGTGAGTGTAATCTCTCAGTGTACAGCCAGCTGTTAATCTGAACACTGTAGATCAGGGTGCTACTGTATAGCTGAAGGGGGGCAACACGTTTCTCTCATCCCTCTGCGAGATTACAGTATTATGGCCTTCATTTATATAATCTCGTCAACGCTATACAGCCCCCATCTCTGCACCGCCCCCCCAAAATGAAGTTCATAGTCACTTGGGCCTGTAATCAGTCGGGATGTAGTTGCTCAGCAGCTTATAAGACTTATGTCGCGCTGCTCGAAGGTCATGGACCTTATGCTGGCATTGATTACAAGCATTGTGGTGCTCTTCAGGATTTTGACTCATGCTATAGACACATATGGTGTCCACATAGATCAGTGCAGGGACCTTGTTCTTATTTACATCTGAAAAGACGCGTTAATGCTGTGAAAAGGACGAAATCTGAAGGCTAATTGATGTTTGTTCGGGTGAAAACAAACATGATCAGAGCAAAGGTTTCACTGTTTGTAGAATCGAACTGTGTTTTTCCCCTCTGAGATTTCATGAAAGGAAATTTTTTTAATTCTTTTTTTACAACAATAATCCTGCAATTGATGTGTTACTGTTTGTTTGACAAGACCTAGTAGATAACATGCATCCATCTCTCTGATTAAGATAAACAGTATATAGATGTTGATAGTACCACACACACACACACACACACACACACACACACACACACACACACACACACACACACACACACACACACACACACACACACACACACACACACACACACACACACACACACACACACACACACACACACACACACTTCGGTCTGTAAGCAAGCTAACTTCCCAGATGTTTTGATTTCTAATCCCAGTTTTTCCCTCTCCGCCTCCTAATCCCTGCTACCTAAGTAAAGTCTCTGAGGATAATAGCAGGATTTATTAGTTTTATAAAGTTTATTTTAAAAGGATTCTTGTGATAAAAGCAAACAAAGTGTCATGAGGTGTATTTTGAAGGAGGATGTTCTCAACAGGTTTTTGCTGTTTTATAAAGAGGAAGAGAGAAAGAAAATGATATTGGATGGAAACAAATGACAGAACTAAGTGAAAGATTCCCAGCCACAATCTTTTAAAAAAAATTTTTGGGGAGGGGGAAGAAAAAATATAGGCTTTGACACAGAAGATATATCAAGACAGATACAGAGTTCAGGGGGGCTTTGCATTAATCTCACGTTATGACAGTTTAAGGTTTTGGTATTCTGATGAATTCCAGGATTGGGCTTTAACTGCTTTCATTTTGTTTGCTGGTCTTTAATCTTCTAACCCTGCGTTCTTAATCAGAACTCAGAGCAGGTTTTTAATCTCGCATGAATGAGGCCGCGGATTATGGGCCCCTGACCTTGCCATGCCGCGCAGCTGCTTCCTCCTCAAATCAAGTCTCTCGTACTGTGTCGCTGGCAAAAGAGGATAATCTTACTTTTGCACTACAATGCTCCAAAATCTAAACTGTGTGTAAAAGACACAAACACCGGGGAAGAATCCTAATTTTTGAAGAGTGGGAAGGGGGTGATTTTCGGAACAGATCTCATAATTCTTTTGTACTTACCTGCTTTGACTTGAGGATTTCCTGCAGATGTGTGTCACAGCAGCACAGATCATATCTGATTTCCGCAGTATTATCATCTTCTAATCCCTCTGACTTTTAGACGCACCACTACTCGCCAGGTTTGGAGTCGCAGCTCAGCGTGGGGCGGAGAGTTTGCCTCTCAAAGACACGTATGGGTTTTTATGAGCTGCTTCAGGGCTGCGGGCATAATTACCACTTTAACCTTGAGGATTCTTTTCTGACGAAAACAAGATGAAATTGCTTTTTCTTGCATTGTCCCAAAGTGCAACCGTGGCTCTTCTAAAGGACACAAAACACCAATTCATATCAGACGGCCGGAAACAGCTTGACAAGATTGCTTCTTCAACTCTCCGAGACCTTCTTTAAAATGGGTTTTCTATTTAATACCAGTGTGTTTGACCGAGTCTATTATGAGATTCCCTCCACTCTGAAATGAGAGCGAGCACTCGGAGCGGTGTCAGCGCACATTACGGCTTCAGAAAGGTTCAAACCATAACAAATGTTTATCCAACATTTTGTGTGGAGATGAATACTGACAGCTTGGCACCGGGGCCAGAGGGTCTACGGAGAGAGAGAACGGCGAGCAGAGAAACTAATTGTGTTTAGGGTGTTTTCCGTCTGGAGCGGTGGACCGACCTCTGCAATTAAATCTACATAAACAACGAGGCAGTTGCTTGCAAAGAAAAAGCAGCTTGGTTTGGCTCATTCGGGCTTTTCTCGAGCTCTGACCCCACGTGACTTTAAAATCCAGTCGTATGCTGAAACACGGCGGCGTCTGTGTGAGAACCGCTCTGCTGGGGGGGTGGGGGTGGGGGGGGGGGGGGGCCTCACACACACATTATTATTATTAAAACTATTATTATGGAGTATAATGGATGGATGAGGACATCAGTGCAGTGACTAAATGCTGAGAGAAGCAGCACGCAGGTTGAAAGAACAAACCTACAAGTGAACTGGACGTAGTGATGTGGACTGATCAGCCACTACATTATGACCACCCGGCGTATCTTTTCATACCTTTTGCCACCACAAAAACCCGTTGGGACTCCGCAAGACGTCTTGACGGTGTGCTGTGGTGTGTGGCCTCGAGATCCAGATCGCACGTCCTTTAAATCCTGAAAGGTTGCAAGGTGGGACATCTCTAAAGCTCTGGATTGAGAATTGGAACTAAAGGTGACGAGTTATGTTCCGCAAATCATAAAGAGTGTATACGGTGTGGAGCAATACTTTTAGGTGGTACGCGTCACGGTAACACCAACAGAGAGCCAAGACTTCAGGGATCACATATTCCGCTTGTGCACACTGAGAAATAGACATAAGCAGAGAATTTGAAAATCACCGTTTCCTGACTGGATTCAGTACTATGAGTACTATGAGTACTATGAGTGCTATCCAGGTAAGCACATAGAATTCTTCAGAGGAGTCCATCCGTTCTTTTACTTCTCATGAGGTAATTAGAGGCGCTCACAGCAGAGGTCAGGGGTCAGCATGAGGTTTGAGCTACATTATTTCAGTGAGTCTTTACCATCCGAGACTCTGTTTGCCAGAACATCACTTGTCCTTGCTTGGCCCACTTTTCATAGATACTGGCCACCGCGGATGAGAAAACCCCCGCAAGAGAAGTTTGTAGCTGGAGTGGGAGATTTACTTCAAATCCTTACAAAACATTCACTTGCTACCTAATACATCCCACCTACTGAAATATGCCATGACAAATAAATCATCAGTAGTCTTAAAGTTTTCCCTGATGACAGTACAATGCTCGAATATATTTTTGTTAAAATCAATATTTTCCAACCAACTAACTATTCTTTTCCAACAGATGCATCTTATAAATAAACATGAATATGATAGAAACATTCATTTACCTCAAAACAGGGAAACTTCCAAGTTTTATACATAACATCTGTTGTTGTTTTTGTATTTTTTTTTTAACTGAAGGCCATAATCATAACCTTTTAGTTTATGAGTGTAGAAATAACTGACAACAAAAAGTGGGACATGACTCCTTCCATCGAGAGTGAGCTGTATAAATCCTACGTCTGCATCTGGGCGGATGTCATTTACACCTCACGTTCTTAATTTCCTGCCTTCTCAGTCTTGGGAGTATTTTTACTCTTCACTTAGTTTAAGTCATTTATCAGCTTAATGTCAGCCTGCCTTCATTTGCAGGCCTTTGTTTGCTCTCCTCTGCTGCCTCTCCAATCATTATTTTCAGAAGATGAGTTTAAGGCTGTTTTTTTTTTTTTTTGTCATTTAGCCAAATGATCTATTTCTAGAATCAGCAAAACTGGACTTTTTTGGGTGTGTGTTGGGGATTTCTCCTAAAAAGGAATCCAAAACAAATCTCAGCAGAACCTACAGGGGCAATTAACCTTGAAAAAGTTCGGGTAGTTGGTGTGGTGGGGGTATACTGCCACCTACTGGCCAGACTCCGGTGATGCACGTTAGATACATGGATGAGCCTTCAACAAATGAAACACTGAAAATTAACAAAATGCCGTTTATTTAAATCTGTAATTCATGAAAGCATTTGATAGAAAATACTAAACATGCATGAATGCCACCGATATCGGCTCTGGGTTTATGTGCGACGGTGCTCGAGAGATGAACAAAGATTTCCTTTCGCTTTCTGGATTCACACTTTACTACTGCATAAGGCACAATTTGCATGAAACAACATACTCGCTTATGCTTCTGTTACAGTCTCAGAGAAACTAGTACCATCTGTCAGACGGAGGTTGGCAGGTTTTCAATAAGCTGTGGATTAGCAAATCAAATTATGAATTAATGTAAGCAGTGACGCTTTTCTAGTTAACCTACTGGAATTTGATCCGTTAGTGCATGACAAAAAGAAAATAGCATAGTTGTAAAGTATAATGGATACAGTAGAGATAAGTCAAACAATAGACTAATTAGCCTAAAATGCAAGAAATATTTGCTTTTCATAACAGTTTTTGCACGAGTCTGCGTGTGTGTGTGTGTGTGTGTAGTGTCAGGTTATGAGTTTTCCTGAGAAAAACAAATATACTTTAAAGGAGATGGAAAATTTTGAGAATTACCTGAACACTTCCTGCACCATTAACATGACGACTATTGAACTGTGTGTCTTCTACACTGAGATGCAGAGTAGAAATGCAGCAAAGGAAAGGATTGGGGAACTTGAGCTATCTCTACTGGGCAGAACGTTGTTCAGTAAAACACACAGGAAAGCACGTGTATCCCAAAAGAGGATTACAGTATACAATCTGAGTCCACCTTTGACCCGTGGTTCTGCATAAATTGTCTGGAGTCAAATTATAAGCTGTTGTTCATGTCCAGACAGGCGTTGAGCAAATTTGCAGTGACGGAGCAGCCCGATTCCTCCGCGCCGGCCCGTGAGGGGGAGATCTGAACCGAGTCTGCCGGGAGTCCGCCTCGCTCGGCCTCCGAGGAACAACTTACCATCTCGATTGTGATCTGCGACTCCTCCGCTTTGACGGAGTCGGAGATCTGCGGGGACAGTCTGGCGAGGAGCTGCATGGGGTCCAGGGGCGGATCAGAACCGCAGTCGATGCTCACACTCTTGCACAGGCCACACAGGCTCTGCTGCATGTCTTCCAGGTTCTGCTCCAGCTCCGTTTGCTCCTGCATCAGTCGCTCTTTCTCATTTTTCTGTTTGAAGAGTAAAGCAGAAATCAAGCCCACAACTTTTAGCACTTTATAGTCCATGACATGAAATTTGGCATCCAAAAGTCTTCATCTCCCGTGAGTCAATACTTCGGACATTCACCTTTAGTCCTACCAGGTTTGCACAACTACAGACTGAAATATTTGCATATTCTTCTCTGCGGAAAAGCTCAGTCAGACTGAATGGAAAGCATCTTTTGCAAGTCACTCTATATATTGTTAGAAAGACAATACGTTGTCGTCTCATAAACATGGTGATTTCAATAAAGGTATCTCCCCAGGCATGCATCGGTTTTCTCTGGCGACCTCCCGCAGTAGAAAAACGTGTGCTTGAGGTTGATTGGTGACTCTAACCTGCCTGTCGGGAGTGAAAATGACTGGTGACCCGTCCAGAAATAGAAAATGGATTTTAGTCATTTAGAGAGAACTCACTAGTTTTTTGATTTCACATTCTAGCTGGTGAATGCTGTCCAGCTTCCTCTTCCGGCAGCGTTGTGCGGCCACGCGGTTTTTGCTCCGCCGCCGAACGTCGTGGACGAACTCCAGCTGATCGTTGGTCAGGTTGTGGTGTCTCAGGAGCTGCTGGAAAGCGCTCCGGTTCAAGGCCGAGATCTGCTCCACTGGGAAAGGGAGGTGGATCTGAAAATTAGAAGTTTATAAGTCAGATTTGTCATTCTAGTACATTCAAATGCAATAGAAAAGACATAAACTGTATTACTAAATGACCTCTGCCGCTCGTCTCTTGTTGGCCTCAGCATCTCCGTCCGTGTCCAGGTCCGATTCGTCCCCAGAGTTGAGTGAGGACGACATGTAGGGGCTCTTCTCTGCTTGGGACAAACTGTCAGCCTGCGCGGCGGGTTCATCGCCCGTCCCGAGGCCCCTGAGGAAGGGACAGTCCCCCGTGCTGGAACTCAGGTCCAGCTGTTTAAGCCAGTGAAAGTCTGATGCTTTTGCCAGATTGTTTTGGTCGATGGGATCCAGAGGGAGCGACGGGGCCTGAGCTGGGCAGAGGTCAGACCAAAACCCCTTCGCCAGATGTTCTGCAACTTCCCGCTCAACACGACTCCTCTCTCCAAATCCCTCCTCGGGGCTCAGCACGCTCAGCGTGGGGTCTGAGAGCTCACCTGCAATCCCTCCTCCGAGGGCGGTCTCACTGCCCTGCAGTAGTGCGTCGCAGTGCTCTCCCCCCGGGGCCTGGAGCGGGCACGAGCCGGGCTTACAGTTGGTTTCAGCAACAAGAGTCTCAATAGACTGTTTAATATCTCTGTCCGCTGACTCCATGAGTTCTGGTGGATTCACTTCCCCGGGGGTTGGCAGCTCGCAGGGTAAGCTGCAATCTGCCAAACTCAACCCGCTTTGATTGCACACGTTTCCCATCTCTAAAATGTCTCCCTCGGAAAACTCAGAGGAATGATCTGTTTTGTCAGAGTCCGAGCACGGCAGGGACAACATGGGGCACACCCCGTTTGCGGTTAACTCCAGAGATAAAGGGGCCATTTGTGGTCCGCAGTTCTCCAAACAGAAGGGTTCCTCCCTGCTGCCTGCCTGACCCTGTGTGCTCGGAGAACACTGTGATGGGAAGTTTGTTTGCTCATCGTCTCCTGAAGGCACTGAGCTGTGTGACTGAAATGATTCTGGTCGGCCACTCTTTGAGCCCGAGCCAAAACTGGCGCTGGGGCCTCGGCTTTGGCAGCAGGTTCGCTGCCTGACCTCCTGCGAGGTTCTCTTGCCCTCGGAAAACTTTGGGATGAGAAAATCAAAGCATGCTGACTCCAAGTTGTGAAATCCTAAAAACTCAGCACAGCTGTGGATGGCGTGGATGTTTTCTTTGGTGAAAAGCAGCTTTGATGTGTAGGCAAACTGAAGCAGAGGTTCAAATCCGTCCACCGTCACCTGCAAGGGGACAGACGAAGGAAATGGCTGAGACATAATAGAAAGTGGCAAAAGGCAAAAGTAAAAGGGAGTCACATATATCTTGGGCTGAAATTGGTACATTTATATAATAGCACATTAAACAAAGCTAAAAGAATACGGCAGTGTCATCGGAGCGCCGACCTCGTCAGGCAGGGTGATGATGGGATTGTGTCTGGCCACATTAGCGACCCTGCTGTGGAAGTACTCGCTGCAGGAGGCCAGGACGGAGCGATGGGCCCGGAAGCTCCTGCTCTCCACCAACACCGTCACGTCGCACAGGACGTCCTGCTGCCGCTGCTCGTCCAGACACCGCAGGACGTGGGTGCTGTGCGGCGCAGACTCGAAGGTGAACACTGACACGCGGGGAGCCTGGAGCGTCATGGTTCCTCAGAGGTCAGCCTGAGAGACAGAGGAAGCACGGTGCAGGGAAGCATCACGGTCACACCATGCCACACTGATCTCCGCCAAGACTAGGAAATGTTTCATTAGTTACATAAGAGTTTACTCAAGTAGAAATACTTACTGAATAACCGAAGAAAATATGCGGTATAAAGCCTTACAGGGTAAAAATTAATATCTTGTTAACTTATAAATCCTATCTACTTTAGTGTGGAGAACTCTTTCTGGTTCACTAAATATCTTCGATCGTCTCAGAACGAAGATTTTACAGCTCTGATGATGATTTGTGTAGATTTTGCTGATATTTATCAAAACAATATATATATATATAAGTATTTTACACAAACTTTTCAGCAAGTTAATTGCAGTCCGTGTGGATTTTGGGGTGCCAAACTCATTTCAGTTCAGAGGCCACATGCAGACTAATTTCGGACGGGTAAAATAGTCCCATAAAACTGTCTTTAAATAAAACATTTTAAGTTTTGTTTTTTGTTGTGGTGCAGAGTACATGCGTTGAAAATGTCTATATGTTCACAAAACCAAACAATTACGACCAACAAACAACTCAAATCTCAACATAAAGCTGGGAGTCACGTTATGGAATTGACTTAGAATTGTGTAAATCTCTGTTGTGCTTCAAAAAAAAGAAACAGTGAAATGTAAAATAATTATTGGTTACAGTGAAAAATGGCTGAAATCAGAAATGATTAAGAAGAATAACGGAGCAAGTTTTAGCTTTTTTCTTCCATCTTCTTTTGTATTATTTCTGTTCTGTTTGTTTTCTCTTGTATCACTGGTGTCCTGGGTAACTTTTTAAGAGTTAGGCAAAAATAAGTCTACAGAAATTGTAAAAAAAAAAAAAAACAGGTGCCCACTACTCTTGACAAGCTTGTTTTAAAATAATCAATGTATTATTATTATTATTATTATTATTTGTTTTAACAATTGGTGGTTTGGCGGGGTGGATTTAATCCTCCAGTTTTGATGTTTGACATTCCTGTGTTAAACCCTCATTTTACTCAAATTACTCAGTCACTGAAAATTAACAGCAGATGGTATACTTAATAAACAAACTAAAAAAGCGAATTATTTTATTTTGACATTGAGGTGACACTTGTAGAAACACCACCGATTCAATTCACATAGTAACTTGTACACAAACTGTTTGTTTGTTTAAAATGGCCCTGCTCACAGCTGTTTATTCTCATGGGTGTAAATAATAAGGCAATAGGGAATATTTTCCAGTTACGTAACCCATGTAATCATTTTGTTCCAACTTTGACTCACTAACCTAATTTCATTCAGTGATCCAGCACATGCAGCTAATCATTAGTCACTGCAATTCATGACTATGACTTTGCTCTTTTTTTCTAGCAGTCATAAAAGACTAAAAACTGACGCCAGTAGATTTATGTCAGCATGTGTAGGGACAACATGAGCCAGTATTTCTACTTCCGGTTTAAAAAAAAAAAAAAAAGTGACTGTGATGTGACCCAAAACATTAAGTTGTGTCTGTGACTCTATCTGCTATTTTAAATAACACAGATATTAGTCTGGTAGAATTAAGTTGAGCAAGTTACGAAGCTGTTAAGATCTGTGTAATAAAAAAACGTTAAATATCAACTCAAGTTTTACGTCAAAAATGCTGACTCATGTTTAGGTTGAGTTACTCATTGAGGCCTGGTGGAGCGAAGCGACACTCAAACAGTCACGAGTAAGTCTTAGTCATTAGCTAAAAAAGAACATATTATCCAGTGTTTGACAGAAAAGGTGAACATGTTCGAAACACCGTTAAAACTTGTCGACAGGCCGAACCGTTAGCTCGCACGCCAGAATTCGAGTCAGCACATCTCTACACTCTGTCAGCGTTTTTTCAAAGACTGGCGCGTCGCTCTAAATACTCTTTTTAAAAAGGGTGAAACGGTGACTGACCTGCCATGTTAGCCGGGTATCAGCGTCCGGGTGGTTTTGTGGGTTAGATTCGGTGGCGGTGGTCATTCGGAGGAACACTTTCTACCAAGTCATGTGACCGCCGGGTCCAGGAAGAGCTGCGTGGTGCGTGCGCCTACTGCGCATGCTCAGAGCAGGAGTCAGCAAGAACAAGCAGGAGGGATCAACTTTCTACTGAGATGTGATTTGACCTGAATAAACACTGATGATTAAATAAACATGATTTCCTCACCAAATGATCTGTCTGTCATCGACAAGTCTTAAAATACTGCAAAATTATATAATAATATTTTAGTCCCAAAACGCTCTCCTGTGGAACTGAAGGCACATCTGAATTATAACTCCCAGTTTCCCTCTCTAGCCCAAAACTGATTAGAGAGGGGAATTTTGTTTGCGATGCATCTCTTAGATCAGTGATTCCTGACCTTTTTCCTTGAGGGACCCAAATGTTTACCATCGTAAACCTGAGAGATTCAACTTTTTGTATCATGGTACTGGGTGTAGTAGTGGTGCGGTGGACGGAGGTGAACATGTGAGCCACTCATGAAAAAGGTTGGTAATCACGGTCTTAGACAATACTGCCAACACTATGGCCTCTGATGATTTTTATGCAAAAAATTTAAAAAAAAAATCCAACAACAACAAACAACAACACAAGAATGTTTTAAAAGCGATCTACATTGCAGTTTTCCTTTCTGTGACAAAGACAATAAAACACCTGAACATCGATTTTAATTTTTTTACTGTAAATTTAGTAACGCTTTTTGGGTAGACTTGCATCGTTTCAACCTTTAAAGACATTTTTTTTTTATTTGGTATATACCTGTTAAAAACTCATGATTTGGGTATTAACACAATTTCAATTACTGGAAAATTCTATATACACAAAAATAGGTGTAGAAAAACAAAAGGCAATCATAAGGAACCATGTTACTAATTTTCATCTTTGAAACGTTTGTCGAAAAAGAAAGTGTAATAGCAGATACTAACCTTACAGAGAAACTTTAGCCTTTTCCCCCCCCCCTTTATCTAATATATGTTTAATCTCGCCTGTTCCCTTCCTTTTAGTGGTCACACACATATTATCTTATATTTTGTGACGCTCGTCTATTTTCTAGCAGAAAATGTAAGACTGTGCCACACACACACACGCACACACGCACACACACACGTAAACTGTAATTTTGTTCAATAAAAAAAGAACAAGCAGAATTTGTTTTTGTTTTAAATCATTTATTTAAAACAAAAATGATTAAAAATAGAATTTCTCCATGAGAAAATTGATCCCAAACTACCACCACCACCACCAGTCTGTCACACACCTGTCCCGATTCACGTGGAGATGCTCTCTCCTCTGAGGCGGATCTGAGGCAGCGGCTTGGCTTGGTTTTGGATTTCCTGAGTATCGAGGCATGCTTTGAATCACTCCATCCTTTCATAGAAGAGGAGGTAGGCCTGGCAGCCCTGGACTTTGCTCTCGCTCACGGGCTGGACGCTTGTGTCACTGACGTGGAACCAGGATCCTCTGTGCGGCTCCGGAGCTCCTGGGGAGAAAGGGGATGAAATAACGAGGATAATTAATTCCCAGAGGACAGATTATTATCCGACTGGCCGTCACATTTCAGTTCGCCCACCTTCAGCAGCGATCCCATTGGATGAGGGTTTGGGACACTCGGGGCGGACTTTTACATAAGCCGTGTAATGACCGGACCTCATTGTTCCGCTGTGTTCCACGATGCCGTACAAACTGTACACAACCCGAGTGTCTCCTTCTGTTGTATCCTGTGAGGAAGCAACGGCGCTGGTTAATGCATACACATTTTAAAATCGCTCTCATATTAGTTTAGGAGTTCCAAACGTGTGGACGGAGGAAACATTCCCTCTAATGTGAGGTCACACACGCTTTGTGTCGCATTTGGCTGTAACACTTCCTGTTTTTCCACAATCTAAAACACCGTCTACATTTTTTTGAGGTTCTGAGGCAATAAAAGTAAAATGCTGACTCTTTCTAGTTTGAAATATCCAGCAAGTCTTTATATTCTGAAATGATTTTAAATCTTAAGCGTTAGAACCTCAAGATGACTGTCAAAGATATTTTCAGTGTGCTCAGAGATGCCTTAACCAATAACTAGTAACTAATTCTGATCGACGTCTCAGAAGTTGTGTTTTAATTTTGCTTCAAATAACCTCTCTTCATCAATAATGACACAAACTTAGAGATTAAATCACGGCTGAAATATTATGTTGGAACTTTCTAAGAGCCGCTGGGTTACGGTTGTACTCTGTGCAAAGCGCCAAGCGTCAGACGCCGTTATTTTTCTGTACTTACTTTGCATTTGACGGCACAAAAGGGAGCGAGATCCAGAACCAGGGGGAACTGGACGTGTCTGTTTACTTTACAAATACTGTATCCATTCTGGAGGAAACAAGAGAGGCGCCATTTAAACTGCAAACAGGAAACGCTTTCATGGGGATTTAATGGAAACGTTTTAACTGACTGGGTGAAAAGACATAAAAACTCGACTTTACCTGCTGAAATCTCTTCAAATGGAGGGTGAGGACCGGCGGGGGGGACGAAATCAGCATCTGCTTCAAGGCGTCGGTGTAGACGTTCTTCTTGGTTTCTAATCTCAACACAAATATGACAGATGTGAAGGGAAGTTGCTCAGATGAAATCCCCACGCAGGACTTCTCCGTTCCTTCAGCTGCAGCTTTATTTATTGACTTACCCGCGGCTCTGCTGTTCTTCAGATGCTGTTTGGTGCAGGTGACACAGAGCAGGCTGTTGCTTTGTGTCAGCGTTTCCACCTCTGTGAACTGGAAAAGGCACGACTGAACGGAGCACTCCTGCTTCTGCGGGGTCGTCCTGGTGGCGAGTGTGTGGAAGGCCAGCTCAGGATCCTGGTTTATCACAGTATACTCTTTAGCCTCCTGCGGATCCTCCTCACTCTCCATGCTGTGCTCCACAGCATTGGCTTCCTCTATGAGGGCGTCATCCAGGGTTACTTTCTCCAATTCTTCCACCAGAATCGAGTCCTCCTCGCCGTCCTCGCGCTCCTCGCCGTCCTCGCCATCCTCGCCGTCCTCGCCGTCCTCGCGCTCCTCGTCCTCCTCCCCCTCCTCGCCCTCGATGGAGGCGTCGCCCTTTTCTTTCTGCCCCTCTGATAAGACACTGAAGCGGTTGCTGGCCGTCGACGAGTCGCAGTCGGTCGCCGAATCTCCGTCCTCCTCCTTCTCCTGCTCGTCCGCCACCGGGTCAAGGGTCACCGGCTTCTGTTCCGACTCCACGACTTCTGCAGGATCATGTTCACTTGCTGAGGTTTCTCGGCGCGCCTCATCATCAGGCTTCTCCTTATCGCCCGTGTGTTCGCTCCGTGCGGCGCCCGGTGACTCGAGACGATCCAAAGTGACTCTCCCATCCAGCTTCTGTTGCCTTCGTTGATGCTGGAGGCAGACGAAGACTGATTACTTAGTTTATATTGCTTTACTTAAATTCCTTTCGTGTTGAAGCGCTGTGATACCTTCGCTTGCTTCTTTGCCTGCTTCTTGGCTTTCTTCTGCTGGTACTTGCTGCCGGTCCCGGCGGGGACCTCATCGTTTCCACTGGCGGAAGCAGGACTGCTTCGGCCATCTTGGCTCGGCTCACTCGTCTTCTGAACCGCTTTTTTCTGGTTTTTCTTCCTGTATGCCTGTGAAATGATAAAACAAGAGTCTAACACATGGAAACCAACAACAATCACTGAGAAAATCTAAAGTTTTTACCTCATCTGCTACAGGAAGGGACAGATCCAAAAACATCTCTGTGACTACAGAGACCTGCAGGAGAGCACAGTGGGAACTTTGAGTATTTTATGAACAGTGTGACGCTGCACAGATTTCCCTTCACCACAGTACACACCGTTTTACACTGCTGACACATGATAGTGCTGGTCATTTCACCACCGAAAACCTGGTCGACAAAGTTTTTGTGAGATCCATTTTTCTCGTACTCTGAAACAAGAATGATTAGAAAGCCACATTATTTACCGCTTTAGACGAGTCCCATATTGTTGTTTAGGTCCCAATATAGTTTCAGTTACTTGTCAGGTTGATCGATAACAATAACTGTTGAAAAATGCCCTTTTCTATTTATTTTTTTTAAAATACCACCTAATCTGATGCCGTTTAGCAGCTGATGATGTAGTAATGACCAATATATAAAATTTTTTCTCCATTTTAAAGTTTATAAAAAGCCAATAATGTAATAACTTGTCAATAGTGTAATGTAATTATTGTCAAAATGCTATCACTTGTTAGGCTATTTGCTGGTTATTTCCTTATTCAGGTATTAAAAAGCTTTTGACAATGAAATGACTGTCGTCAGTAATATAATAACACATGAATAGTTTAGTGTTTCTTTATAATGAAATATTTTATTGTAATTAATGTGCAGTTTGCTAATTGAAAATAGATATAGTGGATGGCATAGCTGTCATATGTGTTCACTATGTAACTCCCAATTACAGATGTACATTTGTTTTATTCTAGTTTGTGAAATTATCGTCTTTATTACGTATAAAATGTTACTGGTTACAAGCTGTGAAATAAAAACGGCATTTGGTGGCATTTCTGACCGGACTAGTCCGACTATGAAACAATAGAGAAACGGGTCTGACAAAGTGGGATTTCCATGTTTTTTCCATGTGTCGCCACTAATGACTCAACACACAAGAGTGTGTGTGCCTGTGTGTGATGTGCATCTGGTGCTACTACAAAAACCAGTCGAATGTTCGAACCGAAATCGCCGCTGCTTACCTTTGACTAGTGTTTTCAGCTCCTCTCCATCTTTTCTAGATTCTTTCAACGCCTCTGTTATTCCAGAGTTCACCCTCTGCAGACAAGAGGACAGTGTGTAAAAACCAACAGCAAACATGACCCTTCGTATTGTGCAAAATGAAGATTGTAGCACGCTTACTCAGTTTTTACATTCACTCTTGTGGAACTGCTGCTTTGTTCAAATGAACCTTTCAAGCAGCAGAATCTGAGGCTATAAAAGAAAAGGACTAAATACACCGGCTATTCCATTGTTCTTTGTATTGTTCTATTTGCATCTCGCTGTTTTTTCATCTGTGAGACTAAAACTTAAAACACAATAAAGTTCCACCGGCTATGCTGCTAAAAGCAATCTGCTCTCTGCACATTAGCAGTGGAAATCTTTGACCAGTGTGACTCTCGCACGTTTCCCCCCCCCAACCTGAATACACACTTTGAGCTCTTCGGCGCGCATCCCGTCCAGGAGGTAGCGCAGCAGCTCCTGACTGTCCTGCTGCTGGAATCCTTTGAACCTGGCCGCCCTGCGGGGAGGAGATGAGGCCATCAGCAACACGTAAACACAGCAGTGCTCGGAGCTGCGTTCCCGCCGCGTGTTGCGGCGGAGCGTCCGCCCCGTTGAGACTCACTTTTTACAGACTTGTGAAAACAGCTCCCGCGGGGTCACCACGCCTTTCTTCGACTCCTGGATCTCATTGAGGAGTTGACACATTGCCACAGTGAGGGAGCCGGGCCGATCTAACTGCACCACTATCGGCTCCTACGACAATGACAGGAGACAGCGTTTCAGTGGTAAACAGTGTATTTTAGTAAGATATATGTGTTGTCTTTACAGTTTAGGAAAACATCTGAGAATCACGGCCTACCAGCTCTAAGGAGGCCGCGGGATTGATGTTGAGACTCGTTTTCTCCTCCGTGACTCTAGTCAGAGTTTGTCTTAGGAGTTGTGTTTGAGACAGATTCTGAGGAAAAACAATCGGAATAACTAAATTAAAGCGAGGACCTTTAAACTAAAGACCAGCGGCCCGTCGCTCACAATCTTACCTGAATGACTGCATTAAAGAAACAAGTGTTTCCCAGGTTGCTCAGCCCTTTTACTGAAACTCCGCCGCTCCCCTCAGTCGTGTCAGACGTCACTGATTTCCCCGCCGCCTCTCTTTTGCCGTTTTTCTTTTGAGGCTCCCTGTTTTCTTTGTTCTCCTGGTTCTCGCCTTCCTCTGCCGTCACAGCCTCCGTCTTCTGTTCGGCTCCTAATAAGTCGTCTCCCTTCTTCACTCCTGAACAAACAAACGTGGTTGTGCAGAGACAAACGCATATTTCAGCAAAACGCAGCGTACGCATGTAAAAATAAATGTAAAGTTAAGTTGTAGCAGCCTTTTCAGACTGGCCTATTTGTGATTATTAATAAATGTTTGTTGTAATGTTGGAAAACACGACACTTGTGTGTCAGCAGTGCAGCCAGATAAGAGATATTGGCGTGTTTCTGTCCTCTGTGTGCATTTGATGGGCAAAAAAGTGAAGTATGATGCATTTTAAAGGCTTGATCTGCACAACATTAAAAACAGCTGTGATTGTGGAAACCTGCCTAACTAGCAACTTCAGAAATGAGGCCTCACGAAGCTGCCTTCTTGACATAGTACAAAGTGAAATGAGTGTCGTGAGTCTTCATTTCTGTCTCATTTGATCAGTTTTGCATGAATGTGTTACAAGTTTTTTGTAGCTCTGTGGTCATTTTATGCTTTAATGTTTGTTCTTTGGGTCTCTGCTCATTTTTTTGTTAAAACCATTTTTAATGTTGTAAAAAAAAAAAAAAACAACAACCCACATTTCTGCATGTTTTATGCCTCCATATTTACTTGTGGTAATGTCCAGCAGTCATGTGGCCCTTTATCCTCAATCGCATGAACGTTACGATATACCATCCATATAATACCAGCAAGTTATTATCGGCTTTATTACGTCCAACATGTTGACATTTTTCACATTATTAAATTATTGATTGTGTCGAGCCGCTTGGTTTCCATTCCTTTGATTAATGAACTCAAAATGTTGAAAAATGTAATCATGATTTCCGGATCACGACTCTGAGAAAAAGTGTCGCTGAGAAACAGTAGCTCATGAACATTGTGCAATAAATTGCATTTTATCAAGCGATGATTGTTATTGTGCAAAACTGCAGTGAATTTATGTCTCAGCCCTCAAAAGGAGAGGTGATTTTGCATTTAGCTCTTTGGGAAAAGTAGTTGTCCACCTCTGCTTTACCTTGTTGCCAGATTATTTAGCGTAATATAAAAACAAGTTGTGCTCAATCTGGAAGGATACCTACCGGGACTTTTCTCTCGTCTGTCTTCTGAATCTGAAGAGGTTTGCTTCTTGAGGTTGGTCACCAGCTGAGCCAGATATCCTGATCTGGAGTACTGGACTTCGTCATCACAGATGTAACACCTGTAAAGTTGGAGACAGTTTAGAAGAGGCAAATGTTTTTCTATCGCACCATTCATAGTGTTTTACCAGGAAATATAAGAAATACACTAAAGCAAGGCGATTAGGAGTCTTACTGTTAAGCGATTAAGATAATGAAAACAAAAAGCTATGAAGAAAGACATAAAGATTAAATAAAGTAAAAGAAAATGTATTGTTTCATGGAAAACCTGATCAGATAATAGTGTTTTAAGGCCCGATGTCAAAGAAGTGAATTCATCAGGAAGCTTGTTCGACAGGCGAAGAGCATAGGAACCAAAAGCTGCTTCAGCTTGTTCCTTCTGACTCTGAAACACTCAAACGTCTCCCTGGGGACCTCAGGGGTCTGGGGGTTTCATATTCTACAAGTAAATCTGAGCTGTATTTGGACCTGAGATCATTCAAAGCGTTCTAGACAATAAGTCAGATTATGAAGTGGACTCTTTGACACACAGGCAGCCAGTGTAGAGATGGAAGCTCAGGTGTAATGCACTCCACCCTCTTTGTGTCGATGACGACTCTGGATGGGATTTGTGACTGACACCTGTAAACACACCATTACAATAATTCAGCCTGCTGAAAATGAACATGAACACGTTTCTCTGAATCTTGTTTGGTCTGAAATCCTTTTATCCTTACAATATTTTCCAGACAATATTTAGCTGTGATCGTCTTTAAAATGGTCGTTGAATTTCAGGGTCCAGAATCACACCTGGGTTTCTGTCTTTGATTAGATGTCCTGAGCGACACGGAGTTCGGAGCAAGCGTTCCCCTTTTCGAACACTCACCACACACTCCAGCTGTCCAAACTGACCACCAAGCAGTGCGGTTCTGACCGAGGCGTTTCGAAGTGCTGGATGGCGTGCCGGTTCTCAGAATTCCTCCCACATCCCTGGAAGAAATGACGAATTAGATCCAACAGCCTCTTCGTACACCGAGTGATAAATAAGGACCATAAACTCACTCTGTGGCCACACTTCAAGCACATCCACATCCCTGCGGTTTCAGAGTCCTGAGGCAGATCTGTGCTGATGTTTTCTTTATTCTCTTCATGCTTACAGTCCTGACAGCTCATCCAATCAGCGATGGATGAAAGTTTCTTGAGGAGGGTTTTGTCTGTTCCCTTCATGATATGTCTGCAGGGCTGCACTGTGAGGTCAAAGCAAAGACATTAATTACAAAACAAGGTCAAATTAGGCTTTTTACACGTGTGTGAGGATGATTATTTACCTGTCACTTCGAAGTCATCCTCCTCTTTGAAGCTTTTGTCTTTTCCTCTTTTCTTTCCCATCTTCACCTGAGCACGATCACAGATTTATTAACAATACTGATAACGTTAGTTTTAGCTAAAATCACAGAAATTGGAAGATTGGAGCAAAAATGAAAGGTATTTAGATATAATCGTGGTGAACTTACAGTCTCAAACGGAACCTAAAAAAAAAAAATCCGCGTTTCATTTACTCTGTGTTGGATGATTACCTCAAACCTGACATGATTACTTAGTTCGAAGCCTAAAGATGTGAACTTTCGGGAAAGTTCCGAATGGGTAGAGGACAAATCCGCTGACTTGTATGAAATAAATCCAGGAATAAATCCAGCGATAACTCCCAGATGACACACACAATGTGTCGGAACGTGTTTTTGCGGTCCGGTGTTTCGGATTAAGTGGCTTCCCTGTTACCTGGTGACCGACTTCCTTTACCGTCCGTCCTTGCCGCTCGTAAAAGCAGATGCTAAAATAAGACTGAGAAAATGCTCTAAACTCTGTTACAAATGTGATTAAATGGCGCTCACCGGGACAGCTGCGAATTCCTGTCCATGCCTTAACATATGCCGTTACCAGCAGCAACCACAGACGCTAAAGGAAGTCGGCCATCAGTTAACAGGGAAACCAGTTAATCCGGAACACCGGACTCCGCGTTTCCAGTGTGCGTCGTTTAAATAAGTCCGACTCGACACGACACACAGTTGAGTTCGTGTGTGTGAATGTGTTTCTTCTTACCTAAACCTTTTACTAATGCTTGATATACATGTAGCCTATGACTTATTTTTTTTTGATACAGAAGCAACATGCTATCTGAGGCGTTTATGTTGTTTGTCTGATCTGTGGTTAGGTGTATCTCGCCTTTGCCTCCGACCAGCATGTCTTCCCACCTGGAGTGTGCTGAGTCTCAGCTTGCAGAGATCGACCTTCTGACCAGCATGTTTCCCACCGTGGAGGAGCTGGAGATCACAGACCAGCTGGCTGTGGCCGAGCTCAGGGACTTTGTGGAGGGATCAGCTCCTGCAGACCATCTTCCTCCATCCAGACCCCAGTTCACCATCAAGCAGAAGCTGGAGGAGGTAACACACTGTCACATGTTATTAAGAACAACTCTTTTCAACTCCACAGAGTTTAAATGTGCCTTTTTGTCTTCTCTTTTTCCTTTTAGGTGGATTTTATAGTATGCTGTTGTTACCCTTCAGATTATCCCAATGTGCTGCCAGAAATCACAGTCAGGTAAGCAGATGTGTGCCATAAAGTTATAGGCTATTTATTACCGCATCAGGCTGGTGATTCATTAAAACAGGACTTCAAAAAAATGGGATTCAACAGTGTAAAGCACTTTGTAGAAAAACGCTATATAAGTGAAATCCATTCATACATCAGATATTTACAGATTGTATTTAAAAAGTAAGCAAAGGCAGAAAGAAATAGCTCCTAAAGTCTACCTGCTTCACAGGTAAGCTGCAGTAAACCTCCATCCTCTTTATCTGACTAAAGTGTGCTGGATCGGATCTCAGCTGACGATTTGTAAAGGCAAAGTACACAAGTTCACGGTCTTTAATCACAGGGCAAACACAGACCGAGTCACACCTACAGGTAATGTAGTTCATTGTCCTTATATGCATGTATTTTGGACACAGGGTGAACATGCAGCTGACCCCCCCCCCCCCCCCCCCAACCAGACCAAACCCGAGACAATCTGGCTTGTTTGTTCCGCAGGTTAGAGCAGAGAAACAAAATGCTGCGTTCCCATGGTGGGATGCGTTGGATAAGATAGATTTTAATGAAGACAAAAAAAAACCATCCATCCATCCTGTATTCCGCTTTATCCAATTAAATCACAAGTACATGACGTACATGATTTTTCAAGGTCATGAGAATAAAGAAAATATCTTGAAATCTATTGATTTGTGTAATAAATTAAAATGTACAGTTTTGCTGTTGAAATTTCATGATGGTTAAAAAACATTGCATCATGTTTGTGAGCAAACACACTAAAACCTCCACTCACATTTATAAACAGTTAAATGTAAAAGCAGTAGTGGAATGTACGACAGTCAACTATCAGTTGATATAATCAAGAGAAATGAGTTTCTTGTGTCGCGTCATCGCTGACATATGAGCTACAAACCTGTGGACTAAAAATACAGTACGGATCAAGGTGTGCTGTAAATGATTAATACGTCATTCAAAAGGGCAAAACCTGGAAAGATTGATTTAAAAAGTGATTTAAAGGAAGAGAACAAATTGCCCAGTCTGCTATTATCAGGGAAGCTGCTGCGGATAGTTGAGACGAACAGAAAAGGCTTCAACCAGATTTTTTTTTTCTTCTTCTAAATTTAGACGGGATTAAAAGCAGAACCTTTGCTAAAAATGTCAGGTTGCAAATTGGAGCATCAAAGATCAAACGATCTAAATGTAATCAGTCCAGATTCGGCCTTCAATCTTCTATGAACCTTTATCCCGGCTGACAATGGCAGAGTAGACCTGGACAGGCCACCAGTTAATAACTAATTCACTCTTATGGTCAATTTAGAGACAGACAACCTTAATCCAAACCTAGTTTCTCTCTTAACTAAAGAACTTTGACCCTAAATTGACATAAACTTGCAGAACATGCAGGTTGTGGGACTGTAAGAGGAAACTGGAGTACTTGGATCTTAAATTAATAATCTTAAAATCAATTATAAATTGCAAATGATGCGGCAGTAACTGAAAAACTAACATTCATCTGCTTGTTGGATGTCATTGTTGTCTCCCTGTTTTCCTGGGTAAACTGTGTTCCGATTGACGGGAAGTGAAAATTGACCTTAGATGTTCTCAGAAACCTCCCATCGTGTTTCATCGGTTCTTCAGGTGCGGCGGTCTGAGCCGGGCCCAGCAGACGGAGCTGCACTCAGGTCTGGGTTCGTACCTCACGGAGAACAGTCGGGGAGAGGTGTGCGTGCTGACTGCTGTGGACTGGGTGAAAGAAAACCTGCGGGGCTTCATTAATAAAAGCCCATCAGCAGCGCCGGCTGCACAGAGAGCGTCCGGCTCTCCACAACCGCGGGAAGTGTTCAGCCGACTGTGGATCTACAGTCACCACATTTACAACAAGTCGAAGAGGAAGAACATCCTGGAATGGTCCAAAGAGCTGGGCCTGTCTGGGTTCAGCATGCCTGGGAAGCCTGGGATCGTGTGTGTGGAGGGTCCGCAGTCCGCCTGCGAAGAGTTCTGGTCCAGGTACGCAGGCTGTCGTCACAGACGGAAGGCCACACAAGTGCCGGCTTTATGCTTCATCTGTATTCTTTTCCCCTCATTTGACAGAGTGAAGGTTCTGACATGGAAGAAGATCATGATTCGACATAGAGAGGACATTCAGCCCAGTCAGGAGGGCGAGGATCGCCGGCCTGCCCAAAGTATAGACTCCCTGCGAAAATTCACAGGCTTTGAAGAGGCGATGTTTGACCCCCATGGGAGCAGAGGGAATCATATGGACCTCGGGCAGCTCTACCAGTTCTTAAATGAGAAAGGCTGCTGTGATGTCTTTCAGATATATTTTGGTATTGAAGGACGATAGAAGCTGAGGATGAAAAGGATTTTATCTTTAATATGATACCCTGTAAAAAGTTGAGTCACGCGGCGGTTGTACTGTAGGTGGCAGTATTGAGTCACTTTTTTCCTCCGTCTGGATTTTAGTTTGACCTCTTTCGCTCTTTACTTTTGGTTTACAGTATTGTGGGTACATGATGGAAATATTCTAATAATGTAAAGACCACCACAATATAGTATCCAAAAGTTTCAAACATTATTCCATAAGTTTTCCTCCAGGTTCTTTGAGTGACTCAATACACCATCTTGTGGTGCAAAGTTGGACTGCAAAACTAAGTGCTCAGTGCCGGTTGGAAAAAGATGTAATTTTGATAAATATACCAGCATTATGAGACGACATTGTGGCTGTTGTTTAGTCTCAGTCTGCCCAGGATTTGTGGTTTAATCGATTTCCATTAAACAAAAAAAATAACATTTTATCTTTTTAACACTACAATCAATGTAAAGTGATAGGTATTCATTTATCTTTGATGTTGCAGCATCAAAATGCAGCATGTGGTGACATGTACTTGTTATAAATGAAAATAAATTACTGTGGACGATCCAAATTTTTTTAGATGTTGGACCTCGCTGCGATAAAAGGCTTTAAAATTTTTCTGATTTGATAAACACAGCGTTCCTACTCTGTTTAGTTAAAGGGCACATTTCTAAAAAGTAAACATTAAAACGATGGTTTTCTCAGAGATTACTCAAGGACTGCAATTACATTTGCAATTTTAATTCCCTCTACGTGTGCTGTGGATCGCACCTTGCCTCAGGTGTTTCGGTCCTCTAATAGCAGCCCATTACGGGATCCTGAAGTCCGATCACACTTCACTAATTGAACAACACGGTCAACAGCATGCTGGAGATCTGCCGTCCAAATCTGTTGATTTTCTTCATTTGAATAATGGATAACACAACTGTGAAAAGTAGTTTTCCAAATTTCTGTTGATTAGTGTTTGATAAATTGTGCATGTTTGTTGATTATACTCAGGCAATTAAAGTGGAAGCATGCGTCTCAATCCGTTTTAAGAAATCAAAACATTCTCATAGATTTTCTTTTTTTTTAATGTTGATTTTACACCTTTGGGGGTCAAATCAAGTAGTATTGAGGTTTTTATTTCCCAGAGAGAGAGAGATTACTGAGCAAAGTGCAGCCCTCACATGCAGAAAGTCTCTATTTAGCATATCTTTAGAGCTCATATCGGTTTGTTCATCACTGATAATGAGCTTGCCAAAGGACTTTTAACAAAGTTTTTCAGTTCAAACTCTGAAATATTAACTGGTGCGATGATTTTTAACCTTTTCCATTATGAATTTGACCCTAGAACTGTGCCAAGTATGTACCTGAGACTTATTTAAATTGTATAATAAACTGGAAATAACAATACTGTACATGACGAGCTGGTGCAAAGTAGTAGGTTGGATTTAATTTGTACTTGTAAACTAGAATTGGCGATATTACCCAGCAGATGGCAGCATTATATAATCAAATTTGGCAAACACGCCAACCACAGACGCTATCTGTGAGTTTAGGAGGCTCCCCTTCTCAGAACGGATGAAAACCTTAATGTGAAAACATGAAGACAGAAACAAAAAGGTGTAGTTAGATGGCGTTTTATCGGTAAATTTAATCTGGTGTGAAAAAAATATCATGAAAAACCGCCAACTCATTCCAACAGTAAATCATTTTCACAGGTTGTGGAAATGATCAGTTCTAATCACAATATTACTGAATGTCTTTGAAGGTCAAAACCTTTGAATGCATGTTTATGAAAATATCTTATTTTACAGACATGCATTTTTGGTCGCCATATAATTCCTACAGTGGAAAAAGTGGTGTGGTGTGCATAGTACGGCCGTGGTGTGCATAGTACGGCCGTGGTGTGCATGCATAGTCGCCGAGCTGTGTACGTGAAGATGGAGCCGGAGTGTTTTCAGAAAGATTTGTTCCCTCCCTGCAGTAAAACGTGGGGATACACACACACCGGTGTGCACCCTGGATGTATATCTGATCTTGCATCATCTCATATGATCTCTCAACAGTCCATCGCTGTGTGTGGAGATGAACACATCCAGGATTGAGCCATGAGTAGAGGTTGGTTTCTCCTCCTGATTTCAGTCTCTGTTGACCGGTCATCTGATGGTTCCACGATGTTCCCAGTGTTTGCGTTCCTCTCAGAGAGCGGGTACTCCCTCCAGTCGGAGGCCTAATGGACGCAGTGGAAAGACCTCTGACCTGCGCCTTCAGACGTCTCGACGGAGCGCTTTTCAGTTTGCTGGAGAAGAGCTCGACACGAGTTCAGCTCGTCCCTCACCGCTTAATACTTCAAATGGAGATGCGTGACCCCTCACGACCCCTCATTCTGCTACACTGGGTCTAATAGCCTCTCTTAAGTTTCTACAGAGAGGTCTCTAAGCTGCTTCCGGCGGATGAGCCCTTCATCCCTGCTGCGTTGTGCCGGTACGACTCTTCACCGGCAGCACCATCTTCCACTGGCTCTTGTTACCTCACATTCACTCCTGACCAAACAACTGTTGTTTTGAATGTCAACACAGCGACCAATTACATGTATTGATTGTGGACGTTTTGCTGTTAATTGTTTAGAAATCCTGTCAATAAACACTTCATTTTTCTTCTCTTTCAGCGGTTCTCCAGATGTTTCATTGATTAATCTCCTATCTGGTGAATCTTCTCAGTCTGCCAAAGCTGTACCTATGCATCAATTTATTAGACTTCACTTCCTGTGTAGACGTGCGGATGAAAAGCACTTACTGTGTTCCAGCAATAGATTCTGACGATGCTAAGACTGACTGCAGCTCCATCTAAGCGTGTGGTGAAATCATACCTTGTGATAGGAATATGTATAGAGAAGGGCCAAATGTAAGCGCACAGCCACCAGCTCACTACATAACAGTATATTAATCATGGAGGTTTTTAATAGTTTAGGAATCTTTTTGTGTAACTCTCTGTACAGATATGGCTGATGTGCAAATTCTTAATTTTCTCTTATTAAAATATAAATATCTTAAATAAATCTCTTTATTTAAACAATAAATGCAGTTTATTGTTACTTTAAACAGCGCAGCTTTAGAGATTTTTATTTTAGGACAATCGCTTGTATTTGCAACTCGGCTGGGCCTCGTGAATTTCCACTGTTTGACACATGTCCCATAGAGCCACTATTCTTGGCAGTAACATGAAAGATGTCTGACTCCCTGTTTACATGACAACAATTCAAGTAACAACACATTACATTTGCATTTTCGTTTCAGAATGGTTTCGCATTTACGCGGCAACGTTTTGAAAAGGATGTTCATTCACACAGAAACGCTGAAACCGATGTAATGAGGAAACATTGCTGTTGTTGTCCATGGTGCATGTGCAGAGGAACCATCTACTCTGGCTGCGGTGTGCATGTGCTGTCATGGGACGGAACTGAGGCTCAAGTGCAGACAGCAAAACAGGAGACACAGAATTTGATTCACGGATTTATTTAAACTAAAGGAAGAGCGGAAACAAAAAACCCTACTAAGGCAAAAAACTAATACTAAGAAGAAAACAGAAAACGATCGGGAAACTCCTGACGGAAAAGCTCCTGGAAAACAAAGTACAAACGATCGCAGCCAAAGAGGACGGGAGGAGGAGTCTGGCACAGGAGTGGGGAGACTCGGCTGCAGAGTGGGAAGGTTAGAGGGGATCGTAGTTCCAGGCAGGCAGGGGGCAGACAGAAATCCAGTTACGCATAAGACCAGACTGAAGTACTTTACGGTTTGGCGTCGGTTCGTGGTCAGCCAGTGTTTATATAGGAGGTGCAGGTGGTGAGGCCACTCCCCGCCGCAGCTGGAAGCGGTTGAGTTTATTGGAGGTGAGAGGTCATGCCCATGAGACAGGAGGCCACTAGATGGTGCCAACGGACCAAGTTAGGGTTGAGAAGTGGAGGGCATGACATGTGCAGTAGCAGAGTTTCAGAAAAAATTGCGTTTTCCCCCCCGTTACCATGGAGACAGAGTTGGCACGTTTTCCAAAAGTTCCACCCTCAGGAGCCATTTTCAAAAACTTGCAAACAGACACACAAACACAACCGAAGTTTTGCATTTTTTTCTTGAAAATGTTTTTGTGTAAACGAGGCCTAAGTAGAATATAGTTAATACAAACTGTCACACTGTATGACAAATTTCATCTCCTTTTGTGTCTTCATTAATTGAAATAAACATATAATATTGGGGTGAATCAAGACAAGCAAAACTTTCTGCTGCTCCATTTCACACAAAAATGTAATATTTTGTTTAAATTTGTTTGACGTTGATTTATATGATTTTACTTTTAATGTATATACTGTACAGGGAAAACTGTCATGGAGGTGCTTCATGTTAGTACAGTACAGATCTTTTGCTGGTTTTTGTTGGTAATTAGTTTTAAGTCCATCTTTTGCAGAAAAAAAGAAAATGTTGACGTCCAAAAACTGGAGGTATCACAAGCTGAGCTTAATCGGTCATTAAAATGACTCTGCCCTGCATTTAAAGGGAATCATCAAAAGTATCTCAGCTTGTGTGTAATCACTTCCACACACTTTTCTATGATCATAAGTTCTGAACTTCTCCAACTTTATGTCTTTTTTTTTTTTTCCCCGTTAATTTGTGGCGCAGAACCCAACGCATCCGAAAGTCTCCCTACGTTGATATTTTCACAGAGGTGGGATGACAATTTGGTGAATTTGAGCCCCTCGACGCTTCAGCAGCTAAAGGTTTGGCAGATCCAGAGTTTTATGGGGTGCTTTCCGTTCTCAGGGGACTCCGTGACTCGAACATCATTAGCACAAAAACTGCAGACACAAGATAGTGCAGGGGGTGAAGGTTGGGGCAATGGTGGCATTCATTTCCCTCCTCGACTTGCCTCACGGCGCTTCATTGTTCTGTGACATATTAATATTTTCACATTAAATGAAAGCGAGGAGCCGGGCTGGAACTAAACGGCTAACATTGTTAGCGGGCCTGTTGTGCACTTTTTTTTTTTTTTTCTTTCTACCGAGGTGACACTGGGAAAGCTGAATTATAAAAAAAAAAAGACTTTCAGCTTGTGAGGGAAAGAGGAGAAATAAAAATAAATAAATAAATAAAAACTTGGACGCTGACATTTCTGGAGTCTCCTGGTTCTCATCATGAAGTTTATCGCCTGTATTGACCTTCCACAGATGTATTCACAGCACACGGTTCATGCAATGAGCCATCGATCAAAACACACATGTAGCCTTGAATTAATGAGCAAGCCTGCGCGCTATAACAAGCAATAATACCTTACATATTTGGAATATTTCTTCCTCCCCAGCAGTGCATGCTTCCCATGACCACAGCCGCATTCTGGATGTAGCCTATAAGCCAGACTGCAATTAAATTTTCACCATGCTGTGAACCTTTCTGTCCTTTTTTTTTTTAAATTTATTTTTCAACATTGCGGTGCACAATTCTACCTCCACGAAAGCCACAATGGCGACGATGACATTCCTTTGAGGACTGACGGTGTCTCCGGTTGATGACGGGTAAATAGCTTGGAAGACGGCTGCAGAACTCATCTGTTCTCCCTTGTTCTCGAAGCCCATTTTGGCAAACTCTTCATGAAATTCATTTCCACATTACACTTCATTCACACATGATTTACTGGTGTTTTTCTTTTTTTCATCATTTCAGACAATAACCTAATTCTGTAGGTCTATTGAACTGATCATGCATATAATTGAATTAGTTCTGAATGTCATGGTGAGGTATTTTAACATTGGGATTTCATCACGTCTCTATAGCTGGCACTCTCTCACACAGGCAGGCTAATATAAACAGTATTGTTTTGAATTATTGGAAGCCGCAAACAGTGAACAGAGGCTTTTTAGTGGGAACACAATGAGGAGTCAGACTTATGCTCAGAAATATTCAGAGGCATGAGGAGGCAGAGCAGGCTGGTCGCACACATCCACAGTACTCATTCTTTATTGTGAAGGTTTCAGAAGAGTAATCGCTCACAGATTTAGCATAGTTATACTCTTTTTTAATACGCTTATATATTTTCTTTAGCACCGAATGCATGTCTGACATCGTGACTGTGACGTTGTTATCAGCAGCTTAGTATTCGTATTAGTGTGTACAAATATTCATCAGTTAAATTGACTTGATTTATGTATTCAGTTTTTTTTTTCTTTTTTAGAAGTTCTATGATGATGCATATGATTTCTTTCTTCAAAAGTTGTTCTGATTTGTGTCTGGCACGTGGTTTTACTTTAATGTTGATTAAGGGTCTGGTTACACAGCAACACCCTGAAAACGCATAGTTTTGATTTGTAGTTTTGATGAATAGTTTTTATCTATTTACTTATGTCGACGCTGTCCTTTGCTGTCTGATATTGCTTGACTGTGGTTTGTTATCGTTTGTAATAATTAAGCCCCTTTTCCATTGGGTTTTCCAGTCAAAGAGGGAAACTTCTATTGTGTTTTGGCTGCTTAATTCAATTTTTTTTTTTTTCAACACCTCATTTTCACATTTCCATCTCGCCAAGTTCCCGGAGAATCAGTGATGATCATAGGTGTGGTTTTACTTCTTTTCCCTTTTTCCATATTTTAGCTGTTATTTAAATTCTATCGTCAGCCAGTTTTGACTGTTTAATTACATGATAACAACATTGGGAGTCACTGAAATTGACTTGAGGGAGCTTGAATATTTAGCATCATCCTGCTGTCCGAGTGCATGTGTTGCATGCTGTATTCAACAAAACACCAACTAGTGGCCTGACATGAAAACTGCAGCGTTTCCGGGGTTTCATGTGAACTGCGATCATTTTCCCCCAAAAACAAAATGTCAAAATGATGACGCATCCAGTCAATAATTGTTGTGCAAACAACCTGGCTTAAAGAACAACGTTTCAAGTGAAAATGAATTGTTCTTACATAATTCTTCCAGAAGAGTTTCGTGTTTCAAAGTTTTGCCCATTCCTCTTTGCAAAATGGCTCAAGCGCAGTCAGACTGGATGGAAAACATCTTGTTCGAGTTGAAAGGGGATCAATACTTTTGCAAGCCACTGTATATATTGTGAGGCCACATGTTCATGTGCCAGGGTATTTAAAAAACTATGACATTTCTCTGCGTTTGGGTCTCCACAAATGATGATTAGTAAAAACTCCGGCGACAGTGGAGATTTTGAAAAACTCAGTGTCACCGTTTGCATCTAAGGGGGGGTAGGCAGAGATTTATGTCACAATTTGTGACGTCATGTTCTTTTTTCCAGGATTCTGATTGGCTATCATGGCTTCACACTTCTCGTTACACTGCCCCCTACAGGTTTGGCATGCTCATAGTTGTTCTGAACCAGGTGTAAATGTGGGTCCGGGTAAATTAAGATTTTTTTTGTTAACCTTGAGGGGGAAATATCCGTTTTCGGAAAAAGAAAGGCAAAATATTGTCCTCTCAGAAACATGTAGTGATTTCACTTACTTTTACCAAAAATATACTTTTTTAAAGTATAAATTAAACAAGAAATGAAAAAAAAAATTTCAGAGCTGAAAACGTGTTCAATAAAACTATGACCCAGCAGATGCGACATCTTAAGTGAAAAGGCATCACTTTTGCATTTTCTTTTCAGAAAAGTTTACACGGCAACATTTTGAAAATGATGTCCGTTTACATGGAAACAAGCAGAAACACTGAAAACTCCGGGTATATTCTCAGATATGCTGGTGATCCCAGAAAGTGTCTTTCTATTGTTCTCTCTGACAAATTTAGTGACTCAAAGCTGGAAAAGCTTCCTTGATGTGTTGGCTTTTCAAAATCTTGATAAGCGATAATAAAATAACTTTTCCACTGTCAGTTTCATCTTTAAAATTGCTGTTACAGAAGCATCGTTAGTATGACCGTGGTGTCACAGGAAAACATTTTCCATCCGAAGTTGAAGTTTTCAAGCGTTGTTGGTCAAGATAAATCTCTCGCAATGTCACCAGGACAAGAGCATCTTTTCACAGCGTATCAGCCTGCCAGCTCCACGCGTGTTGCATTCCCATTTTCAGCTCAGCCAAAGTAAACTCGATAATCAAGGCAATTAAAAACACAATCAGTTGTGTTTCCAAGTCTTGTGTGGAAACTTGGCCCGGCTGCTCTTTGGGATTCTGGACCTTCTCTCCGGATGACCCCTCAAGGTGAACTCTTGTATGGCTCTCCGTCCCATGAATACTAAATATGACTGAATTAAACATTTTCTCTCTTCTCACTACTATTTAATCAGTTGTCTTACTGAGCTGTCTGTCTGGAGTAATCCCCCAGGCCCGACACCACCACACTGACTGGCATCATAAAGACGACTCGCACGCCGCTCTAGAAGGATTTAAGCCTCTGCGATCCCATTGGTCCTTCCCCCTCTTTTTGTATGCACTCTTTAGCACCTACAACCCAATAAATCAAGGGCAGCTCTGGTACATGCTTGTAATGTGCTATGTCACCCCTTGACCGACTTCAAGTATTTTTTTTTATCACTCCTAAGTGCTTTAATGCAGACAGAGATTTATACAAGGCTTTATAAAAATCCTTTTGTGTGTACTTATTCAGATCAGAGAAGATTTCTTTTTTTTAATTTATTTTTTCCGGGATGACTTCTCTCTTTTTAAACATTTTCAAAAGGGAAATGAATATCACACCAGCTGTAAACCTCAGCAAACCTTTCTCAAATGTTAGATATGACTAGTTTGGGTGGATATGGGTTATCAAGCGAGGTTATTAATATCATATTTTATTAACATTGCTCCCATGTTGTTTTTGCACACTTATTTGTATAATCCACTCTTGTACGTGCTGCATAATTCATATTCTGTACATTATATATATATATACCCAAGAGATGTTTGGTAAAAATCACGAGACTGTGAGAGAATTCACTGTATTCAAACAGTAGAACTACAATCGCTTTTATGCTCAATTACGGCTTTATCCTTTACCTATCTTATCTATCTATGTATTCATCTATGTGGAGATTTCTTTCTTTCATTTTCCACGAACTCGCCAGGTTTTACAATGTAGACACACACAGCCACACATATATACAAAGAAAATCCAACCAGCTTTTAAATGACAAATTGTGATTTGACAATGTGATCCTCCCTGACCCTGTGTTTGAGGCTAAAACATGCATTCCCTGTTTATTTGTTTGAAAACTTGAAGCCATTAGCCTGAAAGAAAAGAAAAAAAGGAAACCCTGAGACGTTGTTGGGGGATCTCGCAATCGTTCCCCTCATTAGAAGCACTTGAGACAAAGCGTCCGTTTAGCAGAGTAATGACTTGATTAAATGTGATGCTGTCTTCTGCCGCTACTCTTCATGCTATGAACAAAAAGAAAGCATCCAGAGGAGGGCAAGGAGCACCTTGATGATAATGAGGCTGATGTCAACACCTGATGTCCACCCACATCCAGACAGCTGGCATCCTGCAGGCACAGCAGTTTGTCAGAACCTCTTTAATACGCTGGCTACACATTCATACACTGTTTGCTTTGCAAGGTACTGGCTATCTGTGAGAAAAATTCCCTTGACAGAGTACACCAGAGAGTGAGTGCAATGGTTATTATTTATTTATTATTTCTTCCTGGAAATATGTTGTTGTGGTTGTTTACTTTTAAATCCTTAAATCCTTGCGGCAGCCTGGCCTAACAGCCCCGAGCCATCCAGCTGTTGGCTGAGGACGCGCAGTTACATTAACGTAAACCTCACAATCATCCTCTTGTCTTGGCAAACAGGCTTCCAGCTTCGGCGGCGCAGCAATGCCAGAGTGGTTACGAGTGATTGAACTCCAGCTTTCATGAACATGACAACTTTGACAACTGGCAGGAGACAAAAAGAAGTTTAGGAGCATTGTTCTGGGGAGCTTATTTAAATGATCATGTACATCCAACCTTCAGGAGAGGGTTTTTATACACATGTTTGTACATCTTGTTTTTAAAGAGACAGCGAAGGAGTGGCGCATTATCTTAAAGCAAAGGTGTCAAACACATTTCACTTCAGAGGTCACATATTTCCCAATTTTAGTCCTGAGTGGGCTGAAGCAGTAAAATGGAGCCATAATAACCGTTGAATTTCAACGTTTGTCTTTGTTGTGGAGCAGAGTATATGTGATGGAATTGTGTATCGGTATATGTTCGTAAAACCAAACAATTAACCGTGTTTGGTTTTGAAACCATAGAAACATTTTTTATTTTATTTTATTTTAATTCGGATTATATAAATATATTTTGTACATGTTTTTATATAAATCGTAGTTTGTTTTTAAGTGAGTTATTTTTATTTCAAAATGTCATTATATATTACACAAAATGCAGACTGGAACCAAACTCCCCCTGTTAATGAATAAACATTGACTCTTTATTTGAATATAGAATAATTCCAGTTTAAAGTGATATAATTTCACGTTTTCATTAGAGGTGCAAGTTTAGCCGGATTAACATGATTGATTAGACATAGCCTTGTAGAAAGCATGAAAAACACATGCTGGAAGAGTCTAGACAGATAAACATCGTGAAAATGGAGTACATTTTGCTTTAAAGAAAAGATGTATATCTTTTAACAAACTAATGTGAGGATTTCTCCTGGCTGTCATTTTATTGGAGAAACATCAGTCTCCCTCTCACTAATACTCCAGTTTTAATTGAGTCTCTGGTGAGTTCCTTGGAAGAATCTCAAGTGCTCGTATTCAAACAGATGGCGAGCTATTTTTCGCATACCTTATGCCACAGGTACGCTACGAGATTTCCCCCACCGCCCGCCCCCCCAAAAGAATTACCAAGACGAGCCTTCCCTTTGTGTATTCTCCCGAGTCTGCATGATTCAAGATTCACCCAAACAATTCAGAAATAGTTTGGTTTAATTAGGTCTAAAAATACGATATAGAATAAATCAAACGACGGACAGACAATCCAAGGGAAGGCTATTTGAGGATGTACACCGTGGAGGGTGTGAGTGGCTGTGGATGAATTGCTTGAAAATACAGTGGGCAACCCCGCTTCAGTCATCAATCCAGAGGCCTGCATGTGGCCCGATTAGAGCGGCAGAGCCGCCGCTGCCTCACAGACTGGAAGCCCTCATGCAGCAAACAAGGGAATTGTATCTGACTGTACACATTCATCTAGACTAATGGCACGGTGATGCATCTGGGGGGGATACACAAGCTCATGTTCTTTGTTCCAGATCATTTGACTGCTTCCAAGACGCGCTCGGCGCCGTCACAAGTGGAAGTGTGAGTGATCTGTTTAATCTCATCAAATATGATTAGGCAAAGCACATCTCAAGATAATATCCTGCAGGCCTCTGATCCGGCGGAGAGACACATGAGGTGTGAGTGTTGCAGATATAAGTCAAATGAGGCTGCAGGCCTTTTTCAGAGGCATTAGAAACGTGGCGTATATCCTCAATATACATGTATAGAATGGCACAGCTGCCGGCATTTGGACAAATCCAAGAGAATAACTTCAACGGGTATCACTGAGATTTTTATTCCAGGGTAGAAGCACCATTGTAAACATGCTGTTATTCCTTCCCCCTATTCTCCATTTAGAATGAGCTGTCAATCAAAGACAAAACCATTTGCACAAACAATGCAATCCGAGGGCTTCTTGGGGCATTGATAACAGACTCACTACACAAAGTTGTGGAAATGAAAAGGAGGATATTGAAAAATTGTGAATTTCATCTTCTCTGCTCTTTTCTCCTCGCCTCTCTGGGGGAAGGCGATGATTATAAGTTAACTCTTCCAAAATATTTGCCTTGCCTGGCAGGAAATATGAAGGATGACACAATATTGGTCAAATCTGACAGGAAACAAAAGGTGGACTTTTGGAACTACCAAGTTTTCTGTAAATAGGACAGATTGAAGGTTTTTTTTGGTGTGGGGGGGGTTGTTTAGCAGGAAATGAATACCATTACGAGTAGTTATTCTACTTAAATAAGAAAAATAAAGGATTTAATATTTATTATATCTTCAAAGTGTATTGATGTGAGTAGTTTTCATACTTTTCATTCATTATGACTGTCAGAAAATATGTGCTAACATGCTAATACATAGCAACCATGGTGATAAATATATACACGCAGTGTGGCGCCCAAGACTCTGGACCCCCATCAGCATCATGACGTGGCTAAAACTCCACATCCTGGAAATAGGATGGATCAATGTAGGGGGAAAAAAGAATTTTCACAGAGGGAGATTATATAGTATGTCTGATGAGTTATATTTAAGGTACTTTATATATATTTAACCCATACTGATACGGGACAGAAGGACTCAGTTGGTTGTGAAACGAGGTCGTTCAGACAAATTTTTGTCTTCACAGACAAATTGTAGTTAGTTTTGCACTTTCCAATAAAATATAAATGAGTATATATCAATAATATATTGGTGTATATTCAATAACATTTCAGAGTACAGTATTCTTTATTTTACTTCAAAGTATGAGAACGAATGCTCTATTAATCGTTCAATTGAGTTTATTCTGGCCTGTTTAAGATAATTAACTATCTTAAAAAGGTATTTTCTATTTTCTGATCTGCAAAAACTTTAGATTTCAGTAAATACTACTAATGATACAAACCGATGAAACTAATGTGTGAGGAGAACCTCAAACCTTGTGATAATAAAAATGTGTTTATTCATTCATCCATTGTGAATGTTTGTATTGTATTGTTCTCTGCGTGTGTGTGTGTGTGTGTGTGTGTGTGTGTGTGTGTGTGTGTGTGTGTGTGTGTGTGTGTGTGGTTTCATTACAAAAACAAACAACAGCATCAACTCGTGGCATAAAAAGTACATCGTTTTTCAAAACGTTAACATGTAAACGCAAAACCTTTTCTAAACGAAAACGCAAAAACAGTGTGTTTTCACCTGAAACAATGTCACGTAAACAGGGTCTTTATTCAGCTGTCAGGACCTCCATCGCTTAATAACCCGTAACTTTGAATGAAAACATTTAGATAAAATCGCGATGCAAATACAAACATTTTTACCACGAGTATCAATCCAAAAAAACCTGAGGAAATAGTATCTCGAGTATTGATCTTTTCATATCTGCACTAGAATTTCAAAAGCAAAATTTCCGATGTTCTGTTTTATCTACAAAAAAGCAACTCCAGTGATGATAACTGCATTAATGATTTCATCATAGCGACACGTCACTTCTTTTTCCAGCACTGCCAAAAAAAAAACTGCTAATAAATGATTAATTAAAAACCTGATCCCAAGGACAAACCTCACTTCTCAAACACTTCTGTTAAGCACACTGCATCCCACTTCATCTCTAAAATCCTTTTTATCCTTTTGCTTCCCACGCAAATCTGCCAGTGAATTACATAAAGCAATTTACATGCTTGGATAGTGAAAACAAGTGGAATTATTGTGTTTTCATAAAATGTTTTACTGCTAATCAAAATGACGGGGCCAGAGTTTGTGTGAGGGTTGGAAGACGTTTTACACTCAGTATCGCTGTGGCTCCTTCGGCTGTCGCTAATCTACGTCTTTACAATTCACACAACTGTTGGCTTTCTGTTTGTTTAAAGATCTTTGAAAAAAAAAAACGGGGGGGGGGGGGGGGTGGCGGTGAACACTCATGAAGTCTGACCATGTAATCGCGCTGGGGTTTGGGATGTAAGAAAACTTGCAAGGACTATTAACTCAGGAATTAACGTTTAACTTTTCCGAATCAGAATTGTGCTGCAGTCATAATGTGTTTAAGTGTTATACTGATTTTTTTTTTTCTTTTCCTGAAGATATCAATTTGTCCCCGAAGAGTTTTGTCAGAGACTTCTGTTCTGCCATGATAAGAGCTTATTGTGAGCTGGAGGACTGATACGGACCCTGCCTACAGGGTACAGTGGGGATCAGTTTCTTCAGTTCAGTCAGACTTACAAGGCCTCGGTGGAGGTTACACTGCCCAGGGTGGGGTTCTCACATTTCAAGGGTAAAGAGGAAAAAATAAAAAAAACATTTCCCATTTCAGTATTTACAATTGCACATTAATGTTCCCTTCTCGATATCCAATTAGTAAATTATGATTTAAAAATGATAATTTTTTTGCATTCTTTTCTGCCAGACATTATTCAAGACAGTCTATCTCCATTTACATAGCGTAACGGAGCAGAGAGCTTTTAATAATGTGGAAAAGAGCGCGATCTTGGTAGCTGATTTTTATTTGAACTGGCTGGGCTTTCTGGTGGTAATGATTATGAAGTGAGCTGGGAACAGTCTCCGAGAGAAGTGAGAAGAGGAGGGGGTGTTGGGAGGCAGATGGTTGGCTGGACAGTGTGTTGATAACAGCAACATTAGTCTGCCGGGAAGCAACATTATGCTCAAGGTCAATGGGGGCTGAAGAATGGAGCATCGTAATGACTCCGGTCCCGCGTCCTGGAAAGAGATCTCTCTTTAAGGACGCGCTGATATTTAACACGTGCAAGGTTAATATATCCATCCTCACGTTTCAAAAAGTTAATCCATGTCACTGAAGCAGTGATAATGGACCATGAAAGGTTTCCTTGATTGTCACAGTTTTAGAGTGCATGCGCTATCCATAAATGTAGGGCAGTAAAATTAACATTTGCTTTAGCCGGATGCAAATTGGATAATGTGTTGTTTCAATGCTCATCTATAGGTCATTACACTTTATGGCAATACGTCGTTTAAATAATGTAGGATAAAACAGACACTTATCTCGAATCTCCCCATATGTCCCTCATGATAGAACGTATGTAACACAGGAAGTGAAACCATAGCTGGTATCGGAAGATACTCGTACTTTTAACAAAAGCTTAATGTCAACCTGCGCTGTAGAGGTTAGAGAAAGCCTATTCTATCTCAAATTACCACTAATAAAACTGCTAAAGGAAAACTTATTGTTCATCGCAGCTTAACAGATGTCAATATTGGCCAAATAAGTCATAAATGGCATAATAATTATTAACTTGAACAAAGATTTGCATGTTTATCTAAAATGGCAACAGCAGTGTAAATATCAATATCATAATATAAAAATGTGTACATCACTACCTTTCAAATAGTCGGGGTTAGTTTCTACAGTTTTTCCTTTGTGTAGTACCTCTCTATTAAATTTATTTGTCCAGCTTATATCTATATTATATGTCTATCACTTAATTTATGCCCCAAAAATTCTTAAAATGTTTGTTTTTTGTTGCATTTTTGCATCAAATTGCTGTTTTCAGTACATGTAAAACATTTTCAAATGTCTGATGATTCACCTGCAAGTTAATTCTCTATCCAATAGGAATCTTAGTCGACTTCCTAAGCCACACTTACCGTCCTGATGTATTAAGAGTTTTGTCTCCAGCAGCAGCAGCAGCAGCAGCAGCAGCAGCAGCAGCAGCACCAGCAGCAGCTTCTTCTTTTGACATCGTCGCTGACTGGAAAAGTCAGTTATGCACGTGTGTGCAAATCGCTTCTCAAAAAGTCAATCAGATTTGGAATACACCCCCTTTACTTTGTTTCACATAAGATCAAAAATCAAATATCACCCAGACGTCATAGGAATCTTTAAAGAGACATGGATGTTCGTGATACTTGTATGAGTGTGCTTTAAAACTACCTTTAAGTTTTATAATTGGAAATAATAAAACAATAGTTTCATGGCTCTATAGAAAGACGTATATGACTTTTTGAAATAAAAAACTCTGACTGGCTTCTTCCTCTCTGCTTGAGGTTCTCTATTTTTTTTCCCCACCCTGTTTTTACTTTAAAGGTGATTCAAGCCCTGCATCCGTGACAAAATTTAAAGTAAAAATCGATTGTTTTTGAGTTTTGAGTCTCAAAAAAGTTTTGTGTTTACACAGCAACATCTTGAAAATGATGTAAATAGCATGTCCGGGGCTTAAGATCTTTGGTTGCAGGTCATACTGGTCAGCATTCAATGCAGAATTGATCATTTTGAAAAGGAAATAGCCCTGTTGGGCCACATGGTTTTTGGAATTATTTGCCTTCTGGTGTCCGAGTGAGAAGTTCCTCGGCTTGAATCTGTTTGGTGGAGTGTGCATGTTCTCCCTGTGCGTGTCTTCACATCCGCAGTAGCAACGTTTCAGAATGGACGCAGTTTCTACAGAGGTTGAGATTTGAGCTGGTATTTTTTTTATTAAGGTTGGTTTTCTGTCTGTGTTTGGGCTGGAAACAGTGAGTCAGATCTGGCAACCCTGTGGTTGACTGGTTGTAGCATCTATATCCACTCCCACGTCACACCTTCTTCTGCACATGCGGGTCACTTTGGTGTCGGATAACCTTCACACTGCAGTCTGGTGGAGGTCGTATTTTAAATATAGTGTGAACGATCACGCAAAGAAATCCGACCTCAGCAAGAAATCGGAATTGAGAATCGAGACCTGCAGTGCGAACGTAACCAAAATAAATCAAAATATGTATTTTTTTTATCTTTAATAGTCAAAAGGCTTTTTTCTGTTAGTGCATCTGTCGGTTTTCCTGCAAATCTCTCATTAGAGATCATTAAAAATCCTTCTAAATGTTAGAATTCTACGTCTTTCAGTGAAGCGGTTGCCCTGAAACATGAGGTGAAATCAGAAACCCTCCAGTTCTCCTCACGCAACCTGGTTTTTCTGGATAACTTTGTAAAAAAGAATTTTTTTTTTAAATAAAAGCAGTGAGCTACATTGACGTCTACGGGCAGTTTCCTGCAGCCACTCCAGTGAAATGGGAATCAATTCAGGGAGACTGAAGCGTTCCCTTTGTCGCCCTGTATTAATGCACAAATCATGAGCCAGCGCTCCGAAGCCTCGGGCAATCTTCCTGAGGAGCTTCATGGTTTTTTAATCTTTCTACAAGTTAGACGCTTTGCATGTATTATTAATGCTAAAGGTTGAGTAATACGTAACAGTTGCATGGAAAAACTATTGCAGTGCGGCGCCGTCCATCAACACCGGCTCCTTTCCGCAACGACTTCATTTCAAAGTAAAAACACTCACAAACAAAATGGCAGGTTTTTTTTTCTTTTCTTCGAGTTGTTCATATTTTAATCCACACTTTGTCTCTCATTTTTCTTCTCTTCTTCTTCTTTTTTTTTTTCTTTCTCTTTTTTACAGTGGCATAGTTGAAAAATGAATATTCAATACTGAGAAAAAAAGCAAACCTCACACATCCCCCATAAAAAGCAAATTAATTACAGCGATTCAATCTTTGTACAAAATGAGTTATTTATAGCATCATACTGAACTAACAAAATAACATGTATGAGCATTGGCAATGTGTCGGGATGTCTTTGATACAGTGGTTATATACAGTGAGGGGATGTCTGATTCACCAATGCCTCAACATGTCATTAGTACTGTTTGCAGCAAACTTAAAGGCCATAACGGTGATCCTTGTACTGTTTTTTTTTTTCCTTTTGTTTTTTAAAATGATAATTAAAAAATGGAAAAGGTAATGACAGACAACTACTTCAGTAATAACAGCAATAATATCAATCAATATAGTATCATATAATAAATGTCAATCAGTCGTAATAATGAGTACACACATTTTGGCCATTTTTCTTTCTTTTTCTTTTTTTTTTAAATGTTTAAGCAAATTATTTGAATCCCTGTTTGAATAACATTTTAAAAGTGTGAAAACACTCTGATCAAAGTGACATGATTAAATTAAAAAGCTATTCCCAGTCCTCCTTTTACTAAAATTGAATACTTACATAGTATTTACATGTCTTCTGGCGAAACCAACTCTTATCAGATAAATGGGGGGAAAAAGAGAAGTGAAATACTTTAAATACTGTATATGCTAATATACAAACTGTAAATGTGTCAGGGATCCCAAGAGTCAACATTATTCACCAATATTCACGTTAGCAAAGTATTTTACAGCAATATCCACACATTGAGCATAGTTGTTCAATAAAAGTCAACATAAATAATGAACCCCAGCCAATCTCCATTCATTCAGTTTGGATCTCACAACAAGAAGCGAAAAGAAAAGTTTCCCATCCACGAGCGAGCTGAACTCTCCGCCCCGCGTCTGACTCCATCTCTCCATCTAGACTCATATTGAATCCTGAGACGAGGAACAGTTGATGTGTTCTCCCTCCGTGTTAGTCCTCAGACTTTGTGCTTTAAATTTTTCTAACTTGTTCTCTGTTGCTGTAAATCAGCGACGCGAGCAACAACTGGAAACAAGCGTGGGGAATATACAGATATGAGTGACCGAAGCTGAAGATGAAATCCTATCGACAGAAGCACATCGTTTTGTGCTTCTGCAGAGTTTGTTGTGTAAAAGTGTTTCTGGGCTGTTTTACGGTGATTTTAAACATGTGACTGGAGCCGGGGCAAACTCCAGGCGAAATCTAACAGCGAGTCAACAGATGCTAATGTCTGATAAAGCCGGAACATATTCTGCTCTTAAAACCGTTTGAAAAGCTGAAACTTGCCTCTAACTCGAGGGAAAGTACATCTGCTTTTCGCCTTTGAATTTTTTATTTTTTTTTTAAAAATCAGCTAAAAGTTGTAGAAGAGGAAAAGAAAAGGCAAAGTCAATGCAGGCAGTGGAATAAAAGCATTAAAGTGTACAGCGTTTAGGCACCGGAAAACCCAAAACGACCCATTTGTACATGATTCATCTTGATTACAAAAAAAAAAAAAAAGAGAAGGCCTATTTTTCTGCAAATGCTTCGAGAATGACGACATCCAAGCTTCTCTGGAAAAGAATGAGAACTTAAATTCAACGTAGCGGCGCTGAGGCAGCCGAAAACCGCCTCTCCGCTGTCGTAAAGTTGGTCATGGAACGAAAAGATCAGAAGAAAGAGGAGAAGGAGAAGTCTAAATGAAGTACTCTTTCTTCTCCTCTGCGTGCACGTGGTTTCCCTCAGCGTTGATGATGGCCGTGTCGGCGTCGGGGGCATCCTCCGCTCCTTTGGCCTCGTGCGTTAGATACGTCCCTGCGGGGACACGCGAAGCCAAACTCCATGTAAGACGTGGACTTACATCTGCTTATCCTGAGAAAATTGGAGTCCGAGTGACCCGATTTACCTTTATGTCTGGCCAGGTATCGCCCCAGAACGATTATCAAACACAAGGTGATGAAGACCACGACTGCAACGACGCCGCCGATCAAAGCGTGGTCCGGCCCGTGACGTCCCACAGCGTTGGGATCTGAAACACGAGGGGAGGCGGGAAACACGGAGGCCGGGAATATCGGTGAGACGTCTAAACACAGCAGCAGGAATCTATAAAACAGATCTGTTTTTATATATTATATTTGGCTCCCGAAAGAAATGATCCAGATGTGGAGTTTTACGCTTGCCAACAAAAGCACAACGGTCCCCAATGAGCTTGTGTCGTACGTTTGCAGCAGCCTGACATCGCTGCTTTTGAAGTGTCTGAACTGTGATATAAAAAAAAGCGGTAAACACAGGAAATACCACAAAATTCTGAAAATGTGGCATTAGCAGCAGAAACAAGCTGCAAAAAGAAAAAGTGCTCTGACTGATGCTTTAGGGTGCTTTTCCTCCAGAGCTTGTATACATACTATCTTTTATGTTTTCTCTTTGCTCCCTGCCACACTTCCCTGCTTCTCAGGGGTTTTTTTTTTTTCTCAAAATAAGTGTTATTTAAAATGAGGTATCCTCTGCAGAGACGAGCTGAGGCTTACCCTTTGTGTCTGTACTCTAATAAACTGTGAGCGGCGGTGTTTTCACTGTGCACCTCGTATGCTCTCATTATCTCAAGCTGATGAATGACCATGGCTTGTGCTCACTTTTGCAAAGTGACCCTGCGAAATGACGGCGGGGGATGTTTTTTTTTTTTTTTTCTCTTAACAAAACTCCACTGTTAACAGAATGCAAACCTCAAGTTCAGCATCCCAAAGTGTATGTGTGGCGTTTAAAATAAGTGATGAAAAAGAAAAAGATGAAGGGGTGTGACATGCAGTTTATTTAACTCCATGCAGACCCGACCCACCAGAATTTTATTTTTTTTTTAATCAGGATACTCAAACCCCGTTTACACGACAACGATTCAAGTGAAAATGCATCGTTTTGCCATGTTTGTTTTAAAAGTTTCGCATTTACACTGCAATATTTTGGAAACGATGTCGGTTTGCACGGCAACAGCAGAAACACTGAAAAAGATGTTTTCACCTTTGGGCCTCTAGTGGGTGCTGTTGGTTGATTTTGTAATGAAGCCACACACACAGGCGCAGAGAGAACAATACGCTATAAACATTAACAATGGGCGTACACAGACATTGATATTGACAGACGACAAAGTGGGATTGCTCGTCCGGGTGACTCAACTAAAAAACGACCACGTCCCAGGAGAATATAAAATGGGAGTCATGACACTCTGGATACCGCCATTGATGTTATCGTCCGTCTACTTGCGCATGTGCAGAAGAACTATTTACTTTTTTCCCATCATGGAGACAGAGATTCAGCCCGAGCCTTTTCAAATAGTGGCATTTTCCCGCTTTCCCATGATGACAGAGTTGGACCGTTTTAATAAAAGTTCTACCGTCGGAACCGCTCTCAGCGGCTCCGTCGTCGCGTAAACGAAAAAACCCAAAACGCAACGAAGGTTTTGCGTTTTCACTTGAGAACGTTGTTGTGTAAACGGGGCCCGACTCCCAAACCGGCGCTGGAGACTTTGAAGAAATAACTGCTCTGGTGCACCAGTTGAGTTATTTCATTTTTTTGTAGGATGTCAATGGGAGGAATGATCTGAATGTCAGCAAGGAGCACAAGCAATTTCCATATCGCAAAATATCAAAGCAGACGTTGTTACTCTTTCTCACCACAGTGCAAACACACAGTAACGGAAAACTTCCTCATTATTGTCCAATCAGACTTTTTAGTCCACATTTGAATGTATCATAGTACAGCAATTAAAACGACTGCCTGGAGATAATAAGATAAAAAAAAAATCTATTAACACATGCATAGAAAAGGAGATATCCACACATCTCTGCAGCATCGAGGACACCACTGATTCATATGCTTTACACAGCAACTGAAAACATTTCCTGACACAAACCTGAGGTATGTTAAAGTCTAAAAACTCTTAACAAAATGTGAAACTAAGCTATTACAGCCAAATACTTCACACAAGGATTAACTCATGGACACAGATTAACCCATGGTCACACAAAAATGTAACCTTAAGTATTTCAGAAAAATTACAATCCAATATATAAAAAGAGAAAATGTCCTTTTTTATTTCGAATGAAATTCCATTCTGACAAAAAATATCACCTTCAATCAAACAGAAGCGTCACACCATTGTGTAAAAGACGAACCAGAGACGTACTGTGTGATCACTTAAGCAGCATGTGACATGGCTGGAGAGAAAGTGACTGCTGTCAGCAGAGTGAGCGTCCATGCATGGTGATGACTTGGCTCATGCTGGGTGAGGCCATGACGTGTCCTGACCCAGAGCCAGATCCAGCATCACGCACTCCAAATCTGGCTCGCAATGATCACCTGCTGGGAATATTTACCTGCTGTAGGCCCTGGAAAGTCTTTGGCTGTTGCCATGGTTGGAGACAGTGACAGCAGTAAGGGAAGACGAGGGGAACAACACCGTGATAAAACAGGTGACCATACAGATTCAAAGGAAAAAGACAGGAAAATTGGTTTTCACTTTGACGGAGAGCAGGAGCGATGGTGAGCGAAGCTTGCTGTCGGAGGCAAACACATGCTTACAGGAAATGTTTGCACAACACACGCCATGACAACAAGATGAGGAACAAAGGCAGAATAAAAAATACAGTATTTATTCAGATTTAAAACTGCAATGTGGAGCCGCAACCCCCCCCCCCAGCTAATTGAAAATAAGTAATTTCCACAGATATTTTGAGGATTGTTGTTGGTAATTAGGAACACTTCCAAGACCTTGTTTACAAAGCAACATTTGAAGTAAAGGCGCATTGTTTTTGCATTTTCGTTTTAGAAATGTTTCCCGTTTGCAAGGCAATATTTTGAAAACGATTTACACGGAAATGACAATGTAGTTTTTAGTGGATGCTGTAGGTTGTTTTTGTAATGAAACCACACACACACATAGCGAACAATATACTATAAACGTTAACAATGACGAGTACACACAAGTTTGTACGGACAGACGATGGTTGGATTGTCATGGAGTCATTGGGTGATTCTCTACTAAAACTACCAAGTCCCAGGAAAATACGCACTGGGAGTATTAACCCTCTTGTTAACCTCCTTGTTGTTATTGTCCATCTACTCACACATGTACAGAACAACTATTTACTATGTATGTGATGGCCATACACAGTAGCAGAGTTGCATTTTCCACTTACTAACACATTCAATTCTTCACATTTCCTGTCAACTAACCACACTGAGTTGATTTAAAAAAAAAAAAACTACAAAAAAACTTTTAGTACATGCTACTACTCAACCATGGTAAGGTACACTGAGGTACTGTAAAAAAAACAACAACTAGTCGAGTGAATGTATCATGTAATGACAGCAGCGCTGTCTGTTATACGATGCACCGATTCTTTCCTTTCGATTGCTTTCAAACGCGCTAAATGCATAAATAATTATTCTAAAAGCGTAAAGTAATCCCAGTATACATCTGGTAGACATGCCTGATATTCTACATTCATGACGGCGGTCACACTAAATGAATACTGGCAGTTATTTTTTCTGTCTCTCAGATGCAAATCTCAGTGCATCACGTTAGTAAATCAGCTTCTGCAACCATTTTTATTTTTTTGTTGCAAAACTTCCATGTTGGATTTTTTGGAAAAAAAAAGGCGGTTCTGTGCGGACGATGGAAATGCTATTATAAATAGTTCTGCACATGCACAAGTGTGTGGTTTCATCACACAAAACAAACAGCACCCACTAGTGGCCTGGCATGTTAACTACATTGTTTTTAAGTCTTTCCGCCATTGCCATTGTTATTGGAATCTTGTTTTGTCTCATAAAGAATGGATATGATTTTTGCAATCTGTTCCATTTATGACCTGTGTGAGCACTTTTGTAACCTTCGATGTCTGCCGTGCCAGGAAGCATGTGGATATTTCTCACAACAATTCAGCCTTTAAGAAAGCGCTCTCCGACTTTATTGTGAGACAAACTCCTGGACAACCGCCAAAGGTTGTACTGTGACATTTTCTATTCTTGCAAGAATAATGTATTCAAATTCTCTTAAACTTCTTAATCGCTCTCAGTCAGATTCCTGTATATTCCGTATGCCGAGTTTTTTTTTACTAGGAAATTCTCCCGACACCATGTAAACCGACATCGTTTTCAAAATGTTGCCGTGTAAACGAAACAACGAAATGATGCGTTTTCACTTGAAACGACTTAACCAGTAGTTGGACTGAGTACAGAATGAATGCTGCAATGACTCACTGCTGCCCCCTAAAGCACAAAAACGGAGCTACTGAAATACTTTATTTGCCTTTAATTCATCTTATGGACAATTGTGTCAGCATGTTTGTTTTCTTCCACCTGTTGCTTCTGCTCCTGCATACTGTATGCACAGGCAGTCCACACATAGTTTCAAGCTTTTCCTCTGACAAAACATCTGCAAGTGAGTCGGTGAGACACCCAGCTGCTGAGAGCAGATGGCCGTTACAAACAAAAATACAATTTTACCTATGAAAACATTTTCTTGGGGGGGAGGAAATTGCATTAAATGAGTCTGCCAACTCTCAAGGATGGGCACAATGCGTTAGGCTGTAGAATAATCCTTCAACACATGTTTGTTTACGAGTGGATTTCAGGGGGCACCTTCAAGGTTTACGGCTTGATTCTCGAATTGAAGCGTTCCCCAACTCTGAGTAACACTCGTGTTTTCCCTATCGCAACAGCCCATCTATTTTCATTGCTGAAGCTACCATTTAGTGCTCTCGAGGCTCAGTATGAAAAAGCCATGACACACAAACACGGCAGCACTAATTCCATTAGGAGAGATGGAGTGAAGTATGCACACGGAGCATCTTCTTTTTGTTGGGGTCAGCGTGTGATCAGAATATGCAAATTACCCTAGTGGTAGGCTACCGGAAGGTTCTACCCTGTCAGAGGTAATTTACATATAAACGAATCGCCAAACAGAAGTAAATTGTTATTTACGGGTTGACAATTACTGATCACTAGCGGTAGGCCACCAAAGTAATGGATTACTGGAGTAATAGATTACTAAGGTAATGTACCAAGTGTAAGTTATGCAAAGCTATAAAGGTTGATTGGAGTAAATAGTCAGTTATCGGCCAACAGCTTTGAGCTAAAAAGGGTCGCCTGACGGGAGGAACCTCCACGGGGTCCAATCGCGAAGGCGGTCCACCAGTGGCACGACCGGTCAACAGGCGTGACGGGTCACTCCCTTGTTGACAACTGCGGGTCAGTGGCGTGACCTACCGAAGCGCCTGTGGACCCACAGGAGGCGACTCGCTGGAGTAACCGGGGAAAAGCTCAAGCTGCGAAGGCGTCACAAATGGCTATTGACCTATCAATGAACAACGGTACTTGATTACGAGTGATGATTAAATTACGGAGAGCAACCTATGATTCAAGTTATCAATGAAACAAACCTGCGATTTGTAAGTCAATAACTGAGGGGAGGCTGAATTACTTCGGTGGAGTGGACCACCGAAGGTGATCTGCAAGTAATTTAGAATGGATTGTTAATCAAACAAGTTTGGTTATTTATCTAATAACAATCGGGAGTAATCAAGGAGGAGTTGGAATTAATTAAGTAAAGTCGGGGTTTACTAATTAAATACAATGAGTTATTTGAATGAGCTAAACCATTGAAATTGAATTAAATGCAGTTAGGATTATTAATTGGATAAACTTGCGCTTTATGAATTAATAATACTGGATAATTGGATGCTGAGATGCACGAAAACCACTTAAAAATGATTAAAAGCACTCTTGAGTATTAATTGAATAAATTGACTAATTTATTAATTAATAAAGCATACAAATTATCTATCTGCAACAAAAATAAATGAACAATAGCTTAGAGACAATTCAAGTTGTGATTAGGTTAACTGGGTAACAGATCAATCAATAATAGTGCGGGTAATTAACCACAGAAAATGCGATGAAACACTTAAAATTATTTAAAAGCAATGCGGGTTATTCCCGTGGAAAACCTGCATTCATTCGCCAACGCCTCCTAGGTGTGTTAAATTACCCAAAGCGTTAAAATCATTGAAATTGATTTAAACCATTCAAACTATTAATCAATTGAATATTACCGTTACTTAATCAAAGTCGGGGCACCAGCTGAAGTTAGGGTCTTAAACGAAACATCAGTCTTAAAAAAGAAAGTTCAATTAAAATGTTTAAATTATTATTTCTGATTGAAATGATAATCGCAATTTAACTGAAGCAGGAAAGGAAGGCTGTAAATCCGAGCACTGACTGTTACAACCAGCAGTTGTCGCTGAAAAGCACACAAAAACCACCAAGAATCGTTCAATTCAACTATTAAGTGTTTATTAACAAACGTCTATTCCTAAATCATCAATCTATGAATCACATCTAATCAATAAACATCAAGCAAGATCTCATAAAACAACACAATACAAAACAAAGCCAGCTAATAAAGTGTGTGTGTGTGTGTGTGAGTGTGTGTGTGTGTGTGTGTGTGTGTTCGAGTGTGGGGGAGCGATGTGTGTGAGTGGGTGTGTGTGTGTTCGAGTGTGGGGAGCGATGTGTGTGTGTGTGTGTGCGGGTTTGTGGAGCGAAAGGGGCGTGACTTGGTGAGAGGGTAATGACCACGAACGTCCACCAGAGGGAGGTAGACGTCGGCGGTCCGGTGTAATCACCCGATCTGGCCACTAGGTGCGCGTCGGCGCGCGGGGCAGTTGTGATGACTTAATGCAACCACCAGATGGCGGTACGAGCGGTTGCAATTACCCACGCGACTACCAGAGGGCGCCAAACGGCTCGGCGACCCGGCGAGGAAATCGATGTGATTACCCACCCGGTCACCAGAGGCGCTCGGCGTGCTCTGCCTGGGATAGCGTGACGTCACTGAGCTCCGCACGGGCCGTAGCCGTCGGGAGCGCGCCGGATTCCTTGTGGCCGAGAAATCCGAGCCGCAGTGAACTACACACGGTCCCAGGGACGCACTGAAAGGAGGCGCTTGGAGGCAGCGGCGGCCGTACCGTGCGCTGGTTAGTGAACAGGGAAACAGAGGAGAAGAGGAGAGAGAGAGAGGAGAGAGGAGGGGGTGTCTGACTGTGTACACTGACGCGACCGCCTCAGCTTACACGTACAGAGTCCAAAAACGGCTGTTCAGGCAGATATGGACTCTGGGAGCAGAAGCGTGAGCTGAGGATGAGGAGGCTCGCGCGTGCGTGCGATGATTCGCGTGGATGGCCGTCCACGCGTAGACACAAAAGTACTCAGAAACAGGGATCGGCGTCCCAAAGTTACAAGTACCAACAATAAACACACAGCAATAATAATATCACGTTATTCTAATTCCTGCCCAGACTCTAAGCCTTACTTGGTTGGACGAGGGGGAAACGTGCTTCCGTGGCCAGGTGAAATCCGTCGATTTGTGGCCGCGGGCGGTTCTCTGGCGTCCCAGAAAATAGAGACCTGACGTGGACTACGGAGGGGAAACCCGTAGTGTGATCCGAGGGGCGATCAGCAGCTTCTTGCGATGAGGGGGGGAGTGAAGAAGCGATGCTCAGGTCGGTCTGCAGACGAGCGTGCGGTTGCAGCGCGCGCTCGGGGTCCGGAGGATGCAAACAAAAAAAAGGGAGAAAAAAAAGAAGGGGAAACCAAAAATAAAGGGAATTCCCGCTTTTCTTGAGCTCGTCCAGCGAGGTGAAGAAAATTCAGGCCCGGTCCAGGTGCGTTAACACGAGGCGCTTTGTCTCCTTACGAAAAGGTGCGTCTGGGTTGACGCGATTTCGTTTTGGAAGAGGCTGGATCTCTTCCCGGGCCTGAATTTATACCGTTATGATGTCTTCCGGGCTCCCCGCGGCGTTGGCCGTGGTTCAGCCAATCCACGCGGGGTTGGCTTGCGCGTCACCGGGCCGGTGACCCGGTGATGACGGGATTTTGGGTCCCCCTGCCGTCGAGCTGCAGCGCCGCAGCTAGAGGAGGGGGGACCCGGGGGCCCCCCAGGGGGGGGTCATGTGATCAATGGCGAATTTTCCAGGGTTGAGCACATGGTTTCTTTGTTCTCAAAGAAACGTGGCTCACCCCCCTCCTCGCCCCCCCCCCCTTCCTCATGAGGGTGAGTGAACAAAGGATTTTGGCTCCAACATCCCCCCTTTGTTCCGAAGAGTGGGATGCAGGTCACAGTCTTTGGAGCAAACCTGGGCCGAACAATCCATAGAATCTGTGAACGTCCCCATGTCCTGTGAAACATACTGTCCTTCTCTGTCCACCAGTTCACATGTGAGGTTATTTCCTGAGCAGGCTGGGCTAGTCTGGGCAGGCTAAGGCTAGTCTGGGCAGACTTACTATTTCTATTCTAACTATCTAAGCACACATACATTTCATTTCTTAAGGGTCGTCACCAGTGAACATGAAAGAGGTAGGAAAGGGACAGGAGAGTGAGAAATAGGAAGGGAACGGGTGGTTAGGAAAAGGGTTAGTAGGCCGTGCCTTCACCTCTTGGTTGGGTGAGGGCTGGCCTATTGTGTGTTTGTGGATGGGCCCACAAAACGTGGCGAGACCAGGGTCAGGGAATCCAGTCGGGCCTGTAGTTTCTGGATGTACTTGTACATCGCGTACGCCACTACGGCCGTGATGATCCAGCCACTGAGCAACATTCCGAGCGCTGCCATGCTGATGGGATGGTCTTGGTATGGGTGTCCACCTGCCCGCCTAGGGAAAGTGGCTGAGAGCCCTGTGGGCTTTAAATTGAATTTAATCAATTTGGTTCCCTCAGCCAGAAGCTGGCTTTGGAGGGTGGCATCAATTGTGAAATTGTGCCCGACGAATGCATCCATCATCTCAATCTCCACCTCGTGTCGGTCGGCATCGAGATGATGGAGGATTATGTCGTCAATGTGTACTGTAGCCCCTGGTGGGACATTGAGGAATATTGTTTGATTGGGCAGGGTGAGCTTGGTGGCTATATCATGGCGGTCGTAGGACATGGTCGCTTCAGAATGAGGTGTGTTGACGAGCCATCGACTACCTGCTCTCTCTACTCTGGTCTCGGTTCCTTCATCTTTGATGGACAAACTACCTTGACATTTCTGCTCCGGGGCGTCTGCCCTCAGCCCACATAGATAGTTGGTGACATCTCTAATGAAAGGGTTGCTGGGACAGATCCAGTGAATGTCTTTGGTGTTTGTGCACATGCTGAGATTGGGGACCAGGTAGAGTGAGGGGTTGTCGTCGTGGTAGGCGAGTGTGGGTGGCGTTCGGAGGTGTACGTGTGTGTTACCCTCCCAGAATCCCACATTCAATACGGTTTTTAAACGGTACACATTCTGCTTTTCAATGATTGGTAGGTTTAGGATAAATCCTAACTCTAGGTTCTGTGGGTTCACAGAGATCGGAATAGCACTGCCGAGACTATATGCCAGATGTACCTGTGAAGGTTGTACAACAGTGGTGGTAGTGGTCTTGAGAATCTGTTCAACCAGTGTTAGTGGAACTAAGTACGTGGGGATCTTCCCGGTACTGAGGCTACTCACGGAGGAACTGACTTCTCTAAGGAGATCTTGCATAAGATCCCTGACTATTCGCACATACGTTATGTCCTCACTGACGATACTTGACAAGGTTGTTAAGGCATGCAAGGTGTTATTGATTAAAGCAGAATGCAAGTTTACAGTGAGTATGGTTCCCTGAACCGTTTTGGTCAAGCCTTGTAACGGTTCACTCTGTATTAGGAGTCTCTGTTGGATTTCCGGCATTTCTTCTTCGAGTTCCCCGACATGTCTCTGAAAGCTCCTCAGTTCTGACACATTAGTTGGGGCTTTGATGTCTTGGATGGCGCGAATCCTCCCCGCTTGGGGTTCGATTCCGTCAGCGCCAACTGTTAACCCCACGTATTCAACCCTGGTACGGCACCACTGACCTTTGCGAAGTGCCAGTTTGGCGCCTGCCGCCAGGAGCTGGTTCAAGACGTGTCTTATCTCGGCTAAATGCTCCTCAAAGGTGCAGCTTCTCATGAGGATGTCATCCACATAGATGAGGTTGCCTCGGGCGGCGGCGTCACTCATCGCTTTGTGGAGGAAGATGTTGAACTCAGATGGTGAGTTTGAGTAGCCGAATGGGCACCGGTTCCAGGTGTACTGGCGGTTGCCAAAGGAAAAAGCAAGTTTGTACTGGTCAGATGGATCCACTTTCATGGTCCAAAATCCATTTGCCACGTCGACTGTGGAAAAGAAACGAGCACCTTTTACTTTGGCCAGCTCCTGATCCAGGTGGATCATGGGCCAGCGAGAAAGAGGAACCTGTTTGTTCAGCGGGCGATAGTCGATGGTAAGCCGCCATTTACCAGTGGGTTTTAATACTGGCCAGATTGGCGAGTTGTACGTCGAGTTGCACTCTCGGATAATGTTCTTCTCTCGCAGTTTGTCAAGGATCTCCTGGATGGATTCATAGGCAGCCAGCGGGATTCTGTACTGGCGTACGAAGGATGGTGGCGCCATTGGGTCGGTAGGAATGCGCACTAGGTGAAGGTCTGTAACCCCACAATCATGTGCATCCCTAGCAAAGATCGCTTGAAATTCGCGGAAAACATTTCTGAGTGCTTCTCGTTGTTCCCGTGTCGTGAGAGCATCTGCTTTTTCAAGTTGCTGCTCAATCTCTGACTCAAAACCAGAGTACGGTTCCTCCGGTGCAGACCCTGGCTGCCCACCGGGGTTCTCAGCACTTTCTGGTTGAGTCGCCAGCGCGTACACTATCATGTCACCTTCGGTGCTGAGGGTTGAACCACAGATTGCCTCCTGTGCGAGGGCTTCGTGACGAGCAATGGTGATCATGCGGGTGGGGAACGTGTACAACACCTTGTCGAGTGTCTCGTCCCTGATGAGGGATGGAGGTAGGTCGCCAATGACGGGCACCCTGAGCTCGAAGTCGTGAAATGAGCTGTCGACCAAGACGCCTAGTGGTTTTCCCGCATTCACCTGAACCGGATTGTGGGTCAGGTTCTGGACTAGCAGGTAGGCTGAGCGGTTGGTTAGCTCTAGAAGGGGTGTGCCACAAATTGTCAGGCAAAGGTCAGAAAAGCACGGTAAGGGTTGAAAGAATGCTTGTGGGCCAAGCATCCTCTGCCCCTTGAGCAGTGCGAGACGGATTGGGAACCCGGCTGTCCGTGCTGGAATTGTGGCTTCCAACTCACTAGCAGCGTGACACGCCTGCGGGATCGTCTGACCGGATGCCATTTGCTCCGGCTCGGTCGTCAGATGCTGCGTGTCCGCGCTCGCCAGTGACCCCAAAACCTGGTTCACGGCGTCCAGCTGGACTCCAAGCCTGACAAGGAGATCCGCTCCTATGTGACAAGGAGGGCGGAGCTGCGGGACGACACTCATATAGTGCATGGCTTTCTTCTGCCCTATCTGCACGGAGAGGGCACATACACCAGTTGCTTTGATTAGTGTCTGCGGCGACCCTGCAGCAAGCAGGCGATGGCTGTGCTGCACTTGGACAAGGAGTGCGTTGTGTTGGCACAGATCCTTTAGAAGATCGGCATCAATGGCAGATTTCTCTGACCACAGAGCCAAGAGTGTCTCTGGGACCAAGGTCCCATTCAGGTGTACCCCCCCCACGATGTGGGGATTGTATAGTGGAGATCCATCGTTCGCCAGTGCGCATAGGAATGATGGATGCTCTCTCAGAGACTGATAGCTCCTAGACTGCCGCGACTGCTGGCCGTCAGGGAGCATGACAAGAGGGGTGTTTGAGCCAGATTCTTTGGAAGGCGTACACATGGGATTAGAACTTCTGGACTCGATGGCAGCGTTCATGCTGTCAGAAGAGGGAGGGTCCATGTCTGGACCGATTCGAGTCGGGTTGCGTACTTGGGCCCAAAGGTACCCGCGACGGCAATCGATCAGTGGGGCTAATCGGTTAAGGAGATCTTGGCCAATGAGTAATGGTTCTGTGTCCAGCGTGGTGACATAGATGGGATGCACCAAAGACATCTCTTGGAAAGTGACATCCACCCAGACGCGTTGGGTGATGGGTGAAGTGTCCTGAGTGAAGCTTCTGATGTTAATGCTGCAAGCTTCGACCTGCAGTGGCTTTCCAAGAGACAGCAGAGCTCTCGCAAGCTCGGCGAAGGTGGCTGAACACCTTAGGCTTATTTCGGACCCGGAATCTAACAGCGCGAGGGCGTTTACACATCCTCCCACCACCACGGATGTGTAGATGCGGTTGGCGTTCTCTCGGTGCACGAGATTGCCTAAGAAAGTCAGGAACGGCAAATCGGTGGACTGGGAAGCTGTCGTTCTTGAACGTTCTCCCGCCTCACCTGTTTCTCCCCCCCACCCGACAAGGTAAACCTTGTTTGTGGTGGGTCGGGGCCGCCGCTCTAGTCAGGAGGGAGGGGGCCTACGTCCCCGTCCCCTTGAGGGGGGGTGGCGCCCCCTTTGGTTGGACAGGTCCAAGTTCTGTACAGCCTCTTTGATGCAGGTTTGAACCCACTGCTGTAGCTCAGTCTTTAACTGGTCAGCTCTGTAGCGACCGTGGTCCCTTTCCGAACCTTTCATTTTCCACTTTGAATTCGGGTCGGGCCCTTTCTTCGGTTGGAAGTTTTGTTCTGACCTGGCCCATTTTCCACCCTTTTGATTCGGTGGAATACCCTTCTGGCTCTGTTGTCCCCCCTTTTGATTTGGTTGTGCGCCTTTCTGCTCAGACGGAGAGGGTGTACCAGACCCTCCTCCAGCATTCGTTCTGGGTGTCGGCAACTCATCGCCCTCAAGCCTCAAATCCGTGTTTTCCCTTGGCTCCATTTCCAGGACCCTCTGGTCAATGTCAGGCTTCTTACCCGGGCATTGACGCAATTCCCACACCATCTGCGCGTGCTGGCGCAGTTCCTTCATGGTGGGTTTGGCGGTCCTGCAAAATAGAGCCACATCGAACCTCCCACTGTCGTGGAGGTTGTTGACAAACAGAGACTTGAAGGCGTGATCTTCCTCCAACCCCGGTGCATTGCGGCCTTGGAAGTAGGCCACTCGTAGGCGCCTGTAATACTCCTTTGGAGGTTCAGACTTCCGTTGGGTGATCGCGAATGCACCAAACGTTGCCGAAGCAGGGTCATTGTACAATGAATACTCTTCCCGGAGAGCCTGGCAGAGGGTGGAGTACCGGTCTCGGGTGTCTGGCGGCAGGGATTCCATGAAAACATGGACTGTTCTGGACGTTGTTTTCCAGAGAAGCTTTAGCTTCTCCCGCATGGAAGGACGTGCGATGTCGAGGAGGCAGCGTTCAACCTCACGGAGGTAGTCCTCGATACTCGCGTCCTTGTTGCTCGGGTCAAAGCGTTCGATGTCCTTTGCGAGGGATTCGAGCTGGCGGGTCCGGACATCCCACCCCCTCACGGGACTGGGGCCGTCAGAGTCCTCTGACGACAGTTCCCCGTGGACTGCTGTCTGACGCGGGTCGGGGCCGCTAGGGCCATACAAGGGAGGTCTACTGGGGTGTAGAGGCACCCTCCTGGACCCCTGCTCCCGACTGCTAGCGTCGCGTGGGGGCTGCAGATGGGAAGGAGTGGCGGAGTCGTCGAAGCGCACCGTGCTGCGGCTGCGCGTGGGCTGAAAAGAATCACCATCTAAGCTATATGAGGCGTCATACCTCTGCGTTGTGGCGCATGAGGAGTCGATAGTGCCAGACCTCTCTGGCGAAGCCAGATTACGACGACCCCAATTAGGGTCACGTTGCGCACCTAGGGTGGCAGTGTAAAGCTGGTGTCGGAGATTTTCTTCCCTCTCCATGCCCATCGCGATTAGCGACTGAGCTTCTTCTAGGTTTTCCTTTAACTCCTGGATCTGAGGCTCACTCTCTAGTGTGCACTCATCGACCTTCGTCTCCTTATGAGGAGGCAGAGCCCGTTGCTTCTCGGGCTCTGAAGGCTGATCCTCGTCCTTGGAGGCGTCCAGCTCCTGTCGGAGGCGAGCGTTGTCCTTGGATAGCCTCTGGTTGTCCAGACGCAGCCGATCCGTACGCTCCTCCGCCTCCTTTGACTGTAGCTCTGCTCTACGCTGGTAGAGCAGGCTGATCTGGCCCAGGACGTCCGGCACTGTACGTGCCGGCTTGTCCCCTGGGTTGTTGACAAAACTTACCAGCTCTCGGATCTTTTCTTCGCAAATCTCAACGTTGTAGCGTTCGAGATTTGCTTTCTCCTCCAAGGAGAGACGGACGAGGTGGGACACCACGTCTCGTATGGCCGGCTCAGTTAGCACCGGCGGAGCCTCGGCTCCCTGTGCCCGGGAACTCTTACCCTCCATTGAGTGGTTGAGATTTACGCCCGAAGTCAACAACGTTAGCTGTGGTTAACGGCAAATTAGCTTTGCTACTGCACAGGTAACGGCTGTACCTGTGTCTTACAAACCTCTCGGTTTCGTTAATTGCTCGAGCTGCACCCTATCCAAGTTAGTCAGATGCGTCTAACACCTTGGCGAGCAATATTGTTAGTGTCTATTAATCGTAGTCAGAAATCTTAACACAGCGTGTTAATCATGCGTAGAATGCAGGGAAAGCAAGGCACTAACCACTTCACAACTGATTTCCCACCACAAGTGACTTTGTTCGACAGTGCTGAAAAAGTGTATCTTGAAAACCAATTCTGGGAGAATAAAGTTAACGGCTACACCTTAAGTGAACGATTCAGGATTATTTTGTGCAGTTATTCGTAACAATGCTGGTTTACAACAGCCTCACACGGGGCACCATTATGTTGGGGTCAGCGTGTGATCAGAATATGCAAATTACCCTAGTGGTAGGCTACCGGAAGGTTCTACCCTGTCAGAGGTAATTTACATATAAACGAATCGCCAAACAGAAGTAAATTGTTATTTACGGGTTGACAATTACTGATCACTAGCGGTAGGCCACCAAAGTAATGGATTACTGGAGTAATAGATTACTAAGGTAATGTACCAAGTGTAAGTTATGCAAAGCTATAAAGGTTGATTGGAGTAAATAGTCAGTTATCGGCCAACAGCTTTGAGCTAAAAAGGGTCGCCTGACGGGAGGAACCTCCACGGGGTCCAATCGCGAAGGCGGTCCACCAGTGGCACGACCGGTCAACAGGCGTGACGGGTCACTCCCTTGTTGACAACTGCGGGTCAGTGGCGTGACCTACCGAAGCGCCTGTGGACCCACAGGAGGCGACTCGCTGGAGTAACCGGGGAAAAGCTCAAGCTGCGAAGGCGTCACAAATGGCTATTGACCTATCAATGAACAACGGTACTTGATTACGAGTGATGATTAAATTACGGAGAGCAACCTATGATTCAAGTTATCAATGAAACAAACCTGCGATTTGTAAGTCAATAACTGAGGGGAGGCTGAATTACTTCGGTGGAGTGGACCACCGAAGGTGATCTGCAAGTAATTTAGAATGGATTGTTAATCAAACAAGTTTGGTTATTTATCTAATAACAATCGGGAGTAATCAAGGAGGAGTTGGAATTAATTAAGTAAAGTCGGGGTTTACTAATTAAATACAATGAGTTATTTGAATGAGCTAAACCATTGAAATTGAATTAAATGCAGTTAGGATTATTAATTGGATAAACTTGCGCTTTATGAATTAATAATACTGGATAATTGGATGCTGAGATGCACGAAAACCACTTAAAAATGATTAAAAGCACTCTTGAGTATTAATTGAATAAATTGACTAATTTATTAATTAATAAAGCATACAAATTATCTATCTGCAACAAAAATAAATGAACAATAGCTTAGAGACAATTCAAGTTGTGATTAGGTTAACTGGGTAACAGATCAATCAATAATAGTGCGGGTAATTAACCACAGAAAATGCGATGAAACACTTAAAATTATTTAAAAGCAATGCGGGTTATTCCCGTGGAAAACCTGCATTCATTCGCCAACGCCTCCTAGGTGTGTTAAATTACCCAAAGCGTTAAAATCATTGAAATTGATTTAAACCATTCAAACTATTAATCAATTGAATATTACCGTTACTTAATCAAAGTCGGGGCACCAGCTGAAGTTAGGGTCTTAAACGAAACATCAGTCTTAAAAAAGAAAGTTCAATTAAAATGTTTAAATTATTATTTCTGATTGAAATGATAATCGCAATTTAACTGAAGCAGGAAAGGAAGGCTGTAAATCCGAGCACTGACTGTTACAACCAGCAGTTGTCGCTGAAAAGCACACAAAAACCACCAAGAATCGTTCAATTCAACTATTAAGTGTTTATTAACAAACGTCTATTCCTAAATCATCAATCTATGAATCACATCTAATCAATAAACATCAAGCAAGATCTCATAAAACAACACAATACAAAACAAAGCCAGCTAATAAAGTGTGTGTGTGTGTGTGTGAGTGTGTGTGTGTGTGTGTGTGTGTGTTCGAGTGTGGGGGAGCGATGTGTGTGAGTGGGTGTGTGTGTGTTCGAGTGTGGGGAGCGATGTGTGTGTGTGTGTGTGCGGGTTTGTGGAGCGAAAGGGGCGTGACTTGGTGAGAGGGTAATGACCACGAACGTCCACCAGAGGGAGGTAGACGTCGGCGGTCCGGTGTAATCACCCGATCTGGCCACTAGGTGCGCGTCGGCGCGCGGGGCAGTTGTGATGACTTAATGCAACCACCAGATGGCGGTACGAGCGGTTGCAATTACCCACGCGACTACCAGAGGGCGCCAAACGGCTCGGCGACCCGGCGAGGAAATCGATGTGATTACCCACCCGGTCACCAGAGGCGCTCGGCGTGCTCTGCCTGGGATAGCGTGACGTCACTGAGCTCCGCACGGGCCGTAGCCGTCGGGAGCGCGCCGGATTCCTTGTGGCCGAGAAATCCGAGCCGCAGTGAACTACACACGGTCCCAGGGACGCACTGAAAGGAGGCGCTTGGAGGCAGCGGCGGCCGTACCGTGCGCTGGTTAGTGAACAGGGAAACAGAGGAGAAGAGGAGAGAGAGAGAGGAGAGAGGAGGGGGTGTCTGACTGTGTACACTGACGCGACCGCCTCAGCTTACACGTACAGAGTCCAAAAACGGCTGTTCAGGCAGATATGGACTCTGGGAGCAGAAGCGTGAGCTGAGGATGAGGAGGCTCGCGCGTGCGTGCGATGATTCGCGTGGATGGCCGTCCACGCGTAGACACAAAAGTACTCAGAAACAGGGATCGGCGTCCCAAAGTTACAAGTACCAACAATAAACACACAGCAATAATAATATCACGTTATTCTAATTCCTGCCCAGACTCTAAGCCTTACTTGGTTGGACGAGGGGGAAACGTGCTTCCGTGGCCAGGTGAAATCCGTCGATTTGTGGCCGCGGGCGGTTCTCTGGCGTCCCAGAAAATAGAGACCTGACGTGGACTACGGAGGGGAAACCCGTAGTGTGATCCGAGGGGCGATCAGCAGCTTCTTGCGATGAGGGGGGGAGTGAAGAAGCGATGCTCAGGTCGGTCTGCAGACGAGCGTGCGGTTGCAGCGCGCGCTCGGGGTCCGGAGGATGCAAACAAAAAAAAGGGAGAAAAAAAAGAAGGGGAAACCAAAAATAAAGGGAATTCCCGCTTTTCTTGAGCTCGTCCAGCGAGGTGAAGAAAATTCAGGCCCGGTCCAGGTGCGTTAACACGAGGCGCTTTGTCTCCTTACGAAAAGGTGCGTCTGGGTTGACGCGATTTCGTTTTGGAAGAGGCTGGATCTCTTCCCGGGCCTGAATTTATACCGTTATGATGTCTTCCGGGCTCCCCGCGGCGTTGGCCGTGGTTCAGCCAATCCACGCGGGGTTGGCTTGCGCGTCACCGGGCCGGTGACCCGGTGATGACGGGATTTTGGGTCCCCCTGCCGTCGAGCTGCAGCGCCGCAGCTAGAGGAGGGGGGACCCGGGGGCCCCCCAGGGGGGGGTCATGTGATCAATGGCGAATTTTCCAGGGTTGAGCACATGGTTTCTTTGTTCTCAAAGAAACGTGGCTCACCCCCCTCCTCGCCCCCCCCCCCCTTCCTCATGAGGGTGAGTGAACAAAGGATTTTGGCTCCAACATTTTGGTAAACATCTTTCCAACACGAGTGCACGTGCTCCTATTGTTCGGTGGTGTGGGTAAAAAACACACAAACATCCAGTCGAGGAACAATATTGCAGTAAACACTCGGGTTTTTTCTGTTTTGCGTTTGTGGACTACCCGATGAAGCGTCTTCAAAACTGTAAAATCTGCTTATTTTCAAGAAAGATGAGACTGAAAGTGAAGGTGAGGTGAATGAAGAGAGAGGGGAAAAAAAAAAACTGGGGTTTGAATTCATTGGGTAAAACAATGTGATTTTCTCGCTCAGAGCTCAGTCAGCTCATCAATCATCAGCTCTGCGATCAGCGTCATGTTTGTGAGCGCGTGGAGCGTGGAGGCGGGGGCACGAGGGGGGGGGGGGGGGGGGGGGGGTGCAGGCGTACCTGCGAACACAGCTGCGTCGGCACCGGTGGGCTGGAGGGATGAAGACTAGGGGGTGGGGGTGGGGGAATAGAAGCACTAACGTGGTGACGTCTGCTAAATGAAAACAGGAACAATGGGGAGCGAAAACAAACCTCTCTGCGGGGAACTGGCTCGGCATGAGAAAACTTACAGGAGAATCAAACAGCGCAAATCAATTACGGCGCGGGGCTGATGCAGGTTAATTCTCGGCGAGCGCGTCGCGGAATAATGAAAATAACGACAGAAAATAGGGGATGAACAGTGACTCAAGCTATGAATGTATAAAATCCTCTCAGCAGCAGATGAGTCATGCGCGAGGAACTTTCTTTTTTTTTTTTTTAGTTTTGGGAAGTTTTTAAAGCACTGATGATTGGTTAGTAAAAAGGTTGAGCACGCGCACGCACACACACACACACACACACACACACACACACACACACACACACACACACACACACACACACACACACACACACACACACACACACACACACACACACACACACACACACACACACACACACACACACACACACACACAGGCTGTAAAGCTTGCAGCATGTCATGCTTGTTGAGTTGAAAATGTAAACTGAGTATAGTGAAATGTGAGGGGAAGAGGTCAGGAGACGGGCTACAGCTTCACAGATGGATGAGGACTTTTTTTTTTTTATCTGCTGTATTTAATTAAACCACTATTCACTTCTGTAACGTCTCACACAGAGCGGTTCCTTGCTGTATTTAATACAGTGCATAATTGCAGACAGTAATAAATTGCAGCGGACCAGTGACATTTACGGCTCCTCAGCTCTCCTGTCATTAGCAAATTAGGTTTTAGAGGCTGAGATGATCCAAAGAGACCTGGGAAGTATTCAGCCAGACACAATGTAGCTCTGAAGAATGACCGTCATCATCCGTGGAAATGAGCCTGTCTCTCACATCTTTTACCTGCTGCACCCCCCCCCCCCCCCCCACTGAACTTTCCCTGCAGCCCGGGACTTTTGTGTTGGTCGTGAAAGGACTGCTGAGGCGCTATCAGTCAATCTCACAAAGAGTGACAAACAGCCTTCTGCCCCACATACGTCCAAGAACGCAGGTTAATTGAATAAGTTTGTTTTTAGCCTCATGAAAAAAAATGTGAAATGTGAAGAAGGAAGCCTTGGTCCAGCACATGGTGTGGAGATATGACAGGACGGTACAGACGAGCCTGACATCGCTGCCTGGCCCTGTTCAATGAGCATGCTAAAAGAAGAGACTGAGATAACAAAAACTGTCAGGGCGAATGTGTCATCCTTCTCTCGCTTCATCCCCCCCCTCTTTTTCCCAATGAAAGAATTTCTCTCCTCCGAAAGCCTGACAAAGAAACTGCCGAGGATCCACTGACTGCCTGGGTGAACGAGTCCAGCCTGCGTGATAAGTCACTCCTGAACAAACCGCACTCTCGTGTGCCACCGCATAATTGGCAAAATAGATAAATAAATAAATGGAAACAAACAAATCCGTGTAAAATTCTTCCATTCTGCTCATGTTTGTATTTTTACATTTCCCCCGTTCATGGCTGTGTTTGATGAATGCTCTAAACATGTGCTGCAGAGGCCCTAATGATCCATTTCCTGCACCATGTCGTCTTTATTCTCTCAGCCCCATTCACTGTCTCAGGATTAACTTATCTCTCCTGCAGGCGGTAGTCGAAAGCTAAATTCTGCATCCTTAACAGTTTTTTTTCTCACAGGGGAGGAGACAGGGTCCAGAAGCTAAAGCCATGTAGTGATATGAGGTAAACCGGGTGATCCAGCAGCGTGCTAAGGCTAGATTTGATAGCGGATTCACCGGCATGTGGTCAGCAGAGCTGCGGGGCAACACAACTCTGCGCTGTGCTTACATAGAGGAGATACATATTTGAACTCTGAATTTACAAACATTTATTAAGGTTTAAAATTTGCCTCACGGTCCGTATTCCCACCTTTTTATCAAACACTCGTGTTAGGTGCTTATCTTCTGTTACTGCTTACTTCATTATGTAAAAATTCTGTTAAACAGTTTATAAAATCATCAATCATGTCTGACTTTTGTGTTTTTACAGTTTTATATTTACTTGAGGAGTAAAATTGTTTCCCTGTCTTGATTCTGCACGTATTTTCCACATTGTGGAAATCACTGGGCCGTAACAGGAGAAGACCTGACGGAATGAGACAAAGTGGCACCAACATACTTCTACTTCTTATAGTTCATAATGCAGAGAACGGAAAGTTGGACCGGACACAAATAGAGATGATCAGGAAAGTGGGGAAAGTGCTGCAGATACTTTGAGACTTGAGTGAAAAGACAAACATGGGAGCCAAACTCATTTTACTTCAGGGGCCGCATAAAAGCACAATCTGATCTCAAGCGTCCCGGACCAGTAAATAACAGCATTGTAATATACAAATAACTAGAACTTTAAATCTTTGTCTTTGATTTAGGGCAACAAAGTATTAATATATCATTAAGACATTCACACTGAATTAACTATAATTTTACTACGCATGACAAACCTGAAATTTAAAAAAAAAAAAAAAAAGAACTGTAATAACAATAATATGCCTCAGTTTACCATGTGCTGATCACAGTGAAGGTTATTGTTTACATCATCAAAGACAGAAAACATTTCTTCACAAGTTGCTGGAACTCATAATATAGCAGGCCAGTTCATGTTATGATCAGAATAACTTGTCAAATTCCAGAAATTATATTTAATGTCGACACATTTCTACATCTTCTCTCATCTTGATCACCTGAGCTGATTCACCACATAAAACAGACTCAAGAGCGCCCCTTGTGGCCAAATATAATAATGTTTTACAATGTCTCACAGCCGGAAAGTGTCCTCTTGTGGGCCGGGTTGGGCTCTTTGAGCTGTGTGTTTAAGACCTCTGATTTAAAGAGAGGCGAGGGAAATTTACATGGCATGGAAACAGCCTCAAAATGAAACATAAACCTTAAATAAAAGTTTTAGTAAAACTAAATCTATGCAATAGATGTGGCAATGCGACGAAGAAAGAACACGTTTCACCGAGTGGCCATTTTCTTGTCTTGTGCATGAACTCTTCTCTCTTTTAAAGTGGTCTTTTCACTCAAAGTATCTGCAGCACTTCCCTTCATGATCGTCTCCACCCGTGTCCGGTCCATCTTTCCACTCCCGGCTCTATAAAGTGATGCTGGTGCCAGGACGTCTCAGTCGGTCACGTCTTCCCTTGTTTGGTCCCAGTGATTGTTGATGTGGAAAATGTAGACGCAATCAAGACTTGGGAATGATATTTACTCATAAACACCTACTCGTGCAGGGTTTACAATTTAGACGTTATAAAGGTAGAGATTTAATCACATTGTCCAAAAGTTCAGATTCTGTGAAATCCCACAAAAATGCATTCGAGCAGGAAAGGATTTGGCCAATTGAGTGCAGACGTGTTGCCTTTAACCACGCCTCCAGCAGGTGATGATCTATACAGGTTTGCTTGACTGGTAAATTGTAAAGGTAGTTCGGGACGACTAGAACGACCAGAGACTTGTCCTCTTTTTAAAGACGTGTAACAAAGCAGGTGGGGTCAAATTCATATGAAATGTCGGAAAAGAACTGATATTTGTTGTGTTATACGCTTATTGTAAAACCAGCTGCATGGTGGCACCGTGATCAAGCCAGCGTTACTGGTTTCCATGGTGACCGCTGACTAAAGTGACCATATTTAATTTTATATTTCCAAAAACAAAGCCACTTTCTATATTTGAATTAACTAGTCGAGTTACGTTACATGAAACAAACTACATCAGTGACAAATCAATGGAAATGCATGCTTGATAGTCCCTTGAAAATCAACAAAAACGGGACATTCTTGAGATTTTGTATGAAAAAAATTTACACAATGTGAATAAAAGATGTTTAGTTACTCTATATATTTGTATCTCGTCACAAGCAGATGTTATAAAAGAAAGACAAATGTGTTATTCATTGTAGAAGCTGTCCTGTTTACAGCGTATTCGATGGTTTGCTGAGTTCTGTCACAAAATCATGCTAAGACAAATAATCCTCCAGTAAACAATCATCAGCATAAACAAAAAAAATCTAAGAGACACACTGTTGATGTGTCCGTCGTTTGAACAAAAAGCCCAAGTGGCATGTTGTAATTACTGGTGTCTGTAGTTGACGTTTCTGAGGTAAAAATTGTTTACGAAAAGAGATAAATATAAGTCAGGAAGAAAAGAGATTTCACCGGGTCCTACCACGTCTGTCTGTTTCATCCCGGCTTTAATCTAGTCCCGTCTCGTCGGGCCCGATTGTTCATCGGTGCTTGTTTCGGAGTTCGTACTCTGATCTGTTGCATGACTGTGATTCTGGATTGTTTCACACAGCAGCCAGAGTTTCACCTGCAGTTCTTGTCATGTCACGTCATCTTGTCACACTATATCCTCAATTCTATTTCCTTTCAATTAAAGATCAACACACAAGCTCGTCTCACAAAATAGTACAAGATATAATCTATTCACAGATTGGCTGATGCTGGTAGGTTACTGCAAATAGCACAATAGCACAGATGTAAATGATTGTTACGCATTTTCCCCCTACTAATAACGGAAGACATGCTGCAGGGACAAGGTTTTCAAGATTTGCGGACTTTTATATTTTTGACGCACATTATACACAAATAAGTGAACTAAATAAATTAAGTTATAAAAAGTCAAAATTTGACTCAATAAAAATTTTACATTTTATTGTTTTTTTTAACCTTTCCAGACAAGAATGGAGATCAATGGATCATGAAATGGTGCAAACTGCCTTCAAATAATTGGACCAATCACACACGGATGATGCTGTAGTTGAAGTCATAAGAAAACAGAGGAGATAATTAAATATTAAAACCAAAAACTGGATGGAGAAACTAATAATGAAGTCTCACATGAAGTAATCAGTAGTTCTTTGATGAGCCAGATTCACAAAATTGTGCCTTCCAGAATATTTATTAATTATCCTTCAGCTTTTGGCTCTTATGCTCTTATTATTGGTTTATATTAAACAGATGGGACTTCAAAAACTGTGAGATAAAGTCTCCAGAAGTCGGGATGATTGGCAAATTATAAGACGAAAAATACTTAAATTTCTGGAACTGTGGACGTATGTTCACTGCAAATAAATAAATAACTTATCCTGCTGTTATGCATTTGCCTTATTGCCTGTTGCGAGCTGACTCTCCCCGTTGGCCCAAAATGGCCTTTTTTTTGTCTTTGTGATAAACACCAACCATGTTTGAGTGAGCACAGTGGGCTGAGTGGGCTGCAAAGCCGTGAGAGTGAGAAAACAGCAGCAAGAAATGATCTGGGAAAAAATAATAAAATAAAGAAAGTGATCACCTATAGAGAGACCATAGATGTCAGTGAAGTACCCACCACATACAAACAGTACGTATTCGGCACTGCTGGTCCCCAGGTGGTTGCTGGCCTCGCAGCGGTACGTGCCGTTGTCCGTTTTGTTTAGCGTGGTGATGGTGAGCTCCCTGCCCTCCACAATCATACGCTCGATGTCTGGGAGCTCTCCTCCATCTTTAGACCACAGCACCGGTTCGGGTCTGGAGGGGAGGATAAAAACAACACGTTTTGATGATACTTATCCTCCATACTACTATACACAAACACCCAAATACTTAGAAACAAGGGTAAAGCTGCATAATCTCTAACGAATATGAGCATATGTAAGACAACAACGTTGATGTTGCACTCATTTGTACCAGGAAAATGGAAAGTTTACTTTTTTTTGTATATGACCTACACACACAAACACGCACACACACTCTCCGGTGGTGACAGAAAAAAAAGTGCTCGCTCTCCACTGGAAGAAACTCTGGATTCAGTGTCTTGCCCAAGGACACTTGGAGACATTGACAGACAGCAATGGGGATACAATCGACAAACTTGGAGTTGGAAGATTTCAAGCTCTGCCTTCTGAGCCACAGCTGCTCGCGGCTGGGGAATGATACCTCTGAACGCCATCAGACTGGGAACCTTCCACTGGCGGAGTGGGAAATTTCAGAAAGCTGCAGATATGATAGCCTGGCAGGGTTTGTTTATCCGCATGAGGAAAAGTATTTCTCTATGATGCATTTTAATAACCTGGCCTTGTCGCAGTTGGAGTGAAAATATCCACACTTCAATAGCGAGGATGAAAAATGCATGAATTCATTATTGAACTGCTTTGATAACATTCACCTTATAAGCATTGCAAATTATGAGTATGATGACTTGTTGGGACTTTCAGCAAGTCCCCAACTGCATGAAAACACTGTAATATTCTTCCTATGTTTAATATTGGTGCACAATCACCATTATTTACACTTGTATTGACTGGCCTTGGTTCATTTCAATCTTCCTAAGCCTTTTCCGCCCATTCATTTTGCTTTGCAGGTATGTCAGCGGATCTCATGAATGAACTGGATGGACTGGAAACGCACCAAAGAAGCCCGAGGCTCTTTGAATATCTGTGTTACTACAGAAGGTCCTCAGACAGACATTGATAACGAGACGCTCCAACGGTTTCCCGTCTTCAGGAATTGAAGGACGCTTTAACAGCATCAACAACAACAGAGCCGATGTATTATTAAAGGTGAAGAAATATTAGCGTAAGTGATGCATGACTGTCTAGTGAGCAGTATAGGTGACACACATTTCTGTGATCTCAACAACCTTGAAAAGAAGTTGTGAATAAATTCAAACTTACATGGGGTTCCCTATTGAAACACACTCCAGTTTGAAGTATTGCCCCTCCTGTGGGATAATCGGTGAACGTGTGATCTTCAGATGGGGAGCATCTGCAAAGACGAGACAAAAAAAAAAAAAAAAAACGAGAGAGAGAGAGCGAGAGAGGGAAAAAAAAGAAATCCAAAGCTGAGGCGGCACTGAGGCTTTAACTTTCACACTGACAGAGTACAACAGTAGTTAGTGCTTTACCCATTGGGCAGCTCCGAGCTCCAGCCCATATCCCTGTTCTGCTTTGGTACTAATCCCTCACCTGCAAACTAATCCTACACTAATCCAGAACAAATGCAAAGCTAAACCTGCAGACATAAATGTAATCTCAACCCTTGTATTTTTTTTTCCTCAATGCTAATCTCACAGCCTAATCCAGCTTTGCGAGGTATGACTGCACTCACAGTGGACCTCCAGCACCTCGGTTGTCATGTAAGGAGTGGATAGAGACACGTGCTCCACGCTGCAGGTGTAGGCGACGCCGTCGTCCCGTCGATCCACCTGGAACTGGAGGCTGCTCCTCACCGTGAAAGACTTTCCTGTGGCGTTCACCTCCTTTGTGCCTGTAGAACCAGAACGACAGTGTTCTTGTGAATTTATAATGGGTTTTTTTGTGGGGGATGCAGTTTTTGGACTTTTACCCCCCAAATTATTTTTGAAACAGAGTAGAAAAACAACCCCCCCCCCCCCCCCCCAAAAAAAAAAACTGCTTGTAAATGTTTAAAAAGAAAAGTGAGGAACATGAAATTGCATTTCAAGACATTGCTTTTCTGACACAGGCAGCCGCAGTGTTGTTGTTGTTGTTGTTTTTCCTCTGCAACTCCTTTGAGGGAGAGAATCCTTGGCCTTTGAAAGTCAAGTCAAAGTAGAGTGAAAAGTGAAGGGAGAGCAATGTGAGCGTTGACTCGGTTGGTTGGGTGTGTTTGCTCCTCCAGGACCATCTCTCAAACATCCCAGTCAACACAAACACCCCCACCCGCAGCATGGATGGGGTGGATTTCCATAGTTTTAGTCACACTTTTCCATACTTTTTCTCGCCTTTGTGGTAGTTTCGTGCCCAAACATTGAGCCTTTACACCACTTCAGATCCTGATTTGTGTTTGCTTTCTCCCTGGCCTGTGATGTTGCCTTCGTTAGGAGATAATTGGGTGCTTTTCTTCATCTGCTCCGCTGTTTGCACTCAGTGTGGTACAGCCACTTTTCTCTGGAAACAGCTGCACGAGGTTATTGGATCTGAATAAGACACTACCTGACAGTGGCCTCAGAAGGATTTCTCTTTAGAGATGCTTCTTCACACCACCCCGCTCCTCTGCCTGCACATCCAGTGCAAAACCACTTTAATCAACACACAGACATATACTCCCTGCACTCTTACACACATATACATACACACAAACAGCTCAGAAATCCCTCGGTCTATTAAATACTAAAATCCCCTCAGCAATGAAACCCCGATCACCCCTATCATCATCATTTTGGGCTGATCTGTTCCATTTGTTCCACTCCACTGATTCTCTTTGATATTGTCGTGTGCGAGAGAATACATTTTTTTTATTGGACCTGATAATGCTATTATAGCCGCTACAATTTCAGAATGACCACTTTTTTTTTTTTTTTTTTTTGCATGTACTGCAATAATTACTGGTGTCAACTCTTTTATGAGATGACTTGACAGCTTTCGAATGTATTTTAGAGTAGAGATGATACAAACTGGGAGAGACGGCTTGATCTGGGTGATCTCGGATTATTCAACGTTCCCCTAAACGGAGGATTAATCATTATTTAGTTTTAGTTTTATTCTTTCTGTGCTCTAAGTTGCTGTTCTGCTATCAGTTTGTAAAATTACAACTCCAGAGTTGGGAAATCAACCTTGTAGGAAACATCACAACAAACATCACAATCATTGGTGGTGTAGTTATCACACTGGAGTCAAATTGAGACGGTCCTCGGTTTAGGTCCAGGTTTGTTTTGAGGAGTTTTCTGTGTAATTGTGTGACTTTTTTAAAAAGCCATTAAAGGCTAATTCGTGACTCTATAATTAGATGGAGATGAAGCTTGTTCTTTTCATTTTTAAGTAGCAAACTGTAACCAAAGGTTAATGTGTGGGCTGGGCCTTGCAAAGGGGGGCGCCGGAGAGCTACAGGTAAAGTGTGGATGTAAGTCAGGGATGACAAACAAAAAGCCCCTGGATTGGACCCGTTTTTTTATTTTTTGCCTATATTTCCTGAGAAGAAATCCGATATGGAGGTTTTGGTTTAGGAGAATGTTTTTGCAGTGTGGATGAAAGGATGGACCTGATATTTTCAATTAAAAACATCTGACCAGCCGCACAAGACATCTGCGTACTATTGCCTATGGATCCCAGACAGTTGTTAAGATCATAGAACGTGAAAAACAAGGAAAAAGTTCGGCATCGGACCAAATATTACTACTTGGTGTGAGACGAAGCATGTGTGGTGTGAAAGTTTTGAGGGGGCTCGGGGATAGAGTGCAGCTCATCCTCCCACACCCGCAAATCCCTGCATTAGACCGGAGAGGGCGTTTATTACAGGGGGCATCACATATGCACTAATACCTCAAATACGCCTCTCTTTAAGAGGAAGTTCCAACTTGCAACTTTCTAACTTCCCATGGACGCCACAAAAGTTTATAATCATCTGATTGTTTTTCAGACATGACAGTTTCAAGCACATATTTTCATTGTGCAAGTCAATGTACACATTGCAATCCTTCTGAGAACTGGTCATATTAATTATTCAAGTCTCTTGCATTTGTATGCATAATACGAAGCCGCACTTCAAAACCGAAAGTAACAGACGCCACAAAGAATTCAGCCAATTACCATAAATGACGCATCATTCGAACAAACAGGGAAGTCAGAGGCCTTGCATCCGAGAGTCAAAAGCCTTGGATTTTGCCCCCGAGTGCAGGCGGGGGAATAGGAAGTGCCTCTGTGGCATTACACACAAATCTCTCCAGCTTTTCCTCTCATTCGTTAAGCTGCCTGCAGCAGCGGCGCTGCACCAGAGAGGCTGTCAGTCGGTTTCAAGGCGGCTGCGAGCATCGCCGACAGAACACGCACGCAGCAACGACGATCTGTTCAGGTGCAGCTGCTTTGAAGCCCCGAGAGGCCGGCCGGTCTGCAGGCAGGAACCTGGGAACTCTTGTCCGCAGCTCTGATAGGAAGTGACTGTTTCTGACTCCTCAGGGGTTAATAAATACAACACTGGAATACGAGAATACTAAACTCATACATATTATTGTTTAGTGTTCACTGGGTCAATCTGTCAAGTTGTGGAAATAAGTCAATATCAATTAAAACCTTTTCTTATTCTGACAAAGTGTTTCAGGTTGTACCTTTCGAACAAATTAATGTGTAACCCTTGGAGCGATGTCAAGCTGTGTGTCTTTTAAAACGAGAACCTCCTACTCACCGCTGTGTGCAGCCTACCGCTGACTGACTATTAATGGCGGCACAAAATGTTTTGAGAATGTTTTTTTTTATTTTTTTTTCCCTCTCCTTTCAGTGTTTTGACCTAATTCTCCCAGTTTATTTGAAATCTCATTAAGTATGAACTCGTTTTCACAAAAGTAAAATATTTTAGCTTTATTTGTCTGGGGCTTTTTTCGGGGTGTTTAATTTTACACAAGAATTTGTTCACCCTTAATGAACAATCTAGCACATTTAGTGTTTTGATGAAGGCAATTAAGCATAAAAAAAACATGTTTCTTCTGGTAAATCTGTAGTTGGGTTACTGTGAGAGCCTTAAATATCTGCTCTGTGATTTTTTTGGTGGTACGATCCTTTAATTTAATGCTTTCACACCATAAAATTGGATGGTTTGACGTCAACCACTGATCACAGGTTTGCAGTTTGTATAACAAATCATTAATACAATGAATCACCTGCTTAAATATTGAGGCTTGGGGAACACGAAAATCAAACTGAGTCAAACATAACTGAAAAAGAGTGATGAAAACATACAGCGTTGTTCACGAAAGCTCAAAAGTCCCCCAAACAAGAATATTTTTTAAAATAAAGTCCATCTTTATGTTCTTTAAAATACAAAACTTCAACTAGCAGTGTAGTTCTACAAATACCCATGCTGTATGAAAAGCCCATGTTTACTGGTTTCTATATTTGCATGTATGTGCAACATATTTGGACCAAGTCACATGTCACAACTTCATGATTGTTCTTATATATATATATATATATGTATATATACACACATACATTTTTCACACAGCTAATAAAGGCAGTGTGCCTCTTTAATGTAGGATATAAAACTCAGGTCAAATATTGTATGTGAAAATGGTATTGAAAAATGCTAATGTTAAAAAATGACCAGTGCATTAAGTGCAAACTGCACCTAATGCTTTATAAAGTCAGATGTTATCATTGACGTTAAATACATTTTTATTATTGCTTGAAACTCCTGTATATTTAAGACGAACCAACCCATGAATACATGAAACATTAACATAATCCACAGGACCAGTGACACAGTCACAGGATTGCATGAGCATCAGATTATGTTTTGTTGCAGCTTCCTTGTTGTCTTCACTTCCTGAATCTGTTGATTAAAGATTGAAGATTGAAGATTGAAGCACATCTCTGTCCCACCAACTGAATATATTGAGTGAATCCGTCTTTAAAGTGACCCACACAGTGACTGACAGCTCAGCTAATGCGCCCTACTAACATTACAACCATACAGCTGTGCACACATCATTAGGATCGGGATAACACGGGAAGATAATTAATGCAAATATTTCACTGACAATTAAATTATCAGGAAATAAAAGAACAGATCGACCACTATTTACCATTGTAGGGCTTCATTTATCTGGAACTCTCTCAGTCCACCTGACAGCAACATTAACTAACGTTCATTTTAGCTCGTATCCTTGGGCTGCATTAGCAGACATACATTAACAGCGACTTGCTTTTGTTGTGACCTGACTGCATATTTGTAGTTTATCTCAGCTTGTTATTGTTTTTACTTCACGAATCAGTTTATTTCAAGAGCCACTTCTTTCAAGATTAAAAATCGTCTTCCTCCCACGAAATGATGTAACTTCAGCAGAATTTAATGGCTGAATCAGTCATTAGGCTGACCCACACAGTACTGACAGCTCAGCCGATGTGTCACAACATTATTCAATGTCTCCTTGCACCTACATTTTACATTTTAGATAACAACCAAAATGTGCCATCATATGCAGATGATACACAGACTTACATCCGCAGACTGCAGGACGGCTCCAACTCTGATTTCTTTTTTAAATGAGGTTGGAGGTGTTTCTGTTTCCCCCCCAGTGATGCAACTATTCATTCGTTTCATCTCCATTCATATTTTTCAGTGGATTTGCTCCTGCCAGTTTCTTGTTAGCACTCGGAATTGCCTTGTTGATGAATATGCTATAGAGACAAAGCTCTTTACCCATTGTGTCATACAGGAGCAGTATCTGCACAATGTGTGTACGTGCAAATCACTATTTCCTCAAATTCCATTTCCTCTCATGGATTTTCAATCGATTAGTAATTTTCAATGTGTTGCTCAGTATTTTTTTCTGCATGTTGATATTTCTGAAGCTTCGTGGGTTTTATCACTGAGTCCAGTATAAATCTCCTGATCTTCATCTTGACGACACAGTTTGTGATCTTATTCTCTTCTCACATGTGCTTTCTTCAGCCCATCAGTCTAAACTCCGTACTCTTTGAATAAAACTGTAAGTGGGTGATTCTGCATCACATCCTGTGGCGCACACTTCTCACCACCTCCAGTTCGCTCCAATTCTCCCACCAGCGACACTCGGCTGCATCAACAGCAGTGACTACATCTTGTCTTTTACTCCTTTCGTCCACCTCAGAGGGGCCAAACTCGTTTGAATTCAGCAGCCACATACAGAACAATTTCATCTTGAGTGGGCCGGACTGGTAAAAAAAAAAAGTACCATGATAACCTTAAGATTTAAACTTTAAAGTTTTTCTTTGTTGTGGTGTAGCATATACGTGATAAAAATGTCTATATTTTTACAAATAGTAAAATTTTTTAATCTTTTTTTTCCTTTGAAATGATCTGGAGGGCCGGATTGGCGGCTCTTGTGCGCGGTCTTGGCCCACGAACCTCATGTTTGACAACCCTGCTCTAATGTCACTGATGTGGCTTCAAAAGCATCACATCCACCTTAAAAAGCCTTGTTTATTTTGTTCTCTCCTTATTGAAATGATGTCAAACTGCTGGGTATTACAAATGACTGAAAATTTTAAATCACTAACTAATAACAGGAGAGCGGCGCCGTGCGGCACCGAGTCAAGACGCTGGATTCTAAAGTTGCTCCAAATCAATTTCTAAATGAAAGCTCTCTCCTTGGAAGCAAATTAAATACGATTAATTAAGAGATGTAATTTCATCAAATAAAATCAACCTTTAAATGTAGCTGTTTATATTCAAACACAGCCACTTTGGTATCCTACATCTGGTCCCATAGAAAAGCCCATCAGGCCCTTCAACTTTCTCCACCACTCGCGGGAAGTTAAATTTGATTGGTTTATAAATGTTTTATGTTTAAAAGGGAAGGAGATTAGTTTGCATTGAAGCTGGGCTTGCTGCGAAAAAGTAAACACGGTCTAAAAATAGCCCCAACCCATCATCTCAGGCAATAAATAAAGAAAAAAAAAAAATCTTTTGAGGTTCTACAATACAAGAAGCTGTATTTCATTGCCGTGGCCTATTTTTATTTATTTTTTTCTCGAAATTCTCAGATACGTTCCAGCTTTCTCTTAATATGTCCCACGTTGAAGGTTACATAATCTTAAAACCTATGTATGAAAATATTGTATGATGAGTGAATAGTAGCAATAGCTATCAGGACCAAGGGATTATTTCAGAATTGGGTCATTAAGGCTCAAATTTATAACTAACTAACTAAAAAAGAGAAGATTGATCCCATCTAACTGCAGATGAAGGCGGATTACAAACCTGGACAGAGCAAGAACACAGAGACAGTTACTCATGAACCCATGTTAATGTCGAGTCATCAATTACCTTGATTGGTAAGAAAGATCCAGAAGGACGAACGTTCTAAACATCTGCCCAGTTCTTTTGAAAAAAAAACAAACTTTAAAATCTTTTTTACTGCGTTTTCACAGACGAGTCTTCAGCCTGTCAGTCTGGTTTTCATCTGAGATCCTTTTATGAGCTCCAGTTCGCTTGTTGCCTGACAGAGTGATTGTTGCACCGGTTGCGAGAGCCTGTATGTCTCCAACGCTCAATTGTTATGCAACCGAGGCACAATATTAGTGTGTCTATTGCAAGACAGCAAACAGGGACGTTCCTGTTTCTGTCTCCACTGACGAGCCCAACTTTAAATGAGTCACGCAGCAGTCTGGAAGTTATCATTCATCTGTCGTTTAAAATAAATCGAACTATACCATTGACTTCATGAAGCCGCTACCTTCACCTGAATTAAGAAGAAGTGCAAGGTCCTGTTGCGGAATCAAACCGTCTCTGGTGTCGTGCAGCATAACCTGCATGATACTGGTGACACACATCAAAATTCTGTTCAGGTTGATTTTGAAATGGTTTAGTTCAATGTGACTGCGAGTTGATCCAGTCAATGCTGCTGCGATATATACATATACTGTATATACATTACTACTATGTGTAGTGTCGACCTGAGATAGATGTACATTTAATCATTTAGCTGACAACAACAAATTATTTAACTTTTAGCAATTAAATTGTGTGGAGAAAAAAAGTCCTGCAAGTACTGGACAACATTTTCAGAAGATTTCACCCAAAATTCATGCAATATTTGGGCAAAATACAAATTCACTTTAATTCCAAAGAAAATATTTCACTTTTTCTCCACTTTTTGTGTCCGAGATCCCGTTTACATGACTATTTCAAGTGAAAATGTATGATTGCCGCATTTATATTTCAGAAAAGGTTCTTATTTACACAACAATAATTTGAAATAGTATGTGTTTATACAGAAATGGTAGAAATGTAGATTTCTGTGGTTTGCATGCCGGGCCACGAGTCGCCACTGTTTGTTTTTGTAATGAGATCACACACACACGCGTGCAGGGAACAATACGTTCTAAACATTAACAACGGGGAGTACACGGACATTTGTATGGACAGACGACCAATTGTTATTCTATAAAACTACCAAGTCCCAGGAGAACATGGACGAGGAGTCATGACACTCTGGAGGCAAACGTTGTCGTTATTGTCCAGCTCCTCACACATGTGCAGAACAACTAGTTACTAGTTACAAGTTACAAGCAGAAACGTTGTGTTGGCGCTGCTTTCAAAGCAATTTCAAGAATTTGCATTTTCAGTGACTCCGAGTGCCGTAACACTGTCACGGAAACTTCATAATTACATCGTGCTATCACCAGGTTTCGAAATCGGAGCAATACATGTAAGTCCTGATTATTAAATAATAAATCCTTGAGTTTTACACTATGGCCAATATTCCACATTTTTAATTTGTATTTATTTGCATGCATTACACGCAATGTACTTTTTTTTCAACACTTTTAGCATCTGCTTGTTAGTTTCTAATCATATCTAACTACCTTCTTCATTGCAGTGATCTTCACATTAGAATGAGTAACACGGCCTCTCACTTTGTTACAGTAGATTCAGTGTGAGGAAACAGAGAGAGAGAGAGAGAGAGAGAGAGAGAGAGAGAGAGAGAGAGAGAGTGAGAGAGAGAGATAGAGAGAGAGAGAGTTTTGGAAAAGCGTGCAGTGCAAATATCCGGGGTTGTTTCCACAGTCTGGCAGCACGTCTTAATCTGCTTTTCCCCCCGACGAGTAAAAGTTGTTGTTGCTTTTCACGTCCCAAAGCCAGAAGTTTCTTCAAGAGTCATGTCAAGTAGTCGAGTAGGAAGTTTGCGGCGCCGCATAACGTTGGGGTAGAAATATGGGAGCGTATCAGGTGATATTTCAACTTTTTCCTCTGCTTTTACAGCGCAGAGGACGCAGATTTAATATCAAATTTTTTACTAAAAATAATATATTTCTTTGTCGTCTGGATTTAAATGTTTTGATATCTCAACTAACGCTGAGTAGAAAATTTGAATGAGGCTTTGTGCCCCTGTGAAAAGGAAATATAGGCCACTTTATGTATGCAAAGAGAGAGTGACTGTGGGTGGATTTTTTTTTCTTTTTTGTTCCTCAATAGATTACAATTTGAAGCCTGGCTGTCATTCAGCGACACAAGTAATTTGTACGGCTCTATACTCTGTAAACAAATTATTTGACACTAGATGACAGTTGCATTTTGAGGTTTGTAATGCTGCGTGCTTCTAATATAAATTGTTGAAAAACAAATCATCAGAGCATGAAATAAATATGACATGTATTTTGCTATTACACCTGCTGTCGTCTCCCAGCTTTGTAGACTGGTTCCCCCTGTGGGGATAGATTTGACTGACAGCAGACACTGGCGGCAATGATCTTCCACAAAAGAACCAATGGCAAAACATGCTGCTCCCAGCACATACTCACTAAAGAACGCTTTAAAGCAGCGCCTACAAAAGGCGAGAGTTCGCAGCGCTGATTGACATTCCCCCTGTCTGACACTTTGACATGGAAATGAAGTTTTTAAGTCGAGCCCTCCAGTCTCTGCTACGTTCTTTATCTCGCTTTAGGTTGGAGGTGCACCACGCCGGCGCTGTTTGCCCAAGTGGCTCAATGAAACCCGCTGCATGCAAGTGGAACTATTAAAAGCACAGTTGGGGGAAGACTTGAAGACAAATCTGAATGTGGGGAGTCATCACCTCCCACCAGGGACACACATACATAGACTCTGCATAACCTGCTGAAATATACCTCTAAATTACTGTCATAACATGTAGTGTTTGGTAATGAAGCAAGTTGTTTGTAATTCACTGTTATAAACACACATGTTTATATTTGTTATATACTCGTACAGTATGTCCTGTGAAAACACAATTGATGTATTATCATTTAATTTGGACATTTATGTGAAAACTAGTTACATTTACACAATTCCACAAACACTTCTGTCACCACCGCAAAATAATTGAAGTCATATCGAGTTTTTCTCCCCAATTGTATTATTATTACACTGTAATTATAAAACAAAACACATGTATAAAAATAATCCTTGCTCCATGTCACATTATTACCTTGATGCCTGAATATTTCCTCCTTAGTGGAAACATATATTCAATACATAGTCATTGTTTTGTAATTATTTTGGAATATAACCATTTTCTTTCTTTCCTGTCAAAATATAGTAAGTGTCATAGGATGTAATTCTTTTTTTGCTCTGTAAAATAAGATAAAATGCAGTGTGGTGATTCTTACTGGTTTGCACAGTAACATACTAGTAAGTGATAAGTAGCTGCACAGCTGCCGTCTGTCTAACCTCCTCATGGGCCAGCTATGAGCTTTAGTTGTAGTTACTGTGTCACCAAACCCCTGTTTACTGGAGGAGGAGCGTCTCATTAACTTCAACAAACTCACTCGAAACATGTAGAACTTTTAAAGACCTGCATTGGATTTTTCAGCTTATTTAGAGATTTCCATTGTATATATATATATATATATATATATATATATATATATATATATATATCGGTATATAACATTTAGTTGTGTGTGTGTGTTTTCTTTTTATTGATTCTGAAATTAACCTCGTGTGCACAATGCCGATGGCTCAATCAGTGAGACATTACAATAATACTGCTATTTGCACATTATGAAAACAGGAGTAACAACGGGAGACGATTATCAAGTTCAAATGTAATGAAGATAAATGTGAATCTGAAGCACAAGGCTTTCTCTTCTACAGAGTATATATATATATATATATTCTATACACACACACACAACATATTGGAGATAAGGAGGAAAGCTCACATCCTGTAATGTACATTCACTTTTATTTTCAGCAATATGTGCTATAATGACTGGAGACAAACTCTATTGATTGAACACCACTTACATCTCAATAAAACATGTTGTGGAATATAAACCCATTAGTGTTGTTTATGGAGAAAAAACCCACAGCATGCCCTCCCATTTGTTCATAATGTTCAAATGTTATATCACACTGGAATATGGTTTCAACACAGAGAACATCGTGTATATCAGTCAATAGTTACCACAATGCACTTAGAAAACTGCATCACCCCTTAAACGCTATTAGATTACATTTGACATTTAGATTTCATTCCATATGAATGTTGGGATCTTGTTTTTGAGCTTTAAAGAATCGCTTCTGAAGTGCATTTCAAAAAAAATAAAGCACAAAAGAGATCATCTCAATGCCACTCGAGACGGACAGCCTAGTCTGGTTGTAATGCTGTGTGCCAGCTCTCCGACTGGCCTTTCAGGAAGATACGTGCATGTCATTTCAACAAGAAAACTTCATATCCCGGCCCCTCTGCCATCAATCATCATGCCATGTTGGGCAGACACCGACAGAACCACCAAGAAAAGCTCTCTGGTGCAAATCTTCAATAAGGAGCAACTGTCACACTGAGCCTCCACAGCAGGCTCTGTTACATTAAAGAGCTACGTGCAGCATACCTCTGCCATCAAATTGAGGAAAAACATTCCTTTTTCTTTTTTAAATGTTTTTGTCTTTTTTCTGTCTTTTTTCTGTCTTTTTTTTTTTTTAAGCAGAAATATGGTGCCGATAAAAGCTAAGAAAATACAAAGTGCTGAGCTTCAGACAGTTTGGAGAGAGGAATACACAAAAGTGAAAGCTTGTAAGACACACTGAGTAACCAGAGAAAACTTCTGCAGTTTTTTATTTTCTCCATACTGATGGGCTCACAGTGCAGTGCACAATCTGCAGCCTAATGCGTCGTCTCAGGCTGAGTGAGACCAGTTATCTGGCCTCTCTGCCTTTGCATTCTTGTGCATTCTCCTTCCCGTGACTTGTTTCGCGAAGCTAATTGCGGTCGTTCGATACGCAAATAAATAAATAAAGACCTCGGTTTAGGGAGAGCTGGGATACGGTGGCTGACAAGAACAAATGAGAAGTCCAGCGGCGGCGCCGCACATGCAAACACAATTCGTATAGCGTACGCGCACGGAGGTTCAACTCTTCTGCTCTTATCCTTAAAATGAACCTGTAGTGGATTGTTTAGCATCTCGAGCAGGACATGACAGGTAGTCTGTTCATTGAAAAGTCAATTAACTCCATCCATCCATCTTCTCTCCGCTTTTAGCAACTTAAGAGTCACAGGGGGCTGCAGCCCGATCAAAGCCGACAAGAGGCGAGAGGCCGGGCGCGCCACTCCATCACAGACGATCACACATTCAAGCCAACGTCAGTGACAAACCCACCAACTTATAGGCCTGTGGATACGAATGTCGAAACGGGCGTACCTGGGGAAAACATGAAAACTCCACACGGCAAAGAACCTATAAAAAGGCCAGCAGAATTTGCACAATTAGATTGCACTTTTTTAGTTGGCATGTTATTTTTGCAGGAGTATCACAAAGAATAAAAATAATCGTGACATCATGCACAGGCAGGACGGTTTAAATGAGGCTTTTATGTGCTTTGGACCACAATTCCACAAGGATGATTTGCTGGAAATGGTATTTCTTTCTCTAAATTGGCTGCTTGTGGTCTCCATGGAGAAATCCGCTGCAGCGTTGAGCCAGCTCCTGCACCAAAATGGAGTTGGACTTGTTGGAGGAATTTATCAAGCATATTGAAACGTCAAAGCAAATAAATCCCAATGACAAAGAAAAAAATGAGACGCAAACATTTTGAGTTGTAGTAAATCCCATTGTACATCAATCTATTGGCATAAGTAATTATAAGTAATTTATAAATTGTTGACAAGTCATTTGAAGCTTTTTGTTTGTTCTGATGTCAGAGAGGTTATGACGACGATTTGCTTGTATCCACACACACACACTTGTTTTCTTTGCTTCTTTCGCTGGTGAGCCATACATACTGCACAACACTGCCCCCGCAGGTCATTAGTGGTATTACTCTATTTGCTACACATATGTAAGCTTCCTGAAATTAACCAAATTACAGTGGTAATGAACGCAGGAGACAAACAGAAGACTGTCAGTAGATTACCTACTACAGTGTGTACGTACAATAACTTTGCACAATATGAAGTTTGCATACCTGTGAGATGAGAATGCTGATAATCAATATTCCGCAGTGCCGCCTTTCAATAAACGTTATAGTATTGACTCAGGTCATTTAGCATCTGTTGTTCAGTAATTTCCAATTGATTTGCTTTTAAATTTCCAAACTCATGCATGCGAGGTAAATTAGTGATTTTAAACGGTGTGAATGAAATTGCATGTGATTCTCCATCTCCCTGTTTGCCCTGGTGACCGGTCCACAGTGCATCCTGCCTCTGCTCATAGTCAGCTGAGATCGCCTCCAGCACTGCGTGACCCTGAGTGAGATAAAGCAGTTTAGAAGATGAATGCCTGGTAAGATTTTTTTGTGATGAATCAGCTGAGGTGATCAGTACTGAGCGCCAACAAGAGTTATTTCAGACCTTGCTGTTTATGCCGCACTTAGCTTTATAATTAAATTCAGCAAGATGCAGTCTTCACCTTGGCCAGGTATGAACAGTCCGGCATCCTCTGACAGCTTCCAAGGGCGCCGATGGCGGTGGCTGCGAGCCATGTGAATCATGGCCCCGCTTCACCTCGCCGGCCAGTGGGACAATGCATGAAGATGAGCACAGAGACGCTCGGCAGCGGAATAATCTGACAGTAAAGACGTCTCCCCGAGGGCGCGAGGGGCAACAGCGGACGCCGCCGTGGAAGCCAAACCACACGCTTACCTTGGACCTCCTTGTCATTTCGGAACCACCGGATGATGGCGGCTGGCTTGCTGCCTGATGTGGTGCACGTCAGGGTGATTACGTCCCTCTCCATGGCCGGCTTGGTAAATCCGGTGATTTCTGGCCTTGCTGGCACTCCTGTAGTGCATGAAGAGGAAAGTCTAAGTAACATACTGTGTGTGTGTGTGTGTGTGTGAGTGTGTGTGTGAGTGTGTGAGAGAGAGAGAGAGAGTGAGACGGAACAACACAGTGAGGGCTGCAAGTTGTTTCCCTCTCACACAACAAACCCAACAGAAAACATAACATACTGACAGAGAGAAACTCGCTTTGAGTTTATTCTCCTCCGAGAGACAGAATCAGAGACAAGATTTACTGTACCTTTTTACTTTAAAGCAAAAGCAGTTCACAAGATTGTGGCAATGCACATGTAAGTGATTTAAAACGTTGCTTTTTTGAGTTTAGTTAAAAAGAAAATTCTGCAGAGAAAAAAAAAAAATCACTCATTGGATTGCTTTGATAGCTGTCCTTCTGTTTTTGTCAAATTTGTGATAGTCAGCCATTATTTAGTTACTAATGATCTTCTCATGGCCTCAGACAAAAGGCTGGTCTTTGTTCTGGTCCTGTTAGATCTCACTGCTGCAGCTGATACTATTGATCAGAACATCCTATTACAGAGACTGGAACATTTCATCAAGGTTAAATATGCAGCACTAAATTGGTTTCGATCATATTCATCAGACAGGTTCCACTTCCTTCATGTTATTTATGACTCTTCAGCTCAGACGAAAGTTAACCGTGGAGTTCCACAGGGTTCTGTCTTGGGTCCGATGCTCTTAACATTACACAGGGAATATTATCAGGATACACTCAATTAACTTCCTCTGTTTAGCAGATGATACACAAATCTATTTATGAAACCAGATGATACTGATCAATTTGTTAAACTAGTTGCTTTTCCATAAAGACATAAATTCTTGGTAATAGACCCGATTCTGATTCTGATTGGCTGTAATGTTCTGCCTCTGAACTCAAACAAAATAAAAGTTATTATATTTGCCCAAAACATCTGAGAGAGAAACTATCTAAAGATATAGTAACACTAGATGGTATTACTTTGGCCTCCAGTACCACTGTGAGGAACTTGGGTGTTACTTTAGACCAGGACTGATCCTTCAACTCCCACGTTAAACAAAAAGCACTTTCTTTCACCTGGAATGTCTCTAAAATCAGGAATATGCTGACTCAGAGGGACGCTGGAAAATTAATCCATGCATTTTGTTACTTCCAGAGTAACTATTGTAACTCCCTATAATCAGGGTGTCCAAATAACTGTTAAAAAAAGTCTTCAACTGATTCTGCAGCGAGATTACTGACAGGATCCAGTACCTTCGACATGAACTTCTCTGCATTGGCTTCTTGTTACATCTCAAAATTATTTTATTTAAAAAAAACAACTCATATCTTAAAGAGCTGTTAGTCAAATCTCTCTCTCTCTCTCTCTCTATGTATAGGTTACTATACAATAAACTTCATGACGCTTAATAAAAAGCAATTCCAATCATACCTCGGTTCAAAAGTGCTTTTATAAAAACATTCCTCCGTTTCATCCGAGGCTAAAGAAATGGATCATCTTTAGGAAAGTGGATCTAAAAGGAGCTGAAGGTGGCAGAGATGAAGATGCTGAGATTTTCATTGGGAGTGAACAGGATGGATTAAAAATGAAGAGATCAGAGGGACAACTAAGGTTGAGCAGTTTACAGATAAACTTGGAGAGGGTGAGATGATGTGACCATGTGTTGTGGAGAGATAGCTGATATATTGGACAGAGGACATTGGAGACCTCAGAGAAGATTCATGAAAGTAGTGAAGGAGGAAATGGGGATGGTTGGTGTAACAGGAGAGGGGGTGGGGCGTGGGGGCGTGGGGGGGTGGGGGATGATCTGCTGGGGCGACCCCTGAAGGGAGCAGCCAGAAGACGAAGAAGAGTAATTTCTTTTTTGTCTCCTTTTGTTTTAATGTTTATGGTAAACCCTCCATTGAGAATGTGAATACATAAGTACAGTCCCTTTTTTTTTTTTTTTTTGGTTTCTTCAAAGTTATGATAACTTGCTGACATCGACAGAATACGTGATTAAAAAGTTGTGCTCATGCTTGAGATAAATACTCTTTAGTGAGATTTCTACAATTTGAAAAATGCACTTTTACAAATGCTGGTGTTCTGGACCTCTGCTTCACCTTTACCCGTTGAGTCATCATAGATTATGACACCATGCTTTATCGTTCACACTGCAAACAAAAACCTAATGCACATGACATGAATTCATGTCATTACGAAAGTTAAAAAAAACCCCATCTCTGAAACACTTTGAATTGTGCCAGCCTGCACTAAATAACATTTGATTAAATCCTGGCAGACAAATATAAAATACAATGCAGAGTTGTTTGATTTCTTGGTGCCAGAGGCAACGATTCATAATGTACAGGTGTCAGATGGGGAATAATTAATCAGGAGTAGTTGGCCTGTGGAGGATGCTCTGCAGTTGGCACGCGTACCCAGAACGGTGAGGAAGGCCTTGGTGGTCTTGACAGGCATGGTGAAGAGCGAGCAGGTGTACTGGCCCTCGTCTGACAGGCTGACGTCACCGATCCTGATGGTGAGCTCCTGCGACGTGGCTCGCACCAGCTCGATTCTGTGGTCCCTCAGAGCTGCGACAGAAGGGACAACAGAAAAAGGATCCAGAAAGTTTCAGTAATGGACTGAATCAGTGTGGATACAGTGATGGCAGTTAGCGTCAAGAGGTGCAGAAAGAGCCCGATGACCTTTGTCATAACAAGTTGGATTACTCTGAGGTTGAACACATTGCAAATGCTTGTGAAATGCTGCAAACGCATATTGCGCCCACTGGTCTGAGACACTTTCTCTACATTTGCATTCTTGGTTGGCGGAGTTATCCACAGTCAGCAAGGAAGCAGAAGGCATTGGTGGCACGCAGCGGAGCAAAAGAGCAGGGAAAAAAAAAAAAAAGAGTCTGCGATTATGATATTTATTGAGGTAATCACCTGCGTTCAAGGTACTGATTCACCTCATGATTTTAGCAGCAGGACTTCTTCTGCTCATTGTGAAGCCACAAGTTAGAGTGAACATGAACGGTTTATATAATACTGATATATATATTTAAACGCCACAGTGTGATTTGCGTCATTTGAAAGAAATCAGATGCAAAACATGGCTGCCAATCGTAGTGCGTCAAGACTGAAACTTCATTGACTTTGTCAAACTAAGTAATATTTTTTCTTTTTTTGGGTTGAAATTCTAAAACTTTTTATGTTATCTTTTTATTTCTTAGCAGAACCCGCCAAACCACCAAGCAACGCTGTCAGAGTGACTTTGTAAAAAACATTCAAGATGCAACAGCTACGGGGGTTTTTGGGGACATTTCACTGCATTTTGTACCAGAAGGTTTCATTAAAGTTGGCTTTATGTTGAGATTGTAGTCTCCACCACGACAAAGAAAAACCTTTAGAAGTTTAAATTTAAAGGTTATAATGGCAACTATTTCACCGGTCCAGTCCACTCAAGGTACAATACTGCTGTATGTGAAGTACAATGTGTTTGACAATCCTGTTTTAATGCAGATAGTTATGATTTAATGATGTGATATATTTAAGGTTTTTCTATTACTTTATACTTATTCCATTCATAGTATTACATTATAGTCTGATCTAAAGGTTTTCATTTGTGGTTGTTGCAAGGCATCATTATCTTCACCTCCAACATTTCCCAATCAGTTTGTGTTATCAGGGACAAAAATATTGCATGGGAATAAATTATTTCAAAGTCCAATCATTCGAGTTTGAGAGTTAACTTACACACACTTGTCATCACAGACAGGCCGCAGCCAGCAACCACTGCATCCACTGCATCCACTACAACTATTGTTTATCTTTGGTGTGTATTTTTTAAAATAAAGATCATTTGGAGCTTGTAAATGGAGACTCTCAGACCATATAAGCCTGTTTTTCATTCAAACAAAGATTCGTCACACAGTGTAAGACTGTGAAAGAGTCACTCTGGTTTAAATCCCTTCTGGAGGCTTCACATCAATATAGCAGCCATATTGATTATTTACCTCTCAAGGTTGTGCTGCCATCAGTCCCTCATCAGTTGAGTGCAACACAAATACCAGCCTTGATTATCAAGACTAAGAATCAGTGTTTTGGCTTTTTCATGATCAAGAATTGAAGGTTGAACCACCATTTCTGTAGACCACCATGTACCAAGATTTATTTTACCAAGATCATTTAGTAAATTATTATTATCAATATTATATATATACATACACTATATATAATAATAGTAGTAGTAGTATTATACATTTTCAATTAAGAACATATTACATAACTTTTATATATCTAATAGTATCTATTAGAAAATATTAGTAAGTATTTTGAGTTAATGGGTAGAACTAGATACGTTTAGACCTTCTCCTTTTCAACATGGGAAAACCCATGAAAAACTTTGATTGACTTAAATAGAAATGACTGGACTTGACGTGTGTAGTCGTGTAGTCAAAACTTATAGAAATGTCTGAGGACACTTAATTTAAAAACTACCAGAAATCACAGAAACACAGCTTTGAACTCATATACTAGTTTTCACAGTGACACAGGACTTCTGAAATGTGACCAGATAAGATTATAACACATGCTAATTAACACACAGTATTATTGAATGAATTCCATGTTTTCTGACAATTCTACAGCCATAAAGTCAAACAAACAAACAAACAAACAAACAAAAAGAAAAAACACAATTCCAGGTGTCCATGTCATAAAGAGGGGTTAACCACTCCATACAACACAACTGATACGATCATATTGTGAAATAAAGGTTTCTGAAGTGTCCTTAACTTGCCAGACACCTTCAGAAGTGCTCATCCATAAACCTTTTAAAACCACACGCCAGAGTTGAAAAGGTCATCTCGTACCTGTCATCTCTCATACTGTACAGTTTTTAAATGCAGAAGCTGCCTACTGCAGAGGGCAGGGAGAAAAGTGCTCCTCGTTGAATAAATTACTCGTTCTTAATCCTCGGTCCCTGAAGGCCTGGCCAGCTTTCTCCCAGGGCCCCCCTTTCATCTGGAGTCATTTCAACTCTATTGAATCGCACTACAGAGGGAAGAAATCTGGCAAAATGCAGCAGGAGTCGGTGCTAATTACGTTTTAATTGTTGCGGCCAAGGTAAGGGTGTCAGATAAAAAAGAAAGCAGAGAGAAAATTGCTTATCACTCAAGGTGTTTCCATCAATCCATCTTTCTGTATCGTTTTATCCTGCGTGTGGTCACAGGGAGGTGGAGCCTAAAGACGGTATACAGGTAGCCGGTCCAACACACGCTTACAAACACACTTCAGGCCATTTGACACTCAGGAATTAACCTCAAATGCATGTTTTGGAAATGTGGGATAAATCTCACACGTGCAAAGGGAGAACATACAAACTCCACCCAGAAAGGATCTCAAGGAAGAACGGGGAATATTCTCTCTGAGTGCTTAATGGTACGGTGCTGCTAAGGAACTGTGATATAATCCACGACATAATGTGTATGGTGTGATAGTGTGAACTCTTTCTTCACAGTTAGACGATTCAGGCCCAGTTTGTAGAGGTTTGATGCTTTTTTGGGGGGGGGGGGGGGGCGACATCAGGTCCAGGAGAATATGGACTGGTAGTCATGCCTTTGTTGTTATTGTTCATTTACTCACGTATGTGCAGAAGAAAACTTTCCCCCATTTCCACAGAAACTGTTTGGAATGTTTTCACAAAGTTGCGTTTTCCCTCGTTCACACTGAAACGAAGTTGCAGCGTTTTTGAAGTGTTTTCAAAAACTTGCTTTTTCATTGGCTCGGAGCATCTTTGTCATGTAAACAGACAACACCCCCAAAGAGTGACAAAGGTTTTCCGTTTTCAGTTGAAAATGTATATTTGCAAACAATAAGGAACAAAGAGAAACAACCAAAGTAAAAAAAAGACAATGTGCTTTATGCATTTGTTGTGTAAATGGAGTCTAAGATAAACAGCAGGATGAAAATAGTGGGTCTTCTTCACTGAGTCCACGGTACTCAACTCAAGTAGTCCATTAGAAAGTATTAAAGACAAACACACAGGAAAAAGTTTACAAACTAATATAGTTTGTCCAAAAATGGTTTTTTTAGAACAAACAGTGCTTTGTTTTCTTTTACATCACACCATTTCTGATCATTCTCATATTCGGTGTCACACTGCCACTAAAGAAAGACTGATGATTGGGTAAAGTTTCCGAGCAAATAGACTTTGCTATATAAGAATAAAGAGTGTGTGTGTGTGTGTGTGTATATATATATATATATGTGTATTAAAAAAAAGAACCCTCCTCAAGCCTGAATTAAAATGTAATAACCAGCTGTGCCATCAGACAGCCAGCTTATTATGTGCTAAGGGGCTTAATACAAACACTTGATAGTCTTACTGTAGCAAACAGCTTCCTGAAACAAAGCTGCCTGGGCTTCTTTGTAGTTAAGCATCCTCACAACAGAGCCTGGAAATACCCAGAGGCTCTGGGAGAAAACAGCAACCCTTTGGTGGATGGTTGTATTGGCGAGGTGATGGGGTCTTAGCAAACATCGTACGGGAACCGAGGAGATGTGGAAGCACAGACTGGGAGGATCAAAGTGATGGATAAGATGACATACCACACTTCCCCTGGCCCGAATCCCTCCATCTCTGTAACGGAGGGAGGGAGAGGCGGCAAGAAACAGGCCAACTTTCTCTTCTCCTCAACAGACTGTTCCTTGAAGCACAAACACCTCTGAGATGCTGATAAGTGTTTCGTTTCGGGTTTGTAAAAGGGATTTGCGTGCCGAGGGAAGTTGACGTCTTGCGGTTAAAGAGACAGTACGTCCAAAATCTGATGGCGTAAAAACCAGCACGTTCACTCCAGCAGCTGTGATCAGCTCAATTGGATGTCTGTCGGAGCGGACTCGATGTTGACAAGAAGGATTAAAATGTTCGTACAAACTTGCCAAGTTACTGTTGCGTAATCCCCCACTCAGTGTTTGGTTACTTTTATTAAAATGAGCAAACTATGGCTTACATCACAGCTTCATAGTACTCATATGCCAACAAAATTATGTCTGTTTGGAAAAACACACAGAGCATCGTGTTATGAAGTCCTACTCAGAGTCACTGGTACACATAATTTGCGAGTACAGAGTTTAGAATAACTTCACACGTAAATGCAAATACGCCGAATTTGCAATTCAGACCTATTTACTTGAGATTCCAAAAGGTTTTGAGTTGGATTTAGTTCAAATGTATTTGTGTTTACTCGTTGCTCCTGGATGTTTGGTTTGGGTTGTTTTTTAAGTTTCACCTACATGAAGCCTCTTTTTTCTTTTTTTTTTTTAAGGCCTGGCAATTTACTGAAACACAGATTTCAAGATCTTTGGCAACTGCCTTCGCAGACGTTGAAAGTGTTGTGTTTCTTGACAGCAGCAGCAATTTCGATGCTCTCAGGAAGCTCTCTCGCCTCCACTGTTAGGGAAACCGAGAGGAATCAGGCCTCTTTGTAAAGTGAAGTCACCATTCATCGGGGAATTTCGGTCAAGTTAACAATGAAAGTTAACACAGACTAGTCGGGTTTTGTTTGAGGAAATACTTCAATTATCATTGGATAGGTTTCAATAAATCTGACATGTTGGATTTCATCCAAAACTTTGCCCCGATTCTGTATCGGCAAAAGCAGTAACTTTGAGACGCATTCAGTGACAGATTCAATCTAGTTTTTCTTTGGTCAAAGTTTTCAAACGAATTGAAAGTAACAGAGTCGAGTATAAGTGAATCGCATTGACCTGAATAGATTGATTTTATAAATGCAAATACAATAGAGCACAATGGAAATTAATCCAATTTAATTATCAATGAATATATTCCTCGTAATATTTCAATGCATAGAAAAAAAATTAATGGGTTATTTACGCTTATCCTATAAATTCTACGGAGTAAAGGAGAATATGTGCATCTTACAAACAACAACTCAAAACCCACGAAAATAAATAAACAGAGGAGAGATATAAAGACCATAGCATATGAATAACATTGTGATATTTCCTTTCTCTCGTCAAGTCTGAACTGTAACCCTTAATTATTCCGTATTTTAAAGATTTTTTGAAAGTTCAAAGCAAGTCCTGATGAAATGTATTATACTGAAAGGAATTTATAGAGATTCAACTGAACTTAAGTTATTGGAGTTGAGAATGTAATTGTAATAATAAGGAAGGGAGTGGAATCAAATCAAATATTATAGAATGACTGAAGCCTAGGAACAATTGTATTATTGAAATAATGGAACTGAATTGAATCAAACCGAAATGAATTGAAGTGAATTGAAAACAACTGAACGAATTGAAATAAAATGAATGGAAGCTGATGGTATTTTATTCCACTGAACTGATTGACCATTAGGACCCGTTAAAAGCTCTAGTTTAAGAGCTCACCAGATGTGTGGTTCTGCTTTAAATACCAAACACTACAGGACAGGCCAGTGATTATTTCAAGTGAGCAGGTATCTTCTAATTAACACCACATTACCATTCGAAACTGAAATACACCTAAATGTCAGCAGCTCATAAAGTGAGGTTGACAAAATGAAGCCAAGTAGAAAGTGAGAAACATCATATAGTTAAACAAAAGATGGTTTTGACGGATGAGTTTTTGTCGCACAGCCGCGGGCATTAAACAGCACATGGGTCAATGACATATTGATAGAATGAGATGTACAAAGGCTTGAATAACCCAAAGACAAGTGTTATCTATTACTCAAACAGCATATGGTCAGGAAACTAGAATCCAATCCAGGCTAGGAGCCCAGATTGTGGGCAGATCCGTCACAATCAGACCCAAATGCCAACGGCTGACAAAGCTTTTTTCCAGGTGCTTTAGGAAATCAATGTGATGAAAAGGTTCATTTCCCCCAAACCCTAGATAGCTCTTGTGCTGTTCATTCTGCTTAGGCGGAAACATAAATCTGCTCCCTGACCTTGTGCATGCTGCAGCCTTGCAGCCTGGCAGCTTAATAGCATGGCAGCAGTACATCTCGTGTGATGGAGGCATTACCAATGCTGTCTCAAATCAGTAAAACTGACACCCTGGTCCCCCTTCCCCCCCCCCTCGGGGCAAGGGGTGCTGCCGCTACGGCCCTTTGATGCAAAGTAATGTTTGCCTTGTTTCACTGACAGTCCTTTGCACCACCAACCATGTCAGTGGAAGAGCACACTGAGGTCTCCTAAGACGAGAGCCGTGTCGGATTAGGTTTCCACAATCCAGGCCAGTTTTGCTGAGGCTCGTCTCCGAGTACCATGCACAGGAAGTCGGTCCTCACATATGGAGCTGCAGTTAAAATGACTTACTCTAATATGGTGCACAGTTTTGACACGTAGAGGAAGAGCTGACAATCTGGTTAGAAGCTACATTAGCCCTGTCCTCAAATAAAACTGGAAGCTGAGGAAGTGGAAGTGTAATTATCACATGGCATTCACTTTTACACTCCACTGAGCAGCAGACAGATGTTAACCAATGTTTCCAGTCCAAAACGATGATTTTGACAGTCGAGATAGAAAAGGATATTTCACATTTATCCATTAGTCTTGGAGACAAGCTGGTGGCTCCTGAGTTCAGCAAAATATGTTACATCTGCAGCGTGCGCCCCCACCCCCCCCCCCCCCCCCCCGCCTCCAATTGGCCATTTTTGCATGGCCTGTAAGCACTTGGAGCTGGTGGCGAAATGTGAAAGCATTAGCTGTCCTTCAGTGAGAACACAGGATCCTGGCAAACCCCCTCCCCCTCGTCGCCCCCTCTCTCCAGCCATGGGCTCCACTCTTTGCAATTAGAGTGTGTTTGCTGCTGGCTGTGCTCGCTCAGTCACTGTGTGGGCGATTCTGGATGTGTTCCAGGTCTATAGTGGTGCAGGCAGGGGGCTCTTTCCCACCACACATGTGGCTGCAATTAAGAGAAGGAAAGAGCCTTGTTCCAGAGGGCCATTGTCACTGCCCGCGCTCTCAGAGATCCCACAGAGCAGATGCTGCTCAAATTGGGCTAATTTTCAGTGCTTGAAGGACGGAAGGAAAGAAGAAGGAAGTCTCCCGGCAGCTACATTACGTACCTTCTTTTAAAGCAGTAAAACATGAGACTGGGTATATTTTTCTCCATCCATTTCTCAGCCAAGCATGATTGTACACTGTGGGATTTAGTTTTTTTTTTTTACTTTGGGACAAGTTTTACATAAATTCTCTAAATTAATTTTTTTGTTAAACAAGTACCATGTAGGGTTACATAATTCTGTTGGCTCACAACTCCGTCTTCAGGGCATGTGAAGGCGTACGCATAACAATGACTTAGTTGCCGTAAAAATCTGAACATTTTTCAGGTGGGCCTTGCACTTCTAAAAGGACTTTGAATACATTTTCTTTATTATCTTAAAGAGCTCTTATAAATAATACATGAGCGCGTCGCACGGCACAGGGCTTTGTATAGCAGATGCAAGAGCAGCTCATCACATTAGCGATAATAGTAGAGTATATTGTCCCGTTATGGTAGATACACCTTTCAGTGAAGCTGGAGGTAATCCAGTACACTTAAAAGCCCATTAGTTCCTAAAGAAAGACATTCGCTGTGGCCATGAGACCCTTTCTGCTGAAAAGTAAACACTACTTGCCGATACAAACTTGTGGCTTGTCACCTGTTAAAAGACCTTACACCATCTGACATTTCTATTTATTAAGTCATGTTCAGTCTTTTATATAATTTTTTTTTTTGGTTGTTGCATCTGTCCTTGTTTATATATGTAGCACTTCATTCTATTAATTATATTCTTTAATTTAATTTTCCTTTAATTTAAGTCATGTAAGTGAAGGTAAACAAACAGAAACAAAAGTTCATTTCAGCTTGAGTATCGACACACAAGCATGCCTTTCATGCCTTACAAGGTTCAGGTAACAACTTCTGTGCTTATTGCAGACCCGCTGTCAAATGTTGTGTGTTTACTCGAATGGGGGTTTAAATGTGCTTTCATTGGTGCTCACTCCAGTAATTGCATCCTTGGTAATTATCCTTCATTCTCTCAAGCTAATGAATGTTTTAATGCTCACATTAGAGCATTCATTTAGCACATAACAGCATTTTGATTACTACAAGCCAATTAAGATCAATTTTGCTTTGTGACCTTTATGATCCAGGCAGAATGTCCCAATTAAATGTCATAAATGATGAACCATGCCCTTCTGGGAGATGGAGCTGAAATGGGGAAAAAGTGATGTACAATCTGCCGCGGCATGTATGTTACATGTCGCATACGTCTCTATATCGCTGCGCATGCTGTAGATCAAATGAACAATTTATCTGCCTTTGACATGCAACCTGCGGATGCTCTCCATTAATTGCATTATTCATATTCACTATATTGGACAAAGGCTCCGTCTTCCCTCCTGCATGCCTCCATGAATGTCATTATAATTCTCTGCAGCCTCACGACTTACATCTTATCCGTTTCCCAGAGAAACTAAAAGTGAAGTAAATCTTAATGAAGACGGCAAAAGGACAGCTCTGCTCTCATTTCTGATGCTCAGTAATGGTAATTCTTATCACCAGCAACATATAAAAGGGATAATTTTACAAAAGACATATGGTCTAAATCATTTATTTTTTTTTTCATCATGGCAGCTCACCACAGAGCTGCTCACTTGCAGAGCGCTCTAATTGGGCTAATATATGAAGGAAGCGTTGGCCTAGCTATTAAGGTGATCAATCTTTGTTGTCTCAGGTCCGTGGCAGTAGTGCGCACAGATCTCAACGCTGGTCTTTGCTGTAGTGTCGTCTGAAGCCCCGGAGGTGGCAACAATCAAGCAAGACTCAGATATACATAATGAATGAGGACGAGTGGCGCCAAGGAGCCAGCTGGCACGATATAAGAAGAGGGCTGTGTACAGCTTTAGACAAATATGCAGAGACAGTCCAACCCATATGGATCGGATGTAGGAATCCGCGAAGGTTAACAATCTCTTGGAGATCCACAAGATTTAACTGAGCCTCTTACAGGATCTGATGAGATATCGCTTGCAGCCTCACCAATAATACCTTATTCCAGTGTTCTTCTTCCAACTATCTTCTTGCAGCCTGCAAACTCATCTTTTATCCTCCTTGTGGGCCTTGCCGTGGGACAGGACATTGCTGTGTGGACAAATTATAGATCACAACATGCTCTGATGAGCTGCTGGAATTATCTTCTCTACCTGCTGACTCCCCGTGGATTTATAAACTAATAAAGCACTGCTGTGACCCCGCGTCTGTTGCATGTTGCAATTAAGTCAACAGAAGGTCAATCGGGGTAGTGTTGTTATTAATGGATACTGAACGTACAAGAACAAATTGCATCAACTGTGTGTTAAAATGTCTTGAATGAAATGGTGAAAGGAAGATTTAGTGGTGAGGCATACGAGGCTGACACCGGAGACTGCAGTTCTGCTTTGTCTCATTACAACTGTTTGTCTCTTTTAAAGCCCCTCAGCATTTTGCTTTCATTTTCTTTTCTCTCCCGCTTTTTCTTTTTAATTTCCACCTGAGAAAACATCCCTAAATTAGGTCAGTAACAGCACAAACAACTGTAGCACAAGAATGAACGAGCTTCGCCTCTAAGGGGGGGGGGGGGTAAGACGACTCTCTGGGGTGTTTTGAAATATAACCTGTCTTCTTGTCCTCAGAAGCAGGTCAGAATGAGATTTGGAAGAACTGCAATTACAAAAACCCAAATGAACTAAAACATTTTTATCTTTAATTCCATCTAATCAACCACTAAATGAGAAAGTATTGTAATAATTGGATATTATAAAATTACGTTAGTTAAATTTGTTCTGACAACTCCCAGCTGCAACTGCAACAGATGGGTTGCAGCATTATGAAGGCGACAGACGAGTTACTGCTTTAAAAAGCAGTGTAGCCAATTTACTAGGTACTGCAGATAAAGATTACCTCGAAAAGGAAGTATTAGAATATGTCTAGTTAGCGTTTCACAATAATGAGCTCTATGACCCACACACTCAATGGGCAACTGATGATGGTGAGGGTCCACAATAATTGTGTCCTCTCTGTCAGGGATTGCAGGTGGACCCAAACACAGACTCGCCTGGTGGTACAAAAAAATTTAATTTATCTCAGAAATAAAAGCCAAGGGAAGTCAAAGTCCAAAACCAAAGGGGTAATACTGTGGTGCTGGGGCAGGGACGTGGACGAGACAGGTTGACAAAATGAACAGACAGACAACAGAGAACGGGAGGCTTAAATACACTGGGAAGGGGTGGACACAGGTGGAACTCGACTCGGCGCACACAGAGGGAGAAGGCCATTGGTTAATTGGAAACATGAGGCGAGACACACAGGGGCAGACACAGAAACCTGACACTCACTACCATAAGACCAAATCCATAGTTCGTCACCACGCAAATTTATCAGAATAATGGCAACGAATTTAATTAAATAAACTGATTGTAAGTCTTTAGTTTTAATCAACATAAATACATTTAGTATTTTCTACAGTGATAAATTAATTAGGAGTAATTCCAAGTGATGCTTGATTCGAATGAGCTTAAAATGATCATCCTATAATTACCTGTGAAATCAATACATTAGTAATTATGGCCACACGTCGCCCACCGGCTGCCAATATGTCTGAGCTAAACTCTCGCGGCTCCTGCAAGATATGTTCTCAGGAAGCTGTGATAAGACACAAACACAGGTCATATAAAGGTAATGCAATGTTGATTTAAGGACGTTGATCCAACACAGTTACTCTGGCTGACTTAGGCCACGTTCACGAGACAATGATTCAATGAAAACACATCGTTTTTGTGTTTTTGTTTCCGAGAACTTCAGTGTTTAAACCACGTTACAAATAGATCCCACACACATGAATGCAAAGAACAATACACTATAGCATAAACAATGGAGAGTACACAGACATTCGTATGGAAAGACGACTAAATTGGATTGTGACTGTCAACTATAAAACTACCAAATCCCAGGGGATTATGGGCTGGGATTAGGCTCCAGTAGCATGTTTGAGAGAGACAGCAGCTCTGAAACTGATTTAGCATTTTGCTAAAGTAGCAAGTCTGCTGAGGGAAACAGCTTTGAATAATGCTAAAGCTAAAAGTGTGATAATGCTGAACAGGACAGCGAAACAACAGCAATACAACTGCATAAGAGCCATCTTCTAACACAGAAAATTCAATCTCTGTAACCGTTTCAACAGTTTCATGACAGAAATCAGCTGCTTACCCGTTGATGCTAAAAGTAGAAGCAATAACAGAGCGCGTTACTTTAAAATGTGCCTTTCACAACACTGCAAATGAAGCGTGGCAGCACTGCATCACTCTTAATAACAGTCACGCTGTCAGCAAATGTGCCTTGCTCAGCAACCTTTAGAGGTGTCAGCTGGTTTTTGTTTGGATGACAGATATAGACTGACCCCTTCACAGGCTGGAAAGAGAAAAAAAAACATGATCTTATGGTATTTAGGTGTCTTACCAGACATAACCAATTTGGAATGAAAGAGAAGCAGAGATATTTTGCGTCAAGGTTATATGAATAATGTTTGACCCCCCGCAATAAATCTATTTTTTTACCAACTTTATCCAGCTTTAATGCCTCAAGGCTCATTGGTCAGGGGCAAGAAGTGTCTGTTAGGAAAAGAATTATAGCAATCCATAAAGTAGTCCATCAATCCTTCCTTTAGAGAAGCTTAATCCAGGTGAGGGTCAAAGGGAAGTGCACCTTTATCAGCTGGAAAAGAGGATTTTAGAGAGAAAAATTAACCAAACCTGCACGTTTCATTCAAAGAACACCTGAACAGACAGAGTCTACATAAGGAATCAAACCATTGACTCCCAGCTGTGAGCTGACAGAGCAAACCGTCATCCTACTGTGGTACAAAAAATATCTAAAATTACAAAAGTCACTGTTATACTGGAGAAGACTGAAGATATTTCCTTTCGGTGAGCGACTTTCTCTTTCTCCTTGGCTGTAATAGCTCCTCTTTTTTTTATGCTCTCATTTGACAGTCCTGAATTAAAATGGAACAAATTATAGTCGGGGCAAAAGATCAGATTTTGTCTTACTTTGCCCAGCAGCGGTAAAACTCAGTTGATATAATATGGTACACTAGCTTTTTTTCTTTTTTTTCTTTTTTAAGATGTTTCTCTTTACTATAGCTCCTCCAAGGAATTTAAAAGGTCATTTTAATAGTCCTTTCCCTGCCACTCTATTTTATATCAACCTCTAAACACATCCAGACAAATGCCCTTATCTTTAATACCAAGCTTGCGAGATCGAGTGAGAATAGATTCTAAAGAGAGAAAAAAAAAGCCTCACAGTGTCATTTGTTTGTGTGTGTTGAGCATCGGGAGTCACACGTAAACGTTTTAAATGCAGAATCTCCTCTGGATTACGCATGCACAATGACAAACTACCCACAGCGTGGGGAGCGGGAGAAACTGGAGCGTGCATCAAACGCTAACATATGGCCACGCTGTCATCCACTCCCGAGAGGGTTGTAGTACACAGAGAGGTGGACAACAGAGACAGCGAGCACAGGGAGGAGAAAAATACTCACACAGACGGCCGATTTGGGCAGAACAACTGCTCGAAATCATAGCAAAGAAAGTCAGAAAAATGCAACACGCCTCAATTAATGGGAGCGAATCATTGACGCACGTCATCAGACGGGGGGGAGCGGCCACCCGCCTCGAGCTCGGACCGTCTGCAGCTCGAGCTGGACTGGAAGGTAACAGAAGGTTGAAGATAGCATTTCTCACTGGCTTCACGAGAAGGCACAACAAACAGGAAGGAGGAGGACAGTCGCAGCCTTCTGCCAAGCAATTAACTGGTGCTTTGGCACAGCGGAGATTTCTTCCCAGGTGTCCCACCCTGTTCTTCATATGAAGCCCGTGTTGTTCCACGCCTCCCCGTTCCCCCTCATGGCCTCGTGGGCCTCGTACCAGCCGTGCCAATAAAGCTTTTCATTTGGCTGTGGGAGACGCAGAGGAAGCGTTCCCACACTTAGCCCTGGCAACCTCTGCTGAGTGGACTACATTCATTTTGTCATCCTTATTGCTCAGAAAAGGCCTTCTGTCATGCAATATAAATGGTTACCCAAGAAGGGCAAAGTGGCTCATGTGTACTGCGCTCTCCAAGCTTTCCTTACACGCTTAAAGCGGCACCGTATTTACAATCGCTTGGTATTCACAGGAGACGGGCAACACAAACGGAGCCCGGTTCACCGGCCTGATTCATGCCAGAAAGAAGGAGCAGATTAAATTCATTACATGTAACATCTCTTTAAAAACACAAAGCTATGAAAGCAGATAGAAATTGGCTTTGCAAAGTCAAATAGTAGAAAGCTACATCTATTGTACACGAGATAATTCAGGGGGGAAAAAAAAATAACCATAAAAAGAATGGATTTGGTTCAGTGACTTCTGTTTGAATTCGAATCCTTCGGGCATATTCCTGCCATTCATACAAGAGTATCTATTTAAGATTGAGTTAACTTTCATTTAATTGTATTTGGAGGTAATTTCATCTCATAAAACACCTTAGACCTCATTACAAAATCCAATCAGTTGCGAGGTAGAAAAGTATTTCTTCAAACAAGCCAGCGACTCCGGATTCTTCTGCTTTACTCTGCTGGCATCTCTCTCTCTGCTATCAATTGTTATTCAAAGGGAAAGTTCATCTTCAATCACTGAACCAATGATATTGTATTAGCAGCTACAGCATAAATGAAATGGATAATATGCTGCTAGAAACACTGAAAGATGAATACCCCCCCCCCCCCCAACCGTTACAACACCAGTCCACTGTTAGACTCCCTTTCACCCCACTTCCAATTTATCAACTCCCAGACTTTTGTCACCTTTAAATTGAATTTGGCTGGCGAGAGCACCTCATAATTCATTCTGGCGCGGTGCCTTGTTTCATGAGGTTGCAACAGCGCACTTCCTTTTCAGAGTGACATCCAAACAGCTATACAAATGTAGGGCAAGCTAAAATACTAATTAAGCCCAATCATGGCACAATCCACAGGCGTTACAGCGCTGTAAACAACACTGTCAGTGTTTCATGATTACAAAAGTACAATTCAATTGTTTTTTTTGGGGGGGGGTTGTTGAGCCCTGGGACATCACTAGAGACATGAGTTCATTAAAAGTCTGCTTTGACTTTACGGGAAATGCATGTATTTTCTTCTTATCGTGTCTTTTTTTCCCCCCTCCTGTGTTCACAGCCAAACGGTGTGCTCACAGACAGGCAGGGACAATTTTGAATTTTCCAAGTTTTAAAAATGCATGAACAAGACTCCTGTTGTAATATAATCTGCCCGAGACATCTTTATCACATCTCATCATTTCATCGTTATGGCCATTATCCTCCAGGATATTACTTACCTTTCTTGTCCCCAAAGAACAGGGTCTGTTGTGCAGGGTTTGACCACTGGAGGGAAGTGTTATCATTGTAATCCACACGGCAGGTCATGTTGGCTGTGCCCCCCTCCACCACCGTCACATTCTGAGTTATGGGGAACTGACCCTGGCTACCTGCGGGATTAGAAAGCAGAGTTTGAGGTCATGGCCGTGACATGAATAGATTGGTGCTTTGGACTGCTTGTTACTGTCCTTTTCTCTGAATCACATTAATGCAGCGGCTCAGACTTGGACGTCTTAAGAAGTTAATACTGTCATTACAGTGTTCAGTTACATGAACGTCCTCATTACATCACTGCAAATGAAAGATAGGTTAATAGGGAGCCTGGTGTCCAGCCTTCAGCAGCTGTTGGAGCAAGAAAACCATATATATATTTTTCTTTTTTTTTCTTTTCCACATCATGGAAACAATGGTTGGTTTTTACTCTCCCAGAGTGCCTTCCTTGCTGCCTTATTGCAAGGCCCTAATTGGTAGCATGGCCTAATTAGAGGTAGTCATGTTCTGGTGTGGAGTGTAGAGCTGCAGCTGGGTGGTAAATTGACACATAATCCCAGACACTGTGGGCCTTCGATCCGAGCCACAGCCGTGCCCCGAAACAGGCGCTCGTCACAGTGTGCAGAAGACACCCAAATGAGGCCTAATCACCCAGCCTTGCTGGATTTTTACCTTCTTATTCCACATTTGTACTTGTCATCTCGGCAAAGTCCCCTAATTACATAGAAAAAAAAGCATTTCTATCCTGCCTGTGTTTTACTGAACTCTGCCAAGCTTGGGAAACAGATGTCTAAAACCAATAGTCCTTTGAAGGGAATTGGGATAAGACAAAAGTGTAGGCTAATATGAGCCTGGCCAGACCGGCCCCTTTAAGGATGACAGTAAACAACAGCTGTGTTAGCTCTCGAGTTCATGCTTGAAGCAGAATCTGCTTTATTTGCCTGGAAGCATTTCGCTGCCCACCAGCTTCTCTTTGTAGATGTTTTTTTTTCTCTTGATTTAACAGATCCGCTTTGGTTCCCATTTGTACAGTAATGTGGCTGAATCTGAAGGTGACATTGCATTATGCTTCACCCAGGTACAGTTCACCACAGGGACATTTCAACTAAGGGAGCAGCTGTCTGCCTCATTAGTCCGGCTCACACGGGGGAGCAGAGGAGGCCGGGACAGCCAAAGGTCTGTGCACCTTCCTTGACCTCCATTGTCCTCATGCAGCCCATTGTCAGCTGGAGGTGAAGGCCAAGTTCACTATTAATAGGAATGGGGAAATTATTATAAATGTGCACATTATATCCAAGCTCAGTCTCAGGTTTCACCCAATTATCTACCCTTACATCACATTTCAAAGGCTTTTAATTCATATTAGCCCACTTTTAAATTACTATTATTTTCTATCGTCCGTGATGCATGTTTTGATTCCTTTGCCATTGTAGTCTAGAGTAGTCTAGTCTCGTGTAATGATGTGATACAGGGTAAGAAAATGAAACACCACAATGAATGTTTGAGATGTTTGAGCAACTGCACAGATTTAATATACCTTTAAAAGAAATATATCAAAGTTTGCACCTGCTAACTAATGATTTTTTCAGATTATTTTAAAGTAAGTAGGACTATGAGGAAATCTCAAATGTAACCAGCTGAGTGTGAGGAAAGTGGCTTTAATCATTGTGAGAGGATTATTATTATTATTGTTATCATTATTATTCTTTTTATTAGACGTCACATTGTCTTTCCATGTGTCATCATGACAATATTTCAGATCCAGTTGGGTGCTGTCAGCCAGGTGCTTCAATAAAACCAGTTATGCATGTCATTATGTGAAAAATAATGGATGAGGGTGTGCGGTGTGTGTGTGTGTGTGTGTGTGTGTGCGTGTGTGTGTGTACACCATGTGGAGGTGTTGTTGTCAGCTCCTACATTTCTATTCCTCCCCTCCGCTCGTCGTCTCTCCGCTACCTTTGCTGCCTGTCTCCTGTGTATACTCTTCACTCGTCCCAGAAATGCATTGCAAACAGGCAAAACCCGAACAGTAATGAATGGAACTCTCTCAATCCAGGAAGTTTCAGCCCAGCTGGGGCATGTATGGTTGCTTCAGCTCTAAAGAAATATAAATATATATATATAAAAATGCCAGATTATTTGGAGTATTTCATGTTTGATGAAGGCTGCACGCGGTATCTGAAGTGTATCCGTGTTGTTTTGTTTTAAACACAGCATGATTGGAGAGCTCTGCAGCCAACTGATCTTTTCCTACTACATTCATGAACTTCACAAAATCTCAACGTTCTGAAGCGGCGTTGAGTGCAAAAGCGGCGTCCTTTCTGAGGAGGCATAATCCCCAGCCCCAGAGTGCATTGCTTTCTTTCTTTTTTTTTTACTAAGATGATGATTGGAGGCCACTCGGCTTTGCCCCTGCAGTACGGTGCCGAACAATATTATGAAAAAGTCAATGAATCACGACGCACTCCAAGGATGCCACGCTGTGCCGAGTGACCCTGTGCACTAATCTTTAAAGATGCATATGTTAGACTACAATGAAAAATATTCTGCAACATATTTAATTTAATTCTCAGACCCCCGTGGAGCGTTTTGTGCAGAAAAGGGCACCGTGAAAACTTTTTGAACTCGGCATAAAGTTGTTGCATAAAGTTGCTCTTTTAACAACAAGGTGACAAAAATAAATCAAATATGGGTCAGAAATGAGGGTAATAAATACAGAGAAGCCACACAGACACTACAACCTGTTTAGATCTCTTTTAAAACTGTGCAGACATGCACGGACTGCTGATCAATATCCGTCTCAACCTCTGGGCCTTTATCACAGACACTATTTTGACAGCAGAAGAAGCACCGCCTTAAATAACAAAATAAAGGATGGCTGAACTCCATTGCTGCTGCCTCAATTCCAGTTTTCTGGGACTTTGTGTTCTGGCTGAGCTGCACTGTCACAGCTACTGAGAAACAACAGAGTCATTTTTAATGTTTTTTAGTCATACCTGTGCTTTTGTTTCTCCCCGAGCTGGGAATAGCACTCATGTCCCCGACTGAAGATGAATGCCACATCTCAATGCTGCTTCTCCTTATACACTGTTATTCTAGTCTTGATTGTTGATGTCGTTTACATCAGTTGTATTTGTTTACACTATGATATATAGTCTTAAATAGCTTAGGAAAACCAATGCACTTTCACTCTACAAGTTTTGAAATCTTCTCAAATACAAAGGTGGAAGTTCATTTTTAACTTTATTGATTTTTTTTCAGTGGTTGTGGTGTGAGAGGCAACATGCATACACACACAATGCACACACAATGCACACACAATACACACACACACACACACACACACACACACACACACACACACACACACACACACACACACACACACACACACACACACACACACACACACACACACACACACACACACACGCCACACCCCCTCCTGAAGGACACACCCTCTCCCTAAGGCCACACCCTTTCCTGAATGCCACACCCTTTCCTGAAGGCCACACCCTCTCCCTAAGGCCACACCCTCTCCATAAGGCCACGCCCTCTCCATAAGGCCACACCCTCTCCCTACGGCCACACCCTCTCCTGAAGACACACTGCTGCTTTGCCTTTGCCAGTCATATCCAGTGTGTGGATGTTTGCTCATGCGCAGTCAGTTCTCCAATATGAAAATCATTTAGGTAAAAAGGCAGATGGCTACGCTGCCTTTGGACATAACTGTGCTGTGCTAAATGCTATATGCACATTCACAGTGCATTAGTGAATTGATACAGCGCTGCTACGCTCTCTAGCTAGTTGGCGGGTTAACAGGCAGCGCGAGAGATGACAAAGACATTTTCACAACTTTCTTTGGAGGACAAACAGCAGCTTTGAAAAGATGGGACACCAACACCTGAGCTACCAGACCTTCAGCAAAGGAAAGGTTAGAAAATTGTTCCTACTTTCATGTCAATTTGCGCCACAAGAGTGGTTTCATCACCACAGACAGATCTGTCGTCGGTTGTTTTCATTTTTTCTTTTTCTGTTTCCAACATAAACAACGGATATGCCGCCATGTCATGAGAAAAATCTTGTTGGGAGAGTCTGGAGAATGATATTGAACCATTGTTTAAATTTCTTTAATGGTGTTTTACCGTCTTGATTTTGATAGATTAACACTCGCCAGCCGAGACATGTTGTAGCGTCACGAAGGTGATCGCTGCAATGCATTATGGGAGTTGGGTTGGCGGTGTTTCAAATGTCTTTCTTTGAGGTTATATTAGGATTGTTAGTGTTGCTCATGATTGTGTTGTGTTGTGTTTTAGCTGCTTAGTTAGTTGATCTAGTTTAGTTTAGTTTAATTTTTGGAAGTTGGCAACCAGGAGTGAAGAGGGTTTTGTGTGTCATCTTGTCCTGCCGTGGCGTTCACACAAAATAAAAGCCTCTGTTGAATTCAGGTGATATGAAAGGAAAAGCATATTAAATTTATTAATTTTCAGTATCACTAGTTACTGGGCTATTGTAACATGATTATCAGTAATTAGCAATGAGGCAGGTTATCAACTTGAAGAATTTTTAGTTAAATTTATGTACAATGTTAGGTTATTTTCAGATTATTTCCAGGTGTAATAACCTGGCAGGATTTCACATGAAACACAATAAGGCCTGATTGTGTATAAAGCGTACTAATTGTGCCAATTGCAATTTAATTTTTCCTGTACTTTGGCAGTGATTTACGAAGAACAACACAGTGAGTGGCGTCCCGCTCAAGGAGTATTTTAATGAACTTTACCTGCTTTAGATCGTTTTTACAGGAGAGCAATCTGCTGTGTTTGACTGCTCGTGTTCGCCGTGGAGTGACTGGATGGAGCCTTGAACACGAACATATTAATGTTATATCATGGAGTTGGACGTGTTGTTGAAGAAAGTGAACAAACATATATCAGTGTTCCAGAAAATGAAAGATGATTGGTCATAATGTCAAAGTCTAAGGTAAAACACAGAACATATAATAAAGTCGATTTAATAAAGACATAATAATTCACACTGAATGATTTATAATTATCTAGTCCCATCAACTCTTCCTGGTATTTTGCTTGATTTGTGAAATATTTTGCATGATATTTTAATTCATTATGATGTTTTGTGCATCAGGTGCAACATGTGTATGTGCACAATACCATGACTGGCCCACTTTCATACATGCAAATGTTTAGTAGATCAGATCTTAAGAATTCCAAAACCCCCAAAAAAGTGTTAGTATTCAGTCATTATTGCTGTATCTCACCCTGAATGTAAGCTACTGTTTTAGTATTGATGTTATGAGCAAGTTTTATGAATGTAAGGAAGAGAAAGTACATATGTTTGTGTTCAAATGAAGGAAGTAATCTGAAAAATAAATACTCAAGTATAGTACAGATATCTGAAACATCAATCAATTAAAAGTATTTGTTGTTAATGTTATTTGGCCAATTCTGGTTCTATTACAAGTCAGAATCACTGTAATACACAGCTTTTTTTTTTTGTTATTGAAGATATTATTTTTAGCCATACTAGTACCATCGCACGGAAATAAATTAGCAAAACATATGACACACTCTCCACTTACAGAAGTTAATCAAGTAAATTCAGCCAGCTCCATCCTGAGCTGAGTTATAATTGGTTAGATTAAGTGAAACTGCCTATGAGTGTATGCAGGGCATTTAAAAAGTCCATTGTGAAGAGAGCTACAGGGAACAGATGTACATCTAATTGAACAGCTCCCCGTGAAGAACACAGGCGTCATACACATGTGTTCACTGAGAGCAATCGAAATAAAATACAAGCTGCTTGGATATGGGGCACGCACACAGTAGTAGACCTGGTGAGGAGAGTTTAGAGGAGATTCAATTCATTCCAGTTGATTCTCATGTTTGTTTTCTCTAAAGATGAAGAATTGACACAGGGGTCATTATGTGATACGATGAGACAGATATGATTATTTCACTTAAGCCCCTTTAAAACCTTTAAAGCTTTCAGTTACTGGGTATGAAGTGAAACTGACCCAGGGAGTCTTTTTTCTTTTTATTTCCACACCATCACTAACAGTGACTGTAAGTACTCTGCAGACTTTAAGTGCTATACTGTGCAGCGGCTTAATGCAAATGCCTGGATCTCTGTGTACTATGCAGAAAAGGTGTAGAAGATATGGATGTGTTAGCTTCTAATTATATTTTTAGCTTTCTCGACACTGCTTTTTATTCTGTGTGCACGGAGCACCGGGTTCATGTTATTATATAACAAACTGAAGGATTAGTTCAAAATGCAGAGGGTGAAAATTTGAGATATGGTTTTAGTATGTGTTGGTTTTAAACTGTACCGACAAGGCTACAAATCAAGAACAACGGAGACGTTTATGTCGAAAGATCTTCATCCTAACAGGTCTCTTTGTGTAAAATTACTAAAAACTAAAAAACAGACCAACCAAATATATACAGTATACTGTACATATGAGTAAATAATACATGCAAGTTACATTCAAGGGTTAAGGAGTTACGCATAAATCAATTCTGGAAGTTGTGTGCATTTCTGTCTAAAATTTACATTTGTTCTTAATGAGGGTTAAAGTGATAATTGGCCTTTTTTTTTTTTTTTAATACTGAGACTCTCCTTCAAACAAACCTGGAATAAGATCTGTGCTGATGATGCTGATAGTCTTTTTACAGAAATAATTTCAAAGATGCCTGAAAGATTAAATAAAAATATGTTAGTTTCATTTTGCATTACCTTTAGAACTTAAAAAATGTCTTAACCCCAAAAGATAAAACCCAAAAGGCCTTGTTATGACTAAAATGGCATCTTTTTTTTTTTAATTTTCAGAATTTGCTCAGATGTAATTTGTTGCGTTGAAGCTCGGATGAGACAGTTTTGAATAAGAAACACTTAAAAAGTCATGAAAAGAAAGTCGCTCTCTGTGGGATTTCAGCGCTCCTTTCTTAGATTGCATTAGTTCAAAGTCTTCTAATTCATCTCCCGACCAAAAAAATGAAGACGAAAGCGAAATCCTCGGCATCGCTGTGGCTTTAACATTAAATAAACAATTACAAGTACCATACGAAGAGCGGAACGGAGCGAGGCTCCAGATAAAAGCAAGATTGTTTTGAGTTTACGGCTGTGTTTCTCCTATAAAAGCAAAGCCAGCGAAAGGGAACAAACTGTAAAAATAATAGAGGTATGAAGGTTGTCTGGTCCGCTGATGATCCAAGACGCCTCAGTGAAGTGCGGTGATGAAATGAGGAATAAACCTGCACTTTTGCAGAGGCGCCGTAGGGAGGATAGGCCATCCCTTAAACACAAAGCGTATCGGCTCTACACCCTTAAGAACTTCAATACCGGCCATGGCGGCGTCCTTTTCGAACGCCGCTTAGGTGTATAATACTGAAAGAGAGGGAGCAGCTTATTCTCAGGCAATTGTAGCTGAAGGTTGACAGCTTGCACATATTCAGAGTAGACAGCATGCAACCTGCCTGCCACTACACTGAATAGGTGAGGATTGAGTAACCTGAGATGTCTTGATGAAAGAAGCCGCTGCCCACTGAGACATGAATACCATTAATGTTTGCTTTTTTCACGCTGGTGACTCTCTATGTGAGTATCATAAAGTGAAGGGAACGAAATCACATATCATGACTTTCACAACCCAGACTCCCCTCTCACCCAAAAAAAATAAAAAAAATAGGGGGGGGAGGTTAAGATTGCAACCATAAAATTGTAAAAACCTGAACTTGAAATGAACCCGAATCACATTAAAATCGAAATTAATGTGCTAAAATTCAAGATTTTATTGTTTTGTTTTTCGTCCCCCCTCGCCTCAAATCAAAACACTTCCAGCACCAGCTTAAATGGACCAAACTCTTAAAGCTGTAATTGGTCCCCTGGCAGTGCTTCCCTCCCCTCTTCACATGACAATCACACAGATCTCAAAGCTGGTTCTTTTTTTTTTCCTTCTCTCTTTTAGTGCCCGAGCAAAAGCAAGCAGTAAAAAGCTGAAACTGGCAATATCACCCTGAGCTGTGAGATTACGGTCCACATTCAGGTGGGCCAGCAGCACACTGATCATCCGTCACAATGTCAGCACACACCAGATTAGTCAAGTTGTTTGCTGTGCTTCACACAGTCAGGATGCCGCTGACTTGTCTCTGCAGCCGCGGCTGCATTAACTTTCACACGGGGAGGCGAGTGACGCCGCCTCATGAATCAAATATTTACATGCGCGGCTAAAATTAGGTAGAAATGTAAATTGGTGGAGGGGATGGCGTCCTCGCTGTAAACACAAATATTTGATGATGAGATTTTAAAGGCGAAGCACGGGGAACAGATGTCTGCTAAAACACAGAATAGACCTGGATTCTGGTGGTGGTGGTGGGGGGGGGGTGTCTGTTCGCCAGGTGTGGAGCATGAATATGAATACAGATGTTCGGAGTGGCTGGCTGTTGAGTGTACATTAGCAATAAACTCTTTCATTTCATCTCAGCCAGCCTCTTTTCATGCCGTTATCAGAATGCAGCTCAGACCTCAGCCTGATGGAATCTGAGTCTGACAATATTAGAAGCCAAGAATATGATACTTAGGTTATTGATTTTGTGAGTCTTGTGGTTTCGGGTGGGTATCTCCAAAAATGCGAATATGAGGGAGATAGAAATCTTTGTGACTGTGCTTAAAGGGGAGGATTAAGAGGGGTTAGCTGATGAATGCAAATCGAGTGCTTTATCACGATTGCTGAGGTGGAAATCTTTTTGGTTCTCCTCTGATATGACACTCGTGGAAGAAAAAAAACACAACATGCCAGAGAAATACCAGGAAGGACGACCAAATCATGAATATACAATTTCACTGATTCGTCTAATGACTACCGATCCGGGGCGGAAGGTGAAAAAAAAAAAAAACGAGGGACATCTCTGTCGAGGAGAACAGAGAGTTAGTGGAGGAAGAATGAGCCATACCACCCAAAAGCCTTTCTCAGTTTCAGCTGACTGCACCAAATAATGGAAAGCAGTGCCTTGATGAATGGCTGGAGAGCAGTCAAGCACACCACTGCAGAATAAACTATAAACTGCAGGCAGGATAAAAAGAAAACAAGCAACTCAAACAAACAAACAAGAGACTCGCAGAAACGCCTTCACTTATTCGGGAATCATAATGATTATTAATTTTCATATAAAATGAAGAGCATTATCAAACCACATGTTCGCCTCTGGTGCTTGATTTTACAAGAGCTTCTTTGCAAATAGAGGTGTTGGAGGTGCTGAGCTCCCCTCTGCCTACCAATGAGGGATAGTAACTTCATACTGAGGCTGCCCGCGATCAAATTCCACGTGACGACATGCCTGCACGAATCACACGTACGTAGGTGTAGCGGGAGCTGATTGTGGAAATTGTTTCCTACCGAAGCACGGCTGCATGTTTCAGCTGTATAATCTTATAAAACTGCAGTAGAACCGGTTAATATTTGTGTTTGTAAATGAGAATTGAATACTGTTAAAACCTTTTTTTTTTTTTTTTTTTAAAGCCTTTAATATGGGAATAAAAAGAAATGATATCAAGAAGGTTAATTCAAATTATGCCACTGAAGGTGTAAAGCGGGAAAAAACTAATTAATGATGGAAGAGCATTTAGGACCCATTTCAAGCATTACTTTGAAAGGTTAGTTGAGAGGTTTAAATGGATACCAATTAAGGTGGCTCAGTTTATTACTTAAATAAATACACAATTACATTTGAGCATCCAATTTTTCATTTCATGATGAACTGTGATTCTCAGGAAACTGCATGAAACCAGTCACACAACTGACTCGGATCCTGGAGGGGGATCAGTCTTATTACTTCACTCCCCTGCAGAGACCGGAGACAAATTTAAAGACACAGTACAGACGCTCGACGTCCAGAATCAAAACTGCCGTATTTCTTTCCAAGCGGCTAAATTGGTACGAACCATTTTTTGTGGCTATGAGCCGAAAGTGTTCAGCGATGTAACATTGAGTTGCTTTTCAATCAAACATAACATTTAAGACATATAAACGATTGTCTGTAAATTATTGTCAGATCACCTCAAAACAAAAGCAAATCTAAAATTTTGGTGTGACGATGTATTTAAGCCGATAATATTCTCCCGGGAACGTCACAATTAATTACCCCGATTGCAGGGACTTGACTAAATTGTAATTAATTTGCTAACTCTATGTGGCCTATTTGCCGACGTGTTGAGAGGAGAAAAGGATAAATATTCTTTTTAATTAAAATTTGAGCCCTCTCGAGGTGTGCATTTGTCGGTACCAAGAAATCCCGACAAGTGCTTTTTTGCAACGCGAGACGAATGCGGGCGGCTTCCTGGTGTGAGTCCGCGTGACGTCCTGGTGAAAGATTTACCTCCGCCGGGCTATAAATTCAGCTCGCATCTTCAGTTTTTTACTTGTGTTGAGAAAACTTGTCATCCTTAACTCGGTTTACTTTCTCGTCGGAGAATCAATAAGCACTTCATCACGTATGACACATCCACAGGTGTAGCCGACATCACACCTAAATTCTTCAAAGAGGTCACACAGGTAGCAACACCAAACGCATCCTCCGCTGTAAATAACTCCCGCACTAATGGTCGTGTCCAATATTTTACGAGCCGGTGTGGCCACTGCTGAAGAAATCCCTGCATTGATTCGACATTCCTCACTCGCCTCCTCGCCTTTATTGCAATGATTCTGGGGGAAAATCACTTCAAGGCAACGCTGAGTGATACCGAATGAAGATATTCTGTAAAGGTGTGTGCATTTTGATAAACATCAAGGAAAGACATTAGAAAATTTTCAGTACATTTTTTTTTCTTCTTTCCTTTCCTTCCCCCCACCACTGGAAACATCCCACACGGTTATGAATCATTTCACATGACCGCGTGTGGGGATGAAAAGAGGGTTTCTACGGGAGGACTGCAAATAGAAACACAAACAGAGACACGGAGTCTTTTCTCTGGCCGAACGCTGCATCGACCACACCCACAGGTGGAGGTGGAACCTTCGCCGTGTGACAGTCGATATTCACTATTTACACCAGAGCAGGATGGGCCGAGCCCTGGCAGGACATGATATTGTACTTGTTTCCTTCATTTCAGGCAGGTGAGCTGTCACACCGTCACAACTAATTTGTTACACAGCGGCGGCTCGTATAATCCGCCCTCCTGATATGCAGCAGGATTCTTAAAGGCAGATGAGGCTTTCTCTCATATTACATTCAAAACATGCCTATAAATCATTATTGGAATACGTACAGCCTGGGTGTTATTTGCTACGGGGGATGGGAGGGATATACCCTCCTTGTTCGAGCAATCCCTCCACTTCTGCCTAATCATTTCTACCACAGGGGGTTTGAAATGCATCTCCCATGCGTAGTACTAAGATGTATTTCATCATATATTTAAAAGAAAAGATTTAATCCATCAAATCAAGTGTATTTTAAAAAGTAAATAGCTATATATCCTGTATTTTAAGACAGATTCTCAAGCAAATAAATACATACATTTCAATTAAAACATGAAGCTGTGTTTTAATGACGTAGCTATTATTTCATTATTTCTCTACTCAGTGTTTTGCTTCTTGATCCGATTTGAACTGTTTTCAAAACGTTTTTAGCACAACTGGGACCCTGAATGTAAACTCCTCTAACGTCGTTAGTACACTTTACTCACTATTTACGATTCAGGCCATGCACCAGACTTCACGCAGATAATACACCATCAAAATAGCAAAAATCTACCAGAATTGAACAAATTACAAAGCACATTTGATCTCTTAACGGTTTGCACACATAGAAATAGGCCAAGAGGTGCAAATGTGACATTGCACACATACATGGGAGCTGATCAACTGATGTGATGCACTGAAGATCCTGCCTGACAACTATTCATTTTTGCAGTGGTTGCCTTCATTTTAACTGTATAAACCAGAGATGCTGCTGTTGTGACGATGAGAGAAATTCAGTTTGCTCTCTGCAACTTTATTAGAAGATGTTTTCTACGCTGTACCTCAAACTTTCACTGTGAGACGGATCAGCTCTCATATTACATCATATTTTCTGTCTTTTTACACATGTATTTCGTGGAATGCTTCAATATGTTGGATAACTCCCTCCATCAACACATCTGACTGAACATTATCGCATTTAATCTTTTGCGTATGGGGATGGAAGCAAACAAAAGTGAAAGCTGATCGTAATCAGGGTCTAATGTCGTAAAAAAAACACATTTAAGTCACGTTTATACGACAACGTTTCAAGTGAAAACGCATTCGCAACGCGACTGAAGCAATCTGTTTCTGCGAGCCTGTAATTACTGTAAGTCTGCTCTATGCAGGAACATTCAGTAAATAGTCAATATATTTGGCCATTGAAATAGGATTCTTTGTGTGTGTCCATCAAACAGTATATGGTATAGATTGATTGCTTTTTTTTACTTCAGAGATTGTTTGTTGTTGAAGCTCAGCCGTAACGAAATGTGATTTGTCGGAGAAAGAAATCTGGAAATGAAAAATTCTGCTAAATGAATCTTTGTCAAAGCTGAATCTCCCGTCTTTCTAAACTGTGTGCTCATCAAAACATTGTAAGACCTTCAGTGAATGTTGGCTGGAGCTCTGAGAAGAGAAAGAAAGGTTTTCCTCATCTTCATCAGTTGTAGAAAACACACGTCATAGCACCAGCGTGGCCTTGGGCTGCGACTTACCAAGGGAGCCTTACTACTGCCATGTAGGCCACCATTTATTTTTTTAACTGATGACATGGTAGTCGTGCTAACTTTCACGGCGAGGCCTCGCCCTCAGCTATTTTTGCTGACCTTGTGACCCCATATGAATCCGAGTGCAGCTTTGGCGCCGCGGGCGAGGCTCTGGGCCGCCGCTAAATCCGGGCTCAAGATGAAAGATGGCAGGATTTCTCCGTCAGGACACCTACGCTACCAAATGTCCTGTCATACAGGCTCAGACTGCTAAATGAGGACTATTCCTTTGAAAGGAAAGACATTCTATGTGTTTTTCTATTTTCTGTTTTGGCTGATTTGGAATCAAGTAAACTCGTGTGGACAAAAAACTCATGTTCATGAATTCATTTTTCCTGTACTAATAATACTACAATTATCACATTCAGATTAAATCCAAGTAAAAAGTCGGGGGGGGGGAGCAACAGTGTGAGGCAGGGCCGCTCCACGATGCCGCCGGCCGGACTGTAAATGTGTCATGGGGAAAAATTTAATGCTTCATTCAGCCTTTCTTCGCTGCTTTCTGCTTGAATGTTTCAGCAATATCATAAAGTGGGCCGTGAGAGTGAGCAGAAGAGAGAATTTTTGCACGAAGCCAGTATAGAAATGGCTTCAGTGTCCACTTACTGCCGAACCAGCGTCCCTGCAAGACTCAGGAAGTTTAATATGGGAGATATAATATAAGAGTATGCTAAAGTTGTAATGAAATCCAGGTGAATCTGCGATACAATCTTTTTTATTTTAGCGACCCGGGAGCTGTAGCGGCGGAAAGATGCTGAGTTTAATAGAAGGAGACCCGGAGAGGGAAGCGAGGAGGGAAAGTACATTCACAGAATCGTTTTGTGTGTGTCTGCTTGATGAAAATCCAACTTTACATCAGTAGAAATGTTTAAGTTTAAGATATTTTACATTGAAAAAAGTACATTATTCTATCATGGACAGCTACTCGTACGTTTTCTATTTTTAAAAGCTCGTGATTCACGTTCTCTTAAAATTCACTATTATTCCATGTCTAAATATATTTACCACAGCGAGCCCTGGAACCTGTTTAAATCAAAGAGAAGAACAATTACGTGACTTTATGCACTGGAAGCACTTGATCTACACATACATATTTTTATAGTCTTCATCTGCTTTGCAATCCATTTTCCTGCCTGCGGATGCGCCGAAGTGTCAGATAATTTTATTTATTTATGTATTTTTCGACAGTAACACATGTTACAAGTATTTTGTTGAATTCATTCTGTCTAGAGTACATTTTCTGTGTGAAGGTTGCGTATAAACTGTCCACGTTGCTGATGATAATCATGAACACAGGCAGAGCATTTTAGAATTAGTTCATGAAATGAACAGATGAAAATGAATATTTACTCAAATTTCTCATCTTTTATGGTAAAATCAAAACTTCTTTTTAATTTGACTATCAATAATCTGGTTATTGAATACATTTGACCATGCCAACAATCATCCAGTATACATAGTAGTATTAATGAGGGTTTAATTGATTAATTTCTCTATTTTATTAAGATTGCATTTTAATCGTGGACGCCGTCTTACTGGTGGTAGCGTCATCTACCTGCCGAGATGGATAATATGGGAAAGGTGAAAACCTCTTGACTGATTGCTGATGAAAAGCAACATTATTTGAATTAGTTTGGATCCTTATTTAATTCAAACTTACTTGTTGACTCCATTTTGGTTATTTTTTGTAGACATTCACATCTTCCTACAGTTTGTAAAGGCATGTAGGGGCACCGATGCTTATCGTCGCTTGTGAAAGTTAAATGAAAGAACACAAAACACATCGTTGATAAATACGTGATCACAAATCACCAGACAATTTAACTTTATTCTAATGCCGACTGGTAGAAAGTGCAAAGTTAGAAAGTGTTTACTAAATGTTGGCATTTATAGAAATGAGCCTACTAAGAGGACACACTGAGGAGCGTGTCTGATAAACATAAAATACACTTTTCATTTGGCATGTTTACTATCATAAATATGGAATATTGTGTGTGATATTGTGCACATGCAAAACATATGCAAGCCACCAGTGCAATCTATTTGCATGCCATTTAGCACAGCTTATGCAGGAGCGTAGTAAATCAGGACCGTAAAGCACCGCACAGTCTATCGGAGGCGTCCAGTCGTTTTTCTTCAGGACAGCAACACATTTCTGCTCAGAGTCTGTGTTTTTGATGAAATTATTCGAAAGTAATCCTGTCTTTTGTGCCTCACCACCAAGCCGGTAGAAGATTATCTTTACAGCAAGCTCATTTTCATCATAAAGATGATCCAAAGGCTGTGTGACTTCAGCTGGAGGCTGCTAATACCTTTACTTTTGGTACATTTCACTGCGGCTCTGGCCGGACAATGTTGTTCAGAATAAAATTGAATTTCTGTCAGTAATTGTGGCTGAGAGCAACATCAGGACATCTAGATCCTCAACAAATGACAATTTGTGAAGAGCGCCCATCATTTTCTAAGACAGCCCCGGTCCCCCTCGGTAGCAGGTCTACAGATTCTCCCCAGCACTTGGCAGGTGGATTGGTTAGAGAACTTTACAGTTCTTCTGCGGGTTTAGCCGGTCTCTTTGCTTCTGTCTCTTCGTGCGGAGACTCGCTCAATGATGTTGAGATAAGGGCTCTGTGGGCCCATCTGTTGTGCAGCTCCCCGTTTCTTGAGTTTCCGAAGACACTCCTTCCCCTGTATGTTATTGTCATGCTGCAGAGTGAATTTGGTGGGCTGATCAAATGCCTGCCAGTGCTCCTGGTTCAGCACACTATTGTGTCTCACTCGATAAAACCTTCCCAGGTCGGCGGTGGCGGTTGTGCTTTGCTCCACGTCACTCTTTAGTTCAACTGAACTTCACAATTACTTACAGGAAAAGGAATTAACAAAGTGAAAAATGAAGGCTGTGCAGCCCTTCACTTTGATTCAGCGGTGGGGCATGGTCAGACATGTGCGGTGCCACAGAGACAGACTGGATTCAGGAGTGATCGTCTCAACTCAGAAAAGATGTAATCAGGCCTGAGAGTGTCTGTCTGAGGCTGTCTGGATAATGGCTGCCTGTCACATGATCCTCCACTGCAGTATTGATATTATTGCTTAGTATAGCATTTATGTGGTCTTCCTGCCAGAACTAACAACACCTCTCCCTCAAACTGAATGAAATGGATTAAATGAAGGCTGACCGCTCAGCAGAGCCCTGTTGAAAGTGAACACACACACACACACACACACAACCCTTCATTGAAAACACTCTAAATCACTTCGCCGGGATTTCTGCTCAACTAATCCACTGAAATGTCACTTTTGAATCGGCAAAACAAAGCAAAATAAAATGGGTTCCAATCGGAAATAATCATATTATCATCAATTAGAGGAAGTCTTAATGATAAGCAGAACAATAGCTTCTGCTTTAAGCCTCCAGCGAATCGCTTAGTTAGAAACTGTGTTTATTTGCACATTTATATTCCATATGTCTCAGGAGGGCACCAACTCCCACTTCAAAGCATATCAGAGAGGAATTATCTTACCCTATAATATAGATTTTTAACCTGCAGCTGCTCAGAGCTTAAGCAGTCAACCGTCTGTAAGATTAAAAGTTCTTCCTTTGCAAGGGCGACATGGTGGGGCAGTGTCTCTAGAAGACACATGAAGGATTCGAAGCTCCATCCTGTCTCTGTGGAGTTTGCATGTTTCTCTTATGGATGCATAGGTTTATCTTTATATTTCAATTTCCAAGCAGAAGCAGAAGACTATATGTCACATGGTTGCCCAGATTCCTGGAACCTTCCTGACCAAACGAGCCACTTTTGTCCATTTCTACACCAAATATAATTCATCTCATATTTTATTAGATATTTTAAGTGTCTGTAGCATGTTTACTAGTTTTACCACTTTTTAAAGACACATTTTCAAGGATTTTTAGTGACGCTTGTCAATGTTAACTGTTTTACATATTTGAAATGTTTTACAGTTTTTTACAACTTTAGTCATTTCAATTTTTTTTCCCTTTGGTTTGTTTTTGCCGTTTGCACACCACGGCCGGAGTAAATAGTTCTTCTGCACGTGTGAGTGGATGGACAACGCCAACAATGTTTGCCTCCAGAGTGCCATGACTTCCCGTACAATATTCTTCTGGGACTTGGTAGTTTTATAGCTGAAAGTCTCCTGGAATAAGAATCCAACTTGTTCATCTGGTCTGTGTACTCTTATGGAGCCATCGTTAATGTTGATATTGTATTCTTCTCTGCACGCATGTGCGAGTGTGGTTCCATGACAAAAACAACCAACAGCACCCACTAGTGGCCCAACATGAAAACTGAATCATTTTCAGTATCGTTTTCAAGATGTTGTGATGTAAATGCGAAACTCTTCTAAAACAAAAACACAAAAACAACGTTGTTTTCCCATGAAACGTTGAAACTTGTAAGAAGCCTGATTGTTACTATGACCCCGGGAGTCCGTCTCTGCTTAGATTCAGTTTTCAAGTTCAATATTGTTTAGGCCACTTTTTGCTCCGAGTATATATGATTTAGATAAAATAATGTAGTACTCAGGTCGTGAGGTAAAAGATGCAATGACTAGCTTCTCAGTTAGAACGTCTCTGATTCAAGTTTGCGATTGGAGGCTGGAGTTTGAATGTCCAACTATACTTTAAAAGTAATTTCCCCTGGGATCAATAAAGTATTTGTATTTTATTCTTTTTAGTTTGTGTGACTTTTCTAAATGAAGAAATGTAAAACTCTAGCTCCAATACTGTATACTTCAAAAATGTAGTGTCCTTATTCCTATGAATGAAAACCATAGTTGATAATAAAAACCTTTTGTGAAGGTCTGTCCTTGCTTATAGGCAGGCAGCAGCACATAATACAGTTATAATAATACTTGAATATACTAAGGACCAGCTTTTAGGTTTGGGTTAAACTGATATTAGTCACGACTTTTTCAATCAGTGAATATATGATACATACCTTTAACCTGAAATCCGACTACAGTCCAGGGCTGATGTTACATGTCTTGGGTTCACACCTGTACTTAGATGGTTTGTTCCATTCCAAACAAAACAATACCGATTTTTCTTTTTTTTTTTATCATAAGTGGGTCTTTAAAGTGTCTTCTGGTTTGTTCCATATTTGCTGTCACCACCCTGAGGTGACTTCATCCTCTTTAGGTCCAGTCGAACGGCGAGCGCTTTCCAACTAACCAAAACAGCGGGCCAGACCAGTGACTGTACATGTTTTAATCCAGGTATCTATAACCACCCCAGCCATGAATATGACACAACACGCTATCTGGCAGAAATTCAGACCAAAATCAGCCAAATCGATACGAGCATCAGGAACCTCCAAACTGGGAGAGTGGCTGCAGCAGATTGCTGCTACAACATTTGATGTTTCTGTGCCAAAGGCTGCAGTCTTACAGGGATATATAGAGATACGTGCAATGAGGAACTGCAGATTCATCCAAAAACAGAAGCCAGGTGCAGGATTCTAATCCATTAATTTGAATATCAGAACCATATCTATGCACGTGAAGGCATTCAATTGCAAACGGTGCTCCAAATCCGACAACATCCGTCATTTGAATATTATTAGAATATATTATTCCTGTTGCACCCTCATTAACTACACTCAACTGCAAGTGTTGATAAAAGAAAAGCTTTTAAAGTGAACGGTTATGGGGGAAAAAAGATAAGGCTGGCCACTTTTATCAGGCAGCTTGTGGAGTAACCTCCATCGTATCTGATGGTTTTCACCTAGAGTGACCTTTCCTGAACAGGAAAAACACGGGCAAAAACATATTTCATCTAATTTATTCCTGACACAAAGGTCACGTCTGTCACCGAAAACAATCATTCACACTGACAGTGTAATTTAAAGCCCGTTGGTTGGACATCAACAGAAACACATCCCGTGTTGATGGTAAACCTGCTGATCTCAGCCTTTCGTTCAGCGAAGCCATTTTAGAAGTTATCAGCGGAGCAGATTGCGGCGCTTTAAGCAACTAGTCCAGGACAGCTAGCTGCTAATGAGCAATAAATCCAGACCTGGCCCATTAACTGGAGCTAATCTGCTCATTACGTGTCCGAGGTGACGCATGTTGGAAACATTGGCAAAGTCACGCTTTAAAATAAACAGGAAACATTGAAATTTTACCATCTTGTAGCAGTGAGATAAGAAATGTAAAGTTGACTGCAATATGCAATATATATGTATTAAAAAAAAAAGCTAAACGCAATTTAAAAGTCTGAATTAACAACAAATTTTCTTTTGCATTAACATTTTTGGTTTTATATTTTAATTTCACTGTTAAAATATTTTTAGAAGGGACTTTATTTTCTCATGTAAAGACAAATTGAAGATAATTAGTAGGGTTTGTGTGCATTAATGTACTAAAATATTGAACAATTTAATATTTGGATTATTGATCAGATATTTGACTGAAGAAATTATAATGATTTCTGAATTAAGTTGAAATGAATAAATAATTAAAATATAAAGCAGACGAATTTAGCAGTCAGTCACTATTCAAACATCTCTTTACAAATAGTTTTAGAAAAGTCGGGCTGTATTGGATTTGACATTATCTATTTTGTCTTTTTGGTTTTTCCATCACAAATAATTCATTTATGATGCAGTGTTGTTTTTTTTTAAGTGTTTAAACCATTTTTGAGTTATTTAGTTACTTTAACAGCATAAAAAAAAAATAGTTTTTTAAATTAACGAGTTACGTTTCTATGAAAAAAAGAATTAAACTGGTTTAACAAAAATATTCAAAATCCTAATACAGCTCAGAAAGTCAGCCTGAACACAACTGACTGGCTAGATTCAGTGTGAGGTATAAACTGGTTAAAAAAAAAAAACAATAAATAAATAAAGAATTTAATTTCTTCATTCAAGAAGTGCCCAAAAAAATAAATCTGGTAATATTTGGTAAAACATCTAATACTGTGTGGCTCAATACACATTTTTGATTTACCAGAAATAACACTTGAGAGCCCAGATTAGTAATCTATTTATTTCATTCACTCGCTTTGACACTTAATTAATGCAAATCACAGTATGCAGTATTTACTCAGGATATCACTTATATAGAAAATGGATTTCGATGCAATCAAACGGCAGCAAATATCAATCTAGTTTGCATTAAATGAGTCTGTGCAGAGTCTTATCAAGAAACATTAAAATGCATGTATCCTTTATCTGAACTGGTTTTCTATTGCTTACATCGGCTGTAAACACAACGTGGAGATAACCCAGCAGCACACATCTGCGGCGCCGCCCTGCATTGTATTCACGCTCCGCATCCACAGTGTGATCTTAAACGCCGCCGTCGACTGATTGAGCCCATGAAGTCTTTGAGACGGGAAATAAACCAGGAAGGAGTGAGCCGTCCCTCAGCTTCTCCCTCCATCAAAAAGAACATTTGGTGCCTGTTACTGAGAAGCACCTGAGCAAAAGTGAAGCTCTCCTGACACAGAGGTGGTACTGAGCGCCGTCCTCCCCTGTGATTTACCACAGTGGGGGTGGGTGGGTGGGGGGGGGGGAGGGGGAGTGTGTGTGGGGGTGGACAATCCACAGAACTGGCAATAAATATCCCTGCTGGGGGAAACTCTTAGCTGTGTTTTTTTTCTGCTGTGCAAGAAAAAAAAAAAAAAGTAAAAGGGGAAAGTGGCAATACATCAGCTTCAGAAAGTGGGTCAGAAACGCAGTGGTTTCTCCAGGTGAAGCAGGAAATTACACCTTTAAATGGTGTTACTCGCCAAAGTGGACATTTCATGCACCTTAAATTAACTCTAGGATTTTATATATATATATATATATATATATATATATATATATTTTAATATTTTTTTCAAACACTGGTATTTCAGAGCATTACACAGCATTACAGTTAAGAAAATCCTGACATCTTGACAGTGAATGTAGAAGAAAATGAATGTGTATTATAATTAGCTTACGGGGTTTTAAAGTAACCTTTCAATTACCCTAAAACTTATTGTACATGAACCAGTGACAACTAATAAAACCATGGCGACCTGCAGGTCTTTTGCGGCCCATGTGATCTTACTGTGTGGCCCAATAATCTATTTCTCATTTTATTTCTTTTGATAATGGTCCTTTAACCACCGACTGGGAAAGTGATCGTATTTGGTCAATTCTGCTTCTCTTTATGTCGAAACCAAACTTATTTATGGCCCATTTACACAACTTCAAGTGAAAACGTGAAACTTTCATTGCGTTTTAGTTGTCTGTTTCCATAACGACATTTTGAAAAAGTCCAGATTTTTATGTATTTTTTTCACAACATAAAGCCAATTTTAATGACCGTGGTGCAAATTTTTGTTTGTGATATCACACTGCAGACTGGAATTCACATTTTGACACCCCATTGTTCTAAAATAATGTGAAATTGAATGAAACACTACAATATCTGAATTTTTAAAAAATGTATCATAAAAGCATAATTTCTGGCTCATTTCCATAAGCAACACGTCTATTCCAAGTTAGTGCACCTAATTAATGCATTTATCCCCAAAATTTTAAAGAAAACAATTTGAATCCATGTTTGATTATCAGCACTTGTGTACAAATAAAACTGCAACATTGCAGTACATAATGGTAAATGTATGTCTAATAAGTAAAATTTTTAGGGAGGCAGTTAGAAAATTAGAGAAATGTGATTTGGTGACTTTTATGCCACTTTGCAAAATATTTGAGAGTATAATTGCCTGGTGATCGTGTGTCTTTCTTTTTTTTTTCATGATTTTAAAGTATTTGAAGTGTCTTTTAACAACACCTTATGGTTAAACATGTCAATTTACACATCTATGAGTGTCCTATGAAGGATTAAGCACTAATGAGCCAGGCATCAATTATAATCGCTCAAAATGACTACGTTAATGAGTTTACTTTATGGTATGAACATATCAAATTAATGCATATAATTATAATTAAAAGTAATTACCGTAATTTCCGAACTATAAGCTGCTGCCTTTTCACAAGCTTTGAACCCTGCGGCTTATAAAATGACGCGGCAAATTTATGGATTTTTACGGGTTAACGGGCTTCATGGTGCCAGATTCTACTTCTACATGTAGATACATGCTGTTTTGAGCCTCTGCTTCTCCAAAACTCGCCCTAATAGTTCTATTTCTGCTCTTTGTGACCTCGTCCTGAGCTGTTTCCGTGGTCCGGAACTCCAGCAGCTGACGGCCGTGAGTGATGTGTTCAAGTGCATCACGTAAAGCCGCCTGCTGGACTCCGTGGCTGAGACATATTCCTCCTCAGAATCACAACCAGCAAATAACCAATAAAAATTATTTACACAGAGCTGCATATTCACCTGGTTCAGAGCTGCCATGAGCAGCCGAACCTGTAGGGGGCAGTGTAGCATGAAGCCATGATAGTCAATCAACCGGAGACACAGAGTTTATACAGATCTCAGTTTTCAAGAATCATCATTTGTGGTGAGTCGTAGCTGCGTTTATGTGTAAATGCGCGGCTCAAACGCACAGAAATATCTGGGTTTTTTTTTAAATACCCGGGTACGTGTAAACGTGGCCTGACATGCTGATGGCTCATTTCTCTCTTTTTTGTTTGGATTTCTAATTTGTTTGGATTTGACACATGTTTGAGACATCCTGATCTACTGAAGGTACTTTGCGTGTATAAACAGAATCATTGCATACTCGAAGAGATGCTGCTGTTATTGTGAAGAAAAGCATTTCCTCAACTGGCTCACAGTGACCTCTTTTTGCTGACTTTATGATAAGATGTGTTCTGTTACTTCACTTTTTAACAACAAAAAAAATCATCTCCTGGATTGCATTTCTATATTTATTTATATTTTAGTATTTAAGGCTCTGGCATGGTTAAAAGCTGTGACAGTATGTCCTGCAGTCTCACGCCGTCTCTGGTTTCAGTCTCCTTGACCTCGTCTCCTCGTGTGTGATTGCTGCTCCCTGCCCTGATGCCTTTCACCTGTGCCTGAGTGTGTGATTGTCTCCACCTGGTGACAGCGCTATATATTGGGTCTCCACGGTGTGTCTTGTGCTGGTTCATTTGTTTTCTGTGTGGCGATACGTTCCCTGGGTTCTTTGTTATTCAATCTAGACTAATGCAGTCTTGACACTATTCTTTCTCCGACCTTCGTGAACTTGTGACAGTAACTTCCTACACAAACACCCCAACTAAACATTTAGTTGTATGTGGCTGCTCTGCACTCCATCCAGTCCCTCTGCGTTTGAATTCCCCTCATTGTGCTCCTAGTGAGATGGAAGCTTTGTGGTCTGGTGTGATCTTGGATGAAAACCGTTCAGTTTTTATTTTGTGTGAAATGTTGAAACCCTTAAACCAGGGGAGTCACTTATTTCACTGCAGCCCAATTTTACCTTGAGTGGTAAAATAGTGTCATAATAACCTTTGAATTCAAACTTTAAAGTTTTTCTTTTGTTGTGACACAGATTATTGTAAAAGTCTATATTTATATAATTACTGAAATCTCAGCATAAAGCCACTTTTGATGGAGCAATATCCCACAAAGTTAACGTATTTTGCAAGTTTTTACAAATTCCCCCCGACAGCGTGGCTTCGGGGCTAGTTTTTCTGTCTTCTCTTGTTGGTCATCACACTTATGTGTACTTTGTTACTTTAAGTAGAGTTCTAATGCATAATATATAGTGTCATGTACTTGACTATTTCTTGTTTTGTTTTCAATATTGTGAATCTGAAAAACATTGTATCATAACAATATTAATGTGTCTGTGTGCCCTTTTTGTACTCAAGTAAATGTCATTTTGCACAGGTATACCTGTACTTTTACTTGAATAAAGATTCAGAGCATTTTTCATAGCGTGTTTCCATCAGGCAGATGCTTTCTTTTAATTGAGCTCTTCCATAGGATTGTATAGATATGAAGTTAGAAGAAATATTCTATAAAAACCTCAGAATCTCACAGCATCATTTTGTATTTTTATCCTTATTTGTACCCTGAACTCAAATCATGGGGATATCATAGGGGTAATTTAGCTTTACCTCACAATGAGAGAAACTGCACTGATGAGTCAAACATAAGAATGGACCATGAGCCGCCACCATGACAATCCGATGCAAACAGTCGGACAAAAGAGAAACTGAATGGGGGGGGAAAATTCACATGAATGGCTCAAATCTTTACATAAAGGCCTACTGTGAGCGTGGAGCTTAAACACTGTGATTATACAAACACGACACATCTTTTTATAGCATGATTTGCAGCATAAAAGCATGTGAATGAACCAAAGTTTGAAAAACAACTTCCCAGTTTGATGAATGAGCTGCTCAGAAAGGACACGGATGCAGCAATGGCCAGGAAACAAATGTCCAAGGTTTTGGTGCGTCCGGATGGATTCAACAGGACTTTTAGTTCAACAAAAAGAAGCATAGAAGCTCTGTTTATGTCACTTTCAGTCAATACCACTGAGAATCTCTCATACGCGGACAAAATATTTCCCCTGAACGTTCTCGTCGTGTTGAGTGGCCACAAAGTACGAATTAATGAGACGTCGTCCTCAAACCTCACGATCAACCGTGCCGCGTGTGACACGGACGGGCCGTCTCCACAAAAGCCCTGCTTAAAAAAATGCAGCGAGGAAAACGCTGCTCTTTTAGAAGCTCGATAAAATGTTGTCAAATGAAGAATTGTCACCCTGTCCTTTTGATGTAACACAACCTCCATCAGAGCCAGTTTATTTGAAATGCTGTTAAATTCACATTCAACCTGCCTGAATATGCCTTTCATAACGGTTACATAAGACAACTCCAAAAAAAGAAGAGAGGGGAAAAAAAAACAAAAAACAACCTCCTTTATTTCAGCCTGGTGTTTTACTGCTTTTACTACCAGCAGAGTTGCTGTATTTTCATCCAATTTGTTCAAAAGTAAAAAAGAAAAAATAAAGTTGCCAAGCTGAATCTGGTATAAAAATATAAGTTTGGGATGACCATGAGGAAGTTTATTTTATTCATGCAATGTTTACACTTTAATAAATGATTCTGTTTTCTTCCATTGCTGGCACTGGTCAAAGCATCGCACAGAGAACAGATGAATCTATTCATAAGGTCTCAGTAACTAAAGCCAAAGGCATGTTTTCCATTATAATGACAAGGATGATCTTCCCTGTGTTATTTTGTTCCCAACAGTTAACCCACAAATTGCATTGCAACAGACAAAATGCATGAATCAATATTCAGACCATAATTAGACCGCTGAAAGGCCCCTACGCTGAACTAGATTTTAGAGGTGCAAATGCTGAATGCGTAACTTCTGTTAATTAAAAACTAGCCCTCTAATTACTTCTGTAATTAGAAAACAGCATTTCACCCCCCCCTCCCAAAAAAAAAAAGAAAAACAAACAATCGACCTTCATTCATGGAAATGAACAACATTAATCAATAGGTTTGGTTGAAGTCATGTGCAAACAAAAGCAACAAAAACTTGGGGCTAAATAATACTGGAGTGTGTGATGTATGAAGGCTTGTCAGGATTGCATTTCACTGTGCAATACAGGAATGACAACAGTGGGCTACTCTGATTTCAAACTGGGCATGTGTACACCCAAAGCAAACAAGCCAGAACAAGCGTGTGTTTTTTTTTGTTGTTGTTGTTTTTTTTTACTGAATCCATCAATAGCGACACTAACAATGGCAGCAATAACTACACTGGCAGAGTCACTGAGACACTCGGGTATTGATGTTTGGATAGCGAGCCAGTAAAAACATGAGCGCCAACAAATAATGTATATTGTGTATATGAGCAATATGAAAGTGAAAGCCTGCATAGCATCAGCAAAAGGGTGGAAACACCCAAGATCTTCTGCTCTCACTCAATATGTGACATGAAAATGATTATTTATTAGCTTGTAGAACAGAGTCAATGCCAATGAATACCTGCAGCTTTAAACAGTGAAGGGCAGAGGGAAAATAAAGTATGAAAAACACACTAGTGAGCAGGTGGGGGGGGGTGTTCCAGCTCCAGCTCCAGCTCCAGTGTGCAGCACGCCTGCGAAAATCTGGGTAACGGAAGCAAATAAGAAATGCTCTCGCCTCATTCATCCACCGCTGAGGTGTCCTTGAACCAGGATCAACCCCCCCAGCTGCTCCAGTGGAGCTGCACAGAGGCCACATACCAGAAAGCATGACTGGGTGAGGCAGGCAGCTTCCCTGGTGTGCATCTATACATATGTGAGGCAGGTTGTAGAAGAGGAAAAGCATCTGCAAAGCTCTTGTAAAGAAAGGAAGGTTAAAAAAGAGAAGGGGGGGGGGGGGGGGGGGGATCTTCAGAAGGAGCCGTGTATGTTAATGCATGCTGGCTCGAGGGGGAGATAAAAGGGTGATCCAAACATTGTTTATTGGAAACTGTGTGCAACATAAATCATGTAGCAAGAAAATGGAGGCAATAACTCACCTTTCGCTTTGCTTTTTGTCCCAGCCACTGATAGCATGAAGGGGTAAAGCAAGGAGACAGCAAGTTAGAATGAGCAACACTGATAGCTTGATGATAATTTGCTTTAAAAGCCGTGACAGGAGGTGTAAGATTAAATGCTTTGAATGTGGAAATGGGAGTCGAATAGTCGGTATTAATTTACAGCACAGCCTCGTGACATGTCGAGTGTTAGAACCTAACATCAATACAACTTTAGCAAGAGAAAAGACATGAATACCAATATCACAGTTTAATCACTTTCAGCTCAAAAACAAGCTCAGTCGTAGCATTAATTCTTCATCAAAACATGCATCTGTAGCTGCTGGTCCACGTAATAATTACAGTTATTTACCCGGCACTTAGAGCAAAAGTCATAGAACGGCAATTAAATTGCTGCAAATTCCCTCGTATTCTTTTCTGCTGTGACCTAAACGGCTCCGCTCGCTTTGAAAACGACCCATGAATGGAAGGAACTGAATGTGTTGTAATTATTACAGACAAACAAATGTCATCTGTGTTCAAACGGGGATTTAAAAACAGACAAATATTTTCTTTTTGTTTTCTCGGGCCGCCTCGGTGGGGAAATTTGCACTGTTGTGAGATCTGGGTGGCGAGAACATGCGAGGAACATGTGCCAACCCCACCGGTACAGCAGCGTGCGCTGGGGCTGTGACACGACGCTCACGCAGGTTTAACTGTCAAGGTCAAGTCAAGGTCAACAACAATCTCAAAACTAGTCATTTGAATTCATGCTACTTTGTTCTTATGGTTCTGGTTGGGCACTCTTAAACACTGATTGAAAAAAGACTGTTTCATCCAAAATCGTTATGAATACCTGAATACCTTTAGTATAAATAAAACAAAGTTTCTCTGCATGTGCCATAGCACCACATTTGGTCCAGTGGTCAGATATATACATTTTAAATAGAAAGAAAGCAGTAAACCTAACCAGGTTTAATGATATGTACTAGACATGAGTGGATTAACAATCATCAACAGGTTGTTAATCCTACAGAAAATAAAGAAGTAATTCTTAAGTGATACTTCCTGAGAAGGGTTCCACTCAATGAGTTTCAACTTTCACCTTCAGTATGAATTACTCCAGGTAAGCTGGCAGGTTGGTAAACACTTTCCTTTTCATCGTCACTCCAGAGACGAACACTTTGTTGGGGTTATGTAACCGGAGATGCTGAGCTGTGTCTCCGATAACGAGGGCCGGGCGTTGCGACCAAAATACTTTAGACTACATTTTTATGTCTCCCAGAGTACACGGCTAAACCAGCTCGTATCGCCACACGCAACAAAGCACCACAGAATAAGATCCAGATAATTCATTCAAGATGAGAACGTGGAGTGATCCTGCAACGTTTCCACTGTACAACTTTCAGTTCGTTTGCTCTCCGAAGAAAATACGACAAAACACAAATTTAACCATTAGTCTAATTTCTAAAGTTAAATAAATGTTGATGTAATAAATGCAACAGAGACAAAGTGCATATATTCAACAGCATGTTTGTCTATTGCGTTTTACCCTTCTACCAATAAAAGTGTCACGAACAGCAATAACACCTTTATAAAGTTGCATATGTACCTACATTCCCCTGCACCGCCCATAATCTTGACCCACGCGTTCAGTAAAGAGGAATAAGTTCAGGTTAAAGATAATGACGTGTCTGAGGCGTTCGTGGTGACCTACAAAACAAGTATTATCAATTGGATTCCCACTATTATTTTAAAACACAAAGTGTATTAGCTTTAATTGCACCCCTGTTATATTTGTGGCATTGGACTACAGCTAATATTTTGAACCTAATTTGCCATATTATCTTTTTTTTTTTTTTATTTGGGAATTATTTGTCTGCATTTAACTATATTTCTCGGAGCAGTGGGCTGCTGCAGTTAGACAAACATTTGAATTGAAGTCTGGTTGAAGATACTAACCATGAAAATTCCCACCCCACTTATTCTTTCAATCAAGAGTTCTTCTCACAACTTGTAGAAAGAAAACAACCTCCAGGAAGAGGGAGGGACGCAAACATCCCCGTCCATCTTGTTTGCTGCACAAATCACACCCTGATTGACATCAGCAAGAAGCATTTCACATGGAGAATGTCGCCAGATAGAAGGTGTTAAAAAAAACACCATTCATTAGAGACGTATAGACAAACGTGCGTTAAGACCTAAAAGATTTCAGCAGAAGGGGAATATGCAGACGCCACGGCCACAACTTGATATTACTTCTCTACAGTGTGACTGTGCATACAGATTGATGTCCTCACAACACCGGTAATACCGAGCCACACAGACACACGGAGTCATGCCTCTCGAACAGCTTTCTCGGCAAACATGTCATTATTGTTAGGATGGATGCCCAGCAGTTATCAAATATCAACAGCGGGTAAACACACCAACGCGGCACTGATGAGCATGTTGAATACAGATGCAACTCTGAGCAGCGGCGTGATGATAAGAAGTCAGAAATTATCCTTGACAACGGGAGAATCAAATGATGTGTGCACAGTGTGAACAATACCAGCGGCTCCTCCAGCTGGAGCGGGATGGCGGCCCGTTAGCTGCGAGACGCTTCCAACAACAGACGGGATGTGTCGGCACACGGTGTATTTGTGGACCAGAGGTGGAGGAGAGGTAAAACCCACAAGTGGAGCCTTTTTCTCTGCGAGTTAAAAAGTGCTTTTGTCAGTCAACCCCTGTGTCCACAAAGAAACGGCACTTTGTGTGACCTCCAGTCAGAGCAGATTTAGGAAGGACTTTCACCCGGTGAAACCTCCTGTCTGGCTTCACCGTGAGCTTTTCTTCTGAAGCTTTCATTCACAGAGAGCAAACAAAGCAACGAGGAGCTCGCGGAAAAACACACGCCACAGCAACAGGAAGAATTGTACTATTAAAAATAGTTATTATCAGGATTACTTTACAGCGTGGGGGCGCTTCGGTCATAAACCAGGAAGATTGCAGAGGCCTGAGTCGCAGCATCTTCTCAGCGTGAATATCGATATTATCAAAAGCAATAAAAGACACTTCTTGATTTGCATCGATCACTTACTTGATATTATCTTTTGTGTCTGATCACGGCGAGCAAACATTACAACCTTTCAACACACCCACAAAGCATGAACGGCACACATAAGAAATCTAAAAACAGTTGTGTGTCCGACAAGACATGTTTAACTCGTGTTTTTAATCCACCAATTTTTATTCATTTCATGTTTTTCCTCGTTCCACAAGAACTCTGAGACCTTTTGTCAATTCATATGAAATCTTTGACATCCCTGCTCGACACCTGTTCACCTCGCTTGTGTATTTGTTGTACATTCGTTGGGCTACTAACATGATAATAAGGGTTGTACAATGATAATTGATATTGTTAGGGTGGGAGGGATAAAAAAAAAAAAAAACTGAACATGGAAACAATTGCAGTCGACGTTCTATTGCTGTTTTATTGCTTGTTTAATTGTTTCCAATAAAGACAACAAAATAATCAAGCCTGATCTACTGAGTGTGATTTGGGGGTTAAAAATGAAAGGACACCAGGTGAAAGAGCGGCACACTGGTGCAATGGAGATTTTATAACACACACTTTCATAACTTTATTAAAGCTTCCTGTTTTAGCAAAGATATATATAATTAATAATTGATAAGGTTATGCAGACACTTACTTTCAATGTCAACGTTATCAATAGTTTCTGGATCAGCTGTTGATGATATGTTTTAATTTAAAGATACCAGAATTCTTACTTTTTAAACTCAAATTGCTTTACAAAGATCTAAAAAACAAGAAGATTAACAAAAATTGGGATTTAGAAAACCATTCAATCCAAGTAAAATTTGAGAAGGATTTGAAAGAGGAAACTGACTTTAAAGAGTTTCATAAACTCCTTGGAAAAGCTCAGACTCAGTTTCTGTGGAAACGATGTAAAACACAACTTTTTAAAAATGCTGCGATTCCATCTCCGTGGAAACGGGGGAAGAGTCACTGTAATAACAATCCAACTTGGTCGTCTGCCCCTCCGGTACTCCCATTGTTAGTGTGTGTGTGTGTGTGTGTGTGTGTGTGTGTGTGTGTGTGTGTGTGTGTGTGTGTGTGTGTGTGTGTGTGTGTGTGTGTGTGTGTGTGTGTGTGTGTGTGTGTGTGTGTGTGTGTGTGTGTGTGTGTGTGTGTGTGTGTGTGGTTTCATCACAAAAACAACTAATATCGGCAATTCGTGTCCTGTCATGCTAACTACATAGTTTCTTCCTCTTCCATGTAAATTTTCAAGATGTTGTCATGTAAACAAAAAACTTTCGTTTGTCACCGGGACCTGAGCCTAGAAGCTTCCTACTGTAAAAGTAAGAGTTTTCTTGAGTTTACCGAAAGTGAGGAAGACTATGAAGGAACATCCTTTAGTTTCTCGCATCCCAACTGACAGCTGTTTTATCTGAGGCGGTCTCTCCTGATCTTGGATCTTGCGGGTTTTGATGTCTCCCTGCTTCGATATACCCGACGGTAACGTCGCCTCATCAGGCTTTCTGCGGCGCTTCACGATGACACCTTCATTCATCTCAGATAAGTCACAACATTAAGATAATGGAAACATCCAGGTCCAACTTTAAGCTACAAAAACATTGAAAAGACAAAAAAAAATGTTTCAAAAGTTTTCAAAAACTATTTCAGGTGAAAAAACTGAAAAACCATAAAGATGAAGACATTTTCCCCCGTAAAATATATCTGAGAACAGTAACTTAAAAATGTACAACATTGTGGGTGTAAATATGTATTTCTTGTATCAAATGTATTCTTGAATGATAACACAAGTTAATAATTCTACAAAGTGAAGTCGGATTTCAGTGTTTCATCAACGCATCCTCCTCCCTCCACGAGTACACTCCTACATGATTAGCAGCCATTTTCACCTTCTTGTTCTCTTTTTAATGCTATTCTCTCTTTCGCTGATGTAAAACATCTGCTGCTAATGCTGCGCGCTATAAATACCCCTCCTGAGGTAATACTGCCGATTTAATGAAAATCTGCAGCAGCATTTCCATGATGTATATTCTTTTCATTTTGCACGTGTTTTTCTGTGTGGTCTTATATAAGCGAGGTCTATTATAACATGAGACCAAAAAACACAAAGTTTTCCAAGCATTTACGTTTTAGGGAAACATTTTAGGGCTGAAGTTACTGTTCAAGTTTAGAGTTATCGTCATGTCGGTGTTTAGGCTCTTTGTAGGGATTAATAATCCGTACTATTGTGGCTCTTTTACATATTTATATCCTGATTATTCGATTTAAGTTTTTTTGTCTTCACGTCGATAATGTTATAGCCTATTTAGCTCATTTCCATACTCAAAGCTGACAGTAAAGCAAGAGGAAGACCCAGAGAGACTTCTAAGACTATTTATATGTATAAAAAAAATCTATATTAAAAGTTGATATGTCAGACATGGCCTTCTGCTTTTACATTATTATCTTTGACATCTGTTTCTTCAGTGTGGTTAGTGAGTCATTTAACACAATCCTGAGCAAGTAAGTGATGCACGATGAGAAAAATACAGTTTTATCAATGGCTGTGATCACATTCTGCAGAATTTACTAGATGTCACTGATTATTTACGCTGAAATTAAAATCATGACGTGTTTATTCCTAGACTTCCTGCTTAAAATGCTTGATTTAAATCGTTTTTAATCGGATACAGCTTTAATTGATGATCGATATCTCTTTGAACCAGTAATAAAGAATGTGGAGGGTCACATTACAGAGGTGGGCTAGCGCCCCCTATGTGCCACTATCCCCTCAAAAAAAAAGTCCTGCTTCTGACATCCAAAATAGGTCAGAGTAAATCTGAAGTTTGCAAGAAGGACAAAATGTTTATCCAAAGAAAATGGGTCACTTCTCAGTGATCCATGAACAAACTGTTATCGGAGAAGGAAACTGGGAGGATCATACCAGCAACATAAGCCACTCTGCTATCTAATGGAAAATTCATTGTTTTTGACACTCATTAATCTTTCCACAAGCCTCCAAGTCTGTGCTACTTCCCATTTTCCACCTACGTGGAAGTTATTAATCTCCGACTCCCTCCAAATTTAATAGTGTTGACAAAGTCAGACACCATGATGAGATTCTCCTTGCTGTGAACTGGAAATGTTTGCAAGCACATGGCAAGCATATCAATATGTTCCCTCTGAAAAGTGTAACACTTTGACATTCAGAAGAGGACTCTCACTAAAAATCAATAGCGGAGCACATCACAGCACACTCTGTTGCAAATCAGTGTATTTAGTACACTTATCTTTAAATGCATGAGTGTGTCTTTAAACCCAGCTTCACAGAGTACAGATGAATTTACTGAAAACACCCGGCTGTTTCTGCTTCGCCTAACTTAAACGACCCGACTACGTCTATGCGAGTCCACTCGGGTCCCCGTATAGTTCGTGGAGACGATAATACGCTGGATGATAATGAGCTTTCTCAAACGCACACTTGTAATGAAGTAAGACTGAAGCTTTGCGTCTGATCCACTGTAAACGGAGGGATTATCAGTTTTGCATTTCAAATGTGTCAATTACAAAACGGAGCGCTGTCATGAGCATGACTTTATTTATTTTTTCTTCACATGGCATGGCGTGGTAGTGACGAGCACTTGCACTCACAGAGAGAATATCATAGTTTGATTCCAAGCTCTAAATCCTCCCCCCCCTTTTTTTTTCCCCCTCATTTATTCACTAAAAATATGGTTTAAAGAAAAAAAATCCAGTGATGAGAGTCACCACTTGTGCTGATATCTGAATGTGTCTGGAAATCAAAGAGAAGAAGAAAAGAAAAAAGTCTGATTCTGATACGAGGCTTTACTGTGAAGGTTTTTTCTTCCATAATCCAAAGACTTGAGGTTAACATAAACTACCTTTTTTTTTGATATATCACATCAATCTTTGACAGGGCGAGCAAAAATATTTGGTTGTTTGTTCTTTTTCTCAGAGCGGTAGCACTTGATTGAAACATACCGTCAAAGGATGAACTCAAACGTTATATTAAAGAAGTACCGGACAAATATTTAATGAGAATACTGCTTGTAGGAGGGAAGAAAGCCATAACTAAGAAGTGGTTACAACTGGATGCACCAACAATTGATGATTGGTATAAAATTATTAATGACATTTACATTATGGAAAGATTAACTTTTTCTATTAAACTGCAATCAGAGAAAGATGGTGGTCAAAGTGGGTCGGATACATTGGCCTTCGGAGGCCAGACTTGATTTGATGATCCACCTATAGAATATAGAACGTACAGGACTACTCTATAAAGATGTCAGTATATTTTTATGAATGGACGAGTAAGGGTGACAGCTTTTGTTTTTGGTTCATTTATTTTATTTTTACTTTTGGGTTCAGAAATGTAGACTTTTGTTTGAAGTGTTTTTGAAAATGAGGGGAAGATGAGTGGCTGAAGCTTCAACTTGAGGAAACGCACCTTACATCGTTGGGTGATGTGTGTGTATATGTGTACACAGATATGTCATGCTGTAATGTTTTGAAGTTGGTAAAATGTTGCATGCATGTAAGATCTTCCTGATTTAAAAAAGTACCTGAACACACAGTGCATATGAAAGTAGACTGTGTTAATTGTCTTTCAGTTGTGCTAGTTGCTCAGCTTTAACGCATTTTGTTTGTGTGCGAAAAGGACAAATAGACGATGATATATATAAATATAGAAATTTAATGAAAAGTGAGCCAAAAATCCTTTGACAGAGAAAACTGTTTAATTCGGATAGTTTTTAAATTTAGATTTTTGGTAATTTTTAAAATACGGTAAGCAGTCGAAGAACGCACACTATGTATGAATGCTATTTCTCAAAGCAGCAGTGATAAGATTTAACACCAAACATTAAAACGTGTCTGGCTTTGTGAAAACATTCAGTGAATCCTCCTTCTGAAAATATACATCATTGCATAATTTCTCTGCTCCAGTGCCTCCTCAGCGGGGTTTAAAAATGTGTTTGTCCTTATGACCTGAATAGGAAAATGGTAAAAATAACTGTTGTTTGGAAAATAACCCTTGAAATAACATAAGAGGGTGCTTTCAAGATGAAAGAGTCCCAACAAGACTCCAGCAAATATACGTGACTGACGTTTATTCAAGGATGCTCCATATGCACGCCCGTATATATCGGCGAGCGTGCCTAAAATAATCCTATTTAATGATGAACAAATGAGGACAATGCAAAACACTCTTCAAAAAGACAAGGCAGCACGAACAACAGCTTACCTAGCTTTACATAACAATCTGAGAGAAGACAAGGGGAGCACAATGAGAAGGAGAAATAAATGGTTGAGACCATGTGCAGGATAATCAGGGATCCCACACCAGACGGATGAATGCAGGATGTGCCAGAACAAAGCAATAAAATGGATAATAGCACGTCAATGACAATGAGATAAGGAAGCTACACGGAAAAAGAGAAACACAACAAGGCAGAAAGATGGGACTTTGGCCAGTTTAGCCACACGAGGCATGAATTCGGGGCCTGTTTGTTCGCTGTATTTGCATTGTGCCGGAGTGAAGGCTGTTCATTTATCTGTCAACTCATTTCTGAGGCCTCGACGCCGGCTCGTAACAAAGCGATCGCTGCCGATTCCTGCGGCGACCAGTTTAACCAACCGCTGAGAGGTCCGTCTTATCGCGCGGCGAGAGCTGGCCTCTGTCCCTCAGCTGGCCAGGGACGGGGTCACCGCTCTTCTTCTGCCAGTGTCACACGACAAACCCTCCCGGTACCATGTGGCCATTACTAACCCTTTGACAGGGAACCGCTTCATCTTAATTCAGCTCACATGCACACACCCAGCAGTGGAATCGCGGGGCAGTTTTAATAACTAACTCCAGCCAGCCGAGCACGTTGGCGGCCCCCACTTACAGTTAATTGAAATTTAAGGTTTCACAGTTCTGCATTTTGACCAAAAATCGAGATTATGAGCAACGACCTAACCCAGAGGTGTCAAACATAAGGCCCACAAGTGGCTCCAACCCAGTCTGACAAACCACCAAAGACTGATCGGTGATGCTGCCGTGAAAGAATGCTACCTCGTTATATATGAAGTAATGTGTTCCTGTAATGCCACTATGCGTGGCATCAATGCACACGTCGCTGGTTATCATTAAGAAATTAGGATTGCAATTAGAACTACCAGAAAAACGGTAGGAGAGCTGCTGCCTCTCTCTCTCGTCCTCACAAACCAATGATGAGCTTCATTCAGCATCAGCAGAAGCTTGTTCCCAAGGTGGAGCTTTTCGAAAACGCTCGGGCTCCATTGTCATGTAGACGGGGGGAAAACGACATTTCTTGGAAATGCTCGGGCTTTGTCCTGCACAGACAGTGGAGACACTGCTACTGCGCGAGTGCACTACTGCTGTAAACAGTTCTTCTGCACATGCTCAGTAGATGGACAACAAAGGCGTCCCCCAGTCTCATGACTCCCAGTTCATATTCTCCTGGGACTTGATGGCTTCATAGTTGAGTCACCTGAAATGGCAATCCAACTTCATCGTCTGTATACTCTGCATTGTTCATCTTTATAACTAATTTGTTCGTTCTGTGCGTGTGTGTGTGTTTCATTACAAACGGGGCCTTTATTATAAATATCTTTGTCAGACCTAATCCTGGTTTTCCAGATGATGTGAGGAAGATGGGACATTTACCTGTCCTTAATCTGTTTTGTGAAATAGTTTGGACAATTTTAGTATATCAACGATATGTGGATTGATTGAATAAACCTAATTCACAAACCAAAAGTCAGTACTTTTCATTAAATCACTAGCCTAAGACTCTTATGTCCTTGTAGCTCTATTTAAAGTTGGTCATCTGGTGGTCGGGAGGATTTTCTTTGCAGTGCTCACACCAGTCAAAGTGTACGGAAGAGTTTTAGGGCCAATGAAGAAAAAAAAAAAAATTGGGAGGCTTAAAAAAAAAAAAAAAACCTTTGTGGCCTCAGAAAAAGTCGAAAATCAAAGTCGAGATTTTTTTTTTTTTTCACGGTGAAAAAAAAAGTCGGTCCATCGACAGGCCAGCGCGTGTGACTACTTCCTCAAAATGCATCAGACGGTTTAATGAAGTGATGAAAAGATGCTTCAGGACAGAATGTCGCTCATAAACACGGTGCAGTTATCATCAGTATCAGGACCAGAAGAGACGGAGCAGCCTGCTGCCTGGTTCCGTCGTGGAAGTTCGTCCAGTGCGAAGGACAAAGACACGGATCCCGGGCTGCTTATTTAAATGTTCTTATTAATCAAGGAAATCCTGTGTAAAATCACACGTCCATAAGCAGTAAGCAACCCGATATAGTCAGAATTAAGTGATTTAATGTGAATTCACATCGACGGGCAAATGATGAGGGATGGATAGACGGTCTCTCCGTGAAAAAAAAAAAAAATCGCGACTTTGATTTTCGACTTTTTCTGAGGCCACGGAGGTTTTTGGTTTTTTTTTTGCCTCCGAATTTTTTTTTTTCTTCAGTGGCCCTAAAACTCTTCCGTACAAAGTGCCTTGTCCCTGACTGAGAGTGAATTATATTGGACAGATATGCGCATTTAGAGTGCATTAGTGTAACAGATTCAAGTAATAATGCACACAGAGAATAAAATAGCATTTTACGGGAGAGTGCAGCTCTTGATTGAAGATGTTTTTTTCTTTTCTTTTTTTGTTTGTTTCTTTTATGGGAGGATTTACTGTATATCTATATTCCCGATGATCAATACAAAACGTTGAACAGCAACCGACGTGTAAAATCATTGCAATTTATTGGAAACGGCATGACACAGCTGGTGAAGTTCAACATCTTTTCCCTGCTGCCTTGAGTTTTGTGAATAATTCAGCCTTTAGTGGATTATCAGTGAGGTTGAGCAGTAACAAATGGTCAGCGCCTTCAGCTTTTTTAAATGATAATACCAAATGAATTACTCGATTAAAAGAGTCTCCTTCATAAATAGCAAGGCCTTCCTTTAGACCAGCACATACATGTATTTTTTTTTTTTTTGGGGGGTGGGGGGGTCTCTCTCTCCTTTCCCCAGGCGGCACACGCTCCGGCGTAACCCTGCATCTCAGTCCCAGAAAAACACCCCAATTTAAACACACTACTCAAACACTGAAAGGTAGCATTACAGCCGCGCGTATTGTAACCTCCCGACAACGCCCCGAACCAATTCCTTCTTTCAATTTTCTCATCTTGTCTCTACTGTGTTTCAATTGAGGCACTTCATGTAACAAAAGCCTGCGAGTGTCCCTCCAGTTAGAGCAACACGAGCGGGGCGAGGTGAGCCGGAGTAATCGAGAAAACTTGATTTCACACAGTCGTGTCGAGGTGGAGCCACTTTGGGATGAATAAGACCCACTCATCTTTCCATGTCACGCTGTTATTGTGAGAGTAAATGCCACATATAATCCTGCCGCACGATAGCGGGGACTGACAGCAACCAAACTGAACATAAACATTTAATTTTGCCAGTTTCTTGGAAGGTGTTTTGGTATCAGAGCAGGGCGGGTTTTTTTGTTGTTTTTTTGGTTTTTTTAAAGTGAAACTTGCAAAGGTCACTTGGGAGATATTTTTAGAGAAACGCAACAAGCCTTACAGCCGTTTCCCAAAAATGTGAGATAGAACTAGAAAGTAGTTTTATAGTTGAAAGTCACCGTAATAACAATCCAACGTGGTCATCTGTCCATACGAATGTGTGCGTGCTCCCCGATGTTACTGTTTAAAGCGTAATGTGTGTGTGTGTGTGTGTGTGTGTGTGTGTGTGTGTGTGTGTGTGTGTGTGTGTGTGTGTGTGTGTGTGTGTGTGTGTGTGTGTGTGTTGTTATTACATGGTGGATGGTGGTAGTCATGGTCTCACAATCTCAGAAAACACGAGATTATCTTCCAACGGTCACAAATTTTAGACCAATAAGTCACTTATTTTCTCTTTTTGGCAAATATAAAAGAATCATCACAAGATCAGAAGTATGAGTTCAATCAGGAATAAAAGAAGCGGATAAACATGTTTGATTACTTAACCCTTGGAAAAAACACTATTTTGTTTGTCTGACAATGATATAACCTTTTATCCTCAATCTGTGGAGTGTTTGCTTCCGTTTGTTGAATCGTTTGTTAGAAAGTGTCACGGTGCTTCTGTGGCACGTAGGTTGATGAAGTGACACTTCGCGGTATTTTTGTCATCGTGCTTGGAGCATGTAAAAAAAAAAGAAAGAATCCCTGATCTTTCTTTTTAGATGATTGGTGCTTGTTTACAATCAACACATATAATTTGTATTGTTACTTGCAGTGTCACTGCTACTGCGCGTTTTTGACAACCAACAGAAATGAAGAATAAATTGTTGCAGAGGTGGAAAATGCGATATAGTACACCCACATTATGACATATAGATTCTTGAATGTCCACAAGCTGTATCTTCTGACATGCCATTGTACATAAATACTAGTAAGATAATGAAGTTATTCCATGTTTGATTCATTTATCTATCTTGTGAATCCACTGCACAGATGATGTACCGGCCGATACTATTTTTTTCAGACTGCTAAACTCACACAGTGTATTGGAGCACTTTGAGAATCCGAGTACTTTAGATTTATAGTTGAGCTGATTGTACAAATACACAACAAAATTAGCAAATACATGACGTTTTCGATCTTGACTTTGAAGCCCATGAAAAGCAGTAAAACCAGTTTTGAACGATCATGCATACTTTTATCAGTATGTTGTTTTAGGTGCTGTTATTTGTAGTTTGAAATGTTTGATGTGATTATAAATCCGAGTTCTCTGAGATTATGACGATGGTTCAGGGTGGAAAGATAGCATGAACTATAAAGGTCAGATTTCTAGTAACGTCAGAAAAACGGAAAGAATATTCAATATATGAGACTAGAAACGAGAAGATTTGCCATTGTTATGACCAGCAGGTAATACAAAATGTACTTGACCACAGAAATGTTCATTTTGACTCTAGCAGGGGCCTTTTTTTAATCCCATTAATGAACATAGGTTTTATTCATAACATGAGCAGAAGTCATATTTTTCACAGTGGAGAAAAGATGGACCGAAGTGTCGGCCTTGGACTGTGATCTGTTTTTATTTTCCTCTACATCATTCTGTCCATAGCAGCCTCGAACTTTACCACAGCAGTTTAATGTTATATAAAGCAAAAACAAAAACTTGAGTTACTATTTCAATGACCGATATTATGCAAAACTGACTTTCTTTGACGGAGCTTTTAAGTGAGTTTCAATGCAGTGACATGAATGATTCGGAGTGAAAATGAATGCTGCGTGGATGACCCTCTCCAATCAAATCACGTGTTCTGCAGAAATCTTCTTGAACAAAATGTTGGCTGTATTTGGTACAAAGACACTTAAAAGACAAGCACAGGACCTGCAATTTGTCTCATTCCTGGGTTTCATGTTTTTCTGCATTCCATGAAGTTCATGATGCCATGTCACGAGGCCACACTTCTGCACATCGGAACCGTATTTAATATAAACAGAAATGTTTCATAGTGGTTTTGGAGGGTCCGTCTTTACTGGCAGCTCTACTACAAATCAACCCCCCCCCCCCCCCCCCCCCCCGTTAAAGAAAATTGCTTGACATTATGTGGCTACAGCCATGCTTTGCAGAAGCCCCGTGCATACAGATGAGGGGCTTCGCTTTAGGCAATCCAGGACTCAAACCTCCTCAGTCTTTATCTGCCAGCCCCCAGGATAATGGCAGGCATGCACCCCACCACTCATCTGGTTTTTGCTCTCTAGCATGATGGTCACAGTCAGACTCCATATATTCACGTAGCACGCATAGTAAATGTGTAACTACAAACTCCAATAAGAGAATGAATAAAAAGGAGGCAAAATAAATACTTATCATTTGATTTAATAATAATATTTCAATCCTGTTCAAGATAAATGTTTTCCCTTTATACAAAGGACCTGATTTATACCTTGACTAAAACACCACATCAATGAAGCATACAGGGATGCAAGTTAATACCCCCTGAACCAGGACTGGAGATTGCATTGATTGGAATATGCTGCTTGCTTTATTTGCTTGATGACTGCAAATACAGAAATGACACCACAAGCGCAGCAAAAACTGGTTTCTGCGGGAGACCATTTATATTCACAATCCAACATAATGTTTAGGAAAAGCGGTCTCAAAAGAGATGTGATGAGCAGCAGGAGGGAGTGACAAACTGCAGAAAATACTGCAGTTTCTCTGAGTTATGTTTCCCGACTACTTTCTGCTTTTCACAGAAATAAATGACTAACAGGGATTCATGGAGCGTCAACAGTTCTTTTCATGTGACTGGAAAGCTCTTTTGGATATATTTGGATAAAATTAAACTCATGTACGACATCTTCTAATTACCTGAAGCTCAGAATTTGATTTATTTTGCTCTGTAAAGACACTGTCAACACATTTGTTGTCTAAAAGTAGGTTTCCAGCTCGTTTTTCTGCTGCTAATACACTTCAGATTTTAGACTTATGAGAATTATAGGGGGAATTGAATGCATAGCTCGAATTAAATGTTGAGTTGAATTCCCTGTGGGGTCAATACTCATCTCTCTTCCCTCACTATGAAGGACAGAGGAAGAATAAATGAAAAGAGAGCCAGAGCTGATGTTCTTAAGGTCACCATACGCCTGAAAAATGGGCAAGGGCACGTTGACTTTGATGGCATATACTTCAGGAGGTTCATACAAATGTTCTCTGTGAACACTGTGACTCATACAGTCATTCATGCTTACATGTGGGATGCACATACACACTTCATCACCCCGTTGGTATATCGCTCCCTTATCTTTCAAAACACACTCCTACTTGTGTTCCTTGTCCCAGTGATGGAATTCTAAAGAAGGTCAATCTCTGGAGAGCACTCCTGCCTGCAAAGATAATCCAGTTTGATGAATCTGTTCACTTTCACACAAGTGCCATGCTTAAAACCTTCCGCCTTGATATGCAATAGACGCTTCATAAATCACCTGGGCTCGCGGAAAGATTGTTGTGTATTGCCACAAATCGGCTTGAATTGGAAACTTCTTGAGGTGCAGGTGTTGAAGATGTTACACCAAGGGGCACTTAACCCTCCCTAAGCTTCAAGAAGAAAATTCGACCAGACATTACAGCAAAGTGACTTTGACATTTCATTGTGAAAATGAAATGTAACACAGAACAGAACAGTTGTATTGATTAAGTAAAATTGAAAAACTAAAAAAAAGAAATAACGTCGATGTTCCAAAATTAAATTTTTTTAAATTTTATATCTGTTTTTCTTTCAGGCAGATTGGAACAAAGTGGCATTAAGAGAACGGATGAACCAAGACATAACGATTCACTCAACTTCTTCAAGCTCCTTCCGTTGGGCTCTAAGTTGTTCCCTGTCCAACGGAGATATATTATCTGTCCAGCAGCTCCTTGAATGACTTCGGGGCCTCATGCTGGTCACCGGTGCTTGCTCCACCTTCAACTCGAGGCAACAGAGTTGCACCACAATCAGATTCCCAAACTAACTAAACCAGTTTGTCTGAAGGTCAAGGAGTAGTGGCTGTACTTGGAGTTCCTCTGGGATGGCTGAACTCTGCACCCGACGGTGAAAGATAATTTTGGCCACTTGGATCTGTGATCTTATTCTTTCAGCCATGACCTAAAACTCATGACAGAAGGTGGAAGTTGAGGATGGAGCTCAAGAAGTAAAACAGACTCTCTGCCTCACAGCTCGGCTCCCTCTTTTAAACAACAGTTCTGTAGTGAGGGCAATTACCTTTCGCAATTTGCCCCAGACTGAAGCCAATCGTAGGACACCTCTTCAAATCACTCATAAGACCTTAAGATTTTTAAATTCGACCAACTGGGGGTGGGTTTCCTCCTTAACACGAAGAGGGCTTATCATCTTTTCCTACAATCTCGGAGGTGGTTTCATTCCAGTGAATAATGGTTGCACTCCTGTGACGGTGCCAAACCGACATCGTCGGTGCCGCCTCTGTCTTTTACTTCATGTCTGCCTGACCTTGGCTCCATCTTGACACCCAGTCCAAAGGACTTTCACGCACGCAAATGAAAACAACACACAAGTTTGACAACATTAATGTGAGTTTAACATTCCAGAAGTTTAGTGTTTTCACTTAAACGTATAAATGAGGCCTGGAATTTGTAATTATTAATGTTTTTCACCTCCTCAACAAGTTGGAAGTTGTGTGCGTACACACTGATAATGGCGGCGTTAAAGTCGACAGCAAATGATCAAGTAAGAAGCCATTTCTGAAGCCGTCTACAACTAAAATCGCTTACCAGGTCAGTTTGTTCCAAGACAATCAAGACTGCACTCAAGACTTCACTGTTACCTGAGATGTTTACTACCAACCTTTATTATCTGACCTTCAATGTTGTGGTCCATTCATCAATATCAGAGTCATTCTTGTGAGAGTTAACCTGCTGGCTCTCGACTCTCAACAACAACTTCCAGGAAGTCTGATTGGAAGGCACATGTAACCCCACCTTCAGGATTTTGATATTTTATTTAACTTCTTTTCAAAGAGTGCTCACTCTTCCCTTTTATGGAGCTGGATTTGAGCATGAAGGTCTCATGCCGTTCACTGCTGCTGCAAGAGGACAGTCCAAGAGTCTCTTGGAAACGAGTGCAGATACCTACGAGTTGACCAGAAGCAGTCTTGCGGCAAAGTGAAACCCAATTCCCCTGTCGCCTTTTCAGCCCAAATCCGTTTCTACTCGACACTCATTTCTATGAACGCTTGCAGAATTGTACCATCAATTCCAAATTTTCATCATCATCACACTTTCTCAAATTGTTTTGAGTGTATAAGCACTCTGGCAGAGGGGAAATTATTTATCAGACGCCAATAATCTCTTATCTCTCTTTCAAATCCCTAATCTCTACTCGGAGCCTCTCAGCTCTTCACGTGTAAAAGAACGAGTGTGCAAACAAACAACCACAAACAGTGTTTGAATAACAGATCACAAGATCATTTCCTTTAAAGGCACTCACGTCTCAACATTTTTACGCCTACAATTCATTATCACATTGTGAACAAGGGTATGACCCCCACACGTCCTCAATTTGATCGGACGTTATTGCATTAGTTGGTTTATCTGTGTAAAAATGCACATCAGTCATGACATGTAAAGATCTCAACACTATACCAGTAAGCTCTGGTCGAAAAGAAAAGAGGGACCAAAAAAAAGACCTAGAGCCAATTTAGGTCAGTGAAAAGTTTATTTTAAGGGAAAATCCTCTCCTGCCATTAGGATCTGGTCAGACTCACTTTTACTTTCTCTGCTCAAAGACAGATGTGACCAGTATTTGGCAAACACTGGATCTTCATTATTTGCCTCATTTTGTGTCTACTTGAGCTCCCTTTGCTCATCCTTCAATAGCCGCTGCTGGAAGAGGATGGTTGGATACAAACCACCTATTACCTGATCTCATCTGGCTGCAATAACTTTCAGCTGCAGATGAATCAGGCGCTGGCCCAGAGGAAGGAACAAAAACAGGATGTGGTTTCATCCCAGCAATAAAACAGCAACTCAAATGAGTCACTTTAAATAAATGCTGCCCCTTCTCATAGAAATATCTCAGAATTCTCCACATATTAAAAACCCCACAAGATTAAAACTTGCTTGCTATATTTGCATGCAGTAAAGTATTATTTTACATTGATTATATAGATGTTTGATATTGCGCAGGACAGCTATGTACTAACACACCTTCCTATTGTGGAGATTTTATGAAGATTTAAAATTCCTTTCAGATCAGTGCCAAGTTTCTTACAGAACGTTTTTTTTTTTTAAATGCTTTACTATACTATAGGGGAAAAAGCTTTAGAGTTCTGTGACATGTTGACAGAAAGTATTGTTAACATCATCAAATATGCTAATATTAAAAAAAAAACATTTGGGTCCAAATTGACTCAATTTATTTATACTGCTGTAAAATATCACTCTTATTGAACAATTATTTTCCCAAACGTGAGCCATAGTACGCATACATTTCGTAAAAATTGCTGTTTTGTTTTCATGTTTGAAGCAAAACGAGGCATTATATTTTGTGAAAACCGAAGTTTACCACCTAAAATATGTAATAAACCATGAAAGATAGGCTGTACCCTCTAAAATATTTAGTAGGGATTAATTATGCATTTAATAATGTCAGATTAGCTGTTTTTTAGATTGGAATGTAAAATCTTACTATTCTGAAGGAATTTTGGGTCAAAATGATCCTCCGCCTTATTGCTAAGATGGACTGATATGAGGAAAACTGGCATCTTTTCAAGAGTTTCTCTATAGTGTTGCTACCTAAAAGCATTAACTAGGTTTAATAGAGTAATCCAAAATTCCTATGCCTGTTCTATGCCAGACTGAAATTAGACAGACGTCACACTTTCCTATTAATTTTAATTATTTCAATTTCTGCGAACAAATTAAGCCGTGATGGTCAGTTGCTGGAAGTGCGATGCTTGTCTGAATTCTCACATATCTAATAAATAAATCTAATAAACACCATCACAACAAATGAACCTAATGAAACTAATAGCTTCATTCATGTCGGTGCTTTACAGCATTAGCCTAAGTAATGCAATTAACAGCTACTGCGGCCCCAGTCTAAAATCTATTAGTCATGCTTATGGTGCAACCATCTATTTTGATATTATTCTAATTGAATGTTATTGCATACTCTTCCATGAACTATTGGTGGATAACAGGCCTGTCAATGCTAAATAAGCGAGCGGGGTACATTTGCCCTTCACTGGACTGGAGAAGAAAAATATTGCTGCGAAAAGTTGAGACAAGCTAGAGTACTCTTTTGTCTCGCCGTTTAATGTTCCTGGATGTATATTGTCTTTAGGAAGAATTTGTTTGATGTTATTGATGGCATGAAGTCTTTTTTTTTTTTTTTTTTTTACTTTATGTTCGAATATTTCCCGCTGAGTTCCATCAGCAATTTATAATCAGCCATCAAAGTAAACCGGAATGCCAGATTAAAGCTTTTCATTTGTTCGTTTTTTTTTTTTTACTTTTTTGGCTCCTGACAGGACCGCTCAGTGCCAGCTGGTCAGGGTGTCTGCTGAGAAAACACCAATGATTTGGGCATTCAGCAGACTTTTCAACTTTGACGGGGCTCTAAAATCAATTTTAGCCCGTTAGTGAACAAACTTTTGTTGTGGGAGGTTTTATTTATTTTTTTGGTTTCCTATCTTTGTTGTGGCACCCTGTTATGTTTACCAATACCTTGTGTAAAGTTCTATACATGGAAAACGAATCTGAAGATGGATAGATAGATTTTTTTTCCCCAAGACGCAACTTTTTTTAAACGACTCCCAAGGTGAAACTTTTTGATAAACCTCCGTCTCCATGGAAACGCTCCAATGCATGTGTGTGGTTTCAAAACCAACTCGTGGCCTGGCATGCGAACTACATCGTTTTGGGTGTTTCTGCATCTTTTTATTAAAATGCGGTGGTACAAATGTGAAAGTTTTCTGAAACTGAAACTCAAAATGAAGCTTTTCCACCTGAAATGTTGTTGTGTATATGGGACCTTAGAGGTTTTTATTCCCTGGTTTATCATAGCATTTTGATCCCAACAAGCATCAAAGAAAATATTTCAGAGGAAGCTGGCCACAAACCAGAATTTGCTACCTAATGAGACTATACATAGAGTACATGCTGGGTGTAATCATAGACATTAGAGTAAAAGTTTATTTCTCATTGTGTGAGTTAGTATTCCTGCATTACAGTGATTTTATAACGCAGTCGTTAGATGTGTTTTATCCAGTGTCCTCTATTATATAGCGATAATTGCGTAGAAGAGGAGATGCATCAACCTCACAGGGGAATAGATCCTCACATCCACTCTGTGTATAATTGGTCACACAGTGTTGATGCAGTTGTACTGTTGGCGAGCCTGCTGGAGCAGGATGATGAAGTCCAGGGCCCTCCAGACCTCGGTGAGGCCTTGTAGATGAGAAAGGATGAGGACGGAGGGAGGCAGCGCCTTCCTCGGCCAGAGACACGCCCTGCTGTGGATGAGACGAAGTGTCTGCTGGAAGTTAGCCAGCAGCCACACTCGCTCAGTCCCCAGACTGGTTCGGAGGCAGCGGGTGTGGGAATTTGCTGTCCCTTGACAATGGGTGCGCCACAATTTCTGGCAACGCAGCAGCCGCTTGGCTCTCAGTGTAAAATCCAACGATTCTCCACACAAACATCCTGACGCTGGGGTCATTCCCAGGAGCTCACTTCCCAGTGTCATAATTTACTCTTAATCCCTAAAAAAAAAAAAAAAAAAAAACCCCGTCTCCCTTATCTTTCTAAGACAATGCAAAATATCTAAACGAAGCCACATGAGAGGGAAAACGTAACATGTTTAGCTTTAGCGGGCCTATTTTTGCTTCCTGCTGGATTTACTGCAATAGGGACAAGGTTTTGGTAGAGAAGCAGACAGGCAGAGGCAGGGAGAGAAATGAGCGTGGCACAGAAAGAAGATAGCTCAAGGAGGAGATTTTTAGGGTTCAAACAAGGCAGTGCTTATCCACATTCATCTCTATGGATATGGTGGATTATTTATGACACGATCACTGTAATTGTCGAGGCGGTTTCCTTTTTTTTTTTTTTAAACTGACAATAACAGATTGCAGATTGTGTACATGCACTCAAAGATTTATTTACAAGGTGTGCCAGATCTCCCACAATGACCTACACACACCATTGCGCCTCCGGGGAGGCACTTCGGGTGAGGGCTGGCGTTGCTTCAAGCTTCTTACACAACAGGAACAGGTGGTTTTTTATGTACCGTGGAGCAAATTTGATTGGAGACAGTCATTACTGGAGTAGTAATAATATATATGGGGCTGCGGTGGTTTAGTGGTTAGCGTCCTCGCCACACAGAGAGAACATCCCATTTGAGGTTTCTCTGGTTACCCGGATTCCTCCCACAGCCCAAAACACTATATTTGGGGGTAATTGGAGACTCTAAATTGCTTGTACATGTAAATGTGTTTGTGATGGTCTGTCTCTAGGTGTTTGATATGCACGGGACTGGTGATACGTCCAGGTGTACCCCACCTTCGCCCATAGGGCCTGAATCATTAAAGGTTACATAATTATATATATATATATATACTGTATATATAATTTTTTTTTGCACATTTGTTTCCTGTATGTGCTGGAAGGTTTGGCAACTTAATGCACCAACACATCCAACCAATCTCTCTTTGGCAAACTCAAGCAAACAAAGATGGAAAAAAAATGTTTCCAGCCCAACATTCACGTGTTGATAGGTCCCAGTGCATTCAACACCCTGAACTGAATACTCATGGCTGCACGCAAACTAAAAACCCTATCTATTTGTGTGAGCATGCAATTTAGCAAATCTTAGGCTTGGTGGGAAAACTTGGTAATTAATGCCAACAGTCAGGTGGGATCGACTCTGGCAATCTCTAGGATTGGATAAATTAAGATAAATGAAAAGGTTTGTAGTTGAGGTGTCAATTGCGATGCTTTAATAAATGTTATTCATGTCTGTTTTACTGCTATCACCTAAAGTACAAAACATGCCAAGAAAATAAAAATGAGCACAAAACAAATCTTCATCTGCACCCTCTGAGGCGGTGATGAAAACCCTTTGGATTATAACCATAGATGCCTGAATACCGCAGAGGAAGGTGGGAACATATGTCTCCTTGTAATTTGGGTGAAATGGCCCTTTGCAAAGAAAAGCAGGTTTAAGAATAAGGTCTACCTGCTTTATTAACTGTTTTTAGGAGTCCTGATCTGCAGCTTCACTGCATTTCACTGCCTATGAGACATCTTTCTCTAGGCTCTACCACATATTCTAATTAGTGAGTACACAGGCTGAGTGAGCTTTTTAAAAATAGCTTCCGTGTAAATTAGCACAGAAAAGTACAGAGAAAGTACAGTACAGGCTGGAGAATACGAAAAGTGGAAAAGAACAATATGTAGCTGGTCTGTCTTGAAGAACGTCTAGTTTTTAAAGAAAACACCGTCTGCTGGCACAAACATTACCCCATTAAAACAGGTGCGTTAGCAGATAACTTTAGAAAAGGGCTTGGAGGTAATAGACGCCCTGCGAGCACGCTTCGGAGGAGCAGACATTTCCTCATGTGTGACAAAACTTGAGTGTGCCGCAATTTAATGGATCAGAGTTCTGTGCATGGCAACAGATGGGGGTCTAGCTGGCAGACCCCTCATTATTGAGCCTCCAAGCCCTCCTCCCTCACATTGCCACCTGTCCAGCAGGTCTAATGTTATTCTCGCACCTGGGCAGGCCATCACAAGCTATCTTCAAAGTTGTGCTCTGAGGGCATCCAGTCTTTCTGCAACATGTCATGGCGCAAAGAAAGAGAAACACGTGTTCACCTTGAGACTGCAGCAATCCACAGCGCACAGTTACTGAAAACCTTTGAAAGGAATAGCGAAGCTCAAAGAGGATATGGTTTTGAATAAACCATGCCTCTATATGAATGTTAATTCTCCTCGGCTAACTATGAGGGCACATCCTGATTCATTTTTTCTCTCCTGATAAATATGTATTTATTCAAGCCATGTAGTCACACACTAACCTAAACTTTCTCCAATTTTCAAGAAGAAGCAAAACTGTTCCAATCATGGGAAATAACAGCTGGGCAAGGAAAATGTTCTTAAAAGCAGATGAGCGATCCATATGTATGAAGATCCACGTGGCATCACACAGCTGAGTCCACTTGTTTACAGGAAACTAACAAAGGGCTGACCATGCCTTCATCATCAAAATCCTTCAATAAAGATCCTCTTTTTCTTTGAAGTACTTTTCGCTTGTTAGGTTATGTGCTGACTGTATTTCTAGGGTTTACCCACTTTTCTGACACACAGTGAGGTGGAACCACTTCGCCCATTACCCTTAGGCCACGTTTACACACAGCCGGGTATTTACAAAAACGGATAATTCCCCCTCTGCGTTTTCAAAAATAACATTGTTCACACCAGATTTTCATTTACACAAACCCGCATAAAAACCTGGTTAAGCGCTACTATGAGCATGACAAACCTATAGGTGGCAGTGTAATCAGAAGCATTAAGCCATGCAAGCCAATCAGAATCCTGATAAAAACACAACAACAATGAATGGCACACATTCTGTCCTGTTCCTTCGGGGACATATTGGCAGGGTATTTAGAACAGTAACTGTAAACACAGGTCACACACATGATGCTGATGATGCCACCTATAAGTTTGGCTCATAGTAGCTCTCTTCCAGTTTTCAGATATAATCATTTTTGGTGGCTTGTAGTTTGTTTACGTGGAAACTAAAAATCACTTGTTTTCGTTTCAGGTGAAAACTCATCATTTGTGCATTTTCGTTCTGGAAAAGTTTCACATTTACACCACAATGCAAGCAGAAGCACTGAAGATGATGTAGTTTCCACGGAATCGGAGCGTTGTGTGTTTGTGTGTTTGTGTGTTTGTGTGTTATCGGACACCCAGAACGCTATGGTAAGTTTCCAATTTTCAATTTGAAACATTCCATAAAGCAGGTATAGAAGTCTAATAATCATTATTAGTCTTTGTTTTCCTCTCTGGTGTTTACCTGCAAAGCAATATTGTGCCATTACAATAAAATAAATAAAGTGTTTATCCAGTTGGATTTTCTAATCAATCCAGGATGCCAGTATTGTAGTTATTACAATTTTTGGAGCCTGCTCTCAAAGTGTCAGTCGAAGCCACTCACTCATCTATCGTGTAATCTGTTGTTTTTGCCTAGAACGCTACAAATATCTTTAGCCAAAAACAAACACCTCATCTATCTTCAGGGCATCATTTCATTCCGTCCACCTTAGATGATGGCTGGGTTGAATCTGAGCCAGGAAAACAGGAGGGAGCAAGTTGTTAGGGTTGACAGCTTTAGAAAACTAGCTTCCACAACGTGTCGAACAGTCAGCGCTCGACTATGAACATAGAGTATGTGCTTCTGGGTTGCATTCATTAACATATCTTTAAAGCAACTCCTCGGCACAAGGTCTAGAAGTTGATTAAAGGCGTGTTAGCTTTGAGGCAGGAAGAACAAAGGTTTCACGGCGCTGTAAGGGGAGCACAGTATCTGCACGGCTGCCATTAAAAACTGTAATATCGGTTTAGCCTCCTGGACCCCAGCCATCAATAAGAAGGTCTTCATGACTGACAAAGGCAAACAGGCAAACAGCAAACAGCTCACAGGCACAATCCCACCTGATAAGGCCCGTAACCTCATTCACTCTTCACTGGAGGAGTTAATCGAGTCAGGCTGACATCATGAACTGAGATAATGCCAATAAATACCATTTTCTCACACCATGTTCGATAATTATAGTTCTCTAATCCACCAATTGCCAGGGTCTAAGGGTGAAGACACTGCTTCAAGATAAGGCTCAGTATGTTCATTATTGCAATCACATGGAAGCAGGTCCTTTATTCTGGTAAGGAATTTAATCCATCGTATATTTTAAGACAACTTTCTGTAACTTGCTTTTCATGCGCCCCCCCGCCCACAATGTGGCCACACTAGACAAAGTGGAATTAGTTTTTGTTCAGCCCAAGCAGCTCATACTAATGGGTCTTTCAGGGCTTGCTGTTTGTACGGGGTTATTTTGCCTTTGTTCAATTATGTATTCATGGCTTTACTCTTTACTCCAGAGGAAAGAGGAAATACATAACTATTGACTGCTCTTGCCAGGCCGAGCCGCTCACATTCTCAATACAACAACTTCAGCATGTTCTGATCTCAGCCCCCCCTGTCCAAACAAGTGTCTCTTTCACTCGCTTCCCTGCCTCCGGTGCTGTGTGTAATTTTGCACTGTCATAACTGATATCTATGACAGTCTTGCTGATAGTCCCTTTCATAGACTAACAATCATCAGATTTGCTCATGTCCCCATGTTGACAGAAAAACAAGATCTTCAATTTTATCAGCATTGTCAGTTCAGCAGTCATCCCAGTCTAGCCACACACTGAATGCCCTTGACTACAAAAAGCATTTTGGTGTGGGCTATTATTCATGTGTTTGTTTACTCCATGCCACAAAGGGAAGGCGCACAGTGACGTTTACCCTTTTTTATTGGCCCATTTTATAAGCACAATTTTTTGCAATTAAAATAAAATCACCTTGGGGGTAATGTGTCTGGATTGCTATGTGTCTGTGGTGATGGATGCATGGAGTGGGTAGAGGCTGTTCACACACCACTGGTGTATCATTTCAGTCCCTGGAGAGAGGGGAGAGCTCGGGTGGGGTGTTAGCTAAGTGATGTCCCTGGCTGAGCCCTCCATCACACTTCTCACAAGATGGACAGAGAGAATACTCTTCCTCCAAAGAGATTGATTACCTGCTGTTGGCTGTTGGGAGGAATTAACCTTGTGAGCTTGGAAATGTAAGGTTCTATCTGTGTCCAGGGTAGTTTTGATATACTGAAAACACCTAATAGGCAGGGTAATTAGAACATTTAAGGTACCGAGGCTAAAATACTGCAGGCATAAAATCAAAATCAATGGTGTGTAAATACCTCTCCCAAAAGTAAGTGTGTGTGTGTGTGTGTGTGTGTGTGTGTGTGTGTGTGTGTGTGTGTGTGTGTGTGTGTGTGTGTGTGTGTGTGTGTGTGTGTGTGTGTGTGTGTGTGTGTGTGTGTGTGTGTGTGTGTGTGTGTGTGTGTGTGTGTTTTAATTATTACTACTGTTATAAGGACCTACATTATTTAACACTATAGGGAGTTGACATGCTTTTAAGTACAAACTAAACACCAGTAGAAGGAAAATCCCTCAAATTCTAAGAGAATATAAGTTTTAACTTCTGTTTGGCGTTCATGATTTCAGGCAGTAGTAAATAGACTTTTCTCATATAGTTCATTTTCACAGCTTTGACAATGACACACACACACACACACACACACACCCACACACACACACACACACACACACACACACACACACACACACACCCACCCACACACACACACACACACACACACACACACACACACACACACACACACACACACACACACACACACACACACACACACACACACACACACACACACACACACATTCAAACAACTATGTCAATGGCTGCCCAATATGGTGTTTGCCAACTGGAAATAATTTGGCACGACTTCTGGTAATCCAGAAGAAGGCAGCATAAGAAAACGTGTCCCGACGTTTAATTTAAAAACAGCCCGTAGTGCCACTGTTTTGTAAAGATATTTGCAAGAGTGACAAAAAAAGACTGAGAGCTTGAAGATTTGTCGTGAGGAAAAAAACGTTAAGGAATCTATGCAGTGTGAGTTACATGAGGGACGCCGGAGTCGGCCAGATTTCACCTGTTGGCATCGCCATGTCGTGTAACGACATGCTGACAGACGGAGAGCAACAAGCTGACAATGCAAACCAGAAGCTGATACTCAAAGAACTAATGGAACTCAGGAAAGACGATGAATGCTAAGCTGGTGGACTGAAAGGGAAGGTCCAGAAGAGGAACTATTACAATATTGTGCAAAGTGGATAATGGATTTAGGTTCGTAAAGGTAATTTTTTTAGATTAATCTAAAGTGATGAAAACACATCGGTGTGTGTTTGTGCAGTTTGGTGACCTCAGGTTGCGTCCCTGCTTTTTGCTGATGATGTGGCGCTATGCCTGTCTCATCAAGCTGTGACCTTTAGAGGGTTCTGGCACTATGAAGCTGTTGGGACGTGTAAGAGCACCTCCTACTTTGAAAGCACAGCCTTTTATCAGAAAAATGTTAAATTGCAGAGGGGTAAGAGCTGCGAATGTTTAAGCATCTTGGGTTGTTCCTCACAGGTGATGGCTTATAGGAGCCGCTGATCGATAAGCAGATTGGAGCTGCACTTGCAGAGACAGTGAAGCATTCTGTATTGGTGTAAGAAGAGCTGAACTACAAAGCAGATTTCAGTGTCAGTATTCACACAGAACAGACGACATCGCGGATATGAAATACGTACCCTTCATTGACTCTGTGGTCTCAACCAGCTGATTAACCGGATTAGGAGCGAAGACTTTAGAAGAGAGACCAGAGTAGAACGGATGCTCCTTCGTATTAGAAGTTGGTGGTTCAGGTATTGATCGTGACGCCTCCCAAGAGAGGTGGCTTGGACAGGTCCAGCTGAGATGAGACCACATGGCAGACACAAGCTGTGCTGAAAGGATTAAACATCCTTTTGGGCCTTTGAACTTTGTGGCGCCCCACAGGCATGAAGAAATCACCAGACATAGAGGCATCTGGACAACCTTTCTGGTGCCGCCGTGATAGAATGAATTGCAAAAGAATAAAATGTTAAAGATACGACAATCAATTGCTCATCTATCAATAATCCAACAACAAGTATTTTTGGAACACTTCTGGAACATTATTGAAACCGTGCAGGATTTCCTTGCATTGCATGCCATAGGTATTGTTTGCATTGATGCAATACAAAAAAACTATATTGTCCCTGTTGACTTTCAGGTGTCATCTGCAAGTTGCCTCGTGAAATTCAACAGAGTCATTTAGCTTTGGGACCGACCTTGCTCCAGACAAACAGGTTAAGTTCCACCTGCTTGAGATTCATGCCACCTGTATCACATAATTAATACCTTGATTATGGGTTCATCTCTGATAGTCTGTTATGTTACTAATGGATTCCGTCTGCATGCATTCACATCTTCAGCGGAGCAATCACTATCACGTTACGTTACAGCTTCCTGAACATGTGCAGACAACAAAAGACTCTGCACCTGGAAACACGGGAGCGACTCAAGACAGCTAAGCTCCGGAATGCCCGACATCAAAGCCATTCAGATACCGCGCTGCTCCATTATTGATGATTCTGAATACAAATTCTGCTAAAAATTTCATGTCAATTGAGGGGGAATTACATGTAGATTTGTATTAGCAAAAGCAATCAAAACACAAAATAATTAATGGAGGTCGTATTTCCAATCAGGTTAGAATGTACTACATAAATTAGATTAACTGATTCATCAGGTGTCGTTAAATCAGTGTGGGGAATGTTATCTACCAAACACTTTGGCGTTATTGGAATTTAAAATCGAAATAATATAATATAGTATTTATTCAAATTTGATTAACAATGATGGGAGTTTCTGTGATTAACATTAAGACGTCAATATTTGTGATTATCATCCCATACGCATCTACACACACACACGCACAGATTTATCAGCTAAAACTATGACATGATGGGAAGTATTGGTAATGTGCTTTTCTTTCAACAGTTTGTCTATATAGTTTCTGTGTTCGGCAGAAATATATTAATGCTTTGCAAATGCCAATGTCGATAAATATTTCCCAGCATCGAACATGCCACTGGAGCCTGCTGCTGCAGGTAAGACTGATCCTTTCTGCAAATGTTATGGCCACATGAGTGGGAAAAGTCATTTATATTGTCATTTTATCATGTGGTCTTATGAAATTAGGCAACCACAAATATGAAAACACAAGAAAACAAATGTAAAGTGGTTTTGTTTATAGGGTCTGAAATTCAATCTGAAACTTTCACAGGCAAATACTTGTATGAGTCAAAAACTTTTTCCTGGTTTTAAATCAGGAAGTATCCTCGCACTCTCGTGATTCGGATCCTAAATGAGATGCTTATTCAGAAGCGCAAAGTCTTGCCATATGGTGAATGTATACATCCGTTGGGAAAAACTCTAAAATTTTATTCAGCTCTCAGCAGCTAATGAGGCTAAAAGACACTTCTGAGACTCTGTGACCACAAGAGAAGATCTGTAAAGTTAATGGACGTTGGTACTTCAGCCATGGTCTAATTCAGGCTACCGCTTTGCATCACATCCAAGTGCATCCGCTTCAATTACTGTGACTGCAAAATTCTGAAAAGTCTGGCGTTTGCTTTTTGCTTGCGAGAATTGGATGGCTCTAAAATGTACAGTACATTCAGACAAACAGCGAGTCCAGTGTGATTCAATATCCTGAGCTAATTTATATATGGAAAATCTTCTAGTCACATATGATCTCCCTAATGCAGCTGAGCACTACTTTGAAGGCTTCCGTTTATGTACTGCCAACCTTTAGTGTCAATACAGCCACTATTTGCGCTGTATTACCGGCACATCTGTTGTGAGATGAATGTCATTTAACAGACCGGCACAGAGAGATTGCTCTGGTTTTACAGGGGAGGCTGATATTGAGCCCCAGATTGCAGCCCAAACAACATTTTACACACGAACTGCAGTAAAAGTGAAGGTTAGAACAGCAGCAGGATCATCAAAAGTGAGCCACAAATTTCTAATGATTTGTTGACACGAGTGACAGCGCAGCGGCTTATCTGGACGCGACTGGTCACGTTCACTGTGCCGTGTTCAACCGAGCTGGAGGAAAGGAGAGAGGATGAGACTCAGTCGTGGTCTCACAGTAAATTGATAATTCTGTGTTGTTCGGCTGACAGAGTTCAAACAACACAGAGCCGAGGACAGCAAGCAGACGGATTTCATGCTCCAGTGTAAAGCTGTAACATCTCCATTTTCAGTCTTTAGGGAATAATATTTAACTTTTTCCCGGGTACCTATTCCTCGGGTACATTTACACCTGTCATTGATGTGAGGTGGATAATGTCCAATTAGGTCAAACAAAAATAGCAGAGCAAATAAATCATGTTCCCTGTGCTCCCGAGAAAAGGAATGCACATCACAGACTGTCAGGTGTGGAAACAAAATTACACCTCCCATGGGGAACACGGACCATGTACTTCATTATTCCTCTTTTAAAGGAGGAGGGAAAAAAAAAAGTGCACTCATTGCATTTTTCTCAGCCGTACACCTACAGTGCCATTATTTTTGACACCAGCAGCTTGGCCTGACAGAACCGCTATCAGATAAGCATCGGGGCCAAGATCCTCAGTGAGAAAAGCAACTAACTAGAGTCTAATGAGTTCTGTAGGTGTTCTCTGTTTTCATTCATCTCATCTGCCCGCTGTTTTCCTCCGTCACTGAGAGCCTTTTCATTTTAGTCCCCACCACACCCATTACCTCTGCCTTCTCACTGGTCCTACTTACTGGAAAAAACCCGACGTCCACCTCTTCACGTCCCCGTCCCTAATCAGGCCTGCAGTATTTAACCCCTCCAGGTTCCCCCACGCAGCCCCCAAACTGTGCAACAACTATAACTGGGTATGTCAGATAGCTAATGAAATCTTGGTTGACAGCCCTACCAGACGTCAAACTGTGTCAGTTCAGGATCAGATCTTCCTGCAGAATACAACAGAAAGAACAAATCCTATTGTGTGAAGGGATTTTTAATCTTTTTTTCACATGCCAGTGCTTCCTTTGTCTTATTCTTCTCTCCCTTTGCCTGAACCTTTTCTGTCTGTTCAGATGTTTGCACTCATCCGGCTCTGTAAACCTCTTTGCCTGTTTTTCCACTCACCTGTTGCTCACTACAGTCTGCCCATGGACTCTGCTCCCCGCCTGCTGTTTCTTCTCAGGAGCTGCTCTACTTTTACTCCTTGAATCTCTGAGTCGTGCTTGAGAGTCCTGCCTGCTATTTCTCCTTAGCAGTGGGTCAGCTCCTGGACTGAGGAAAGATCACTTCTTCTGTGCGAGCGCATGTGAGTGTCACGGCATCAAAAAACGCGTGGTGGGATACCTCGGGAAAATACCAACCGCTATGATGTAATTGTTTGCTTTACTTTCTATTTAAGAGTTGATGCCACCAATATATGTGGATTTGATTATGAAGGATGTTGTTAAATTTTTGAGGTGTCATTTCAAACTAGGGTCTGACTTTGACGGTCCATATACATGATGTTTCAAAGGAAAATAGTTTTTTTGCATTTTCGTTTCAGAAAGGTTTTGCGTTTACTCGGCAATGTTTTGAAAACAACGTCCATTAACAGGGAAACGGCAGAAACACTCAGAACAATGTATTTAGCATGCTCTGCCACAGGTTGGCACTGATGGTGGTCTTTGTAATGAAACCGCACACACATGCACACAGAGGACAGTACTCGGACAATTTGTATGGGCGGGTGACCGAGTTGGATTGCTTTTATGGGTGACTCAAAAAACTATGAAACTACCAAGTCCCTGGAGAATAAGGACTGGGCGTCATCGCACTCTGGAGGCAAACATAATTGTTACTGTCCATCTACTCGTGCATGTGCAGAAGAACTATTCACTACCGCCATGGTGCACATGCGCAGTAGCAGTGTTTCAAAAAGTATCCTCAATTTCCATGGAGACAGAGTCAAAGCGTTTTCAAAAAGTAAAGTCTTCCAATCCAAAAACGAGCACGCTAAGTTAATTTGCGACGCTGAAATGGGAAGTTGTGGATTAGTTTTTGCTTATAGTGAAATAAAAATAGCAAAAAGACCATTCCTGCAAACTTTTAACAATAATAAAAGAAGTTTGCCGTTGCAACATTAGGATATGAAATGGCAGTTTATTACCAGGTATTTATCAGATAAGAGCAGATTAAAATCAGAAATTCTTTGTTTTTCGCCAAAATAAATTCTGAACTGGGATACTGAAATCCCTATCAATATATTATAATGATGTATTGTGTTGTGTCTACACAAGTCTAGTTAAGCCAGTTAATAAATAAAATCAGCCCGCTTGAAAAAGTTTTTTATTGTGTGTGTAAGAAGTTTTTGACATTTATTGCGGTTTGTTTGAACATGTTGGCAAACAAAACGACCTCCAGCATCTGCTGTTTTGGGAAAAACAATATCTGTAACCCTTCTCTGATATGTGCCTCTTTCTACTTGTCTACTCCTACTGACAGGTTGATTGGTAAAATCAAGCTTCCCAGTGCGGTGAAACAAAGCACATCAATCATATATTTACTCTGCCAGAGTAAGATGAGCTAAGATGAGACGAAACAATACAAGATAAGATATGATCACAACAGCTTGGGGGTCTTTTTCTGTGAAATTACCATGTTGATCCTGTGCATGAGTGAGTTTTCTCCTGGTACTCCCGTTCCACAGTCCAAAAACATGCATTTGAGGTTAATTAGTGACCTTAGAATAGGGTGTGAATGAGACTGTGTGACTGTCTCCCTTTGCTTTGTGATGGGCTGGCAGCCTGTCAATGCTGTATCCTGCCTTTGCCCAGAATCCGCTGGAATCGGATCCAATCTCTGCAATCTGAAGTTGGATAATGTGCTGTAAAAGCTGGATGGAAGAGAAGATAAAAGATAAATAAACATAACTTTGATTGTAGTTGTACGGACACGATACAATTGTGAGACATCTGAGGTTGCATCCGGAGTACAGACAATGAAAACACTAAAAAAGACAGTTAAAGAGAAACTAATATATAATAAAACACCAACGAGGTGCCAGACTGAACCGGTTTCACGTCTCCGAAGAAAACCAGTGAATCCTGACAGAAGGATAGGATCCAATTTTAGTGAGGAAGTACACGCAGAAGACAGACGGGCTCAAAAATTGCTGGAGTTCCAGTAGACTGTATCATCGGCTCAGCAGGAACGGTCTCCGTCACTGGAACTATCCAGCCTTGACTTTACCAAACTCGCAGCGGTGACTCACTACAGCAACTCCGACATTTCTCCACCCGAAACTCACACCCCGCACACGATGGAGGCTTCTGTCAGATCTTCTCCATGTATCTAACATTGTCCTTTGTATTAACCGATGGGTATTATTCACAGCTGGATCACCACAGCATCCCATTCTTGTTCTACTGTCGTGACTGAATACAACGTAGAAGTTGGAGTAAATCAGTGGGTCTCGACCTTGTGGCCACTGCAGTGATTCAGGAGCGATAAATCTGAAGGTTAGCAAAATGTTATAAAACGTCGTCTTGCAACACTAAACAGGACGGGAACATCAGTCTTCCCATGAATATTGGTTGCATGTAGGACAGCTGAATAGTGTAGTCACAGTTCTGAAAGCAGTTCAATACTTTTAATTATTTATACAAGCTACACCTCATGACGCTCTGTAACAGTGTGATAGTGAGCGCCGACGTGTCATCTCGCAACGTTGTTCACAAGAAGACGATCGAAGAGGATGAGCCAAAAAAAGAACAAAAAAAAAGCTTCACAAAATTAGAACAGGCTCTGTACACACATGTAGTTTTCTGCATACTAGTTGTGTGGATTGAGGCCACTTGATTAAATTGAGAGTTCATCAACACTGTGGGAGATAAATCCTTTTGTCTCCCAGATACATGTATAACTTCAAAAACCTGGTTTTAAAACAGGGATTTGAGTTTGATAAACTGAAAACCTTAATTTTAACTTAAGCTTAATGTGGAGTGGCACCGGATTCCAGAATTGATCTCAGGAAAGTAAAAGCCATGTAAAAGCGCCTGTGCTTTAATGTGGGTTTCGGTGCAATGTGAAGCGATTTGTCTGCTGAAACAGGAGAGCACAGAGGGCGGTAAGCGTGCAAGATGTTGGGAAGGTAAATGACTGGATGACAGCTGACATTATCTTTTTAACTGTTAAAGATAAATCAATTATACTTTTGGGAAATGACGGCTATCAAGGATGGAGATTCCATTCTATTATCCAGCAGAGGGGTGTCAAACATAAAGCCCGTGGGCCAAAACTGACCAGCAGGAGGCTCCAATTCGGTCCTCCAAACCATCAAGCAAAGTGTCAAAATTTCAGAGAAAACTTTTTTTAACAGATTTCTTAAGAGTAGCAGACAGAACACAACTCTTAGACCTGAGCTAAAACATTGCTGATGCTGCCCTGAAAGATGGCAAACTAGCATTCACTTGAAAGCCATAAGTTTATAAAAACATTCATGTTGAAACAGTGACAGGTATAATTTTTTGGTTTTATGGAAATATAGGCATTTTCATCATTTATACTCTGCACCACAAGGAAGAACTTTAAAGTTTAAATTTGAATATTATTACGGCACTAGTAACCAAACTGCTCTGTAAATTCAGTACTTTCTGTATAGTTCCTATCTTCATGTTGAAGAATCTTGTTGTTGGAAGCTTTGACGAAAAAAAGTGAGCAAAATACAATATGTATGCATCAGTTTTGTGGATATGTTTGACAAAACTGTTTACAATATTAATTTTCAGTAAGGAAGGCAGGGTCTATTTGCCATATTGACTTCACTTTATGTTGCAATTCACAAGGACGTAATGAAAATAATAGCTTAAATGATGAATGGATATTTTTTTAAAAAGCAAGAAAAATTTTCAAATTAAAAATATAATAAAGATGGCACGTTAGAAAAGTGCAAATTCCTATTAAACACTCTGACAACTTTCACCAGATGCAAGAGAACATTGTGTTAGCAACAAAAGAAGTGAATGACAAAACAAAGGATAAAGGCTTCATTAAAATACAGAACAAACAACAGAGTAAAAAACAATCAATGCCTGTTAAAAGCCACCCATCCAACAGTGAGAAAAGTTTTTCTTGTACCAGAGGATTTGACAAGCCTGAGTGCCGGTCATTCCAAAAGAAAAGGAGGGAGAAAGAGGGGAGGGGGGGGGTGATGGATTGACTGAGAGAAAACACTGTTGAGGTTTACATTTGCACATTGTGAGGGTTTGAAAAACCACAGCTTGTACAGTCAATGTACTTCTTTAGACAGATCAATGTGCATCAGGAAGCCAACAGTGTGTGACCCCACTTCAGGGCCTCCCTCTACTCAAATCCTGTGGCTTCGTCAGGAACATCCATACCGTCACACACACACACACACACACACACACACACACACACACACACACACACACACACACACTGTGCACTCGTCTATTGTACCGGGGTAGGAAGCCACAGTCTTGAATTAACTGGTCTACTGAAGCAGTCAGGGATAAGCTGACACTCTTAAGAATTATCATCATTATACTGCTCTGTCAGAATTGAGTATCAGATTATCAGCGATGAGAGTGAATGCTAAGAAATCCCCCCCCACATCCAAGTGGCTTGAAGAAAGTGAGGTGGCAGCTGTTGCCCTATAAATCTGACCATGTTCGTGGTCCCGAAGGGGCCCAAGAGGCTTCCAGAAAGAGCAACCAGAGCTGCCCAATATGTTGGCATCGAGTATCATTGTCCAACTGTACCAAATTTGCAGCTTCCCTTTTCTTTTTCCGTTCGCTTTAAGATTTATCTGTCATTTTGAATGCCAAATGCCTCCATTTACTGATTATGCAAAAAGGGTGAGGCATCTATAAATGGCAGAACCCCGGGGCTTTGCAAAAGTATAGCGTTTTTATTGAAACTGTATAAGCGGGTGCTTCAACAAAACCATACGACAGTAGAATAACCGCAAAAGGCCAATTTGAGCCCATATCACTGCTCTTGTACTGTACATACAATATCTTACAACATTTACCTGGTCTCATAAGTGCTTAGCTGAAGTGAGAAGCCCCTCTTACACTAACCTTTGTATAATCCCTCACAGAGAGCTTACACTGTGCTGTAGAGCTCTCAGTGATTGTGTCCATCAAACCCATTTTTTATACTCCCTTTGCTCTTATTCAAGAAGCGAGGTGTTTGTCCCCAGCAAGAGAAGACAGGCTGCAATCCGTGAACCTGCGCACGACCTATATACGTTGAACATACACCATCATTACAGCGCGGAGGGAGAGAAAAAAAAAAGAAAAAGTTATGTGATCCACTTTGCCTTTCATCACAATCCTGCAAACATACAATATGATATCAAAGGAGCTAAAAGGGCTTGAGCACTTACAAAGACATCAGTAAACCAACAGTCTGCGCTGCGAGATGCTTAAGGCTATTAAAGAAAACCACACATTTCCGCTCGTTTTGAGTTATGTACAATACATCACTGACAGGCTGACCATGAAAGAAAAATAGCTCTTCTGACTGTGGAGCACATCCCAAGGGTAAACTCTATATTACATTAGAACCACTGGCCATTTTGTCATGTCCACTGCCCAGTGGTGGTCTGTGGTGCCGTGGGGTCTGCATATTGTGAACTGTAACTCCACGACCAATTGCTCACAGCCAAGGGCATTATTTCATCCTGCTCCACGGGCTCCGAGCCTGACTCATCTCTTCCTGATATATATCCAGCCCAGGGGATGATGTTCGGTTTAATTATGAATACGTGGGGCATCAGTCAGCGTTAATGTTGTTCTTGTTTTACACAGCTATCCATACGAACGTCTTCTGTCATCCCAAAGCGAATTGTAATGAGCGTCACAGAATCTTAGGGCCAGGAAGTGCAGAAAGAAGCCAGGTGAATCTTTGAATAATTGATACGGTCTAATTTTCAAACCGGAGCATGCCTCCAGCTGCTGTCATCTAATCATCATTTCACGGAGAAGACATCAGAGCTTTGTTACAGCAACATTTAACATCAGCAGGATTTCACTCCGCCAGTTCTTGGGAAAGCTCTCAAAGTGGTTCTTATACGGGAGCCGTGACAAATACTGCGCTCAGCCCTCCTCTCCTGACAGTGGCCTCCGGCAACACTCATCCCTCCCGTGGTAGAGCTGCAGGCAATATGGCCATTACCTTCAGCCTCGTGGAGCTTTACTTTCCTGGGCAGCGACACACTCAGAGATGCTGATGCTCCTTATGAAGGCTCCGCCTTATGGCAAGAATATTAAAAATGTGCCTGGTGGTGGTCACTCGGGAGGATGTCTGCCTTTATTGTGTGGGGACACAATGGAGCAGATACTTGGAGTTAATGCGCAGGTACAGCTCTCTCTCCCCGAGCTGACAGGATTAGCCTGCCTCTGCGGAGACCTTTTAATGTGATTGTAAAATGCTGAATTAAGACCGTTTCGATTGTCTTAGACTCTTACGTCAAAGAGTATCAATTTAATTTATCCCTACCTTTGTTTCAACAGACAATATGCGGCTGCCTTATCACGGAGACCCTGGTTTCTTTGTGAAATAACAAGCCGTGTACATTAATTGCGAAGGCTCCAGCAACAGAACAGACCGCAGTTTCTCCCAAAATATGCCGCTAATGACTGGGAGTCACCCTCCCTCGCCGAGTATGAATGTATGTGCCTGTGCACGCGAGCCAGGTTGTTACTATCCATTCTGATGTGATAAAAGAACGGAGAGATGAACAGATGGCTATGGTCATTACTTGATTGATTTGCATTGTGATTGTTCTTAAAAACATTGAATTTGTAGAACAATAGGGACAGTAGGGGGGGAAAAAAAGCTTTCCCCAAGAAGTGTTAATGACTACCTTTTTATCTGGTGACATATTCCCCAATTACCTCCCTGATATCCAAACAGATGATGAAGACTGTCAGGAGCAGAAATGCAAAGTAACTCCAACATCGAGACCAACACATGTTCTCCACTGCTGGAGCCAGAGACTCTTGGCTCTGAGTAAGAGCTTCCCAGCCAGCTCTTCTTGGCACGGCTGTCTCTCTGTCCTGGCCATACCGATTCTCATATCAGTTCATTTACATAATCCTGCCTGCGACTGGTCTCAGTTTAATGAAGGGTGGTAATGCATTTCTATAACAATGTTTCACTCCTCAACATGCCAACATAAACACAACAGCGTGATGACATCTGGTGAAGCACTCGTCGACTCTATAATCATAAAGAAGAGAAGCCGGTCGTCGTTCGCCGTGTCGGAAGACACTGGCATTTTCAGACACAAAGAAACTGTCAAACGTTCCTCCGGGTGCACGCTACTGGTTTCTAATGTGGCTTGACTGAGGCAAGTGAGGAGATCCAACATGCAGTGATACCCGCTGACACAAAGTCCTTTTTTCTGTACGCGGCAGGCATCAACCAAACAGTGCTGCGAGTGTCAGCGCCGCCAACTCTTCAATCCCCTTCAATATCTCAGACACTTTAATAGCTTTTCCAGATGCATTGTCTTCAGTGTGACACCAAAACACATTCCCATAACACAACAGTGCAATACGATAATGCCCACTGACTCCAAGGGCGGCATATATGAACATCTGATTGCTTCCATGTCTTCACAAATGGCACATAGGTCTGTTCTTATTTATTTATTTTTTACACTCAAGAGATATGTGTCAGCTATATTGAATTCTGCTGCTCCCAAACTGGAAGCAATGAGTCACATCTACTGTATGTAAGCGGACGATTTGTCTGTAATAGAAATAAAAATTTCTACATCTAGGAAACTGCCTGTTGCCTTTATTTTCAAGCTTCTACTTGATATCAAGGTGTGATTTTGAGTCAGCTTTCAGCTAGAAAACACAGAATGTAAAGTTTCTTATAAACATGGACCAAACATCACACATCCAGAGCTGGAGCAGCCGAGATTAGATTAGATCCTGTGAAACAGACTTTTACAAATGGTTGATGTTTAAACACCAAACTTTTCTGAAATGACAATGCAAAAATGATCGAGTAAGCAGGTTCTAAATATACAGGAAGTATCGCATTTATTAAAAATGTAATAATCGCAAAGGTTGTGCAGCATGATTGATAGTTTCGAGTTACAGGCATCTGTCCGGGTGCATATCCGCATGGTGTTCAACGTTATCTGTGAAAAAGGAAGTCCTTCTTTGGAAGGAGAGTTTATTAAAGAGAGTGACTCTCCAGGACAAGTGTAAAGAGAAAGGAGCCTCTCTCAGGCACACACTGGGGCTCCAGGGAAAAAGGTTTGGCAACCACGGCTGTATGGGACCAACACATCTGACAACAAAATAGATAATTGGATCACGGGGGAGTCGTATGTTTGAAATTCGTCAGGCAACGGAAAAAACTGATTAAGTTTGGAAGGTGAACATCGTTCATAACACAACTTTACATTAAATAAGTGATGAATCATGAAAAACTGTGACCTTGATTTGTATTTAAAAAAATATATAAATATGGTTGAGAAGATAGATCACTACATAAAGTATCATGCTTACATGTGATTTAAGCTGAATTACAATGTGTTACTTCATGTAGGGACAATGCTTTCTTGGTAGAAGTCCTATATCTGATATAACCAGCTCTGCCAGGAGGGAAATGTCGAATTATTGTACCATACACTGAAATTGATAATTTTTTGGGGTGTTTGTCTTGATGGTAGTGCCAAACCTATTGTTGCACAATATCTAAATATTCTATTCTATCCTAAATATTGTCACTGTATTCTGCTTTACAAGGCACAATCCCCTGGAAACTTGTCACATGGGAACAGGTTCACAACAAGCTATGCAATTATGGTACAGTTGGTCTATTTTTACCTTAATAGCTTAATCATTATTGAAATATAACAACTATCACTATACACCTTGCAATGCTGATGTAACTGACACTTTTGTCTATTTGTCTGTTAAGATATCTTTATTAGTCCTGTAATAAATACAGATACAGTTCAACACTCCACTGTTAGATTTTATTTTGTGAATGTGAATTGTGCAAATGTGACACAATACATTCTGTCTTGAAAACGTGTAATTTCTTAATGTTACCGTCAAGTAGCAAAAGGAGATGATAGATGCATTTCGCTCCATTTCTCACCACTCCATGCACAATCACATTCACCCATTCATGCACACACTCCTGCACCTATGGGGATGGTGAGGTGATGTGAGGTGCTCCATCATTTTTTTTTTTTACAGGGTTGAGACTGTGAAATTGTCGCGCGCACTTGGCATCTGCAATATGTGATATTATTCCAATTCAGTTATTGTTTTTCCTCTAATATATACCAACAAACCAAGTGTTTTTATCATGAGAATTTCATGTTATTCCTTTTCTCCTGCTGACAAAGGGATCGTGCAGTTTAAATCATCGCAACCGAGCATTCTTTATACAGGTGCATGTATGTGCAGTAATCTGCCGTGAGCTCCGCTCGCTGAAAACACTCACACTGCTGTAACTTGGCTCATGCTGAGTACTCCTACAGGTAATGTTACTGTGACTAAGCAACTGTGTCTTTTGCCTCTGATTCCACACAACGGTGTTTCTTTTGGAAACGAGAAGCTTAGTGTCAAAGGTCGGTGCCACATCCAGTATGATACATGCACACTTAGAACACTGCAGCACATCCTTCTGCAGCGGCTTTATAATCGTTGTGAAAAACAAGCTGGATAATGCAACCGAATGCACTTTTGTATTGGATACCTTTAACAATGAGACTCGCTGACATATTTACGATGAATTAAGAATTAACCTGAAATGCGCTGTGATTTCCATGATTATACACTTTATAAGTAAAAGAAGCACGTTGTCCCAGTTTTTTGTCACAACCTCATAGTTGAAAGCCACTTGAGTAATTTGCCAATCAAAGCCGCAAAATCGTACGACCCTACGTCAACGACTGTGACTGAAACCTGGAAGTAGCTGTAGCACCTCAGCAGATGGCACTTTATGTCAGCTCCGTGAACTCGCAGTGGGAAGTTGGGCTCACACCTTCAACCTCCCGTCACAGGATTTCTTCTCGAACAATGCAGCCATGGCGGGGGGATTAAGTAGTATGCCACACGAGTGCATGATGCTTCATTAGGCCAAGCGAGGATGGATGTCAGGGCCCGAAGCAATCTGGGACCCACTAATGCAGCCTTACATGCTACTCATTACTGCCCACTGTATTGACTAAATCTAAGGAGGGCTGGAATGATTATTCAAAGGATCAAATCAATTCCTCACATAATGCCTTCACTCAAGATCTAATCAGCATGCTTAATGTATTTAATGGTGCGAAGGTCAGCAGTGCATAAAAGCATGTATATGAAGGTGTTGATGTTAATGACTTAAATAACTCGTGACTCCTACAAAAAATCCTACAGCTGCTGTTATGCCAAGGAATCCTATTAGGAAACTTTTCAGGGTGTTAATTATACTGTACACTTCCCTGCATCAGTCAAACCACAGGTCTGCGCTTAGTAGGGTGAAGTAGGTGTTAATACTGTTTCGTAAATTCACACGTGATCTCTGCTGGAATCCAGGTCTCTAGAGGGTTCAGACAGTACTAAATATATCATTATAGATCTGATCTGCTAAAGCTTTACAAGATTAAAAAACGTAACATTGCACACACAAGTGGGATCTGCTAACAGGATGCAAAATAATGCCTATTATTGATTTGATCCATTTTGTCCTCATGATTGTGGAATATGAAGCGTACTTTCCAGATACTCACAGCAGTATAGGATAAAAGATTAATTTACAATGTGCAATGTGAATTTTAATTTTGGAAATGTTTTTTATGCTTGTGCAGACTTTAAAAATATATATATATAATCCCTTCTTTAATGCAGGGGTGTCAAACACATTTTACTTTGGAAACCACATAACGCCCAGTTTCATCTTGAGTGGGCCGGGTCAGTAAAATTTAAACCTCAAAGATTTTCTTTGTTGTGGCACAGAGTATACTTGAAAATAATGTCTATATTTTCACAAAACCAAACAATTACAACTGATAATGAGCACAATCTCAACATAAAGTCAATTTTGATGAAACAGTCTGGAGCAAAATACAATTAAACGTCCAAATAAACTTCTTCTATAGAAGTAATTATGCATGTTTTTTCAAACTCACATGGTGGCTGGTTTGATAGCAACAAGTTAGTTATTTGTGATGGCAGCGTCACTGCTATCTCAGCTCGGGTCTCAGTGTTGTGTTGCATTCACTACTCTTAAGAAATTTGTTTAAAGAAAAAATCAGTTTTCTTTGAAATGTTGACATTTTGCTTGGTGGTTTGGCGGGCCTGAATGGAGCCTCTTGCGGGTTCTGGTCGACGGGTCTTGTGTTTGACACCCTTGATTTAGCAGAAATGCTAATTGTGGTGAAAGGCATTTCCCCAAAGACTGTTATGTGTCAACTTTATCATGAGAAATCTGAAATCTTTTTATTGCCCGTCTTTTTCCCACATGCTGTCAATCAACTCATCTGTTCCATTTTTTTTAATATAGTAATATATATATATAAAACTGGTTCATGATTTGTGAGAAGTTTTTCTACTAATCTATAATAATAAAGTAAAGCATTACAGATCTTTGTAAGATCTGTTTTGTTAAATTATGACATATTTGGGTGTGTGAAAATGTAATTATAGCTCTTGTAGAGGCACAAAAGACGTCTCCATGAAAAAACAAAAATCTATTTTTTTTTCAAGCAATGTTTTAAGCTAATACAAAGTATTTATGGTTACATGGTCAGTATTTACCAAGTCGTAGTTATGGCGGAGATAAATCTGCAGGAAATGTTAGGTAATGCAATGTCCTTGAAAGGCATGAAAGCACAAAGAGTGCCCGACGACCATAAGAACAAGTCTTCAATCAAAACGGGGTTGATGCAAAGCGTTCGGTATAAAACAAGCTGCAATTCCGCAGCAAACACTGCTTGTTTGTGCCTCTTCTGATGCATCGCTTCTCTCTCTCTCTCTCTCTCTCTCTCTCTCTCTCTCTCTCTCTCTCTCTCTCTCTCTCTCTCTCTCTCTCTCTCTCTCTCTCTCTGGTACATTACCACCGCCGGATATTCAGAGGAGCAGTTAAAGTGCTGCAAAACGGCATGTTCAAGCATGCATTTTTATGTGTTTGCTCAAGATGCAAACAACACTGGGACATTGCTCCGCAGGGTATCCTTGAGGGGTAAAAAAAAAAAAAAAACAGCTTACATGTTGAATAGTTTTTGCATGTTTGTTCACATGCTGCTACAACAAGGTGAAACTGTTGTACTATAAATGTCATTACGGTGTTGGAATTCAGAATTAGTTTAATTTGGAAATAAGTAATTATAGTGGCGTTGCTTGAGTAAGAATATTTTATTTGTGTTATTGCTGAATCAGAGCACACCAATGAGAACAAAAAAGGGGCGTGTGCATGAAATCGTTGGTTATTTTTTATGGATGATGTTATGTAAACTCAGCAGTGTATTATCGAAAGCTTTGATTCTCATAAGGAATTCCTCATTAATTATTCTGCTTGAAAATCCCACAATATGTAAGAAAATGTAAACACCAGTTGCCTCGTGTCAATACTTTTAAAACTTGTACGTTTAAAGTTATTTATAATTAACAGCAGGCTTGTTTTTGTATGAGTTGTTCTAATTTTGTGAATGTACAGGATGAAATTCTGGTGTACATTATTTTTTTTTTAAAAAGACTAAGCAAAACAATATAATGATGGATGAAAATGAAAGCTGCCACATCACAGTGGTTTCCCACGTTTGGATTGGGCTGCTCAAACTGAAATGCAATCCTGGGGGAACAATCTCTTGGCATCTTCCCGACGAAGCAGTGGCTTGAGCTTTGAATTTGTTTGGGCTTTATCAGCACTCTGTCAGTAATTTTCAAACAGCAGTGAGCAAAGCAGATTAGCCTGGCTCTACACCGGCGACACTGTTGACTCATTTGACTCACAGATGAATACAAAATTATCTCTAATTCGTTCAGAACGAGCAAACAGATGAAACATCGTCCGACATTAGGCTGGATGGAAGGTGCCGTTCCAGGACGGCTCTGCGTTTCACCTCTGCTTGTAGGACATGAAGGTCACAGCACACGCGGCTCGATGCGGGCCAGCTCTCGGCAGCCAGACGGCATGGAGGGGCTGAGCTCCATCTCCAGGAGGACAACAGAGTGCCACTGTCACGGGGAGTATATACCCTCTCTGCCACCGAGAGCGGTCAAGTGGAAGGGGCCAGCCCTTGAGCGGGCAGGCTTGTGTGAGTGTGTGTGCGTACGTATACAGAGGGTGCAATCTGGAGTGTGCTGGAGGCTATGGCCTCTTCGACGTGATAGATTCCCTTTGCAGCCTGCAAAGCCAGGAGGGAGCCAGTCAACATCCTGCCACATGCCCCGCTGTTTATCTTCCAAAATCTGGTGGCGGGTCGTGTCCACTGGGCCTGCCCCCATCGCTCTCTCCTCTCACCATAATCACCATAACTTATGGTGACATAAACGACCAGGCGCTTTCTAATGTTTTCGCACTGAAACTGATTTTGGCCCCTGTTGGGGTTTTTTTTTTTTCCCTCGCTATTGAGTCGGGAACACGGTAAAGGAGCAAGGGGCATTTATATGAGTATGCAAATGTTAGCTGTGTTTGAACAGATTCAGTCTGAATCAGGTTTCCCTGGAAAAAAAAAAAAAATGTAGATAGCTCAGAGTTCTGAGATCATAGCCTCTTACTGAAGAGAAGGAGAGTGCTGGGAGGGGGAGGGAGAGCAAAAAAAAAAAATAAAAAAATTCAATTCCAAATCTGCAGCTTCAAAAGTGGATGGAAGCTGAATGCAAATAAAGTTCTGTTTCTCTGTGTTGTGATTTATCACTGTGCCGAGCAGGAGTGCCGAGGCAGGCGGTGTATTGAGCGGAATGACTCTCCTCACATATTGGAAAAGCAACTCAACAACAAAGCGCAGGAAAAATAGAGCCAGACAGATGGATGACCTTCAGTCCTCCTTGATGGGAATAGGTAGAGGAATTTGTTTAGAGAGCTAATCGTTCACTCTGGTAAAATGATTGTCTAGAAAGCCCATCTATACATAAATGATTGTCTGAGGAGTCCATCTATACATAAGGAAAAAGAAAATCATTGGGACTGAGTCACTTTTTGTGAAGTCAAGTAAAAAAAAAAAAAAAGGATTAAAGCAATGAACGATGTGCCACTAAAACAACACATGAAGGGGAAAAGAGGGATATTTTGTAATCTACACAAAATGAAAATGCTTTTATCTTTCATGAAGTATTGTTACTGAATGAAATTCTCAATACTAATGCTGTATCCATTTGAGAATGAGAATACAAATGCTTTTCTTATCAAGAGCTGTGTAATGGATGCGCTATAACCAGGCTGCCATTTGTTATGAGAGCAGAAGGAGGGGTTGACAATATGTGAAAAAAAACAACAGATAAAGGAGCAATATATAGAACACAGATTCACAGCTGCACATTTTAGTAAAAAGAAATCAATGTTACGATGCTATTTTAACAGCTTTTACTTGCAATTTGATGTTTGTTTGGTCCTGTCTGCTGACAGTCGCCTTGTTAATTATGCATAGAAAATATTTCTCATCTGCTAATATTGTTAATAAAAAAAGAAAAAAGTACTTTAACTAAGTTTTACCACAGAATTTGACATTTTCTCTGTGGCACAGTGATCCACGCTATGTTGCTGCTGTCCACAGCATCTGCACATTCAGAATTCTGCCACAGAAAACCTTCTTCTCCTGTGCCTCCTTTCTCCATCAGCATACTCTTACTTCATGAGAAATGTTGAAATGCAGCATGATCTTTTGAAAATTTCTGGAGTGCTTTTTATTCAAGCAGTTCTTTTGTTGGTTTGTTTGTGAACCACCGGGAAATAATGTTCCGTTGAAAGTAAAGAGAAGAAAAGAGGGAATTTAGCCGTTGAACAAGCTGCAGCACAATTAAAAACCCAGTCAGCTCCCAGGCTTCCTGGTTTTACTGTACTCCTATGCCCCCCCCCCCCCCCCCAAATTCTTGTTTCCAGTAAATAGGATTGATTGACTCGGGGCCTTGTGTTTTCTATCTCCCTTCCCTCTGTATAATTCTCCTCTGATGAGTCATATCAGCGATGCTCTACCATGGGTGAGCCTCAATCTCTCTGCCCAATGACTGCACCAGAGAGCAATCCTTCAGCGCAGCCCTGGCATCAATCTTGCTTGGAAGCGGTTGACGATTAACCTGGACTGCTTGAGAAGTTCTGTGGCTGACAGCGGCCATGATCAGCCATCACAGCCGGCTGTCTGATTCATACCTGAACACCAGAGAGAGGTCGTCCTGCTGCTCCGGTCTCTGCGTCACAGCGTACGCACTCACTTCCATCTCGTTGTCTTGAGAAATCTCACGAGCAGAAAATCAACAGCATCACAGCACTACGACCACACGAGTACATACTAAAGTGTATTTTTGCAGTCCCGCTCACTACACTGTGCTTTAGCAGCAGGTTTGAGCTACAGTAACTCGTCTGTCGGATCAAATCACATCGGCCAGTTTTTTGCTCCCCACATGCGTCAATAAGCCTTGGCTATTCGTGACCCTTTTGCCAGTTCATCACTTTTCCTTCCTTGGACCATTTTTTGATAGATACTGACCACTGCAGGCTGGAAACCCCCACAAGAGCTGCAGCTTTGGAAATGCTCCGACCCACTCGTACAGCTCCCACAGTGTCAAACTCACTCAAAACTCTGGTCTGTTCATAATACTTTATGACATATCTGTGTACACATACAGCTTCTGTGGCCAAATAAGCACATGGGGAATGGAAATGGCTGTTTGTTTGTTTTTCTCCACACTGTGTGAAAATGATCCATCAAACCACAAAACAGATCTCACCAACACAGTTAGGAGACGGACACATTGTTGAAAAGGAAAATAGATTTTGGAAATGACACCAAATACCATACTTGGTGATACTTGGGGTCGTCGGGACTCAAGGTAAAGCAAAAAGTTTTTTTCTCCAAGTCTGTTTTTGGGGTCAACATCGTCTCAAAAGATCTAAACAGAAGTCACTCTAAATAGATGCTGTGATGTATTTTCAACATCATAACTTTGTAGGGCTCAACACACAGGCACAAACACGTTTCAAACACTTCAATCAGCACATCTGAGGACCGAGGCAGACCAAGGCTAAACCGCGGCAGCAAAAACTAGAGTAAATGTGTGTTTCTAAGGAAATGCATCAAAACCATCACACCAAAAGGTGTTTTTTTTATTCTTGTTCCAAATATTTCAAAATAGTCATTGCCCTTGTTTTCAAAGCGACACGCATGACTTTTCATCACATGCCTCTAAACCTTTATCATAGTGCACAGGTATGGAGTCAGAAGTGGGAATGTTTTTATATTGCTCTGCTTCAACAACAATTTAATTTAAATTTAACATGCTCATTTGTGGGTTTCCAAAGTGTGGAGAGGAAATCCCTACATGGAAGAGTTAAGAACCAACTGCACTCGTGTATCCACTGTCATGCTGTAACACACAGTAATGTAATAACGACTGTTAAAGTGATAATGTGAGTCATTTTAAACGGAATTAAAACAATTATGTAAAAACCTGCCAATATAGTAAATGGATTTCACTTATATAGAACCTTTCCTCTATGTATGAAGTCCCCAAAGCGCTTCACCCATTCACACAACAATGGCGGCGGCTACCATGCAAGGCACTCAGTCCACCCACTGGGAGCCTTTTGGGGTTCAGTGTCTTGCTCAAGGACACTTCGGCATGTGGACAGGAGGAATTGGGAATCGAACTAGCAGGGTAAGTTTGTATACTGTTAAAAATCATTTGAAAATGTAATAATTTTAAAGGTTGTTCCTTCAAATTTATTTATTTATTTATTTATCATTCACACGTGCTGAATTTTTTACATCTTTATGCGTACTTCTCCAGCCGACCCAATTTGAATGAATATTAGCCTCTTTGCCTTAAAGGCTTAAAGAAATACATTTTAATCTCAGTTTTAATAACTATTCACCTCTTAATTGTACTGAAGTCACAAATCTCAAAAGTCTCCCTCACACAGACGCACGTTCAGATTTTGTTAACTACCCTGAAGACATTAAGTATTGAGGCCATTTTGTTCGACGGGACTTTAAAAATAGTACTTATTGCACCTTTGAATCTTGTGAAATAGGGGCAGCGAGAGAACAAAACTGACGTCCTTGACTGTAATATCTCATTAATTTGTGAAATAATCACATCACCTTGATTCCCCACATCATAAAACTCTGGCAGATTTATTCTTTAAAAAGGCTTCAAAAGGCAAATACCATGCAGATGGTGTCAGAGAGCTCTCACATGTTGCCCCGTATCTTGATAAAAGGTGCAGAAATAGGCTCCTCTCGCTTACCGACACGCTGCATATTTGAGCGACAAGGGAGAGCTCATCGCTTCTAATCCTCGCTGACTAATCTGGGAAAAAGAGTCGTTCTCCCTGAAAGCGGGCTCTCACAGGTTTGCTCCATTTTTTTTTTTTTTTTTTTTTTTTTCGGTCTTCAACCGAGATGATCATGTTAAGACCCCATTAACCCACTTATCAACTTGTAATGGAGGGGAAATGCTCCAATAATCACCTGTTTACTCACTCCCCACCAAGAGTTACACAGAATTCTTAAAATATTTGACAATTAGCTTTAATTTGACTCATTGATTTTTGCTGCTTGTCCAGCGCTCCTTTGTTTGTTTGTTTTTTTTATTATAAGGTCATATCTTGAATGGCTTTGGCAACTGCATGGTAATGAGTTATTCTTTGGCCCACTTCCATTACTTAGTGTGATGTTTGAGGAGCCAACGTTTGGCCAAGATATACATGACCAGTAATTACCCTTCCTTTGTGTTGTCATGCTGCAGACTCTTGCCTGGCTCAGTCCCAACGGAGAAGAAAAATCAATTACTTTGGCTCATATTTGAACACTGCATTTACATACGCACACACACAGAGAAAGACAGAGAGAAAAAGAGATGCTTTCTTGTGTCAGTTCTGCTGGTTAACTTGCACTACATCAAAATCTAAAGTGAAAAAGGTTAATAAACCATAATACTCGTCCCGAATCACAACCAACACGTATTCAGTTTGGACACCACAAAATATTATCCTGCGTGAGGCAATATTGTTTGCTTGTAAATAACAGTGCTGATATTGAGCAGACAAACTAGATTGAGGACTTGGAGTAAAGAAATTAAAACCATGACAAGCTTATAAAGCAGCTTTCTTGTGTCTTACAGCTATTATGTATTCTTTTGCCAGCGCTGCAGAGGGGACTTGTGCTCTAATTAAACTCACCTCCAAATATCCTTGCCGACATCTCCAGAATACTCAAAAGCTTTTAAAATGTGGCTGAGATGGGGGATTTGTTATGCGCGTACGCAGCGGCGCTAATAAATTCCCTGTTTAGACTTCGGCCGAGATTAGCTCGGCAACCTGCAGAACACATCTCCAGCGTGCCACCGAGTCACAAAGGTCACCCATTCAGATTCTCTGACACATGAAAACCTCGTGTGATCGAAGCGGTCCTCAGAGGTATCGCCAGCTGCCGGAGCAGGACCGCGTGCGAGGCGTTAACTGCCGGCTGATACGGCAAGCATCTGTGTGGATAAAAAGCTTTGCTACCATTCAACATTATCAAAGCTTGAGGGATGAAGCAGCATTTATGTCTGGGGGAGAGGGAAAAAAAAAAAATGGCTGCGAAGAAAAATCTGTGTGTCCTCTGAGGTAATGTTGCAGTTTATTTTTGACTCTCAGCTGTAGAGAAGATAAACGCTCTGACTGAATTAAGCATATCTTCCTTTTTATGAGACGCCCAGGAACAGTATTCGCCGGCACTGGTGGCAAACGCCAAAGTATTTGTACTTTATTATTGCGAGAGAATGTTTTTTTTGGTCTGCACGTTCTACTCTTTTTTTTGTTTGTTGTTCTTTTAAAAAGTGGCTTGCTCCTTGTTTTAACAATCATTTACAATGGAAGGATGAAAGTTGCCGATGTTGACACACTGTTTTCCACACTGAAGCTTCAACAAGTGATCAAGTTGCATCAATAACAGTCGAGTGCCGAGATGTCCCGCCTCCTTTTCACCGGGGAAAAGTTTTGGACATAGTTGCTTATGTTTAATATAAAGTACATCTGCTTAGACTCCGACCAAATTTTTGTTTTTGACTCAAAAATATGATACAGCTGGAATCATGAGTAACGTCATTGCTAATTATCAAGCAGAGCAGGATGGATGGATGGATGGATGGATGGATGGATGGATGGATGGATGGATGGATGGATGGATGGATAGATGGATGGATTTCCATTCACTGTCTGCAAAGTGGACATATGACCTGAACATACAAAATGCGCATCACCAAAGTCCACATCACTTACTGAGGTAAAGAATAAAAATATAGTAAAGAAATATCTTTTTTTCTCCTTTAATTGTTCTTCCGCCGAGACGGCGAGTACCTTATCAGCCTCGGCTCATTAAAGAAAAACCGTAGGAATTAAGTAGGACCTGATTGTCAATCAAGTCGACATCGTTTGTGCATTGTTGCACCATAAAGTGGCTTTTAGAGCAGGTAGGACCTTTGAATTGTGTTAAAGAGTTGAATAAACACACCCCCGGCCACTGCAGAGCCGCATGTTTGTTAGCGGCTCCGTCCCTGTACAAAGAAAGGAACAAACCTCCTCTGTGATAAAAGCTTATTAGCTACCTGCAAGGATTAAATCTAATCACTCGGGGCTGACGGCGGGACTGTAAATAGACACGCCTTCAATTTCTGCTGTTTTGCTTTGTGAATCACGAGCGGTTTGATTCCATTATGAGCTCACGCAAAGATCTCTGCAAGGCAACGATCTTTCCTGCCCACTGAAAACTGACATTGCTGTCACCTTTCGAGATGTACATTCAAACACGGCCGCTAATCCACTGCATTTGCTAAGTGCTTGAGGGGAAAGGGTGAGTTATTAAGATTGAAAGTAAAGACATCCTAAACGATTAAACACATAATTAACAGCTACTGCATGAAGGGCACGACTTGTCCGATCTCTGGGGATTGCTGATCATCGGCCAGCTTAAATCTCCCACGAGTTATTCTCCAGCTTGGAAAGAACAAAAAAACAAAACACAGAGACTGCGACACATAAAGCAAACTTCCCCAATTCTTCATAATATGTCTGCTGTTATTCTTGTGATTATACCCTCCAAACACCCTGCAATCCAGCCCGTATTCAGAGTTCCCGCTGCAGCCTTCCAAGGTATTTTACGGCCGAGCCGGAGCTACATCTGGGAAGGCAAAAAAAAAAAATCGACCCTCCCCGACCACAACAAGTTCAACAATTACACCCCTTTGAGGAGAGATAATTATTCACCGACGTGCCAAATGAACAATTTTGTTTGTCTGACAACAAAGTGGAAACCACAAGTCTTGTGTGACAGTCCAGAAAATCAAGCTGAGCTTTGGCCGCAGCCCGAGAACAAGCATCTGTCAAAACAAATGGATCTTGTTTTCAAAGTATATAAATAAAAAAAAACAACTTATGATCCACGGATGAAATGAAAAAGGAACATTGACAAAGAGCTGTGAAATCTCAACAGAAATGTGCATGACAATTAGAGCGGGTTGTTTTACTTTCGGGCAAAAAAAAAAAGAAAAGAGGAAAACATAAATGGCTTTTGGCAGAACAAATCGTGGCATTCGACCAAAATGCAAAATCACACTATAAAAACATAAAACGAGAAAACTAACGAAACCTATATGGATGCTGCTGTTAGAGCAAATGGTGGCGATAACTATGAATGGATTTTAGTGATGATGTATATGAAAACATGACGATAAGGATCTTTGTTAGAATCACCTTTGGTCAGTATTTATTCATTCGATACGGCAAGATACTTTTTTACAGAAATGTTGAAAGATATACAAAATACACAAATACTGTATAGAAAAAGAAAATCACACACACACACGCACACACACACACACACACACGCACACACACAAACAAAATACTGCAAATGTAATTAATTACCAAATATAGTTTTTATATTCTTTATCAATGTAAAACTCTAAAAAGCTTTTGTTGAATGTGTGTGTGTGTGTGTGTGTGTGTGTGTGTGTGTGTGTGTGTGTGTGTGTGTGTGTGTGTGTGTGTGTGTGTGTGTGTGTGTGTGTGTGTGTGTGTGTGTGTGTGTGTTTATTTATTTTAAAATGATCACTAAGACGAAAAACTGCCATGTTTATTTACTAACACACATTTTGTATTAGTCGTGTGTAAAAACAGAAGGGAAGAACAAAATGTTATTTAATCACTTTACTTCTCCTGCATCATTATATAATGAAATAAAATGACTTTATTTGTGACTTATATTGACCTTATTGAACATTAGTTTTGATACTTTTCATTTATTTCTGTTAACGATTTGCACACTTTTTTTTTTTAATCCATTCTTCTCTTGTTTTCTTGTCCCACTTGTTTCATCTCACCAGCAACTTGTCAATCTTCTGTGAACCTGCGTAAAGTTTGATAGATGGATGGAAATATGTCTGAGACAAATCCCTGATTAGAGGAAACAGCTGGCGAATGACTGTCATAAAAAAAATGTTAAAGCGCCTCTCCCTCGTAACTTTAAGAGCTGCACAGCCTGAAGTCACACGTCCACGTCCTGTTTTCCTGGCTGAGAGTTTCCACCTCGTACTCACAGCAGATATGGCACCCTGTCCAACAGCTGAAGGATGACAAAAGGCAGGAGCTCGCTTGCCAAAACGAGGACGCTTCGCATATCGACTTTGGCTAATGAGATTGAAAGGGAAGCCCCATCATTCACCGTGAGAACGATGCGCCGTCAGAAAGGCGCTGCAGTCTATAGCTGGCGCAATCAGATGGGAAAATGAACATTATGAAATAAATAATTCATTCATCCTCCTTATTGTTATGCAGGGTCACACAGACAATCCCCGGCGTGCAAAAGGCGGTGAAACACAACAGACTGCTCGACTGTTAATCATAAGGCTACAACAATCATTCACTTACATTCATGCCAGAGGGCAATGAATGTGAGTCCTATGTGCTTTACGGATATTTGCGAAACACATGATGTGATGTCACCTTCACTGCAAATGGGAAAGTAGAAGCAAAGGCAATGGGATATTCAAACCATTCAACAAGCAACTGGAGACATTTGGTAAAAGCCTTTATATAGTGTGCACACAAAACCCATATACGGAATACATAAATAACTCTAAAGACTGAGACAGGTGAGGCCTGAGAAGGATTTCTAACAATGATGAAACATCTAACTGCGTTATCAGCATTTTTTCTTTTTTTATATGCATCTGATTGACGCAGTACAATTGGAAAATGTGGGGAAAAGCCTTTAAAATATGGATAGCATATTCTATCATATGCAATGTGCACACCATATTAGTGAAGGTGATTGTGCGGGGTTTAGCCTGCACCGGCTGCGTACATACTAGTGCGGGGTGAGGAAAGAGACCGACAACCTTCCTACGGGCCATTAACCGACCCAGAACTCATGTCAAGAGGAACGTGAGTCAACCTGGATAAAACCCAAACATATGAGACACACGCAAATCTTTAATTCTTTATGTGGCACCCATTAAAACTGTGTTGTTGTTGTTGTTGTTGTTTTTATTGGGTGTGGATAAATGCTATTTCAAGTCAGTACCCCTCCCCCCAAAAAATCACAACCAAAAGTAAAAAAGAAATCTTGAAAAATGTATAGAATTCTCACTCATAGTCCTAAAAAAATGCTTTTGAAATTCATTCGTCTCATCTTGCGTACCATTAACTCTCAGCGTTGTCAGAAAAGCATTAAATTCTAGATATTAAACTATATTGTTACAATTTTACTACAAAACAGAAATGACCATGTATTATTACGTTCCCAACAAAAGGGTCGTGCCCAGAGTCCCATCCCCACGCATGCACCCACAGGTAGAACATGCAAACTGCACAACATCGCAAGTCTTTTTTTTTACGAAGGCGAACGTGCTAACCACGACACCATGCATCTAATAAATTATATTGAGGGTTTTATATTTGCTCTTTATCTTCAAATACCAAATAGAGTAGCACACAATAGTAGATATTGAATTGAAAACTACTTGTGTCAAGTTTCACTGACATCCTGTTGGAAGGTTTCCCCCTTGAGAGATTATCTCAATAGTATAAGCTGCACATGATGTCGGACTCTGGTCAGAGTCATTGCAACTCCTCTGCACCTCATTTTCACTGACTTTAAAAAAGGTTTTCCATTTTATTTTGTGGGTCTTTATAAGGAGGCTCCTTTACTGCAATGTGTAAGAGAAAACTGCTCTTCATGCCTGAACTGAAGAAGGACATGGAACTGCTCTGGGTAGCAATAGAGAAGACTTGGTAAGATGGAGGCAGATGGCCCGCTGGCGGCAGCCAAAAGATGAAAAAGAAGAAGAAAAACCTCTCTCTTGTACTGATATGCCATTTTTAACTAAATTCCATTTGCCTTATGGAGAGACACAACTTGCATTCCATCACATACTCAAAATAGCTGGTGCGAGGCGTGACCTTTCAAACCCAACTCAAAGGAAACTCTGACTAAGGCTATTAGAAATACATTGACGCTTTTATGGCTCACACAAATTCCTTCTCTTATATGCTCACTATTTAGAATTGGAAAATCTCGTATTTTTCCACAAAAAAAACCCCCAAAAAACTCTTTCAGCTGCTGTTGTATATTGCAATGAAGCCGAGGCGAACCACAAAAGCAGCCAGGGGGACACAATAAAACCATTTCACAATGGCCACTTCAAACTGGAAATGACACCCACTCTGTGCACTGCCAGGTTGCCTACAAGGCCCAATAATGTGTCTCCACCAATGTTTCAGGGACCGTGGCCACCATTTCCCCAGTTAAACACAATTCATTCATAACCAGCAGCGGGACCGCATGAGGTGACATCAAACAAAGTTGTGGGCTGATTGTTAGCTGAATGTGAAGTTGTACCCCGCGCTCACAAATGGGAAAGATAACCACAGTCAGTCAGCATCACTGCTATTGTGTGCTGCTACTTTATTAGCTGAAAACACACACACACACACACACACACACACACACACACACACACACACACACACACACACACACACACACACACACACACTCACAGACATACACACCTTCCCACTGGTTGTTTTTTTTTCTTTATGTTTATGTGCACTCTCGAGATTTACACAACCCATCCAGACTGGAGCACCTCCAGTGTTCTAATTGGACAACTGCAGTTGAGTTACAGTCCACCTTCGCTGGACGACAGCCGACATTAAATCACTTTATAATCGAGAAGTTCCACAAAGTTCCTCATTTGTGTTTGAAGAGGTGGGATATTTATTGTTTGATGGTGCGTTTCTATAATTCATATTTCTGGCAGCAAGAGCGAGTGAGCCAAGTTGACAAATTCACCACAATGGAAAAGCCACAGCACCACTACAAAAGCTACAACGCTATCAAGTAAGACGCAACCTGCATGCATGCCGTGGCTTTTACATTCATATTGTGACTTTTGTATTTGTGCTGTGGCGGTTTGATGCATGTTTCATATTTGTGATATTTAATATTGTGGCTTTCGTATTCAGGTTTTGACTTTTGTGTTCAAATTGTTACTTTTGCATTCATATTGTGAGATTTGCATTTATATTGTGGGCTTTAATATTCATGTTCTCATTTTTTTGCATTAATGTTGTGACATTTGCATTTGCAAGTTGTATTCATGCTTTCAATGTTGCATTTACATTGTGGCTTTTGCAATCATGTAATGGTTCACTTTTGCATTTATACTGTTTTTCCTTTGGAGGAATTCCAAAGTGTTTCTCTATAAATTTGTTTTCAATCCGTTCACCTCACATACCTGCAAACAAATAAACACCCAAAAACCCTGCCGTCCGCTCTGGCTGCCTCTAATTTCTCCGGCTTAGGGATAAATATGCTAACAGCTGCAGCGGTTATGACAGTAAAATATACATATTTCACCTTGTATCCACCGGAATGTATTTCTTTCACTGCTGCTCACGATGAACAAGCAGACCTGCAATCTGCTCTCCAGCTCCTGATTGTTGAGGTCATCGCACGGGGGTGGTGCGTTTTGTCTTTTGCCGCCCACCATGTGTCAAGCTTATTATACTGTACTTCCTGCATCAGCGGCACAGATTGTCAAAACAGACGGAATTTCAGTAAATAAAAGTTAATCAGTTGTATCTCAGAACAAGTGATCCATGTTAGGCTGCCAGATGAGCAGAACTCCATGATGGTCCCCACGGGGGGGGGGGGGGGGGGGGGTTTGACATGCTTTATGAAGAAGATTCTTGTTTCAGAATCACTTAGCGAAGAGACTGGAGGTTAACTGAGCAGACTTTCACCCCTTAATCAGCTTTTCTATATTAAAATCTATCAGAACATTTGGGAGAAAAGGTTTATTTTGGAGTCTTTCATCCTTGACTGTTTGAGATTGTCAAAAGGGGTCATCAGTAAAAACTAATAAGAAGAAAATGAACACTAATTATTTCTCCTGACTGAAAGTAGCCAGCTTTATTATATTTTCCTTGACGAGGTGTGTCACTGAGCCCCACATAGCGTGTCTTTTTCAATGCTGTCACTTGAGGAAGAAAAAAAAAAGCAAGTATAATTACACCTAATAGAGAACTACAATTACCTTTTTTTTTTTTTTCAATTTGCAACTCATTGTGTGGTATGTCCTGTATTATGTAGCTAATTAGGTCATTTGCTCCATTGAAGACATTGTTTTTAGATTAAGTTGCTCTGACCCATCTGGCTAATGGCCTGGTAGGGTCTCAACTCCTATTAAAATATCTGCCACAGAGGACAAAGAAATATATTGAATCCTATTATTGTCCTAATCTAATTATTCAACATCAGTGGACTATCATTTCCCCGTAGCCCTTGACAATTCAGCCATAATTGAATAAGAAAGCCAAAGGATTTTTTAAAACATGCATCAGTTAAATGCAGACTAATTGTGCATGTGAGCTGCATTATCATATTTAGTAATTTAATATATTTCAATAACTGTGTTGACCAAATATAATATACTCCTTTATTGGACTGTAAGGATATTAGTACGACTCTGTTCATGCCGCTGCTTAAGTCCAAGTGAAGAGGCATTACAGAAGACACTGTGCCGAGCAGTCACTCATTTTCTTTCTCTCCAGCTAAAAAAATGTGACCTTCTAATGATCCCAAAGTGAAAAAGTAATTAAGAAGATAACAGTTATACCACGTGGCTAATGGGATGCTTTACAAGTTCTCATCCGTCTGCCATTTCATCGACCACTGGTTGGGGTAATGTTTTCCTGTGACTCACATCCATCTGTCAAGTCTGAACAAGGACTGCAGTGACACTCTGGCCAGCTCCAGTGCCATTGTAACTAAACCGCCAGCCCCTGGCATCAAATATGAAATGGCAGAGACAGATGCTGTCTCTGGCCCATGTTGTGGACACTGGCAAAATATAGATAAAGACAGATAATAAGCCCCCTCGAAAGAGCACAGCCTTATAGGCCGAAGCCGGAGCACTTAATTCCAAATATGGTGGAGCTCCGCAGAGCGTTTTCATCTCGGACCGGGCCGCTTTAATCCAGGGGCGCCACGCAAAAATCCCGACAATTTACATGCCACACTTCATCTATGGTAAGATTAGCAGACTTGTTCTTCAACCTATAATAAAAGAGTCTGGAGTAACAAAACAAAATATCCAATATTCGGTTCAGACGGTTACAACTTTCTTCTTCAGTTTTAATCAATATTTCACAAAATCTTTGATTTCTCCCTGAGAATCTATCAGTGACTGACAAACTGCCTCAGCAAGACTGTGAATGAAAATAACTTAATTCCTCCTCCAGATGAAGCCAAAAATATTCTGCTATTCTGCAGAGGAAAATAAAAAGGATTTAGTGCAACGTGCAATTTCCCCCCATGATTTACTTAAAGATCTGTGTAAAAGCACTGTAATCAACATTCAAGACAAAGAGATTAAGAGGCGTAAGCACATCATAAAAGCATTTTAATTACATCACAACTGCATGAGAAAATGCTCACCATTAATCTGTCATGAGGAGGTAATGGTGCTGTTGTAACTAAGTGTGTAACTCATTAAAAACTGTTCGCCAGGAACATAATAATGTGCAATCTATGTAAAAAAAAAAAAAAAAAAAATCTCATAAAAAAAAAGACACATTACACCGACTAATCCTGCTAATCTCTGTAATTTCTTATTGAGTACTCTTCGTTCCTGAAGGAGTTAAATGTTTAAGAGTCTGGGCTATAAATATATTTCTGTATCTCGAGAGTCCGAAGGGCTCCATTGCTCAAATTACCGGTAAATAAAAGCAGTTCAAGCTGAAATAACTCAGTGAAAGATTCAGTAGTTCAATTAAAAGCAATAGGCAGCATTTCAGAAGCCTGAATGTCCATCAGTATTATACAAGTCTTAAATGAGGATGAGAAAATGGAGCAGCTTTAGGGGCCTTGTCTGACTGGAGTTATGCTCCTTTCAAATCTGTTGATAAAACCCACAAAACTCCTCTACAGCCGAGATACCTCCCTAAAATTGCATAAGCTGTTATGCAGAGTTGCGTCTGAGAGCCCTCCAAGCATGATTTTTGTGATTTTCAGGTCAAACTGCACACTTGATAGAGAAAGCTTCCAGCACCAGCACAAATCTAAAGTTTGTTCAATCTTCCTGATTATAATGAGGTCATTTGTATAAGCCTCCCACAATCAGCTAAGATAGATATCAACGGTTGTTTGTCATCACAGACTAATATCACGGTTATACTTTAATCAAGGACAATCACTTCAGCAATTAAGTGACTATACCCACGGAAAACAAGCTATATGAAAAACTTGATCATGTAAAAGCCCTTCGGAATCGCTTTTCTCTGGGATGTAATGGATCTGTCAGTGTCCATATTTACCCCGAGGCTGTTGATGCAAATGCTATAGCTTTTTGAACTTCCAGCAACTGACAAACAAAGGCCTTTAAATGGTGGAGCAGTAGTCGTTTCATCATAAATTAGTCTGTAATAGGCTGTTTTTTCCTGCAAGGTTTTCATTTTCATGACAACTTGATTATGTATTTACACAAAGATTGAGAGCTGAGTGCCCATGATGCTCATGGCTGCAATCTTACAGTCATGTAAATTAACTTAATTTGCTTGGTGGAGTGCTACGAAATAGCCTTGAAATGGGACATCAAGGCCCGGACGCCAACTCTCCCCCGTCTCAATTATAAAGGCTAATATCTTTTCAAGAAAGACAAACATGGCCACAAGCGGCGGTTAAGTCGAGCAACAGGAGGTCTCGCCAAGGGCAATGTGACTGCTGATAAACCCACAAGTCAACAGCAGATTTAATCTCTGCGTCCCACTTGGCACATAATGGGAGAGTTCAAGCAGATTCAGCTTAGTGAGTCTTTGGGCTTACATTCTGTTCTTTATTCTTTTATTGCATCAAGTAAATGTGGCATTGAAGAAAGTATGACTAGTTTAATTTCCAGTGGGTGGGCCTGACAAGCAAGCCCCAGACCCCGATGCAACAAACAAACTTAATTAGAAAGGAGAAAGAGCTGCGGTGCACCTTCTGCTCCGCCTGCAGAAACAAAGCTGTTTATGCTGTAGTAAACTCGCAGTAGAGTTTATTGACGACTTGGCATCGTCGCCGTTATTCAAGCAATGCAAACAACTTCTTCTATAGTGCTCCATCCGACAAAGGCCCTCTGCACAGCTCGCCAGTCCATCACAGGACAAACATAGAGACAGATGACCACACACACTCACATTTTCACCGACGGGCAGTTTAGTGGCGCCAGTCAACTTCAAGTGTACATTTTGGGTACTAGAGTATTAGAGGAACATGTAAAACTCCACCCAGAAAATACCACAAGCCCATCATCTCACCGCAAGTTGGACCACAGTGAGGTGAAGCACTAACCTTTGCATCACACTATGGATACACTTGCTGTTCGTCTCCACTGTCCATATGTTCATACATAATAATGGACACTCTTTCGTGAGAAAAAAAAAAAAAAATCCAGCAGTGGTAAACATTTCCTACACTGAAAATAAATCAGTCAAAGAATAAATAAATACATTGATAAATAAATCATCCTGATTGCTTTTTATGCCTCTTCCTCCTCCTCCTTGATCTAAGTGCAGCTTTTGATACCTTCTTCCAAAGATTTGCTTGCTTTGGACAGTCCAACTCATAACCTCTCTGAATGTACTCTGTTAATTCAAAAAGAGTCTTTTAGATCCCAGCCATCTACCCTCTCCTCTAGTGTCCCCCAGGGCTCTATCCTGGGCCCTCTCCTTTTTTATTGTCTATCTCCTCCCCATTGGCCATATTTTCCATAAATATAACAAACAATGTCACTGCTATGCGGATGACACTCAGCTCTACCTTTCCATCAAACTCCCCTCCCGCCAAGGCAGAGAAAGTTGAGGGAGAATCATGATTTGATGTCCTGCAGACAAACTCAATTGTGACAAATCAGAGGTTCTCCTCATTGGCTCCAAGTCCACACTCACCAAAGTTTTTCCATCACCATCAACAGCCTGTCTGTTTCCCCCTCCTCTCAGGTTAAGAGTCTGTGTGTCCTCCTCGGAAGCAATTTATCATTTCAAGGCCACGTCAATAGTGTCACTGGCAATCGTACTTCCATCTTCGCAACATCAACTGGCTTCGCCTCTCCCTCTCTCCCACCCCACACTGGTCCACATCCCGGTCACCTCCCTTCTGGACGACTGTAAATCTCCTCTGTCTGGTCTCTCTCTCAAATCCATCCATAAACCCAGCTGGTTGAAAATGCTGCCGCTCGGATCATCACCAGAACTCCTTCCATCACACAAACCCATTTCTCCATAAACTCCACTGGCTCCAAGTTCAACAATGCATCCACTTCAAAAAATTCACCTTCGGACATTCCAGACCCTCCAGAACCTCCTTCCTCCACACTTCACCGAGCTCCTCCACATCCACACACTCAGCCTCACTCTCAGTCTCATTGTCCCTCCGACCTGCATGGCCATCATGGAGTCCATGACCTTCAGCTGCTCGCCCCCAACTCTTGAACTCTCTCCCAGCCAGCATCAGAAATATTCAATCAATGGGCTCTTTTAAAACATGTCATTTTTACACATTACATTGTCATATAAACAATGCTGGTCCAATGCAAATCCCTGAATATTTCTGAATGTTCTTTCTCTTTTTTACTTCTTTGTTAACATGTTCATTGTCCACAGTATCCCAGGGTGTACTGAAAAGCGCTGATAAACAAACAAGCAAATGGACAAATAAACAAACAAACAAATCACTAAATAAATAACTAAAAATAATTAAATATTAGATCAAACCGTTACAGCACTTTTCTTAACCTTGTACTTTGAGTGCATTTCATTGTGAGTTGGGAGAGACATTCAATGCTCAAAATCACAATCCTGAATTCCCATTCAGCATTGTTTATAAAGGAGCAGCTGATTATATAATTATTCGATTTAATAGTTGTGCTAATTAAATCACGAGGGAAGGTTATGACGAAGATTGTGACGGATTATCATCCTCTTAGTTTTCGTATTTTTCATTCTATCCCACGGTTGGCTGAAGCGGTGGAACTGATGACGTTGATATCATAATTACCATCATCGTCGTCCCCATGATTGTATACGTGGTAATTAAAATAATGTTTGAAGAGCTAATTTCAAGCCTGTTGCTAATATTACAGTTTTTACATCACTTCTTCAGCGGAAAATGTAACGGGTACTTTCCAGTATGGTAAATGATTTCTTCTTTTCCTCCGACTCTAGTAATACAATTACTACTATTTCAATGAAAACTATTAATACTAGAACATTTGCATGGTAAACTCATGATGAAGTCAGGCAATGTCTGAGTGACAGTGATTATTTAATAACAACTTTAGATATCACAAAGGAAAATTACCAGCAAAACACAATAACATACCTGAGTATGGTTACTGAAGGAAAAACCTCCATTAAGGATAATAAATGCCATTCGTAGCTCCGCAGTGTGCTTGTCATGTGTGGCTATCTATGGAGACCAGCCCAGCTTGCTACCAGGATAACATGACCTACTCCATCAATTATTGCTGCACGTTTCCAAGCCAACCAAGTGCCAGGAAATTCACTGTGAGCTTGACTCGAATTCATCCGCAAATACTTGCAATTAGCCGGCGATAAAGACTCTTTTTTTTATGGTCCAGACACTCAACCACAACACAAATAAACCTATAGGACACAGATTCATTGGACACAATTGCACAGATTAAGAATAAAACGAGAGGCCGGACAATGAAATCAGTTCCGTTGTCAAGGTTCTTTTTTTTTTTCTTCTCCTTCTTGGAGCCCATTTAAATCACAAACCAGTGTTTCTCCAGAAAATCATGTCAGCAGCATGTGCATAATGAAGGAGACAGTTTGACTGAATAATTAAGCAGTGATCCACTGGAATCAAGAGCTAATCAATAAACACAGCTATGATCTGAGAGAGTTTCCTCCTTTCACACACACCAACACACAGATTGGAGACAAAATGGAGACTCATTTCAATAAACGAGTAAATTCCAGCCCTTTTGACCTGCCTACCGTGGGTCTTTCTCATCCCGGCCTCCCAGCAGCCACACCTGACTCCTGGCGTCCATGTTTGCTTAACTATGCAGTCCTGAGGTGTGCGCTGAGTGGGCTGGGTGAGCTGTGGAAAACGCTGAAATGGTAATATCTAATCCCCAGTGTGAAGGACATATTAGTCTTCCCACCCAATATCCAACATGTTTTAATAAACACACAGCAGCTGGTTGAAATCGTACTGCAATACACTTCTGATACGAGGCTGCGTGACAGCATGCAGCTACCCATTTTACAACAGCAGATACAAGAGGCTGGCCTTTAAGGTCCTGTTTACACATTGTTTTCATGTTTTCGTTTCAGAGACGGTTCACGTTCACACAGCAACATTCTGAAAACTATTTCTGTTAACGCGACAAAAACAGTGAAAGCGATGCCGGGCCACAAAGTTGGTACGGTCGGTTGTTTTTTGTAATGAAACCACACACAGGTGTGCAGAGAACAATATGCATTAACCATGGAGAGTACACAACATTTCTATGGACAGACGAGGAAGTAGGATTACTAATCCAGGCAACTGTGAACTATAAACCTACCAAGTCCCAGGAGAATATGGACACAGAGCCATGACACTTGACTGTTTCCGGAAAGTCTCATGTTCGCCGGTTTTCGGCCGTGCATTTTTTAGGATACGTTTTTAAAAACCTGCATTTTCAGCGGTTCCGAGCACCGTTGTCTTGTACACAGAAATCCGAGTCCCCACAAAAGTTTTGCCTTTGCACTTGAAATTGTTGCCGTGGGTCAGGGTATAATACAAAGACTTCAAATAAACACTTTTTGAGCAAGTTACTTTGGTGAAATATTGAATGATGGGGAAAAATCCACAATGGATTTGACTCTATGTCAGATTTAGACACCTTTTGGGTCAAACACAATCCTCCGCGTTATTGTGCCCGAGTCTGCGAGCAGATCTCTATATCTTGGTGAGGCAGATAAGACTTCATGAGTTCATCACAGTGTGAGGAGGAAACAAGATATCTCACTCTGGCCCCATGTCTCGATATCACATCGGGGATGGAAGGAAACGAAAAAAACAAAAAAAAACAACCTCAATTCTGGTGCTGAATGGAACTTTGGGGAAGATTTAGCTGAGGGGAAAACAGGGAGATTTTCTTGTAGTCTTACTGGGATATGTTTCTCCAAAATATTAAAAGGCTTTTGAATTCGTTCGGCTTAATAACTCGGAGCTCCTTCCCTCCGCTTTTCTTTCACCGTGCCGCTTCGTCTTCTGCTGCACGTACACTGTACATCCACAGCTATTCATAAACAAGTCGCCTATTATCTTTTGACTTCTCTGTTCCTTTTTTTTTTTTTTTTTTTTTTGAAGCGTTCACGTGGAAGTCTGCGCGTGATTATACAAGCATATCGACCCCCATTTGATACAAGCCCACACCTGAATTTTCAGCATTTGTAGCATCCTTAGCAAAACACATCTGTCTGCAACCTCCTCTCGAACAATTTCTCCTCCGGGGGGGGAATTGCCACTTCGCGACACTTGCATTATGCAAAACAGCCAAACCAATCAGGCCGAAGCATGTACAGTATGTGAGCGCCAGCTGTAGCAAGGCGGACTGCTCTTCATTTCCAGACTCTTTTGTTTACCTGCTGAGGGCACTCGCACTGGATTGCCACGATTTAGGGAAGACGTTTCACCAACACATTAATCAAGAAATTTCTCCACTTCTTAAAGCAAAGCTGTGCAATTATCTTCCCCCATTTAATGAGTTTATTTTACGTGATTAACCAACGTGCTTCAATAAAACTTGCCAAGAGACTTGGCGGAAAAAAAAAAAAAAACTGTTCTAGAAGAAAATGATTACGCGGTATTTCATTTATTAAGATGACGCCACATAAAGTGACCTGTTACAATAAAAAACATGACTTTTGGCAACATGGAAATGAAAATGCAGATAAAGTTAATGAAGGTAATATCCATCCATCCATCTTCTATCCCTGTGCAGAGTCGCAGGGTGTTGGAGCCGATCCCGGTTTACTACGTATGGGCGGAGGCAGGAAACGTCACCAGTCCATCATTGGACAAACACACGGCGACAGACAACCACAGACGCCTTCCTGTGGGAGGAGAAACCAGAATACCCGGAGGAAATCCACACACACATGGGGAGAACATGCAAACTCCACACAGAAAGGCATCGGCCAGTATTTAAATCCATGACATTCTCACTGCTGCTCCCTTTTTTAAATTAATTTATCTCTTAGCCTTCGTGAAACGCACCTTATTCTCACATTAGGGACACCTGATTGATGAACCTTTAAAACCTCTGAAAACCCACAAGACCATGCTTATTCATGTGCATTGCACACAACTAGTGACCCCATGTTAAATGCTTACACTAATGTAAGGCATTAGACTTTATTTTTTTTAAATCCATGCATGGTGACATATGTCGATTTAATCAGTTTGATACAAAAGCATTTATGCTAAGAAATGGCATGCAAATATTTCTAAAACGAACTAGAAATAAACCTCAACAACACGGTTGAGTCGATTTATTTGAACATTTTATTGACATTGTTATGCGCTTTGATTCAACTCGGCATCATTAAGCCTGAATTAACTGGCGGCTACATAGAAGGAACTTCATTGTTTAAGTGTATCCACAGTACCTGTGATGTATTAGCAGTCTTTAATAAACATTACTCTGTCTGTTGTTTATTAGTTCTTAAATATATTTAATCCAGATAATAGAGCATCTTCCATCAAATAGAAGCCTTATCAGCTGATCATCTTATTGAGTGACTCAGTTCTTAGACTGCGTCGCAACAACTCTGCAAACATGAAGAAAGAGTAAAACTGGTGAAGTGACTTTTAAAGAAATCCCTCAAAACTCTAATAAAGTACTGATTCTCAGCAACGTGCACGAGTCTGGATGTGCCTCCAAACTTCAGTGAGAGCCTCACTTCTCTGACAAGCTAGCAAGAAAGCGTTTCCCCCTCGAGAGTGTCAGACCTTAAAATTCGGCTGCATACAGAGAATCACAGGTGGAGAAACATTTTTTTTTTTTTCCTCCCAGCTTTTATCCATTTTTGGTCCTGTCTGCTGTGTGTAATTATATCTGTGGAGGTAAGCGCTGCACTCTAAATGCAGAGAAAATGGGGTCTTTACAGTTTATACCGATAACACCGGTGCTGTAATTCAGTTTGTTCAAGAACAAGTGAGAGAAACAGAGAGAGAGAGAAACAGAATCGGCACAAACAAAGCTTGGAGTCGTAATAAAGACGCAATTTGACTAGAAATGACTTGGTTTCATCAAACTGGACCACATGCATGTGACAGACCTTCCATTGTTGCTGAGAAGTCAGATGAGATTGTAATTATAACCGTGCCAGAACTTCAGTTTAGATTCAATAAGCATTCTCTCAGAATTGTTCTGTATGCATCGTGGAACTCTGGTCATAAAGCTGTGACAAGCCGGAGACGGCATTATACTCCAGACATCTGTGGAGAAATTAAATTACGCTTACGTCCCAGGCTTGTTATCAACCTAAATACCAGTTGATAACAAAGAAAATATCCTATTAATTACAATGCGGCTCGCTACGGTTCGGCTTCAAAGCCTAGTCTATACAGGGATCTTATTGGGGGGGGGGGGGGGGGCACATGAGCCAGTGGGAAGGCAGGACTGCCGATGCGGCAGCAGTCAGGTTCGCTCACTCCGGGGAGCGAGCAAATGAATGAGGAAACAAGATCTATTTAGCTTGAACAACTTTTAAGGTGATAGCCAACTGGCGGCGTGACGTGACATGACACCCGAGTAATGCTGACAGAACAGATTCTGAACGCTGCGCCGCCATAAGGTGAGCGGTACACGGCTTCAGCTCCGGGGAGGAGGTGGAGAAGTATTGACAAGCGAGCACCGGTGGAGTGTGACGAGGCAAGCTGAGCAGTTCATAAAATAAATAAATAAATAAGTAAGTAAATAAATAAATAAATAAAAAAGACAATAATTGCTGCTTTGGGTTCATTGAGCGTAACGGCACACGGTTGGTTCTGATTGTCACCTGGAGGTTGACAAGAAGCCACTGAGTCGCTGTTAACTTCATGAAACCAGGCCTATTTTTCAGGCGTCATCTTTACATTTTCATAAAATGTAATCTGATTTCATTTGTTGTGTAGTTTTATGTGTGAGGTATAGAGTGACCGAGCTGACAATAGTAGGTTGAGGAAATGACATCGTATGGAGTTTGGGAATCCATTTGGTTGATGTTGAGTTTTCAGCTTGGAAACTTATGTTATATGTCCTTGTGATCAAGGTCTGTTTCATTTGATAAGTGGGGTTTTTTATTAAGTTGTTTGTGGATAAATTAGCTTTTAAAGACATTTTTAAACCATGGGCGCTACGGGGGTGTAATTACATGTTCTTACATTGCATGTGTTATTTCCAGGGATTTTACTCTCCCCATCCAGTCCGAAGACATGTGTTAGTTGAATCTGGGTGATTCAGGGTCTCTAACTTGAACTACTATAGGTGCATTGAGAGTGGTTGTCTGACTCTCTGTGTTTTTCCTGTGATACACTCCCTTCTTGTCCGGGTTTGAAACCCCCTACAGACTCAGCTCGACTCGCCTTGGTCCCTAAGATGGAAAAACACTGGGATAGAAGATCAGAAGATGCACTGGAAGTGAAACTATTTGTCTGAATGTCAGGTCATTTATCACATGAAAAAAGGCTTTTATTGCTTCAAGCTTCTCAAGTGTAAATCTTTTACCTTTGTCTCTTTTCTCTTTGTGTTGTTAATAATAATTAATTAATTTATAATGACACAATATTGATTTTTATTATTATTATTATTAGTAGCAGTAGTAGTAGTAGTAGTAGTATGAATTATTATTAACAGTTATTTATCTATTTATTTATTTATTTTGTTCTATTCAGGTTCAAAATAAATAGATATATAAAAATGTAAAGACGTCAACAAACGTGAAAAATTGGGCTTAGAATAAACATAAACTTCAAAAAAAAAAAAAAGACCCCAAGAAATCTGAATTCTCCACTATAGGACATAGAAACAAATGGACTATTTCAGAAATATAAACAGGTTTTTTTTAAATGATGGAACAAAAGCTGATCTAAATAAACATTAAAAAAAACATCAGGTCGAACACTGTTTCTCTGAAATGTAATCTTAAGATGTAAAACTGACATATCTTCATGAAAAAATGTAAACAAAATCTCCACAAGAATTTCTCAGAATTTTGTTAGAATTTCTCTGAATTCTCATGAACCATCAGAAGCTGTAACATCGTCTTTGCTGACATTTCACAAGTGTGGTGCTTCAGGTCGTCCCTGTGGAGGAATAGTTTCCCAAGGTCAAACCTGTCGAATGTTAAATCCTTCTTAATGCACCATTAACTTTGGTCTCTTATCCTCCACATATACATTTAATAAAAGATGATCCACCCTGTTAGACTATCAATACCGGCAGGAGATGTTGTTTGTTGCAGAGCGTCTTCCTCGGAACCCCACAGCTCAGTGTATCAGATGTTGTATTGGCTTCACCTTAAAACAAATTGGGGTGATGTTTCTTAAAAGGCCAGTATTGCACTTTTGTTGTTTCTGATTCCTCTACCTGCAATTCAGCAGAGTCTTTGTGAGAAGTAGTGCTCCCATGCTCTTTCCAGGCCACGGGCTGTACAGTAATCAATGTTGATGAATGAGTAGGAAGGCTCTCTTTATTCCAGCCCTCGCTGAATAGAAAGTTTCCATTATCTCTCACAATGTATTCACTCTATCAAAGTGACAGGGTTGAGGCAAGCCACACTCCATTGCCCTCACTGTGCCCATACCTACCTTCATCCGTCTACTCAAAAAAAAAAAAAAAACAGGGGAAGCCGGAAGAGGCTGGCTACAATAACACTGCCAAACCCTACAAAATCTATAAGACTTTCAACTTGTGGATCTCATCCATCAAAGCGGCGAGGAAACAATGACGTGCGTGCAATGTGCAAATAAATCCGGCTGAATAATCCGAGTGAGAACGGAGGTCTGCATTTCCCCACTTTGAAATATCCACGAAAAGTTGCTTCAAGATAGTGTAAGAAAAAAACAAAACAATGAGAGAACCTTCACCTCTTTTTTTTTGTTCGAGCAACAACCAATTTATTTTTCAGCATATTTGTACCTGGTCTGAAATGACTTCCCATCAACCTCTGACACTGCAACACAATGGAATTTACTCTCCACAATGACGGTCGAGGCTGCTTCACAAACAAAACAAATACATCACACTGTGGGACTTTTTTTTTTTTTTTTTTTTTTTTTTTTTTTCTGTCGTTACTGTTGAAGTAGAATACTACACTAATATACTGGAAAAGGAAATGAAGAATTTGGAAAATAATGAACCCCCCCCCCCCCCCCCCCCCCCCCCCCCCCCCCCAGCATTTGAGGTACTATTTAACAAAAAGTAACATGAAAAACTAAAACGCTAAAATTCAGTCCTCAAATCTCCCAATAAAATATCTTTTCGTAAGATAAATCAAGTCGGATAGAAAACATTTGATAGAGGAAAATATGTGGGAACATTGCTCATTCATTCTATTTTACTTTTAAACTTACTAATTTGTTTTACAATTTCCAAAATCAAACTGTTTTTGAGGCTGCTGGAGGTTTAGACTGCCGAGAGAGTTTATTCAATGCACCAGGCTTCTCTCCTCCCTTTAATCTCCATTAATCTCCATATCTGTCACTGCTGCATTACAACACTTGGTGTGTGTCTTCCCTGCAGTCGGTGCTCCTTCCTCTCTGTCCTCTCTCCCGCTGGGATCCCTGACTGTGAAGCTAAAAGTTTGTGATCTGCACTTCTTACCTCCATCAGTCTGCGCCTCGCTTGTTGTTTGTTGTTCTCTCTGCTGTTCGTTCCTCGCCTCACTTTTCCCAAACTGGCAAACAGCCGCTGACCAACACATCCGACTGCGGTTCTGCTGGAGCGTTCTTCTTCTTCTTGTTGGGGGGGGGGGGGGGGGGGGGGGGTTGTTGGTTTTGTTTAGTTTTTTCCTTCTTTCCCCATACTGTTTAGAAATCTGATATACTTTGAAAGCATGAATATTAAAATGCCAGTACATTGTAATTGATACACTACAAACAAATAGTGAATTGTGGTTCACACTTTGGGGATCAGTTCTTTTGACACCGCTGGAAAGATAATATGTGCTAATGGTGCGTCTCTGTCTTCTAGAAGTGGCTAAAAGTCATTTATGTCGAGGGAGCGAGCAGAATCGATTTCTCTCCCTGTGAGGCCGATGTACAATATCCACAACAAAGTCGGACCTTTGGAAAATTCCTGATTTTATCTGAGCCACACTGCAGCAACACGTGTGTGTTTGCAGAGGTTTTGATATTCACCCTCGCACACTTGACTGTTTTTCACTTCACAGCACAACAACACTGGATGCTATCAGTTGTGATTTAAAAGAAAATACCCCCCAAAAAACAAAAAACAAAAAAATAAAGGGAATCATATTCCAGCCAATAAGGATGCTACCGACTGTTTGCTTCAGATCAAGGGATGCCAACGTGTGCCCGCTGGCACCTGGGAGCCCGCGGAGACTTTGAAAATAGCCCTCAGGGCTTGTTCGACGAACAGCGGTCAGTACAAACAACACAATCTGAAACAATATTATTCAGGAAGTTCGACACTGGGCAAGTTGCTAAGAAAGTATTTGAATACAGAGAGTAACTCGGTGGAGTTCATTCATTTCTTTAAAAAAAAATAAATAAAAAATATTACTGGGAGAAGTCACTTTTATTAGCGGCGTGATAGTTTGAGCAGCAGGTGGTCCAGCGCTTTGCTACAGAGAGGGGGATACCGTTTTCAACAGTAATGCAGAACTGGGCGTAACACCTGTTGTTAATGGAAAAAGAAAAAATTAATAAATGATGAAAAGAAGAAGCAACAGCAACACAGCTACCAACATGTAGACAGCCGGAGAAGGCTTTTATAGATAGATAGATAGATAGATAGATAGATAGATAGATAGATAGATAGATAGATAGATAGATAGATAGATAGATAGATAGATAGATAGATAGATAGATAGATAGATAGATAGATAGATAGATAGATACTCCACAGTTACCTGCAAATTTAAATGAACCTAAAAACCCTGGCTTCACAAATTCATACAACTTATTCATTTATTTATTATTGAGGAGGTGAAAGTTGCAGAGCTTCCGTGTGTGGGAGAATTGTATTTATGCATGTAAGACCTGTGGAAATATATCGGCATTCAGCAGATTGTGACGGCGGCAAAACGGCACGCGACTACTTACTACAATTTTCTCGTCCGACCCAAATTCAAACTTGAGAGTAAAGAGCAGAATTTTGAATAACATAAGAGACGTAAGCACCGTTCGCTCAGAGGAAATGACAGCTATGGGACCGACTGGTGCTCGACATTAGAAAACACTCCATATCAACTTTTTTTACTTTCGTCCCATTCCGTTCCCAGATTTCACTCGACGCTGGATTCTCCATGTGCGGCCGAGGACGCGCTTTGTTGATATCACTCCAGATCTGCAATCATTCATGCTTATTTTAATAAAGAGCCGGTGTGGGATGCAGGGAGAAGCCGTAAAGACACTGGAATACACGCTCGGCCCAACCTCCAGCATCATTATGTGACTCTGCTGCGGTTGCTTTTTTCCCCAGGCTGAATTCATTATTTTTTCATGTTGTTGATCTTGAGACTTTTCCGTCCCCTGAGAATAGGGTCACGCTCTGCTTCATTAGTTCAGTTAAACGGTTTGCACTTTCTATTGTTAAAATGCTACGACAACCAAAACAAAATAAGGTAGTACGTCCTCTAATGGGATTAGGGATACTGTCAGGATTTGGAAGTGCTTCAGAAGATCTCTACCCCTCCGAAAATTGATGCTGAAAGAGGAGCAAAGTTTTTTTTTCCTCTGTAAAATTACTAAATTATGTGGTTGCCTCGCATTGATCATTCATTTCTGTTCTTCTTTTTTCTTTCCGATGCTCCCGAGTCTGAAACATTTAGCAATCTGATGTCTGTTTTGAGGCGTGTTCATTACTGCTGATAATATGAAACATGACAGCTCCAGGGCGCGATAACTGTAATGACTCATATCGCTGGATGAGTATTAAAAAAAACAAACAATCACGAAGGCTGAACAAAATCAAATTTCAGACTCCTTTTATTTTTTGTTTTCCGACCTCCTCTATTTAACTTCGCTGTGATCCCACTGCGATTCATGTGAAAAGCTCACTATTAAAAGCACGAAATGCCATCTTTTCCCTGCACTTTATCTGCTCGCACCTCCACTGTGAAGACGGCGTTACAAGTGTAGAAGGTCACCCACCTCAAATATTGGATTTCAGGATGTAAAAATGTCAGTTAAGTCTTTGCTGTAATTACGAGGGGAAAAAACAGAAAGTCAGCTGTCTGTGGGAACTAATTTCAGAAAGCTGTAATTATTTTCTCCTGGAATCATCTCGCGCGGCTGAAAAGTAAGCCGGTTAGTGTTTCCACTTCCTGACACATAACCAGATGGTCTTGCTCACAGTTGCTACACTGAAAAAGCACAGAGAGTAAACAAGATGAAAAAGCTCGGTCTGAATACAGACCGCTCTATCAAATGGACATGTGATGATTAAAAAAAAAAAAAATTGTAATGAATTACTTTGCATGTTACATTAAGTCTTAAAAACACGTGCAACATGTTTTACAATCAAAAGAATGAAAACAAAAAGAGAGAAGTCGAAGGGAACATCAGAAATCTGAAGCTAGAAGGGTAGAAATTAGATAAATGAGTGACTTAATGATTCATTTGTACAGTAAATTCTCAGGAGAAGGATTTAACACTCATTGAAGTGAAGATGAGATAAAGTGATGTGATATTTAACACTTTCTAAGGTCGTTATTGAGTATGTACATATAAAAAAAATAATTATTGAAAGAAATTGGGGCGTAAATCTCCCCATATGTTACTTCATGATGTTTTGTTTGCATATCCCACATTATGAAAACAATATATAAGAGGTAGAAAATATAAAAGAGACCCATAAAATCCTTTAAAACTGTGCATGTCCCACAGTATGAATAGAAAAAATACTAAAATGTAAAAAAAAACAAAAACCACACAGTCAGTTGTACTTTTATTGTACATTGTCTAAAACTCTGACTTTCTCATATTGTGTTTTTCTTTTGTAGCTTGATTTATTTTCAGTAATGATTTGATGTCTTAGATAATTTTCTCCACCCACACATGCAACTACGTCTGAACAGATTGTTTCAGAGTCTGAGGCGTCCAAAACATTCAAGCAATCGTTTGAATGCTCCCGTTTCATGCAAGCTGTGTTAATCTTAGTTGATCATATACAGAATGAAGGCAGACTGCACGTGAGAGCATGAACTTAAGCATGTTTCATGCAGGAGCTCAGTGAGTCGGTACGACAACATCAAAAACTGTAAAAAATTTGAAATCTTATAGTATTTTTTTGATTGAGGTCACATTACAAATATACTGTTTTATGTTCAGCAATACAATCACATGTTAAAATTCCCCCCAAAAAGGCTAACAGAAAAAAACTCATTAGAAAAAAAAGGATTAAAATGTGTTAAAATTGGAACTTTAGAGTTTTTCTTCACCTGGCAGACATAATTACAGGGAAAAGGTCAGTGAGCTGCCTCACAGACTGTAATTAAACAAATGTACAAAAATATTTTGTACATTTTAAACTCAGGCTCCTGTTATATAACATATAATATTTACCCTTTTTACTACTTATTAATTTCTTGTATTTTACATACTGTCTATAGTCATGCATAATTATAAAAATGCAGAGAACTGCTTGAATTAGTGTAATGTGACATTTTCATTAAATTTTCAAGAGAATTTATTCACTGGGTGCACATTTCAAGAGTTTTATAGGAATTACAAAAACCTCTCATAGCAACTTTTACTTGCAAAGTAATATATTTAAATAATCCGTATTTTAAAAAAAAAAGATGGAAGAAAGCCATGCCCAGTCTCACATAATGGAAAAAGTTTTAAAATCAATAACCATGTCGGCCCATCAAATCACATACCACAGACATTTTCAAACTTTTTTCAGACGAAAATGTCTGATATGTTTGTGAGACTGGAGTAATTTTCTGTAGTAATTGTTTGGTTTCCTATACCCTCCACCACATAAAAGAAAAACTATAAAGTTTAGGTTACAATTAAAGGTCATTATGGCACTATTTTAGTGGTGCGGCCCACTCAAGATGAAATGAGGTTATATGTGGCCCCTGAAATAAATGTGTTGGACACCCTCAAGCTATACAGCAGAAATAAAAGGAGGTAGCGCCACACAGTCACTGGAATCTAATTATAAGGGAATATTTCAACATGTGTCTTTTATCCATGAAAAAAGCCCCTTACTGCGGTTTTCATTCATATAGTGCCACGTTTAAATGCACATTGACAATCTGATGATGGCGTCTGAAGCAGGTGCACAACACAGGACTTTTGTTTGAATGTGGCTGCCACGGCAAACACAGGCTACAAAAGCTGTTTGGTGTTATTGGCTTCACTCGGTAAAAACACTGGCATGTACCAGTCCTGTCCAGATTCTGTGGTCTCCCTCCAACATGCAGAAACACACCTGGACCCGAATCTGGAAAAGCACACGAGCTGATTTTCAGGGCGCCGCTTGCTTGTAGATGCAGTCACGAGGAACCGGTTTGTGTCTTATTTCTCTCCGTCAAGAACCAATTAGTTCCGATGAAAGTCGGAGTGAAGCTCTAAAGCCCCTCGAACCTGCAATCTGAGTTTGTATCTGGCATCTGCAGAAGGAGACAGATATGACGGACATGAAAAGAGACGAGGTTCTCTATCTGACAGAGGCCCATTCCTCCCGAGTAGTTCTTACCCATTGCAAAGGCTTTCATCATTGATCCTCAAGAGTGCAATTTCCATCTGCTTCGAATATTTATGGTACCTAAAACAAGCTCGATTGCTTATGCACCTCCTCATCAAACAAGGGTTTTGCCTATCAGTGTCAGCGGCTTACTGGGATATAAACAGTCCTCGGTGAGGCCGCGGTTTGTGCCCAGGTGGTTGGCTGAGCAAAATGACAAACTGTTATTGTGATGCGACAGCTCTTTGGCATTAAGCTTATAAGGCTGCGGGGATCATCGCTGCATGCTAATGTTCCCGATAGGGACGACCGGAGCACTTCCAAGGTGACTGAAAAGACTGGTGTGATGTTGAATTAAAAGATAATTTGTTGCAGAGAACAGGTGTATCCATAAGCTCAGTTATTTATGTATATATAGCTCCTAGCCAGGGTACTGCCGGGCATGCCAGAGTGTTTTATTTAACAAAATTAATGCCCCCCCACCCCCCACCCCCGCCACCCATTCACCAAGTTAGCCTTCGTCAGTGAGTACCTTTAAATAACAGTCTGACAACACACAATGCAGACCTGGAAAATGGAATTGCAGGGTTTTATCAAACAAAATCATCTGAGATTTTCAGTGCAGCGTCGCAGAACCTCAGATAAAAAAGCACCAGCTCTACCTTTGTTCTCCCTTAAAATGGCTTCATCTTTTCTACTCAGAGAGATATGCTGTAATGCCGAGCTTTAAGGTTAAGAAGCGCCTGTTTTGTTTTGTTTTTTCAAACTTGGAAAGCTTTTCCTCACCACCGTCTCCTCATGCAGGATTTGTCACAGGCAATTCTCTCTATCTGGTACACAAAACAAATGTCATCATCCGCCAGCTATAGTTGAGCTACAGCACATAATGGATAGAGTGTGACTCAGTGGCTGTCAATTATAATGACTAACCCTTTACAGATGCAAGAATATTAAAATTATTGTGTTGCTGATGAGCAAGCACAGAACCTCTGCCTCTCCGCGTCTCTTAAGCCCGCAAAGCTCCAGAAGCCTATGTTAACACAGACAACAACACTCCAATATTTGTTTAATTTCAAATAACATTTTCCGGCTTGGCTCGTATTGTTACCTGCCACCTGTATATGTTTGTGCTGAGATCAGCGGGGCGACTGCACCGACTCTGCAACCGTGACCCGGGTGCAGACGTTCTGAGAGGCTGTTTATTCGATGTCAAATACGCCAATGTAAAAAATCTTTTACAAATAAATGAACAGGCGTCGGTGTCGTGCAGGGGTCTGCAACCCGTGGCTCCGGGGCCACATGCGGCGCTTTAGCCTCTCTGTAATGGGTCAGTGTAAATTTGACAACATTATGCGTGAATAAACAGCTTTATGTATTATTATTTATCATGAGCAACTGTGACACTGGAAACCCAAAACCTTCGTTGCATTTTGGTTGTCCGTTTATACCACAACGCTGCTCAGAGCTACTAGAACACACAACTTTCTAACAAGGTGTCGCCCTGTAAATGGGGCCTAAACAAGGGTTGCGCCTCACTGTGTCACAAGTTTAAAGGAGCACCAATAATTAAGGTAACCACAGATGTATTAATCCAAATAAGCAATTAAGTCTTGGAGGTAAATAACAGGTTTCATTCCTAGAGGCATACTTACAGACGTACTTACTTATGAACGTTTGTGTTTGTGTATAGTTTAATTACATCCATGCTTTGTGCATTATTTTGAAGTTCAAACATACTTTGTATACATTTTATATGGTGGAAAGAGAGAAAACCCTTTATTTTTGGAACATATGTTGTTTCTTCTTTAAATCCAAAATTCCCAAATTGCCCAAAATTGTGAATGTGTGGTTTCTTTCTGTGACGGACGCTGGTTTGTTCAGGATGCCTTCACCTGTCCTGCTCCAGGATCCCTCGTAATGCCTGTTAACTCACACTGATTTCCGTTCTCATGGGTTCTGCAGGTGAGCCACTGCAGCGTGGGAGAGATCCGAAGCACACAGGAGTCTTTACAGGAAGGTTCTGCATGCATTCGATCAAAGCTGCTCCAGAGTTGGAAGTGTTGGTGGAGCAAATTTTCAAATATACCATCATCAACTTAATCCAGCATTAAAGCAAAAACAAATCTGAATATCTTCAAAAAAACATTAAAGAAAGATTGGCAGGACAGAGGAAGAGTAAAATAGTAGATAAAACTGGTGGAGGGGCCAGCAGAGGAAGTACCTCTGAGAACAATAACAGCAATAACAACTGATTTGCGTCTCCTTGTCAAACCTGAAATCCAGACGCAATCATAGATATCATGATTGCACAACCAGCATCCCATTAGTATGCTCCACATGCGTGAGACATCAAGTTTGCACTACGAGCAAGTTGACCAAAATAAGTACAGACGCATGAATGAAAACAAGAACTCTCGCAGTCGGTAAATCATTTTGGTGTCGCATCAGGAGCAAAAACTGCAGGACGGACCAAACCGCTCCCCAATTTGAAGATAACACAGATTCCTTTTAAACAAAATTAGTGAGAAAAGCCCAACACTTACAAATCTTCTGCCTAATCACCTCTCGCCAGCAACACGCGAGACAGCAAAAACACACACAGAGCACACCAAGTATAATGAAGCAGGCTGAACACAAAACCCAAAATAATTAGCCAATTAAAGGTGTGAAGCAACAAAGAGGAGGCAGAGTGAGCAAAGTCTCAAGGTCAAACACATTTAAATGCAAATTTAAATAACCGATCAGCGAGGAGGTTGTGTGGTTTAATGACCACATACAAATGAAACATCTGCCTCCTTACAGGGATGCACTTACATTGTGAAGTAAATTAGCTAATTGCCTAGATGCACTTTACAGTGCAATTAACAAACATCAAAAAGTGATATTCGCTTAAAAAAAAAGGGGGGGGGGACGACCAAAAAAAGCCAGTTGAATGATGATGAACACAGTTCAGGCTTCTGCAGAAGAATCCTGAGAGGAGAAGAAAACAACAGCTATGGCTGCACTGTACCTCCATGTTGGGTTGATGGATAGCATGTGCCAACACATCGCATTTATTGATAAGTGATTTTTCAGACGAGGCGCCACGCACTCGCTGGCAGGACAAGGCAAAGTGGAGGAAAACCACATTTGAAATGCCGGGGGTGTAGAAACATGGATAATAGGATCGATACAGCTAAAACCAGGCTGCACAATTTCTTTGTGTCAAACATGTTAAAGGCTTTTTGAGAACGGGCCCGTCAGAAATACAGGAAGCACAAACCACTGGCGGACACATTAATCTCACAGCGGCAGCGCTGAATCATCTGGAAATTGAGATTAATCAGACGCAGGTAATGAAGGAAAAGCCAGATGATACAACTCCTGTAACTTTAATCCGCCTCTGACACAAACAACGTTCACTTTCAGTCAAAGTAAACTTGATCCTTGATGATGTGTTCTCACTTGAGTGTATCACCCATTATTTTCTGCCTCCACTGTGAAGAACTCCTAAATGAATTTCATAGCGCCGCGTACACACACACACACACACACACACACACACACACACACACACACACACACACACACACACACACACACACACACACACACACACACACACTGTCTGCACTCAAGTGTGAATTCCTCAGATTTAATTAGAAGCTAATTTTGAGTCATTATACAACTGCAAACAATATGGAAATGAGCTCACAGGTTCCTGACAGTTCAGTTGACTTTGACCAGAAAGAAGCATGACGGATTGAAGAGAAGAAGAAAAACATTGCGTTTATTAGCATCTAGTTTACTCTCCAATTATTTGATAGCTGAACGAGGGCATCGCGAGTCAAGTGTGGGGGCTCCACTGTGGAGACTTGTATCTTCTGCATTAAAACAGCAGACGATTTCCTTAAAATGTCTTATATGTAACCGCTGAATCACGTCCCCATTATTGTTTATTCATGACTTTTTTTTTTTTTTACGACAGTTTTTACCATTTACAGTGAGATATTCAAATAAGTTTGTGTTTATTTGGCAAATCCCTGCTGGTGAGTCACTGTTTCTTTTGAAAATTGTGGAAAACTCCCAATACACACCACTGTTTAATATTAAGAAGCAATGTGAAAAGTTTTCTCAAAAAAAAAACAACATACGAGTTGAAACTTTGCAGCCTAGAGAGCATATCTGTCAACATTTTGTATAATCACAATCACTTTTCCCCGCTGCATGGTACACAGCTTTGAAATCCCTCCTGGACTGTCGGTGCACGATGTGCAGCAAGAGCTCTGCAGGAGTACAGCTGCTGCCTCCTCTGCTGGGAAACGTCAGGAGCCGTACAGTCCGGGCTCTTTGTGCAGGATGTTCAGCACATTCAACACAGAACATCCCTCCAATCAGAATCATATTACTAAATATTTAATGAGATATCTGCTGCAGTCAATGAATGCTTGAAGACATGAGTCGGCTCTTTATGTCGTCCTTGGAGATGCTCTCCCAGACCCTCGCTGTGGACACTTTCTGCTCTGGCCTGTTGTGAAGTCTCTTGGTGTGTACTTCAAAATGTGGAAAAATCTGATGATTCGCACCGCTCACAAACTTTCTGTTTCGGTATCTCGTGTTTATTTTTCTCCAATAACTAGAAATGCCTAGAAAAAAGGACATTTGTGTTAACTTGATTATTTCTTTATTGGAATAATGTCTCATACTGTTGGGAAGCTTGTGTATTTCCCTTGACGAATGACTGAAAATGTGGTGCGAAATAGTCTCAGAGTCATTGCAAACTGGTTTTCAATAAATCCGAAATAAAAAGTACAAAAAAATGACAAATGAGCCGTCGGCATGTCAGTCCGGTTTTCATCCAGCAGGTTCTGCACTCACGATATTCATTAATTCTCAATTGTCTTGCATAAATGTCATGCAACTACTGCGTGTGCAAGTGACGGAAAATCTTTTTCTGGAGAATTCTGGTGGAGTGAATGTGAAATGTGCAAACTCCGGGTGAATTTTGACAATAATGTTCTATGTATTTTGTTATCTCCAGCAAGTTGTCAATTGGTTTTATGGAAAATGGATTTGTGGGATGATGATTCAAGACACAGTGTCCAAAGTGTCCGAGGTTGTCCAAGGTCAAGGCCTCGGTCAGCATCATCAAGGACAATATAAAGGGGCTATAGCAGATGTGTACAACTTGCTGCCATATACAACCACTTTGTGAGCACATTTCTAAAAATCAATGAAAATCTGGTTTGCATGTTGATTTAATGATCTTAACTTGCAGACAGTTAGAGCTTTATGTTAAATGTGCACGCTGCGATTGTAATATGTCTTACTTGTAGAAAATGCTGAGTCACAATTTGTCCCTCCGGTACTGAAGGGAAGGTTTTTTGTTTTTTTTTAAAAACCGCCAAGCAAATTGTTACAATTTCAAAGAAAATATAGAATATTTGGTTTAAGAGTAGTGAAAATTTAGACTTTTTCATCACATATACTTTCGCCATAACAAAAGAAAAGGTTATTATAGCAATATTTTCCGGGACCGGCCCACTCAAAATGAAACTGGGCCGTATGTGAACCCTTAACTAAAATGTGTCTGACAGCCCTGATCTACAGGTTGTGTGTCCAACATGTCAGGCACTCGTTTACTGCTCGGGTTCTGCCGTTGTTATAACAAAGACACATTCGTCTAAGCTTTTTGCGATACCTTGATATCGTCAGATCTCTATTTTTCTTGCCTTCATTTGCACGGCCACCTCCTGCAAGGTGAATAATAACATGCACAACATGCAGTCCTTCCTGTGCGGCTTTAATTATGCATTTTAACCTGCATCTCTTCATTCAAAGTCAAGCAGGACTTGTGACTGCTTCTACACTTAACTCTGCGCTCTCTGATTTGATGTTTATTACCCTGCCATAACATCGTGTTTAGAGACATGAAAACTTTCCTTTTAATTTAACGCTGTCAGTCATCATCAGAGCTAAAGTTGTTTGATTACATTATATGATATGTATAATGCACGGTAAGATGTGGAAATAACTCCATTTACATTGAATCTAAATGCTAATGAGACCTAATTTGCCCTGCACTTTTGTTTTAACGCAACACGTCTACAAAGCTTCCGGCACAGACTTAAAGTACTTAGTCCACTTTGATTTTTCACTTCAAACATTAAAGGCCTGCTGCTGGAAAAATATTTAAGCAAGTAGGAGGAAGTAGGGATTTGATATTAAAAGTAATTCTCAAATGATATCAGCTCATCTTAAAGTTTATGCCCAAAAACTATGAAAGAAACACTATTTCTCTGTTGGGTTTCATGAGAGAAATCCATGATCAGCTACATAATCATCCATCGGTAATTGAGGCGAAGTTTAATGAATCAAGTTTAGTATTTTCCCTCTCAGTCTGATCGATCTGTTTCTGCATAAACTAAATAGAGTCCGCAGCAACGCTGTGCAACGCTGTGCAATGCTGTGCACAGTCCATCTGTAGCAGCACTACTGCAACAATATTACTGGGAGTGGAGTGGTGGAAAATTTAATTTTGTGCACCCCTGAATTTGCAGACTTGCTGCATAGTGACTCTCTGATCCAACTGGAACTAGAGTTAAAAGAAATTATTAAAAAAATCAGAATGGAAAATATTTGGAGAATGAGCAAGACAGCTTGGAAAATAGTTGTTTGTGTGCTTTACGGGGAAAAGTGCATCATCCCAGTTCGCCCCTCTTCACGTTTCTTTACTTTACTAGTATAAATAGGAAGAATGACTTTAACTCCTCACATGAAAACACACTATTGTTTAGACGTCAACAGATGAGAACTCGCCATAGAGATGTAATAACACAGATAACTCTACTTACTTCCGTCCATCCGTCTTCCAAATGTCCTCGGATTGTTCAGTCAGCTCAGTCAGTGCCACTTGAAGAGGATCATTTCTCAGCTACTTAAAAGTTGAAAAACTTTGAGGTTTCATCTCGGGTTTTTTTTTTCAGCTCAATTACCTGACTGGGTTTTAACTGATTTGTTTAAACTCTAGTTCCAGTTGGATCAGAGAGTCACTACGCATCAAGTTTGCAAACAACATGCTGCTTCTGAGCACAAATTAGAAATTCTGATTTGTGTCATTTTGTAATGATTAAGTCATGAGTGCAATTTGTATTTGGTCGGTGTGAACTAAGATATGAGTGTAGATCTCCACGACACCGAAAATGTTCAAAAGAAGCATTATGAATCATCAAAGAGAAAAATGTATTATTACTTATCTTACTTGAGTACATCACAAAAGTCAACCACTACTTTCCTACTCAAGTAAAGGAGTTGAATCAGTCCTAGTTTTACTAACATCTCTTTTTTTTAAAAGTAGTATTTGTACTTTTGCGCACTGGAAGCAGCAATAAATGATAATTGATGCATTTTCCTTTTGTGATGCGTCAACATTACAATGACACGCAGCTGAAAACGCTCATTTTCCAACTTTCACATTCACAACATGAGCTTGTCCAGTTTTCGATCTTTATATTTTGCTCCATATTTCCGGTGTTTTCTCGTAGTTTTGGCCAGCAGCTGTCCACTTCCTCGATTTCGAGAGCCCAAATTAAAACTGTTGGCTTAGCTATCTGCCAACATTGAAAAGTATGAAAAATAAATATTTTCTATCCGAGAAACGGCGATTTAAAATACAGTGACGTTCGCTAAAGAAGTCTGATAATTTTCAAACGTTCCTCGAGTCGTAATCAGAAGAAGTCTATACTGCACCTGCAAATTAATAGTGAGAGATTAGGCCAATTCTCTGAGCGCAGAAACCCAATAGGAGTCACAGCTTCCTGATACTAGAAGCCTAATTAACACTTTAGAGCTAAGTCAGACCCCATACGTCTGGAATTCAGCTCGGCTCAAAGACACGTAATTGTCAGTAGAAATAATACATAATTACCTGTCTAGTTTTTTCATTATTTTTTTTAAACGTCCTTCACTTGGAATATTGAAGGCACTTTGTTCAAACAACCTTCGGCTCGGTTCTGCGCAGGCTCACAGCGAACGCGGCATAATGGAGACAAACTTACAGTGAGGGAAAATAAAAGCAGCGATCTATCTGAGTTTGAATCCATTAAGCTTTTAACCTTGCAAGGATAAGTGTGTTTAGATGAAAGCTGAACTTGTTGAAGAAGTAAAAAGAGTAGTTAGTTTCTCAAGTTCCCTGAATTGTTCATAAATCCACATCCCATATTCAGCTCTCTGATGTCAGACTGACTGATTTCCAGCTCTGTGAAGCAGCTGCCATGTCCTTAATTGCAGGATATGTCACAATTCACAGGATATTTATCTTTTGTAATGAGAGTCTCACCACCCCGAATTGTCATAAAAAAAAAAAGATAATCTATCTGAACTGAAGTGATTCTTACATGAAAAATGCACAGGAGATGTGTTGTTGTAAAGACGGGAGATTAGATGGGATTGATAAACTCGTCGTCTCCTGTGACTCTTCCTTTTATCTGGAGAAGTGCTCTTCATTGCTGAGTTCGTGTGCCACAAGAGGATTATTTGGAAATTTGCGTTGGGTTATCTTGTTTCGCACATTTAACGAGCTGGCGAGGCGTGCAGAGGTGAGCACACATAGGTAAGATGGATTATAAACTGTGAATATACTTGGAAGCCTCGGAAGCCAAAAAGAGAAAAACCTGTAAAATTCGGCGGAACAATATTTACTAAAAACAGCTTTATGTGGCAAGGAAGGGATTTTGCAAGATTCATTTATGAAGCTGAAGCGTCTTCTGTCACCTCAATACAGTGGAGGTTAAACAGATTTTGTTTGTACTTCTCAAAACACTGAGAGCGTGGAAACCCTGTCCCAGACAGGTTAGGACGGAGTGTAAAACAGGATGCAGCCATTTACAAATGGCATAAAGCCTGATTTCATTCTCATTGTGACACTGACGTCATGTGAAATGTGGATATTTCACAAGAATTTGCAGATTATTTACAGTCCTGACAGCTCAGCAGATTCCCCCCCAAAAAAGCTGGGGCAGGGCCGTGCTTTGCTACCGTGTAGTCTCAGGGTCCCGTGGATGACGTCACGGAGAATTCAGTCGTTCCTTATCATGGCCGCCACTTCAACAATTCCTGGGTTAAGGAGAAGTGGATAGGAAAAGCGATAGGAGGGACTATTAGGACAAGGGTGTCAAACTTCAGGCCCGTGAAACAAACCCGGCCTGCAAGAGGCTCCAATCTGGCCTGTAAACATTTCAAAGACAACATTGATTTTTATTTTTTTTTTAAAGCAATTTCTTAAGAGTAACCGACAACACTGAGATTTGAGCTGAGATATCGGCGATGCTGCCATGAGAGCCAGCGACCTCGTTGCTATAAAACCAGGCTCAAAGCTGTGCTGTCAGGATGAGTTTCTAAAACATACATGAAGTGGCAGCGATAGGAGAAGTTTTTTGGACATTTGACTATATTTTGCACCAGATTGTAATCATTTTTCTGTAGTAATTCTTTGGTTTTGTGAAAATATAGACATTTTCTTTAGGTATACTTTGCGCCAAAACAAAGAAAAACTTTACAGTTCAAATTTAAAGGTTATTATAGCAATATTTTACAGGTTCGGCCCACTCAAGGATGAAATTGGGCTCTGAACTAAAACGTGCGTTTCGCATTTCATTCCAGAAATTTTTGCATTTACAAAAAAACGGGAAAAAAACAATGTTCATACACACAAAACTGGAAGAAAAGCTGACAATGATGTAATTCGTTGATGCTGTAGTTTTTGAAATGAAACCACACACACATTTCCCACTTCAGTCGGATGCTTTCGGTGTGAAACACTTGAAATATCCCTCAAATCTTCATTTACAGTCTGCAACTGTCAGCCTCATTGTTTGCTACAGTTTATTCCATTAGTTTGATTAATCTCTATGACATTTACATTACCCACACTTCCTCAAATGCATGTTTCTTACTAGCGTGACCTCCAGAGTTCCTTTAATCATGCTCTAAAATAAACCATACTGGAAAAACGAGTTCTAACCCTGGATTTCCTCCAACAGTAATTATTTTGTGTGCTGCAGGGGTCTGGAGTGGTGAACGCTCGAGAGTAAAAAATGAGAACAAAACTGGTTTTCTGAGTTTGCATGTTTTCCCATTACAGGCGTGAGTTGTCTCACACCAAAAAACATGTCATTTAAGGTTAACTGGAACTCGAGCATGTGTATTTATGGATGTGAGTGTGTTTTCTTGTGTCTGTCACTGTGTGTTTGTCCTGTGATGGACTGCTGATTGGTGATTTTTGTGTTACTCTAATTTTGAGTGTTTAAGCACAAAGTATTGGATTGTTACGCATCTTTCCCTCTGTCTGTTTGAATTACTCCGCCAATATCCAGTCATGTTACTGGACTGTTGAGATGCATTACCAGCATCAAATCCAGGAAGGGTTTCCATTTTCCAAAACAGCTTCCTTTCTGCATCATATATCGTGTCTATTGTGAATAAAATGTGGGTGTATGAAAATTGTAAATAGTTTCCTCTTGGCTTATTCGCATGTGAGACATCTTTCCAACCTTTTTGGTAGAGGGGGTCGCATTGTGACAGCTATAGTTCAAATATGTGAAATCCTGTGGAGTTTCTTTCTGGACCAAAAAGTCCACTGACTCTTCCAGGATGTAAATCCTCTATAAATACAATATATATTCATTAAAGGCCGGTATTGTGGTTCAAGACGATGCAGCACAGAAGAGGCAACGAGATTTCTAAAGACTTGCGATCATTTAGGAAAAAGAGAAGGAATAGCAGCCACGTACAGTAGAAATGTGGAATACTCTCATCTGAATTCAGCGCTTGGCAAATCTGCTCATGAGAGAATACGTTCAATACAGTGAATAAAAGCCTTGAAGCTCCACGGGCAGCAGTTACCTAATTCTGATTCATGAACAGAAGGTCAGCGGTTCAAATCCAGGTATCGTCTGGGAAAATCAGCCTAATGATTACCATAAAACTGCCCTTAAGCAAGGCACATAACCTTCAGCCGCGATTGGGAGGAGATGACTGGAGCTGCTCAGGGTGTGAATGAGAGGTATGATGAAACTGTGTGACGGGCGATCCCAGCATGAATACATCTAGAAAAAAACTCAAACTAAACTGGCCTGCTTGGAGCAAACCACATCAGCACCAGCGTACCTGAGCTAAAAGGTTTAAAGACGTGAGATGCTAATGTCAGCAGAGTGAAGCTGCAAACGATCAGACAGAACCCGGGAGAATTCTCAGAGAAGAGAGCTGGATGCAAGTTCATTTGGGATTATAAGAGGAACAGCATCATTGTGAACGATTTCATCATTTCACTTATTCTATTTTCCAACCCCCCCCCCCCCCCCCCCCGAACTTTTTGTTTTTGTGCATTTTATAATAATATCGCGGAGCGCGACATCTCATGCAGACAGGAGGCTTCCATTCATGAGGTTTGAGTGCTCTAGACCAGGATTCATACAGCCTGATTTCATCTCTAGTGGACCGGACTGATAAAATAGTGTCATAATAACATTCAAATTTAGACTTTGGAGTTTTTCTTTGGTATAGTGCAGAGTGGACTACAATCTCAAAAATAAATCCAATTTTAATGAAACTTTCTGGAGAAAAATATATTAAAAAGTAAAAAAAAAAACAACCTTCTCCTATAGCTGTTGCGTTATGAATGTTTTTACACCCCATGTGTCAAACATGTGTCAGATTGTGAAAATTATTCGGGTGAGTTTCGTCTCATAGTGTATTGACAAGATGTGACATCAACAATATTTGAAGAGGTTATCAGAAGAGATGTCGCTGTTATTGTAATGAGAGTCATTTCCTCAGCTGGATCCCCGCCACTTTCATCTGCTGACTTTATTATGAGATATTTCTTTGTGTTGGACCTATGTTGGGTCTTACAATCATTTCTAAATTTGTTTCATATTGCGTTTTGCCAAATTCAGATTTATTTGCTGCTACGTTCCAATGAGTTACATGATTTCCTCCACCATCACGTCTAACTCCTTGGTATCACGTTTGATTTTGTGCTTGTGGGAGTTCAGCTCTCCGTCCAATCACTCAACGGAGAAAACAATCAAACACACAGAGAATTGACGCCAATTCCAGCAGATCGCTCTCTCACAATGCATGAAACTGTTAGTTTGCATGCCATGCCATCCAGTATTATTCTTGGTTTGCCACGTGCGAACAGCATGCAAAATGAAAGTGCAATCTATTTGCAATTTAGTAAACGGCACAACAAATGAGGTTGTAAGTGATAAAGCTCGAGTTGAACTTAGTGAATGAATGAGTCACACCGTGCTGACAGATGAGCAAAGGTGTCATAGCAACACAACCATGTTCACACTATTAACACCATATGAAGGGCAGGAAATCAAAAGAAATACACAAGCTACTTCTGTAAGTAACTCAGCGACTCAGTTTAATAGAGTTACAATAGGAACTATTTGGTGCTCATTTTTAGCACCCTTGTCCAACACTGACCATGATGAGGTAACTTCCATGTCTTTAACTCGATCTCTTTACCAAACATACAGGAAGGAATTGAACCAGTAAACTGCTTGGAGCAACGAGCTGAGTAAGAGAGGAAAGAATAAGAGGGTTTTGTTCAGTCATCTCATGCATTATTATTGCAAGACATAAGAAAACAAAGTATATCAAGCAGAACCAGAAAACATCCTGTATGCTTTCTATTGTGAGAAGTGTGAGTCACAGTTGTTAGCAGATGCCAAAGCTCTGCCTGAAGAGAGCGTGATTTCCCTCAACTGCCTTTTATCACTGCACCTTCCTGTAGCGCGCGCGCACGCACACACACACACACACACACACACACACACACACACACACACACACACACACACACACACACACACACACACACACACACACACACACACACACACACACACACACACACACACACACACACACAGATAATTATTCCATCATCACCTGCGTTTACAACCAGGGCTTAGGTGTAAAAGTCATCCAGAGTGCTGATTACCTGCTGATCTGTAGGTCTTTACTTGACTTTAGAGCAGCAGTAGGAAGCAGTAGGAAGCTTCACACCGTGGTCTTCCCAGGTGGAAGCAGCAGATAGCCTGTCCAATTTCCAAGGGAAGTTTCAAGGTTTTTCATTATCTGAATGTGACGTCAGTAAAAGGCAAATGAATCACAAGTTGAAAGAGGAAAACGTTGGCTGGATTGACTTCATGTTCTTGAAGAACATTTTGATTTATTGCATCTTTGACAAGTCTCTGGGTTATTTGGTAGGGGTGCACCGATGCCAAATACCAATATTGGGTCTGATACTGCATGGAGTATTCGTACTCGGAAAAGATCCCTGATACAAGCCGGCGATTATTACGTGACGTCTCCCGCCAGCAACATAAGCAGCAGGTAGACGAGTGAGCACGAGCGCTGTCCGCGGTTTGGAGGTTCTTTAATATTAATGACAATGACAAATGCAAGACAGACTGTAAATTATGTTCGGGCAAAATATCAAGAGGAGGCGGAAGATAGTTCGTACAACAACCAGCAACTTCATCACCAGAGACACTTGGACCAGCAGAGTTAGCTCCATGTCGCTCAATAGTTTAACTGCTCAGTGGATCAGGAGGATTTTACTCCAAACTGCTATATGCTACATGATCAAGTGTTTCAGGGTACACACACCAGCTATGCTACATGCTAAACATGACTGAAGTATGACTGATACACTCATTAACAGTGAGCTGGAGCATTCACAGCTGTTGGGGATCGCGTCGACTCTGAGGCTGTGCGTAGGTGGTCCATGGCAACGCGAAGCCTTCCTGTATCATTTGCATATGGAGTAAAAAGTAGGCTTAAAGGGATTTAATAAATACTCGTATTGGTACTCGGCATCAGCAAATACCTAAAGGATAGAACTGGTACTTGTACTCCTTTAAAAAAGTGGTATTGGCGATCCCTAGTTATTGGACAAACTAAAAAAAAGGATATTTTAGGTGATCAGGAACAAGACAAGAGTCATGTGTGGGTTCAGCCTCATTTCCTGACGAGCACAGAGGTTGAATGTAAGCAATATGCTTCACTGTGAGCGTATTTTAGCTCGGCGACGGGTTGCCGGGCTCCGCCGGGCTCCGCCGGGCTCCGCCGGGCTCCGCCGGGCTCCGCCGGGCTCCGCCGGGCTCCGCCGGGCTCTTGTAATTGTGCTGAGTGTCAGAGGGGACGGGATGCGGCCTCACAGTAGACGTCTATAGACAGATGGACTGAGGATCTGCATAGACATCCTGATGGGGACAGGCCATAATACCTCACACCACGCTGGCCCCACAACAAAGGAGCCTTCCACAGAGCAATAATCTGATGTTCTGCCCAACAAGCTGTTACTGAAGCCATTCAAACGGCAACAGGCTTAGAGCGCGACGCACAGCGAAGGGCTGTAAAATTAATATACAAACCACCTGACGCAAGCAAAAGCTGACAACTATTAAGAAGGCATGACAAAACTTGTTTCTCTGAAGATGACTCCACTGAAGCTCGGGCCGTTTTGGGACCCTCTCTCACCTCGTGCGTCCGGCCAAATTAACATGCAAGGTCTGCCAATGTCTTGGATCCACAACCTTAAAGGTATGGCAGTTAGTCGATGCAAAATACTGAATAATTTATGGGAGGACAAATAAATTCCAGGCAACAACACAACGTCCGACTCTGGGGCCGATTGGTTATTAACGTGAAGTTGGTCAGGAAACTTTGGGCCGTTAAAAAGGGCAATGGCTGAATATCTTACTCCGTGAATTACAATGGGGGCTCGCCCGTGCATACAGAGGCCAAATCAATGCGTGGCAGGTAATGGATTTGAGCAGCAGTGGGAAGTAAATTAAACATATTACGAATGCCAGGATGTAATTTGGTATTTCTTTTATTTCGTTTGGCCCCGCATTTATCATGGGGGACTGATAGACACATTTAATTTGACATTTCCTCGAAAGTGCGGATCTCATGAACTTCGTAGCTTTTGCACCAGCGACACTCCTGCGTGGATCTGTGTGATCACAATCTGCAGGCGGCTCGTTTTACCGGCTGGCAATCACTCGAAGACATCCGAGTCGGGAGGAGTCAGATTATATGACCGACAATCTGGTTTTCATTTACGAAATGCAACCTTCCTTTAGGTTTCCATGTCAATGGTGTACGCATAGAAAACTGTCTTATGCAAACTGTGCATCAGTGTAAATATAGAATCAAGTCAATGCAGGTATTATTTTTTCCTATATATTTGCTGTCTTTGTTTTCGTAACTTTAGTTATTTAGTACACACAGAGAGCACTCTAACAATGGCCACTCTACTACCCCCAGTTTGTATTAGAAATACAGTTTTCATCCACTAATTATTTCCAGTCACTTCATTTTGATGTTACTTTTTGGCTGTTAAGACATTTTGCACATCCTGCAAAGGTCACTGAAATGGCATAATGTCACTTTTTTTTCCTGATTCGGCTTTTAACGTGTGTGTGGAGTTCAAATTTGTGAACAATTAATGGAAAAGAAAACAGCAACAGCAAACACACACCATTCATTATTAATTTGCTAATTTGCATTATAATGTATATTATAGTGAATTTACCATGGGAGTCGTTGATGTATTGTTTTCTGTGTATATAGTTCATATTTTTCAGTAAATAATAATCACGTTGCTGCTGTATTTGTGAACCTGGCATCAGGGCCTCTGACATGTGGAGGATGGATCATTTGAACTGAAATTAAATTGCTTAGGTTGCACTCAATTAGAAGCAAAAATACTGTTGAGTGCAAAAAAATACTCAATCCAAGGAACAAATAATTATTTCTACTCACATTATTAGTTAGTCTTTATCCATATTCTGTTGCATTGTTTATAACAGGCAGCTTAATTCAATTGAATAAAACATCTAAGTTTAAAGCACATTTCAATGGAAACAATGGTGTTTACACAAATTACACCAAGAGTATTTGTACATCTAGAACAAACGCACTTTACTTAAAGTTCCTCATACGGTGCAATCCGATCTCAAGTGGGCCGGACCAGTAAACAATTACATGATAATATATCAATAAATCAAACTCAAAATCTATGTCTTTGTTTTAGTGCAGCAAAGTATTAATATATATCAATAAGAAGTCCACATTTAATGAGCTATCATTTTAAAACCTGAAATTTGAATAAAAGAACTGCAAATTCAACAGAACCGTGCGTCAGTTCACCGTTTGCTTTACAACTTACTTTTTTTTCTTTTTTTTTTAACTTGCATATCACAGTGGATTTTTATTACACAATTTACATCCTCAAAGGCAGAAAATATTTGGCCACTGAAACTCAAAAATATAGTAGACTAGTTCATATTATGGTCAGAATAACTTGTAAAATCTAAATCGTATCTTTGTAGTAATGCTTATCGCCTGAAGGATTCACCACATAATACAAACTAGAGTGGAAAGAAAATAAGTTGCACCTCTGGTGGTTAAATAAGTATAATGCAGTCAATGTCATCCTTTCTCACAGCTGGCACATTTCATCTTGTGGGCCTGATTGGACTCTGGCGGGCCGGTTCCAGGACGCAGGAAGTACATTTGACACTCCTGATCTAGAACAAGAATTTTCTCTATTAAAATAATTCACTTATCGGTTACAAAAATACAAATCAAAGAGTTTGAATTCAAGTCCAGGGAGTATTCAGTAGTGGCTCATGCTTTTGAAAGTAACCCTAAAACACTCCAAGCAACTAAAAATACTGCCGAATTACCCTAACATGAGCATTTGTCATTTGTCGCTTTCGTTCTTGCATGCAACACAATTATTTACACAAATCTGCCAACAGGTCTGATCTCAAAGCAACAGTTCAAAGCTGCATCACAAAGTACAAGCCGTGATTGATGATGATCAGAAAGCAGGTTCGGTCGGATAGAATCAAACTCAGGAGGATGTCGCCTTCAGAAACGGCTCCCGCATACAGCAGCAACTCGTGTTCGTCTTCAAAAACAATTACCAGATGCCTTTAAGGGGACTTTCACTTGAGGCGCCTCCTTGCCATCTGCTGCCTCGTGGCTTTGACATTAATGCCTACTGTGAGAACGCTGAACCGCCGCACACACAGCATTTCACCCACAGCTATGACACAATTACACTGAAGGTAAGGATGGGAATGGATTCGGCTCATGTAAAAGCGCAATCTTTACAGAAATAAAGAAAAAAATTCATCTTCGTAAATGGTGAAAATTAGAAACACTTTTGGCTTCTCTGAGGTCAGCTGACATCGTTCACGCTTCCAGCCGATGTGCAATTAATTGAAAACGGCTTGATATTCCTTTGTTAAACGGAGATACGTTTGGTATTTAATACCTCTACAGTGTAAAGCTGCGCATTAATTCCAGCAATGTCCTTCTGTAAGAATCTGTATTACAGAGACATACAGAAAGAATCTCAATTCAAATGACTGGTGGAGCAGAAAGTGTTCCCTCTGTGATAAGCTCTTTGGAATAGCGGAGTGACAGATATCCGCAGCATGTGCCTTCCCTGCAGGCTCCTTCACAAACACACACACACACACACACACATGCACACTCACACACACATACAATCACCAGCTCCTCTCCGACAACTGCAAAACAGGACAGCAGTTATTCAATACTGAAGACACTGCTGCTCCACAATTACCTTATGTTGCACTGAATGCAACGGTAAAATTGGAAAATAGGTCACACCATGAAATTAGCACTTTCAAACAAGAAAGTGTAATGTGCTCTGCTTCCCGGAGTGTCATCAGTCATTATCCAGTTTTCTGTAAAGGGAATCGAAAATATATGTCTGTCTTAACAGCCGTGGAGTGCATTAAGTGTGGGCCTTTCTTTGTTAATGCACTTCTCTTTCTTTTCTGACGCATTCATAGCTGTAATGTTTTCTAAAAAGGCGGTGTCGCTACAGATGAAACAAAAATCCACTGTTTTATTATCTGGCATGTAACGACGGTGACTCGGTTATATAGTTATGCACCTAATCCAGTCTGTGAGAGCCGATTCCAGAGTTGAAAAGTCCTGATTTGAAACGTTTGCTTCAGGGATTACATTACAATACAACTCAGAGGCTGAAATAAAAAAGTCATTGAGGAGCTTTCACTTCTTTTTTTCCTCTGTCCTCTCATCAGAGTGTGAATTGTATTACAACCAAAAGAGGTGTAATGTAAATGAATGGCCATGGTTGTAAAAAATGAAGCTGCAGGTCCTAATTTTGGGAAAAAACAAAACATGACTTGTGTTGTTCAGACTGTGATGAAAAAAACAACATAGTAATGTAATTGCTCAGTGGTTTATAACTGATTAAATGAATGGTGGATAAATCTAATCCCACACTGCATTAACAACAATAATTTAACAAAGGGGAGGATATGCAGTGACCAAAGCGGAGGGTACATCCGTTTGAGTTTTTAGCACATTTCAATACACCTATTTATAATCCATCCAATAATACATAAAAAAAAATCCTCCAGTTTTGACCCGATGACTTATTTCTACTGCAACATGAGTCTGCTGTCCTCCTGTGTGTTTAAGTGGTCTCATTCTACAGACTGCGGCTTGGTAAAATAATAGATATACTCATAAAATATGGTAATAATTTCGACCAAGCAACGTCTTCTGAAAGGAATAAACCAACAAATGGCAAAGTGCACGCAGTCTGAAAATGTGCACAAATATTTCAGAGCTTTGGAAGCTCTCAGTCGCTGCGGAAGGACAAAAAACCGAAATGCCAGGGTCCACAGATGCCACCCGAGTACAGAGCGCCAACATGCACAGCGGAGTGGAGAAATGAATGTGGAAGTGCCTTAAGATGCAGAGCCCTGATGGCTGCGAGACGCTGGCTCGGAATAAAAAAAACATTCTGAAGCAAGTGGGAAAACTTCCAACTCGTCTCTGGAGACACAAAGTCAACCACATTCTCTTGTCCCTTCCTTGTTTGTTGGTTGTTCAAAAGTTTGGCTCTAAAATAACTGCTTCTTCTAATGCGGCTCCTTCCTTTGTGTACAAACAATATTAATGTACAAAGAGTATTATGTGTGCGGACGTGTGTCTCCTGCTATTACGTTGAGCCGCGGAGCTTGGCTGCTTTACCTCAGCAACCCTCTGCAGCTGTTTATTTTTAATGGCATTGAGAGATTGTGTGAAATCAGTTCAAGGCAAAGAAACATAACAATTTCTGAATAATTGCGTGAATGTCTTTTGTGAAATGTGAAAATAGCTTCAAACAAGACCGGGGGGGGGAGAAAAATAATAAAATAAATCATCTTTCCGTCTTGCTTCTCCACTTTATCTTGAGCAGGGTCAGAGCCGACACATGGCCAAAGCCAGCAGCTTTAGACTGGGAACGTTCTTGATGTTTACAGTTATTTTTATCTATTCATAAATCTTTTATAACACTTCATTCCACTTTGGGTTGCCGGGGAGTTGAGCCAAACTCAGTTGACTATGAGGCCTGATTTATTAAGAAGGGTTTATGACGTGTGTTGAACGGTCATAGATTGTGGCTTCAGTTTGTGTAATTGTTGTGAGTTTTACAAAAAAAAAAAAAAGACAAATCACACACAAACAGATTGAACGGCGTACAGAAGTGCGGAATTGAATGTGTACCGAGGAAGTTACTAAATATATACAAGTACACCTGAATTTTGGTTGGAAAAAAAAAAAAGAATTCAAACGTGGGAGATGATTGGTCACAGTTCTAAAATTTGATAAAGTCCACAAATACAAGTCGCGGTGAGGCAGCTGGGGAAATCCAGTACCTCTCACCACATTCACAAGAGCGCCGCCGCTGAAGGCTGGTTTGCATTTCATTTTCAAACTTCTCAACAAATACAGTGGCGTCACCGAGACCCTGAACTTAGTCCTGTTGGAATCGCTGTGGTGTGAGAGTGTTTGTTTGTTTGTTTGTTTGTTTGTTTGTGTTGATGGGTTGATGACTAACAGCATGAAGAGGCTGTTAACAAAGTGGTGAGAAAGCACTATTTACAGTAGGTGTCGTCCTGAATGTTGTTTGGGAAATTAATTTCTGTGGTTATTCGTCCACACACAACAGAATGACCAACGCTCAGAGCACAGTGACTGAATCTAACGTAAACCAGAGTAAAATCACGTCTGAACTATGGATGAATGACGCATTTCCTGAGGGAAAGCTTGAGCCTTTTGCTCAAGGTGATACTGTTTTGACTGACCGACATTCCAAATGACAAAATATTTCATTTAGGCCCCATTTACATTTTTGTTCCCTTTCGGGTGCCCGTTTACACAACGATCCCTGGAGCCACTTTTTCTTTATTTCTTGTTAAGCTCAAACGTGCTTGGAAACCGAGGGAAACTTTAGGAAAATGCCCCGTTTCCTTGGCAACGGGAAAAAATGATCTTTTAAGAAACACTCCAACTCTGTGAAAATTGGGGTAAATATCACTTTTTGAGAATGCTGCTGCTGCACGTGCGCAGGTTGAGGGACAAAATGGACAAAATGGACAAGTTTTATAGTTAACAGTCACCGTAATAGTAATCCAACTTCATCATCTGTTCATACAAATATCTGTGTACTCCAATTGATAATTTTTATAGCTTATTGTTTTCTCTGCAGATGTGTGTGTGTGTTACAAAAACAAACAACACCCACTAGAGGCCAACATGAAAACTACATGGGTTTTAGTGTTTCTGCCGACTCTGTGTAAATGGACGTCACTTTCAAAAAGTTGCAGTGTAAATCCTAAACTTTTATGCAATGAAATTGCAAAAGAAAAACGGTGTGTTTTCACTTGAAATGTGTGAACGGGGCTTCAGAGAAACAAACAACAACAAAAAAAAGATCCCTTCAGAGGCTTTCAGTTCATGTCTCTCCTGCTGCTTGTGTTTTTTGTTTTTTTTTTAACTACTGAGCTGACATCACATATACTGTGTACACAGCAAAGCTACTCAAACACGACACACGAAGCAGCAGTGAAGTCTGAATGAGCGCTGCACAGATCTCAAAGTGCTCACTCAACTCTCCCTGCCGCTCTACTTTCTTGGTCAAGTGATTTCTCGCGTCCTCGTGGGACTCAACAAAAGACGCCCCGCCTCCCCTCACTCACTCGGCTCTGCGCTAAACATCTCCGCACGTCGCAAACCGCCGGCTCGTCACTTGCTTCACCACAGAGTGTCTGGAAACCTGTCTGAGGTGGAGCAAGGGGCCCGGGAGCGACTCTATGCAGATCACCTCCGCACGCTGGCAGCTCTTCTGTTGTGATCTCCTCCGGTACAGAACGTCGGGTTCATTTAGTGTTCCCCGAGAAGAGCGGCCAGAAAGCGTTTACGTCCGAGGGTCCTGAGAGCGCCGAACTGGTGTCCACTGCGTGTCCACTGAGTATCAGCCTCCGATTAACCAATTAAAACCGACTCCTGGACTTTTAATGACAAATCGTTTTATTTGCGGGAGGGAGTTTTCGGGCCTGTGTACGTTCCCACTTCGCCAAGTCTTCACCTGATCCCTGCACATTTCAAGAGGATCTGTCATCATCTCCTGAGCTGCACGGGCCAGAAGAAGACTGTCACTGCTGGATTTTGATGAGCGATATAGAAGAAGCCGCCCTGCGCTGCCGCAACAAGGAGCAGGAAGGGAAACACAAATCACAGCCGTCCGGCTCACTTTTCAAATCTTTGGCTAAGTTTCGCTTTGAACAAAATACAAAAGGGTCAATTACAGAGAGATAATCCATAACTAATTTACTTGATTGATGGTCTAATTATGCCTGTTTATGTCATGCTTGATAATTCACTCTTTGATAAGCGTAAGCACCCTCTTGAAGCTCAGAGCAGTGGCAGTAATGAGCACAAACATGGGCATCGCTCGGAGCCTTTCTACGACCCTCAACACAGCCAGATTAAATCTGGCTCGCAAGACTGTCCCAGTCCCACCAATGACATTGTGTTATTGTCTGCCAACACGGGGATTACTTTACTGGACACAGGATTAATCATGAAATTAAAGGGGGGAAAGTTATTTATTTCATATAAAGAGAGTTTATCCTTTTTAACTTTGGTAATTTATGAATATTTGGTAGCTAAATACACAGAGATGTAAATGCAGCCTATAAAGATCCATCTATCTATCTATCTATCTATCTATCTATCTATCTATCTATCTATCTATCTATCTATCTATCTATCTATTTTTCTTTCTAAAAGTCTTTTTTTGTTGATATTATAGTTTTGATGTATATAAAATAATCTATTTCTATTTATTTCTTTTAGTATTGATATTTACTTTAATTACTCAAACATTACATAAAATGTTTGTATTTTATCGAGTTATTCAAAATATTATTTTGAATAATTTGATAAATCATCATCATCATCATCATCATCATCATCATCATCATCATCATTTTATACTTTTTAAGGTAAGCTTTGTTTCTATATTTAATTATTTTGATGTTTGATATTACTTTGAATGATTTTGTTGATATAAATTGTGTATTTATATTATTATGTTGTTTGATTTGTCTAAAGTGTTGATAGAGGATTTTTTTTTTTTCTATTTTGTCCCAGATGTGCAGGACGTAAATAAATGTAACAATATAAGATGAGCAATTAAAAAAAAATCATGACATTTATTTAAATGTGTTCTGGTTATTAAAGATTTCAAATATTTACTAAAAGATTTTTATGTGTAAAGGTGATATTTGCTCAATCTAATATCTGATTCAGATTCAAACCATCTGGTCAAACTTAGTATTTATTTACTGTCATTGATAGATTTTCAGCTTTTATTCACATTCAGTTCATGATTTTGCCGCAGACATGAGATTCTTCAATCAATTTTTAAAACATTTCACTATTGAAAAAACACAAACTCCATTTTGGACCAGAGTACATGAGCTTGCTGCAGGACTCGTGTTTCTCTGCAGGATAAAATCACAACCAAAAATTGTTTGTATAATGTGACACTTATTTGGATTCTGCGTGTAAGAAACAGCGCCGACGTCCATGTGTAGTGTGGATGTGGTGTGATTATCTGCTACATCTTATCTCCAGGAGCAACGAGGTGACAGGTACTCCAATTTATATTAAATAATTAGATCCAAAAAGCACCTTTCACCCGTCAACAGCGTGACGCAGAGAGCACTTCCCTTGATCTGAGAAGTCTGCAGTACATCTGTGAGTGCCTCGTGAAATATAATTTTTTATTAGGAGCATTATTAGTTGAAATGCTCACATCTAGGCACGACATACATTTTTCATTGAGGCTGAGTGAAAAACCCCAAGCAACAAGCACCCCACTATAATCTCCAGTGAATGCAGCCCAATTACGTAAGAGGCGAACACAGACGGGCCTATAAGGCCGTTACTGTGAAGCTTTTCAGAAACACTTAGTCGGAGCATAAAGCACTTAAACAGCCCAGTTTTAGGAATAATGCAACGACTGTGACAACTTCAGCTTTTACCGCCCTCTATCAGGACGATGGCTCGGCTACCACGTTGGGTTTTTTTTTGTGCTTCTTTGTTTAACTGTGAGTTTGTTCCCCGAACAAACCAATAAGAAAATACATTCCCCTCCAGCTCCATGTGGAAGGTTTGGTGTAAAGGTAGGAAGAAAAAAATAGTAGTGATCAGGAGGTTACTGAAAACTTGACCAAGAGTTTCAGCCGATCCAGCCGATCCAGCGGTTTTAGTTTTGGCAGTTCCGACTTAAAACCAGGAGGCAAGAATTCCTCCATCCGCTGCTTTTCAATCCCAAGTTTAATTTCTGAATCGATTCTCCGGCAAGTGACGAAATTCCTCTTTTCCCGGTGACAGATGAATGAAACAAATGTGTAATCCACCCGGAGAGTGAATTACTGTAAATGTATTTGAAAGAACGCGGGGCACTTCCAGGTAAATCAGCTTAACGTTGAAGTTTCTGATGGAAGGGAGATAGAAGGAGAGGTGTAATGTGATCACTTGCCAAGGAAATATGAAAATGAATCCCTCTCAGCAGCATCGTTAAAGACACAGTAAAGGAAATACATACTTGATTCGATAATGTAGGATGAAGGGGAACTTCTCCTCTTACAGTGTAGATACAATCCACCAGGCAAATAGGCATCAGAAAGCATTTATTATCTGTAATGCAAGATTTGTTTTAATGCATTACTATGGGAGGGGCGTAACTTCGATGCCTATTATGTTTCATGGTTGTTTTACAAGCCTTGTTATACATATACATAAAACCTCAATAAGTAGAACGAATGGAGACAGATGTCTTTATTAATAGAGGAAAAAATAGAGTAACCAGAGTAAGTGAGGCTTATATTGAGTGGTACTTTGTACAGACAAGGGGTAATAAGTGAAAATGAGGGATAATAGAACAAATAAAATTCTTGGGAAATTGATGTATTACCAAATGAATGAATCATAAGCAATTTAGGATATCTTTTGTGTGTGTGTGTGTGTTTTTTTTAAGCATGTTAACCTGCGGAGGGCTGATATTTCTGTGCTTGATGGTGGAAAACCGCCTGAAATGACACAAAACACACCACAGCCTGCGAGCCGCTGGTTCGAGAGGATGCAGAGCTGCGTTAGAGGAACAAAGTCCATCTTTACATGTCAGGGAACAGTCCACACATGAAGAATCTGTTCAGTCAATTAGCAGCTTTCTGTTTGCTCATACAGGTTTGACAACCAACTCTCTCCTACAGCTGCATCGCATTGTTACAGCCCACAGGCTGTAAGGCCTCGCCCCTGCATCTTTGTGTGTGTGGTTGTTGTTGTTTGACAGGAGATAACCTCACCGACGTCCTCCTCCACCTGTCCTGATGTGGAGCACTCTGATTGGAGGATGAGGGCAGATTGGCTGAGCTCCGCCCACCAGCTGAGGCCATTTAAGCAGCTCCAGCAGGCGTCGGCGGCCTTGAGAAAACCTCGGTTTGTGTTTGGACCAGTGAATGGGATCTTTTGACCTCTGCTCCACTCCAATCTTTGAGTGTGTGAATTTCAGTTAAACTTTAGTCCTCCTGAACCTTTGTCCAGCAGTTTGGTGAAGGTACCAGCTGTGTTGTATTGAATTAATTAGGTGTTTTGTTTGTTTCCTTTTTGCCACTTGTGTTTAGTACATTTGCATTAGTTGACGGCCTTCTGGAGGAGAAGCCGCCTTTCTGTTATATTAAATCAATCATTGTATAGTTAGTGTTGGGCATTACTGGTTTTTCCCGCCTTTGTTGTATCCTTGGTTGTATTGTTATTGTGTCTTGGGTCTGTGTTTGATGACTATAATGACGGTGACGGTGTTGGAGAGTTGCAAATTTCTCCACGTGAGATAAATAAATGGATATCTTATCTTATAAACCTGAGAACTACTAATAAAACCCTTCAATTCAACCAAACTCACCCAGTGAATGTTACTTCCTACATCTTCTCCTAGCAGAGCCGGGTCGTAACAAACATATATATATATAACATATATAAGTCTTTCAAGTGAAAACGCATTATTTGTCATTCCTTTTAGATAACTTTTGCATTTCGATGCAATATGTTGAAAAGTCCATTGGAAACAGCAGAAACACTTAAAACGATGTAGTTAGCATGTTGGGCCTCAAGTGGGGGCTGTGGGGTTTTATTTATTTATTTATTTTGTGTAATTAAACCATACACACGCATCCGTGTAAAGAAAACTATGCCATAAACTTTAACAAAGGAGGGAACACGGAGAGTTGCATGGACAGATGACCAAGCTGGATTGTTATTCTGGGTGACTGTCAACTATCAAACTTCCAAGTCCCAGGAGAACCTGGACTGGTGGTCATGACACTCTGGAGGCCGCCATTGTTGTTATTTCCCCATTTAATCGCGCATGTGCAGAAGAACTGTTCACGAAGGCCGTGGTACACAGTAGCAGTGTTTCAGCAATCTACACAGTGACGGAGCAACGGGCAAAAGTTGTGTTTTCCTACATTTACATCACAACGGTGTTGGAGCGTTTTTGGAAAGTTCTTCCTTGGAAGCAATTTTCCAAAAGTTGCGTTTAAGAGGCTCAGAGCGCCATAAAATGCTGGGAAAATTCATAATTTTCACATGAAAACGTCATGTGAACAGCGCCTGAATCAATTAAATTTATTTGGTATTTGGAAATAACAAAAGAAAATAACCAAAATGTAAGAGAAAATAAATTTGTCTGTAAATCCACGTTTCACAGATAAAAATCATATATTATCTTTAAATTGCAGGGAAATGATGATATTATTATTATTATTATAACTATTAATAATAGTGATAGATGCATTTTCAAATGCTGTGTCTTTATATATTGTATGGCAGATCTATATCTGTAACTATAATAACTGGTAATTGATTTTTTTGCAACGGTACCGTTTCTTATTTTTGAGGGGGGAATTATTTCTTGAAATCGGAATGAAAATACATCCCACTGATCAATGAATAATTTCGAATTCATTTGTCTCACCCGAAGCTCTGCAGCGACCTTCAGGAGAGACACACAGTTAGGGACATTTTTTTTAATACTGCATATACCACTTATAATGCATGTACTATTTTATAAAGGATATTATTTATATTTTACTCAAATTGCATCCCACCTGATTTAGCAATAGCTATTAACATTCAAATATAGATAATACACAATGTGTATTGAATAATTTACATGATCTTCAATAAAAAAGTGATTCTTTAAGCTTCATTTATGACGCTGGTGTGTGAAATATTTTGATTTCATATATCTTTGTGTGCCATAAAAATTTTACTCCTCACTAGAAAGATATATTTTTTTTTTTTCAGAGGAATGCTGCATTTCCAGTATTGATTAATGTTCTTTGTGAAAAGTATAGTTTGATTAGTGAATGAAAAGGCTGCGTACTTCCCTCTAAACTCGTGTCAATAATCGACACTTAACTCAATGCGGTGTATAAATGTAGAGATCACAAGAAACTCCTTTACAGTTTAAAGAGAAGCACACATAAAAAAAAGAGTATTAAAAGTTTTATCGAGAGTATTGCGAAAGGTGGTTTGAGTCGTAATTCTTAAACTACACCACAGTGTTTGGCACTTTGCTTTAGAAAAGAATCTCCTATTCCCAGTTTGAGCACCTGATGGATGAATTGACCTTAAAAATATGAATAAATGTGGGGAAGAAACTGTGCACAATACGCATAAAGAAAAGTACTGAAAATTATCAAATTTCTTTTCAGTTATAGCAACAAAAAGTCTCGACCAGGGCTGTCAAACACATTTTAGTTCAGGGGCCACATGCAGCTTTATTTCCTTTTGAGTGGACCAGACCGGTTAAAATAGTACCTTTATAACATTTAAATTCAAACTTGATAGTTTTTCTTTGTTGTCACCCAGAGTATACATGATGAAAATATCCATATTTTAACGAAATCAAACAATTACTGAATTCTTAATGAAATCTTTTGGTGTAAAATACAGAGAAAAAAACTTCCATAGGTGTTGCTTTTATGCATGTTGTTACAAACTGTGTCCACTACTCTTAAGAAATGGGTTTTTTTTTGTTTTTATTTCAATGTTTTCTTTGAATTTTTGTACAATTTGCTCGGTGGTTTGGCTGGATAGGAGCCTCTCGCAGGCCCACGGGCCTTAGGTTTGCCACCACTGCTATACATCCATCCATCCATCCAGGTTCTCCCGCTTATCCGTTTCCCGCTTATCCGGTCGCGGGGGTGTCAGTCTGAGCACCGTCACCCAGATCACAAAGCACCGATTAAGAACCTTCCCGCAGGTGGTGAGCCCACGGGAAACTATACGTATGGAATATATTTCTACATTTATCTCAGGATGTTTTTATCCTGTTGTCAGTCTGTACATTATTAAGCACTACTGTTCCACAGTATGATGTACTATTTACAAGAAAGGATCCTAAATAAGCACGAAAACTTGACATATGGTCACTTTTATTAGTTTTATTTGCACATTGGATTCCATCTCCTCAGAGTTGGAGAAACACTGAAGAGATTTTTTTTTTAAAAAGTAAAAAGTTAAAGGTTAAAGGTTAATGTTCTTTGAGGTTTTCGAAGGTGTGAGCAATGATTATGATGGTATATTTGTAAAATGTGCAGGAGAATAACCTCTGAGGGTTTTTTTCTGCAGCTCTGCGTGTTTCTTTTTTTTAAAGAATACTTTCTTCTCTACAGACCTTTATTCTTCAGCGAATCACTTAAAAGTGAAATTTCCTTTCACCTTTTGTCTCCGATGACTGAAGCACTCCGGAGTTAAACGTCGGTGCACACTGTGTACATTAAAAGCGTGTTACAATGAATGATTAAAGCACACTACGTGTGCCTGCGACTGTTCTTTGTTCTGTGGAGAGAGAGACGAGTTATAATGTTGAAGTATTAAGCCAATTATTGGAAAAGATTCTCCCAGCGCTGCTCTTTGACTTCATCGCAGCATATTGAGAGTACAGTTTCCATGGTTTCTGTTAATTCGTAGCAAAAATGCATCAACATATTTTCCTCTTAAAGCACAGAACGTGGAGGCTATTAATAATTTGTAAAGGCCATAAAAAATAATTACAAAAAAAAAAAAAAGAAAAAAAAAAGAATGCCACGCACGTCAGACACTTCTCACTATTTGACACTATGGGTTAAAATTTGTTACTTTCCATGAAATCAATTTAATATTCTGTGGGGAAATGCCATGTCATTACCAGGAATATCAAATAACTGTGTTGAGGAGGAGCAGGTCAATATAGAAACATGCCTCATCGTTGTCCGAATCCTCTAATGAGAACATTAACTTGAACTTTTGCAGGAATTTTTTATTTTTTTTTAAAGAATTCATGAGTTTTAAAATACATTTCTGCAATTTTTATCATTTCTATGGCCTCATTGCGTCCTTGTCTCTTCATCAGCAGAAAATAATTGGCAGTAAATGATACGTTAGAGATGATTAATCAAAGTCCTTTTTATATTCCTGTAAAACTTTGACAAATGTTTGGTGACTCATCCTGCATTCAAGGACTTTTTCTGGTACGACATCCAATAACTAATATGAAACTTCTAACGTTTTCCGTCAGTGTTTTTTTTTTAAGAGGGGCAGAATTCAGAGGCAGGAAACATCTGCGGGTCAGGGTGGAGCCTTTTCCAAACAGGGTTTCCTTTTAACTTCTTATTAATTAAACATCAAGGTTTTAAGAAGGAACGCATCATGTTTCATTTCACAATGATTTCACATTTACACGGCAACCTTTTATAAACAATGTCTGTTCCCACGGAAACGGGAGAAACGCTGAAAAAGATGGGAGTTTGCCTGCCAGGCTATGATTTGCGCTGCTGTTTGTTTTTGTAATGAAACCACGCACACGTGCATGCAGAGAACAACACACTATAAACATTTCCAAAGGGATTATTAGGACATTCACGAGGACAGACGACCAAGTTGGATTGCCATTACGGTGACACTCAAATTATAAAACTACCAAGTCCCGGGAGAACATGGACTTGAAGCCATGACGCTCTGGAGGCCTCCATCGTTGTTCTACCATCTACTCATGTATGTACTGAAGAACTATTTACCACGGCCGTGGTGAGCAGGAGCAGCGTTCCAGAAAAGTACTGTTTTCCCCGTTTCCACGGAGACAGATCACTTTTCAAACGTTCCATATACTTAAAATATTAGAAGGAGTTTGTGCTGATGGATTAATGTGCAACAGCCAATGTGATTTCCAGGGTTTTAACGTCTTGACATTGTTCATGACCGTATTCATTATTTTTTATGTCGGAAGCCAAAGCGCAGTATTAAACAGAAGCTATTGTGGTCAGGGTCATTTTCTCTCCACACAACTATTATTCCCTGACCTACTCGTTGTTGTACCCATTCTTAAGCCTCGCAAACCCTTCTAAATGTATGAAATCTCCGAATTGGATGCTTTATTTTTTTTCCCACTTCAGATTTGACTGTGTGTCAGATCATCAGCGTTTTTCTTTAATCTGGCCGCTCTGGGCAGCAGGCTCCCCTCGCATTGTGCTGGACTTGTTGTCAGCAGTGAAAAAGATTTGACAGGTTGCCGTGGTCATGCCTGAACATCACTGGCTGAGGAAGGAGCCTTGCTGGAGAGCCAGACAGCGATCGCTGTGGCCGTGGACCTGGGTGACAGCTGATGGTTGTTTGTGGCTGAACTTTGAAGATCCCTGCTTCATGTTGGAAGGGGATTGGTAATGCACCGGGGGCTTAGTGAGTGAATGCGTTTAACTCTTTCCTTTCCCATTCGGTCCCTGATTAATTTGTCGCTGTTCTTTGCAGGAGTCTCCTTTCCGTCATTTGTCAAATTTGCGTTCATTGTATGCGTCCTAACCTTGTAAGCACGAGCTTGTTTTGGTTCTTTTTGCTGCAGTTTATTTGTCATGTTTGTTTCAGAAGAGAAGAAACTTTTTCAAGCAAATTTCCATCTTTTATTTTTTCAACGCTGCCTTCTCTTTTTCCACCCCGAGCCAGGCTTGTGTAACGCTTTCCAAACTCATATTTATTTGCTGGGATGCTGTTTTCTTACTTCCTCCACTAGTGTGGTATCATGTACTCTATCCACAAACACGGAAACATTACAGTTTCCAGCTGACTGCCTCATGTAAACAGGACCGAAAACACACAAAGACCCTCATTTGAATTCTCTTGTATGTGTGTCATGGCACGTATGGTGTTTTTCTTAGTAAACAACCTGCACAGTGTTTGTGTACTGAGCGGAGCGTGCAGTTTGGCATAAAACGACTGTAGGGTTTGTGCGAGTTTGACCACAAACTTTACAATTTCTCTAATTAAACCTTTTTGTTTTTGCCTTCAGAGATAATATGATTGACAAGAATAGTGAAACGGTCCGATCAGTGTCTGTAATAGATTTTGAAAGGTAAACTTTTCTGATTCTCAACTGATTAATTGTGCATTGACTGTACAACTTCTGTGTGGTAACTTTGGTCGTTTAGTGAAGAAGTGACGGTTTTTAGTGTTACGACTTAAAGTGAAAATCCCCACTGGAGCCTGTCAATCTGCGATCAATTTGACAAAGACTTTGTAGAAGCTAAGAATATCTTGAATCCCACCCCCCTTTTTTTGTTTTGTTACTGCGATGTCACTGGCAAATGTGTAAGTAATTCAGGATCGGCCCAACGCAGTGTTGGAGAGGAAAATCTTAAAATATCCTGATTAGGTTTCACAGATTGTTTAGAGAAAAGTGGAGCAGCCCCAATAGTTTTCAGTCAGACACAATTACAAGTATCATCAGTTATACCTGCAGTGTGCACATTATTACTTTTTCCACCCGGCGATGAAATGTTTTAGTTCCCATTTTCCACTTGTTTTTTTTTAGTTTTAATTTAGATATGTAATGAAAGAGGCACTAACCGTATAGAAAGTGCATCGAGTGCCATGACTCACAATTGCATTTGTTATTTCAAATAAATCAACAGCAGAAATGTGCAATTAGGGATGCGCCAATACTGCGACGTCAGTAAATGTACTGTAAATGACGAAATGCCAAAATATCAAGAGGAGTGAAAGCTCGTTCATACAACACCAGCGCCTTAACTTGGACCAGCAGAGTCAGATGGTTGGTATTGGTACTCGATATCGGCGAGTAGGTAAATGTTATTACTCGATTTTTTTTTTATAGAAAATTTGGATTAGTGTGGTACTCCTTAGTGATATGCCTACGTGTAGTCGTCAGGCAATGGTAATGGCCAGTTGCTCCGATTAGTCTTACAGGTCCTGAGCTCTTCTTTTTTTAAATCAATGCTTTAGATTGTTATAATGCCCTCCTCCTACACACACTATAGCTTACGCATGCACACACACACACACACACACACACACACACACACACACACACACACACACACACACACACACACACACACACACACACACACACACACACACACACACACACACACACACACACACACGCACAAAATGAGCAGAAGGTGGAACATCCTCAAATCCCAACAACTCCTTTGACACTTTGTCAACAGCAACAAAAAAATTACACCAGGAGGAAGAGACTTCATCCGCCTCCGGAAAAACTTCACTGCGTGTTGCGGGAAGGCTGTGGATTTTGTAAAAGCAGCAGATACATTTTTATTTTTTTTTTTATTCAGCGTGAACTAGAATGAAAAAGTGATGGAAGTGCTGAGGAAACAAACCGAACCCTCCACTCCCTTCTCCACACAGACGCCCAGTTTACAGCGTGGCTATCTGCCCCAAGATAGCTTATCTCTGCATGAGGGAAAAGCCACGTTAAAGCAAGGTGGAAACAGCCGCAGAACGTCTTGCAAATGGGCTGACGCCAAAGTCGGGAAGGTCATATAACTTGACCACATCCGGTTTTATCAAGCCAACACTGCGCAACAGTTCCGATGACCTGTTCTGCACTGGGGCCACGTTTAACTCGCTGCCATCTACATCATTTAAATACGGACATCCCCTCACAATGCGCAGGCGATCGATACGAACACCACCCTAAAGCAACAAGGAGCCGCAAAGAAGCGCAATGAGATCATATTATCCAGATAATAAATACGCCGAGATAGGGATCGCGTGTTAACGTCGGGCTTAAATGAGGTCAGAGACAGTTTAGTTGTAGCAGCGTTGCATCCAGTTTGCATTATGTTCGGTTGAGCACAAGGTTACATCAATAATGTACGCCTGGCTACAGCTGCTGTGATGTTATCCAGGTTGCTCACACTTGAAGAAACAACACACTGACAAGGACACACACACACACACACACACACACACACACACACACCTACACACACACATACTCGTCCACCATTGCAGATGTTCACGCACACTGAATTCAACCGGCTGAATTTACATCATACATTAAAGACCTCTACACTGGCTGACTTCAAAAGAAAGACCACCTGTATTTTAAAAGGACCCCCCCCCCGCCCCGCCGCGCCCCCCCGGACATCATCTGTTCCCCCTGCAACTCTCTGAAAGAAACAGTCTCCACTTTCAGTTCAAGAGGTGAACACAGTCCCACTTTGCTTTTCGACCAAGCTTTGAGTTTGGACCAGTTCCGGTCACCTTGGAGCTTTTCTTTTTTCTTTTTTTCTAGTTAAGCTGCTATAGGTTTAGACCTTAAATGCACTGACATTTCTTTCACTGACTCAATATCTCTACAGGTCACCATGCATGTCACTAACCTCACTCTGTCTCTCGCTCTCTCTGCAGGAGCTTTAAGTAGAAGTTTGTCATCTTTGATTCATTCCCTCATGTTCTCAGTATTTTTTTTATTTAAAATTGCCTAAATTTCTTAGTTCAAATTCATGTAATTAACTTTTTTTTTGAAATGCAGTGTTTGCAAACAGATTGGGTGAATACAACGTTCCTCCATTTTTTATTTCCTCAACCACGGCTTCACCCCATTACTGTACCTTTCGCTATACGTTCTACAAGTACATAGAAATATACATGACTTGACCAACATCAAGCTAATTAAGCGAACAAAGAAAAAGCAATATGTTTCCTACTAATAAATATATGGCTCCATCATCATAGCTGCATTATAACGCCTTATTTTTTTTTTTACTGTTTAAGTTAAAAGTTGCCATGTAACATAAAGCTTTAACAAGCTTTCGCCAATGTCAATGTCAAAATACAATTAAGTATTGGTTGGAGTTTTTTGATCTACTTAAGCAGTGTATGTCAGTTCGCTAAAACAAACAAACAAAAAAAAAATGATCGTATTTTTTACCTGATGACTGATATTCACACCTTAGGGAGTGATAACATAAGTGAGTTTTGTGGGAAGCCTGAAATCATGAGAACATTGATTTCCAAATAGTATTTTAGTTTGGACACAAAACCAAAACTTATACTGGAAGGTTGGCTGATGTTTGTCCACACCAGTAAAACTTAAGGTCAATAACCTTAGTGAACTCCATATAAAAGCTTGAACTGGATGATTCCGTGTCGTTAACAGATTGACGAGGGATGACTGGAGCTTTTTTCCAAACTTCAGTGGAAAGCTGGAACCCAAAGTTTCCCTTTGTTAGTTCATAATTGAGTCCACGGGAGAGCTGGATCGTTGTGATGGGAAACGGATGAAAGATGCTGATAAGTAGTAAAAACCTAAAGAAATGAGAGCCAGCAATATTGGATTTTAGCATTAGCCGGTCAAAGGATATGAATTGTGTCCGTAAACAAAAGCTCCATTTATAATTGATGATGTGAACATGTGGTTTCTCGTCACAGGAGCAACGATTGAGGAGTCATCAGGTTTTCAGTGTATTTGGAGGCTCAGGTGAGGGTTCATATGCAGCTGCAGGACATTTCAGATCTCTCTTTCCAGTAACATAATTCTTACATCGACAGTCCGAGATGCGTATATTTTAAGTGTTAATTGGTGCTTTGCTCTGTCAGGCCTTGTGAAGAAACTTGTAGAGGATTTTTACCATTTCAGAATCCATTTTACCGTTTTGCAGATTGCCGGAGTGTGAACAAGTTGGTTTTTATTTGTTTTTTCAGCCTTGGAGACCCTGACATCTTTGCTTGCTTCTTTTTGAGTTGTTTTTGAATTAATTGATCACAGTGCTGAAAGTTTCATCAAAAAAAAAATGCAGAGAACGTGTATTGCTTGTTTCTTTCTTCCCCCACAAAGCAGAACCTGAAATTTTGTAATACTGTGCCTACTATCAAATTGCTGATTGGTAATTCTTGGCTGAAAGGTATGAAGATTGTACGTCTGCGTCACACAACCAGTTGCTTTTTCTCCACCAGAAAAAGCAATCGTGTCCACGGGGCCTGCTTCTCCATCAGTACACCTCCCGGAGTGAAAGTTCAATTAGAGCTGGAACGATAGAAGCCTCATCGCGGGCCACACACACACACACACACACACACACACACACACACACACACACACACACACACACACACACACACACACACACACACACACACACACACACACACACACACACACACTTTTATACAAAGGGGATCTAAATGTTTAATAATCTACAGGTTTTGATCATTCAGAACAGTTTTAAAGAGATCACTTTATCACTTTGTTATTTCAAAGCAACTCACCAAAAAGCAAAGCGTGCAATAATCTACAGCCCTTCCTCGCACATTTTGAATTACAAAAAAAAAGTAAAATTTTCAAAAGAAGTGAGTTAAAACTTTGCTAATGTTACCTCAACATGTTTCCTGTACACGATGACCCTGAATCCGCTGGACAAAGCACTTTAACACCGGCGGGCAATTTTCTACCAGCAAAGACTCATCGTTTCCTTGTGGTTGGAACCACCACTCAAAAGCTGCATTACATTTCTTTTTTCGAGACATGTGCCTTTTGGCCAGTGTAACTGAACTGCAGCCTCCACAAAACACAGTTTTCATGAACCTGTGAATGCCAACCAAGTCTTTTTTCACAGCACAAAAGCCTCCTGCAAGTATGCGTCCATTTGAAAAGTGACTGTCGGCAGCTTTCCGCCGAGAGTCCATATGGTCCCTGTATTTATGAGGTGATGAGGCCTGCTACTGGGGTTCAGAGTGGTCATTATCTGGGGGGTGCTACAGCTCCAGTAGTTAAGGTCATCCGGTGCACATCGGATGTCCTCGCACTCCGCCAGAACTGGAGGATACTAAATGTATAATCATCTCTGGGTCCATAAAAGGCAGGGGCTATCCAGACCAGCCATTATAAGGACTTATTGTAGGGTCCATCCCGGCTTCATATCCTCCTATTTCAGCGCTACCAACCCAAATAAAACACCTTTGCTATGTTTTTCCAAGAGACAGCAGAAATACCCCATTTATAGTGAAAGCAAGACTCTTATTGAGCTTAAAACCTTTACTTTTGGGTCAATCTGGCATCCACAGCTCTTAGTGGTGCTTCTATGTTCACCATTTTCTATCATCACCAAAACAAACAACCAACATGCACGGTTTTCATTCTGTATATCGAAATATTCATACAGCTTACTATAAGTTGAAAATCTTTACCCAGATTAAATGCAATAGGCCAAATAAGGGAAGAACATGATGTAATATTTTAATATTACAAACTCAATTATACAAGTCAAAAGAGTGAGAGTCAAGGGACTTTTCATGTGGTGTTTGCATGTTCTCCCTTTTGCAGGACTAAACATGTCAAAACGTGATAAATAAATACACCATTAAATAATTACTTAACTGTCTCATCAATTAATTAAAAATGGAATTGTAGCTAATCAGTGTTTATTCATTAAAACAAACTGTATTGACATGAAGTGATGGATGTTATTCGTTTCTTGTAATATTAGAATATAGTAACTTGATGTTTACAAGTAGTTAATCTTAACTTAAAAAATAGAAGAACTTTAAAGTCTCCTTAAATTTTCTTTAATAAAAACCTAATATGTTGATTGTGTAAATAATATAACCATTGAACTCTAGTTTGCCATAAACAAGCACAAATAATTAACCACCGAGGCTTTTAATAACAGCTTTTGCATTTTGTGCCAGCAGTGGGAAGTAATCCCAACGGCTCGGGTTGGAAGATAATTAATCTGAACGTACAGCACACTTGCCGGCTTTTTAATGATTTTCTTTATCATCACCATTAAAGTGAGATCAATACGGGCCGATATGTGCAGTTTGTTCATGTAAATACTACATAAATTGGAGAAACAAAAAATCCCTTCTGAGAACGAGTACGCTTCTGTAGTTGTGTAGTTGTGTAGTTGTGTTAGCACTATCAACATTTTCTTTTTTTTTTCCTTTACATGTGGTGATGACTTGGTGTTGGACCTTATTGGGTAATTTTGTCTTTACTCATAGTTCATAATCTCGCTAAAGATGGAAAAATAATATGTAATTTGCAATGTTATGAAAGGCTAATGACAGTCCAAAAGCTAGGAATGCTGGTATTTATTATAATCAGAGTACAGGGTCAATGATCTGTTTTTAAATTAGACCTTGTGACTCTTAATATAATGGCCTGATCACCAATTATAGAGCAAGTGATAAAAAAGAAAGAAAATCTACACATGTACATAAAGATCGAAACATCAGCAGGTAGCATTTACATATTTGAACTCTCGGTGAGAATATATAATTAATTGAATTGAGTGAACTCTACAACTACATTAGAACGAAATAATTGGCTCCTCGTCTCTTTAATTCACTGCACATAGTAGAACCGGTATATCATTATGTATAGGCAACCTATCCTTGGAACAGACCTCCAGAGATTTTCATCTTTTCAGGTAACATTCTAAGATATTTATTCCCGAGTGCTGCACGGTCTTTGGAAATCTATCTGGCTTTTGTTCTCCCTTTTTAAGACACGTTGATCAATGGTGGCTAATTTAGTAAAACATTTGCTGCCATCCCTCCCGCCTCCAAGTTATTTTTACTCTGCACATACAGCCGAAGTCGGCTTTGTTGTCCAACATCACAAACGGTAATTTAAGTTGCTCATTTTTCACTCATGGAATAAGACAATATTAAATTACAGACGATCAGAGTCAATGAAATCCTGATGCTGCTGCAGTGGATAAGAACTGTCTTTACCTGTACCAACATTTTAAAATGGACTCAAATTGTCCCCGGCTGATCTTTCTACTTTCTGGAGTCTATTGACTTTTGTTGGCAGTGGTAACTGCTCGCCCGGTTTCTAAGCATTTATTCTTCGAGTGTGTGTGGTGCTTATTATAGTCTCTGCTTTTTAAAAAAAAAAAAAAAAAAAGAAAGAAATACAAAAAAAATAAAAAGCTTTTCTGGCAATTATATCATTCTGATTATAAAGTTTCTAACAACGTTCAAGTGAGCGCTGACGTGTCTTTCCGGCCAATTCTGAACATTAGAAAGTAACGTGTGACTGACTGTAACAATCGACGAAGGAATAAGTGACAATTACTGAAGTTTTAGTGGGTTTCTTTCTCACTACTCTTGTCTTCGATTGAACAACTGTTGAAGAGCTGTAAAGCTGCTGTCTCTCTGTCTCTGTCTCTCTCTGTCTCTCTCTCTCGTGATTTTTGGCCATGAGCTTGACCGTTCCGTTGGGCTTTGTTACTATTTCACTACACTCCTGTGTATTCAATGTGCAAAAGAAGGAATTAAGTCAACAACATAGTAACATGGAAGAAATTAAGGCCCCATGTGCACGACAACGGGTTTTTCTTTTTAATGGAAAATGTTTGTATTAGCCTGGATCCAGACGTCGCAGCAAATTCTTTATAGGCAGTGACTAGTGGAGTAACTCGACTGCTTTCCAAATCCAGCATCTGCAATCGGGGACTGACTTCCAACTCACAACAAAACTGAAAAACGCTCATTACATTCTTGAAGCATCAATTCATGTTAGTCTTGATCCACCTCAGAGGAAAAGATGGGAAGTCCCAATCTCTCTGATGGTGGTTTCAAATCTGAGGCCGGCCGGGCAGTGAGAGAGGTCCACGGCATCAAACAGACTCAGGTTATGACCGTGTCAGAAATTCCACGAGTGCCATCTCTTAGTGTGATTGCTGCTTCAAGCTGCAGCGACTGACAACCACGAGAGAAGCTGCAGAAAATGAAAGCGACAACGGCGCACCAAAACAACAAAATACAGCTTCCCAAGTGGGTAAAAGGTTATAAGATGTCCTCAAGCTCCATCTTCTCCCATACTAACATGTTTCCTGCGAGATGATTTTCTTTCAGAGATTGGTTCGCTTTCTGTATTCATTTCCTGAAGGCACTGGTGTCATACGTGGATGACGACTCCAATTTAGCTGGAGTGACATAGTTTAGCCTCGTCCGGACGGTTTGGAGTCTCTTGCAGGCCGGTTTTGGCCCACGGGCCTTATGTTTGACACCCCTGCTTTAGAGTGTAACTAAGATAGGACCTGTGTCATTAATTAGTCGCAGCATCGAAAAAGAAAGAAAGATATTTCTGGAAAATCCTTTTCACTGCACGTTGAGATAAGATGCACGGTTCAAACTCAAACAATGATGCTCTAGATTGGAGCAAACGGCTTCAAACATGCTTGATGAGAAGACAATCGTAATAATGTCAAACTCAAGCAGCGGTCCAGTCATGAACCAACATTGAATGCATTATGGTTTACATAAATTAGATTTCAATCTGTTTCTTTTCCCTTCAAATCTGTTAAGTTGAACTGATTTTAATATTTTTCCCTCAACGAGGAAATGAGGTACATGTAATGGTTTAACCTTTATTTCATGACTGCGGTAACCCCTTTTACATTTCTCAGCCATACTAAGTGAAGAAAATGGCAGATATATCTTACACAATGAAACTTCTCTACGCTTTTTACTGTGAGTGTGCCTTTCCTGCTTCACACTTTCACTTCCTTTTCCCTTCTTGCTCTCAGCTTAGCAGCTTAAAGCCTTTTTTTTTCTTCTTCTTCTTCAGCAAAGCATGCTCTCTGGCTCTGAGCACTCTGGCATCTCTTGCATCGGTATGCAGCTCCCGTTCACACTGCTGATCCCTCTTTATGAGGACATGAGTTTCAGTGCTTTTATCCCCCACCTTCACTTGCAAATATGCCCACATTCAGTATCTACACTCCAGCTTTAGAGACCTGTGGGAAGCATTTAAAGAGGAAGTCAATAAAAGGGTATAAACATGCATGAGCTTAGGCTTGTGCGTTTTGTGTGTGCGTGTGTCTTTATTCGGGAGTTTTGGGGGAAGGCGTCTCACTCAGGCATCGTCGTGCAACAAAGTCATCGTAAAGCCGTTTTTCTTTTTTCAATATCTGTAGTTTTCCACAGTTTCCTCATCAGACTTAGAAAATGAGCTATTTGGATGTGAGCTGTAACTTCATTAGCAGATTTGTTTTGGCTTAAATGTATTTCTGGCTTAATATAACTCCTTTGTTTAAAAACTGTGCTTATCTGACTACGTATCTTATGAGTATCTTGATTATGACAATATCTGCATCTTTCGCTCATTAAAGTGGTTTTATAATTTTGAATGTATATATGCACATGTTGCATCAAGGCTTCCAGGCAAAGGATGCCAACAGACTAAATAAACTGATTAAAAAGGCCGGGTCAGTTGTCGGCTCGAAACTCGTCTCTCTGCAGGAGGCGGCTGAAGACAGAATGTTGGAAAAGTTGCTGACAATCACGGACAACGTCTCCCATCCACTGCATGAAACACTGGACAACCTGATGAGCAGCTTCAGCCACAGACTCATCCAGCCTCGCTGTCTAAAGGAACACTGCAGGAAATTGTTCCTTCCTACTGCCATCAGACTCTTTAATCTATCTGCTGCCCGCCGGGATCCTGAAACAAAAATAATCTCTCCCTCCGACACTGCAAAATATAGTAATATAGTTATATGTGTATGATTATATGTGATGTGTTTATACTTCTATCTGCACACTCAGTGTTTGGTTTTAACTTTATCTTCTTAAAATATTTTAATATATTTATTACTACCTGTAGTTTCCAATGTGTTTTTTATCATATTCCATTTGTATATGTGCTCTTTACCTGGCTGCTGTGACGTTTCCATTTCCCTCCAGGGATCAATGAAGTAAATCTATCTATCTATCTTGAAATTACTTGGCTTTCATTTAATGACTGGTTTACTCATTTATTTCAATGTATATCATTTTCTGTTAATACCGTTAACCTTTTGTTATTTTGTTTTTAATCTAATCAAATTAAATTTTATTCAGACGGCTCTGAATACAACACAGACATCTCAAGGCACTTTTACAGGGAAAAACCAACAATTCCACTTCAGCAAGCACCGATGATAAACGTCCATTTTCTTTTTCCTCCTCTCTAAAGGTATTTTCACTTTATATCTTATTTCACATTTGCATTTTTACTGTAGTTTTACATAACATTTGTCGTTCTCATCTTGTGTAGATGTTTTTAAAAAGGTGTTTATTAGTTTTAATATTCACTAAGTGCACCTTCTCAATGCATATTTTATATTCTTGTCTTGTATTTTTTGGTCCCTCATCCTTGTTTGTTTGTTTTTTTTTGTTAAGATTGTATCATAGATCTTTGTATGAAGCGCCTTGAATTAATATGCATAGATCGGCTGATTGGTTGGTTGGTCGGTCGGTTGGTTTGTTGGCTGGTTGCTTTCTTGTTTGCTTGTGATACGACGATTGGGCTTGAGTTTTCTTTCCTTTATTTCCTTCGGGTGTCCTCCGACGGCCTAAAAACATGTGTTGAAGGTTAATTTGTGCCTCCTGCCTTCACCCATAACTTGAATTGGATCCAGCTCCCTTCACTTCGTGTTGGATAAAGCGCTTTTGACAGCAGACGGATGAAACTGAAAGATTTCTTGATCATCAAAACTACATTTACTTTTCTTCACAATGAGTTAATCTGGCAATAGCTTCTTGCAAGTTCCCTTCATGAAACCGGCACATTTAATTGCAGCACGAAAATAAACGTGTTGAACTGATGTGATTTGTTTTTTTGTTTTTTTTTCATCAGGATGCTCTCAGGCATATAAACAGCTGTTTTACTTATTTTGGAATAACAACAGCACGAAGGACAAGCAAAAAGAGCGAACACACACAATAAAATGTCATGAAATCCTTCCTGACATGAGGACATTTTAATTAGAGTCCTCTTTGTTGGTTTTTAAGTGTTTATAATGGCATGTTTCTCTTCAGCTTTTCCTCACAAATTTGGAGGCGTAAAAAGGCAGAGCAGCGGACTGGAGACACAAAGCTGCGCTGCATCATGAATATCATGGATGGTCAGTGTATGGCAGCCTCTGTGACAGGCGCAGCAGGTGCACCTGTCGGTGTTCTCTGAAAAAGTGAGCTCGAGCAGACCTCGGCTCGTCGTGTCCTCGAGAGGGATTCAGCCCAGACGAGAATATGAATGGTTTTTCATTTTCCTCCATACAAATGTTTACAAACCTGTCTCACAAGTCAATAGTCTGGTTTCCAGCAGCTTTGCCTCTTCAGCGTTTTCTATTTCTTTTCTGTGGTCTTTAATTATGCCGTGCGTACAAACCATATCACATCACAAAAGGATAAAATACAAAAACATTACTCTGGATATAAATACCTACATTTGCTATAATTTTGCTGAATGCAAGTCTATGAAAATCCGCCCGCTTATTCCAGCTGCTATCAAATTTCCAAAGAAGCAACAGAGTCTCCTTTATCTGGAGCTGAGACGGCTTGACTGAGGGGCCTTTATGAGCGCAGCAACTCAGTCATGCAAAATCCTATTGACTGTGAGGCTGATGGATGGTCTGTGTTGATAAAATGTGTTGAAACATTAAATCTTTACACCTAAATGGCCCCGCACCTCCTGTATGCTTTATATGTATGAGGATCTACAGTCAAAATGTACATTTTCCAGAAACTATCACATATTACGTTGTGTGAAAGCAAATTGTTAACAGCTACAACCGAGGATAAAGAGATTAGTGAGCAAACTAATTAGGTGATTGACAAAAAAGGAAAAAATATTAACCTGCGGCTATTTGGGTGATTATTTGAATCGGCTATTTGCAAAAAATAAATAAACAGATAAATAAGACAATCACTCACTGCTGCTTTTGATTTGATTGTTTTCTCTGTTTTTACATCATTATCTTTTAGTTTGAACTGTTCATCACAGGAAATAACGAAAGCATCTCCAGTTCTGAGAAATCGTGTTTTCGCTCCACATTATTTTTTTTCCAACATTGAGCACATCAAGCTTATATTATCAGATCATCAAAATTGGAAAATAATCTGTCCTTGCGTGGCCACTTTGAAGATAATCAATTCTTATGATCAATGAGCTAATTAAGACATCACAATGAACGGTCCAATACATGAACAGAAGAGTTTCATCCAGCTCTGATGCAGCTTTATCCCACTCAGGGTCAAGAGGGGGGCTGGAGACCACTTCCAGCTCATAATGGGTGGAGATGTCCATCACAATACAAACACAGAGAGACAGGCGCACAAATCATCCACAAATGCAGGATTTTGGACTGTGGGAGAAAAAAAACCCTGTGGAAAACCCACACATGCATCTTTAATAACTAATTAATTCAATTTAACCACTTAGCTCAATCATATCAGTCAAAGGGTCCATTTAAATCTGGCGTTAACGTGCGTTTCCGGTGATCCGATCACATGTGGCGAGCCCTAAAGGAAAGCTTTAACAGGCACCAGAGCGCTTTCACTCGTGAGACGCTTTCACTCATCACAGGAAAATGTAAATGTCATTTGTGTGCACCAAGTTGTTGTTTAAGAGAATATACCGGTCTGAGATACGCAGTCTTTCCAACTTTCTAAAGAAACTATGGAAAACAACATGGACGGCCGTGCCTGAGGGTCAGCAGAGAACACCGCAGGTTGGACAACTCATAGAGGGAGTGACATAATCTTATCTGCGGCGGTTAGACCGGACGCACGATACGGCCAAGTGTGAACAGTCTGCGTCGGGGTTCGCCACATGTGATCGGATACCGAAATGCATGTTAACGCCGGGCGCAAACGGGCCCATGATAACTGTTTGGAATTCCTTCTGTCGATTATTCAAGCTAAGGCCCAGTTTACAAGAGAACGCATTGTTTTTTTGCAGTGTTGTTCCAGAAGTTTCACCTTTACACAGAACATTTTTGATAATTATGTCCATTTCCACCGAAATGGCAAAAATACTGGACACAATGTAGTTAGCATGTTGGGCCACAAGTTGGTGCTGTTGTTTGTTTTTGTAATGAAACAGAGAACTATACGCTATAAACATTATTAATGGCGAGTACACAGACATTTGTATGGACAGACGACTAAGTTGGCTTGCTATTGCAGGTGACACTCAACTATAAAACTACCTGGAAGAGGATCTGTGAAAACGTCTCGTTACGTCTCGGTCAACGTAACAGTTTCATCCAACATAGAGAAAAATTTATCCTGCAGGCTCCATAAGCGTCGCAGAAAATTGAAATCCAAATTTAGTTTACCAAGAAACCAATACAAAAACCTTCTATTTCAACATTTTTGACAATATATCTCTCGCTTTGCATAGACATGTTGTGGCGTCACCAGAGGCTGTGTGGTGGAAGGGAGGTACATTCCCTTCCACAGAGAACCAGTAAAGGGCAAAATGGCAGCTAAAGGGGACTACAGCACCCAGAAGGCATTGCAGCCACACTGGAGGCTGTCAGGTGCCCATGATTGGGGTTGAGTGAAGAGGGAGTGTGGGAAGGAAGAAGTTGGAGAGCTGGGCTGGAGCTGAGAGAAGCAAGATCTCTGGACAACCAAGGAAGACGTTTTAAAAAGGACTATTTATGTTGGAGGCAAAGAAAGGACGCTGGAGTTTGAAAGCCTGGATTTGAGTTAAGATCTTTCTGTTTTTCTTTTGGATTAACTGGCCGGTACGGGAAGAAATAAAGCCCGAATTGTTTGTTTGAAAACCAGAACTGTCTCGGTGTCGTTGGTCTCACGTCCCTGTCATCTGCAGCTAGAGACGTCCCCTGGTGACGCTACAATGTACATTTATGTATGTACCTACCAGCTGCTTACACACAGGTGATTTTCATGACATATATAGAGTCACATATCAAACTGATCCTGCATCGGATGTCGAAAACATCTGAGAGCCCACCGGTACACATAAACAACAAGATTATTTTAAAAAGAATAAGAAAGAAAGTGGACATTGTGCAGCTATTTTATAAGGATAAAGTCTTGATATGTACAAAGGACATATAGAGTCAGATTCAAATATCAGACCCATCAACTTTCGATGGTACTTTCCATCATGGATACCACAGGTAACAGGGAGTCAGGGTGTTCTCCCTTAAAACTTCGTATGTTTCCTGAAGAACCAGATGATGAAGAGAACAACTTAACCACAAGGATGCTTTCAACCTGACAATGATGCTGACGTTGGAAAAAGAAGGGTGTATGCACTCACTTCACAAAGAGACAGAAGATCCAACAAAAGCAAAAAGGAAATACACCAACTAAATGATTAAAGTTTATAACCACTTGATAGTTTTAATGTTAGAGGTACAATATTTCTTTTTTTAGTTTGTTAACCAAACACAATGTCTAAATTGTAATTAAATAATAATCCTTGAGTTATTTCCAAGGTAAGTGTTTATACTGAGTCACTGAAGTAGCAGCAAAATTATTACTATTCCGGGTGTTTTCTATGTGCATTATTTACTGCACATGAAGTAGACGGACAATAACAACAATGGCCGCCTCCAGAGTGACGTGAGTCCCAGTACATATTCGCCTGGGACTTCTTCGTCGTCTGTCCATATGAACGTCCACGCACGCGGCATTGTTTATGTTTATATTGTTCAACAGCACCTACTATTGGCTCTACACTGTTTTCAGCGTTTCTGCCGTTTTCGTGTAAACACACATTGTTTTCAAAATGTTGCTGTGTGAATGGGAAACTTGTCTGAAACGAAAACGCAAAAACGATGCGTTTCACGTGAAGCGTTGTCGTATAAATGGATCTCGAGTCGCAAAACCTAAAGTTGCACCAGCAGGTTCTGATCTGGACCAAAACTCTAAAAGCCAAGCGAAGTCTCCACCACCAATTCTGCAAAAGACGAACTTTTATTTTCATGTGAACACCCTCCTGCGCCCTCCCAAATATAAATTCTCTGGACGCGCTTCTGGACTTCCGCTCTCTAATATTGAAAATTTATGCAAACAACACCATGGAGAAGAAAAGCTTCGAGGAAATAAACACAGGTGTCAGTGGCTACATCCGAGCGTAGCGCACAAAGCACAAAACAAAGCCTCCCCGGCTGATTGTCCACATTGTTTGTGAAAATGACCCTGACAGAACTCCCAACAAGCTCGGTCACTTCTGGTCAGGTTGCCAGGTGTTGGTTTGCGGTGTGATACCTCGGACAGTCAATCACTCTTCTTGGAAGCCTCCCAAAACATCCCCAGCAGAAGCAGAAAAGCACATTTATTATTGCAGCCACGCTCGCAGTGTTTCTTTGTTGACATTCTGCATGGAGCACATATCTCAGCTTCATTAGATCGCTTTTCAGGTTTGTCGGGAGGGCGAAGACGACTTTTCTTTTTTTTTCTTTTGCAAAAAATGTTGTCTACTTTTCTCAAGCAAATCAAAGAGAAACAACAAACAAACATAGGTCTTGGAAAATATCATTGAAACAGATCACATGGCGGTCATTTCTAAGCAAACCACTGGAAAATATCAACTTTGTTCATACAGACTGCATTAAAAAAAAAAAAGGAGAAAGGGAAGATCGTCACACAGGGTAAATGAGATTCACAGGCTCATCCGTAGTCGGGCACAAAGCCCACTTCAACAGAGATGAGGGCCAAGAGAGATTGGTAAAGGTCAACGCTGCAAACGGGCATAAAATGAAGTATAGGCTTTATTTCAGGCGCAATACTGAAATGTAGGGAATACATAAACTACTGTCAGAACAGACACCTACCGCCTTTTCAACAGCACAGCAGAGTTTCACTCACTAAAAATTCAGCAAGGATTTTTTCTGATTCTACTCTCCACAGAATTTATTCAAGACATGCCTGAATATTTTTATTTTTTTTCAGATTGTTGTGAGATGACAAAAATTCTTTCTGTTTTTTTTTTTTTTTTCTTTTTTTCCCCATCAAATAAAATATTTGATTCGTAATTAAAAAAAAAAGGTTACGGAACCCGAAGATGAAGTAAAACAAGCAGACGAGGTGCGGTCCAGTATCGCTGCAACCTGAAGGCCTTCAACTCTTTAATGACGAATACATTTGGAACAGGAATTGTAGAAATGCAGCAACATTGGGATTCAAACACATATTAGCTTTGGGGGACAAAATATGAGTTAATCCCTGAATATTCAGTGGGTGTAAATGATATGGTGGAGACAAACATGGCCCGCAGTGTATAGGACATTCTTTTTAAAACTATGACTTACAGTGTCGTCTCAAGTAAAACATATTGATGCATTTGCCTGCACTACAAAACAATAAATGTTTTATTTTTACAGCAAATGTTACAAAGATATAAATTTCTATCCAGACCTGCTGTTTCTCATTTTAACTGACAAAAACTGAGAGCCGAGCTGAGAGATCCATGACGCAAACATATACTCTCTCACATCCTAATGTGGTCGTTATGGAGGTATTACCGTATAACCGCAGTTGATTCTACTTAGTTGATTCTGTGAGCCGCCCTGAAAAGATTTGCCACCAGTAAACTAATCCAGTAGTTCCCAGCCCTGGGTCAGGGACCCCCTTCAGGGGGGGCCGCTTTGAGATCACAGTGGGGGGGTTTTACCCACTCTGAGGTTTTCAAAATTGTATTTTCCCATGTTGAAGAAATCATAAGAAGACACTTTGCAAGAGAAGACCTGAGAATCCATCTATTGTTTTTGTATTTGTGTGGCAGTGGGGGGGAGCAGGGATCAGATGAGGAAACCATTGTGATTGTTCTTAATGTACTAAAATAATGAAGAGCCTTCAATTCTTTCTGTAATTTGGTCAGAAAATATCCAAATGTTCTTGAGGCTCAAGTTCCTGCTGAGTCATGTTCCGCGAGCTGTCTTGGGATCCTGACAGTACATGAATGCTGATTTCTCTTGAAAAGCCCTTTACCAAGCGGAGGTGCCTCCTCAGGAGCTCAGACTCACTGCTTTAACCACTTTTCACCGTGACCAATTGCGGCATTAAACTTATCAGAAGTATCTCGCGCCGGGCTTCCGGGCAAGTAGAAAAATCTCTTAACCTTTTTAGTTCAAACACGGGTCAAAATAATCTTTAATGGTGTAATTGCACTCGGTGACTATCAACTTCATTGCCGAGCTTATACCCACTCACAGGGGGCACGGGGTGTGAAAGTGCCATGACAAAGAGCATGGCAAAGGGAGAATGACAGCACGCGGCATCTAGTTAAGGCAGCGAGCAGCTAATCTTAAAGCCCCTTCCCCACTTGTCTGAGCACATTTGCCGCTGGCGTGAAGCTTATCCCTACAGATGTATATCTGTCAACAGGAAGCAGGCAGGCCAGCGTTTGCTCTTTGGAGCACATTTGTCCCTTTTACTGGATTAGCATTTGCAGTGGTATGCAGCACAGCACTTGGCAGCCGAGACACATTCTGCAGGGATAAGCGAACCCTCATCGGTGGGGAACGGGGTCCCCGCCAATGTAAACCGACGTCCTTCCGCCATACCTTGCCTTCAGCTCAGCCGGCTTATTCCCGCCGGCTGATTATTCCGACCCGCAGGAGATGCGCCTGTGCATACGTCTCACAGATTCTTACCTGTGTTCAGTTCCATTTTTCACACATCAGAAACATGTGACAATTCTGTCATAGTGAAGGACGGTGAATTACAGCAGACTGATTAAAGAGATGAAGCTTCATTTATCTGGCATGTTTGCTGGAATTTCATTGCAAACAAGAGCAAATGAGAAGATTTGAAAAGTATGTAATTTATGCATTAAAATGCATACGCGTACCGTGAATAACACAATCCTTACTTCTGCAGAAGCCAAAGGACACAGTCGGATGCTTGATTTACTCCTAATTTTCTCAAATGCTTGTGTGTGTAGTTATGTTTTCACTCATGAGGAACATGTTACAGTTTTGTTAAGACGGATGCAAGTGTGAGTGGGTGCAAAACAGCCTCATGCATACTGATCAGAAAGTTCACCAGCCATGTTTTACACCAGGGGGGGTCATTTTAGTTCAGGGGCCTCACACAGCACAATTTGATCTCAAGTGGGCTGGACCGGTAAATAATGGCATTATAATCTATAAATAACTAGAACTCTGAGTCAATTCTTTCCTTTTACACACGACAAACCTGAAATTTGAATAAAAGAACTGCAATTGCAGCAATGTCTCAGTTTACCGTGTGCTTTACAACTTACAAATCACAGTGGGTTTTATTTTACTATTTGTCTTCAAAGGCATAAAACACTAAGCCACATGTAGCTGGAGTTCAAAAACACAGTCGGCATCTGTGTAGTAATCCTGATCACCTGAACCGATTCGCAATATAATGCATAGTAAAGAGCGCTCCTGGTGGTCAAATATGTACATTGCAGTTCATTTAATATTTTCTCACATCCGGCAATTTTGTTCTTGCAGACCAAATGCGACTCCCAGGTGGACCGATTCTAGCCCACGGGCCATCTGCTTGACATCCCTACTTTGGAACAATGAATGAAATTCCAACAATATATAATGTTTGCATTAAGACACGTGCATGATCTTCATACATTGGATTCTCACTTCTTATGTGATTCCGGCTTTCTTGCAAAAGATGTGAACGCAAACAAATTCCGCAAAATCTACAGTTAAATTAAGGAACTATAAACTACATGCTGACTAAATATACATAGACAGACATAGACAGGACTGTATTGTCATTCAGTTTGGACATACAATGCAGATCAAAACAAGTTTTTGCTGCAATGTTTCAATAGCAACTAGGTATGAAATGATAAAATATGAAATATCGTCTTCCCGTTAAATATTACAACTTCTTGCCACTGTAAGTTAAATACACCTGGATTTAACTGGATGTGTCCTGAAATAGCTATAATTTTAACATTACTTGTTAAACACAGGGAGCAACACCTGTAATTTCATTATATGTGACGTGTTATGACAGTAAAGCTATTCAATTTTTTATTTTTTATTTTTTAAATTTTCCGGGTCATTTGTTAACTGTAGATAAAGTGGCATCCTGTACAACCGTTCCCAAATTATAATACCAAGGACAAATTAATATTCACAATGGAAGCCGTAACTCTCAAATTAATGGCTCTCCTCTTACACCAATATTTAAAAGAAAAATCAAACACTACAAGACAGTTTTACATTTTTAATGACTAGCCTCAATCGGCCCTCTAATCAGAGATGAAATTTTTCATTTACATTATGAAGGAATTATTCATTCGCAGCCTCCGATCTCCTTGTCCTCTCTTCTCTATAGTTTTGATGTCTGCGGTTTTGATACCAGATTAAATGCATGTATTTAAAAAAAAAAAAAAAGAAAGTGAGCCACTTTCATTTATTCCCTGCTTTGCCCTCATTACTGCCCCCACACATTATGGTCAAATGCACACCGACGCTCAAATGTCACCTGCAGGCCGTACTTGCCAAAATGTCTGACGAGATAAGAAATGATGAAAGGCTCCACGCTCAAACAAAAGAAAAGTTCCCTTGGTGGTACGGGAGCTTTTTGGGAAGAAGGAAAGTGATGAAACACTTGAGAGGAGGGAGTGTCAGACCCAACCAGAGAAGCTCCGGCCGACAAAGGAAAATGCAGATCACAGAAACGTACATTGATGACACAAGCAGCCCACGGGTCCGCAAAGAGACTAAGTATAGCTGCTCCACATGGCTAATTAGCATTACTATGTAGCCCGCTTGCCATCGTACCTGATAACTATCTCTGACAAGTCTGTCTGCTGTCTTCATTAGCCGCCTTTAGTGAAATATGTTGTGAGGGTGGAATGAGACGCCAGCGATCTCACAAAGGGCTGTCGTAACAGAACGACAGACTGAGAAGAAAGAAGCACGGGACAAAAGGATTTACAGTGTCTCTGAATGTCCTCTGTTGTAGTCGGTGCGGCACTCCATAGGCTGCAGGTATAGGAGTGAGCGTGCAGCTATGCAGTCAAGCTAAATACTAACAGTGTGCTTGTTCGGAGAAGGATGAGTCTGCATGAAAATGACTCTCAGCATTATGGAGCCGGAGCAGAGCTGCTGAGGCTGAAGTCTTGTCTACAGAGTCACTGCAGTGTGCGACGCGCCGCACTGCAATTTAACTGTCGATTAGGCCGGCCGTGATCACACACAAGATGCTGCACCTTATTACCTCAGCCGAGGAGGTTATGTTTTTCGGTCCCGTTTGTTTGTTTGTCTGTCAGCGAGCACGATATCAACATCTCCTCTTAGATTTTGGGAGGAATGCTCTGCTAGGTTAAATCCCGGACTGGTGCTGTTCTGCTCTGCTTAAAAAAAGAAAAGAAAAAAGAAACGCTTGTTAACATTGCAAAATATTTACAAAATACCACGACTATTATTCAAATTAAACTTGTCACCTCTGTGATGGGGGGGGGGGGGGGGTTGTGAATATTTTCTTGGTGATGCTCACTTTGTTTTTAGCTTGAGACCTTTGGTTCATAAATGTTTAAAGCAGATCCTGAAGTGGCCGTTGATGTCGAAGGACTCTTGAACATGATCCAAGATGATCGAACTCTCCGAGCCGTTTTGTTTCTCCGGTACAGAGTTTTGTATAATTAAACGTGCCAACACTGATGTCGTGGGTCATGATGTGAATACATTTACAGACTTGCACCGGCTATAATAACGTCACACCTTTCAGCTATTTAGGGATGAACTCTTAAATAGGGAACTCAATTAGGGATGCACCGATACTGGCACTCGTACTAGGAAAAGATCCCCGATACAGTTTGGCGAGTATTATATGACGGAATGCGTCAGCAACATTGTCCCCAGGCAGATCAGGGAGGATGAGCGATGTGGTGTGGCGATTCTTTAATATTAATGAGAACGACAAACGTAAGTCAGACTGCAAATTATGTTCTGCCAAAATATCAAGACAAGGGGCAAAAGCTACTTCCTACAACACCAGCAACTTAGGGCGCTTTCAGACCAGCACTGTTTGATCTAGACCAGAGTTTGTTTCAGGGAAAGTCCGCTTCATTTGGGCAGGTGTGAAAGCTCCCCGGGACTCTGATCCGGATCAAAGCGGTGAACTCTGGTCCACTTGAAAACGTGCGTCTCAGCAGACGCAGAAAAAAAAAAGTTGGAAAATATGTTGAGGGCAGATGTGGAGTAGTGAGGAAGTAGTGAGGCAGGCGCTCTTTGATATGTGGTCTGGATTTCCAATTTCAGCCAGTACCAATCAGTGAACCGAGTTTCTACTTTGGCAGGCTTTTCTTCCTCTCTGGTCAACGTTCATTTCGGGCGACAGCGCCCCCAAACGAGCAGCTGTTGTAATTACGTGATATTGTCAGTGTGGTTTGTCCGCTCTCTAACGTGCCATGTGAAAGCACACCTAAACCAAAGAAAAGGAGTGAACATTTTAGCCTTTGCGGTATTTAATAAGTAATCGTATCAGCAAGTAGCTAAAGGTTAGTGCTCATGTTTTTTTGGTTTTTTAAAGAGTTTTGGTGCATCTCTAAAATTCATATTTGTGATCACACACAGCATAAGATTTAAAACATGAATAAAGTTGAGTAATTAACTGAGTAAATCCATAAACTTTGCTTGTCACGTTAAGAGACAACCAGCTGCAATAGTGGTATACTTCAGTTTGGACTTTTGGCATTATAATTCAAGTTTTAGCACAATAATTTGCATCTGACATTTATATATAAACATTTTTTTTTTTTCAATATTTATGAGGTGGATCATCGAGGCAGGCTCACACCAGCCACAGCAGCTGTTTTTCCACATAGTTATTCACCACAACTCGCATGCAAATGCTCCAAAATATTCTCCCAAAATATGCCATAAGGTGTATTTTAGAGTCAGCCTCCTCTTTCTTAATGGTCTCCATTAATTTCAGCGTAACTCTGAATGTATTCCAAAGAAGCCTGAGATGATTGGGAGAGGACAGTGTAAAGTGTAGTGAGGTTGCAGATTGTTCCTTCAAGCAAGCGTGTAGGTTTTAGCTTCAGCCCTGAATCCACCAGGAGCTCCTCAAGCGCCCCGTTGTTTGTATTTAAAGCTGTTTGTGTTGCTCCACAATTAAACCAGCAAACTGTGAGTGGGTGGTGAAGCTTTCTTCTTCTTTTTTTTTTTTGGTTTCTGTACACTTACTTTATTGGTGACGATATACTTTCTGCTCTTCCTCAAACAAATGCAACTGACACAGAACGGTTCACATCAGAGTTAATGCTAATCAATGCTGATCCTCATTGATTCTCAGGGAAATCACCGAGGGGAAAGGCCGAGCGGACACAGGATGCTAGTAAAACAAAGTGTCTGTGGACGACATCGCTGCAACAGGTGGGAGAGGATTGTTGTGCTGTGGTGCAGGGTTCTGGCTCATTTGGACATTTTTGGGGGGGAACTAAGATCGTACGGCATCCATTTAAAATTCATTGAAGACACAGAAGAAATCTCATGTGTGAGAAGCTGTGGTAGCAAGAAGATCTACGTAGATCCAATGTCTGGTTTCTCCATTCCAGGACTATGTAAGGAAGATAAGATTTATACTACTTTATCCAAACGAGGGCTGTGTGGGTGCAGATCCCAGCTGACAACAGCTGAAAGTCAGTGTTCACTGTGGAAAACACAAACAGAGAGAGAGAAAGTGACAGACAACCTCACACACTCAAATTTAAACCTACAGCCAGTCTGGAGACACCGCTGTCTCACTCAATTAGAAACAAATGCAGGGTTGTTGTTTTTTTTTTTAAGGCACTGTTTACATGACGATGTTTAGAGTAAAAATGCAATGATTTCGCATTTTCCTTTCTGAAACGTTTTGCTTCTGTAATGAAACCACACGTGTCTGCTGGCAGAGAACCATGCGCTATTAACAATGGCAAGTACACGGACACTGGTATGGACAGATGATGAAGGTGGATTGTTATCACGGTGACTCTCTGACTATAAAACCACCAAGTCCCAGGAGAACATGGATCGGGGGTCGTGACGCTCTCGAGGCCTCTATTATTGTCGTCCGTATACCCGTGTATGTGCAGAAAACATATTTACTACGGCGTTTTCAAAAAGTTGGGTTTTTTCCCATTTACATAGTTTTTTCTCCATTTCCATGGAGATGGAGCGTTTTCAAAAAGTTTCACCATGGGATCCGTTTTGAAAAGGTTTTGGTTTTACGAATAGTTTTCGAAAAGGCTCCGAGCACCGTTGTCATGTACACGGGGCCTTAGTGTGGCAGAACTACAATTATTTTCCATCATAGGATATTACTGTTAACAACAGTTAGGATGTATAGGCATTAAAAACAGTTTTCCTACTCGTACGATGAAATTAACTTGAAATGCCGAGGAAACCTTTTAACGTGTAGTTTTTTTTAGTATTTGTAGAAATTTGTGAAATTCTCTTTGTATCTCTGTGTTTCTATTTTACTGCAGTACTATTAGTCTTATTTTACTCCTCTTACTTTATTCCTCTCATTCAGTTTCTTTGGATGCTACATTTGTTTTCTAAGGATGATAAATGCTTTAGGTTACTGTAAAGTGCTATACAAATAAACTAATCATTTGACGGATCAAAGTTGTTTACAACTGTCATAACTGCTGCTGTGGACACCTTGAAGCTCACTATCTCACCACGCTTCACAAATAAAAAAAACAACCTAAATTTACTTTACACGTACTAATTTTATTTGGTGTGTTTTAAAGTTTTATTTCTTCATGTATTTCGCCAGCTCTGGTCTTTCCACTTATTTATCATTATGTGTTACTATTCTGTAAGCAAGGCCTGTCTGGAAAACTCTTTCGGTTTGTTCAAGGTCTGCCACTAACAACCTCTAAACGGGATGCAATCAAATTCACTTTCACGTACTTTTAACCCAATGCCAATATTTACTTTTATTGGTATGTCAATTGCCTTAAAGCATAGCTGGTGAATGCAAGGCTTTTTAGAGGTCAATTGTTACGCTGCGGATAACAGAGCGTCCTTGAATGCACCATCAAAGGAAGTTTTTCCACAATGGTGGTGGATTGGTGGTGCAATACTAGGTGACAATGACAGAAATCATTTGAAAAAGCAAGCTTTATGTATCGCATTTAGAGCAGACTGACATTAACCTATGACGGAAAGATTATCAAAAAAAAAGAAGAAGAATTCGTTTTTGAATAAAATATGAAAATCGCTGTTGTCGGGCGGTGAATGCTCAGATCCCTCATCGGAATCGTGTCTTTATGTCTCACAGGACAGGATCTCAAACTGACACAAAGCAAATGTGAACGGTCAAAACCCGCTGAAGTAAAGAACTGCAAGAATTTCAAAGACGGCCAACATTGATCCGAAATAGATAAATACTCTGTAATTTAAGGAGAAAATTGCGAGTCAGTCCCACAAGATTTTACCCATTTACGCTGTGCAGCATCAGAGTTAAACCGAGGCTGGGCTGAGCGTTTGCTCGAACACTGAACGGTCTGACACTTGCACTAAAAATATTTGACATGTGGCACGGGGTGATGTTCCTGACAGAATGGGAGACTGAAATAGGAGCTGATTGAGAGACGATTTTTTTATTTCTTTTTTTTCTCTTCAAATCATGATCTTGCTCTGGATATTATACGAGCGGGGCCTCTGGAGGATAAACCCGTGGGTTTCTCATGAATATGATGACACGCATTGCCTCTGAAAGTCTGTGCTGTGATTTGGATCCCAACTGTAAAGAGTTAATAATGCTTAATCATTGTTAGTTTAACCATTTTACGAGCACTCATTAAGTTAATGTTGAATGTGTTTTTATTGAAGGCCTTAGTTTTTTGGATGTTTTTAAAGCCAGAACATATAAACACCAATCGATGCCATTCATGCATAATAACATATGATGGGAAGTGTAAAACTGGCCAAAAAAAACCATTTTATTAATCTCCACCATTAAAAATATTGTCAAATTCACAGTCCTGGTGTGTCACAATGCAGCCGCACCCTGCCAGACGACTGTGACGGCCCCCTGGTTAGTACAGTGAGAAGGTTGAGGGAAAGGTTTGCATGTTATCCCGGCATGTGTGTTGGTTTTATGCTCCAGGTATTCCAGTTTCCTCCCGCGGTCCAAAAACATTCAACAAATAGGTGATTTTGAATTGCCTGTAAGTGTGGGTGTGGTTGTTTCTCTGTATTTGCCTTGTGAAAGACAAGAGATCTGTTGAAGGTGTAATAGCAAAGTCAGAATTTACTCCGTCTATAAAATAATGTTTTAAAGTGAAGACGGAAAGTCACGTTGCATTTCGGGTGTGCATTTCCACGACACGGGGAGGGGGAGGGGGGAGGGGGAGGGGGGGGTGGTGGGGGGCAACTTTTTGTAAGACACTTTCATTACAAAAACAAACAACAGCACCCACTAGTGGCACAATATGAAAACCACACGGTTAAGAGTTTCTTCTGTTTCTGCTTAAACTCACCGTTATTAAAACATTGCCTTGAAAATGTGAAACTTTTCTGAAGCACAAAAAAAAAACGAGTTTTCACTTAAACCGTTGCCGTGTGAACAGGGCCTTAGTCTAGATCAGAGTTTATCGATAATGTTTCGCATTGTGACGTTTGCAGATCGAATCTAGTTTTAACTTAGAAATCTGTTGCTCCGTCAACTCGACTGATCAAGTTCTTTCAAAACTGAAACTCCAAAGAAAAAAAAAATCTTGTTCAATATCAACTATATTACTTTTATTTACCTATTTTCCAAATACCACGTGTGAAGCCTCACCTGGTGAAACTCACACAAAAACCTGATCCCTGAACATGTTATCTGATGGGATCAAAAAAAACAGTTGAACCACATTTTCTGATCTGATCATCGTTCCGGTTGGAAAGGGACAAACTGATCTCAATGTAGTGTATATAATCCGATTAATTACCATCCAATCTAATTACTAATCCATGCAACCACAGCCAGTGCCATCATTCTCATTTTAGATAGAATTGCTCTTTGTTTTTCCCCCCAATTGGAATATTATTTGAGTTTCCACAGGACATGACTTACTGATCGCCTTTGGAGGGAGGGCTCCAGCTTCTTAGTCTTTACATGTTTATCGAATTAGAAAATCGGTGGCAAAGACTGAAAAACTGGTTCCAAACAATTTACAAAAAGTCAGCGAGGATATGACCAGTCACTGTTTTTGAGTTCCTTCTCCTGGTTAAATGTTTGGAGCAATATGACCTGAATTACAGAGTAATCTGCATATCTTTGCTGTAGCCAAGACTCCCACTCAGTATAAATCAGATGTTGGGGAATCTGTGGTGAGGCTGTATAGAGCCTGTGAGTAAGTGCACACGTCGGTGCAACGCTGCACCTCCATGTCTCTCCACATGTGAGTCTTTTGTAAAAGAAGAGACACGACTTAGATTCCACAATTTGCATGAGTGGCTTTTGTTTGTCAAATGCATTCAAATCAAGGGCGTACACACACCTGATTGTGGCTGGAGTTATCATAGTGCGCATGCTCCGTAAAGAGTCATACTCCTAAAGAGTCGGTGCAACATGGCAGCGTCCATGAGAGGAGACTATCCTCAGAAGATGTGACGGTGGCAAACACTTGAAAATGTGTCATGAGGATATGCTTCCTGGATTGTTCAGTAATGAAAATGGAATCCTTGTTTATTTTGTTCACTCATATTTTTATATTTCTTTCAGTCTGATCTTCCCCAGAATTTCTTACTGCACTGTAAGCAAAGGGCTGTCTGGAAAACTGGAGCCTTTCCAAAGCTTTCCCACCTTCCTAAATTAATAGCTTCGGCCATTTTCCGTATGAATGATGTTTTGTTTCTTTTTCATCTTGACTGTGTTTCTACCTCTGTTCCAAATAACTGATTGTGTGTAACCCTCACAGTAGAACAGCCTAAATGAAGAATGTCATTTATTTGGTGCAAATTGCCTCGCAAATGCTCCAAATTTTTGTTTGAGGTTTTTTGTTTTTTTTTAAATGAAATCATATTCAGGCTATTGGTGGGGGGAAATGGAAAGAAGCAGCTTTCAATGCTTATGAGATATGAAGTTGGTCTTTTGTTTTTTTGTTCGTGTGTGTGGGGAGGGGGGGGGGGGGGTCTAATTGAAGAACAATACAATGTAATTGTAATTTGATTGGTGTTTGACATTAACCCCCCCCCCTCTACCTCCCCCGGCAGAACCCCCAGCAGCTCAGCCCTTCCGGGAGGCGTTGCGCGTACTGGTCGCCTTTAGGGCGGTGGCTGCGCATGCAGGTCCAAGAGTGGGACGGTCTGTGGGGAGTTGGACACTTGTCATCAGGAGACACCGAGGCTGGGCTGCATGCAGGCATCATATACACGCGAACTCACCTGTGTCGGGAGGCAGCCTAAGTTTGCCTGCTTTTGGGGTTTACAAAGTCAGTGCCAAAATCCATAAAGGACACACACACACACACACACACACACACACACACACACACACACACACACACACACACACACACACACACACACACACACACACAGCACAGTGCGCACGCAAGACAAAAAGCTCAACTGACATGCAGCCGTCGCTGTATGGGAGATTGTCTCCTATATGCAAAGTCACTGATGCAAAGTAATTATTCAAAGTCCCTCCAAAAGAAATCCGACTGCGTGACTTCTAAACGATCCACTCAATGACACCGGAGCAGAGAAAGACGCACCAGCAAGCAGCTGCTGTAACCTTTCGGTGTCAGCTCCAGGATGGTTCGGTTGGGGGGGGGGGGGGGGGGGGTAATCGACTCATCCGCAGCGTTATGTCTCGTCTGCCACTTCATCTCAAAAGGGGGGGGGGGGGGGGGGGGGGGGATTCAAGTTGTCAGCGATGCACACACACACACACCAAAAAAAACTTGTGCCGCCGCATTGTGCTTTTCACGTCGCAGCCGCACACAATTCAACTTCCAGGCATTCCTGCACACTCGGCTGTGACAGCGGCTGGCACGCGCCGACACACGTCCTGCAGCCACACTACTGCAAAACACGCAACATTATACAGGAGGGGGGGGCTCATAAGAAATAAAGCAGTAGCCAGCTCTTGTGTGCATTGAAGACTTGCAGGATCACACTTGATGTATAGACTTTACGCAGCCGCCGCCGCCGCCGCCACCTTCCCCGCACACCACGCCCGTCCACACCGCAACAACACGCAGCGCTCACCTTTCAAGACGCTCGCGCAGAGGCTGTAAAGGATGAAGATCAAGTGCTGGTTGACAATCATATTCTTCTCTCTTTTTTTTTCCCCTTCACAGATTCACGTCAACACTCCACTCGCGTTGGACTCTTGTCTTCCTCTCTCTCTCTCTCTCTCTCCTCCTCTCTCTCTGTCTCTCTCTCTGTCTCTCTCGTTATCTCTCCTCTTGTCGAAGATGGACTTATCCAGGTAAACGGCGCAGTTTCACACTGACCGGAGTTACATTGATGAACTCTGTCCTTTTCAGAGAAGTCCCAGATCTTTCTCCTCTTCTCTCTCTCTCTCTCTCTCTCTCTCTTACCCTCTCTCTCTCTTTCTTCTTGTGGGAGTTGTGCACAGTGGTCACTGTATAGTGAAGCAGGACGGCAGAGATGCTCGTCGGCAAAGTGCAGCTCCTGCCTCCCTTTATTGCCTTTCTCCTTTGACTCGCTGCAGAGAGCAAGAGTCCCGCCCACGCCTTTTGACTAATGAAGACGCTTTACCAATGGAGAGCACCGAGGAATGGTCCCGATCACCGCTCAACTGTCCAAACAAATGCAATCACTTCCTCACGCCCATCTGGAGGAGAGAGAGAGAGAGAGAGAGAGAGAGAGAGAGAGAGAGAGAGAGAGAGAGAGAGAGCATGGAAATATCAGAGCTGAACAATGAGCCTCTGTGGTGAAGATTCAGGAAGATGAGGAGCACTGTGAGCCAATAGTCATGATTCATGTCAGAATAACTGTCTGTGATTAATACAATTAACAGGAACGATTAGTCTGTTTGTGAATGAAAAGCATTGCAGAGCACCAGAGAGTGTCCTGGTGAATATAAGGCTTGGGGGAGGGGGCGGAGTTAACACTTAACCTCCTAAGACCCAAACTCATTTGGTATTGTGGTCCAGAAAACCCAAAATGATGTCCACATATGTGCACTTAAGGTCCTGGAAGGCTAAAATGAGCAGAAATGGCTTAAAAACAGTCTTTAAAGTTGTAAAAACAATAGTCCAGCCAACTGCTGTACAACCCAAGATAATGTCCACATATGTGGACGGCAGGTCCTGTAGAGGTTAAGGTTGAAATAATGGATCATTTTCAAACAAATACAGATCTTTTCTACATGTAATGAAGTTGATCGTGTAACAACAGTGGACTCAAACCCATTTGGCCGTATTCCGATTGGTATATTTTTGTTGATGTCCTATACTCCTCTTGTGAATGATGGGGTTAAATAACAAACTAACATGGACCAATTTCATGTTTCAAGTGAAAAAGCATCCTGGTTTTTTTCCATTTCAGAGGATTGGTATGTTTTCCCCGCAACATTAAAAAAAAAGAAAAAAACTAGTCTGTTTGCACAGAAATGGCAGAAGCGCTGAAAATGATGTAGTTATCACGTTGGGCCACTAGTGGGTGCTGTTAAACTGGATTTGCGATCATCTGCACGTGTCACAAACGATGCGAAACGTTATTGATAAAATCAGATTTCTCTATCAGAAAGAATTCAATTTGAAGTTCACTCACACAAGGTTTCAAATGAAAACGCCTCATTTTTGTGAAACTCATTAGGATGTTAGAATTAGAATTAGAATATAGAATGCCTTTTATTGTCACATGTACAGGTACAGTGAGATTAAAAACAACTCCAGTGACAGTGCAGCAGTTAAAAAGGGCAGAATATAGTGCAAGAAGGAGGGTGGGGGGTGTAGGGGGTAAGGTGCACGGTCCAGTCCTGTGAACGGTACAGAGGGTATTTACAGGGGTACAGAGTGTATTTACAGGAGTACAGAGTGTATTTACAGGGGTACAGAGTGTATTTACAGGATAATAAGAACTATAAAAATTATATTGCACATTATGAGGTAATATGTAAGTAAAGTAAAGTGAAGTCAGTGCATACAAGAGTTCACAGTGGTTATGGACAGTGGAAACTCATTAGGATGTAGTTTTTCTTGTAGTTCCACTCGTGGGTGTACTAATGGGATGTCATCCAGATTAGGAAATCAGCCTTCACTTACTCTAGCTGGGGGTTAATATAGCATGTTAAACATGAATAGACCATGATAAGAGCACTGTGATGTGAATCCATCTGCATATATCCTTGTAATATTTTGCACGAAGAGTCAGAAATGCTTCTTCCCTGAATGCTGAAGGGTGAACCGATGAACTTCTTTTCAAAGCAGGTAAAAACTCACACGGTCATAAACCAAATGCACAAATGTTCAGCCCAAAATGACATTGTGCATTTTAAACTGTTAGCATATCTTCTTGAACTGGTTTGCGTGAAGTCTGAAGGAATTTAGAAGAATTAATGATGATATAGTTGATTAATATTGTGATTAAACGTGGTCAGTAAACACAATATATTCATAGGACAATGTTTAAAATACTGGATTAAATTGTGCAAAATGTTAACGGAGTGGTTTCCTGTTTCAGACCAGTCAATTAGTCTTAACTGAAATTCGTTTCACATTAAACAGTCTGAGTTAATACCCCTGGTTACACTCTCATGAAACTCCTGTTTACTGGAAGTGAAGAAGCATGTCATTAATCCTGAACTTACACAGTCTTTTCTATTATCTATTGTAAGTAGCATCTTAACTTAACTTTTTTGAGCAACTACACAATTTTGAAGACGTGAGTAGTAATTGTAGTTAAGTAATAGTGTATTTGGTCAAACTCGCAGCACAGTTAAAGAGTGCAAGAATCGTCATTATAGTGGCTGATTTATCCGATAAAAAGCTGCTCCGGACTGAGCACAGTCGTTCATTTACAAAAAGTTGAACACATCCAATTTAGTAAAAGACGCTTCTCATATTAAAACGATAGAACTGAATTGTAACACAATATTTAAGAGAGGATACGACACGTAAATGATCGTGTAATTATGTCCACAAATAACAGGCGAGCCGGCTGAGGACGTGCCTCTAACTGTACCACAGTTGATTTACTGTAGTCGTGCATGAGCGGTAACGGCGTTTCAATGAAGTTGTGTTTTCAAAAACGTCCACCTTGGGAGCCGTTTTCAGCGGCTTCAAGCACCGTTGTCATGTGAACAGACGCCCGTGGATTCACATCGAGCCATGCTGGAAGCACTCCTCGGCTACAGTACAGACACAATCAAAGACAGAGAGAAACTCCCAGTTCCCCTTCTCCGGCGGCACCAATCACCTGTTAGAAAACTCAATGTATGGCTCCGACAGTCATATTCAAAATGTCTCATGGTGAATATATTTCACGCTTTTAAACCCCAGACTCTTTATGAGCAAGCAGACATGTCAGCAACTCCGAATAAATGCTGCTGCAAAAAAATAAAGCCACTTCTTATCAGTTGGAAGTGTTTACAATGCACAATGAATTTCTTATTTGGAACATCATGTGCAGCTGCAGCACGTTGTAACCGAGGGAAGATCTGCCTGTGTTGTGTAAAAAAAAAAAAAAAAAAGGCGCAGTGCTTTTCCCAGAGGTTGTGACCTGGTGTCTGGGTGCGTGTCAGGAATCAGTGCACAGGCACCGGGGAGGTTAATGGGCTCCTGGACATCCTCCCTCCTTCAAAGGTTAGTATGAGTGGTGCAGAGAAGCGAGTGTGACCGTCCCTGAAGACAGGTGGTGGTGGTGGTGGTGGTGGCGGGGACTCGCCGCTCCAGCCAGGGATCGTTTTCTAAGCCGATCGCCAGGATTTTACACATGGTTTAACATGCTGCCGGGCGAATTTGGTTCAATTTTGCACGGTGGCCTTCCACGCCACTCCCACTTCAAATCAAATTGCTGACCCACCTGAGAAAAAACCGGGGCAAAAAAAAGAAAGAAGCAGTCGAGGCTTTTAAATCGTTGACTTTTTCCCCAACAATGACACACAAATCTCCAAAATTCATTATCGAAACAAGCAATCAGTTGCATCACTAATTTACTTCGCTAAACATGAAATTAATTATGGTTTTTTTTTTGTTTTTTTTCTACTTTGTTCTAATCAATTACAGCTTTTAATTAGAACGGGTCAAACGGGAACCTTTTACTCAGATGTGCGCTCGCTTTTTTGTTTTTTTTTCCTATGCTGATGCTGCGTTTTCGCCTTTCAACTGGGAACCACGCACATCTCCCCGATCCCCACGGAGCCATCGACGCTTTCCTGAACTGTAAACCTTGAAGGACTGAGTGCTCTTGTGCGACACACACACACACACACACACACACTCTCTATACAGCTCACTTATAATTCAGAGCAGAACTATACAAAGCCAATTACCATGAGGATGGTGGTAAAGAATCAATCCCATGTGTCCTGAAGGTCAATTCCTCGTCATTTCATTAGATCTTTGAGAGTAGAATTCTACTCATGCACCTTTTAAACAGCAGGAATTTATTGACAATGTGGGTTCAGCAGAAAAGCACGAGGGGGGGTGGGGGGGTGGTGGTGGTGGTGGTGGTGGTGCTGACACAGATCTGTAATGCAGAGGAGCACGTTCTCCTTTTGCATCCATCTCTGGGGGCATTATATTACATACGGCCTCATGCTTTGTATCATTTAAAACGCTCCATTGTGTGCATTGACAGATTTAACAAGGTCACCAGCTACATTAGATAACTTCAACCTTCTGATATTACGGAATATAATCAGAAAAAAAAAGAAAATCACAGCATCTAATCTTCTGTGAACGAACAATCCAGGATGGAGGTGAACGACGGCCGTCACGGATCCTGGAGAAAAAAAAAAAAAAATCAAATGTTTGTTTCTGGGTGTCAGTATTTCCAAACACAACAACTCCAGAATCCTGACGGAATATGGGACATTTAGGATTAAAAGAAGCCTCCTAATCTGGTGTGTTAGACATATTCTTGTTTCTCCAGTCTTGTCAGCGCTCTGCGGGGAAATAACAGCCGCTCTCTCAAGCTTTGTACAGCTTGAACTTAAACAATGTGCTACAATGAGAGCTTTGTGTTCTCACTGCCTTTTTTTTTTTCTCCCCCCAGAATATTTGCCATTGATGGCTGCTGGGAATACGGTTCCATCTGGTTATTGCTTTATTGATGGGACACTGGAAACCCGCTACTTTTGATCATGAGTTTCCTCTACCAGGCAAACAACATGTGAGCCGGCGCTCCGAGGCAACGACACCAGTCACTCAAACATCTCTGAGATTTCCTGTTCCACATATTTTCTCTCATTAAAGGGCAAGCAATGAACTATTGTAATTGGTTGAGATGAGGCTGAACTAAAGACATCAAAACTTCAGTCAGGACGAGGGGAGAATATAGCTATGTTGTAAATATGCGACACACAGAGACGAAAAATTTAATTTCACGCTATGAACAGTCACAACTCAAAGAAGACAAGTATTAACGTCATTAGACAGGAAAACTATTGTATTTAAACACGAGATGAAATCACTTTCTTAGAAAAATGACAATAATCCCAACCTAAATAGTAAAAAACTAAAATTATTAAAATGAATTATAAGCAACGGATTGATGCATTAACGTGACATCCTCCCCCTTCACCTGCTTCACAATGGTTTGGTCCATTTTCCCCGCCTGTGGATCACTGGAAGTGTGTAGATCTCCTCCAAGAAGATTCATGAAAAATATCATTTTAATCAAGAAATGTTCATCTAGTCAAACTTGTCAACAAAACGTTAACATTTTGGACAAAACTGCATTTTTAGTTTTGTTAGGTTTGATGCCAACCACAGTGTTTATATTTTATGCTTTATATTTTGGAGATGTAAGTGTGAAATATTTGATGGATTAAATTACATTTTGTAAAAAAAAATTAAAAATAATGACTTGATTTAGAGGTTAGAAATATTTAAATTGCACCTTTTTTAAAACTTACTGTATTCAAATGTTTTATATTTTTAAAGACATTAACTATTCTTCTTTTTTTTTTTTAAGTGATCTTTCTATTGACGTAAGATGAAACGTTTTGTAAATTTAGGCGATCAAGCACCACTGTCCCATCATGTCACGTATTACTTTCCAAAATATTACCCTAAATCAGTAATATCTTACTGAAAGCACTGGCCTTATATCTGAAACTTTAAAGTACTTTTATGCGTGCAATGCTGTTTTTCATATCTTATTTATCGTATTTGCAAGTTAAATGTACCATCCAGGTGCACTGAAAGGAAATAAAGGACGCTGTACAGCAAGCGGCACCTAAATCAATAGTGAGCATAATTGTGCTTTATATGATTATAATTAATATACAAGTATCAGTTTAAGAGAAACAGGAAGCTATGCAGACCTGAATAGATTAGATGAATTGCTTGATACAGGGTTAATATCAACTTGAGTTTTGCTTTCATGTGTTTAAAGTGTGTTATTTTTATATTCTTTGAAGTAAACTAAAGGTTAATTGATTTTCAAGAATCCTCACTTTTTTTTTTTTTTTTTACTTAGGCCCTGCGGTGATAAATGCCCCTGAAAATAGCTAATTCGACTTAACCCGCTGCTTATTATATTTGATTTGTCGGGCGAAAATCATTAAAAAGATAAAACAAAAGAGATCACCTAAATTCTGCAGGGGTAAATGGACATTTGTCATCAACACTTTTAGAGTCTAATTGTCTTAGAAGATTCTTTGATTATATTCAACTTCAGCTCTCATATCTCACTCTGAATTTCCCCCACTACAGTTTTTGATTCGATATTAGTATTTTCCCACATATTAGTCAAGCTGTGAGGTTCATCGTCAAAGTTTTTCTTTATCCAGTGCCTGTCTGCTCCTCTTCATCACCACACACAGGTTACGTCTGCTGTGCTCAAGTTTGGATAAAAGTGTTGGATAAAGAACGCTATTGCCCCAGGAATATAGTTCATGATTCTGGGCAGATTTTTGACCAAGGGTGTCAAACTCATTTCATTTCAGGGGCCACATACAGCCCAATTCTATCCTGAATGGACTGGACCAGTAGAATAGTGTCATAATAACATTTAAATTTAAATTTGAAGTTTGTCTTTGTTGTGGCATAGAGTTTGATGAAATTGTCTCTATTGTCTTAAAAAATACAATTAGTATTGAAAATGACTACAATCTCAATATAAAGCCAATTTTAATGAAACTTTCTGGTGCAAAACTCAGTGAAAAGTCGCCCAAAAAAAAGCTGTATTATGCCGGCTTTTACAAACTCACCCTAACATTATGGCTTTGAATGCTCGTGCGAGTTGGATCGCTTTCACGGCAGCATCTCCGATCTCAGCGTTGTGTCCACTCTTCTTAAGAAAGTGGTTTGATATTTTTACCATTTTCTTGGTGGTTTGGCCTGATTGGAGCTTCTTGCGGGCCGGTTTTGGCCCACAGGCCTTATGTTTGACACCCCTGTTTTAGATATTACAAAGTGCTTGAGAGACGTAGTTGATCCTTCCCAAGATATCACTTAAAAGGGTTTTTTTCTCGGGTTTCTATATAATAACCAAACACTGTATATAGTAAAAAAAAAAAAATGTGTTACAATATGAGCTAAAAGCAATAAATGACACATTAACAAAATGTATTTTAGCTTAATACTTGATCTGAAAAAATAAATTGTAAAGTGATTGCAATATTAACATGTGCAAAATACAAAATATTGACTGAGGTGCTCATGCATTCAAAGTATGCAAATTCAACATTTTTACAGAAAAGTTCCAGAAAAGAGTTTAAGATGTTTTTCTTTGAGAGCTCTAATTATTTAATACCTGGTAGATACCGGGAGAAAGGTCAAAAAGAAAAAAAAAATCCTTTCCTCTTTGTGTGCAAAAGAAGATGTGATCGAGGAAATAATGAAGAAAAAACACGTCCAACTCACAGCTGGTGTAAAGTAGGGGCAAGAGAAAGAGCACTGTTATTTAAAGGAACAAATCTCAACTCATAATGGCATCAACATCATCTATTTAAGTTAAAATCACATATCACATTGTTATCGCAATAGTTATTTAACGTTGTGCAGTTATCTGTAGTCAGAATCTCAGACGGAAGCTTGGCTCATCAACATCTGGTAAATTCCTACTTTGAAGCCACGTGCGTTACCGTGACAACAACAAAAAAGCAAACCCAGGACAAATGTGCAGACAACATTTCTACCACCTGTACAACTAACTTTGAGATGAAATTGATGCTCGTGATGTCAATATTTTCTGTAGACTCTACTTATATTTGCTGTCTCCGACCAAACTACGTTTTAAAAGTATTCATTGCAGTGTGCAAATCTAATTTTGACAACGTCAGAGCGGTTCAACGCCTCGGGCCGAGCTGTGCTCTCTGGCGCTCCCCCAAGGGAGCCCTAACCCCAATTTGAGCACCACTGCTCTCGACTGCTGCAGTCTGGCTGTGATAAGACCGACCGCACAGTACGGGGAACCCCTCCCAAAGCAGATACGCTAATATGTTGCATGAATTCCCACTTTCCCACTGCGAGTACATGCCATTGCAATTTGTCAGTAAATAAACAGGCACGTCGATACGTGATGTCTTTGTGTTTCTAAATAACAGTGCTCAGTGCGATCTTTTAGAATCACGTTCAGTTCCTACCAGCAGCGGCGCTTCGCTGGCTTTCTACCATTTTTCCTTGATTTGTGTTGCGTTTGTGCTTGTTGGGTGTCTGGTCTGAAGTAATGTTGAAATGATGACGGGGAATAGGATTTGTTTTCAACACAGGGCTCCATCTGATTGGAAGTATGTTGACATGCAGAGCATGAATGCACAGTGCAGAAACATTAAATTTATTCAATTCACTCCTTTTTTTTTTTTTTTTTTTCACGCGCGTATATTTTTGAATTCATTTAAATGTATGTTTTCTTACACAGAAGTCGTGACTTTCCCTCTTCTGCTACTTTTTTTGAAAAAGACATAGTATTGACCAACTCAAGTCTTTATTAGGAATTAGAAGAAAATTCAAAGATAAAGGTTCTATGTTTTTACAATGACCTCGATCAGGAGAGTCACGGTCTACATTCAGAAGCTCTGACGCTCAGGTGTGTTGAAAATATAACTCGAAATACCACAAAGCAAAGTTCAGAAACAGTATTTCAATAAATAATGAAAGTAGAGGCTTTTTTTACACATATTGCCCGACTATCCCTCAGATTTGTAAATTTAAAGTTAAATAAACCCGATCGCACAACAAAAACCCACCGACTTTGTACTGAAACTTCTCCTGGGAGATGAGTCATCTGTGGGCCGGGAGAGGTGCGTGGTAATTACTGTATCATTACTGCACAGCTCCAGGGCGATGGAGCTGTAATTGAATCAATACTGGCCTTTTGTCTAAACTTTTACAAACCAAGGATTTCTTCAAGGGCGCACAACGGCCCCGGCGGGACGTGTTCCGGCAGACTCTCTCCGTCTCACCGACCGATGCAGATCCAAACAAAACCCCGGCGCCCCGAACGCGGAGTGAAGTGCTTTGTGTTTGGGGGCTCGCGCTCGCCGTCGCCCACGGCAGCTGGTGTTCTCACAGACCACTGCGTGGAAAATGGGCTGATTTCGGGATTTAGCTGTCCGTGGTGGATTTCTCACTCGCTGCTCATTGGGGCCAGAATCACTTTGTGCCGGACTTGTGCGAGATTAACGGCGAGGTTTTCAGCCCCGCGGTCTCCGTTTTGTTAACACGCCGGTCAGTGTTGCTATCGCTTGCAGTCATTATGCTGCGTGACAAAAGCAGCATCGTGAGCATGCAGCAGATCATTATTTGCCCGTTAAGGGAAATTTCCGGTGCTCATGCATCTGTTGTCACGGTGGTTATGATGTCTGGAAGGGTTTCAAACATCAGCATACATCACTGCAATGCATTCATCAAAGAGGGAGGGTCAACATTAAGCAGATGCAATGATTCTGATGTTCCTGATTGAATCTGCCAAATGTGTTGATATATTACATTTAAAGCTTTCACATCTCCATCGAACGTGTCACATCTGGCAGCTTCGATTCAGTAAATGAGAAACAATGAGTTTCAAAACCACTCAAAAAGTTTTGATAGCAGGACGGCTGCGTTCTACACAAAATTCTGATGCCAGAGCCTCGTAGCTCATCAGCACTCGCGGCACCTCCTTTGCTTATCTTTGCATAACTACACATCCTGGTCATGTTTCCTTTCTCCTCCTGACCATCTGTTCAATGCTGCCAATCTTTAGAACGTGCCAGCGTCTGTCTCTACATCCTCTCCCCACTGAGTGAATCTTACTGTTGATATCATACCCCCCCCCCCCCCCCCCCCCCCCTCCGTTTCCATCTCAGTTTCTGTCATCATTCCCTCTTTCACACACACAAACAAACGTGACTCTGAGCTGTGACAGAACTGCAAAGAAAAATAACCTGCAAAAACAACCATGACACTCAGACAGTTTGTCTAAAATGTGAATTAAAAATTGCTCAGTTTATTTTCTGACTTTGTGTTAGTTTGGGTGAATTGGGTGAATTGGGTATACAGTATACGAAGATGTAAGTAGAAACCAATGATGATGATGTTCCCCATCCAAAAACCTGAGAGTATTACTAATAATGATAGATAGATAGATAGATAGATAGATAGATAGATAGATAGATAGATAGATAGATAGATAGATAGGACTGGTAAAGTAGTGCCATAATTACCATTACATTTTCTTTGTTGTGGTGTGGCGCATAGATGATGTGAATATCTATATTTTGGCAAAAAATCAAACAATTACTATGGAAAATGACTACAATCTCTACATAATGAAACCTTCTGATGCAAATTCAGTGAAATGTCCAATAAATTTCTCCTATAGGTGTTTTAATTTGAATGTTTTTACAAACTCTCCCTGGCTGCATGGCTTTTCAAGTGTGATAATAATGTAATAATTCCCAAAAATATCGCTAAAAATAAGATTTTTGAATTATGATATAGATTTTTTAAACACATTTCAATAAACATCGATTTGCTAAACTTTACTAAGAAAAGTCATGATACGCTGTTTTGCAAAACAATAAGAAGAAGTTGAAAAATGGAATGGAAATCTGTACATGAGTACAACTACTGTTGAATTGCTTGGCTTGTACTCAATTACAAGTAAAAGTACTTGTATTTGAAAAAGTGTTCAGTATTCATGTGAAAGGAAAGTTAAGTATTAAGTTATTATCTGACTGCTGCATGTTTGGATGATTGTATGTTTTTCCAGAAGGAGCATTTAATCCGGTGTACTTGTATAAAACATGATGAGTCCGACACCTTTCTGCTGCGACAGCTGCAGAGTTTCATGGTTGAAGTTGAAGATCAGCAGCGACTTGGTGTTCATGGATCCCGCCCGTCATTAACTGAACATCTCTTCATGAGACTAAAGACATTTGCAGTTTTACTCAAAAATTAATGTTAGACAGATTCTGAAATACAGAAATAATGTTTTGTCAAATCTGCTTTTTGTGCAGTGGTATTGTAATAATATACACTATAATAGAGGCATTAGGTTTTATTCCCCCCAGTATTTCAGCAGAGGGGGGAAATCACACTCTATATTAACACATATTACTATAGATTTATGAAAACACATCCATCCATTCTGTTTCTTAAATGAGTGAAGTGTCACGTTGTACATTTCTTTTAGCTGTCATTACTTGACAGTATAATCTCCAACAAAGTATGGAAAGGGTTACACTTCATTTTATACTGTACTGTGCCACCGAGCAGGATAATGCAGAATTATAATCCCAGCAGTTGTAGTAATAAGTGCTTTTTGCTGTCAAGATTTTTCTGCTTTTTAAATCAATTCCACCAGATCTCAAAGCCCTCTTAATCAGGTTTCCTCGTAAATGCATAACGGGACTACCAGCAATTATCAAATCCCGATGTGTCAACTCCAAACTGATTTTATTTTTTTTTTTTCCCCTCCTTCTGCGAGCTGAAAAAAGATCATCTCCAGCCAAATATTTATGCACATAGCAAAGAAGATTGTATGTTGTCTAATTCAAAACGCAGCTCTATTTTTTACTGTACTTGTTCCCTGACAGGCCTCTACACTCACCACTTCCTCTGGATGCCCGTGGCTGGCATCCACTCCAGTGTATTAAAAACCCCACTGTTGCCTCGGGCTTTTAGAGGAATGACTAATACACTCTTTGCAAACCGTTGAAAGACTGCTGTAAAACATCTCAACCTAAACAGAGTGATGCAAGTGGGCGTAGTAATATACTTGTGGTCAAGACATTTAACAGGGGGGGGGGGCTGCTTATCTTGTATCATGCAGCTCAGTCAGTGCAAATGTAATTATGGTGTTTGGGGGAGGGAAAAAAAAAAAGAAAAATTCCTTAAATCCACTACATATAAGCATAATGCATATGGTTGAGAAATTTCAAGAAAAAAAAATACTTTCATGAGTTTTGTTTGGGAGAAGAAGTGAAATTCCATCCGTGCATTATGCATAAGTAATACATAATTCATATTTAAATGAAAATTTCATCAAGGAAACATGATGACTGAGGTACACGCAATTACAAGCTTTGCTCACATCAAAGTAAAATAAACTGATATAAATAAGTGATGGTACGTAAGGAAGCGCATTCGGGCTATTAGACGCTCCACGAGAATCCAGAGCTGTATAATGATGTTTTTGGTCAAGCGAACTACCCCCACTGACAATTTAATACGCCACATAACAGCCTGCTGATGTTTGAATTTCACACTTAACTTGAAGTTGCTCAGGTTTTAAACTTTGGGTCAAGTTGCTTGAATACATTGTCAGACCACAGTAGGGTGATTAAAGTGTGCCGCGCTATATTCTTACTCTTGTTTTCTTTATGTAGCAGCTGTTAGTCCCATATCATCCAAGCAGCTTATTTGAGGGTCTGAAGGTAAATAGGAGGTAGAACTTTCTTAGCAATCGGGCTTCTCTGTTGTTGAAAAAGCATGCAGTTTCACACAGTTTCAATTGAAGAGGCTAATGGCTCCCACAGTCTTTACAGAATATTAGAACACGTTTTAGTTCAGGGGCCACATTCTGCACGTTTCGCCTTGAGCAGGCCAGACCGGTGGAATAGTGCCATAACAACCTTTTTTTCAAAGTTGTTGTTTTTTTTTTAAAGTTTTTCCTTTGTCGTGGCATAGAGTCTACCTGATAGAAATGTCAATATGTTTTGTGAAACCAAACAATTACTATGGAAAATGACTCCAATCTCAACATAAGGCCAATATTAATGAAATCTTCTGGTGCAAAATATAGCGAGATGTCCAAAAAGACCTCGCCTTTAGCTCTTATAGCATTATGGGTGTTTTTACAAACTCACCCTGACCTAATAGCTTTGAGGCGAGTTTGCGTGTAACGAGGTCTTTCATGGCAGCATCACGAGAAGGTTTCATTAAAACTGTAGTACTTTTCTATAGCAATTGGGGTTTTTTTTTGTGTGAAAATGTATACATTTCCATCTTGTATACTCCGTGCCACAAGAAAGACATTTTTTTTTTTAATTTAAAGCTTATTATGGCATTATTTTATCAGTCCGGCCCACTGGAGACCTTCTTTAATGCATTGAATGGCTTTCCTTATATTGCATTCCTACAAGGTGCAATATAAAGGTACCAGCTCTCAGTCCGGATATGCTGGAAGTTTCTTCCTGGTAAAAGGAAGTTTTTGAAATGACAGTGTTGCTATTGCCAATGTTGCACATGTGGAATTGTTGTCATGGTTTGAAATGAGTAGACAATTTGTAAATGGTTCCATAACTGAATTAAACTGAAGATGTGACATTGCAGATACAAAATGAGAAGACGGAGCGATGACCTAGACTTCAAACATCTAGTTGTATGTCCTTGGTATGCAGATTAGCAGATTTCCGATCAGATATATTAAATATACAGAAAAAACAAAGAACATTTGATTTTTAGCTGGAACATGCAGCTCTAAAATGAATTTAGTCAAATCAATTCAGCTTTTCTCTCCACATTTCCTCTCATGTTCCATTTACAATTTTACTTTGGTTTTTTTTTTTTTACTTTCACAAAGACATCTGGTTTAGAGGTGAATTAGCCTTTTCAGCTAATGGCTAATTCACCTCTAGAGTCTATTAGGCGGGTGCACTACCTGCTGTTTCTCAAACTGTGCTGCTAATTTTAGACGACTCTCTCGTCGCTGCACATGTTAAACAAGGTGAACCGCAAAAACAAAAGCATACTTAACATAAAGCCTGTGATCCGCTGCTGGAAACAGACAAAAGAGGGATTTCTTTAATGTCACATCCTGTCTATCAAGTAGACCTTTTTCTTTTTCTTTTTTTCAAACCCCATTCCTAATTTTTATACTGTTAATTCTTCTTTTTTCACATTTAAGCACCAGAAAACAAAACTAGCCTTGCAGATAATAATAATTTCCCCGGGGTATTGCCTCCCGCTAATAGTGAACGGGGAAGAAAAAAAAAAAAATACTTGATTAGTCCTCCTGCGATTCATGTAATGCTCTGATATATCTCATTTCCTTGATGAATATTCCAAAACCTCCCTGACGAAACTTTTTGATTCCTGCTCTTTCATTTGACACATCTCGTGTGCCTCCTTTCTTTTGCCCGTTGATCTTGATTGATTTCCCCAAATGAAATGTCAACATGTCACGGATCAAACCAATTTCTCCGCGTTCCCATTGTTGCCTGGAAAATTGGGGAAGAATTCACCTGACGAAAGAAGGGACGTGTTTTCACACGGCGGGGGCGGGGGCGGGGGCAATACATCAAAATGCTGTGATTCCTTTTTCGCCAGACAGAAAGCAAACACTGATGTTACTTCCAGCATGCGCAGCATTTCATTTTCACCCAGGTATTTGGCAATTACCTCCATGCACTCGCTACGTCTCGGCACGCAGGGTCTCAACCGTCATGAGCCAGAAATCTGTTGTTTTCTGCGAGGTACATCATGATTAGCTTTTCCAACTGTATTTAAGCTTGTTTTTTTTTCTTCATATAATAAGCCTGAGAATATTAAATGTTCCCTGTATCGCTGTGAATGCATCTAATTCAAATGAGCAATATTTCAGGTGCTATAAACCAGAATAAATCTAATAGGCTTGTGCAACACTGTGATGGTGGTGGTGGTGGTGGTGGTGGTGGGGGCGGGGGGGGGCCTGATTACAGCAGCTAAACCGACTGCTCTTCCCCCAATCAATTAGATCTGTGAAATCCATTTCTCATTGCATGTTTGCTCTTGTTTGCAATAATTACAACCTCCACCCCAAACAGCCATGATAAACACCCCCTGATTTAGAAGTGTTTGTTCAGATCGGCGGGACCTGCTGCTTGTCTTGCTGTTTATAAACCGTGGAAATCTACAGGGATTACACAGGCTCATCACCATCTGTGGCATTACTCCAAAACAGGTCTGCGGTGAGAAGAGGCCGATCGGGGCGCCGAGAGGAAGAGGCAACAGCAGACTGACATTTAATGGGGCTGCTCTCACCTCATCTGCAGAACAATGTCATTGCCATTATGGGCTGTTAGCAGAGATTCATGCACACACACAGTATTTCTCTCAAATCTTACCAGGGATTTTTTTCCCCCCCCCTGCTTGTGCAGAGAGAGATTCTATTGTTAGCGCAGATTAAAAAAAAACACAACAACTTTCCAATGTTTCCAAATCTTGTTGTCTATTTTATCAGAAACAATAGTTTTGTTGGAACAACAGTGACCCAGAGGAATTTGAGAAAAACACAACCCAGAAGAAATGATAAAAAATAATAAGAAAAAAAACAAACTTCCAGCATCACGATGCTTCATATCAGAGATGTTCGTAAGCCAAGTTTCACCAAGTCTGCAAAATAACCTGATTGACTTCTGATTGGCAGCTGTCAGAAGTCAGTCGACGTGATTGACAAACTCTGTCAACACATCTGGCAGCGACAACATCTGACGGCGTGTTTCAGAAAGACACAATAATAGAAACATTTGGAAGTACAGGTGCTCCGCTCAGGTGTGAAAAATATGTTCCAATGGCATTGCAGCTTTACAGACATTCTATATATGGGCGTGCGAATTTCCACTCAACTTCATGTATGCAATAGTACACAGCCTGCATAACAATGGCATGCAAATGAATGATAAAAAGCCCTATAGATGTTCCTTGATCTTTCACAGGCGCACCATTGGCTGTTTCCTGCACTGCTGATAACTACAGAAAGATAGACTGTCAAACATGGTGCAAATCTGGTGGATTTTACTTTTGTTTCTGCACGTGTTGTTTCATGTCTTTGTATTGGTTCATTATATGGATTCTGGTTGTGGTTTTATTCTTCTTTTTTCTTTTTTATTCAAGAAATGTTACCAAATTGTTTTACCAATACATTCTAAGACTACAGCTCTATGCTGGATCACCCTTGTAACACCAATTAATTTTTTTTTTTTTTAAAACCTACAAGGTGTAGGATAAACAACTTATATTAGAGGCTTTGCTTGATCAATAACGTTCATTCGCAAATATTGTGAAGTTGATCTCGCTACATTTTCATTCATAAATCTAGATATTCATTGATTAAATTCCTTTTCGGCCTACATCTGATCATCTTCTACCAAACATTTCTGTTCCCGCCTTCTCCACCTTCCTCCATCACTGCGTCCTTGAACCTCCTCCACGGGCCTCCATGAGCTCCTCTCTTTCCCCACAGCTCCATCCTCAGCACCCTTTCCCCCTCCGCAGCTATCATCTCTCCTAAATCCCTTCATCAACATGTCCGCTGAGGCCAGCTGCAATCACAAATCTCTGCTCCGGAAGGAACGCTCTGCACCACTTCATCCAGCTCACCGACAAACTCCTCTTCCTCCTGGGGAGGATATCCTCTGAACACACTCACTACGTGAATACTACGTCCATCTGAGCCTCTGTTCACCTCCAGGATCATCCTGATAACTTCACGATTCTGACCTTCCTCTGGATTGCCTCTTGGTAGAAAAGCTTTTAGGTAAATCTGAGGTTCCTGCACACATCCATGGTCCTTTTCTCCATTATGTCAGCCTGCCAACTCCCCTCACCACTCTTCGCATGACCCTGCTAACTTGCACGCTCGTGCAAATAGATTTTAAATTTGAATGCATTTTGCAGGTGACTGAGTGACATCATCAGCAAGCATGAGCATTTAAAGACTTTGCATGCTTTCGGATCGGTTTACACAAAGATGTGCAGTTTGAGGTTCTTCAATATATCGGCGTCTTGCAGCAATTAAATCTTGTTGGTGCTCTTCAAGATGCACCATGAAGAGGAGTTTAGTAGTGTCTTGCCTTTGGGCCAACACCCAAGAAGCTCCAATCCAGCCCGACCGAACACCAAGGGAATTGTCCAAATTTCAAAGAAAACATTGAATTTTCAAAAACCAATTCCTTAAGCGTACCACAACACTGAGCCGATATCAGTGACGCTGCCATGGAAGATAGAAAACTAGTATTAACCACAAAGCTGTGCTGTCAGGGTGAGTTTGTAAAAACATGCATAATGCATCAGCGATAGAAGATGGTTGTTTTTAGACATTTCACTGTGTTTCTCCTGAAAGTCCCATTAAAATTGGGTGGATTTGAAAGTTGTACTAATTTTCAGGAGTAATTGTTTGTCTATAATTTCCCAAAACCATTTTTTTCCCTTGTATACTCAGCACCACAACAAGAGAAAGGCTTTAAAGTGTAAATTTCAATGTTATTATGACTTTTTTTTTTCCCCAGTCCAGTTCACTCAGGATAGAATTAGGCTGTAAGTGGCTCCTGAACTAAAAATGTGTTTGCCAGCCCTGATTTACTCTATTACATTTACTTTTTTTTACATTTATTTGTTTGGATGACTTGCACATGTGAGATTAAATTTGAGGCAACATACTGTTCTTGCTACTTCTACTCGATGACAATTTCAAAGACAAAAAAAAGAACTTTTACTTGTTACTTTGGGCTCATTATCTTTAATGTTAAAATAATTGTGTCTGGTAGACAGACTTCGGCCGTTGGCTCTGCCTCCTCGCCAAACCAGTGTCTCGCAAAAAAAATAAGACCTCAAACAATGTTTTTATTTAATTCCAAACTTTGAAATTTTCTGTGAAATTGACTCAAAGAATTTTATTACAAATCTATTTTAACCTGATTAGGATAACCAGAGTTCATCCTACGAAGTACAGTGCATATCTGTGGTTAATGGGAATCATTCTACAATTTACAGCTCAACAAGAAGTTCTACACTGTGCCTTACGTATATATAACATCTTCAAATATTTCAGTCAAAATGCTCACAATGCTCAGCAGCCTTCTTATTCTATTTCTTATTGACTAAAACGTCTGGGCCCGCAATATGCAAATGCTTGACATTTATGTTTTTCTGTAAGAAGTAGTCAACAGATTCAAAGGGAATCTCTGAGCATTTGATTAAAGAACTGATCTTCCAACTTTCATCCTGGTTTTCTTTTACAAATATTATTTTCCTACATTCTCATTCTATAGTTGGGATTTTTTATTTTTTTCACTTCTTCTGACTGTAGAATTAGTAAGCCGTTGAAAGTAGCCTTGTTTTTGTGTTTGATCTCCAGTGAATAAAAGCACAGGATGTTTACAATGTTGTTAGTGCTGATATCAAAATGTACCCACGATCTTGCTTTAATATCAGTGTTGCTAAAATCGAAATGTGAAAGGATATTAAAGATAATGAGAGCAGCTTCCCTTTCCAAATGAGCTCTGAACCGCAGCTAAGTGCATGGCGCCGACCTCAAAACCAACTTACAAACCAACAAAGATTGATTCCTGGAATAGTTAGTTAATATCGTCTATTGATATTTATACGATAGTATTTACTGTAAAGCCTTGGATGACATGAAGTGACCAATTCATCCATCCATTCTGTGTTTTATTTCCATTTCTGCTCCCGTTTGCTCTCGGAACCCCCCCCCCCCCCCCCCCCCCCCCATCATACTCTATTTTTGATGTGAACTCAGCATTGCCAGGTCTCCTCATGTGTCGTATTTCTGCATCTTGCCTGTGTTCATTCTTCCTCATTTATTTTGTACTCATCTGTCTGTGTCCATCACGTCTTACTTACTCTTCCTCTTTGCATCTGATTGTGTGATTTTTATTTTTTATTTTTACATAATCAGACCTTTCCCAGTGTATATTAACCCCCGGTGCCCCCGTGTGTCTGTGCCAGATTGTCTCAGTACCTTGTCTGTTTTTGGACTTTGCTTACCCCTTTTATGACCTTACATTTAATTGATTTGTTTTAGCCTCATCATTACAATCTTATTGCCTTTCGCTCTTTACAGTGTCTTGATTGATATTATTATGGGCTACACAGTGGTGCAGCGGTTAGTGAATCCACCAAGTGGGCAGAAGGTAGTTTTGAGTACAGGTTTGACCCCTGAAATGTGACCCTCAGCTTGATAAAAAAGGAAACTGAAGAAGATAGATGGGTGAATATATGTTTATTTCTCGTTATAAAGCACCTTGAACTGCTTTTTATGTCCTCAAAATGATTTCTTTTTAAATGCTCAACTATTTTATGTAAGATTTAAATGGTCAAATAATGCTTCTGTAGAATTAATTATTAATTATTGTGAGGATTACGTCTTTATTCTCTAAATAAAAAAGCAAAATGGATCAAATATGCGTCTCATTATCATATAGTGCGACTTTATTGTTCAGCAATTGAAATGTTGGCTGTACGTGTTTTATATTGGCCGAGGTTCACAAGTAAAGCAGCTTCATTTTGATTTAATGAATGTAATGTACATGGCTCCATCAGCTAGGTCAATAGAATGTATTCAATAGAATAGAATAGAATAGAAGCGACAAAAGAAGCGACAAGTAAGTAAGGAAAGATGGTTTTTATCTTGCTGCCATGTTTTAACTGCTTCTGCTTCATCTGACATTTGATGACGTGTCATTTTATATATCATGTAAAAAGTAACACTATAAGTAAGAAATGACCACGTGAACATAATGGATAAAGGTTAAAATATATTTGTTAAAATGATGCAGAAGTGAAAAAAAGATAAGTAATAAATCATCTTGTATGAGCACATGCACACACACATCCCTGTCATCTATGACCTCCAGTCACATATAATCTTAAACCACATTTCTGTGAAGAACATATTAAATATTATGAGGCATGTGAAAGTTAATCCTTTAAAAGAGTATCTATAAAAGTCCACACAAACCATTGAAAATGTTCAGAATTCAAGCCTGTATTGGTTCACAATGCAAAGAGGGGATGACAATCAATTCACCTTCTGCCAGACCGATCCTGAGACTTGTAGAGATAATCGTATGTCACTCAATGTAATGGACTCCGTTCAAAGCAGTTGACTAAATTTAAATGTGAAGGCACAGACGGGGGGTCTTTAAAGCCTGAGAGCAAAAGGGGGAACATAAATGGATGGTTATTAAACTGCTTTTTATGGAATAACGAAGGACTTGTCATAACTCTTGACTCCTGTTGAGAGGAGCAGACGTCAGAGTTAACCGCTGGCCACCACTCTTTCTTTTTTTTTTCATGTTAAACACATGAGATTCCAAGCACTTACCAGGCTTTATTGCCCTTTTAGGTAATAAATATCAAATCTAATTTAAAAGCATAACATGCTAAATGTACTAGCGACCACCACAAAAATGTGAAAGTCAAGATATCTATTGTACACAATACGTTTCTTCAATCTTTGGAAGGTGGATATGAAGAGTTCCAAAAAAAGGAAAAGACCTATTTTGAAAGTTTTAAAGACATGAATTCCGTTGCAATGAAGGAATACCTCTATATTCAATAAAAAGAAGTTCGATTTTGAATTGTCACGCAGCACTAAAGCAGGTTTTAAAGTAACAAAGGACCTTCTTTAAAGGTGCATGCTTGGGAATGTTCGATCTTAATCCTTCAGACCTCACTGAGGCTTTTGATACTGGAGATCATGCAATTTTAATTGACTGCCTGAAGCACGGGGTGGGCAGTAGAGCTACAGCGCTATGCTGGCTCAGCTACTACATTTCCCATAGAACCTTTTCTGTCACTGTAGGCAATTTATCATCCTTCTTACCAAACACACCTTGTGGGGTCCCACAGGGTTCAATTTTAGGCCCCCATCTTATGTGGGTGTCCATTTGGCCAGGGCTTTAAGGCTTTATTGTTTTCTATAGCTGCTATTATCCATGGCTTTTTTCTTAACCCACACATACAGTTTATCTCGAAATAGCCCCAGTGTTACATTTGACAGTGGTTGTAATAGCCCAAATGTAATTTGATGACTCTTCATGAAGTAACCCCAAATAAATTTTATAAAAATTTCATATTTATTTTTGTTTGTTGTTTTTAGCTATGGTGCTACTCATGCTATTGAGAAAATTTAGATCCATTGGTGTGGGTGACAAAACTCAGCATTGATCAAAACTCACAATCAGCTATTAGCTTTTATGTTTGATCTAAAATAGGATGTGTTTTTGTTTGATTCGCTGAACAAAATCATACATTTTTTTAATGACATTTCACTTCGAAGAGAAATTTCTTGGCCTTACTCAAAACTGACCCACACTATAGTAGGACTGCATTAAATATAAACAAGTTAAGATTGTATGCAGTGAGGCACTGTGATGGCCTTGAGGTTAAAGAAGCAGGCTTGTAACTTCACATGTCGCTGTCAGCAGCCCATCAGACTCAATGACCAGAAATAACTTGTGGGGTCCCACAGGGTTCAATTCTAGGGCCTATCTTGTTCAATATTTAAGTGTCGACACCAGCGTTTTAAAGTTCTTTATAGCTGTTTGATCGTTGCTTTGTTTTTTCCATTGTATGCTCATACTTTATATACATTTAAGAGCAGTTGATGGCCTGGAAAGTAAAAGATGCAAGTTTGTAAATGGAAGTTTAAAAATGACGTGAACACTGTAATTCTAAGAGCAAAAGTGTTAACCCACAACTGGACAGGTTGTATCAGGAAGCTTAGGAACTGGTATATCCAGTTACGTAACGTTAGATAAATGAATAACATAAACTGAAATGGACTGTGTAAGTTATGGATGCAAAACCTTTTTTTTAACATTTCAAATGGTCAAATTTCTTTTTTTTTCTTTTTTCTTTTTTTTATTTCTGCAAAGTAAAGCAAAGTAAAGCACACTTACACTTACATTTTAAATTCTGTTTGTGGGATTAATTTCTCCTTTTGAGACTTGATTATGACACCAAAATATCCATGTTTTCTGAAATAAATTTGCCATTTGCCTATATTTTGAAACTTGGGTTTTGTCCATCTAATTGCATATGTACAGAACTATTTATTAAGACCGTGGTGGATAAGTGCAGTAGGACTGTTGCAGAAAAGTATGTTGTAACCTCACACAGTACTTTGAAAAGACAAAAAGCGCTGAACAGTGTCTCTCCCAGTGATTCCAGGTTAAATTTCTCTCTCGGTAAATGTTTTAAAGAATCAGAGGACAAGTGTAATCACACTCACTTCTCACTGCCTCACGGTCAGCTTTACATGGGTACTTGCAGCTGAGACTTTGCAGTTTGAGCGGTATGCGAATTGAAAAATTAAAGATGCTTTTGTTTAATGGTAGTTTGCCGCGTTACGCTGACAGTCATTTTGCTAAATGCTTAAAAGCCAATGATTTCTGCAGAAAGACTAAAATCAAGAGACGAACTATCAAGGATCCTTTATGTGTGGTCCACCATTGATCCCTAAAAGCTGTCCAGAACACTGTGCGCAATACATTCGGTATTGAATGGAGAGAAATATACTTAAACTCGCCAATTTGCTGGAAAATAAAAACTCTAATCTTTTATCTAAGTTACACCATGTAGGCTTGAGGAGAGGTTCATTAGGCTGGCATCGATAAAAGTGAGTAAAAATGCAACACGGAACAAAACGAAAGCAGGAGTTCAGCACTTTCGATGGACTAACAATGTGCAGGCAGTGGTCACGTAAATCCACGGTTTATAAGGGCTGTAATTGTACTGCTCTAAAAATTTGTGACTTCATTTTATTTGTTTTTTTTTGGGGGGGGAGAGAAAACGAACCACGCTTAACCTCCGCTGAAGCATAACTCATCTTAATGGGCACTTTGCAAGACAACATAATCTGACCCAAAAAAAAAGATAATGGAGAGCTGCTCTTTTAATGAAAATAATACTTTTTGAGTCTTTCACAATCAGCCCTGTCTCGTGTAATAATGCCCAAATGTCAGTGGAAGTATGGGCACGTGAAAAATCCAAGAGAAACTCGATATTCAAAGCAGGTATAGTATTTAGATATTACTAGGCTAGTCAAGGTACACACAACTACATAAGAGCCAGATCCCACAAAACAAAGGCAAATCATTTTTCCTGCATGCATTATAAACACTCACTTCTATTTCCTTAATGAAACTCCTTGACTTCCTGTCCTAAAACTTCTAATCAAACCTGATCTGCTGTAATGCCACCAGATGCAAACGCAAGGAATCACTTCTATCGATGAAAAAAAGAAGATAGCCAAGTCATCTGTTGCATTTTTTATTGTCCTTATTCCTTCCTCAGTAACAAACTCTATTTCATAAAGCAATCTCCTTTTATGTATTTGCTCGGATTAGGTAAGAATTCACTTTTGTTTCTTGTCTTTTCTTATTGTTTTTGTTTTGATAGCTTGATCTTAAAAGGCTGCGGATAAATGCGGGCACACGGCGGGCAAAATGCAAATGCAGCACAATCATCTGTTATTTTGAAACCTCGTTCATCTTTAAAATAGGATGGAATGGAAATTGGGCCCTTATAATGCCAGATATTTTTTGGTTTCAAGTTTTTTAGAGTGAAAGTTAAATCAAAATATGTGTTACATGGAAATTGTGTTTCCAAAGATGGACTGAACTGGTGTTGTGCTGATCGATACCTAAATATCGATACCATGTGTAAATATCAATATTTATAATCGAGATTATTTTTCAGTAAATGTGTGATTTCTTTCAAAGTAAATTCTATTCAGGTCCTATTTCCTGCAAGTTAGCAGGATTTGTGTTGCGAATTGAGCTGTACAAAATGTTCCACACGCTGAAGCTCAACATGTTTGAGGTTCAAACGATGGCTGACCTCCCCCCCGAGTGTCTTAACTTCTTCTGGCCTCTTTTCAACAGATATAATTTAATCTCCAACTCCTCTCTCTTACCACATAAACCTTTACACAAAGTCTCCTCTGGTGCCGATATCGGTATCTACAATACCAGCTATGATTTGGTATCAGTGGTATCGCACGCCACTAAACTGAATCAATACACTTTTGATTTGGGAAATAATATCAGAATCACATCACGTTGGATAATAATCATCAAGGCACAAAGTCTAGAGAGAAGAAGAAGAGATGTCACTGATAATGGTACCAAAATATCGATATGTCTGACACCGTTTGTCTGTTTTGAATTGATTCTCTTGTTTGAATATCAATGTTTCCAATGTAGGTCCTTTTTTTTTGGTAAACTTGTGTTTTGAATCAATTTTAAGGCTTTTTGGAATCAATTTACTGCCGTTTGGCAAAACTACTTGTTCTTCTATGTGTGATTAATGACGTTAATATGGCTTTATCAATGACCCACACATGCTGATGCTGAAAGTCCTCTTATCAGAGATTTGGCCAGAGGATTGGCCGACCTCAAACACAGTCATGTTTCAAGTTTTCAGTCTTTTTAATATTTATAATTCAGAATAAATCATCTTGAACTTGTTTTTCTAACCACTTAAAGTTCTGGATAACCTCTCACACGGGTGAGCCTACCAGTATCATTTCATATCTGTATCTGCAATACCAGCTTTGATTTGGTATCAGTTTGGAAAGGGAATCAGTGGTATCGTACATCACTTAACAAACTCATTATACACAACATTTGATTTAGAAAATATGATGAATGCATCACATCAAGTTTAGTTGGATTATGTTTACAAAGGCACAAAGGGAAAGAGGCAAATGTAACTGTTATGGCGTGCCATGCAAGTCAGTGTTTAATAAGAGCACGTACTGAATTAGTCTACGGGAAATGTGTTTTGTCTAATACAGAAAGGCCAGTGTAATTATTTTTCTCTAACCTTGTTTGACAATAGTCTCGTTGTTGCTGTTAAAGAAGTCCTGACTTCCCCTCGCCAAGGCCCTGCTGAAACCCGGCCTCCTCGCCCCCTTCCTTTGATGCCGTCCCCTGGGCCCCTTCTGCCTGATTTAAACCATTTGGCCTGTTATATTGTGAGGTCAGGTGTTAACAATTCACTCCTGCTGAAGGGGCTGACAAGTCTGAAATTCATAAATGAGTTTTGCCGAAAAGCCTGAGTGTGGCTGTGTAGGTTCCGCTTGTGTCCTCGGCCTGCATCAGCACGTGTGATGTTGAAGAAGAAACCACTTTTTAATCATATAGTTTGAACTTTTGTTGGATTTGAAGCCGCCACACTTGTGAGCCGAGGCACATCACACGAGTCCCTGCATATTATGTCAGCGTTCATATCATGCGGTGTGTTTGAAGAGTTTTATATACCTCACCAGCTCGGATAGTAACCGTCAGCACATGCTTTGTGTTCTGCTGCTCCCACCTCCTATAATGTCTCTCATTAAAAGATCTCTATCCTCGTGTCAGTCTCAGGTCCTTTCTGAGATCCCGGCGCCTCCATCCTTGAAATTGAAGGCTGGAGTGAATCTTTTCGCCTCTCATTAGCTTCATTCCCATCCTCCCAGGCCTCCCTTTATTGCTCAGTGTTAACCTTCTCATTTGGTGGCATTCATGGAGGAGGCCCATCCGTCTTTTAAAGGATTTATACTGAATGTGGTATTTCTGCACATCGATCCATGACAGCTAATTTGATTCCAAACATAAGGAGGTTGTCTATCATGCCAGCAACATATTCCAGCCATCCATCTTCTATATCGCTTTTATTCGATTCAGGGTCACAGGGTGCTGGAGCTGATTGTGGCTAACTCTGGGTCAATCAGGGACCTGCGTAGGTCACCAGTCAATCACAGGGCAAACACACACATTCTCATTCACGCCTAGGGCCAATTTATGTTCCACCATAAGAGAAACCCCACACAAGACCAGGCTAGGACTTGAACCCACATCATGCACTCAATGAGCCGAAAGTTAACGATTATTAAGAGCATATTATTATCCTTCCATCCATCTATCTTCTAAACTGCTTCATCATGTTGCACGGTCGCGGGGGCCGAGGGCAGGGCACCCCAGACAGGTCACCAGTCCATCACATATAAACCACAGCACAGCCTGTACACAACTGGTCACAGAGTGGTGCACTGATCTCACTTTGCAGTGACGAGAGCCCCGACTTGATTCCGTGCTTTTTGGGGATTTCTGTGCAGAGTTTGCATGTTCTGCCTTTGCATGCCGGGTCCTGGAGTACTCCGATTTCTTCATTCAGCCTACTAACAGATAATTGGGGTAAATCGGAGTTTTAAAATGGCCAGGGGTGAATGTGAGTGTGTGGTCTATAAATTACACAATTCCTACCAAACTATACATTTTCAGGTGTTTGTGTTGTAAATTATAACATAACCGTCTCTACAATGGTGTCGTGGCTCGCGTTCTTAGCACACAGCGAGAATCAGCCTGGCTTGAGTCCATGTCTGGCTGCCTTTCTATGCAGAGTTTGCATGTTGTCCCTGCGCATGCTGGGCGTTCTCCAGGCACTCTGCTTTTCTCTTTTAGTCAACAAGCATGGGTATGAGATTAGGACCCGTTTACATGACAACATCCAATGTCAAAATGCATGGTTTCTGCATTTTCGTTTCATAAATGTTTATGTTTACACAGCAACGATTTGAAAATGATGTCCATTTCCACAAAAACAGCAGAAACACTGAAAACAATGTTGTTTTCAGTGTTGGGCCACTAGTGGGTGCTGTTGTTTGTTTTTGTAATGAAACTACACACAGAGAAGGATACTATCAAAACCAAAATAATGGCGAGTACACAGACATTCGTACAGACAGATAAAGTTGGATCGCTATAACAGGTAACTCTCAACTATTAAACTAGCGCAAGTCCCCGGAGAATTTGGACTGGGTGCCATGACACTCTGGAGGCTGCCATTGTTGTTATTGTCCGTCTACTTGGGCATGTGCAGAAGAGCTATTTACTATCGGTGTGGTGCACATGAGCAGTAGCAGCGTTTCCACTGTCTACACAGAGACAGAGTCAGAAAAGTTTCCAGAAAATGATGTTTTCCCCATTGCGACCGTGACAGACTGTCAAAAAGCACCACCTGCAGCTGTTTTCAATAAGCTGCGTTTTCAGTGGCTCTGAGCACCGTTGTTATAGAAAAGTTTTGCAATTTTCATTTATAAACAGTGCCGTGTAACCAGGGCCTGAATAAATGTAAAAATTGAGCAAAGGTGCAAATGTGAGTGTGTGTGACTATCCATCTCTCTGTGTTTGGACTGTGATGGACTGGCGACCTTTGCAGGGTCTGAGAGCGGTATCGAAGATGCATGAATGAAATGTGATGATTTACTCTAAACTGGAATACCCGGTGAGAAAAAAAAAAGCATGGCTATGTGCATATTTTGCGGTCCTCATAGACCATAAACCACAACAGCTCTTACATTATTGTCTGATGAAGCAATAGGTAACATTCACTTCCATGGACCCTCATGTCGGCAGCAATTCCTGAGAAAATGTATACTAATTATGTTGTAGCATAAACGCAGCTCCAGAAAATATTGCTGTGCGGTTTCGTTTAGTTTGATTGATGTATTTTGCATTGATGTAAATAAAGAACCCCCACCCCACCCGTTTGTATTCACAAACCAAGGAGCTGACTCTGCTCCCGACTGACAGCTGGATTTGGAGATGTCTGTTATTTCCAATCCCTGCGCCCTGAAAATCTACTGAGAGTACTGCAAGTACTACTCAAAATTTGTCACCCGTCCAAAAATACATCATCTTAATCCTAATCAAGTAATGCACACATAGCTTCTGCAGTTCTTGGGAAATGTGCCTATGTCAGGGAATAACTCCGGCTGGGAATATGGATTTAAATGAGAGACTTGGGCATCCACTATTCATTTGTATTGACTGTGAAGTGATCAATCCTTTTTTCTTTTTTAGCTTTGCCTTTTGACCAGTACATCGGAAAAGAAAGCATGTTTTTTCATGTATTATCTGCTATTTCAATATTTTGAAGTTTCTCCGACTTCTGCTTATTTATGCCTGCATATTATTGCTTTTCTTGCACCACTGTCAGTTTCATTGCACTTCATTTAGCATTTTATTTCCACATCAAGCCGTAAGCTTCTCAGTTGTGGAGATGTTTTTTTTAAAAAGCAATTATTCTGGGTTTTATATGCAAATGGCGTCTTTGTCTGAATGATACATGAACAGCATTTAAAACAAACAAACAAACGGAAAAAAAAACCTTTGTGTTGCTTTTTGGAAAGAAAAATATCACAAGAAAGGTAACAACAACTGTTTTTATGTTTGTTTGGGTTTTTTTTTCAATCCTTTCACAATTGTAAAATATGGAAATTTATGTTATCCATGGTTCATGCAAGTTTATTTACTTGATTAATAAGCTAAAAATGAATAAATTTCAAGAAAATCCTTTGTGTTTATATAATTTATCAAATTTCATCACTTTGCATTTTTGGCACTTCACATTTATAAACTTGTCAAATAAAATCACAATTGGGACAAAGGATTCTTCTCAGAGAGCTTTGGTTTTCAATAAGAAGCTCCAACAGGCTTTTCTATAAATCTTCTATAAAGTTTCTTGAATTTTTCAATGAGAGCTAAGCTTCTTTGTTCTGTCTTTCTTTCTTAAATACTTTAAATCCAACATCCAAAACATCCATCAACATCTCTGCTCAATGCTCCACCTTTTGTTTTTGCCTTGGAGGGGACTTATATTGGTTGATCAACCTGTAAAGTAATTCTCCCAGCTTGGAGGAACTATAACGCTTTGATGAATAATTACAGGTACTGAGAGACTAATTGTATTTTTTCATTACAAATAGCGTGGCATGCTTGTGTGGTCGTATCAATTTAGTGGAATGAGGAGGTTGTTTGTGTCGGCTTCTATTAAGTCAAGCAGAACTGGCAATCCAGTTGTGATTTGCATCTCTGATATGATGTCTTCCCGACGACAACGTGACTTCGCAGTGGGAAATGCAGTTCAGTGCCACTGGGAGGAGACGCTCCGCAGCCAGAAATATTCAGGACTCGATCTTCAGATGTCATCTGAATTCTGGAGAATAACTAAATTAAAAGCCGACAGAGTTGTACCAAATGTTTTGGGAGAATTGAACATAAACTTTTGGCGATTACAGGAGGAATTTGTTGTGCTATTTGAGATTCAAAACTTTGAAGGTTTGGATGTATTTTCAGATTGATGCATACTGATCAGAGAAATGTTATATTAATCAACAATTCTTCAGGCAGTTGGCACAACGCCAAAAAAACGTTCAGTAAAAAGATTGCAAGTCCACGAAAGGCCATAACAAGACAAACCAGAGTGGTTCGAGCAGGAGTGTCAAACATAAGGCACATGGCCCAAAACCGGCCTTCGAGGGGCTCCAATCTGGCTCCACAATCCATTTTTTTTAATTTAAAGACAACTGATTTTGTAAGAAACATATCGGTGATGCTGCTATGAAAGACAGCCTCTTCGTTGTTATCAAACAAGCTTTAAAGCCATGCTGTCCGGTTGAGTTTGTAAAACCACCCATAATGCAACAGCTAAAAGAACTTTTCTTTTAGGACATTTCTCTGTTTTTTACACCAGAAGGTTTCATTAAAATTGACTTTATGTTGAGATTGAAATCATTTTTGGTTGTAATTAAGATGATTATTTTACCACTCCGACCCACTAGAGATAAAATCTGGCTGTATGTGGTCCATTGAACTAAAATATGTTTGATACCCCTGAGTTAGGGTTGTGTTTAGAGGTTTTTTTTTAACTCCACCTATAATCTGGGAATATGGGAGCCATATCATGGTCGCCCACTGCTCCTGTACATGTTGTTCAGGTTAACCATAACATGATGTGCAAATCACAGAGAAATATTTTTTCTTTCAGTGAAACTGTGTCATCATGCCTGCATGCTTAATTAACACTCAAACATGTTGATCAAATTTAGAAACATAACATTAGTTAGCACTTTTCATTAAATTAGCAGCTGTAATTCTCATAGGCCCTTTTGGAAGATGTGCTTGGTCTCGATTGTGCAATCTGATGGTGGTGATAATATTTTTTGTGTTCTTCATCAAAATGAGATATCCCATCCTCGTTGTAAAAGGAACCGTGGTACCCCGTAGACCGGTGCTTGGGTGAACCAAACTCTCACAATCCGCACACTATCTGAGCAAATCATCAGCTTATAGGGCTCTAACACACAAAAAACCCCTCTGTAGTCAGGGGTCAGCAGCAACATACCCTAGAGCCAAACTACCAGCAGGTCAGATGGATACAAGCTTAGCAACAGCAGACCATTAGTTCTGCTCAAACACAGAGCAAAACAATACTGTACCACCACAACACACTGAACGGGTCAGGTGGAGGCTAACTGCCAGACACCACTGATGTGAAAATCTGCCTTATTCTGTTCTGCACGATAAGCAAACTGGGGGCTTTAAAATTAGCCAGCGAGAAAAAGAAGTAAACTCTCTTAGAGTAATAATGAAGTTGTGCAGCGGCACAAGTATAAGACGCACATACTGCTCATTAAATGTTGGTATACTGTCTTCGCTGTGTTTTCGTTACTTCTCATAGTGAATTCGTGAATCAAATCAATCAACTGCAATAGTTGGTAACATCCAGGTTATAGAGCGTCTGATATAGCTTCAACTGAATCCGACTGACAAGGTTTTCAATTGAAAAGGGAAAACCATTGTTGCTTACACAACAATGGTGATCAGGATCACTGGAAACGCACTTGCTCCGTGGCTGTAGTACATAGTTCTTCTGCACATGCGTGAGTATATGGACAATAACAACAAGGGGCGTTCGAGGCTGCTTGCAGCTTTAATTTTTGGTTTTAATCTGCATTTACTGAACAGATTTTTGTTTCTTTATCTGGTGCAGCTCTGTGCCTCGTCGCTGCCTCACAGGTCACCCAATAATCTACATAGTCAAGCTGCATTCTCATGTTGAAAAGAGGGAAAAATAATGATTTAAGCATAAATAAATGCTGTATGAGTCTTATAATACTGAGGTGCATCGATATATGTAATTGTTTAGGGGTTCAGGCCTTGATGATAATGATATTAACATGTTAACATAATGTGAAATACTGTTCGTGTTCATTCATGGCATTCAAATCAATGAGGCTTATTCAACAGATTACATTGACTACACCTATTATCTCAGTCTAAATGTTAAAAAAATGCAATCTACCGAAAATACACATTTTTATATAATTAAGATTATAGTTGCTGGGAATATTTCTGTATGAGTGAGATAAGCAGGGTTACTTGATTTTCGCATCATACATAAATATCACTTTTACCACAACCAGAAAATATGTATTGTGCATATATTTCACAAGTGAAAAGGGAAGCTTATCTGAAGCACATATTGTATTTCAAGTCTGTTGTGCTCTTTTTGCATATAAACATAACAATCAATCCAATACTTGCAAGCAAGAGCTTGTCAAGAAAAGATCCTTCAAGGTAAATCTAGTATCTTTTTTTTTCCCTCTCTGTGGCTGTTATTGAGTTCTCTGTCTCTCCGCATATACCTGTAAGATCCCGCAGTGAATCAGAGACAACATTTATTGGCAAAACCTTCTGGGGTGGACAGCGACACACTTGTTCCATCTATTACCAACAGATGGCTCTTTAGAGTGACACTCACTTTGTGACCTTTAGCTGGGACACTTTTACATGGCGACAAGGACAACACTTTCAAGAGCCACACGGTTTCCTTCAGCCGGCGTGCATATTTATTAGCTGTTTTCTGAGTGGGGAATTTAATCTAAATTATAGCAAGGTTATCTTTTTTGAGTCCAGTAACAAAGTTTGACCACCTCTGTGAGGCATTTTGTGGAGGAGCTCAGAGGGACCTCAGACAGGGGATCACAACAGAGTGAATATTACATTTAAAAAAGAGTTAAAGATGGAAGCTGAATCTGTCAGTAAAGGCATTCAGTATGTTTGCAGGATTACAATTGTGATCCCACAAAAAAAAAAAAGTGCTGGATTTCATGACTGAGTTTCAGGTCGGAAAAAGCTTCATCCAGCAGACAGAAGGCATTGACACTAAACAAACGTTCTCCAAATTAAACTTTGACCAAATCAATGGAGTTTCTCTCCATGAAGACACCGCTGAACAGCAGGTTACGTACCACAACACAAAGTTCAGTGCAGGCGACTTTATCTCCTCTTCTTTGGGTAATATATGTTCATAGCGTCCCTGTTTGTAGAGACAGACCAGTGTGGAGCAAATGCAGTCACAACGCAATAAATCAAACACTTTTTTTGGTACAACTTTTCAAATCCTGCGCATTGACTGTTAAAGAAACCAAAGAGTCAGTTTCACCCTGAAGAACATGTGCAGGTTGCTCTGTGGTGTAGTATTTAATGCTTTAACCACACGGTTATAAAAAACAACCTGGTTTGAGTTAAGAAGAAACCTCCAGTTGCTTCTTCTTGTGAGTGAGTATGATCCACAGTGTGAAGCTCTTTCAGACCGATGAAGCAGTTAAACGCGAGGCCCCAGTTACACGACAACATTCCAGGTGAAATCATACCGTTAGTTTGAGAACAGATTCACGTTTACGCCGCAACGATTTTAAAACAACGTCCGTTCACGCGGCAATGGCAGAAACGCTGAAGATGATGTAGTTTTCATGTAGGGCCTCTAGTGGGCACTGTTGGTTGTTTTTTGTAAATGTGCACAGAGAACAGTACGCTATAAACATCAACAATGGGAGTACACAGACATTTTGTATGGACAGCGTTTCCACAATCGGTTCTATTCAAATACCCTCTTCAATCTGGGATTTTGCTATAAAAGCTTCCAAACGGCACAATTTTGTGTTTCACCTTTAAATGGTGCTGAAGAAAATGTCACCGATAAATGACATTCTCGAAAAGGACGACCCTCATTACATTATATTAACTATATCGAGATATATCGGGATGCTCAGGAGGAACAGTGAAGTCAGCGTTCACGATAAAAAGCTTCATGAGGCTGCAGTCAATTCGTTTGTTTGATTCTGATCTTGCCCAGAGGAGCTTGAGAAGTCTTGTCAGGCTGACAATTTTGACTGGAAGGTGAAATTCCAAAATGGGGAAGAACTGATGTGGTGTTTCACAAATAATACATGACTTTAAAATTCATTTTTAATGATTGCTGGAGCTGGATCTGAGGAATAAATTCAAACTTTTTTCATAAATATTGGCAGAGAAATTCCACAAGTCTTCTGCCGATTCTTAAGATTGTGTGGGATTGACTATGATGTGAGTGCTTCACCATCGCCACCTCTCATCTTCTGAAAACTTTAGGGCAGATCCCAGAGTGTGGCTGAAGACAAATGGCAAATAAAGAAACACGTCACGTTCAACCCTGTGGGCTATTCTACAGCCACCAACTAACCTGATCTACAGCTTCTTTTCAAACTCTGAACAGAAAAGTCTCCAGATTCAAATGGGTCAAAAGGACTAACTACTCTCCTAATTTCATTATTATTAAGGATGTGGTTCTTCGAGTATTTTGTCTTTTTGCCTAGTTTCAAATTCAAGCCACATATTAAACCCAACTGTCTGAAATAGTTGAAACAATTTTAGTTCCCATCCTATTTTTCCTGTGTTTTCCACGATCAAACTCGCCTCAAAGCCGAGCCGTCAGTTTGTAAAAACATGCATCATGTTACAGAGGAGCCAATGCTTTGTCCTCTTTTAAAAACACACATATTTACATGTATGTAGAGAACAGCAACTATATCAAATTCCTATTGTTGGAAACTTTTTGAAAAGTGCTAGATGAGAATTAAGTAAGTGGCATTAGTTAATGCTCAAGAGGGAAGAACAGGCTACAGTTTGGATTTATTTTGTAGTTAGGAGGCACGTCTCCACTGCCTCAGGGCGAAGCGGAAAGCTGCATCTCATGTGATTTTCAAATAGTTTCAACTCTTTTTAATGATTCAGATTGAGTTATATGGTTAAAGGTGAATGTCTGAGCGACAGACACAGAACACTATTAAAATTGCGGAGGGAAGAAGTGGTTAAATGTGGTGGTGGTGGTGGTGGTGGTGGGGTGCTTATACTCCTACAAACACTTTAGGGACCCAGAAATCAAAGGGAAGAGATGCTACGACAAATCCTAACAGAGGCACCTGTCTCAGTGTTTAGTAATATAATCATGATTTCTAATGAGGATTTGGTTGCAAATTAAACTACATAAAATATAACAAGTCAAATCAATACATTCTTACTAATGTTCATTGTGCTCTGTATTCAGGCAGCTGAGTAATAGTTTTTTTGTGTGGATTGTATCGTGTTGATCCATACGGTGTGTCGATATCTGCTCATAAATCCAGTCTGAAACCTTCGATTCACTCAGTTCACACGGGGTGAGTTCGGTCTGGCAGCATGTCATACCAGATTTACCTTATAAACCTATCTGAAATATCAATACCTTAATCACCTCTGTGCCAATACATGTCAGATGTCTTGTACTTAGTCAGTTTGATTAAATGATTCAGCATTTCGAGTGCGGCTGGCAATTTGTGTCGGTGATGAGCCGCCAATCAATAAATGAAATGATGGTTTTATTGGCAAACAATATTGACTGAAACAATTTTTTTTTTTCAAAATTTGTGTAATGACATACATATAAGTTGATTTTTTTTTCAGTATTCGGTGAAAACATTTGAGTAGTTTTTGGGACATCATTGTTTCAAGTGGTACGCTCAGAAGAGTTGGTCAAGTTTACATTGTGTACATTAACCCTTCCACAGGCTTCTGCCTGAGGGTAGAAAAAGAAAGCCAAAAGGATGTGAGATTGGATTAAATATGTTTGTTTACCTCTATATAAATAAAATAAACCAAACACAAAAGAAAAATGTGCATATTCAAATGGGAGTGAGTCAATATCTATGTTCACTTTAATTTCTGGGAAGAGATTGTGATGAAAAAAAATCAATTGGAGGGTTAAACTTTTTATTTGAAAAATCTGAATTACTTTTTATGTCTGATTTTGTTGTGGGTGTAGTGGAAATGAAATAAAAGCAACAAATAAACTGAGGAAGTCTGAAACTGAACAATCAGAGGGAGTATTTGGTGATCTGGGGTAGAAGAGGGGGGGGGGGGGGGCAGTGGGGTAAAAAGGGATGTGGAGGTAGGATGGGGGGGCAATTTGATAAGCTCTGCCCTAAAGTTACACAGAGATTCACTGCATCATCCTGAAATGGGACGAGCTTAGTGAAACGCGCACTGATTCGCTGATGTGTCCGGACATAATATCACACCGCACACATTTAATGCGCGTCTCCGGCGGCGTGACTCCCCTTTTATTCAGTCCGTGCGGCAACAGCGCTGCATTGGTTCCGCGTGAGGACACCATGGCAGAGCTCTCGGATAATGTTTCCCTTCCTGAGCTCAACTCTCTTCTCCAAATGGATCCGAACCTCAAACCCTACGAGAAGGACTTCAACAGGAGGTAAAACGCGGCTCAAACGGCGCTACACGTCGGTTTAAAAAACAGCCCCGAATGGGAGCGACTGAAACCCGCTGTCACTCTGCTGTACGTGTCGTTAAATAAATAAAAAAACAAACCAAAACACGATGAAGAGATAAAACGCGAAATTTACACAAAGTCGTCCTCTGGTTTGACATTTCGACTGAGGAAAGGTCGCACACAGCTGCGTGTCCCCCTCCCCTCCTCTTCCCCCCCATGTCCTCAACACACTGTAGTTCCGACTGTCTTTCAAAGACAACACGCCCTCGGATTAATGTAAAATTAATGAATGGAGGTTCTCAGTTTTCAGCGTGAGTCCGCAGAACCGAGCTGATCCTCTGTCCCGCTTCCTCCTGCTGCCGCTCCAGCTGGACTGGAGACGCGTGTTTGTCGGTCAGCTGATGTCCACGCTGCGTCGTGAGGTGGTGCTTTGGAGCCGAGAGGTGTCTCTCTGTAGTCGGTCCGCCTGCTGCACAACAACCTCCCCAACACCAACTTAGTTTGTACCGTTAAAAACATCGGGCTGCTGGGATCCTAAACCCGGTCCGCTCCGGGGAGTTGCGGGGATATACCAAGTTGCGTGCATTTAACTGTTTTTGTTTATGCAGATTGGAAAGACTTTGCAATATTAGTAGTCAAGTGCAAAGTAATCACAGTAGTCTGACCAACTTCTGATCAAATATTAAGAGTTTTTCGTGTATTTTTAGTTTGTTTAACTGGGCATGTGCAATATTACATTACCAAACAGCAACACGAATAACTTTAATTATTTAAGTTAAAAAAAAAAAAATTGGTTTGTGAGAGCTACCTCTAATTTCACATTCACTAATCTGCCATTTAATCAAATATGACGTTTTTTGTTCATGTATTTTTAATTCATGTTCAACAAGCTGATCATAGCAAAACAATTAACAAATTGTTTAAAAATAAAAATAAAGAATTCCTCACTAGTCTTGTGCCACATTGCAGCTTTGCAACATCAACCCACATTATATGCTTATCCCAGTTTTTCTCCTGAATGTCTCCCATCTAAAATGTTTTTTTAATCTTTTTAAGTGAAATCAGTCTCATGAGTTGATCTGAAGACCTTGCAGTATTTGTTGCACACATCCTGAATTGACCTCCAAACCAAGTACAAAACAATCACAGTAGTTTGAGAGCGACTTCTGTTTTTTTATGCAGACTCTTTTTTTTATCTTGTATGTAGTTTTAATTAATTTAACTAACCAGTCACCCATAATGATATTGCCAAGCATAGCAACACAAATTACTTTAATTATTTTGGAAAACGGAATGAAATCCTCACTCGTCCATGCCACTGTCCAGCTTTGTAACATCAACCCACATTATTAATGTGGTTTTATCCTTTTCTCTCTCTTGAACGTGTCCGTCTAATATAAGATTCTTTCTTATAGCAGCCAGCCATGCAATTTCCACAAAATCCAGACTTGGATACTTAAAGCTGATTTAAAGATTTTACAATACCAGTAACCCCCTGGATCAGAGGTGCACCGTCATGCTCATGTCTCATGCAGCCTTATTTGACTTTCAGACATTATTTGGGTCACAGTAATAAATAGCCTGGGCAGCCTGTGGGAGGTACATGTGATTGTGCACTTATTAATCTGCCATTGAATGCACCTTTATTCTCAATCACATATCTGCAATTGCCAACACTATTGCTTTACATATGAGCCTTTTCTTTTGATTTTCTTAGTTATTATTTTTCTTAAACTAATCCATTCATTATTAAAGTCTTTAGACTTGGAAAACAATCATAGTTCTTTGCTGACCAATGCAGATCTAATATTAATCTATGCTATGATCTCACTGTTTGCTTTCTTAAAATCTTATTATAAACTTATTTTGCACCCAGGTTATTTCAGTGAATGTCTCTGGTTGTAATAATACTTTCAGTTATTCTAAAATCAATGCAGCAATGATAGATTGACATCATTAATTCTAACCACACATATTTCGCTATTGATTTTTAACCAGTCCTCAATATTGAGCTACGATCTTGCCAAATCAACGCAAATGATTATATAAGTTTGAATAAATCATGAATTTCTTGCTGGTGCATGCTGCAGTCCAGCATCATAACTTTAAACTTTGTTAAAAGCCTGTTTTGTACACATTTTGTTAATCTATTGGAAGTTTCTGGGTGATATTAGTTATCTGGGTGTATTATTTGTTTCAGTCTCAACATCGCAGTAATGTCCAGCGTTGGAGGCGTTTAATTGCATGACTTGCAGCATCTGTTAGTTTTATTTGTGCAACTTTAAAGGGCGCAACACGAGTCGGCCTCATGGGGTGTTGCACAATTCTCTCGTGGCTTTCTTTTGACCTCCAAACACGGTCGGGGTCAAAGTCTTAAATAGCCAACTGCAAATGTGAGAAGTACTCGTCACTGTGCGTTTGTCAGTCATTCAATTCGTCATAAATACTAATCACATTTTGCCAAAAGTATTGCCATACATTTCAGTATTTTCTTACTCTTTGAAAAAAAAGAAAGAAATCCCATTAATAATTCACAGTCCTCAGTAATAACTGAGTATTCTGCCAATCATAGCAACATAAATAATTTTTTGGGCCTGGTGTATGGTGGGCTGACACTATGGTCCAGTATTTTTCCTTTTTCTATTGGATGTGTGTGGTTGTTTTGATTATAATATTCTAACATGAATATAAAAATGCATGAATATCCAGAGTTCGAAGTTTTCTACAACGATGACTTGCAACATCTGATGATTTTGTCTGTGCAGACATTCTGGTCTGTGGAATCCCAGTAAACCTCACAGAGTCTTTGCAGAGTTGCACAATTTCTCTGCCGCCTGATGACCTCCAAACATACTTATGGTCAAAGTACCTTTGCAGTCTGTGAGATGTTGTTAAGTATCATCATGCAGATTCTCTGCATCCTGCACCTTTTAAGCCCCATTTACACGACGGATCTTTCTAGTGAAAACGCGAAGCTTTCGTAGCGTTTCAGGGGTTCGTTTACATGACAATGGTGCTCGAAGCCGCTGCATCTTGTTTTTTAGTTTTTTTTAAAAGGACCCCAAGGTGCATCTTTGTGACGACGCTCAAACTCTTTAATTGTGTAAACGGGTTAAATAAAGCAACTTTCTGGAAACACTCGTTCTCAGTCTACGTGTAGACGGTGCAAACACCGCTACTGCACATGTGCACTATTGCCATAGTAAATGGATCTTCTACTCACTTCACTTCAAAAGTGAGTAGATGAAGAAGAGTGCCATGACTCCCAGTCCATATTCTCCTCGGACTTGGTAGTTTTATAGTGGGCAGGCACCCGGACTATAACAATCCAACTTGGTCGTCTGCCCATATACTCACAATTGTTAATGTTTAAAGTATATTGTACTCTACTTGTGGTTTCATTACAAAAACAAACAACTGCGTCAACTAGCGACTGAACGTGAAAACAGCATCGTTTTCAACGTTTCTGCCAATCCCGTGTAAACGGACATTGTGTTTTCACTTAGAATATTGTCGTGTAAATGGGGCCGGTCATAACAACGTGAATAATTTTATAGGTCTGTGGGGAAAAAAAAAAGATGAATTTGATGCTGGTCTGATGCTTGTGGTGCACCAGTTAAACCAGCGTGTGGTTTAGTCCTGTTGTTCTGGTGTTGTTGCATAAGCCGTTTCATCCTCCAGGCAAATTTCTTTGTTTCCATGTTGCGTGATACACGACAGAGATGTCGGCTCGCCAAGCGGGCATGATTACGCACTCTGGAGAGACAAGATATCCCAAACCTTTTGATAGGAGCAGGTTTAATTAGCTGAAGTTAAAGTTCATAGACAGCAGTTTTTCCTAATTAGTCAATTCAGGAATCCGTAGTCTTGTTTTTCCTCTGTCACTTTTATCACCCAAGGGACACTAAAGTAATACTGATAATACTTTCGGGGGATCATAGAGAGGATATTTGCTAATTGTGACCACTGAGACAAAGCAGGGTTGAAAGAAAAAAAACCCCAAAGATTTAAGTCTCCACAAGTGCATACAAAAGGTAAACATGTGACCGTGGCTAACTGTGTCGACACTGTTTAAGTCAACAGACTGCAATCTCGCATGTTATCGGCACGTTTTGTCCTTCTTTTTTTTTCTTTCTTTTTTTTCTCCTTTCATTATTCAACGCTTCACAATGGGGGAAAAACGGGCTACACTATATGAAGGGATGTCAGAAAAGTGCACAATCATCTCGGGAACAAAAAGGTCACGTTCATAGTAACGCAGTGTTGATTTTTATGATCATTTTTAAAAGCTCTTCAGGAAGAGACGGGACATCTGGCTCACAAGATGACATTGTAATTCATCGATTGGATTCCCCACCTCATGTCAAATTAGCCTCACCTGCAGATTTATTTATTTTTTTTGCTTATTAGTGTCATATTTTTTACTTGCCAGCTGACGGTGGTAATGATCTATAGCTCACATCGCCACAGCTTCTGCTCACTGTTGGGTCGTCGGCCATAACCGGGCTTTAAAGCTATGCTTAGGGGCCATATAGTTTTATCCATTTTCATTTCTATGTCGCATCTCGTTTCCAACGTGGCAGGTAAGGGACCACCTGCTTTGTATTGGAGGCATGTGAGCGGAGCTCGAGCCGTGCGGAGAGATGAGCGTGTCAGTTCCATCTCAGACACAGCTTGGGATTTCTCGGCTCCGCCGCGCCTCAGACGTGTCTCACACACTTGTCCCGCTGATGAAAGTTGCACATAAATTATTTTACATATAGGATCACTGCTGTGTGAAGGTTAATTCTTGATAAAAACCCCCGGCGTTCGAAGGCTCAGAGTCCAAACACCGTATCATGAACACGGGCGGAGAAATCAAGAGCTTTCTCCGGCTGCAGCGTCCTGCTGAGACTCGGCGCTAAGAATTCAGCTGGCATATCAAGAGACCTCTGACCACACACACACTGATTCTTTAGATTTCACCGCCATGTCATGGCTCAAGGCTGCCCATATCTCAGCTTTGTTTAACGTTGTTTCATGCCTGATACGGCGACTGTGCACAGGCATTCGAAACCATTCCAGCAGATTTTCCATTTAATTAGTTAGTTTGGGGTTTGAGGCAACTCTCATTTTATTTTTATTTTTTTTTTATCAGATTGCCCATTTCAGATTGATTGTGAAAACAACCGTTGATGCCGCCCGCATGTTCCAGCCCCTATGAGCAGTGCTCTGTTGACATTCTTCATTATTTACCCTTCCTGTTGCGCAAGTCGGCAGGAATTGCTGCTAGGATTCTGCAGCTCGGGGCACCGTGTATCTCGCAAATTGGACCAAATGAAAGTGGGACGCATTGGGACCGCTGCTTATTACGGCAAAGAGTTTTGAGTATGTCATCACAACTCCTCTCAAAGTAAAAGTACAGTCTCCGTCTTCGGCTTGTGATGATGATGCAATGCATGCAAAGCAAAACTGATTGACTGGGAGGTGATGATTAGAAATGCATGCGCTCAAACTGAAATCGGGGGTAAAGAAATGAGTTGAAAATGGGGGGTGGGGGGGGGGATTCAAGATGAAAACGCAGATAACACACACACATGCTCGGTTGATAAGAACTATTAGCCCGACTGAAGCAGACGTGTGACCCTACCTGTTGTATAATAATGAATGAGCGCTTTGTGGCGCCTTCTTGAAAGCAGCTTTGGCAGCATTTGTTTTCCTGTCACCTTGCTTGAGGGTCAACAAAGCTGCGAGTTTAGCGGGGAAATTTAGCTCCCATCAATCAGCCTCTGCAAATTTCCTGCTTCACTTTTTAGCCTCATTAGTGCACTTAGTCAAGAAAGACATTAATGGCGTTATTTGAACGTGACCTTGCTGCTGGCCTGTAAAGGAATCCCTTTAAGCGAGCTCCGATCAAGAGAAGAAAAAGTTTTTTTTGTTTTTTTTCTTTTTCTTGTGCTTCTCCAGGCTGCTGCCGACTGCCTTGACACCTCTGTGCTTCAGCTGTCACTATCATTCATAGAACACACAGCAGACCTGAATGTGCACTCTAAAGTTAGATGCCCGATTGTTTAACCGAGAGTGTCTGAACGGGTTGCAGAGTTCAACTGCTCGTTTGAGAAGAGCTCAAAACCGGTTTTGAATTAATACTGAAAGATTTGTAATTATGACTCAAGAAAAAGAAAAGAAAAAATCAAAACCACCCCAAGATGTCAAATCAAGAGTGGGAATCTTTTTCTTCTTTTAACCATCATTGAGGTTGCACATCATTTGACCTTTGCATTTCTGATACAACGTTTGATTTTAACAAAAGAATTTGTTGATTTCCACACAGATCATATGATGTTTGTCGAATTCAATCAAAGCTGTAAAACGATCTATTTTATAATTATTGCGCGTTTTAATTTACCATAGCCCGGTTACCATTTTATTCAGAATACATAAACTCTGTGCAAATTGATGCCCAGCAGAAGTTGGAGTGGCAGGTAGCTGAATTGCCTGAAATGAGCCGGACTAGATTGAGTGAACTTGTGTTGACTTTTGGAAATCTTGATGAATTAGGAAGTTGTTGCATTACGTTTTTGGCTGTGGGTAAACTCGACGAGCACACGAGGAATATGGACCCAGTAAACTAAGGCCAGGAGTCCACCATTACTGTCGACACATCTGCAAATGCAAGCAGAATATATGTCCGGATATATTTTGTGAAACTGATACAATGATTTGCTGGAGAGTTGCCCATTAGGGAAGCCTATTAGGAATGCACAGTGGGAAAATGGCTTTATGCATTTTGGAATTGACCCAAGTTTAGTTTAGTTACTTTTTTTTTTTTTTTTTTTTTTTTACTGCCATCTATTGAATTATAAGATCCAGGGCGAGAAGTAGGCCAAACGCTTTGTCTGGTAACAGAGAAAAAAAAAAAGGTGGATTCTCCTTTTGAGTCATTGGGTTTCTTTCTTGGCACGTTAAAAACCAGGGTCACCGTTTGCCCATTAATTCACCACTGATAATAAAGCTCCTGGGCTGATGTCAAATTGTAAGTTGGAGTATGAAATCCTCAAACTTTCCTTTCGGAAATGAAATGACTAGAGTTGAAAACTTCTTTTATTATTAACTATTTGTTACATAAAGTTTAAAAAAAATACAACATATTTTTAAAACTTTATGTAACAAATAGTTATAATTTCATTTTGGTTTCTTTTTTTTTTTTTTTTTTTTTTTTCGTTTTTCATTTTGGTTTCAAGAGCTGCAATTTTAAAAGATGAGAAATTGGACCTTCCTTAACATTTTCAAGTGATATCGGAACACTTTTGTTGCAGTTATGGTGGAATTTTACATGACGGTGGAGCTCAAAGCTCCCAAGGATGAACTCTTTGAAAACACTCTGACTCCGGCTCGGTGTAGACTGAGTAAAACACAACCTTTCAGAAATGCTGCTCCTGCACACCACAGCTGTAGTGAATGAACAATGATGAATGTCTGTGTATCCGCCATTGTTGATGTTTATGGCATATTCTTCTCTGCGTGCAGGTGCTTCATTACAAAAAACAAGCAGCACCCACTAGTGGCCTAACATGTAAACGACAACGTTTTCAGTGATTCTGCTGTTTCTGGATAAACGGACATAGTTTCAAAATGCAAAACTTTTCTGAAATGCGAACGCAAAGATTATTTGTTTTCACTTGAAACGTTTGGTTATATGGATGTAAATTGGGCCTTTTTTTTTTTTTCCAAAGTAAAAGCATCTAATCATCAGTGTTTGTTGCTTTTGTGCTTTTTTGGACTGTGGATTTGCATGCAAATTTCACACTGAAGGGCTGGATTTGAACCCACAACATTTTCACCGTGAGGCAGGGCATCGACCACTGCTCCACCATACCGCAAATAGTTTTAACCTTGTGGCCACAGGCCAAAATAAAAGCTCAAAAATAATGAAAAAGTCAATAAACTGCCTCTGAAATGCTGTTGATAGGAGCCACGGATGCACATGTGATGATGGTGGGGGGAAAATCATATACTTATGGTAATACAGTAGTTGACATCAGTATCATTTATCACATATTTACCTAGTATTGTGAAGTTCCATTTTCACAGTGTAAAAATGAAGTATTGTTGAACATTTAGGTTGAAGAGGTTGCAGCTGCCGCTTCGTAACAAGAGTTGGTACAGAAACGTCATGTTGAGCTGCTCCTGGTGACTTTGGGCTTGGTTAAGGACATTTTTATAAAGACCTAATGTTCTGATAAAGTAATGGTCTCTTCCATTTGAGACAAAATCTCCCTAGAGCTTGGAGTCATAGTGAGACCCTCCTGCCACCAAAAGCCACCGTCTGCCGCTGCTGGCGCCTGGCGTGGAAGGAGCCTGGTTATCCAACTTTTCTTCTGGGACTTTTTGTCTTCACATCACCCAGTCTGGGTGTCGTGCTGCTTCGGCTCTTTCTGCCCCTTCCTCTTCAGTCCCCTGCAGGGTTTGTTTCTTTTGTGGCCTCGAGTAGAGGAGATCTTCTGCCATTGGAGATGATCGATCCTCCGCTGCTTCGCACAGTGCCTCAAAGCCGGAGTCAAGTTCCTCCAGCTGTTTCGGAGCCTCTTTCCTCTCATTCAGGAGCATGTCCCCCAGCTGGTCTGCCTTCTCGAACACCCTCTGAGCCTTAGTTCTCTCAATGATGAGCTCTCTACCGGCCCACCTTCTCAAGCACCTCCTGAACCCAACTTTGATTTTCAATAGAGCTTTTGCCAACTTATTAGCTTTCCTTTGTGCCTCCTGGGCCTTGGTCTTCTAATCTAGGCACACTTTCTCCAAGTGTTCCTTTTCCCCCAGAGCTGTCTGAGCCCAAAGTTGTGACTGTGGAACAAACCCCAAAAGTTCCACTTTCAATCTGCAGAATAAATGTCAAAGAACTTCACTTTTGGTAATCCCTTGATTTACCTTGTGTTCTCATCAAGATTCGTTACTCAACCTGTACAGTCCTGTGAAAGGGGGTTGATAGTGTTGCTGTGAGCAGTAATGTAACATCTCAGTTGTGCCTTATGACATTTTTCTCCCCATCTTTTTGCAGATAAAGCACAGTTATCCAAACCAAGAGATAAGAGATCCAGGCCAGCAATCGGTTTCTCACATCTCTAATCTCCTGCTGCTCTATTACCAATGAATCGGGTACAGGACAAAACTCTTCAGTAATTTCGAGCTTCAGGGATTAGTAGTGCGTCTCTTGGCCGTGTTCTACCTCACAATGAGCAGCAGTGTTTACTATTAATGCTGAATTATTGCCTTACTCTATTGAGAGGTGGAGGTGGGCGATTCATTACAATCAGACATGCATCAGGTTTATAGTTGATCTTTTAATGTATTTCTCATAGAACTGCTATTTCAATGCAATTAGGACTTTTATACTAATGAGCTATTATATATTTGGAGCTTTTCTAAGCATTTCCTATATTTCCAAGGCATTTAACCTCACAGCTTGTGGCTCACCAATTTAGAGTTTTGCATCAGTTCCACCTCTCTTATCACTGTCCGTGGTGCACTATAAGTGCAGCTAAGGAGCTTGATGTCTCCCTGAGGTGTAACTAGAATGTGAACCAGAACTACAAGAACAGGAAATATTGGACTTGCATTAATTATGTAGATGGAAGAAGCGTATATCCACTGCCTTCAGGTGGATAAAAGATGATTTAACACATTTAGGTGAGAATTTTTAGCTCCAAATAGACTTGTCAGAATTATTACATAATTGCCTGATCTTTTTTGAGCCACAAACGTGGTGCATTGTGATTAAATTAATTTTAATTCATTCATACAGAGTAAAAAGCCCAATAGACTAGAAATAAATGTCATATTTACATTCCTCTGTTTTCCAAACTTGATCTTTAAAATGATATTCTACAATATTTTTTCTGCCATTGTCGATTAGTGCTGGGCTGGAGAAATAGCACGACCAACAACTTATCTTCGGGTGCTTATCTGCTGATATTTAACCACCCACGTTTCTATGAGCATCTCTTAGCATTTACATTGTGGATTTTGTTTTAAAGCCAAACAAAGCAACACTTCTGTAGCACATTGTGGTTTCTAAAGCTATTGGAAACACACTTGTGGACACTCCTCATCAAATGTGTAGCACAAATCATTGTGATTGTTGCATACAGTTGAAAGAAAAACTCTAAAGTTTATGACAATTATATTCCATCGAAAAGTTTGTGATTGTGAAAGATTAAACTCTGATACATTGGGAGGGGAAGGAATAGCCTCTTTTTTGCATCAACAGGCCAAAAGAGGCTCAACCAGTTATAAAATCACAGGAGGCACTTACTTTTTCAAATAGAACTATGTGTGCTCGACTGAAGCGTTTCAATAAAGATCACCGACTGTGCCAATCGGAAGGTTTGCCGGTCCGATTCCCCTCTCCACCTGTTGACATGTCAAAGTGTCCTTGAGCAAGATGCTAATCCCCAAATAGCTCCTAAAGGATGGATTGGGCACCTGGCATGGCAGCCGTCTCCACTGGTGTGAATGTGTGTGTGTGAATGTGTGTCTGTGAATGGGTGAATGTGACTGACGATGTTAAAGTGCTTTCGGACTAAAAATCTCAATATTTTCACAAAAACCAAACTAATCTCAACATAAATCCAATTTTAATAAGTTCTCGTGTAAAATAAAAAACAAAACAAAAAATATGCATCATGCTTGTTTTTACTCTCACAGAATGGTTTTGAACTGGACCGTTTGGTGTCGGGCAGCAAAGAGAGAACAAAAAGTTTTATTTTGAAAATGCACATTTAAATTTCCTTTAGTTTTGAATTGAAAAATGCTTCCCTTCCACTTCAGCACTTACGCCACCTCTACTGATCCAATGTCAATTGAATAAAGAAAAGTAATGGTGCACTATTCATTGGATGGGTGGATATTCTGGTTACTTATGGTTCGTGTTGGTCGATACTTGGACTTGGATGTAGATTGGACCTGACAAAACTGGGATATTTAACAGGATTTAAATCTCACTTCTTGCCACTTTAGTGGTGCGGTTTCCAAAAAATGTGTTTTCTTGTATTATCAAAAATATGCGCTGAACATAGGTGGTGCAGTGAGAATTGAAATTACCAAGGGATGGAACACTTTAAGGAAATGTAACTAAGACAAACCATAGTTCTGCAAAGAACTGTAGTTGTAAACTGCAGAGTTGCATGCATTAGGCATTCCGGGCCAGCAGTGGAGGAAAGAAAAGCTGCTTGCCATATGTGATGGGATGGTCTCGGGCTCTGCACTTTGCAGTCTAATGGGAAAGAGTTTCAAAGCCGAATGTTGCCTATAGATACCATGTGCAGGTAGATATTGTACCACTATTCCATTTGAATCTTGAAAGGTGGAGAAGTGTAACACTACCAAGGTTGTAGAGAAAGGCTGACAGCGTCCTCCACATAGTGTTTAATGCTAAAGGCAGAAATGTATTGGAATTGCAGCCTTTTTCTGTGTAATTATTCAGAATTGGCTAATTAGAATAGAATCCTAGTTTTGTTTATTACGTGGCTGGAAAAACGGAAAGTCTCACAGAGGTGAATTGTGTTTTTGACTGAATTCGTATGCCACGTTTGACTTGACCTCGCCTTCTTCTGTAATCTTACAGAGACACAAGGGGTGTGACGGGAATACTGTATGCACACAATGCTGGGCTTGGGCTTTCTAGTCTCTGGTGCTCCCCCGTGGAACTCATTTGCTATAATAATAGAAAGGAGTTTTGCTCCTGTTAATAAAGGGACAGTGGCTCTCGGCCCGATGTGAGTCCTTCCTTTGTCCTTCCGTTCGGCGTATTCCTGAAATGGTGACAAAGTGGCAAAGGAGGCATGTGGCGGCATTGGTCGGTCTTGAAAGGTTTGCATTTGGCAACCGGTGTCTGTATCCACTATTCGCAACACAGGGAGCAGCTGCTGAGAAATCGCACTGTTACTTCAGCCCATCATCACTAGCCCCAGGGCATTCATAGGCCAGACTGAGCTTGGCTTCAGGGCTATAGGGGAGGGAGTGCACTTAACTCTGCTGGCTGAAAGAGGCTTTCTGTACCGGGGGGAATCTGATATGGACACCAGCTTGGCTGCAGGAACTTAAGTGAGATAAATTGCAAAGTAGTTAGTCTGTCCTTTGCAGTTGAAGGTAACAGACAGAGGTTTATCTCGCAAGACATGCCTGTAGTCACACATTCTTCAGGCACCGGGCCGGGTTTGCATCCTGAGGTTGAACCTCTGAGAGATAATGGTAGCGTGGAGCCATTAGGATGCAGCTCTGTGTGCTGCCACATGGCATGCGCCGCTGTGTTTTCGACATGTTGCAAATATGCTCAAAAAACATCTTCAAACATGGCCAGTATTGTGTTCTGTGGAAAATGTAGCCAGGTGTGTGGAAAGAATAGGAACTCAAAGGGTGTTCACATCAAAAATTGATCGAATTTGCATCAGCTTGGATTCATACACTTGTTATGTCCCGAAAAGTTGCAGCGTGGGTCCTTGAGCAAGACTCTCGGCTCTCAGCGTGGCTGAATACTGATGGGTCGGGGCATTTTCAAAAAGTTGGGTTTTCAGTTGCTCTGAGCACTGCTGTTGTGTAAATGGAAACCCAAAACACAACTCAGGCCCCATTCACACAACTAATAAGGAAAAACCATAAACTTGTGTGAAAAACACTATTAATACTCGTGTTTTCAAAGTATTTCTACTTGGCAGCATTTTTCTAAAGCCTGCTTGCAAATTTATAGCTGAAATGGTCTATATAGTCCGTCGGTTTGAAGTTGAAGATTTACAAGTAAGTTGCTCATTTTGGGAGCTATTTGATTTGGCTTCCTGTCTTGCAGACTTTTCTTGGTAAAAATGGCTGAGAATAGGTTAGAAAATGTTATTAAGATATAACAGTAATAATAAAAACGAATAGGTTAAAATACTCCAACCTACAGGCCAACTTGGGTAAGAACGTGTATTTTTCTTCTGTAAGATGCTTGTTGTCTTTGATTTCTGCAAAATGTGTTGGATCTCAATGTTTGTGGTTTGAGGAAGACTGTGAATTAACTGTCATTGTTCTGATTGAACTAAGATATTTTGAGTTTGGAGAAAGTTCAGAGAGAGAAATTGGCTGAGTTGTCCATAGATTTACAGTCTTGTTTTATTGTGAAAGCTGTAATTATAGCCTTACGAACATGACTAATTTCTCAATCCTTCAAACTTTCATTATCGGACGCTCGATATCTTCCGATTGTGATCCGACGGAGCGAAACATGACATTTGACTGTTTTCTATCTTTCCCCACAAATTTCAGACACCTATTGAAGATCAATTTGACAGATTAATCAATAATAAAACCATCCATTTGTTCCAGGCCACAGATAAAGCACTTAATGTTTTAGCAAACATTTCATTGAAAGCGTCTCACTGGTTGGCTTGTGGCCCAATTCAAAGTTTCATCCATCATTCTTCAGAGGAAGCAATTTGTTAATTGAGCCCGCTACTAAATACATTGGTATAAACAGTCGTCATAAACAATAACGTTGACGGGATGCAGGAGAGGAGCAGCGTGATCCCATAATGGCAGCAATTAGCGTTCTTGGCTTGTTATTACTTATTAATACCCTTTCCCGCTGTGATTTCACATTGATGGCTTGTTCTATGTCAGCATGCTGTAAAACCATTGTGAGTACTTCCTAAAACGTGGGCAAAAAACTAATATATGGTTTACACAAGAGTTCATGTCGATAACTTAATGCCACATAAAGGAAAAATCAGCTAATATGCAAATGAACTGAAATGTGTTCTATTGCTGATTCTGTTGTGGATTGTTTTAACGCGGTCCTCTTGGTTCGAAGGTATGCGCTGCTGCAGAAGCTCCTCTCCCAGCTGGAGGAGGCGGAGGGAGGCTTTGACCAGTTCACTCGGAGTTACAAGACCTTCGGTGTGCAGCGACAGCCTGACAACAGCCTGCTCTTTAAAGAGTGGGCTCCAGCTGCAGAGGCCCTCTTCCTGACTGGCGACTTCAGTAAGTAGCCTGAGGAGAGCTGCCCGCTCCCAAACAACACGACACTGGAGTGACGCGCTTGTGAAGTTTGGGTCGTTTCCTCCGGGGTTACCGAGTTTTATTGCTGCTCATTTTCTATATTGAGTTCACCGGCACGGTGCGGAAGAGGACAGCTGAAAATTGTTGCTCTATCCCTCTACCTCTATCCCTCAATCAAAATCTTTTTTTGTTTTTCTTTTAGGAAAACCTTGCTTTTTTTTGTTTGTTTTGTTTTTAGCCTCTCGTGTGTCCTCATTTAACTTCCAAGAAAGCAGCCGCACGGAAGTTCTGGTAACAATCAATGTGCAATGATGAATTTTGATCCTTAAAAAAGAAATGACACTTTAATATGAAGTTACACACACCGCTGGGACCCAAAGGGGGGGAAAAAAGAGATTTCAATGCAGACAGAAAGGTTGCATATCTTCCTGGTGCATTAAATAAGAAATTTGACATTTCTCGCCTCAAAAGCACAAAAGGGGCCCAAAAATTAGAAAAAAGCACCGCGTACTGTGCTACAAGGGCATCATCCCTTTTGATCAACCAACCTGGGAGTAGGGAAGATATTGATTACGCGGGATAAACTTGCATACTGAAGGGGGATTCTTTTGAATGTGGGAGTGTTTGTTAATATTTTAGTAGCTGGTTATTTCATCATCGCTAGCAAAGTTGTTGCGAGAGTGCAACCTCAGTGTTTGCACTGAAATCTCTATTCCCTCCAGTCCCAACTTTGCGAGTAATTTCAGGTTAATAGACCTTTGGGTGTTATGTCTTGTTAGTGTGGGCTGTGCAAAAAAAAAAAAACAACCCAGCAAAGTAATTCATTATTAGTGTCATTAACCGGATTGAATGAGACGGGCGGCTTTTCTTTTGCGGGGAACAAAATCCAGGAACAATGTCTGAGATTTTGCCACTCGGAATGTGAAATGCACCATAGGTGAATAATTATACGGGAGCGTTTTGTGTCTAAACTTACTCTGATGAAATTGTAATTACTGTCATCTTTGATAGAAATTCGGTAAATAACTAGACGGATGTAAATTATTCTGTGCAAAAGAATCCAAAGAAATGACAAGCTGGGACCTGTTGCATGATAATAAGAAATGATTCCCCAAAACGGCAAGTATTTTCTTTTCAGTAACATGCACCCCTGCACATATACTCACAAGTACACTTGCATATACATCCAAATATCAGAATAATACAATGTGAAACATCTTTGAAGAGTATTTCTTTTGGAGGGAGCGGAGCACATGAAGTCTGTGTTCTGGGACTAGAGCCACAAACTGCATGTTGGATTTGATGGGAGCAGCTTTATAAAAGAAAGCACGCCAGTGCAGGACCCCGTGTGTGGACAAGTACAACCATCAGCATACAGGATATAGTGATGAATGAGCTACTTATAGCCTGTAATGAATCATAAGCCTCCATAAGTGGCATCCAGCATATGCAATGACGCCGAGCCGGCATACGACACAAGAAAATATGAATGAAAAGAACAAATGTGATCATATGTAAAATGTCGTTTTGCTTCATTGTTGTTGCACCTGCACATGGCGCCCAACTAGAAAAACTCCAACGTAAGGAGGCCAGCAAGTAAAAAAATAATCTTATAATGAACTGTACAGATGATTATAATAATCAGGGTTGTGCACATAACTTAAATACCAATTTTCAAAATTTAAGGCTTTATGTTTGAGCAACACCCATTACAGACAAATGCCATTTAAAAAAAAAAAAAAAAAAAAAGCTTATAAGGAGCACACGTGTAAATCCTAGTAGCACCCTTTTATCTGTCAATTTGTTTGTTTCTATACCTTTTTTTTTTCTGCTAGTTCTGTTTCTGTCTTTCCCTGCTTCCACTTTTCCTCCTGTTCCCTTTCCTTTTTTTTTTTAATTATCTTCCCAGGACCTTGGGCAGCAGCTCAATCCCAACATTCAATTCTGCGAGAGATTACATTTTGACACGGCTCAGTCATATTATTTGATTTCAATTTCATAGTAAATGTGGAAACAGCCCAGCAGCCCTGGTCATGAATATGGTGCAGGTTGGATGCATAATGCACTGTTTCTTTTTTTTCTTTTTTTTCCAGAGGAGTTTAAGCAAAGGGAGATAAATAAATTATTTGTGTGTGTGTGTGGGGGGGGGGGCTCTACGTTCCTGTGAAAAGAGATGCTGGTCGGTCACGTCTGGAGCATTTTCCTTTTGATTCATTTTCTATTCTGCCATTGTTTTTGCTCATGAATAGCAAGCAGATATGGATTAGAGAATACAAAATGACCACCCAAAATTGACATGCCAACGTGGTCACTTTTATAATAAATGTTCAGTGTTTTAATATAGTCCTGTCAGTCATTGACAATTGGCGGTGTGGCATCGGCAGATTACGAATGCAACCCCTCTCAGTTCTCCGTCACAGATCAAATTCCATGAGCGGCGGAGGAGTATTTTATCAGTTTTTCTTGTAGATGAGTGAGCCTGCTGCTTTACTCACTGTTTACAGGGCAGACGGTGCAGCGGGGGAAAAAAAAAACAACAACAATGAAGAATTATGTAAGAGTTTTTCGAGGAGAGGGAGGGAAACTGTGCAAAGATGGATTATGGAAGTCAGGAGAAATAGAGTGGCGCCGGGGCGACGGGAGATTGAAATAGAACAAAAGTCACAGTGGTGACTATCGGCTACAAGCTGTTGTTTGCAGAAGGCAAAGTGGCGACACACTGCTGTAATAAACCAGAATTAAACTGTTAATTGTTTCACTTCTAATTAAAACAAAGCGAACACCCTGAGGTCGACTTTCAAATTTCTGATGTTGGGGAGCATAAACCATATCATTTCTCAGCAGATTTTAAATTTTACTTGTAAAATGATACGAGAAGAGTCTTAAACATAAATTTAAGCATCTGTAAAATAAAACGGGCTATGGCGATGGTATACATTTATCATGTCAATACTATTAGTTTTCCTTTCTTCATCATATCATATTACATAGAGAGATTTTTATTACACCATTTCTTGCATAGTTTCTCAAATATCGCCAGCGAGATTCCAACCTCGCTGCTCCGAATTTATACAATCTGAACGAACGTAGTTCTGTAAAGGATAATATTGGATGCTCACTGCATGAGCCATGGCACTCTGAGAGACATCACTCTCCGTGGACAATCACAATCCACCACTACTGAAAGCTGTGTCGTATAACAAAGGAGTCCAAAAGCACTGCGGTCTTATTCTGTACCAAAACTCATTGAAAATCAACTAAAGCAAAATAGAAAAAAATGTTCAGAGGTCGGGTAAATAAAATTTCAAATTCCCTGTGGAAACCACACAGGCTGTGTACTACAAACTGGAAGAGGGAGAGGGATCCCCTGGCTTGTTTTCAAGCACCCAGTTCAAAAGCCTGCATCTCTGATAGTATGTGGTTGCATTAGTGCCTCCGGCGTAGAGCGCTTACACATCTGGAAAGACTCGCATCAATACTGAAAAAGTGTATAGAGGCTTCGGAGCAGCATATGCGTCCATCCACACCATGTATTTTCAAGGGAAGACCCGGCATATTTATTTATAAGGGAGGCAATGGAAGACCACATACTGCATTCATCACAACAGCGTGGCTTCACAGTAGTGCGAGATCAATGCTGAACTGGTCCACACCTTTCACCAATGGAAAACATTTGGTGCATCATAAAGGGGAAACCTCTCTCCTCGCTTTCAGACGGCGGTCACGAGAAGACGGGACGCAAAAGTGAGTGGCCCCGTCCCAACTGAGACGTGGCGCAATAACCAAATTCAAAATGAGCTCATTATTTTGTCATGGAATGGTCGCACCTCCACAGACATAAGACATTCGTTTATGTCCTATTCTGATGAATATGTGGGTTTTTCCAAATTTCAATTTGTTGCATTTACATGCTGCATTGTCGCACGGACGTTTGAACACGTACAAGAAACATTTCGGACCCTTGACGGACCTGTTGTGCAACATTGACCGATGCTGCCAGCTGCTATGCAGGTTGCTCACACACGGTTGGGAGCAACTCGGGGGTTGAGTGGTGGAACTCCAAACTTTCATGGGGGGGGGGTTGCGAAGCCCTCTCTTTCTTTTTCTTGAAAATAGGGGAGTTTTTGAAATTTACATAAGTGTATAATTAATTAAAAAATATTTCAAAAATATATATTTTGAAGCAATATACACAAAGGTAAGTTTACAACGTAAACAGTGGGAGAGAAAATGGAGTTTCAGCCTAAAGCCCAAGATTAATGAGTCAAAAATGAAAAATAGAGTGCAACAAAAGAGTTGCATAGAATATGAATATTAGAATATTCACAGACTCACTGGACAACATTAGAGCAGAATCTTTTGCAGTAAAAAAAAAAAAAAAAAAGAATGAATGTTTGAAACTCCAGACCACCCAACACACCAAGACGGTGTATAAACCCAAAGCATCTATCCTCAGAGAAAAGAAATGCATTGTTACAGAATCAATCAAGAAACTGCACTTCACAGATGAAGCTCCTTCAGTTTTTTTTTTGTTTGTTTTTCCGTAATTGTACAGGGTGTGGTGGTGGTGGTGGGGGGGGGGGGGGGGGGGTCGCTGAGGTTTACAATGGTAGTAATTTGGGTTTGTCAAGAAAAAGGAAAAAGGGTTGGAATCGCTGCTGTAAACTGCCGCTGCCTCAAAAAAAAGGATTTAGTGTAAATGAAAATTGACCTTTTGTATTAATCACAACCCCTGCACTTCTTTGACCAAATCATATCAAAACAAAGCAAAGAGACTCGCTCCTTCTTTTCTTGTCAGCTTTTGTGTTTGTCCGGGGTGTTTTCATAAACCACTTAATTTTAATGTGTGGAAATCCTTTTTCTTTTTCTTTTCTTTTTTTTGTTTGCCCATAGACGAGTGGAACAAATTCTCCCACCCCTACGCCAAGAAAGAATACGGCAAGTGGGAGCTGATTCTCCCGCCCAAGCATGACAAGTCTCCAGCTGTGGATCATCGCACCAAACTCAAGGTAGAGAACAGAACATCTTCATGCTCATTTTCACGCCCTCGGTAGGTGTCATCTCGTCACGGCGGCATGGTGGCTTGTCACTAATGTTCGTGGGAGACTTCTCGTCATGTGTGGCGTCTTATGAACCGAGTGAAAAGCTGGCGTGGTGCCATCAACAACATGTCATCCTTGCAGTGCAGACGGGAGATTACTGTATGTACACAATCTGCACCGCGGAGAGTGGGAACACCTGAGAAGCCCAACTGATGGCTTTTATTTCAGCTCCCATCTGCGCCGAGTAGCCCCCGGGACGTTGAGCTGTGTTTGTATTCACCGCAACACACAGGCCGCAGTGGGTGTACATGATTGGTTTTAAGCTCTAGTAAATAATTCATCAGGGTTAAATGCAAAAGATGCACCTCCCATCATGCATTGTCTCCCAAGCAAACTGTGGTTTGAGAAATAACCTAGAAATGAGATGCCAGGCGTGGAGTGGATGGCATTGCTACGGCACTCTCCTTGGGACCGGGACATCGCTGGCACGCTCCCGTGCCCTGGACAGACTGCCCAGCTCCTATTGTCAGCGGAGGTCAGTCTAAGGACGATAAGAAGCAGATGGAAACGCTGGCAACCTGGCCTTTCCTTGTGCACCCCCGCTGCCTAAGAATGGCTGTCTTGCTGTGAGCTCCACTTTAGAATTAGTTCCACAGCACTCCCTCGTGGAGGCGCAAGCCTAGCTCCAATCACTCTCATGTAGAGTAGCTTGCCCTTCCATACCCCTTTGTTCGGGGCCCAATTTGTCTCCATAAACAAGCAGGGTCCTTTTGTGGCTACAGTGTTTACAGTGAGCTCTTGATGATGCAAGTATGTGCTACCGTGGAGTTAGTGAACCGCGATCAAACGCACCGTTTTCTTCATCCGCACCTAACTTCTCACTGTTTTGCCCGGCTCCTGTTTGTTTTTCTTGTTCCTCCTCCCTCCCAGCCTGTGCGCCAGGCTGGTTTTTCTTTAATGTGCTTAATGCCGGACAATTTGTCTGAAGGACCGACGCTCTTGACAGGCTTTACGCCAGTCCATTTATCCAACTATCTTTTCCTAATCCTATAAACTGTGAAGCATGTCATAAGGGGAGCCAGGCAGCTAACCCCCGGGTGGCCCGGCCGTAATGAAAAAACCCCAGAGGGGAGTCTGGCCAGAGGCTCGCAGGCAGGTGGCATCGGAACAGTCATTACTTCACAACAGTAGCCAGAATTAGTTGGGTTCTAATGCCCATTTCTGCAAGGGACAAAACAGGGCAGACACATACTGTGGGTAACACTACAGGATCGATTTTTTTCTTTTGTGGCTTTTTCCAAGTCTCACGCTGACTTTCTCCTTTCTTATTTGACTGATGGAGGCAAAGTAACTTGTAAAATTTCCAAACTATATTTATTTTACCCCCTTCCAATCCTGAATTGCAGACATAATAGATGTGCGGCAACGGATAATGATTTCGACTCACAATTTTTTTTTTTTTAAATTGCTCCCTGGCTCAACACCCCCCCCCCCCCAACCTCCACCTCACAACATGGACCTGCGAGCGGCTCTGTTGAACCCAATAAAAGAGCTGCACCCCTCAAACAAATATAACGCAGCGTAATCACCTGTGACTCCAGACTCACCGCAACAAGTCGGCTGGTCAATACTGCGGCCATTTGTTCCCCATTAAGTCTCCGGTGCTCTGAAAGCCCTGTATAGTCCTTTTTTTTTTTTTTTTTTTTTTTTTTTTTGGAGGGGGGGGGGGGGGGGGGGGTGGGCTGGATTCGCTTTCCGGAGCAGGGGCCGTCTTCATCGTGACACATTTTGAAAAGTGTTTGGTTTATTGGTTGAACAATCTGCACCATCTCTCCGCGTTATGGATGGGGAGCAGGAGTGCAGTTTTTATGATGTAAGCATTTCATAGCTGGAAGATGTAAATAAATGCTGACTGTAAAATTGCATACGCCCACAGACGGAAACACGCAGGAATCAAAGGGGAGTTTGTGAAGCCTCTGATGATTTGTGGCAAATGGCTTAGATTTTTTTTTCTTCATTTTGCAGTTAGATTTTCACTTTTTTTTTTTTTCCCTCAGATTTCTACCGCCTCCATCCCTCCATTTTCTTGTCTATGCATTTTTTATGGATGTCCATAATCTTTGTGCTCGTTAGATGATGTGCGTGGCGCTTTCCTCTAAGCTTATGCAAAGTGGCTTTTAATGTCCATTCTCTGTCATTGTTTAAAATGTCCTTGTTATATCATAACACTCATTTGTCTTATTTTCCCAGGTGGTCGTTCACACCAAGGAGGGTGATCGCCTGTACCGGATCTCACCTTGGGCTAAATATGTAACGAGAGAGGAGAAATCTGTCGTCTGTGACTGGGTTCACTGGGATCCCCCTGAACATTACACTGTGAGTTGTCATTTCAGTCTTTTGAAAATGGTGCAATGAATAAATTAGATTTCCTCTTTTTTGTTTAATAATTTTTCTACTTTATTTTTTAATTATTTTCTTTTTAATCTGTGTGGAAATTGTGTCAGAAAAACAGATGTGCAAGACAAATTACATTATTTTTTTCTGTAATTCATTTTGAAGGGAAATCTTGATTAATCATAATTGGTGTACTTTTAAAGACTCGTATGACAGGAAAGCGAATTTGTCATTAAAATCAGGGTTTTTTTTTTTTGTTTTTTTTTCCTCCCCTTCGAAAAACTTTTATATAACTTCCAGGGCTGAATCGACTCGTTATCTTATCTTAAAATCTTCCAGAGTTCTGGTCTTGACGTTGTGACCCCCGTTTACACGACACATCAGATGAAAATGCATCATTTTGGCGTTTTCATTTCAGAAAAGTTTCACGTTTACACAGCAACGTTTTGAAAACGATGCCCGTTTACACAGTGATGGCAGAATTGCTGAAAACGTTGTAGTTTTCAAGTCGGGCCACTAATTGGTGCCGTTTGTTTCTGTAATGAAACCCCACAGGTGTGCAGATAACAATACACTGTAAACATTACCAATGCTGAGTACAAGCACAGATGACCAAGTTGGATTGTTATTTATATATATATCTATATATATATAGATATATATATACACCTGTCAAAGTCCCAGGAGAATCGGGACTTTGATTCGTGCTACACTGGAGGCCGCCATTATTGTTATTGTCCATCTACTCACATGTGCAAGAAGAACTATTCACTACGGCCGTGGTGTGATTGTGCAGTAGCAGCGCTTCCATCGTCTACGCAGAGATGGAGCCTGAGCGTTTTCAAATAATTGCGTTTTCTCCGTTTAACATGACGACAGTCGGAGCATTTTTGAAAAGTATCACCTTGGTAGTTTTCAAAAACGTTTGTTTTCAATGGCTCTGGGTGTCCATTGACAAGACAATGGTGCTCAAATTGCAACAGAGGTTTTGAATTTTCTCTTGGAAAGGTTGTTGTGTAGTTTAATGCCTTTAATGTGTTGCATTCCTTCTGATTTTAAACCAGCCATGCATCTCTTATGTAAAAGTTGTTGTGGCCACTCTGAATGCAGGTACTCCATGCTGCTGATTTGAGAGGTTTTCAATGTGTCTCAATGCTACTTGACGTCCTTAATGTGCGAGTGTTCAAACAAAACAATAAGAGGCTATTAAAGGCCACCTTGCTTTCTTTATCACTTCCTTGTTATTTGGCACCGATTTTAATTAGAAGGCCCCTCTTACCGGCAGTATATTTGTTTTACTTACAAGTGGCTCAATCATGTACTTCAAGTTGTGGGTTTACTGGGCCTCGTGGGTAGCAATCAAAAAAAAATATGTTCTCTGCACAAAGCAAATCTTTTTCCCTGTTGTGTAACTGTGGCAGAATGAATCACAGATTTATTTATTTATTTTTGTTGTTTAACATGAGCTGCTATTAGTGTCTAGGCAGGAAATTGGTGCAAAGAAACAGAAAACCCACACTTTGTCATTGAGGTTCATAATTACTCACTGAATGTATTTTATTTTTTCAGAAAAGAAGAAAAAGTGCCAGACTGTATTGTGAATTATTTTTTTTATTTTTTTGGTTTCCTCTCCAGCAAATCCACCCTCGACCAAAGAAACCCACGAGCCTGCGAATATACGAGGCTCACGTGGGCATCGCTTCACCAGAGGGAAAAGTCGCCTCGTACGACAACTTCACAAACAACGTGCTGCCGCGCATAAAAGAATTGGGTAAGACGTGTGAAAACATAACTTCCATAAGATCGCTCTGTTCCCATCCTGGCTCTCCCCGCTGTTGATTCCCGTGCAGCAGTGGTCCTGCTGCAATCTTCATCAGAGTGTCAGTCAGACTTTCTGTTGACTCGACTCAAGAACAGATGTGTCAAACTCATTTTAGTTCAGGCAGCACTAAACAATTCAATCCGATCTCGAATTGTCACGGCCAGTGAAATGAGAGCACAGTGATGATGACTATTGACAATGCCAAATTCTTTCCTAATTGCTTTTCTTTATTTATTAGCAGCTCCACCGAGCAGTGGACGCTTCAGAAACGTTACTGTATACTCTATATTATATAGGAACCCGGAAGGAGTTGCACCAAGCTTTGATACCTTTTACATCATTTTTCTTTTTTCCTCAAGAAATAAACAAAATGGGCAAAGAATGGATGAACCTATTTTTGAACGGTAGTTTTTCTGTACAGAGAAAAAAAATCTCTATTAATAATTAAATTCAGAAATTTCTAAATAACCATGCTCACAGAAAGGAAATAAAAATCCTATAAACTCTAATATCTATCTCTTTATATCTTAGTTATACTTCTATTATGTATTTTTTTTCTACAAATGTACAGACACAAAAAATCTACACCTAATCTGTGCATGCACACATACTGTACATGCACATAGAAATACACACATCACACGTGTATCTAATTGAATGCGTCTGAAAGGTGGTAGAAATAATTATGTTATTTAATTCTACTTCTCCAATATAGTCAGATTTTATAATCCTGCGTCATGGATTAAAAAGACTATATGCATATTAATGAAGACTATATGGAAGTAGATGTGTACTGTAGACCTGCTCGAACGTTTTGCCTCCTCAGGAAACTGAAAACTCTAGTTTTTCTGTAGCGATGGTGTCGCTCTGATGCTTGCGTCGCTTCCTGAAGTTTGTTTTTTTTCAGCTGTTTGTACGTGTAGCTCCTAGCAACAGTCGACAATGTGAGAAATTTCACAACTTCCAACTTGCTACACCGCACAGTGCAAGAGATTACCACAGTTGTGTTCCACAAACTGCCTGAGATCGTGTGCATCCATTCTCACTGACATCAGATTACAGATTTTAAACCATCAAAAATGACACTATTCCCCAACTTTTGCAGCTTTACATACAAATAAACTACTCATGTAATATGAATATCAACATAAAACATGCATATAAAGGCCTAAAAGTGAAGACATTAGGATCATATTTCTACTCTTTTTCCTCAAATGAGCAGTGACTTGACAGAAATACATTCTGTTGGATTATAAGAAAAAAAAACTTGACAGAAATGCAAAGGAATAAAAGAATGTACAGTATGTGTCCATTTCCACGGTGGAAGCTGATCTTTTCCAAGTCTGTCGTGTTTGGAATGGCTTCTCCATCTTCCAACTCTTCATTGGGTGACTGTTTTTCCCCCCTCGGGACCATTTAGTGTAAAACATCAATCATAAATCAAAAAGTTTAATCTGGCATCTTGCTCATCAGTCTTTTTCTTCGTATCCATGTAGGGAAGATGTCACGTTTCTCACTACATAGAATTTTAGCACTGGATTAAAGGTAGTGGTTGTCGATAGCCTCTGTATCCTTTCAGTGGCAGCTGTGTTGTTGGGTTAAAGTTTTTTTTTTTTGGACTGTCCTTGTCAACACCGGTCTCCAACATGGCAGACATGCCACGCCGCTGTGAGTGCTGCTGTTCCTCCAGCAGGAGTGTTTTCCGTGGCAGACCTATCACACTCCCTCTGCATAAAACCACATCAGCAAGTCAGCCCCCTGTTTACTGGCACGACCCCCGGAGGGATCGCTGACCGGTGGGCCGGTGTTTTGTAAAGAGGGGCTCCACGGCACAAGTCGCAGCACACACAGCACTTTGTGGCTCCAAACTGACAACTTGTTTCCATTTCTGTGAGCGTGACTCGGAAAACCAAGAGCGAAGAGAAGCCACCGATTCTCACATGGCAACCGTTGCACAACAAAATGTTTCGTGTTTAGACATGGATAATTTCAAAAAACATTTTGACATCACAAATTCTCACAGTGAATTTATTATTTGAGAAAACGATCCAAAGATGATTTTTTTTTTATTTTTTTTTTTTTAATCTAACGAGAGATTTGATTTTCTTGTGCTGATTCACTCCTGATGTGTTAGGGTGGTGTGATAAATTCAATAAGACCCTCACACTTTTCAAATGCCTAGACTTCATTGTGGGCGAATTGACAGGTTGAATGTTTGGTTATTGTCATTTTCAGCTAGTGTGTGTGTGTGTGTGTGTGTGTGTGTGTGTGTGTGTGTGTGTGTGTGTGTGTGTGTGTGTGTGTGTGTGTGTGTGTGTGTGTGTGTGTGTGTGTGTGTGTGTGTGTGTGTGTGTGTGTGTGTGTGTGTGTGTGTGTGTGTGTGTGTGTGTGTGTGTGTGTGTGTGTGTGTGTGTGTGTGTGTGTGTGTGTGTGTGTGTGTGTGTGTGTGTGTGTGTGTGTGTGTGTGTGTGTGTGTGTGTGTGTGTGTGTGTGTGTGTGTGTGTGTGTGTGTGTGTGTGTGTAAATAAATACACAGGATGATCCGTGTGGATAGACGATCACTGCGATGAGTCAACTCAAACTTTAAAAAAAGGTTTCATCAATAAATCTAATTTAATGCCGCTCTTGCACTCTAATGCCTCCCAAGAACACTGTACAGAAAGAAAAAGATGCTCCTCGAGAAACAAAACAAACCATTCATTGAATAAATGTCACATTTAATGCCCTACTGTATATTTGGCTTTAAGGCAGCCACATTAACTGTGCAGCTTCACATGAGACAAAATTAACATCCCTGTTGTTTCATTAATGGTTTAATAATTTACAAACTTTGAATCACAATTTATGAGTGAAAACTTGCATAGTTTTTAAACCAAAAAGAAACGTACTACAAATACACTAACTTTTTACCACTTCGGACTCTATTCAGGACGGGACGGTTGTGTCTTTGACTGCTTGCAGCTTTTACTAAAACTGAGGCCTCGTTCAGAGGGTTTTGGAAAAGTTTTGCATTTGTGCATCAATGTTGTGAAAACTGTCATGTGGGGCCACTAGTGGGTGCTGTTGTTTATTTCTGTCATGAAACCACCCACCCACGTGCACAGATCAATATATTTCATGTTCACTGAACAGTACAGATTTTAAAAAACCAAACCCCGCTATCATTTCATCCTGGTGAACGTTCCAAAGATCACAAAAAACTTAAAGGTTTTGTTCAAAGTGATTTTAATACATTTTTAGAGAAGTCTAAATACAAAAATGGCATGCAATACTATTTATTTATAGAAGGAATGAACATATTTCAGCTAAAAATTGTGAAATTTGAGCGAATGTTTTCAAAAACTACTGTAGATTTCATGCTGGTTTTCTAGGGAAAAGGTTGTTTGTGGGTTTTTTTTCATGGCAAAGCAGATGTATTTATGACACCATTAATAGTGCTTTACAAAGAAATAACAAATACATTAAAACAAAGTGATTAAGAAAGGCGTCAAAAGGAGCTTTAATTAGATAAAGGTAATAAAATATGTCAAATCTGTTTATTGGAAAGCCTGAGCGAATAAATCAAGTCTTGATTGAACAGACGTGTGTTTAACAGGAAGTTTGCGCAGCAGCTGATGAGCGTAGGAACTAAAAGCGGCTTCACCTTGTTTCCTCTGACTCTAAACACTGAATAAACCTCGAGGACCTCGGCGGTCTGGAGGTTTCATATTCTACCAGTAAATCTGAGATGTAGTGATCCCCGAGACCGTTTTCAAGGTTGAGAGACCAGGAGTACGATTTTTAAATCCAAACCTGTTGTCCTATGTTTTAATAAATCTTTAGTTTTTTGCAAAAATAGTAAACCGCCCTATACCCAAGACTCTGAAGTTATTTGAAAACAGCGAGACATTATGTTTATTTTCCAAGATGTATCAGTCTTTTTTATATTTTCAAGCAAAGTGTACTCGTGGAAACTTTGGTGGTCCATTTTATTTTTTTTTTTTAATTCAAAGCCAGTGTGCAAACAATATATATTTTCCAATCTGAAAAGGTTCATGCTTTATGATCCTATTTCAAACTTAAGAAATCCTACTCGAGCAACATTTTGATCATGTTTTTCTATGATTGGCCTTATTTGCCGTTGTTAGTTTGACGTTAACGACTCGGGGCTCCTCGCGGGATGAAGAGTAGAAGTGTTTGTTTGCCGCGCCGACGTCATTAAAAGGCACAGATGCGAGCGGCGCAGCAAAAACCAGGAGGAACATGATAAATGCTGTTTTCTCGGTGGCGTTATCATGTTTAGCGGGTAAAGCAACCTGTCAGAGTAAATGCTGTCAAAGACTCTACCTGCAGCGGCTGAGGGATTGTGCACAATAGGATTCTCCAGGAGGCTAAACTCCGACGTCTCTGGTGACGGCTGCCTTTGCCTGCCATTTTATTTTCTTATTTTCAAATGTGTGTATATATATATATATATATATATATATATATATATAAACCAGAAACTTCCTCTCACCCCAGTGCTTTGTTACACTACTTCAGAAGGCAACGTTTTTTTCTTTCTTTTTCTTTTTCTCTTTCCCCTGAAAATAAATAAATAAATAAATAAATGTGCTCCACACAACAGTGGAAAAACTGCAGGGCCTCCCTCTGGAGTGCTCGGTGGCAGTTTAAAAGCTTGTTGTTCTCTTATTCATAGAGGCAGTTTTTTTTTTTTCGTGGGCCTTTTTTTGAAATGTGTTGTACATGACCTCCTGACTCTGATAGCGAGTGTTTTCCTGTTGCCACAGCTTCTCTTTAGGATCTGCAGCTTGTGTCAAAAAAAAAAAAAGAAGTGCCTGCAGCTCGTGCGTACAGTAAGACTGACACGGGTCACCACGTACCACGACTTTAAGGCTTCATCTTTTCTTTATTTGAGATGAACTTTCCTGTTACGTCAACGTGTTTTCAAACCGTTTGTGTTTTGCATTTTTAGGTCTAAAATGTAAAATAAATAAAAGTCAACAGATGACGATTATTTGCATTTTTAACTGGTATTTGGGGACATTAGCAGAGGGTGTTTAATCAAGAGGAATCATAGGAAGAAGCATGGCGAGAATAAATAATAACCCCCTCCAGATATAGATTTATTTATTTATTTTACAATTACAAAGAAACTTCCGAGGTGTGATGTTTTATCAATGAATCATAACTCTGTAGTCGTCCCAGTTAAAAATGTCCAGCACAAGCTGAGGAAGCTGGACTTGCTTCTGTCGCGTCTCTTCCACGGTCCAGTCTTCTGTCCTGATTTTTCTGCCTTCATCCAGGTTACAACTGTATTCAGCTGATGGCCATCATGGAGCATGCCTACTATGCAAGCTTTGGGTACCAGATTACAAGCTTCTTTGCTGCTTCCAGGTAAACACACACACACACACACACACACACACACTATTGGTAATAGTGGCCATGCCATGTAGTTTGTAAATTAATATTCATTATGGGTGGCTTTGTTTCATTAATAGCAAATATAAATGTATTTCCAGTGTTTAATAGTATTACTATACTGCAATATTTTTCTGATGCTTGTACTGTAACGTGTATATGTGACCGAGATCAAAAACGACAGGATATGAATTTCTCTTTTTTTCTTTTTCACATTAAGTTTGTGTTTACTGTCCACCATGGTGGCCTATGGGGTTAAATCTTGTTCTTGAATTGATGGATTACTTTGATTAATCCCAGTCTGGGAAATTTTTTTGTTGCAATAACATGTTGGGACAATAAAAGTAAAATCAAGTCTCTCCACAGTAGTGATCCCCAACCTGACCCCCTCATGGGGCGACCCAAGATTCACGGGGGGGCAAAGTACTCTTTATTTTAAGACTTTATGCCTTAACTATAGGTGAGCTTGCATTTATGTCAAAAAAATAAATCATAAGTGATATTTTTTGGGGGGATTTTAAAAATAAGATGAAAGTTTTAAATAATCTCAAGGCTATGGGTGTGTTGGTCGTGAGCATAATGTCTGCATCGCCCACAAATGTAATCTTGCCAAGTAACCGCGGGGAGAAAAACGTGGCTGAAGAGAGAAAGATGAATCCGTCTAGAAAAGCAAAATATGATACAGAGAAAGTTGGATAGAAAATAGCTTCATAGAAACAATGAACGGATTTGGGCTGAATACATGCTTTAGGGTGGAAAAACTGGTGAATGAAAGTTTGAAACTAAGTTGAAGCGGTTTATAAACCCAAAGAGTTTAACCTCATAGAAAAAGGAATTCTTCATCGCAGAATAGAACAAAGAAACAGTATTTTACATAACGTGTGCGTCTTCATGAGGGTTCACCACTAAGGTTGGGAACCGCTGAGCTGCATCATGAAAAACAGTTTGCCTCGTGTGTTTTGTGTGTGTGTGTGTGTGTGTGTGTGTATATATGTGGTTTCCATTCTATTTACAAAATGTGAAACTGCAGTGTAGGACTGCATTTTGTGAACAAATGTGTTCGAGTGTGCATAAATGGAGGTTTTTGTAAATAATGTGAGGGTCCGATACAGGTAAGAGCATTATATTTGTATCCTGAACAATTGAATATTCTCTCATTGAGTGTTATGTATACATTTATTCTAATAATTGGCTCGAGTTTTAATTGTGCTCCTTGTGTTTCCCAACTTTAAGTACTCTTTTAAATATCCCAATCTTTTTGCCCTTTGTATGAAAAGTGCTGATTGATGATGTGGTGGATTAAAAAGGCAGCATTTCACCTGACCACGTTGTAGAATTGACATTTTTATGACCAAAAGGTGATAAATAATTGCCCCACAAGGGCTTTTCGCTCGAAAGATCCCAGCAGCTTCCCCGGCTGTAACCAAATCCATGAAGATGGTGTATTCTCTGTCATTCACACCACTTTACCTGCATGTGCTCTTCAGCACATTTCAAACTTTTTATTGTTCTTATCTGGAGGTCAGAATGAGTCCTTCACAGTATCGTCCTAAAGAAAAAAAAAAAAAAAAAACAAACTGAGCAAGCAACTTCCTCAACTAGGTCACCTCAAATCAGGGTTAGGAAGTCTGACACCAGCAATAATCTCTCTGTAAATGCATTTCCGGTTAATCCAGAGAGTGGAGGGAGTCGCAGATAAAGGTGGACTATTCTTGAGGCTTTATCTTCTTTCAGGGTTCCCAATGCCTCGCTCAGAATAGAGCACACGCCGCAAAGTGTATATATTGTAATTTCACCCTTGATTGATCTCCTTGTCATTTAAAACCGTAGCGGTTGAATACCGGGAAGCCGAGTAATCCTGTCACTGTGTCCTGTTTCGCGCGGAGGCTGATATGCTGATAGCTGGAAGGACAGATGGGATGTTATTGGAGAGTTTAGATATTGTATGTGTTTGTGTATGAAGGTGTGCTCTGGTTTGCGGAGTGTTTTGGTAATAACAGAAGGTGGAAAAGTAATGGGAAACTAAATCTATCAAATGACATAATCCTCGGAAGCCAATGTTCTTGAACCGGCGGCTGTTAAGATAAGTAGAGTCTGTTTGTGAAATAACGTCCTGCAGAATGATGTTGTGATTTATTGAATCACAAACATGTTATATTCAGTGTTTATTTTAGAAAATATAAACTTGAGGCTTTTCTTGTTTATCATTCTCAAAAAGACCAGCTTCTTGTAGGTGATACGAATGTGAATGGACTGAAAGTCGCAGCCGGTTTGGTTCCATTTCAAGATAAACACGCTTAAGTGGTTGATCTCATGCCCTGATTGTTTTCTCAATCTGTTGATTTTTCTATTTTTTTAAAATCCTCAAACGTTTAAAATAAAGAAAGCAAAACGACTCGTCGACGCACACGTTTGAATGAATGGACATGTTTACTATAACAGATGGACCTTACATCCTTTGAGTCCGGCAGATATACTTTTTATTGTGACCTTGAATGTAGAAGCTTTATCTGCAATGATAATATGCTTTTACCATCTTTAATTGATAACAGGAGAAGCACAGGAAAGCTTAGGAGACGTGGAGATGACAGATTAGAGCAGTGGTTAAAGAGCTTCTCACTTTAGAAAAGAAATACCTCGAGCATATGCAAACAATTTTAGCTCCTTTTGGATCAGATTTTATTGTAAAAATAGAGAAATTCAAGCATTTCTAACTTCTTGTTTAAGCTTGTTTTTCATGTTTAGTTTCACTCACAATGAAGAAGTGGCGACGACTCATTTTCAAAGACATTCATTCGATAAGTTTGGTCTGCTGGTGATGTTTGATCAATACGAAGGAAAGAATAATTGTAATGAATTTACTTGTTTTTACTTTACTTAATCATTGACTGGATGTCAGCTTCAGTCTGTTGGTCAGGTGACCCCTCCTCCTCCACTGCCTTTTTGGCTGGAGAGAAGTTAACGGTTTGGCAGAGTGTCTTGATGAAAGCATTTCTAAACCCGTGTTTGCAAATCTGCATCAATGATTTTATGAGCTAGGAACTGAGTTAACTGACAAACATTCGCACGTTTCCTCTCTGTAGCCGCTTCGGGAGCCCGGATGAGCTGAAGCGCCTGATCGACGTGGCTCATTCGATGGGCATCGTGGTGCTGCTGGACGTCGTTCACAGTCACGCCTCCAAGAACTCGGAGGACGGCCTGAACCTCTTCGACGGCTCCGACTCCTGCTTCTTTCACTCTCCTCCCAGAGGGGAGCACGCCCTGTGGGACAGCCGCCTCTTCAACTACTCCAGGTACTTTTTGTCTCGCGCCATTCTCTGCTGATACGGTCTTTTACCCAGTGGGAGTGGGGGGGTGGGGGGGGGTGGATCTGTGGCTAGCAAATGTGATGATACACGTTGAGCTCTCAGGCAGTAACTTGTATAAGTCGAGAGGATAAAGGTGAGAATTATTTCTTTTTCAGTTTAATTAATAATTATGAATTCAAAATTCACAATCTCCTTGTAGCCATGTTTGATTGACAAACGTAGAGGCCAGAACCAGCCTGCCAGGAAGTCCAATCCGGCCCAGCAAAATGAAATTTACCATCTGTGAGAAATCATGACATTAACTAGAATAGATTTATTTGACCACCGGGGGCACACAGGAGTACACGTTATCTTCTTTCCACTTCAGTTTGTATTTTACGGTTAGTCAGTTCAGATAATAAAGATTACTACACAGTTGTAGTAAAGTTAGTCTGATTATAATATAAACTAGTTTTGACTTCCAGCCACATGTGACCAGATGTTTTCTGCTTTTGAAGATGTATTTAATTTAATAAAAATCCACTGTGTCCTGGACATTGTAAAGCATGATATTGTTGAATTTGCTCTTCTTTTATTCAAATTTCAGGATTTCCATGTGTTGTAAAAGGACAGTTCATTAAATGTAAACAACTTAATAATACATTATTTTGCATTAAAACAAAGAGTTCTAGTTATTTATCTATTCTAATGCTATTACTTACTGGTCCAGCCCGCTTGAGATCAATTTTGAAAATACATCCCCTCCCATCCCTAACAGATGTACATTTGACCTTTTTTATTATTTAGTGAATTTATCACCTGGCCTTATACCAACATGGAAATACTGAACTCCCAGATGAGTCGCTTACATTTAATACAAACCTTCAGATGAAATATCTTCAAAACTTTTGTTTCCTTCAGTGACACACTTCCATAGCTCAAGTCTTCCCATTAGCAATCGGAACGTTTTTTTCCCGTACATTGCATCTGCTGATGTCAGAATATGCCGCACACTGAAGTACATATTCTCGATGTGCGTCATCCCTCAGCTCTGACGTTTAGGTGTCGTTCATTCAGACCTGCGTACTTCAAAACCATTATTTTTCACTTTGAAGTGGACAAACTCACCTGTCAGGGAGCTTTACCAGGTGATTGTCAAGTTGTTTAATGGAAGTTTTGAAAGAGAAGTGGGAGCGTTGATCCGAACGCTGTCGCTGGAAAACTTCAGAATTCATGCTTTTATACTTGTATTGCTTTCTGCTGCTGTAATTAAAAACAAGCCATTTTCTGTGCCCTGTTGCCTGGTGAAAGGAAGGAACTGTTTACTGAAATTACAACTCTCTAATTGAGCTCTTACCATTGACCATAGCAGCATTTAAACTGTACATATGACAATAAACAGCCAGTAGGAGGAGGAGAAAGGAAAAAAAAAAATAAAACTGCATCTGAAATATAAATGTGTACATGCAAGGAGAAAGAGTTGATGAATGAGATGCGTGGCTTTAGAGGATCAGAATATAAAATGAAACATGTATGAGAAACATTTAGGCTGATAAATGAGGCCATACGGGAGCTGACATACCACGTTTTATATTTTCTCCAACTATCTGATACTGAATGATGTGTTGAAGGTCAAAAGCAAGGCATGATTACGAAACTGACACATGGCATCTCTCAACAAAATGGCAATGAAGTCGGGTTCACTGATAAACTGATAAACCTGTGGTGGAGCATGAGCTATTGGAGACTAATTTAAGTCCTCACCTCTTATTTTTAATTTTTTTTTGGTCAGGCAACTGTTGAATTTTCTTGTCATAAATGAGGACTTGATGTTACAGTGTTGGCACAATTAGAATAATGTTCATATTTGGGAGCCAATTGCGAATATGTTAAATAAATCCCAGTGTTGTTTTCCTTCTCTGCAGGTGCTCCGTGTTCACCACAACTATTGATTGGTGTTGTTGTAGTCTCTGTTAATTAGGTCTCTCTCTCTCTCTCTCTCTCTCTCTCTCTCTCTCTCTCTCTCTCTCTGTCTCTCTCTCTCTCTCTCTCTCGCCCCCTCTGTACCCCGAAAATGATCCCAGCACACATTAAAGAGGAGCAGGCACCGCTGAGTCTATCAAATGCTTTTTTTGAACTCTCTTTTAATAAGCGAGTGCCAGTGTGCAGCAGTTTCCAATGCGTTATACAATGCTTAGTGTCAAGCATGGAGGCTTTAATAGGAGAACAAGATTCTTCTTTCATTAGTTATTGAACCCTCCTCATATCAGAAGCACTCATTAGACGTGATGCCGACATATGCCGCGGCTGGGAGGCATATGAGGAGTCATTTGTAAAAGCCCAAAGGAGCTTTGCAATGTCATAGCCGGTTCATTTGTCTTCTTTGCCTCTCACAGGATGTTTGGACATGTCGTTTGTGTCAAGCTTTTCTGTTACTCTCTTTGGAAGGAAATGAACCTCGGAGGCAAGCCGTGAACCCACTGTGCAACTCGCTCTGTTTTTAATCAAGCCGCTTTGCTATCAGCCATCGCGGTCTGACCATGATGTTCTTATTAGGTTGACAGAAGCCGACTGATACAAGCTATCCAAGCGGACATGCGTTTTTTTCCTGGTACAGGCTCTGCCTCCCGTTTGTGCATCTTTATCAAAATAACACCTATTTTCGGTTTCTGTGTGTTCCTCTTCTGCTTTCCCCTCATAAAACATTCAACACAGTCCGGAGAGAACGCCGCTGAGATAGATTCCTGCTATCCAATTTGTTAACTTGAGTTGCCTTTGAGTCAAATGCGTCTGCATTTTGTATTGGGAGTGTCGAGCTTTGCCAACATTTGTTTCAAGAAGTGCTTTCACAGCTGCTAAATAGCAACTTCGGTTGTGGGGAGACTGAACTGCGGCGAAACTACAACAGGACCCAATTTTACGAAGTCGTGTTACAGATTTAGTGCAACAAGTCACTCTTTGCAGCAAGAGTTTTCAAACGGGGTACTAATTATGAAATATCTCCGGAGGCTTTTTATTTATCTGAGCTTTTACATGATTTCACACCAGTTTTATTGCTGAGTTCTGCTAATCGGATAGTCCTTAACGTCCCCAGATCCAGCCCGGGAAATACAGCTGACTATGCATTTTCTACAGCTTGTGGAACCGCTTACCTGTTCAAATTGGAACCGCTCGGTCTTTTCATACCTTTAAGTTCTGCTTGTTCTCCCTTTGGGTTTCTTCCACAGTTGGCATTGGTACTAGTGCACTTGTTACCCTCAGGAACCGTTTACACAATGTTTACAAGTGGAAAAAATAGAAACCTCTGTAGCCTTTTTGGTTCGTTCAGACGACAATGAAGCTCGGAGCCTCTGGAATCACAACTTTTTGAAAACTGCTCCCAAAGTAGAACATTTTCAAAAACAATCTGACTCCGTCTCTATTCAGACTTTTAGCCATAAGCTGTGCTTGGCAAATCACGCACTTTAGTGATAGGCTATTATAGCCTCTCCATGTTTTAAGAAATCCCAATGGCTGTATTTTTACTGAAGGAATTTTCACATTGTTCTAGGAACCTGGAACTTTATGCATTTCGACTAGAACCAGAATGTAAGATAAGTTCTGGAGTAAGTTTTTCAACCCCAAAAACGTCCCTGACCAGGGAGCAGTACTTTGATGCTGCACGGATCTGATTGGATCACCTCGCCTCGATTGGAAATGTAGTGCCCCATATCAGGAGCCTTTTTAATTTCTTAAAGATAAATAACTTGAAACTGATCCAGTCTGGTTAAAATGCAGCTTATCACACTTTGCAGGCCACACTGGAGCAAATTGCTGCTTTACTATAGGTAACTTTGGATTTGATGAAGCTTTATAGAGGACTGGTCAATTACTGTATTATCTAGACTGAGTGGCTCTTTTACTGTAAGCTTGTTGACTGACTGTGCAACTTGTATATCAGATTGTACCTGTAAATACCATCTAGGTAGGACAATCAGATGGCACTGTATGACAACAGATGCTGCTGCAGTACTTCCATTATACTGTATTTGACAAGAACAATGTGACCGGTTCGTAGGCGGGTCAGAGCTGAGGAACACATTTCCAGATGGATTCCTGAACAGGGATTTTGCTTCTTCATGAATCTTTTTTTCTTGACAGATGGGACTTCTACTCAGGTGTGTCACTTTTATATACAGTGCAGCTACTCAGGGACGCTATCATGCACTGTAGATTCTAAAGATCAATGCATTTTGCCCCGAGCATACCTGATGTTATCCTGCTTTCCAGTGGCCTCAGGGCTTGAAAATCTGAGCTGTTTTCTGTTGAGCAACGTATGTAATCAAAGATGCTCACCCTTAGGTCAATGTCCCTTAGGTAAACTCGGGGCAGTCGATGACCCGACGTCTGGTTTCAAGATGGCTCCGCATCATGTGACATGTTAGCATAAAATGTGTTCTGGTACTTTTTTTTTTTTTTTTTTTTTTTTGCATATAGAGGTTTTTCAACCATTTTAATTGCTGATAACAGGCTTGTCTGTGATGAAATTCCAATCACTGAGACATCTGAAAAGCAGCAGTGGCTAACCAGATGAGTTTTTTTTTTGTTTGTTTTTTGCTCTATTTATTTTCTATTCCTCTCCCTGGAAGGCTCTCTGGTGCCACCCGGAGGTATGCACACTCCACACTTTGACTGCTCTGATCTAACTCCGTCAGTGCAGTGGCTTTTCAAACACGTTGTAGTTCAGGGGTCACATACAAGCCAATTTTATAGTGTCATTCAAACCTATTAATTTCTTTCTTGTGGAGCACAGCGTGCATGATGAACATTTCTATATTTCGCAAGACCAAACAATCGTTGCCAAAAATGACTACAATCCCAAGATAAATGCCATTTTAATTGAAACTTTTGGTGTCCAGTGAAATGTCCAGAACACGTCTCCTATAGCTGTTGCATTATTCATGTTTTTATAACTTCAACCCTGACGGCATGGCTTTGAGGCTGTCACTAGTTTGCCTTCTTTCATGGCAGCATCAGTGTTGTGTTGTGTCCGCGACTCTCCTCTGAAGGTTTGACCGATCGCCCGGTGATTCGGCGGGCCTGATTGGAGCCTCTTGCAGACACGACTCCACTCAGAGTTGGATGCTTTTTTTCTTTTCTTTTTTTTTTTTTTCTTGTATTAATAAGAACCACAAATATAAGTAGAATTGTGAGTTATTGGCTACATTTATAATTTATTAATTAGAGCTGTGGTTTCAATGCAATGAATGATTAAAAACGGCCAAAGCTTTTCCTTTAGTGTCTTAATGTTTTAGCTTCACAGTAACAAGCTCTTTTCTAAGAAGTTTGTGCGGTTTCTTTAAATGTAGCTGATGTTGCTACCGAAGCCGGTGACGTGATGGGCAGCAACTGGGGGGGGGGGGGGGGTATTCGCCTTCTTTACTGGCTTCGGAGATGTCGGAGTCACCTTGACACAGTGACCGGGGTGATTGGAGCCCGCGGTTCAGCGTGTAGGGGGTGAGCTGCCACAGAAGTGGAGCCTTTGCAGATCACTGGTGACTAGAGAGACTTCTGAGGAGCTTGATGTGGGCTTGCTCTATAATCCCACCCCCACCTCTCCCAGGATCATTTGCATCCATTTTTCATCAATCTTTGTGTGAATTCTTAAGATATGAAAAACAGGCCCAGGGCCAGGCTTTTGAAAGGGTTTTAAAGTCGTCTCTATGTTCTCGTGCTCACAGATCAACCCTGCATTTGATGACCGACTGGCAGGATTTCTCTCTTTGACGAGATTATTCCAAGCGTGGGTTTTTGTTCTGTGCAAATATTTATTAATGACTTTTGTTGGGGTTTTTTTTTTTTGGACAGTTTTATGATATCGCTGAGTGTTTCTGTGTCACTGTGCTTCCAAATTCAGATTTAATGACAACAAAAGAAGGCTTAGAGACATATATCACCACTCCATAGGGTATAAGTAGACTGCAAGTGTGAGAGCTCAAGCAAGGAAGGATCAAATGTCTCAAGTCCTTTTATGTTCCGTACTAAGCAAAAAAAAAAAAAAAGTTTTAACGTTGAGGAAAAATCATGATAGAAATGTCTGCCCAGTAAAGCCAATAAAAATCTGATTAAAACTGACAAAAAAAAATAGAACTGAAACGTAATGAACAAATCAGAAGAAGCTTTAATGGACGACTATAATTAAAAGATATGGTAAGTCTGCATAACCAACAAGTGAAAACAAAAGCATTTTAATATCACTGATATCCGAAAAAACCAGGCAGTTCAGCATTCAACGAAAAATGACTCGTAAAAGTCAAGTTTCACTCAGATTTGTGTCAGTCGGCAGCCGTTCCTTCATCAGATCTACGTATTTAATTCGGTCTGCTAATCATTTAAAAGGGGGATACGTTTGGGGCCCGTTTACACAACAACGTTTTCAAGTGAAAACAAACAGTCTGTAGTGTTTTGATTGTCCGTTTACACGAATACGGTGCTTGGAGCCGCTGAAAACTCAACTTTTCGAAAACGGTTTGATGTGGAAATGGACAAAAATGAGACTTTGTGGAAATCCTCGGCCTCCGCCCCGCGTAGACTGCAGAGGTGTCCCAGATATAGATAATTCAGCTCCAAGGAGATATGTAGACGAGTGTGAGAAAATCCCACCTTCAGTGTGTTTTATTTCCTGTACTCTGTGAAATCAGTAACAGGAAGAAGAAAATCGGTTTTCTCTCGAGCCTGATATTGACGGGATCAGATTTGTTTTCAGCTGAAGCCACACTTTAAATGTAAAATACTTAAGTAACCACATTGTACACAAAGAAAAATCTGCAGTAAGAGGAAAAATCACTCTGCTGATGATTGGCATGTTTTTATATTTCGAAATAGAAGAGCAGAAACCATCACAGGAGTAGTTTTCAGAATTTTTCTTTCTCTTTCTTTTTCTTTCTCTCTCAATAAATCACTCAATCACTAAAGTGACACTTAAAGTCAACCCAGTCTGAATTCAGTCATTTCAGTATTTAGCACCCATGAGTTATTTCCTCCGCCCCATAGAGTCGCACAGCAAGAGGAGAAGAAGTTTTTCCCCTCTGGTGAGCTCCGGCTAATGAGCTCAGCTTAGCTGTAGGTGTGCATAGCGGCTGGTTGGAGCTGCCTGTGGTGTTTCCAGTAGGTGCTGGATGGAGCCAATGGGTGGGAACATAGCAGCTCTGCACCTTCATGCCCCTCGGCCTCTTAAATCTTCTCCTCAAATGTAGGAAATAATGCCTCCATGAAAGTAATAAGTGCAAAGAGCTTCTTTTTTAGCAGTGAAGGAACGTTTTTTTTTTTTTATGTGATCCAAATGATTAGTTTAGCTCTCAAACTTCTAAAGTGTGAATTGCAGATTGAGGAGAAAGGATTTTTTTTTTTTTAAATGATGAAAATTGAGTTTTGGCACAGTCAAAGCTGCTCTCTCCCATGATGCTGAGGCATCACGGTTTTTAATATCACAAAGCTTTGTATTTTCTAAATTGGCTAAATATTGCACACAGTGAGTAACTACTTTTGTAACTGCAGAGGAATCTTGTATTAACCATTGCTTAAGGGAGGGCAAGTTTTTTTTTTTTTTATTCAGCACCTCCCTCAAGCCTCTTCTTCAGCTGACTGTTCAGCTAAGTTTTGCAGAGGCACGCTAGTTTTCCCGCCAGCGGCTCTGTAATTATTTATATGCATGCACACCTTTTGGATGTCCTGTCACTCACTTAAATACGGTTGAATGGAGAAAACTCTGAAGGGGTGCAATTGTCTGGACAGACTGCCATTGATTCCTGAAAGACAGCAAGTACAAAGTGATACTAATTGCAGGTTGATAAACATACAAGCAGTCTCGCAGGCAGCAGAATATCCCTCCCAGGATGCCAAGCAAGAGTCGCGAGCTGCCAGGCAGCATAAAGAATGCCAGACAAATGGCAGATATCTAACACAAAGCGCAGCAATACAGGGACAGTCTGTCAGACCTGGAGACGAGAGTTTACCCAGCGTGGCAGCCAATAGAGCCAGCCTGCTGGAAGGACTGCTAAGAATATGCTACTGAGTATAAAGAGGTATTATTTTCATACAAGTCCACCACTGAGCACATATTTGCATTTTAAGCATGCATCGTCCTGTTCAGCTAATTGAATAGTGTTTTACAAGACTGGAGCTCGTTCGATAGAAAAATGAGTTCCGGTTCTGCCAAGCATGAAAACAGAAGGGGGGGGGGGGGCATTACACAGCATCTATAAGTCTTCATCTTGAAAACCACGATGTAAAATATAAGACAACATATAAGACAATCTCTCGCGCTTTTTTATTTATTTTTAATCAAAGGTGGCATAAAAGGTGCTATAAGTGAAATGGCAAAACTCTTGTTCGTTTACACGACAGCAGTGCGAAGAGCCACTGAGAAGGCAACTTTCTGAAATTGCTCCGTCTCTGCGTCAACGCTGCAAATGCTGCATAATAAATAGTTGTTCTGCACATGTGCGGTTAGATCAACAATAGTATGGCGCTCTCCAGAGTGTCATGAATCCATTTTGTCCTGGAACCTGGTAGTTTTATAGTTTTTCGTCTTTTCGTACAAACGCCCATTTACTCGCCATTGTTAATGTCGATAGAGTATTGTACTCATGGCCCTACATGCTAACGGCATCGTCTTCAGCGTTTCTGCCGTTTCTGTATAAATGGACATCGTTTTCAAAATGTTGCCCCGTAAACGCAAAACTTTGCTCAAGCAAAAATGCAACTTACGTTTTCACTTGAAACATTGTCGCGTTAACCAGGTATAAAACTAGTTATCTCGTTCACAATCCACTAGTGATTACAACCCAATCTGTACGCATTTTATCACATTTAAACAGTAGTACTTTGCAATTTTTGGTGAGTAAATGCATTTAGCCTGTTCACTATTCCTTCAGAAACTTCTTTGGGTGCCTCCATACACCATCTTGTGGTACAAACCTGTACTGCAAGACTAAACGAGCAGGTATAAGTTAGATATATGGCTGCGCTCATTAGATATGCCTTTGAAATGACCTTAAATCGGTTGTTTTGTCTTATCTGTGTGATTATTTAATGTTATCATGATTTAAGCCATAGTCAAACCTTGTAGGATTTGAATCCTTCAAACTAAATAGTCATTACGTGTTCTACCTTTTATAGCAAAGCAATTTAGTGTGCTGTTTGTTTAATACAGGCTAAATGATCATAATGTATTCCATAAATTAAAATTAGTGATTGTAATTATACACTTGCCAATGTTAAAGAATTGTCAAAGTTTGATCTGCGGTAAATGAGCCACCTCACTTGTCTTTTTTATTTTTTTTAACAAATGCACACCATCCATCAGGCTGTCGAGCATCGTCGTCTGTGCATCACACTTCTGGTGGAATAACCTGTCAGCTCCTTGAATTTATTTGGTCTTATCTGGTGCTTACCTGTGATGTTGGAAAAACAAGGAATTAAATCTTTCTCTATGCCATCGTGACAAGTTGCCATGACCCTTTATGCGGTTGACTTCTGGCACGCTTCGATATCTGCATCCCAACATAAATACTCTTTCATGGAGCACTGTCGTGATCAACTAGAGAATTAATTGGAACCTAAACATGAAACTTAAGTGATGGTGTTTGTTTTTTCATGAATCAAGTGTGTGCTTGAAGGTAAAGCAGCAACACGTATGATGGATTGCCTTCCCATACTGTACAAACAGCAATATTACAACTTTCCTCTATTGGCTCTCCCTCACCAGGTTCCACCGTCATCACTGAGCTTCAGTATTTGGGCTCTCTAATATGCAATTTACTTTTGTATTAGCACTGCAGACGGAGTGATAACTTCATTGAGCGGCATAGATAAGTGGCGCGGGGATCTAACTTTCTCACTGTAATTGAACTTGATGATGAATGGCGTTCTGGGTCCTAATGTGGCAGTACGGTTTCATCCCGGGCCTCTGGCTCTCACTGGCTATTATCTCCATCCCGTGAGGATACACTGTGTCTGAGCCTTTGTTGGCTCTGCGCAGTGGAGTGGAGGACCTAATCTATTTATCACAGGGTCTGCGTGACCACCCAGCCAGGCTGCTATATCGGATCATACCAGGCTCCCCTGCGCTCCTCCTCAAGGGAAGGAGGAAGCGCCGATGTAACATGCGGCTTCACACCTGTCAAACAGTGCTGGTGTCCGTCATCCCCGAGGAATGGAGCACTGAAAGGAATGCATTTAAATGCATTTTGTGTCATGGCTTTCTTGGACAAAAGGATCCAGGGTTTGGTCTCCTGTCGGAGAGAATGTAATCCTCAACATTTAGTGTTCAGGGGATAAGTGCATGATCCCCTTCCTTTTTTGTTGAAAGGGTAGGAAATATCAGCGAGAACAGGAGTTGTCCAGTGTTTGGGTAGTATTTTGCAGTTTGAGATGCTATAGAAGTGTTGTTCAAGCATGAATCGGAGTCTTCTCACTGCTTCAACAATTTTCTGACATGATGAAATTGCATCATTCAAGCAAAAAATGTTGAACTGCCCTCTTCTGTGGAGCCGCCGCTGGAAAACAAAGTCTCTGGAGAACTTTTCTAGTTCTGAAGATTTGAACCTGGTTGGGCTATAATTCTACATTACATGTACAAAGATGACGATGAGCAGTATCATGAGGTGACATGCATAGCAGAGGTGTCGAAAATATGGTTCATTTTTATTTAACCCCTTGAGAACCGTCCTCCCTGACCAGCGAGGGCTTGTATTGTAGTTTTGCTCACCAAGTATTCCAGAGATTTTATGTTTCACTAAATGTGTAATGTACCTTGTTAAACAAATATATTAATTTTAGGATTAAAAAAAATTTATACTGTGAAAAAGACAAATCATTAATCTAGCATTTCCTACCTTGTGTTCATTTCTGTTGATCCAAAAAATCCCCACTGTCGGACTTCTCGTGCTCATTCCATCAGTAATAATCCACCAAATAGAATTTTCACGACATATTGTCCATTTAGTCTTCCATGTCATGTATGTATAATCACAGAAAATCAATTCAAGTCATTTAAAGGTTAAAAATCGCGTTTACTGAGGATTACGAAAGACTACATGAGTATAAGCTTCCGGAATAATTACAGTTTATGACCACCTCCTTTTTTAGAACTTAATCAAACGGCTCTGAGTTAAGTTCCCAACGAAGCAAAAACAAATGTTGCTATGATCTCAACATGAAGTCCATTTTAATACCTTCTGATGCAAAAAAAAAAACAACTTCTACAGCTCTTGGGTTATGCATGTTTTTACAAATTCAACCTGACAGCATGGCTTTGAGGCTAATGCAAAGTTTTTTTTAGCTTTCACAGCACCATCACCGATATCTCAGCCAGATTGGAGCCTCTCGTGGGGCTGATTTTGGCCCACGGGCCGTATGTTTGACACCCCTGATTTAAGGAGATAGGTGGGAGGTTGAGCACCACCTTTGAATAAACTGTTTATCTTTCAGCCACACATCTCGGCGCTTCATCCACTTACTAGCATGCATAAAAGTCTCGTATTGAGCCAATATGCTCATCAAAAACCGATCGGTTATTGTTTCACCGTCACAAATTTGTCTGCAGGGCTAAAGCTTCACTTGAAATTCAAATCCATCCATCAACCCATCATCTGTATTGTATGGTACTCCCCCATTGTGAGAGTATCCAGAGAAAGCTCATGCATGCAGGATGAGTAAATACAAACTCCACACAGACTATCACCCAACCCCAAGTCCAACCGGGGAGCGAGAGAGTGCTAACTACTACACCAATATGTTGGCGCATCTGCTTTTAGTAATGCTTTCAACACCATAAAAAGTGAGATTTAATTTTAATAGTATAAACAGTAAATGTCTGTCTCGGCTCCTCTGGAAAACCAATTTTATCAAACGGCAAAAAAATATACATTAGGTCCCCGGGTATTGTAATACAAAGAAACACATATCATTGCACCTATTGTCTGAGTTTGCCGAGAACATCTGAGCTGAGAATTTAATCTTAAAACTGAGGCAGCGGTTCACGTTTAATCAGCTCGGCGGATGTGTCATCCGTCTCGCATCCTTTGGTGCTCTGCTGCTGCTTTCCAGCGTGACATCTGTGTGTACAGTGTTTCATTTGATGCTCATTACGCACACTGCATAGAGACAACCAAATATTGAGTTTTTAACTGACGTTTCCATGGCGACACACCGCTAAATGGGGGGAAGAGCTGAGGTGTGTGTGTGTAGTGTGCAGTGTGTAGTGTACTTTGCCTTGAGTGGCTGTTCAGAACCCGATGACTCTCGCCAGTCAGCAATGGGAAGCGGGGCCATTTATGGAGCCCACCTCTTCCAGCTTCCTGCAAACACCGCCCGGCCAACGGGCACATTTCTACCCGCTCTTGAACACACCACGGGCTACAAAACACCACAAGTTACACTTTCATATTCAGAGTGTTTATTGCTTTCACATATTTTTATTTTTGCCCCCTTCACTTGGAGGACGGACGAGCTGCTCGCATGTTGAGGATGAAGCCAAAGCCAGTGGAAGTGCACGATTTATCTCGCCCTTAGGAGAAGGAACTCGATTCCCCCGCGCGGTGTTTGTTTACCCAAGTGTAGCATGAAATCCTATCAGTTCAAATACTCAGGGAGGGGCCTGGCAATACAAAACGCTTGCCCAGTGGTCATGCAAGTGATCTGATGGAAATCGGGGAAAACTTCACTCCACACTACAAAGAAGCTGAGGCCTCCTCCTGACAACTGGCGGCGGGAGCCGCGCCGTCCCGTGGTTAATGGAAACACCGTCTCCCGCCACCGACGCCGCACCTCCACCATAATGGAGCCTCGGTTATCAATATATTAATGTCCTGTGGCGTTGGGGAAATTAATCTCTTCTGCTCCAAGTGCATGATGAGGTGTGTGAATAATTCACAGCTCCTTGTTTACCTGACCTTGAACGAGTGTGTTTGTTTGTTTGTTTGTTTTTTCCAGCTGGGAAGTTCTGCGCTTCCTGCTGTCAAACCTGCGCTGGTGGATGGAGGAGTACCGCTTCGACGGATTCAGATTCGATGGCATTACCTCGATGCTGTACCATCACCATGGCATCGGTAAGGCTGCCGAGTGTGCGCCTTGTGTTTCAGGAGATGGTGCGACGTGGAGTCCACAGTCTCCCCACCACCTGCATGATTACCTCGTCATTTCATGAGTTTTGGTGGATTACTCCTTTGAGGTAACAATAATCCTCAACAATCTTACATACTTGGAAAACCTGTATCTTTTCTATTTCTATGGTCTCATCATTTAAGGAACATGCATTTGTAGGATGCAAATTTTCTGGGGAAACGAAGCTTGATTAGGGATTTTAAAAGTAAACTACAAGTTGGAGTTATTCTAAAGGAGAATTATGACATTTTCTTGATGGAACGTATAAGAAACAGCATTATTTTGCAAAGTCTCATAGAAGTAAATTAATTTAACTTGGCTAAAAAAAAAAAAAAAGTCAACTCAACATTTCTTTAAAGGGACCATGAATTAGTAATAATAATATATTTGGTCCAGTTTCACAGTAGCATCTTAAAATCATGTTTGCAAACCAGCAAGCATCATGTTTCCAGTATTTTCTTACACTTCCTCTCTTACAAGTACATCTCCAAAAGTAAGAATGATTTGCTTGAATAGTTTTATTTTTTTGGGGGGGTTTTTTTGGAGCATTTTCTAAAATGCAGTCTGGTTTGGCCTTCAGACTATAAAAACAAAAAAAGGCTTATATTTGGGATTTTCGTAACTGAAATTGGAGAGAAAATCAAATTTCACTGGACCTTTCAAACATGGGGTTACAGGAGTTTTTATCTTGCGTTTCTCGACTTGTCGTTCATATATCACCTAATCTGCATCAAGCATTTCTACAAAAAAAAATAAAAAATAAAATAAATTATTGGAGTTTTTCACATCCGATTCCTTCTTTGTGCCTGATGACTCATCCTGCACTTGAGTGTGTTAACTTTCTCTGCCTCCAGCAGAACTGACAGTGCAGATGTCGACTCTGCACCAAGGGAAGGATTGGGATGTTGGCACACACTCGCGCGGCCGTGCAATGCACATACTATTGGCTGACGAACACGTCAATCAAATCTGGAACGTGCACCTTATGTTCTCCAGTGTGATTATGTGTTTTGATATATTTCCTATATCCTATTTGGGGCAATATCAGTTAGACTGTTGCTTTGTAACGTATCCATAAAGATTAGACGCATGTCCCAAGTTGAGGTAAAGAAGCGGTTGAAAAGAGAAGATCAGAGGATTGAGGGATTTTAGAAGTTCGGGTGAGAAACATGAGTGTTCACTGTGTGGGTGTCTCCTCCTCAGGCTCGGGCTTCTCAGGAGACTACAGCGAATACTTTGGCCTTCAGGTGGACGAGGACTCTTTGGTTTACCTGATGCTTGCCAATCACATCCTTCATCTCCTTTATCCCGACTGCATCACCGTTGCAGAGGTAAGATGAAAACGCGCTCGGCCACACTCACACGCATTCAGCATCTACTTACTCTGCGGTGACACTGCCCACAGCTATTATTAATTAAAGCAGTTATTAGTGAGGCGCAACTTACTTACGTATTCATTGCTGTAATTAAGAGGTAATTGTAAAGGAAATGGGATGTCATTATTTTTTATCAAGCTGCAATCCAGGTATTTCACCGCCCTCACATGTCAGTTGTTGAGTGGTATTGATGTGATCTTGGCTGGCTGGGAAAGAAAACCTGTGCACACAAAGAGAAAATGTGATATTAAGTAGTGAGACTTCTCTGCAGGATGTGTCAGGGATGCCGGCTCTCTGCAGAAGAGTGGAGGAGGGAGGACTTGGTTTTGATTACCGGCTGGCCATGGCTATTCCTGACAAGTGGATTCAGGTAGGGTGATTTACTTCTTTTAACTCTACCTCTTTTTGTGCCTCTAATGCTTTTCTTCATTTTTGTTCCCTCCTCCCGCCACTCTGGCAGACACCACAGGCCCCCGCTCGCGCTGAAACCTCTGTACAAGCCACAAATAGATAGCAAAGTGAAACCACTTCAGAACGGGGGATGAAAGTCAAAGGGAATGGCAGGGCATGTTGGGTAAAAAAAAACTGAGCCCATATTGCATTTTAAGAAACTCGCCCTTCGTTTTGCTCCGCTGTAACTTGAATGGACACTGAACCCGATAAAACGAGAAAAGAAACCGAGAGCAAGAAATGAGGGGGGGTCTGTTTGGTATGGAAGCTTCCTCACTTTCAGATCCCACATTTGTAAGGAGCGTACGTTTGTGGGACGAGCAGTAGAGCAACTCTGTCAAAATCAGAGATACTGGATATATATATATATATATATATATATATATATACTATATTTTCACAAATAATTGCTAACAAACATGACTACAACCTCGACATAAAGCCAATTTTAATGAAACCTTCTGGTGTAAAATACAGTTAAATGTCCCAAAACTTCTCCTATAGCTGTTGAATTCTACATGTTTTTACAAACTCGTCCTGACGGCGTGGCTTTGAGGCGAGTCTGATAGCAAACGAGGGAGCGAACTTTCTGATGTCTCACCTCCGCTATGTGTCGTGTCCCCTCCTCGTAAAAGATTTAGTTAAAAAACATTTAAATCTGTGTTTTCATCGAAATATTTACAATTTTCTTGATGGTTTGGCGGCCAGATTGGAGCCTCTTTGCGAGCCGGTTTTGGCCCGCGGGCCTTATGTTTGACACTCCTGTGTTAGATTTAAACACGAGTCGAAGCTTCACGGCTTCCTTCGGTGTTGCTATTGACTTCATGTTCGTGACCTTTCAACAGCGCCGACTTCGACCCCATCGAACGCTTCGAAAAGAAAACTGTCCACCATGGAGTGTCACGTTATTCAACACCACCAGAAGGTGCAGCAGTTAGTGACGTTGCTTATAGACGGATATTTCCTGGTTTGATTTCTGGCTCGGCATTCTTCCTATGCTTTGGATTTAAAACTGCATTTCCTATCCTGAAAATTAAATATGAGCCAACTTTACTCCATTTGATTCTATTTTCTTTTAGTTTTATGACAGTCTCACTCCTCTTTTATAGCGGTCTTAAGAGGCTGGATTTAATTGCCGTTTATAAAAATAGCATATTTTTTCCCTCACACCCTCGGCAGATTTCCTCCCTCAAAACAAGATAAATTTCATCCAGCATTTGTCTTTTTTCCAGTGTGGCACTTTGGTTTTTTTTGTGCCGTGTGAGGTCAGCTTGTTGGTGCCAGAGTGACCAACATGTTGGCTGGTTGTAGGATGGGATTCAGTCCCGCAGGCTGGTGACCACGAGGAGGGGCTGCCAGGCTATTGTGGCTCTTCTACATGCTACTGATGCTCATGTTTGGCAGCGAGAAAACAATCACCAATATGTCTTCCTTCTTCACACTTTAATCATTCACCAAACAAGAGTTGACAGGAAAAAAAATATTTTTTTAAGCATTGGCCGTGATGATTTTCTGAATCTGTCATTGGAGAAAGCCTCGTATAAATGCAAGTACATTACAATTAGGGTAGAAAACATGGGATGTGCAAAAGTGTTGTTTGTATTTATCACAGATAATAAGGTTACTGCAATACTAAACACTAAAGTAACTGTACTATATGTCTTTGTGCATTAGGTTGTTTTTTTTTCTTTAGTTATCTCATTATATTTGGCACAATTTTTGTAAATTAATCAGGATTAATCTAACTTTTCCTTAATATCTGATATTCTATCGAATTTATAGACGATGATTTTTTACGTCAGCGGTGTCAAACACATTTTAGTTCAGGGGCCACAAGCCGCCCAATTTCATCTCAAGTAGTCCTTTCAAGGCACTTTTACAAAGGAAAGCCCAACAATTCCACATTCACAAGGATAAGCGACAGTGGAAAAGAAAAACTACCCTTTTAACAGGACGAATCCTTTTCAGAACCAGATTCAGAGGATGAAACTTTCTGATGTTCTGGTTGGATTTAGGGGATCGGAGAGAAACGGAACAGACACAGATTGTGATCGGGATTCTCGATTTAATTCAGTAGACGGAGATCCACTCGCAAGAAACAAACACTCAACCAGGATGTGCAACAAAGGAGTCCACTGTTGGTGAATAGATTCATGCAGTTGAAGGGTTTTAGTTTCTGTTGACTCAAATTACATCCCATCATAAAGGATTCAACTAATGCATCCAAACTGTACTTTACAGTAACAATGGACCTTCTTCAAAACCTTTGTTAGATATAGGAGGAGATTTACCAGCGCTTTCTGAAGAGCCACTTGAAGTGTTTTCACCTCGAGTTCTGTGTGCGTGTGTGTGTGTGTGTGTGTGTGTGTGTGTGTGCATGTGTGTGTGTGTGTCTGCGTGTAAAACTGAAGGCCTTTTTTGCATTTTCTAAAGCTGAACTAATTTATTTTTCTCCCCCCCTCCTCTTCCTCCTTCCTTAATCCTACCTGCTGTGCAGGTGGGAAGGTCATTATTTATCCATCCAAACAGAGAGCTATGAATAAATGATGGGAGCGACATAATTGTTATTGAAAATAAAAGCATCTGACTTATTCATTCATATTCATTCATGACCTTTTTCTCCGATCAGTTGGTGTTTTTTTTCTTTTCTTTTTTCTTCCCTCTCCAGTCGTTTGCGCGGATGTATGTTTTCATGAGAGCAGGGCGGGTGGCGAGGTTTAATAATGTTAACCTGAAGGTCACCTAGTCACTGATCCAGGCTGAAATTTCTTTTGTGATGTTTTTTTTTTTTCTTAAGTGGAGCTTTGAAGAGGCAGACAGTCACCTTTACATGTCACTTTATTCATTATTCACTCTCAAATGTCTGTCCTTGGGGTAGCTTTATATGATGTCAAAGCAAAGGTTATTTTCCGGTTTGAATTCAGTTCTTTGTTGAGTTTTCTTTTCTTTTTTTTTAACCCAACGAGGAGGACAATTCAAATAGTTAAAGATCAGAAATGGTGCCCTCCCAGGAGAGAGTTTGGTCCCTGCAGGTTTTTCACCCTTCACTCACCTACACCGACGGTAAACAGGATTTTAGCCTCAATGAATTAAAGAATTAAAAGGTCAATTATTGTTATATGGCATTAGAAGCAGCAGTTTTGTGGAATTGTAATAGAGGATGACCTTCAGTGGATGTGATCCTCCTGATCAGTGGTTCTTATTGAGAGGTTTTGGTGTCGGAGTATACATGTGCAGTACTCACACTGCTCACAAAAAGTACAAATTTGGCTTTCAGATCAAATGTATGTAAAACGTAAACAAATGGTGTAGTGATGTTATATCATGGACATTCAAGTAGAAGCATGCAATGGTGATTTGTGAACAGTGGGTGGGTATCCCACAACAAAAAATATCCGTCTCACTTTTCATCTGCCCTAAAGCATCGCTCACAGCTTGACAGCGTCTCGTCCAGTTCACAAGTGGACTTATTTTCTGCTGAGGCGTCGCACTCGTCTTGAGGGCCGGCCCTCAGGTCGTTGAGGTTCAGGGGGTACAGAGGTTTGAGCCTCTACGTGGCCACTCGGCTGATCCCAGAGGTTTTCTATGGGATTCAGGTCTGGAGAAGGTGCGGGCCACTCCATTTGAGCGACCCCGGTCTCCAGCAGCTGTTCCCTCGTGATGTCACCAATGAGAAACCATCACACTCGCACCGACTCTTCCTTCGACTATGTTGTTTTTTTTGGGGGGGGGGGGTTCCCCCAGCATCATCATTTTTGAAAAAAAAAATCCAGATTAAATGAAAAAAGCTCTCCTAAAGACCCAATAAAATTATAAAATAAGCTTCTCCCCAGCCGTGCGTTTAACCTTGTGCACGGGGAAAATGCTGTGTTTTATTACCCACTGCCACAGGTTTAGAGATTCTCCACGTTTTTTCTACACCGTAGTGATTCGGGCGCAGCTTTCTGCTCTGCCATCCTCGAGATAAAAGGTATCTAATGCCACATTCGGACAAAAGCGTGCAGAGACGTCTCTGCCGAGGGTCCGACGGGTTACAGAAGGTAGAACTGATGGTTATCGTGATTTATAGTTTTATTAACCTGTGCCTCATCAGAAAAAACGGCCACTTTAATGTTCCTGAAATAACTAAAACAAACTACTAGTTTGATATCTGTACAATAATAGAATGCTGTTTTTATCATGAAACATTCTGGGCACAGATGATGACGGGACCTGCTGCTGCAGACTAGAGAAATCATGGACCCCAAATATTCTCCATTCCTCCACAACAACTGTTGAAGTACCCTTTAGCTCAGCACTTCAGCCCAAACTGCCACTGTGAAAGTACTTAATGGCCCACAATGGGAAAACATTGTTTATAACTGCTCAGCCATCATGTGTGGAAGTCCGTGACTGTGTAATGTTGAATCCGAGCAGCACAGTCAAAGTACATGCATTTAAAAAAAAAAAAGTTGTTTTATATGCATTTATCCAAAAGTTGTTTATTTTTTTCTCTTCTTGCTGCACTGACAGCAGCATACCTTTTCCCTAAAGGCATTTTTCATGCAGCATATGTGCCTCTGCAGGGCGACGTGGAGACGCTGGAAACACTGGGTATCAGGACATAACTCATCATTTATTTCACTTGTTTTCCCAAGGCTGGTATTAATAAAAGCAGCCCCCATTTGCTGTCGCCACATGACGGTGTTTTTATGAAAAAGGCAAATATTACGTTAGAAAATGCATTTGTACAGACACCGACAGGCGGGAGGTTATCTCGGAGGACGCGCGCGTCTGTTTCCTGGTGGGAGGACGCGCCTGATTTGTGTTGTGTGTCTTGTCTTTTCGTGTGCATGTTGAAAGCAAGTCGAGGCCCCTTCTCCGGCTTTTTAAGTCGTCTGCAGAATACCTAAAGAGGTTGTTTGTTAGATGCATGCAAAGCTGGGCCTTTTTTTTTTTTTTTTTTTTTCCCTCCTCTAGCTGAGACTGAAAGTTATATTTACTCATATTTTGGTGGAGCAGCAAAGCAGGGTGTGTGACCTCGGCGCCGCATGCATCCTCCACGCGCTACGGTTTCCTGTGTTTCTCGATGGGGGAAGTCAATGCATCGTTAATCAAGTCTGTCTCTCACAGCAGTGGGTTTTACTCAGAAGTGAGGATGGAGGGAGGGGGGAGAGAGAGGGAGAGTCCCAGACTTGACCTTCTTCGCCGTACTCGTGCTCGCTGTGCGGCAGAGGTTTCACGGGATTATCCTCGGGACACGTTGCTGCTGCTTTCACGTCCCAAACAACATCGCGAGCAGTGCAATATTTGTTCAGACCCGTCTTCTGGTTACATTTTTTTTTTATTATTTTTTTTTTTCAATTAAATTTGTTGCCTCCCCCCTGGAGACTTGCAGCTACGTGAATCATCAAGCCGGAGGAGAGCAAGTGAGCACTGAAATTCTTGTATTTCTGTGCAGGGGAGCATTCACATGAACATGCCTGGGTATAGTCAGTGAAGTGCACTCAGGGCTAGCCTTGCCTCTTCTCACAGAGTGTCAATTAGGGAGGGATTTGAATGGACTGAAGTGGAGCCTCCAGTGAGGTGTGTGTTGCAGAGGAGGCATGGAATGGGGAGGGCAGGCGGTTGGGAAGATAGACGGCGAGGGAGAGACAGACGGGCAGGAAGAAACAGAAGGAAAGAGAGACAAAGACCCCGAGCCACGGAGCTGTGAGCTTATTTATAGATTCACATGTGTGCACGGATGAATTTCTCTCAGTTCCTGGGCTTGGAGCCTCACGCTGCGTTTCGTACTCGGTGTGACTGATTGATATGACTCATTTACTGGCTGCAGAAGGCTGTGAGGACCAACAGACTGTGAAAAATTAAGATATCCTAATGAGAGGACCAGATAAGGCGCACGGCACAAGTTTGGATGATTCCATCTGATTATGACCATAAAATGCTGTCACCCCTAATGGATAATGTTACAAAAGCCCCCTAATTTAACAAGCACCCTTCCCTCAAGCTACAATGGATTGAGATGTAATTGAAACAATTAGAGGCGGAGGAGGACGAGGGCTCGGATGAAAGAAGGTGGTGCGGAGGATTCTTCTCCGTCCGTCCACTTCTGTCAGCGGTTCAACTCGAATGACCTCCGAGTCAATTGTCCCAATTTTTGTCTCTGTTCCTCCATTTATTTTAATTGAATGGAAAATATCAGCCCGCACAGCTCTCGCCATATTAGTTTCAGGGGGGAAAATCCATTTCTAGTCGGCGTACTTTGCTCTGTCCATCACTCCAGAAACACTTTCAATTAACACGACTTAATAAAATTCAGGCTGGCGGCGAGCGATGATGGAGTTCATCTTGTTTATGTAAACATGACGGCGGCTCCGTCGTGTGCCTGTAAACGGCGCCCACGCTCTCTGACCCTTCGGCTGGTGTCGCCCTCTGCTCGCCTGCTTTAACTTGCAGCAGGATTTCACTTTTGTCCTGCTTCATTATAGAAAGCTAATTGCTCTCTGAGGCCAGCCTTGTGTGGTGTTAACTAGCGGTGCAGGATTTCTCTTGCAAAAAACTGTGAGGTGAGCTGACAAGCTCAGAAGAGACATTTAAGTTGGTGCAAAGTTCATTAATTTCCCAAGCTGTGAATACATAACGACAGAGATGTCTGTTAAATTGGAGCCTGCGTGGACTGAGACGTGTTTGCAGGAGAGGAATGGCTCTCGGATCGGCCACGGAATGAAAACGGGAGCTTTGCACTAAAGCAGCTTCTGCTCCTTTTCTTCCATGTTCCATCAAGTAAAATTCACCAGGAGCCCCAAAACATATTTAAAATTTAAAACATAGATGAGAAAGATCACATAGCTATTTCCACAGTGTCTGTGCACATAACAAAAGGCTAGCTTGCGTTGCCATCATGACGTATCAGTTGTTTTCTTTCATTTTTGTTTTGCCAATTTTAGTGGATTTAGCCGTTGTTATTTTAGCTGTTTTAGCAATTTTGCTTGTTTGTAAAAAAACAAAAAAAAAACATTTGAAAGCGTAAATATAAAATCATATTTATTTTGGCTATGATGAATTATTTTAGACATCTTGACTGTTTTCTTTTGAGCCATTTTACATTTTTAAACCATTTTTTCACAATTTTACTTGTTTTGATTTATTTATTTTTTTCTCCGTTCATTGGGGACGACTATGGCTCGGTGGGTAGAGCACTCGTCTCCCAATCGGAATGTTGCAGGTTCGATCTGCCCACGTGTGCTTGAGCAAGACACTGTGAACCCCAAACTGCTCCCAATGGATGGACTCGGCGCCTTGAATGGCAGCGACATCCACTGGTGTGTGAATGTGAATGATGGTGTAAAGCGCGTTGGGGGGGGGGGGGCTCAAGCTGTTAACATATGCTGTAGAAGTGAAATCCATTTTAACACTTGTTAGCCACTAAATGAGAATGTTTTTCAAAAATGTTAATAAAATAAAAACAGGATCAAATGTTTCTATATGTACATAGATATGAGATAAATGTGATCAGAGGTTTGGGACATGTTGTGGGCCCTTGAGCAATGCCCTTGATCTCCAGCAATAGGATGGATACACCCCTCCCTCCACCCCCCCGCCCCACCTCAACATACAGCCATCTCCACCACGTCGCCTCCACGTGATGGTAGCAGAGACTCTTTTGAATCAGTCACAGCCCGTCAGAGGCGGCGGGATGACCTCATCCTGCACTGCAAGATTTTTTTTAATTTTATTTCTGGCTCTGCCTAATTAATCTGGGCACTCTGGTTGGCTCCTGACAGCAGGCTTGTAAAGTAAGATTTGTGCACTGCTCATTATCATTGATGAAGTGGAGTGTCAGTGGTGCCAGGAAGCTCGGCTGGTCGGGGCTGATGTGGGTGAGCTGGTGGTAGAGGAGTCGTCAACCCATTCACTCCTGTCTCCGCTCCGACAGTCCCACTCCCAGATTAATTGCTCCCAGACCACTTTTGTGGTTGAATTGAATTGTAATGATTCATAAGGAAGTGTAAAATGTCTGATTGTATGCGGATGTGCAGGAAACCAGGATGATCTCTGGGGTATATCCTGTAAGACTCGAGTTGTTTAGCTTTTATATTGGAGCCGGTGATGAAAAAAGAAAGCCGTCTGTGGAGGATTTATTTATTTGCAGCTTGTGTTGCTTTCCAGATTTAGCTTGGGGAGTGGAATTCATTTTTAAACTTGGCGTTATAGTGTAATTTATCTTTATATTGTCACACCGTACACAGTGCCACCAGCCCATTCTCCATAATCCCATACTTTACATTCAGATGTGACTTGAAAACTGTGCCTTGATTATCAGAAAAGTTAATTTATTATCCAAGGATAATTTGTATTCATATGCTACTTCATAGACCTGGTTATTCATTAGGTTGTGTGTGTTTTTTTTTAATTTATTTATTTATTTTTAAAGCTCATACATTTTTGCTCTTCCTCAATTTACTTTTATGGGTCTTATGGTAATAATTTGGATTCGTGGCGTCACAAAAATGTAAAGCCTGATATGTAAAGCAGCATTGTCAAACGTACAATTAATAATTGTCTTATTTTAAAACATTAGGGTACTTCTATTTAATTGTGTAGTCCCTTATTGGATTATCTAGTATAAACCCCATTGTCTTGATTATATGCATTTAATTTATATTCGTTACTATCATCCAGGGACAGTTCAAAACGTAAAATAATGCTTACCTACAACAATAAATATTCAAACTTTCAAGCTGTTGAAGCTCCCCATCAGAGCCTTGGCAGTATGGATTGTGATCTAAATAATAATATTCGGATGTGAGGAAGTACCTTAGGGTCAAAACGAGTTTCATGTACATGAGGAATGCCCTGCTGTGGGTTTGCAGATGACTAATGTGGCCACACAAGGCTGAGGTGAACAAGTGAGAATGTGAACAGATGGAGATGTATAGTGCAGGATAGCCTCTATTTAGGTGAAACAGCCAGTTCATCTCAGACATATTGATCGGCACAATTTACTCTTTACTCTGAGGATTATGGCTCTGTAGAGTAATATAAAGGTTTCCTGACATGTCAATCAGCTGTCACCGCCAATTCCACGGAGCAGACTTCAGCCTGTCACTGAAATGGGTTCGCCAACTCCCCCACCAGTCAGACAGGCTGCATTTCTATTGCCAAGGGTTCTTGGAGGGCATCAACTCTTTTTTTTTTTTTTCCCATTTTGAACTGATATTGATATTGTGGCTTTCTCACATCCCTCCAGTTTATTAAATCCGCTCTGTGTCCGCGGCACAACATATGGATATTTTTCACTCTGCCCTCTGCTTGGATTCGTTTGTGCAATTCTGAGTGATTAGCGCCAGCTTGTGTGGCTCTGTGTGCAGCAGCACTGTGTGGGAAGATGTGCTTTGGATGCACATTTTGGTGACCCCCCCCGTTTCCTCCTGACCTCTGAAAATGACTCCTTTGGCAGGAAGTGTGCATGTAGGCAGGCCAGCGAAGGGGCATTGATTCCACGGCTGGATTTATTGTTGAATCCCTCCGTTTGGATGAGAGGCTCTGACCTTGCCCATCTCAGGTGGGGAGAGCTGATGCCTTACTACCCATGGGCTGTATAGTGAAGTTATTAAAAAGTCCATTACCACCATTCAAAGGTAGACATAACTCAAAGCACGGATATAGAGATGTCAAAACAGAGATTGATCTGAGAAAGTAGTGTAACCCAGAGAAAACTTAAGAAAGGTAGAAAGCCTGCCAGAACTGAAATACTGAGCTGTAGGCATCCGTCAGAGCCTGAATAGATCTCTCCACTACACATATATCATGCCCCCTTTTTCAATAACCCCTCTCTGTCACTGTGTAGATCCTGAAGGAGTTCAAAGATGAGGACTGGAACATGGGCGATATCGTCTTCACGCTGACCAACAGGCGATATGGAGAGAAGTGCATTGCCTATGCCGAGAGTCATGATCAGGTGCGCTCTGCTGCCCTGTCTTATTTACAGTCTTTCTTTCTCTTCTCCAGGGTGAACAATGAAACATAAACCTTCCCTTTTTCAGGCCCTGGTTGGTGATAAGACTCTGGCCTTCTGGCTCATGGACAAGGAGATGTACTCCAACATGAGCTCCCTGATTCCTATGAGCCCCATTATCGACCGCGGCATTCAGCTGCACAAGATGATCCGCCTCCTCACACACGGCCTGGGTGGAGAAGGCTACCTGAACTTCATAGGTGAGTCCACGTGATACCACATGAAGAGTCCGGCTGCACGTGCAGTTATGTAAAAATGGAATCGATTTAACATCTGATACTTTCAAACACTGCTGGGTTATAAAAGTGACATACTTCAATATTTTTCAGAAAACTCTTCTGTTGAATGAATGTCTGAATTAACATACATTATCCATTGGATAAAGTGAGTACTCTTGAATTCAGAAGCCTTCTATAGCCACCTTCCTGTAGGTGATGTCTCACTAATTATTAAAGAAATGTACACCCACTCGTGCATTAAAAGTTCCATCATTTGCAGGAGTTAAGGTTTTTTTTCTCTTACATGTTCTGCCTTTTCCCATCTTTCCTCACAATTTTTCAGTAGTTGGAACTTTTCACTTGTTTTGTCTTTGCTGCATCTTTACCACCATATTTTGTCCTTTTAGGACATGTGGTGGATTTGTTGTTTTTTTTGTATCCTTTGTCTCATTATCCAGTTAAAACATCCCATTTTGGTTCATATCAAACTTTTGGACAGATGGCCTCATATTCTCTCAAGTTTGTTTTTTTTCCTCCTCACTCCATACAAAATTAATGGCTGAATTAAAGATATCAACCTTCCCCAGACCCTCAGGCACTAGAGCAGCAGCGAGCCATAAGATTTCTAGGAGCGCCAAGGTTAACAGTTGGTATGAATTCTTTCCCCTGACAAGTTGTCTTTGTTGTGCAATCAACATGTCGAGTGTCATCACGTCCCAAAATTTCTATCCTTGATTTGTCTATTATGTCCACATGAGAAAGCAGGTATACCGCTCGTACAACTCAAATCTATGCAATAGCTTTGAGATTCTACACGCCAACAGTTGCAAGACTTACCTCCCGGACATGTAATAAAACTTTCAGAGTTGTCGGATACTTGTTTTTGCATCAAACACAATCCTCTTGGGGGGAAATTTCTGGGCATGTTACACAAATTGGCAGTCAGTTGGTAATGATTGACTTCAAGTATTGGGATATCTTTTTAAATCCCTCGCCAGACTCAAAGACATCCACAACCCCTCTTCTGACTGCAATAGAAAGCTATTTAAATCGCTCTTCATGACGACTTCACACACTCAAACAACAAGGACGTCAGCAGATTCTCATTCTGAGAGGTTTGAGCGAGTCGCAACTCCGGATTCCTGAGAAATGTTTTCGCCTTTTTTTTTATCAGAGTTTGAACCTTTATAAATGATAAATAATAATGATAAATGGACTAACTTATTTAGCGCCTTTTCGCTGACAACAGCCCCAAAGCGCTTTACATAGCTCATCACATTCACCCATTCACACACACATTGACACACCATTGGAGGCTGCAGGCGCTGTCACTCCAATGGGGGCTGTTTTAGGGTATCTAGATCTGAAGGTGTGATAAGTGCAGGGCGGAGTGCTTCCTTTATTTTTTTTCTTCTTCTATTGTTTCTCACCTATGATTAGATGCCGTCATTGACGTCAACTGTGAGAGGTCAACTTCTTTTTTTCATAGGGTTAGCGTCATATAATATATAATATAAATATATTAGAATAGATGTATTTAAAGTAGAAACATTAGGAAATATTGCTCTCAGTGAAGGCGGGACAACTTGAGTTGTATTTTTTTCAATGTTATTGAGTTGTCCTTTGAAAAATTTACAATAATGAACATTGGTTATTGATTGATATTTTACCAAAGTGACTTTTGACCCATTGGACAAATGATCAACCGATTCTATGTTTCTTTACATTTACAAAAGAATCAACTGAACATTTTTTTTCATCATAATCCATTAAAAAACTTTTTTGCATGAAATGCTTGCAATATTTATTCAGTTTTATACATTATATGTCATGTCACATTCCACTACACAAATCTGTCTACTTACCCTTTAGCCGTTGGCGCAGGCCTTGATTTAATGCCATCCTGCCACCAGTCTGTGTGGATGTGGTGACATTGAAATGCTGAACATTCACAAGGTGATCAAGGTCACGATTGTGAGGCTGCAGCTCTCTGTTTGCCTCATTTTTTATGAAAGCAGTTGAGGGAAATGATATCAGATTTCTCTCATGTACTGTATTCCACCTGAATTTGAACTTCTTCCCCCAGGCGGACGCAACAATCCCTAAGTGTTCGCTCTTCAGATATAAATACACATTATTCTCCTGTCCGTGCCAGTCTTAGGCAGTCAACAAGCAGAAACTGGCTCCAGGATAAATATTTAATTGATAAGGCTATCCACATGCTGTTTAGAGGCGTTATCTTTTTAGCTATGGTTTCACTTACTTTTCTATTTTTTTTAGCTTAAGGGTAAGATTGAAAAACAGATTTTACCTTTTCAGTCCGAAACATATGCTAATTCATAAAGAGTTTAAGTGCTTGAAGTAGTTTGTGGCTTATTTTCTGTTTTGGGTAAAATGGCTTTCTTTCATGGAACAAGTCTTTGGAGTTGCTAGATAGATACCAGTGAGTCGAGGCTTGATGATAAGCATCAAAGGAACCTTTTGAAATGAGGTTGACATCACTTTCTAGAGCTGATGGTGGATTTCAGGACAAAGGCTGTCTGAGATCAGATAGGTTCCTTTTTTTTTTTTTCTTCTTCTCTCGATTGGATCCAATTCTCGGTTGCTGCTGAGATGCTCCTCATTTTCAGCTCCTGGTTGAGCCGGTGCACGGCCTGCTGGTAACGATAATAAAGTGAGAATTAATGATGTTGGAGGCTGACCTTGGCCATTGACTTTACCTTTCACCACCCTAATGTAAATGCAGCCTATCCTCCTGATCCACAGCATTTTAGTGCCACCTGGTGACTCTGTGCTCTGGTTGACTTCTTGCTGCCAACAATCAAAATGTTTCCACAACAACCGCGCTCCTTCTTTGGATTTATTATCTCACCGCATTCACTACAATTACCAGTGTTACTTGGGGAAAGAGAACAAAACACCCGGTGAATTCCTGCTCACTGGAGTTATGTGCGGGTAAAAGAAGCACAATCAAAACAGCTGATCTCGAACGGACAATCATGATTGGGCAGCTCATAATGATTAGGATGTCAGAGAATTGACCCCATGTGGGCAGCTGAAGGACAGTTTATAATAATTATATCTGATTCTCCGGCTAAAGTATAGCACTGAGGCGCTCTCTGCTGCACCCTTGGCGCTTTCCATCCCCATGGATTTTTTTTCTTTTCTTTCTGGTGGCACCAATCAGTGCAACTTCAGAATCATCAAGAGTTGATGAGGGGAAAACAATAATTTAAAAGTCGATTTGACAATGATTTCATTAATTCAGCCTTGCACTCTAGATTTGATGCTACAAGCTTTGCGTGGGTCCAGGGCAGTCGTTCTCACCCCCCCCCCCCCCCCCCCCCCCCCCCCAAAAAAAAAGCTCATTGTTTGCCTCTAAGAAAAGCTGCAGACCCTCTAATTTTCCCCAAAATTATAACGGTGGGAAGGCCCTTATCTACTGATGAGCAAAGTCAACTGTTTTAAGGTTTTCTCTTCATTCGGCAGTGTCTTCAGATTTTTTTTTTTGCCCCCCAGTTTATTCTTCCATAGCATGCCAATTCATCAGGACAAAGCTTTGGACTTCTTCCAGGGGGTCCCAAAATCTAAATTGACAACCATTGGTCAGATTTACTGTCAAAAAGGTTGATGACTCCCTTTCTAATCCCTGATTCCCCCAAAACATTATAGTGAACCCAACGATTGTGGATACTTCCAATATGTCTGCTCTACCTTTTAGAAAGTATCTCATTATGGTTTTTAAGTCTCCACATCCCCAGAGCTGATTAAGCTTTATACCCCTCCTGTGATTTTAGGTGTACCCCTCAAGAGGGTCCTGGAACAAAGGGTGGATGAGATTTGTCTTGATAACAATTAAAAATATTTTACCAGCAGATCTAATTCCTTTTTTTCCACATTAACTCTATTTCTGGATTGCAGTGGTACTGCCACATTACGGCGCTCCTTGAAGCTTGTCTGAGTTTCAGGGTCTTGCTCAAGGACCCACAGTGGTGACCCGTCCGCCATGTGATTCAAACCAACAAATTCCCAATTGCATTATAGCTGAGTCACCCATAATAGCAGTCCAACTTTGTTGTCTGTCCATACGAATGTCTGTGTACGCGTCATTGTTAATATTTATAACGTACTGTTGTTTGCACATATGTGTGTGTGGTGTCAGTACAAGAACAAACAGCACCTACTAGTGGCCCAACATGAAAGCTACATCGTTTCCAGAGTTAAGCATTAACTTTTCTGAAACGAAAACACACAAACGATGCGACTTCACTTGAAGTGTTGTTGTTTAAACAGGCTCTAAATGGACATTTGTCAACTGTCATTGATCGCAATGGGTAACTAACTCAAACCCTAAAGTACTGAGTTTCTCCTCATCCAGAGATATTCCCCCTCTAAGCTGCTAGTCAAATCCTGGTCCTACTTTGAATCATATTGTAATTTAAAGTAAAAAATAGAGAAGCTGATGGAAAAAGTCTTCAGATATAAAAGTGTCATCAACATTTAAAGTGTTTTTGCTTAAAATCTGGTGGTGAAGGTCTGGGGTCAGGTATAGAGTGAGACGCATTCAAAATATCAAGTTAGTCATTTTGAACTTTGTCTTGAAATATTGCCAGATGGTCATGTAACTCGTCTATAAATAATAATCTGCTTTCATACAAAACACATTAAATCCCTATACGTGTTTTATACTTCTCTATCCCTTCAAATCCTGTATTGTTTTCCACTGTAGTTTGAGAAATGAGCCAAAAGAAGACATGCTGGTTTGAACTTTGGCTTTGAAATAAAAGCAAATCTCAGGAGGCTTCTCATCAAGAACTGTTGATATGCTTAAAGCTGAAGAGGGTCAAAGAGTTGCCTCAAATAGCCTGTTCATCCGTCAGTCCAGTGAGATGAATCTTCTATAAATGGACACGATGATAGAAGTTTGGATGAGTTCCCGAGGAGAAGCTGGATGTAAAAACTAAAGTAACAAAAAAAAAAAAAAAAAAACCATCTAATCTAAAGTTACAAGCTTTAAAGAGTCACTGGAGCTGCTCACTTTGTGTGTGCGCCATTTTAACCCTGTCTCCAAAAAGTTCCATTTCACCACAAATGAATTGTTTTCTCACTTCTCTGTAGATGCAAAATAGTGGCTGGATTATGTTCAGAGGCAGGGTTTTTTTTTATTTATTTATTTTTCCTCTTTTCTTTTAAATGAATGACATGCTACATTTCTGAGCTGCACAGGAGTTGGCAGGAGTCGGCGCTGGCATGGAAAGCAGGCACACGAAGCACTCAACAAGCACACCAGAGACCCGGGTTTGCATCCAGACTTCAATCTGTGTTTTACATTTAGGCAACAAAGGTACTACTGTTTGTTTCAAGAACGATTGTGTTTTTGGTTACGTGTAAATTAGTTGAGCTTGCCTCAGTAGAGACTGGATGCTGCAGCGGGTGGGGCAGAGACCATAAACGGTAAATGTAGTCATGAAAGACTTCAGACAAAGGGAATTTCAGAAAGAACCCAGATACCGTGGAGTCATTTTAACAGAACTATTTACACTCCGTATTCCCTGTGTGTGGCTCAACTGAAGCAGTATTTCCATGGATAAATGAGTATTTCTCATGATCAGCATCAACTTTAAAGTTACTGCTTCAAAAAGATGATCATCCATGTGCACTGAACAAAATTTGAAATCCAGAATTTGATCGCGTCCACCATATATGCTCACAGTAGGGTACGCACTGGACTGATCAACCGTCTGTGGCTAACGCAGAGAAACGCCGCCTCAACCAGTCGCTCAACATTTATTGATTATAGATCAGTTTCAAGTGAAAATTCATCATGATTGTCGTCCTTTTACGTAGTAATCTGTATTTTTTACAAATCAGACATTTTCATCACCTATACTCTGCGCAACAACAAAGATAAAAGGTCATCAATGCACTATTTTACTGACCTGTCCAATCAAGATGAGATTGAGCTGTATGTGGCTTCTGACCTAAAAGGTGTTAAACAGAGAAAAAAAAACAACACAACCACCGGGTCAGAGTTTCCATTAGCAGGTTCAGACCAGGAGGTTTGTGTGTACTAAACACTGTGCCACCATGCCATGTCCAGTAATATCATGCACACACTCAGACCATTAAGAATCTGCTAACCTGGATTACCTTGGGGAAAAAGAAGCCCCACGTAGTTGCAGGGAAAATGTTCAAACTCCATGTCAAAAAGGTCTTATTGCAACGTCTCATCGATTTTCCTTTTTCTTTTCTATTTTCTTTCAAAAGAAATCTCACTACAAGCCTTTCTCTACAGATAAACATTCCAAACGTATAGCAGAATGAGAAACATAGCCAACGGTCAGCAAAATTAAAAAAAAAAGACTGGATAGATTCTGCCACCATCAGTAACGTAGTATGTCCACCAAAGCTCTTTCACATAGATTTAATCAGCTGGCCTTGTGGAAAGTTGTCCCTCTCTACCTCAAGGGCTTGTTGAATTATTCACATTTGGATGTCTGGTGAAGCCCCCGGATTAGAGACCAGCATACCAATAGCCCAGGGAGCGTCCGTATAATGGTCACACATCGTTAGTAATGTCTCCCGGTGCCACACCTGTCTTAACACCATCCCTTTTTTTTATTATTTTAAATGTCACGTTGAGGTTACTCTGACCCCGTTTTAACAGGCATCAAAAGTTCAAGAAGAATGTTGTAGCCCCTTTGTCAGAAATGGTCTCATTTTATATGCTACTTTTATGATTTTTTGCGGCGTATTAAACCCAAGAGTTTGCTCTCCTTTTCTTTCGGCGCTGTGATAGGTTTAATGGGTTTGTTTTTCTTGTCACTGTATTAAGTCCAGTTCTGTCACTTCATGGTGAGAAGTAGCTGTTCTCCAACAAAGACAGGAATGACAGAATCAACAGTGTCCATAATTATGCCTCCACGCTGGCGACAGCTGTAGGCCCGAGGCATTATGTTTTCTGGTTCCTTGTCTTGTTTGTCCCATTTGTCGTTAACGTGACGCTGTACCTCAGCAGGCGCCGGCCAATCTCTTCGAACCTGGTTACTCTCGCTCAACGAGGAACCGATATGTTGTGGGAAGCCTACACTTAATGTAACTCCTTTTATTCCTTCTTAGCCTTCAGCATATCCAGTGTTTATAGTAATAGAGTATTTTAACCTGATTGCATACAGCTAAAAATCATGGATTCTGGTTATTTTGGAGTGGAGTTTCCATGATCTACCTGTGCTTGAGTTGGCTCTCTTTGGATACTCTCCCAGGTTAATTAGTGATATATATTGTCCGTCCATCCATCCATCCATCCATCCATCCATCCATCCATCCAACAATTCCAGCTCACTATGGGCGAGGGCGTAGCCGTAATGGAATTTAGAGAATGTAAGCATGGAAAACAGTGCGACTAGATTTAAATATAGAAGTTAAAAAACTGAAAGGTGCCACATGCAATACAGTGCAGCCTCAGAATAAAATGAATCACAACTTTGTCTTTGTGGAACCTAATTGATAGACTAACGTGTCTCTGTTTCTCATTGTTTTTTAGTCTAAAAAGCATTTTGAAAGTTATTGCTCTAGTTACTAACACACAAGGGACAAACAAAGACGAAGTGTGGGCCGGACCTCCCATGGAGGGGCAACCAGAGGGAGAAGCAGGTTAAATCTGTTAGCTGTAGCGGAAAATGCTTTCCAGCAGTATTTATTCCCCTTCTGAGTTTTAAGAAAACAAACAATATGATGTAATAATGGCAAACACATATTGAAAGGTCATTCAACCAATAATTATTACTTTTCAGGAACAAAAATATGTGCCGCATTACAGCTGGTGGACCTGGATGGGTCAACGTAGTCCAAAGTCTGGGAGGTTTGGGGGGATTCATTTTCTCAGGGAAGTGATATTTTGTTCTGATTTGTTCTTGTTTCTTTAAAACAAACCATTATAACGTAATGACAATTACAAAACATATATACTGAAAAATAACTTTTTGCATCCTAGGATCATCCTATACACTATCCTATTAAGATGAGACTATATATATATGTGCACATGTGTGTATATACATACGAGTGGCCTGTAAATGGTTAAATGAGTGATATTAAGATATAGTTTTTATTCACTTTAAAACTTAGAAACCGGCCTCATACGGCATTGTAAAATCTTCCCTATTGAATGGTTTTCTTCCTTCTTATCCTGCCGGCAGTGAGCAGTTTTTAATCCACAGATCAAAGATAATATATCTGGCTAATGCAGTTTGCCACAGTCCAGACAGGAAATCTTTCTATCACCCATTTCACTTGCAGCTACTTTTGATATTCTCACACATGTCGCAGCGTGACTCCCTCACTGAACTTTCACATTCTGTTATGGATTGAACCTGGATTGAGAGTAGCTTTGTTTTTAGGTAGGAATTGAAGAGTAGCAGTGGTGGATTAAAGGTTAGTGCCACAAACTGGGACTTGAGGAGTCATCGTAGTAGGATCCAAACCAAACTGCTCAGGTTGCATTATAGGCGAAGCACTCGGTGTCAAACGTTTGTCAAACCAAACCTGGATCACATGATCTGCTGTGCTGACCAGGAAAAGGAGCAGATGAAGTACACTATCTCATCTCAAGCTTTAATTTGATAACGTTACAGAAAATCTCTCACTTCGAGATGACTCTGGTGACATTTTTTTTTCTTCTTCATTTTTTCTGAATTCTGAGTTTGCAGGGTCACTCAGACAATAGAGACGAGCTGTTTTGTTCTCCTAAGAGAAAGCTAAAAAAAGAAAACCTCTGCTCAGAACGGAGACAAGGAAATATTTAAGAGCAACTGTCTGACTGGCTTCAATAGTACTGGAAAGTTCTTGTGCGAGCAGCTACAGAGGATGTCTTTTTGGAGGACACGGATTTCAAGAACTGCAGATGTTGAAACTTTTTTTTTTTTTTTTTTTACAAATACATGCCCCACTGAAGTTCATCACGGAGAACTTTCCCAAGTTCAGGCTGTTAGTCGAGCATTAGTGAAACGCTGGAGATGGGGGGGGGGAAGAAAAGACAAGAAAGTCAAGTAAATCTGAGATGACATGCCGTGTCAATGGATCAATGATGGCAGAGTCATTTAGCCAGTGCTGAGCAAGAGCAAATTGTTTGAGCAAGCAAATCAATTTGAAGTGCCGAGCCTAGAAAAACCCATTTATTTACTCATGACCAATAGCAAACACCGCGCAGCAAGAGGACAAAGGGAGCATCCACATTTGAGGGGCTGAGAGATGGATACTGTAAAGGATGTTGGAGCGTCAATGACATTAAGGCGCCAAGTGGCGTGGCAGTAATGAAACGCCTCAGTGGTTTTATCATTATATCAGCAGGGACAAAATGGAAGTGCTCGCACTTCCTGACTTTCAGGGCTCACAGAGACTTAAGATAACCTTGCAGATTTACAGTCTAAATTATTGAGCTAAAAACTTCTCCCGGCACTTTACATTCAGGCAGACCTGCGACGCAACAGGCAACTATTATTCCGCAGCCTTGGACGATGAATTGAAACCGGTGCCTTCTCCTCATACATTTCAAATGCATAATCCTGCTGCGCTCTCGGGCTTGTGGTTTTGGATGAACGTGCCAATCCCACCTCTGCTGTTGGACCAGTAACGCTTATTTAATGTGCGGAGTGGGAGTGTGCATTAACACAGTAACGGGAAAAAACAAACAATCTCACAAGTGCAAATAATCATTTCATCTTGTCTGTTTTCTTCTTTTTTTTTTTCTCCTTCTCTTTTTGAACTGCATCTAAAACCTTCTGTGACTCTCACCTTTTCCGTCCCCTCTTGATTCCCTCATTGATCTTCCTTTGCCAGAATCCCGCCAATGGAAAACGCATTGATCCTTGGCTCCTTCTCGTGCTGCTAATTACTGAGGGGACTGTGTCACTGTCGAGCTCGTATCTGATGCAGGGTTGTGTAGAGGAGTAATGGGACGTGCTCGCCGAAAAGCTGTCTGACATAACCTTGTGTAAACATAGCCGAACACCATTAATCATATCATTATTGGATCTGCCTTTAAATTTAATCGTTGGTGTCCTCCAACAAGCATTTCGACACATTTCCACCTATTGTTAATGCTGGTGGAAAACCTCAGTTGCAGTTTGAAGCAGGGGTGGCCAAACTTTCTGGGTTCAGGATCCACACCGACTTTTAAAAGACGGGCCGGGGCAGCTCCAGACGTATACATATCAAACATGAACATGGGAAGGCATTACTGTGTTAATGCTTAGATTCACTCTGAGTGGCAATCGAAGCCTGGCGTTAGTGCGTTAGAGCTCCGAGGTAGTAATCACCCATCTAGGATCTGTGGGGTGCTTTGTTTCTTTAAAAAAAAATTTTTTCGAACATGCTCAGTTTCAAATATCAAAAGCAATAGTGCACATTAATCAACTAAAGTTATTTCACTAATCAAACTGATTAAGTAACAGCAGAAGTGTATAATCAGGCTGCATGTCCGAAAAGGAGTGGGAATAAGAACAACTTGTTAAATCCCACCCCTTCTCCACTTTATCAAATGAATGCAGTCATAATTATGATTATCAGATTTAGGCAATTCTGTACCAAACGTATAAAGTTCTTTTGGTTTTTTTTTTTTTTTTTTTTTTTTAAAAGTAATTTCTTCAGAGTAGCAGCGACGACACTGAGACCTGAGCTGAGACATCGGAGATGTTGCAGTGAAAGATATCGAAAGAGCATTCGCTTCAACGACATGATGTCGGAGCGAGTTAGTGAAATGTCCCCAAAAAACTTTTCATGTGTGTTTTAACAGTGTTTTGCATCAGAAGGTTTCAGTACAATTTGCTTTATGTTGTGATGGTACAAATTAAATATTTTTTTGTGAAAATATAGACATTTTCATGGTGTATACGCCACAACAAAGAAATCCTTTTAAAGTTTGAATTTAAAGGTTATTATGGCGCTATCTTACTGGTGCATCCCACTCAAGATGGCCCCTCAACTAAAATGAGGTTTACCCTCCTGCCCTTGAAGACCAGAGACCAGCACTAAGGAAGATTTACCAACTCCTTTTTTTTTTTTTATGTTGAAATCAGTTTATTGTCTCCACAGTTTGGATAATCTGTGTTTCTTCAACCTATCTGATTTATTTGGTGCATTCAGGTAACTATGTATTATTATCATCATATTTAGTGAAAGAAAAGATCAAATCAAACACAGAATAGAAATATATGTAATGTCTACTGAAATGAATGGAATGTCCCGGTACTGCATATCAGGTCCTCGATGTGTGTGTAGGTGAGTATCAGAAGTTGTAAAAAAAAAAAGCTGGAATTATGCTTTAATGATTGTCGGTAATTCTTTTATATAATAGTGACTCCTCGCAGTATCTCATGTCAGATAATAGGACCCCTGATGTATTATGATGGTTTTATTTATGTGCGGATGAGAAGGAGAATCCATCATATCTCACTCTCCAAGAGAAAGTGCTATCTGGTTTATTTCAGCCGCGAGGAGGCAGGGGAAGGTGATTATCATGGTGATTAATGCAAGCATCTGGGAGGAACTTTGCCACGTTATCGCAGAGGAGAAGAAAATGATTACTTAATGGAGGAGTGTCCGATGTTTTCCTTTTTAAAGCTGAAATCAAAGGAAAAGTCGCAGCCTTTCACAGGTTATTGAATCAACTTCTCCAGGAAACCAATCATCCCCGCTCCGCGTTATAAATAAGTAACACCGGCAAAGTGAGGATAAATAGCCGAAAGAGGCCGGCGTACTTCCACTGGTAATGAAGTGTTGCTCTTTATGCACTTTCATCAAAGCGCTCGCCTGGATCTTGTCTGACTGTCTTGGGATGAGATGAGCTGACGGACGGTGTTTCTAGCTGACCTCTGTATATTTGTGCATATGCAGACATACATATACTGTATGTATGCATATTACATGATCTTCCCCTCACTGACTCCATATGGAACACACAATTACTAATAAGGAAGAAAACAGACGTGAAGGAATAAATTAACCCTTTATAGAGCACTTTAATACTTGCAAAAGTCTTTTAGGATTATTCAATCCAGGGATGTCAAACTGATTTTAGTTCAGGGGCCAGATACAGCACAATTTCATCTCCAGTGGCCCAGACCGTTAAAATAGTGCCATCACAACCTGCAAACCTCCTGGCTGTAAATTAAAATGTAAAACCAAAATTGTACAAATCGCAGAAATACAAATTGTAATAGCAAGATTTCTATAAAATCTTGTTTAAAATCTTGATTTGTCTTATTCAGTACTAATAACGCACAATGTAATGCTCGGCATGCATCCAATGTGGTCGTCACTTTGTGGGTGCTGTGGTTTAATGTGGTGTCAGTTTTTCATATTTTATCAGATTTTTTTAATAACTGGGAGTACGAACTGGGATTATCGGGTAATTTTTCCAAGACTAAAGGACAAAAAGTGTTTTTCAATACATGAGAAGTTTAAAGCAGAAGTGATGCTTTAAGTTGTTTTTTTTTTTTTTAGGAAGTTGTGCGTTATGGATGATTGATAATAAAATCCACCTTGCAGTCAGCGGTCCAGCTTTTTGTATCACTCGGTCTCGTAGAGCCGCGTGTCCATTTAAACATTCAGCTGCTTTGTTTTGTTCCTTTGTTTCAAAACTGTTAGTAGCTGAGCTGTTTATGTTCAGAACCGCAAGGGGAGAAAAATGATGAGTTGTTTCTGTTTGGTTCTGGCCCATCGGAGGTTCACTCTGACTTATTGCAAACAAACCCAGAGCTGTAAACATAAAGTCACATGGACTGACGAGTGTCTCATTCATTGCACACTTTCCACGCTCTATTCTTCATTGTGAGTGCGACGCAGGGAAAATCAAAACGAGAATTTCTTTTTGTGCAGTGGCATTGTGGCTCACTTACTTCTACAAAAACCTCAGAGAAAGAGAAACGTTTGGTCGTGAGCAACAATTCAGACGGCAGCCTGACTTCACTTCTCATGAGACGTGCTGAGAATAATATATGCAACCGTAACTCCAGCATTCCTACCATTAACCCAGAAATGGCCGATTGACATGATGAAACGAATGATACAATTATAGTTACTGACATTTCTGTTCGGTAATTGTTACGACTGTGCAGAGCCACTGTTATTATTTCACTGAACTCCTGTTTACTGGACCAGCAGGAGGAGAAGGAGCTGAAGTAATAAAGACTGATAGTCCGAATGCTGCCAACACACTGGTCATAGAGCATCTTCTTCCCACCATGAAGTTGCTCCTCTACTTTTTAAAAAGTAATTGGATAATAACTTATTTGGGTATAGTGTATTCAAAACCTTCAACTGCCTTTGTAATGAGAATGCAAGATTATATCATTCATTTATTTGACTTATTGACTTAATCGTGAAAGAGAATATAATGTTAGGCCCCATTTACACGACAGCGTTTCAAGTGAAAACGCGTCTTTTTTGGGTTTTGGTTTCAGAATACGATATAGTTAGTTACTTCTCATTGTCAGACATTCTAATTATGTTTACAGCCATTATGTATTTAGCTTTTAAAAAAATAATAATATAGAAATGGAATATTGGTTAAAAAAAGACAAATATAAAATTTAGATTTTTGACTTTTGTTGCAGCTATAGGATGATCGAGGTAGTAAAAAGGCATGCGACTGTATTAGATTGAGCCGTGTTTGTGTTAATGCCATGATGGATCAACACATAATTGTTATTGTCATGTTAGTGTTGAACTCCACTGGTCTTAGTATTTCACAAAATCCCACGGTTTATTAGTCTGCCATCATTATCTGTTATGCCTGGTGGACATTTTGACTTTTTAGCTTTTAAATTTATCCACGCCTCGTCTGTCTGCCCTTCTTGGAAACAAACAAAAACTTCTGATTAGAACGAGTCTGTCCTTCCTGAGGAAGTCACTGCATTTACAACGGAGTCTTTATCGAGAGGCCACTGAATGAATGTACAAGCAACGGCAATACATTTAATGGTTGTTCCGATAAGACTACATGGTGCACCGACTTCCCAGGCAACGCTGCTGTCCCCGGGGTCATGCGAGGGGTCCCTCTAAAAATCCCCCTTAAAGAATTGGGTTGTCGAGATATCTTTCCCCTGGCTTGCTCAGCTATAATGTTTTATTGAGAGTCCTCAATAATATATAATCCTTAGTAGTAATTTTGCATATGCGAGTCCACTACATGCTCAAAACTTGCCTGGAATTGCAGCAGAGCCAGACACACTGGGCCCTCGTACACATGGCACATGGTTGAATACCTGTGTAATGCATTTGTAGCCTGAGTTGTGGTGGATGTGTTGTCGGTGGGGGTGGGGGGGCGTACGTGAAGTACAACAGCCTCTTTGATGTCTTTTTGCGGTCTGAACTCTGCATGGCATGCCACTGCATTGATCCAGTTCTCTCTTTTTCTTCTCCAGAAAAAAATGTACAATGCTTCTGTGGTTAACTCTCACTCCCACCACCTACACGTAGCGTATGCAACGCCGTGCAACACAGAGAGCCCATCTCCCCTGGGCGTGTTGGAGAGTCATTCTGGGAAATGGAGGAATTTGAAAATGGCAAAGGCATGCCAGCTCGTCCAAAACAGTAAATTATGCATTGAACATCACATATTGATGTTTGACAGAGGAAGATTATCAGAATATAAATGTTGGAGTTTCTTTCATGCAGAAGGCAATTGTCAGGCTCTTTCTGTAGATGAAGAAAAAGTCTTTACAGTCCTTCCTTTCTTAGCTGCTTTTTTTTTTCCCCCCCCAAGTCGCCTCTCATTTTGTTAGCGACACCCTATTGCTGAGAATACACTGGAACAAAAAAAAAAAACAACCCACAGGCCACACTCTGTAGGCATAGACACCACTTTCCTCCTTTCTCTACGCATTTGAAATTCTGTGAATGAACCTATTCAGCGTGATGGGGCTGCTCTCAAGTTGGATAGTACTGATGCAATTCTTCATCAAATCCGTGGCAGAGAAGGTTAACTTGTTAACAACTTTTTTTTAAATAAACTTCCACATTCTGCCCTTAAACCCCGATTCACCGTGAACGTTATAAATCATTCGTCAAGGGTGACAAAATGTAGAGGTCGTACAGTACGGCCGGTCTATCAATACTGTACAGTCCAGTCCGAAACTGTGACACAATGAGCTTCTTGATATACAGTGTCCTGTGAAAAGACATGACCGTTCCCCTGGTGGCCTGAAACAAACTCTGCGTCTTCTCGAGGGTGTCCATCACATCGCCATCGTCACCACAGTCACCTCTACGTTTCCGCTGCTGTAGATCTCTGATTTAACAGTCGGCGTTTTCTCATCGCATCGGAGGTGTAGAGGGAGGCGTCTCCTACTTGTATGGTTGGTGGTTTGATCCTCCACCTCAACCTGATCGTATGTCAAAGGTCCAAGACCTTGAACACCACATTGTCAAATTTGCATCAGTTAATGTAAAACCTCACACTTTTCTTGTGTCTGTAGCGTTATGCGAGCTTATTTGAGGCCCTGCTTACGCGACACCTTTTCAAATAGAAACGCCGTTTTGCTTTTTTGTTCCGGAAAAGTTTCTTGTTTACGGGGGAACGTGTTGAAAAACCAAGTTTGTTCACAAGAAATTGCAGAAATGTTGTAGTTACTATTTTGGGTCACTAGTGGGTGCTGTTGGTTGGTTTTTTGCAATGAAACCACACTGTTGAGTGCAGAGAACAATACACTATAAACATTAACAATGGGAGTACACACACACACACACACATTTGTATTGACAAACAACCAAGTTGGATTGCTATTACAGGCGACTGTCGACTATAAAACTTCCAAGTCCCAGGAGAATCTGGACTGGGAGTCATGCGGCTGCCATTGTTGTTATTGTCCATCAACTCACGCATGTGCAGAAGAACTATTTATTACGGCCGTGGTTCCCATGCGTAGGAGCCGCTTCTTCACTTTCCACGGATATGGAGTTGGAGTTTTCTTTAATTTTAAAAGTTTCACCTTGGGAGCCATTTTCAAAAAGTTGCATTTTCAGTGGCTCTGAGCACCGTTGTTGTGTAAGCGGGCACCTAAGACACAACAAAAGTTTTCCATTTTCAAATGGAAAATATTGTCCTGTAAACCTAACACACTTAATATAATAAGATAACAAGTAATTTTTTATTTTTCTTTGCCGGTTGGTGAGATTGGGTGTGTCTAGTGTTTGGCTTTATGGTGTTTATGTGCACTTTCTTAGTTGACCTTGGATAATGTATTGTATCGCATCACCACAGAAGGAAATACCTTTAATCTAATATAGATCCTACACGGAGACTGACGATGCATTGAGTGAATTAAAATGTGATGAAGATTAGTGTCAATATTAACTTTGCATGAGTTCCTTTGGGAAGATTTCCACACATTGCATGCAACTTTTAGTTTGTTAAAACACAAGATGACTATTCTGGGAGAAGACTGGAGTCTATCTCACACATAACTTTAAGTGCACGCTGTCATCTTAATATTCAAGACAATTGATCTCGGCAATCATCGAATACAGGCGAAGCATCCTCCATCTCTGCGCCGTACAGATTTGCCACAAAAATAGCTTCATAGACCTCGTAGCATCCATTTACTGCTGGTGAATTACAACCACCGTATCTCAGAATGATGACCCCCATTGGTGTAAAATTTAATGTGGAGCCTCCCACAAGGGGGAAAAAACTGATTAAAATAAAGTGATGATAAAAAACTAAAGGTAAAAATCGATTTTAGTGATCCACCTTGACCTTCCCTTGAGAGCTACAGGAGGCTCCAACTTTTTAGAGCCGTCATATCTCAAACGGATCGCATCGCTATTAATATTCACACGAATACTTTGGTATTGATTTACTGATCGTGTCTCATGTCGTCACTCACACGTGAGAAAAGCAGAAAGAGGAAAGTTGTTTTTTTTAATTATTATTATTTACATCAGTTTTGACCACAGACTAAAGAGTCATCACTTTCAAACTGAAAGTTTGTAACTCACAGCAATTGATTATAGAGCTGTCAACGAAATCTGGAATTCAAACAAATTGTACTCCTTTGTTTGAGCAAGCAGTGCGTTCAATGTGCAAGACCTCCGATTTCCCGAATTCGGTTAAAAAATAATAATAATATGGGGAAGGACATGAAGACCAGAGGCCACGTTTATCCTTTCTTCCCTCCCAGCAGATCCCTCCATGACTCTACTTTAGCAAAAACCTGCGGATTACAACCTTTGACAGAGCAGTTATTGATCGAGTAGAAATTTCAGTCCTCTTTTTAATGGTTAGTAGTAAGTAAACATGCTATTTTATTCCATTACTGTATATTCAATTCAGTTTGGAAGTGTAACACTCATTAAAATTACTTATTTCAGTAGTTGCTGTTAGAAAATATAAATTGATAATGTTTGTTTATCTCACTGCCCATCGCTAACACACACAAAACAATTCAGTACTATTCATCCTGGCTTCACGTGTTGAATAGATATCATAAAAATATAAATTGATGAATACAATTTTTATTGTTGATGTGGTGAAACCATGCGTTGATTTGTAGTTGCATTGCTTAAAAGTACTGTAAATGCTAGTTACATATAAAATTTTCCATATAAGTGATGAATTTATCCCCTTAAAAATTTTTTTTTTTTTTAAATGTACCATATTTTCCAGACTATTGAGCGCACCGGAATATTAGCCGCACCCGCAAAATTTAAAAAGAAAAAAGAAGTTAATTTATAGGCCGCAGGTGTCCACGTGGTAACAGAGCAGGAATTTCACTGCAGGAATATGGGGATTGTTCGTATTTTCATCGAGAGAGATTTTACGTGATGCACCTGAACGCATCACTCACGGCCGTCAGCTGCTGGAGTTCTGGACCACGGAAAGCAGCTCAAGACGATTTCACCAAGAGCAGAAATATCACTTTGAGGCCAGGTTTTGGAGAAGCAGAGGCTCAAAAACAGCATGTCTCTACATGCGGAAGTAGAAACTGGCGGCACGAAGCCCGTTGACCCGTAAAAATCCATAAATTAGCCGCGTCATTTTATAAGCCGCAGGGTTCAAGGCTTGTGGTCCAGAAAGTACAGTATATCATTTGTTTCAAGAAGTATTTACAATCCTGAATAACGCTTCACCCTCAATGATGACACTGTAATAAAAAAAAAACGTACTTATAATGTAATTTTTAAGGACGTTGAACCATGCGGTTGATCTTTGACTGTTGGACAAACTCGCATCTACGCAGCGTGGAATGTTACCAACACTTACATAAATCCAGTTTGGGTGCGACATTAAGACAAAAACGTCCGACTCACAGTAAATGTGCAAAGTGCTCATTCCTGCTGGAGAAGAAAGTCTGCATTTGACTGCCAGTGCTGAGGTGTAATTCTCTCCTTAACATTTCAAGTTCACCAGTGTGGGAGGCTCATTATTCATGCAGATGTCACAAAAAAAGCCCCCCTCTCTCTCTCTCTCTCTCCTCTCCTCTCCTCTCTCTCTCCCTCTCTCTCTCTCTCTCCCTCTCTCTCTCTCTCTCTGCCCTCATTGTTTGCTACTTCTTTAACACCTACATACTGTATTTCATTAGAATCTGCTGTCAGTCGCCGTCCGTTCCAATTCTTCCCATCACTCTCATTTTCTTCCCTCATTTTTTATTTTTTTTTATTTCTTTTTTATTAATTTATTTTTGCCGTCTCTTGTCTGCGTGTCTTTCTCTGCGGGGAATTCAATTATCCCGGCTGTTGTTTTAGGATGTTGTCGTGACATTCGATGACGGATTCATTATCTCATCTCCAGGAATGACAGTATAGTCACGTCGGTGCTGTTGCTCCCCTCGCTGCTACAATATGCATTCAGCTGGAGGGGGAAAAGGGCCAAAAGTGCACACTGTGTTAGTGTTTCGACATCAGTGAAACTGCTCCGCGTATCCTTTGATTAAAACACACTGAGGGAAATGAGGACTGCCGAGGCGACGGGGGACAGTTTGTGACATTTCTGTCAATATCTCAGACTGTCTTTTTAAGTCGATGCCTTCAGAGTTCGCGGTGAAGGCGTGCTGATGAAGTGTTGACGAGTCATTGCACCATAAACAAGACACCGCAGGATTTTTTTTGTTATTGGAGAAAATGTGACCCAAGTACGCTGCGGGCCACAACACATGCTTGCTAATGCTAATCCGCGAGTCAAGAACCCTTGTAATAACCAACCCAGAGTAGAGGAGGTGTTTTACACCCTCGTTTACACCAAAACTCTTTTGGGTTTTTTCAGAAAACTAGCAAAAACACTGAAAACGATGCAGGATCATTTCTGGGTCCCGCTTATACAATACAACCACCTATATATATGTAAGCAGAGAATAGCATGCTGGAAACATTGAACCTCACTTGAACGGTCTTGTCTTCATCGTTTCGACCGTCTCACTATCTGTAAGAGAAAATGTCTCCACATGTGATCCAGACGATGGTGCAGTAAATATTGGCAAAGTGCCGTTGAATTCAAGCATGAACAGTAACACACCGCGGTCATTGTTTTGAATTAACGCGTCTCAAGCATGCACAGAATGACGACGTCTGGATGTATTCCAGAATGTGTTGCCAACGGGTTGATTACATGTCAGCACCTGTCATGGATAGGTTCCACTTTGTTGTGCTTGTCATATCTTTTAGAAAGTTGTGGATGGGTAGGAGTGTGTTGTTGAAGGGTTTGTACTCTGGTAATTTCCTTGTACAGAGACGTTCAATGACGGAAAACAATTATTCCGTTTTTATTCGAGTTTCTTTTTTTAATGAACTTGAATAAACCAATAGAGCTGTCCTGATGAATTATCTTTCTTCTTTGTTTGACTATTGCCTGTTTTTTTTTTGTTTTTTTTTATCAATACCTTGAAAAGCTCAAATGAAAATAGCTTGAATACGTAAATGTATCCTCAAGAATTATATCGGCATTTATTAAAAAGAAAAGTGAAGCTCAAATGAAAGTCGGGGGATTTATTTACACGGTATTCTTACTTTAGTTTCGTCTTGTTTTTCCTCATGAAAGGGCAGGTTGGGATGTGACAGGAAGGTTGGTGGAAACGTTGCCGGAGCGTTGCGGCTCTGTTTTAATATGGAAAGTACTAACCTCTGCCGGGGTGATAAAAAGGTCACAGACTGTCGCTGACGCCGGTCTGTTTGATCTCTCTCTTTTTTTTTTGTTTTTCGGCTCACTAAGATTGCACCGCAAAAAGAAAAGGCGCTCACGTAGCAGAGCTTGATAGTGTGCCCTGCTAATTCAGACTGTGTGCCTTTCCCTTCATTATGTACATTCTTTAATAACACTCGTCTGTGTTGCAGGAAATGAGTTTGGCCATCCTGAGTGGCTGGATTTCCCCAGAGAGGGCAACAATCAGAGCTACCACTACGCCCGGCGGCAGTTTAACCTTTTGGATACGGATCACCTCCGCTACATTCAGCTCTACGCCTTCGACCGGGACATGAACCGGACCGAAGACAAGTATGGCTGGCTGGCCGCCCCACCTGTAAGGACACCGCACTCTCATTCACGCCTCGCTGTCGTTCATGTTAAAGTCGTGTAATGCAGCGTTAAGTAGAGGCTGGTGCAGATGCACACGTAGTATAACTCGCTAATTATATTATGGCAATACTCGGCACAATAATAGTGAAGCATGCAACAATATTGTTGAGAGTTTTGGAATAGATGGAAAAAAAAATTTCTCACTATCAACATACACGATGGAGACATCTGATAACACCGACTGGACTGGGATGCATCATGTTTCCATGCGCTGTGCATTAATGCTCCGCAACATCAAAATGACAGAATTTTGAAAGTGTAATCGTTCCACAAAATTTGCGCAGTCAACTTCTTTAAAAAAAATAAAAAATAAAAAATCGCAATTCAATACCTGGGAGCTCCAGGGTAGAATTCAGAAACCCTAAACTCAAGGGCAAAGTCGGTTCTGGAAAGCTGCTGGTGTTAAAACGTGATGTAAAAAAAAAACATGATCCAGTCACAGCTGGTTTTAAATCGGAGCCAGAGAAAGTACTTTGTATAGTTTGGAAGGAAAAAAAACTCCTGAAGCCCAAAGACATTAACATCTTATACACAAGTAGTAGACCACATTGTCGCATGTCCACCTGATATCGTGCTTGTTGCATATAGACACATAGATTATGTACTCTGCATCGCATTTAAACCCAAAAACGCAAGTAATTATAAAAAAAACAAACATCTGAAGTTTGGGATTTCTGCCACAAGCGGGGGAAGGTTTGCCATTTTTGTAAAAAGGACATGCTTTTGTAATGTATTATACAGTCATAAATTCCATAAACATAACAGGCTGGTTTTCAACCACGTTTCTATGAATGTTTAACAACTTAGTTTATCTCAAGCGTCCATTGATTCGTCCGTCTCTAATGCTTGTTATTCAGACTATGCCCACATGATTGACATGCCGACGGTTTTTATGGTGCAGAGTATACGTTGCGTTTTGCAAAAGCCAAACACTTTACTACACTTTTAACGTAAATACAATTTTGATGAATCTTTCTGGTGTAAAATACAGTGAAATGTCCAAAAAAACTCTTATAGCTGTTTCATTATGCATCTTTTTTACAAACTCACCCTGACTGCACGGCTTTGAGGCCAGTTTGATGGCAACAAGGGAGCGTTCATGGCAGCATCAGCGATATCTCAGTATTGTGTTTGTGTCCGCTTTTCCTAAGAAATTTGTTTAGGAAAATCTGTGGTTTCATAATTTTTAAGAGATGTTAACTTTACATATGTCACCCTCTGTGATGGGGGGGGTGGAAGTATGAGCCAAGGGGCTGTGAGTCTTCTACTCCTTCACTCATCAGGTTTGAACCTTCATCTGCTGTACGTGCACAGAGGAGACACAAACACACCTGACAGGCGGCTGAAGCATCTGGAAAAAGGTCTCTCAGTACAGCTCCTTATGAATTGTTTAAGTTCCTCGGGCTTTACCTATAATTGACACTTATAAGATATATAAATAATCAACAACGTGACACTCCTAAGGGGCAGGTGGCAAAGTAATAAAATAATGCAAATGGAGAGTTTGGCTGAATTTAGGTGGATTAGAAGTGTGTGTGTGTGTGTGTGTAATTGATTCAAAAATACCTTCCCCTCACATCCCCGGGAAAGCAATCCTCAATTTGAAGCTATTTCACCTTCGCTCCTGTGACCTGCATATTCCTCCTCATCATGCAGACAAATGCAGCAGAGTAATAAAAAAATATCAGAGAGCATAATTAAAGACACGCCACGGTTCACAAGGATAATTTCTGCATATTGGTCCATCAGTCAAAAGTGTGTTGTGACTTACTGCAGGCTGTTACCTCCTTTAGAAGGAGATGAGACGGCGCTTTGGAGGTAAGGCAAAGGAAAGGCAGAGCCTGGCTGGTTCCTCGGCTCCCTTCTGGGCCAAACGGGAGGGAAGGCAGATCCCAAAGGAAGCCGCTGGCAGGGAGGAGGAATACATTTGGCACCGGTGCTGACCTGCTCCCGTTTCTCTGGCTTTAATGTAAACCCATATAGACTCACACAACCCTACAACACATCCCTTTGGCATGCTGCTTTTTAGTTTTCTCTCCCAAATCCAAACATTTAATTTTCCTCCAAATAAATCAGTAGAATTACTTCACAGTATTCCGACTCCTGGATTTTTCTGCTAATGTGTAGAAGTGAAGGCAGCTAAAGGCTTTGCCAAAGGAAAGACGATAGACAATTTCTTTTTCAATATTATTAGTCTTTCACTGACTACAAAAAAAATTATTCATATGCAATATAGATTTATTTGTTTTTTGTCTCTTTATTTTTTTTTTTAAACCATATTTTGTCTTGAATTAGTCAAAAAGTTCATCTTATATAGGCAGTTGTCAACATTATTTCACTGGATTGTTGTTTAGTTGTATAAAGTGCTGAAACATACCGGTAATTTCTTTTAAAAAGTTCTTTTATGCAGAAAACTGCAATGCAAATATGGACTCGGGTACAAATTCTGTTCCTTTGTTTCAATTGTATTTATTATTCTGCTAAGAGTACTGTTTTTAAAAAAGAAATAAGGAAAATTACAAAGTACCTTTCTGAAAAAAGTTATTTTCCAAAAAACATAATTTTCTTGTCAAAACCAGGTATTTGATCAATGTACATGTAATATATGTTTTCAAAGTAACTATAAAGTATATAAAAACTACATGATGGCTAAAAAAGTCGGATTCAGATTTTCTCGAAGCGATTACTTCCTCCAATACAGTCAAAATTTTAAATATTAATTCAAGTTGTAGGCATACTGAGTAACAATACCTGCTCGATGGTTTAAATCACATTTAACCCTTTATAAGGCTCATAGATATTTTAACTGTCTTCATCACATTAACCGTTGAATGGCTCCAAATCTTCTCCGACTAAATCATTCCAAATCCAAAATAATTCTCTTCGACCCCCCCAAACCCACAGTCGTCTTTCCACCAACAACCTCGGTCCATTATTCCAACATAAAGCCGAGTTTTATTCAACCGTGACCTCAGTTTTGCTCCCAACATCTCTTTTTAGCCACTTAGGCCTTTGTTGTGTTGCCGTCTGTAATTCCTGTCTGCTTCCATCTCTCCTTTGTCTCGCCTGACTTTTTATATTTGAGTGTTTTTACTGTAAAGCACCTTGTGAACAACTGTTCTTAAAAGTGCCATATAAATAAAGTAATTATATTATTATTATTATTATTACTATGTAACGGAGATTCTCAAAAACTGGGTGGTGTTTGCTTTACTTTGATAAAATATTAACTGAAAGTTTGAAACTGTAAAACAAAACAAAAATCCACAATTTAATTATTAATGAATGTGGTGTCATTTTTAATCGGATATGTCACTTATCACTCATGACACATTTATATATGCTGTTTATTGAGTACATTTATTTATTTATTTAGTACAGTGTAATAAAAGGTTATTTTAGGATATGTAAATGGATTTCACTCATTGTTTTGCCAGTCCCAAAGCGCTTTACATCATTAGTCACATTCACCCATTCACACACACCATTGCAGGCAGTGGCCACGCAAGGCGCCTCACATCCATCCATTGGGAGCAATTTGTTGATATGTGCTGAACTAAGGTAAATGTTTGTTTTACTCTAGCCCGAATGTAATGGTAACTAACAGACCCTTGAGTGAACCTATCCCTTGTTATTACAGCCAGCTCACTGGCTATTACCTTGCTGCAGTTATTGGAAGGCTGTGGCCTCAGAGCGGATTAAAACAATCCATTACCCAAATCCTTTCAAGGAAAGTCACCATGACTTCATACTGTGGCTTTATACCGGAACCGTTTCAGCGATGCCAACATGTGGCCTCCAGCTGAATACACCTGGGACTCCTCTCTTCCCACCTTAGCAGTAGCAAGAGCGTTTTCAGCCAAGCTGATTGGTCAGTTTAGTTCACAGTGCTACTTCATGAAACGGCAGGTTTGCTCTGCGTACCGTAAACTCAGCAAATGTAAGTTAATCACATATACCTGTAATATATTTTTAGAAGGCTCAGCAATCGCCTCACTACTTATACAAACTGCAGAGACATTAACATGTACTCAGTGCGTGCGGTCAGGATTCCATCATTGTCCACGCCCTTCGCCACAAGCCTAAAGAGTCTGTGGGAAAGCGCCGCCTGATGTAAGCAGCCAGAATGAACAAGCCTGCGAGCCTATGCTCAGGGCACAGCAACCCTCCCGTTACAGATGCGAATATCACTGTAAAAGGACAGACCATTGTGAAGCCACTCCACTCCTAACCTGTGATTTGTTTGTATTTTCAGCACTTGGAGCCAAAAATGTAGACTTTTCAAATATGAATTTCTTTGTACGCAGTGACAAATCTTATTCCATGTCGAAATTTCAGTACAGATTAGCAGATTTTTTATTTTTTTTTATGTTTTTTTACAACTTTGGAAACCAAACTTGAGACGACTTTAGCAGATTCAGGTTTGACAAATGCTTTGACATATTGACAAATCTGACTTTTCAACTCACAGATAGAGGTACAGACAGACTCCCCTTACTCCCTGTACACATTGACAAATAGTTTTTCGACAATAATGCCCCTATATAATTTTTCCTCGGGGGGGGGGGAACTTGGCAATTTGTGTGGGAAACGAGGTGAAATTTCATCAGTCAAAAGCACTGATCTCCTCAATCTGACTGCGACACATCCACTGACGGTGTGTGATTGATTCGCTGAGCAAAGATACTCGGTGTCTTCTGTCAGCGTGCTCGTCTACCAGCCGTCTAATGGCACCACCGGATGAAATCACACTGAATATAGTGTTAGATAGTGTCAATAAGTGATTGCAAAACACTGCATTAGACACACACACACACACACACACACACACACACACACACACACACACACACACACACACACACACACACACACACACACACACACACACACACACACACAGCAGTGTGTCTGCAGCCAAAGCTTATATTCTGCCGCATTTTCAAAACATGAACACAACAGATGGGTGATGCGGCGCTACAGTATTCATTGCATGTCGAACATGCCTCCAAACTGATATTGTGTGGTCCAACACAGATTGTGTTTTATCATAAAAATCCATCTGGCACAGCGGGATGTGAGATTGCTGTTCTGGTGCTGCGTCAGTGGGCCTTCAGTTTAGTCCGGAGTGAGCTCCAACTACCGAGCCGCCATGGGAGGCCGGTCCAGATCTGGGCGAGTTGAAGTTCACTTCACAGCATTATTCCACCATCATTAATACATAAAACACAGATATATTCTGTATAGACGTTTCGTTGAGGTCAATATTTGGGCAGTTTTGAGCATCCTCTTTAAAAACTCTTTATTGTGGTTGTGGTTGTGGGGGTGCTGGAGCCGAGGAGGTAAAGGCAGGATACGTCCCGAGAGTCCATCTTCTCCTGGGACTCGGTAGTTTTATAGTTGACAGTCACGGTAATAACAATCCAGCTCGGTCGTCTGTCCATACAAATGTCCCTGTACTCGCCATTGCTAATGTTTACAGCGTTTTGCATGCGTGTGTGTTTCTATCACAAGAAAAACCCAAACAAACACAAAGTTGCTGTGTAAATCAGAACCTTTTCTGAAATGAAAATGAAAAATGACGTTTTCAACTCAAATGGAGCCTTCAACTCAATTAACCTTAAAAAAGGGAGGGGTCTTCTAATGGTGACGCAGGAGCGCTTATTCAAACACGGTTAAAAACAAAAAAAAGAACATAATTTGAAATGTCATGGAGGTAAATCTGAGCTGACCCCGGTAAAAACGACTTGGCAGAAATGAAATGAACTCACAGCCACAAAATCAAAGCGCAGACTAAAGCGAGACGTAATAAATAAGCTCCTCAGGTTTCTGTGTTCAACCCGGTGATTCAGTCTCTATGCAAACAAGCAGCTGAGACGAAAGCGTCTCCTCCGTCTTCCTCACAGGGCTGATACAATATCGCCGAACGTTAGAGCATCTCTCATTGGTAACGGCAAGAACTGCTCAGATTACGCATAATAACCAGATGAGTCTGAATCCTCGGCGGAGCTTATCGTTGACATTGCCAAGGTGTAATTGTGCTTTTTGAAGGAATAGTTTTTTAACTGGGATAGTTGAATATTTCACCGCAGTGGGAGGGCTCAGGGATGTTTAGTAGTCCGAATGAGAAGAGGATCTATCACCGACTCACCTCTCGGATGTAAGCAAAGTATTCAAAAATAGAAATGTACGTGCGACTCGGGTTTGAAGTGCGATTTTTGCACCTTTTTGTTTTGAAGATGTACGTCTGTGAGCTGTAAAAGGCCAAACTGTGACATGAGCTGAAGCTCCCGGTAGAGCAAAAGATATCATTTTTTGAGGTGTACCGCTGTGATGAAATGTCAATAAACCAGTACACAGTAGCAAACAGACTACTGCATCCTGAGGGGTTTGTGTACTGATAGCAGTACTACAGCCACAAAATGTTAGTGATGTGTGATACCACGGGCTTCGACTTCGATCCGATACCAAGTGAAAACAAAGCTCCGATCGGGACACCAAACGCTCAATACGCTCAGAGAGTGGATCTACAAAGGAGGCTACTTCCAAATATCACACAGAATATTTGTTCATGTTTCAAAAGTAGAGCTGTTGAGGTTTTTTTATTTTTTATTTTTTACTGCTGAAAAAGTTTCTGAACTTTTTTTCCATCTTTAACGTCTCAGCCTCTTCCTCTTTGTGTAGACCTCTAAACTGGGATAAAACAAAGAATATTGATTTTTACTTATCTCACATTAATGCCTGAAGTCTTTTCCTAACATGTAAACTTGAATGTCCAGTGCTTGAAATGTTCCAACTTCTCTTTCTTTTTTATTATTGAAAACTCAAGATAGGTTAAAAGACTTTAATCAAAGAAGAATCAGCCCTGAAAAAAGCAGGTTTGTTATCGGACGTATGAATATCTTTGTTTTATTCCTCTTGTCATCACTAAAATGCCATTATTTACTAGTTGCACTCATTTTTCTTCGAAGTAGTCGTCTTTGTTGTATATCTGAAGGATAAAACTGGAGATACTCATCAGAACTTTTGCCCCCCCGTCTGTTTTTTCTAAGTATTGAGAATCTGCCAATCTCAATACTTACATTTCACTGGTTTATTTTAATTATTATCTAACGAAATGTCTAATTTTGACTTTATTCAGTAACGAAGATAAATTACAACTGTTACCCGTCATCCAAAGGTTTTGAAGGATCGGCACAATTATTCAAATCAATGAATTTAATCACTGTTTGCCATTTTGTTTAATCTCAGTGGTGTTTATCCTCCTTTTGAAATACTGCTTTGTTGCTTCAGTTTAGTAGCCTTTTCATCTGCTGTTTTAGGGAACAGAAATGGTTTATTAAAAAAAAAAACATTTGTGGGATGTGCAAGACACACTTTTGGATAAGATATGTAATTGGGGTGCAATTTGTGAAGACACCAGGGAAGAGGCTTGTCTTTTATATTTGTTTGTTTTTGTGTTTTTTCACTTCTCTTATGACTAATAGAAGAATATCTGAAAGATAAAAGCTTGAATGTCCCAATCAGATTTTTTTGGTGCCTGATGTGATTATTATATACTGAGTATCGGCTGATACTCACACTGCTGTAAACAATTCATTTTAAAAAAAAAAAATGGTGGTATTAAAAAAGAACTTTGGTAAACATGGCAACTATAAGCTCAGAGCTACGTGGATGCAAAAGGATTCTGTTTAAGATTTACTGTTACAACAAATACATAATCAAGTGTACTTTTTGAGCTATAGTTCCTGTCATCATGGGAAATAGTCAGTCTTTCCCCAGCAGTGGGTTTTTTTTTTTGTTTTTTTTTACTTCTGCAACAGTGAGGGAGTAAAGGGTCATAGTTTGTGGAAATATTGAATTTCAACTGGTTTCTTTTTATTTATTTTTTTTAAATCCTCCTCTTTCAGGGAGCCTACTTCCAAAGTAGGGATTTACCCTGCTTTCATAGGCTGGCTACGATTCACTCAGAGCTGTTTCAGGTCAATGTGATGCTGCAGGCGGTGACAGAAACAGAAACTTCTCCTCTCCAACCTGAAGTCAAACTCCAACGCCACCGTATGTTTCCTATCATAAGGTGGTGCGTTTCTGTCCGCACTCTCGGATATTATTATATGAGCATTTGGAAAATTCCTGACAAACATGGACAGACTGTGAATATAATTAGAATAAATTCCAGATAACCACCAAGCCTGTTGATTACATTTACATTTATTTATTTATAGGTAGAGCTCTACATCGGATGTATGTGCTTGTTTGTTCACGACTTGATGGAAGGAGGTTAAGATTTCTTCCGCTATGCTAAAGCAGTCGGAGAAACTTGGCATGACTTCAAATATCCAGAGTTTGAACACAAAGGCTCCATCCTGTCAGTTAATATACTTAACCTCCGTCCTCTCTGCCCGTCCAGTTGCAGAGGTGCTTATCTTCTCGTTCCGCCGTGAATATGCTGCCCTGAAATTGGCTTGGGGAACAAGGCACTAAAAATAGTGGGTAGGGTGACATTGATAATCTCTGCTAATGACACGTTAACAGTAGCTCGCTCCACAGGAGAGTGGCGGCTTTATCATGTGCAGCTGTCTACTGCTGACAGTGCCTGCCTGGCTCCATCCCGGGCCGCTGCTTTCCGCTGATGAGTGGCACCACCCGAAATTTTCCTCCCGAGTGTTTCCTTGCCTGTTTGTAAATGTGTCGTCCACTGATATAACGCACCCCATTATAATGCTCTCCAAACCCAAGATGAGAAAGGTAATGACTATTCATGAAGAAATACTTTTATTAACGTGTCTTTTTTCTCTCTCTCTCTCTCCCTCTCTCTCTCTCCCCTTTTCCCGTCGCAGGCCTATGTCAGCGCCAAGCACGAAGGGGACAAGGTCGTTGTCTTTGACAGGGCAAATGTGCTCTTTATCTTCAACTTCCACCCCAGTCAGAGCTTCCAGGGCTACAGGGTGGGTGTACCAGTTCAAGGAAAGTATCCTTTAAGCGAGCATACGTCATGCCACCACTCTATTGTTTTTTTTGTTTTTTTTTTTAGTTTTTTAAGGGAGGGGGTTTAAATCTTTCCACTCCGGCTTCTCCTGTCACACCACGCTGCTACACCCGCACTGCCTCTAAAAGTAATGATGTCCCTGCTAGTTACTCTGCTTGTATGATAACGTGACTAATCTGTGGCAATATTCCGCATGTAAACATCTCCTGGAAAAAAAGGCTGAAACGCAAAGTTCGTACATCAAGGCTGTGCGTCCGTATGTGTGTGTGTGTTTCTGTTTGTGTGTGTGGCAGCTTTACATGAAGCCTCACCTATAATCTTCAACCTGTGACTGATGATATGAATTTGAAAGCTTGCCATGGCTTTAAATGAAACTCCAATGCGAGGGCATTTAGGATACGGTGGAGAGAAAAAAAAAATCCCCCTTTGAGATTGCAGGCTGACAAGTGGATCAGGAATCCAAACACTGTCAGGCCTGTTAAAAGTAAACGCGACTTGTAAAAAGCCCCAGTTTTTAATGGCTGCGTTTTCTCCGAGGCTAGCACTTTTGTGATGTAATTTCAGCAGTCACAGTTGAGAAGAATATGAGTCAGTTGTTTATACTCGTGTTGTGCTATTAGAGAGAAATAGTAGCAGGGCCCAGTGATTCAGAAAGCGCTCTCTTTAGCAGCATTGGCTGTCAGCAATTTAATGAGTCCCACAGTTGTGATTACAGCAGGCTTAATGATCAAGAATGTGAAGGGGGACAGGAAGCTGACAGATTTGTATTTATTATAACGGACACTGTTCCCTTATGGGGCTCACTGTAGCTCACGCCAACACTTTCCCGGATGGGTATGAAGCCGTGGAGCTTTTTGTTGTTGTTGTTGTTGTTGCTATGACTTAAATAATGTAACAGGGAGAATTCAGGCAGCGTTTGATACCAGCAGCTCACATCACTACACCAGAAATTCAGTCTCAAATTGTGATTCCAGTGGCATTAACTTCATATAGTTATTATTAGTAGTAGTAGTAGGTACTAGTATATATATACTTTCCTGTAATTAATTATTAGTTAATTAGTGTGTGTGCGTGTGTGTGTGTGTGTGTATATATATATATATATATATATATATATATACACACACACACACACGCACACATATATATATATATATATGTGCACATAATATACACTCACCGGCCACTTTATTAGGTACACCTTGCTAGTACTGGGTTGGACCCCTTTAACCTTCAGAACTGCCATAGTCCTTCGTGGCTTAGATTCAACAAGGTACTGGAAACATTCCTCAAGAGAGTTTGGTCCATATTGACATGATAGCGTCACGCAGTGGCTGCGGATTTGTCGGCTTCACATCCATGATGCGAATCTCAGGTTCCACCACATCCCAAAGGTTCTCTATTGGATTGAGATCTGGTGACTGTGGAGGCCATTTGAGTACAATGAACTCATTGTCATGTTGAAGGAACCAGTCTGAGATGATTGGCGCTTTATGACATGGCGCGTTATCCTGCTGGAAGTAGCCATCGGAAGATGGGTGCACTGTGGTCATAAAGGGATGGACATGGTCAGCAACAATACTCAGATAGGCCGTGGCATTGACACGATGCTCAATTGGTACTATGGGGCCCAAAGTGTGCCAAGAAAATATCCCCCCACACCGCGACACCACCACCAGCAGCCTGAACCGTTGATACAAGGCAGGATGGATCCATGCTTTCATGTTGTTGACGCCAAATTCTGACCCGACCATCCGAATGTCGCAGTAGAAATCGAGACTCATCAGACCAGGCAACGTTTTTCCAATCTTCTATTGTCCAGTTTTGTTGAGCCTGTGGGGATTGTAGCCTCAGTTTCCTGTTCTCAGCTGACAGAAGTGGCACCCGGTGTGGTCTTCTGCTGCTGAAGCCCCTCCGCCTCAAGGTTCCAGGTGTTGTGCGTTCAGAGATGCTCTTCTGCAGACCTCGGTTGTAACCAGTGGTTATTTGAGTTACTGTTGCCGTTCTATGAGCTCCAACCAGTCTGGCCATTCTCCTCTGACCTCTGGCATCAACAAGGCATTTGGCCCACAGAACTGCCGCTCACTGGATATTTTCTCTTTTTTCGGACCATTCTCTGTAAACCCTAGAGATGGTTGTGCGGGAAAATCCCAGTAGATCAGCAGATTCTGAAATACTCAGACCAGCCCGTCTGGCACCAACAACCATGCCACGTTCAAATTCACTTAAATCACCTTTCTTCCCTATTCTGATGCTCGGTTTGAACTGCAGATGTCTACGTGTCTACATGCCTAAATGCATTGAGTTGCTGCCATGTGATTGGCTGAATAGAAATTTGCTTTAACGAGCAGTTGGACAGGTGTACCTAATAAAGTGGCCAGTGGGTGTATATATATTATATATATATATATAACTGTAATCGTGTCTGCAAACATGAGCACTGTTGTTTCCACTTGGGCCATTTCCCGCATATTGTCTCATTATTGCATCATTGCCAATTAATATATTACATCCTGACATAGCTGTTTAGGGTGTAATATATATGAGTGAGTTGTATTGTTAGTGGCTTAAAAAAATAGAAAAACACCATGAACACGATTTCTATTATCTTTTGTAGGGGTTAGTCACCATTTAAAAAAAAAAAAAAATTAAAAATGAAAAATCAGATGTAAACAGAGAAAGGGGGAACAATAATCAAGTTTATTTGCTCATTAAAAAGCAACAGAAGTAACCTCTAATATTTTATTATCACGGGTTAATTGCGAGTTTGTTTGATGTGCAGTAATTGCACGTTCTGCCTGGTGTTTGCAGTTCTGCCTTGATGGGGTGAATCCTGGGCAGCACACTAATAGCCTCGCCGCACAGTGTCTGTAACGTCGTTTCTGAGGGTTTATTTTCATTGAGATGGAACCCCATCTTTTCCTCCTGGTGCTTCTTTTGATGTTTAAGGAGAGGCCTCAGACACTGGGTGGGTTGAGAGGAAATGCAAATAAATGTGAGGGCAAAGCTCTGGCTGTCATTATACAGAGAGGCGGTAAACACATAAAGGCAAATGTGCCGTGTGTGTGTGTGTGTGTGGAAGGTAAATGTGCAGTGTGTATGAGGAGATGCAGATCCTCCGATGGGAATGTGTGCAGAGGATCCAATTAGGGGAGAAGACAGATGAAAGTGCCACTCAGAGGCAGAGGAGGTAAACAAGACAAGCTCAAAGAGTCCAAAAGTGCTTTTTCATTACACTCAGCTGTCATATACTTAAACTTTCTTCTACCTGTGCGAGGGTCAGGGATGTCACAGTGGCGCGGGGCTCCACTGCTGTATCTAGAAATAATAGCTAGATGCAGCTGACCATGCTGTGCGCCGGTGAAAATTGATCCAATACCGGGAGTCGTTTCCTTTAGCAACATGGAAAGGGCCATATTATATCAGAGGGTCTCTCCTTCCTGCAGAAAGCGCCATTGAGTTGGGATTTTTCTTTTTTCTGTCACATGTTGAGGAATTAATGGCTGTTTGGATTGATCTTTGGATGCGTTCCCTGCACTTGTATATTTTACTATCGCTCAATTAAAAAGCGAGAACAGTGTTGCCTGGTGGCAGTGCTGTTTGAGCACGTATCACTGCCTCTGCACAGCCCCATAATGGTTAATTAAACATAAAAATGGCTTTCTCTACAACGGTGAGTCGAGTTGCAGCTGCACAGGTGCATTACAAATAAATAACAGCTGTGGCTTTTAGTGTCTGGGATATAATGCAAAACTCACGTTCAGCTGTCTCAACTTCAAAATAAATACATAACATCTCAAGCGCAGTTTACTCATCTCTCACTGACTCTTTGGCCTCTTCATATTTTTAGACAAGCGTTTCTGTTGCCTCTCATTGTCCTCTTTTGAATTTGTTGCGTGCTTCTCCCTCCACGAGGGACAGCCGAGAAAGCAAATCGAAACACTTCGCCAAAAAAATGTTTGGCCATTAAAATGCAGTCAACGTCGAGCTTTTGGACAGGCACTCAAACCATCAGTGTTTTCTTATTTCTTTATTTATTTTATCATTTTCTCCCTGACTCGTGGTGGACACATTCTTCAGGCAGGGGTCTTTATCTGGCTGGTTAGAGTATTTGAAATCCCAGTTGGATCCCGTCATGAAAGCTGTACCTGTCAGGGCAGATTGGTCTTTGATTTACACCGTGCCAATAGGCTGTTGCGATTGTGTCAGGTCATCATTCTTCTTTTTCTGTCTGAGCTCCTCCTGGAATACCATTCGGAATAATTCGGCTACAGCAGGTGTGACCTTAACTAACAAGGATTCAGACTACGGCGCCATGCATAGGTGGAAATAATGTGCTCTGATATTATCTATAATGTTGTCAGATAAGGTACCAGGTAAAAGCAGACCTGCACCTTATTTTAGCTAAAAATTGAAAGGTGCTGGAAGATGAATCGAGATGGGCCGGGTTTTATCTTTCTGCAGAGGAATTTTATTATGTTGTAACTCTCTCAGATATCAGTCACACATGGGGGGGTCCCGGGGTCTCTTCATTGGCAGAACAATTGCCCTGTGCAATATGTGATTTCAGGAAATCATTTGTGATTTTAAAATGAGTATGTGACTCACCCCCATCTTGTGTGGAATGGTTCAGTCCATTTCTTATTGCCTGTGGATCAGTGGAAGTGCGTCAAGCCCTGTTTACACGATGTAACATGTAAACTGAACATTTTGGTTGCGGTTTGGGTGTCTGTTTACACCGCTACGATGGTGGGATTCACTGAAAACACAACTTTTTGAAAACTGCTCCCAAGATGGAACTTTTTGTAAAGGCTCTGTGCCATCGGGAGAAAGCACAACTTTTATGAAACATTCCGAGTCGGTCTCTGTGGAGATGGCAGAACATTGCTGCTGCACATGAGCACTACGGCTGTATTAAATAGTTCACCGGGACAGGCATGAGTAGATGGACAATAACAACAATGGCGGCGTCCAGAGTGTCATGACTCCCAGTGCATGTTCTCCTGGGACTTAGTGGTTTAATAGTGGCGTTAACGCAATAACAATACAACTTTGTCGTCTGTTCATACGAATTGTACTGGCCATCGTTAATATATTGCTCTCTGCACGGGTATATGCGTGTAGTTTCATTAAAACTACCAGCACAAAGTCATGGCCTGTCGTACTAAACTACATCAGTTTCTGCTGTTTCTGTGGAAAAAGACCTAAATTTCAAAATGTTGCCGTCATGAAAATGCAAAAGCGAGACGTGTGACGCATTTTTTTTAGCTCAGCTTTACATCAACGCTTAAGCATTTTCTTATGGAGTTTGGTTTGTTAAAAATACTTTATTCCTGTTCCTGAATGATTTATTATACTTCAATATCTTTTGACGGTACCAAGTTCATTGCAGAATATATTTATGTTTGATGACTTATTTCATGTTCGTAAAAGTACAATTCGAAATGGCAAAATGCCGGGTTAACAAAATTTGCTTTTGATAAAGGTTTATTTATTCTACAATGGGATTTTTTTGCAACCACAGGAATAAATTCCTCCATCTAAAATAAATGGTCTTATGTCCAATGTATTTGCCAGGCGATACGAGCCAAATATATTTTGGTACCATTTCACCACAGCTTGAACATCCAGGGTGTAAGTATTCTGCAATCATTTCGTATCCTGTTTCCAATAACCATCATACTCACTGTTATGAATACATAAATCCTGCAGGTACCCAATGGACAAACAATAATCTGCAGCTCATCATACCCAAAGACCACAAATCAGGCTTTTTCTCTCAACTGCAGTTCTCACACCATCTATAAAAGTCTGTTTTTACAGTTCAAGCTGCCAAAACCCACAAAAGATTTTAAAGGATTTTAAATCACTCCTCACCCTTCCCATTCAGTGAAAATCATCCTCCCAAGACTAACTGGAGGAAAGCCTGAAAAGATGCACCACAGGAATATAAGTAGTGCCTCTCGGTAGACGGAGGAAAACTGTGGGCTTGTTCCATGATGTTTGAGAAAGAATCCTCTTTTTTTTTTTTTTTTTTTTTTTTTTTTTTTTAAGCTAAGTGAAGAGAACAGCTAATCAAAAAGGATTGCACCAGCACATCATCAGGGGGGTAAAACTAACCTGTCTCATGAAGGTCTAAAGCCTGCTCTGGCTCTCCGTTCGTCAGTGAACAATCCAATTCTTCCCACCATGAGCCCACGTCGAAGGGTCAAAAAGCAGCGGATGCTTAAGGCCACAAGCCAACTTCTCCTAAACTTTCTGCTTAAAATACCAAATTTAAAATGGTAAATAGACTTTGTTTGTATAACACGTGGTTAATGGTTGCAGTTGCCATGCAATGTGCTTTCAGTTTTAAGTCGGGACCAAAGACTTTGCATCGCAACAGCAGGGTGAGATATTTCATCAAAATAACCGACATAATGGGGTTCAAGTCATAGGATCCCGGTTAAGCTTGTTCAAAGTGTGTGTGTGTAAATAAAAAGTGATGTTATAAAGGAAGTGCCAACAAAAAACAGTATTGGAGGTTAAGGCCCCATTGCCACTCTGCCACTCTACAGGCTGCCGTTGTTGTTATTGCCGATCTAATCACACATTTGCAGAACAACTATTCTCTGCGACCTTGATTTGCGTTCGCAGTAACTGCGTTCCCGAAGTCCACAAGGAGACGGCGCCGAGCGTTTTCAGAAAGTTACCCCTTGGAAGCCGTTCTCAAAACTTCGTATTTTCAGTGACTCTGAGCACCGTTGTCATGGAAACAGACCCTAAAGCTAATAACTCCAAAACAGATTAGTTAAGGCAAAGATAAATATGACTTGAATTTTAAAATTCAGTTTCACTGTGCTGAATACATTTAATGCGTGAGGCAATTGCTGGCTGTCTAAAGACCTGCCATGACTTTTAAAGTCTAGTACAATCCTGTGAATATCATTTACTGCCGTCAGACTTCTGAAACAATAACCTATAAAGTGGAACTTTATCATTAAATCTGTCATTGAAGCCCTGCTTCACTTGGAGTTTAATCTGCATTCATTCTATGCCTTTTGTCTTGGCTTTTCATGAAGGAATATCAAACACTGCAGAGTACATTTTGTTCCTCTCTCGCGACAACAATACATCAGCAGATGGTGACCACATTTTACCTTTATCGTTCAGGATTCTAATACGTTTTCATTATCATACACTTAGTCCAGCATTGACTACACAGTGGCACAATTACAACTACGCCTTCTGGCACACCTATTATATAGCTGCTGGGCTGTTAGACATCGTCTTTAATGTGGTGATCACCTCAAATTAAACAACAAATGTTGTTTTAATATAAAAGGCGGCACTGGACGTCCCCCAAATTAAAACAATGGATAAAGCCAAAGTGTAAATCTAAACTTTGCTGGATTTTAAGGTGTGAGGCTCATCACACTTCTAGGTGTTATGCGCTTTATATTAAGCTATGAAATTTAAATGAAATAATATCGTTTCAAGTGTCTGTATAAGCTGAGCCAGCTGAGCAGAAGCAGGTGAAATAGACTGTGAAAAAGCCAGACACTCTGTGTTTAGAGCGTTTACAAGGCCGTGCCACATTCTTCAGCTGTGAACACACAACTCACTCAGCTCTTGTTTACCCTCGCCAGGGTGCTATTACTTTCATAAAGCGCACCCCTCCCGGAAAAAAAAAAAAACGTGACAAGCTGATGGAGGAACTAAGTGGTGGCTTGGTCTGCAATCGTGGTCATGGCAAGATTGTTTTCAGGTCATCAATGACTCTAATCATCAAGCTTTTGGACTGCCTTCCTTTCTTTCTGCTCATTGGGCAAAATTGATTGTGTTCTTTAATCTTCCCCCTTATTCACAGAGGCTGTATTGATTACAATACTTTACAGCTGAACTGCAAGATGTTGTTGCAGCCGTCTGTAGCCACTAACAAAGACGTAATCGCTCCAAGCCTCCAACTACCAATTTGTGCTGGTGCTCGCTTCCTTGCAGAGAAGTTTGCCAAGGGACTCTGAATTACTGTAACTATGCCTCATTTCCAGCTCATTCGCTGCTATAGACATATACACTTACAATGTAGATAGAATCCAAGATGAAAGCAATCGCACTTCAAATCAATGGTGGAGAATATTATAGGAATATTCACACAGACCTATTGCAATCACTGTTGAGTAAATTAACTTAAAGGGTTTTTCTATTGTTTGCATTAGAGCCATTAAATGCCGAATCCACATATATCTTATAGATTCACTCAAGGGCTTCAAGGCTTGGGAGAACATATCCGACATGTTTTTGATAGGTATTGTTAAACCAAATGAGTTTTTCCTGTCAATAAAGCATCATTGTGGCAAGTTGAGCTGAACAGATTTGGGCCACAATGCAGAGAACATAACGTCTTTTTAATCATCACTATCGAAGCAGACGAGCAGCCAGGAACGGCAGAGTTTCCCTGGCTTCTGGGGCCAAGTGAGGATCCCACTTAAACCCGGGAATGTCGCCTTTGGGGAGATCAGGTGATTATTCAACCGTCCAATTAAGAGGGTTGTTTGCATGCCTGCCCCCCCTCGACTGCCGTTTGTTACAGTCGCACTCCCTGCAGCTCAAATCCTTATGGGCGTTCACAATATGCATGTTGGTTATTGTACATTTGATGTCTGACAGGCTAAATTTTTACACTGTCAGGGAGTTTGCATATGAAAAAAAAAAAAGATATATATATATATATATATATATATATAATATATTTACGTACATACTTGTCAAAGTGCACTTTCTTCTATTTTAAATCCAGCGTTTAAAGAGTCTTAAATATTTCCTCTGACGTTAATAACAGCCCTGTAACGAATTCTGACACCCATCCTTTTTGTTTTCTGTCAAGCAACAAGATGGGGACCGCGAGCATGTCAAGCAATTTAAGAACTCGGAAGAGGTTTCTTTTTTTTTTCTTTTTTTTTTCTTCCAAAAGTCTTTCAGGAATTTTGTTTCTGCAGACAGATTTTGGAAACTTATTCCAAACAATTTAGACATCCCATCAGACAGCTTTCTGCAGCTTTCTTTTTCCCCTTTTGAATGGCACATTTATTACTGCAATCGGCGATCGAGCATTGAAGTTGTCACTGAAGCGTACGGCATGGTTTACATATTATGTTTTATGCACAGCCTTTTCCTGAATCCTCTTCTAAAGATGCATACATTTATGCCAGTCCTTTTACCAAATCTTTTTTGCCAGTGGTGGCCCATGGGTAAAAGATTTCCTGCTTGTTGAGTCAGCTTTGCAGCCCCGAGCTGCCCAGGTAGTGTCAGGACATCAGGACATTTAGAGAAAAAACAAATACACAGATGTCAACGTCTTCTGTTATGATCTATAGGCGGGCGGCTGAATCACAACACTCATTATCGACGCGTTCAGTGTCTGTTCATCCTTGTTTAGAACCGCAGCAGAAACACAGCAGTGTTTCCACGCCTCAATCCCCATTCATGCATGCAGTACACATAATCAGAAACATTATGTTCCACAGACACCTACCCTCATGGAGGTTTGTTGCTGTTAAACTTGTATTCCGGTTGTATTGTGTTAGGATTTTTTTGAAACTGATGAACTGTTAAAAAGTGCATGTATTCTTTTTTTTTTTTAACAGGCTTTGTATTCTCAGACAGGACTGATTATAAGTGGCATACGTGGTAGTATAATAGTTTCCAGTTGGGATTGGCTGACCGGTCGAAAAGATAAGTGCAGGAACAATTTGGGGTTCAATTTGTGCCGAGTTGTGACTTGTTTTTTTCCACGTCTGATCCGAACAGTTTGTTCTACCACTTCTGCTTAATGCGAAGTTGAGAGTTTTCAGAACCTTAGAATAGCTATTTTGTACCTAATTTAGATAATTTTGGAGTGATTTGTTCCTTCTTTGACACAAATAACTCTTTTGTTAAGCTGCTAAAAACAACAAATCCTGAAGGAGAAGAGAAAAGTCCTTATGATCTTTCCTCTGTGTATCTGTTGTCACTCATTTGGATCACTTTTTTTTTTTGTTTTTGATTAAATTATTTGTTTTTGCTGCATGCTGGATGGATTAGACAGACAGGCTAGATAAGTTGAGCTGTGGCTGAACAGCTATTTCTATTTATGTAAATTGGTCTTTTTCTGTCACTTTGCTTTGCTGTGAGGAGGAGATGAATGCTGATGGATGTGAGGATTTCATTGAGTATAAACCAGCCGAGCGTCGCTACAACCAAGACCGCGAATCAAAAGCACGGACAATAAAACCTCCTCCTGTGCTTCTCATGCCTTCGATCTCGTAAGCTAATTTCCCTCTGCTACTGCGCCTTAACCTCAATCTTTGTCAGATATAAAATCAAGCTGGATTCGGACGAGACTCTGTATGGAGGTCACGGACGGGTGGACCACAACACAGAGTTCTTCGCAGAGCAGCAGCCCTTCAACGGACGCCCCAACTCCATGCTGGTAAATATTCCCCCAGTTTTCACTCATTAAAGGTCATCTTTTGTTGAATGTCACAGAGTCCTACATGTGGAGTATACTTGAGCTCTAAGTCTGGTGCTTTTGCAGACACTTTTCTAATAACCTGTCCTGTATCACCTTCCCATTCTGCATACTAATTCCTACATGATTGGGAGGCTGTTGTACATTCACCCTGACAAAGTGACAAAATTAAGCACACTCGAAAATGTCAGCTTGCGCTGTGAATGACTGTCGAGTGCGCTTTTGACGGACGCTATTGTCCCACAATGCAATGCACATATGTAGGCTAATGGAGGAGTTGCTCACAGCTGAAAAACATCAAAAGCAGCCGTGGGCGGTTATGAGACGGATCCAGAAATAACTCAAATGACGGATTCAAACTTTGGATAAACATTTTGTGTTCCACATGTTTCCAAATGTGTCTGGCCCGTAGCAAAGTCACACGTCTCCTGCCATCTGCCGTTACAATGATTATCTGTAGGAAATGTAGGAAAGGCACATCGATGTCGCTTATCCCGACTTACAACGTTGCTTTAGCATTAGAGGTGTATCACAAATTCAGAATATCATTAAAAAACAATGAGGGTCTCACAGGGAGAATATTCCTGTTTGGGTCTGGGTCGGCCTCTGGGTAGACTTGGCATGTTCCCTCTGTGTGTCCTGGGCTTTTCTCCAAGTACTGCGGTTTCCTGCCTGGAACAACCAAGAAAGTAATAAATGCCAATAACGTCATAATTTTGGTAATTCTGAATGTAATAAAGACAATAATGTAATAACAAAATATTTTGATTGGCGATCTTGGCACTTTTGGAAAGTTATTATGTTATGAACGTCACTACATTGAAAAAGGTCAAATTGATTTAATTATGGGAAGATAGTGTTATTGTGTTATTGGGCATTGCTGCATTTGTTTTTACACTCAATTCAGACTGAAAACATGAATTTGAGGCTATTTGTGACTGTATTGTCTGTAGGTTTACAGTTATTTCGAAATTCTTGACTGAGGAAAATAACAAAGATCTGATCTTGTGAAGTATTCTCCTTTTAATGCATATTTCACATGTTCAAATCAATAAAATGCCGGTTTCTTCTGACCAGGACTGTTTCAAGCAGTAAGACACACAGTATCATGCACAAATGGGTTTGAAACAATATGTAAATGATATGTACAGACAAGGACTTTCTCTAAATGCGGTATATGCAATGGCGCAGTCGTGATCATCGGAGGATTACAGTATACACAGTCGTGCAAAGATACATTTGAACATGGATTATAATGTGACGTATTTCATCAGGGAGATAGCAGGGAGATGAAATGCTTCACATTATTAATGAGCGGACAGCCTGTTGAGATTGTAATCATTTTCAGTAGTTATTGTTTGATCTTGCAAAATCATTGACAATTTCCTCACGTACACTGTGCGCCACAACAAAGCAAAACTTCTAAGTCTAAATTCAAAGTTTTATAGCAGTATTTTATCCGTGCAGCCAACTCGACATGAAACTGGACTGTGCGTGGCCCCTGAAGTAAAATTGTATTTAGTATTTATTTTGTATGCATCTCTGTATATATTTGTATATATTATATACATCTTTATATTGATTCAGTTATGTGCTTTTAAGTAATATTTCTTCCACAACATGTTTGGTTCGTTCAATATCAACTAGTCCCACAATTTATCACGTCACAATGTAGTATTTAGTAGTCCAGGATGCTTTAGATTGCACCATTTAAGGTCTTTTATTTTTTTTCTTTTCAAAATCTTCCCAGGGTAGCCCCTCTCTGAAAAATCACACACAGATTTAAACCGTGTGCCGCCTCACTGTGATACGAGTGCAACAACCACTACACCACAGTGCAGCCTGGGAGCTGCCATAATTAATGCTATTAGTAACACAGGCGTATTTTCCTCTTCATTGTGACAAATCCTACTGTCGAACATGGAGTGGTTTATTTTCATACCCCGAGAGGTTCGAGTGTCAGATCTTGTGACTGCAAGGAAGCTGGTTGTTTTATTTTCCAAGCACATGTAATCTTTCTTAAGCATGAAGCCACTCGGCTGATATGAATTAATCATGTGGCTGTTCATAGTTTCACAGTAGTTTGGTATTATTGTGTTTTTATTTTATTTAATTTTTTTTCTACAAGGGCACTTTGTAACGGCTTGCTGCGGATACGAAATGTGATAAAACAGCTGTCACCGTATTAATGTTTTGCCCTTTTTATGTTCCCTGTTTGATTCCACAAATCAGTTTAATTAGCCTGAAATGGAGTTTGTGTTGAGAGGATGTCTTAAAGTCATTCTAATGAGGTTTAAGTGTGTTGGCATGAGAAAGTACCGCTTGTTCTGACTCTCTTAACCGCTGCACTGTTATTCTGCTTCTTCTTCATTAGTATGATCATCTTTTCATGCAAAAAAGAAAGAAAATCAAGAAAACGGTCAAATCTGGCGAGGAGTATTCCCAGGATTGGGCAGTGTTTTGTGAATAAGATATTTAGCCTCTGTGCTGGTGCACTTACCCCCACAGTCAATGAGCTTTATGTGACTCGGATATCTACAGTTCTTTAAGACTCCCCAGCAAACAATTGTGCATTATTCATGGCATTAGAACTTACCTTCTCATGTGGCTGCCTCTCGGGCCGGCGCGGCGTCGTGGAAGGGGAGAGAAATATCTGAGAGAGTGAATCACCGGGCTCCTATCATGGAGACCGCTTAAGGCTAATAGCATGAAATAGGTCTGTCCTTGAAATATATGAAGAAACACTGATATGCATTTTAAGCAGAGTGCTTGAGGATCCTGCACATGTTTGCCTTGCCTTTTCTTCTTAATTTTTTTATATATTTTTTCTTGATTAAAATGCTGAACGCCAATAAGATGTTTATGAATAAGGTCAGGGATGAATTAGCGAGGATCACCACCGACACACGCGGCTGATTGCGCGCCTTAGATCTTATGTTAACGAGTCCAATTAATGCACGGGGACACTGATGTCTGTGAAGCGGCGTGCGCTGTCATCGTCTCCCGCCGTGGGTTTTCGGTTTGTTTGGTTAAATTATTAAAGATCTCCAGGCGGTGCTTAGGCTGTTTTGCTGGGTATCAGGGTTGACGTAGCACCTGATGAGGTGTTTGTTTATCTGAACTCGGCATGAACCTCCTCCAATCGATACCGAAAATGTAGCCTTTATTGGATAGAGGATGTTCCCTTATATTAGAAGTTGGACAGGGCACTTTAATGCTTGAAAAAATGTGTTTGGCCAACCTTGCCCGGCTTTTAAGAGCATCAATTCAGCATTATTTAAGACCCCGTCGACCCCTGTTGGAGAAACTCCTCCTCCTCCTCCTCCTCCTCCTCCTCCTCCTCTCTCACGCAGGCGACCATCGTCCGGTATATTAGGCCTGGATTTCATCAGTTAGGGACACAAATTTCACAATCTCTTAAATCTTTTCCCACTCTTATTAATTCAAACACCACTGCTTCACCCACGTCCCTCTTGGCCAAAATGTGAAGTTTAGTTAACAAGTCATCTGCTAATTTTGGCACCGTCGTGGGTTAATGAGGAATGAAAAGAAGCCAGAGGAACGGAGCCGACGGGGAGGGAGGAAGGAGGCAAGTGAGGACCCTTCTGCGCACTGCATTTCCTTTATCGGCTCCTCAGTAGAGATTGCACAGTGAGACTGTAGTCTTGCATAAAGATACTTTTCCTCCTCCTCACACCTACCTGGTTATGACAAGAATAATCAGACAAGAGAGTCTCTGCGGGGGCTGCGAAAAGGTGCCCACACCATCCATGTTTTATTTAACAACTTTTGCTTTTAAAAGTCCGCGCAAAACTTCTTTTCTTCTGTCTTTTTAATGGGCCTGTCAGTTCTCCAGCTTCCTCGTTACCGGGCGATGATAAACTCTCATATCCTCTGCCAATGCATCACACCTCAAACCGAGACGGCACGTAATTGGAGGAGGCCGGCAGTGCTGAGAGCGCCACAAGGGTTTGGGTTGGCTGTGGTGAACGAGGTGCGACTGGTGTTTCCAAATCTTTGCCTTGAAGTCGACTTCGCTTGTACTTGGTAGAATACATCCATCCATCCATCTTCTATTCCACCTCAGGCTTGTAGCATTGGAGCCGAGGCCGTCTGACTACAGGTGAAGCCACGGTGCACCCAGACAGGTCACCACATCTCTCACACAGAGAGACAATCATCTTCACACTTACCGACGATTCGGTGTCACCTGGAGAAAATCAACACTGAAAACATATATTAACAAACGTCAAAATTGATGTGGTTACCTGGATCATAGTTGTTCTGAGGTCCTATTTAAACCACGTCATGTAAACACGTTTACTTGGTGAGACTGAATGTATTGGATTAAGGCCCGGGTTCCTCGTTTCAAGCCAAAAGACTTGTTTTTGCGTTTTCGTTTCTGAATATTTTCACATTGACACAGCAGTTAATGCTGTTGGTTGTTTTTGTAATGAAAGTACATACACATGCACAGAGAAAAATGTGTCATAAACATATAGCAAGTAAGGACGGACAACGAATTGGATGCTATTAAGGGGGACTCGACAATAAAACTAGATTCTGGGATGGGAGTCGGAACAATGCAGCCCGCCATTGTTGTTATTGTCAATCTACTCATGCTTGTGCAGAAGAGCTATTTATTTGCCGTGGCGTGCATACGCAGCAGCAGCAGCGTTTCCGCCGTCGACAAGGAGACGGGGCCTAAGCGTTTCCAGAAGGTCTCACCATCTTCCCTTTACACAATGATACAGCCAGAGTGTTTTCACAAAGCTCCGCCTCGGGAGCCATTTTTAAAAAAGTTGCGTTTTCAGTGTCACTGTCCTGTTAATTGACACGCAAAACACAAGAAAATTTAGCATTTTTCTCTGGAAGTCGTCGCCCTCTAACCTAAAAGTAAATGATTGAATTCCTCGCCACCATCTGAGATTTGCTCTGAACTCTGAGCAAGGAGAAAGTTTCTTGGGTGTTTCATTACCAAAGGAAATGCTCATAAAAACGACATGCTTGATGGATGTGGGATCATGTGTGCAAAGTCACAGTCAACGACTCTGAGTAAAGCACTATGGGATTGATGCACCGTCTGAATCGGTGAATCATAAATGATAATCATCAGAATTCACTGTTCGTGTAATCTGAACAATCTCAAAAGACGTGAGAATTCACCGCCTGCTCAGAACAAACAATAGCAACAAAATCGTTTAGCTGGGATGTTCGCCATAAACGTCGAAGTATAAACGCACACTATGATTAGAGACTAACTGTGGTAATAAGAAACTGTCAGATCGTTTCTGCTCATGTAAAGTTACTGCTGTTAGAAACACTAAATCAAATGTATTAGCAGGTTTTCTATCACATTCAATGACGTTTTCATTTCAACTGGAGTCGTTCTTTTTAATCCCATAGTATAAAATATCTGTCATCACATTTCTCAAACATCAAAGTTAAAATTAACCTGAAATAAACAAATTCTGATTAAAGGGAAATGATGATGATGATGATGAGCTCAATAGTGACTTGATTTAAACCATAAAAGAAAAGTAGGTTACTAAAAATACTACTTGATTACAGTAGTATTTGTCATTTTTCCTTCATCCTTGCAAATGATAATAGTGTAAAATCAAACCAGTGCTCTAGTATGGTGAGTACGTACCATTTTCCACGTCTCTTTAGTCACAAGGAAACTTTTAAGAAGCCAGATTGTGAAATAAATCTGCTTTACTATTCCGTCTCGTGTTGTTTCCTCACTAATGAAAGTTAATGGGACAAATACTTTACACTAAAACTTAATGTTTCAGCTCTTGCAACATAAATTCTGCTGTTAATAAAGGTTTCAGGTTTCTCACTTTATTCATTTTATGATAGTTACTGTAGGTCACCTTCATAAAAGCAGCTTCAATTACAAAGAGTTCAGTTGCTGTAAATGTAAAATTACTTGCGGATCTCAAATCTTTAATGAAGCTTATTAAGGACTTATGCTATAAGTAGAGTCTTTACCTCAAATATAATCGTTTGCATTTATTTTTTTTCTTACTAATCGAATGTAAATTAGTTCTAGCTTAAATCTAATTAAAATTACTAATAACTTCTTTTCAAACCATTTAGAGCTGTGGTGGCCTAAATACAATCTCCAGAATTATGTGACTAACCTATTATAAGAATTAAAACAAATTTCTAATCATATGTTTGTTTTATATCCTCTGCATTAGTGTGTCACTACAAATCCTACATTAAGCACTCGGTTATGATTTTAATAGTAATACAGTGTTTTTGTAGGACGCTTTTTTGGTGCATAATTAATAAAATATAACGAGTCGCTGCTCTTAAACATTAACATTACAAGGTTGAACCTACAGGGGGAAAGAAACTGGGAGAAGGATGGCCAGAGTAAAAAGTTGAAGTCACCTAAAGGAGTGACATTTTAAAAATACTTGGCAAGAGTGAGCTTCGTGATAAAACAGGAGGCAGGCAGGTGTTTCCAGATGTGCCGCCCAGCCTCCTCGAAACACAGCGGTCAGCCAACTAAACTGGGCGCCGCAGACGGAAAAAGCCCATTAAGCCGACTTCCCTTCCAAACTGCGACACGTGCAGGAACTGTCATCGGCTCCGACCTGGCAGCAGACAGCCGGACTCTGCTGCCGCCGCGATCCACCGTCCAGGGGAGTCTTGTGAGAAGGGGCGTTTATTCCGGCGTTTACGGCGGGCTTGCAGCCAGAAAGCCATTCCTCCGGTGTGGAAACAAAGCCAAGCAAGTCACCTGTGTACGAAAAATACAAGGAGCGCGGTGCAGAAGAGTGGCACCAGGTGCACCGGACTGATGAGGGGAAGAAGACAGATTGTCCACCGTCGGGCCTGAAAGCGCTGGAATTCATCCTTCCAGCCTGCAGGCAGTCGGGAAGCATGGAGGAGGTTCTTAGCAGGTGCCAGGCTGCAAATATAGTTTGCGGTATGGTCGGAGTTAGTCATCACCACTGTTCCAAGAACAGTTGTATTCTTATCCTTCAACATTAAGGAGGCATTTGATTGGTGCCCCGAATCAGTCCGCAGCATGACAACAAGCCCAAATAGAAGCGTAACAAACCCCCCCCCCCCCCCCCCCCCCCCCCCCCAATAAAAAAACTCTGGTCCAGAATGCGATGGGTACGGCCTCCAGAGATCTGATCTCCACATGGTGGTGCAGCTCTGGGAACAGAGAGAGAGTGAAGCTCCTGCATCACTGTGCTGCGACGAAGCAATGAAGGTGAAAAAACATCGTCAAAAGAGCAAAAAGCAGCGAGAAAACACCGATAACCTCAAAACAAAAGACAAGACGCTGGAAAGGAGGTGGAAATATGTAGGTTTAATACAGTTAAATTGCTTTAATAGAAATTAGTATTAAAAAATAAATCCCCAAATCTTCTGAAATGTAGTAACAGTATTAGTTCCATTTTGACACATTTAATTATGCATTTAATTTGCTATTAATATATTCAAATAACACTTTAATTGCAAAAGTTACACTTTGACAATTATAGTACTACTCATGTGCTAAAGGAATAAACTTCCTTGCTGCAACAATTCGGATCAAAATATTAAATATTTTAGGCAAGGCAAAGTTATTTCTGTCGCACAATTCAGACACAAGTACTTTATAAGGAAATAAAGGAAACCATTAAAACGAGGCGATAAAGAATCATATGCGAAACATTAAAACAAAGACATTTTAGAAAGGCAGATATGGGAGAATAAAGTAATACAATTAGTAAGATAAAGGTGATACAATAAGTAAGATCGGTTGTGTAGTAGACAGCCTGAGCAGATAATAGTGTTTTAAGTCCTGATTTAAAAAGTGAGTTTGTTCTACATTTGAGGAACGTAGGAACTAAAAGCTGGTTCACCTTGTTTCCTTTGACTCTGGGAACAATTAGTAAACCTCTTCCTGAGGACCTCGGAGGTTGTTTATTGAATTTAAACCAGTTCATTAAGACATTATTGGCGACGTGACAAACCCGACGGATCCAAACTGGTAAAAATGCTCAAGTTTATCATTTAATCAAGGGACAATGATGACTAATCAAGAAAAACAGGCGTTATTCAGGGTTTTTTTTATATACATAGCAGGTAAAAGATGATACAATGAATGACATTCAATGTTTAGTACTTCAGTCATAACCCTTAAAAATGATGAACCCTTTGAAAATACTACTTCACAGCCAGTGAGATTTGGGGATAAAATAGTACCAGGGAACTAAATTCAGACCCTGGTTCCTGCAGTTCAATCACAACAATAAATCCCAAGATGGCTCCCAGCACTTGAGGAAAGTTCCTGCAGTCGAAATGCAGCTAATTAAACTAAAACCTAAACTGAAACTCCCGGTGCTGAAAAATAGCAGATAAAATTGCAAATGTCTTGTGACCCACCCACGACACAACGGAGAATTCCGGACCGTGTAAGTAGGCAGCGTCTTATAACGGACTAATTTGCAAGAACTGAAAAGAGAAGTAAGAAGGAGACTTGACTATGTCTGTTTAAAAAAAAAACAAATGTGCCACTATTTTGAATGAAATTCCCCTAATTTACCTTAATAATCTGCTGCATCGCAGTGAAACAGAGGCTGAAATCCACTCACTGCAAATGTCACCTGCTCCGATTGTTAGATTCATTTGTTTACTTTGCATGAACCTAATTGACAAGCGCTTCATATTTTCAAGTGTTTCAGTTGTTTGACGCAACTGATGAGTCACAATATGTATTTTTTTTAATTTTATTTTGGCGAGTAGCCATGATACAAGACGACGAGGCGTTCAGCCGCGTCGACTTTTATTCCTGCCTGATGTGAAAAGTGAATGTTTAAACGGCTTGCAACGACGCCCAGTTTAGAAAAAGGAAAAAGAAAAAGGGAAGATGAAATATGTAGTGTTTTTCTTTATGTGGGGAAAGAAAAACGTCTCCGCTTTCTTCATCTGAGTGAACTGACAGCTTGATGTACTCAGCAGGGCTTTTCACCAGAATCTCATACATCAAGGACCAGGTCTGTCGCTATTCAACGGTTACGATTAATTCTTTTTGCAAGACAAAAACTTAAATAGTCTGAGACTGAATGAAATTCCCCCAAGTGAGAAAACTGACTTTCTCTTTTTTTTTTTTTTTTTTTTCTTTTCTAACATGTCACATAGGCAGTTTTTGTTTGAGTGTTACAAAGTCAAAGAGGTAATGTTAAGAAACGCTGATGAATAATTAGCTGCTTCAAAACCTTTTGATAAACTTTGCCTGCATCAAAGGGGTTGTCTCCTCCGACAGTTCCAGAGGAAAAAAGAAAGGGTGAGCGATGCTGGTGGAGAATGATCAAAAGACGTACATTTCTGTCAACCAGATCTAAAGGTTGATGGGGAAGTGTGAACTGACAGGACGCCGCGCGTGTACACTACCCCCCCCCCCCCCCCCCCCCCCCCCAACACATTTCTGTATTGTGTGTTTACATTTAGTCATTTAATCTGTTGCAAACATAATATGTATTAAAGAGGAAAATATTACATGAAGAAAAATCAGGCATGGGATTAGTTTACTTTTATATGAATTACATTGATATTTACAGTCCAGAATTAATTTATATAATGTAAAATTTAGACAAATTTGAATTACAATACAATACGATTCTTACTGAGAATTCAATGAATGTCGCGGCCTTCCATAGTGGTGGTAAGTTTTCATGTGGCCCTTTGGGAAAAATCAGTTGCCCATACACTCCTGGTGTATTTAATTAAAAAAAAAAAAAAATCTAATAAAAGCTCTATTAACAAAAATATTAAAATGATCACAGAAACCTTACATCTATTGTGTGACTGTGATTGACAAGCCTCACTGTTATGAACAGACTCCATCAGATCGACTTTAAAACCTTCATGAATTCACTTCTTTTTGTTAAATTTGTCAAACTTTCTGGAGCCGTATATCGTGCGGGGGAGGATCTGGTATTAACCAGTTAATTGTTATATGCTCCCACGCTGCGGTGAGTGATATAATTAAACGGTATTTCTTATCCTTCCCTTCCAAGCCGGCAGGTAATGCCCCCAATAATGCCACCGAGGCGTCCTGCGGAGTAATCTGCTGGACTATCAAATACTTTTTACCCAGAATGTTTTCAGCTCGAGGCAAAACCAAATTGTGTGTGTGTGTATGTGTGTGTATGTGTGCGTGTGGTGTGTGTGATTGGCAGCATGTGGTTCACAGTTTCTCTAACATTAACCGGGACACCTCGGGGCCCGTTGTGGCCGCCATGTCTGCTTTTCTGAAGAATCTGATTCAGTCATTTTCCATTTAAATTCCCTCCAGGTTTCTGAGTTTGTTTCTCCTCCCAGATACTCTGTGACCGTGTTCACCTCCTCCTCACATTTCTGCCCCGTGTGTGTGGCGCTTCATGTGCATCAATAGTGAAAACTATACAATTTGCTCACTGTTGACATCTTGACATGTTTTTTTTTGCCGTGCATACGCAGCAGCAGCAGCAGCGTTTCCGCCGGACACCTTGTGCAAATTTAGATCGAGAGATTGTAGCATGAATCGAGCAAAAGATTTTGTTTAAAAGAATTGATATTCAGCTTATAAAAGTATAAATGCAGACGTCGGGGCAGTCACAAATGTTGGCTCCTGTTGAGTCAAAGGTTCTTGTAACTTCCACATTATAAAGGCCCACATGTTCTTTCTCTACACATGTAAATGTGTATGTGTGTTTAGAACTTTGCTGTGGTTGTTAATCAATACATCCAGTAGAGGGCGGTGTACGTTGTCGGTTTTTCATGTGGGATAACATTTCTAATCCGAACATTTATGAAATAGGTTCAAAACTGCTAAAATAATCATTTGTGTTGCTGGAAATTGTTTTGATATTTAGTCTCGGGATAATTCATCGCCTGTTGTCCAGGCGAGGTTATAGATTTGCTTTTGTCGAACGAACCTATTCATTCATTATTTCCTTGAAGGGATCGTTATTTTCCATCATTTGTTTCCTTCGCTGGTCGCACATCAGCTACACTGCCACCACAGGACATCAGTGGTATTACTCTGTTTGTCGGCTCCATGTAAAGGAGACGAGCTGAAGCCTCCGTCTGCACGTGTAGCATCGAGCATATATGAGCCTTTAGTCTCATTGTTTGGTCATGTGACTTACATTAAGGAGCAATTTGTATATCAGAATATCTCAGTACCTATCATCCAGGACAACAGATGTTGCTCCAGTATGACCAGATAACTCCGATTATAACATCTGACTGATAGTACAAGCCAAATGTCTCCAATAATTAAAAACAAAAAACATGTAACATGTAAAATATCCCGCAAAAATGTAAAACTGAGCTTCAGAAACAGTTCAGTGTCTGAGGAGCCCACAATGTTCCTGCAATGAAGAAATCAAAGTTACGTCTGGGCATGGAAGATGAAATGTGACATATGTTGTTTTTCTTTTCCTCTTCATGATGAATTTTGTACAATTTAAACTCGAGTATGAATTATAGTGCAGAAAATACAGTATGTGTGTTTGCAAGGCAATCATGAAAATATTAGTTGAATTGTGTGTTTTTAATGAAAATATATAGCTTCTGTTCAAAGATTCAAAGTTACCCACAATAACGAGAGATGTATTTACTGAAACCACAAGAAATATACTTTCCAGCTGATACTCGACTACATTCTGATATATTCCAGACTCTCATCTCCATCAACTTGTAGTCTTATCGTAAACAAAATCAGGGTTTCAGCTTTGTTTTAATTAATAATAAAGTATAGTTTTGTGTAAATTAGGTCAGAAATGAGTGTAAGATATACTAGATTAACTGAAGAGGTGAAGCAGTTTATACATTTTAGAAGAAAAGCAGTCGAAACACAAACAAAAGGAGTCTGTATGGGTTTAGTAAAAAAACTGTTTTATGTTCCAGACCCTGGAAGATCCACTTATAACAATGTTCTTGGCGGTGAATTGAATGCAGTCGGATAAAATCCTGCCGTTTTTAAAATGATGCTCCAGTTAAAAAACACAACAAACTGATGCTTTGCACAGAATCAGATGCAGCCCCGCTCTGAAGACCCGGGCTCAGCTAACCAGGGTCTTTGCCTGAAGAACAACCTCCACGTGCAGAAGTGCTTACGGGGAGTTGATCCTTGTTAAGTGAGTAATGGAGCCAAACAGAGACACGTCTGGAGAGCTAAAGTGCACAGATCGCCGGGCAGCGCTCTCCGCTCGGAGCGAGGGTCTGGAGACGGGCGGGATGATATATTCCTGCGAAGCACCTCATGAATCCTTTATCAGTGCGTTTGAACATTGATCAGATTGAGCATTAGCCCAAAGGCTGGATTCTGCTCTTCAAGGGAGAGCACGAAATCCGAATTCTCACATGCGAGGCAGCGCGGGAGCGTCCGCGAGACAAAAGGAGTCATGAAAAGGACACGGAGTGCTGGCTAACTTTCCCCTCCTAATGCGGCACTCCACCAGCCTGCTCTGCCTCCCTCTCATGCTGGTTTGTTTCGCTCCTCTGATGTGAACACTAGAAACACTCGTCCTGTTGTACAGTAACTGATGCTGCATCTGACTGCCGCCGCCCGATATGAAATGTGGCGTTTGAGTGCCGGCAAAGTGGTGAACACCTACTCCAAATGACAAATCAGACGGCGGCGGGGGGGCTGTGTGGACGTTTTTCACATGAATCCTATTTCGAGCCGACTTCCCCCGACCGACTGCGAGTCGCCCTGGCGTCCGACATTCTGCCTGAAACGTAAACACGCAAACAAAGCCGAGCGACGAGATGTTGTGATGGATGGATTGATGGTTTATGGATCAGCCAGGTTAACCAGAGATGGAATGTAATTAGTGTTGGGAGGTTCGGCGACGGCCCGCCTGGCGGTCGGGTTGAGCTCCAGTCTGCTGCTGACGACGCATCACAATGTCTCACCTCACGGCACTCCAAACAGAAAATACTCTCAATCTTGTATCTTATATTTGGTCTTTAGCGCCAAATATCCAATTCAATTTTTTCCAAACATTTTTTATTTTTTTAGCCTTTACTTAAAGTGCACTACGGATGTGAGGAATCACAACATGCCACTTACTTTTTTCCCCGTTACAAACTGCTGACTCATTCATCACTGTGTTTCCTAACTGTTTTGACACAGTTGGCTGACATGACGCTATTATTTTTGACTTGATTTTTTCAAAAATTCCTTTGCACATGTGTGCGTTCCCAAGCTGAAATCTACGGTTTGTCTGAAAGACCAAATATTTAACTCATTCACCCAACAACAAGTCGGGAAAGTACTGTTACTGAAAAGTACTTCAATACAAAAGCGAGCGTAATGGTTGTGACGGGCAGCTGGATATACATCAAAATATAACTATATAACTATCAACAAAACTTGACATACTTCCAATGTTATATATTCCCCATGTTATTAAATGATATGTAGATAAATGTTTTCTTTTTCGTCCAAAAAAAAAATCTAAATTATTACAATCTTTAGATCCTATTTCTTGCTCGTTACCAAAACAATGACCATGTAAGAGACACTTGTACATATTCTATCTGAAGCTGATACGCTCAGTCTGAATACAAAAACTGTAAATTGTCACATCATCAGTTCTTAAAAAAGCCACGTGAGATTATGATCAAATGGGTCTTAATACACACATCACATAGTCAAAACTGCTGAAGTTCTTCTTCTTTTTTTTGTGAGCGATTACCTTTCTTTCAGACTAATCCACTACTTTTAGTTCAAATTTAAATTGAGTTGACAGAAGAATTAGCGGCCAGGGTCATTCCTACTAAATGGAGGTAAAAATGTGTTATGGTCAGGATCCAGCTTTTTCTTCCATTGACTGATTGTGTCACTTCTAAAAGCATCCAAACTGTACAAGTCATTTTTATTTATCTGGCGTGTATTTATGTTGTGTGGTTGTGCAGAAGAGTATTGGAGACACTCGTGAGAAAAAAACAAAACATTTTCATCATGTACTTTACAAAAAAAAGGGGGGGGGGGGTAAAATCTAATGTTGAGAATAAAGTGGAAATGTCTCTTCTGGTCTGTCCCTAATTCTCCATAAAGTCAGTGAGGAGAGCTACAGAAAATGACTGCCATCTCAACAGAAAGTCAATTTTAATGAAACCTTCTGGTGCAGAAATGCAGTGAAATGTGTTCTAAAGCTTCTCCTATAGCTGTTGCATTTACAAACTCACCCTGACAGCGTGGCTTTGAGGCTCATGCTATAGGTGGCGCTATCTTTCACGGCAGTGTTGTGTCCGCCACTCTTAAATAGATGTGTTAAAATGTAATAATGCGTTTTTCTCTGGAATGGTTGGAATGTTTTCAGCAGTTTTTGCGAGCCCGCCTGGAGCCTCTTGTGCGCTGGAGTCTTGTTGTTTGGCACCCTGGTCTAATGTGAAGCGATGTGAAGAAATAATACATGAAAGACACAGTTCATCTGCACTGTACAGGGATGAATTTGGTACTTTGGTTACAGTTTGGGTCCTCATGTGTCTTTGGGAAACTGAACCCCAGTGTGTGTGTGTCTGTCACATTAGTGCGTGTGATTGAATGTGTGAACGACTGCTGAAGCGTCACAAAACACGCTGTTTAAGTAAAATCCATTCATGTTCATTATATGATAAGGAGTATTATGGTAACTAGAGCGCCTTCCACTTATCGCTGTGCCAACGCTGGGGGACAACGAGCGGCTTCCCGGTTCACAGATCCATTTGGATTTTGTCACTGTTGCTGTCTGTTTGCTGGAAACGAAAGCTGTTGACATATTCCAGGTTCGACGCAGTGGTAGCTTTTGTCTAAACAGGTGCAGTGATTCATTCCGCCGCTCCTTCTCTCGGCGGTGCTCCTGCGCGGAGACTCTCCCACTGTGACTGTTTAATTAGTCACCAATGTCTGTGTCAGTGTTTTCAGCGCCGGGCTGCTCGACTCCCTCGCTGACAAACTGTTGCCAAAGAAACGCGTCCGCGGCGAGCTCGGCTCCGCCGATGCCGAGGGGCGGCTCGGAGAGTTCAGGGGGTGATTGAATTGTTTACAGCTCCAGTCGCTTTTTTTTTTTTTTTTTTTTTTTTAGTTTTCTGTTGGGAAATATAGCATCATTTATGTCTGCTTGGCTTTTCCGTTGGCATAAATCGTGAAATGACTAATAGCACACGGTGGCTTCTCGCCTCCAAATGACACTGTGAATATCAAAAGGATTGATCAAAGACTTTATTAGGAACACCACGCCAAACTATCGCCCTCACTAACATTTCGTGTGTGTGTGTGTGTGTGTGTGTGTGTGTGTGTGTGTGTGTGTGTGTGTGTGTGTGTGTGTGTGTGTGTGTGTGTGTGTGTGTGTGTGTGTGTGTGTGTGTGTGTGTGTGTGTGTGTGTGTGTGTGTGTGTGTGTGTGTGTGTGTGTGTGTGTGTGTGTGTGTGTGTGTGTGTGTGTGTGTGTGTGTGTGTGTGTGTGTGTGTGTGTGTGTGTGTGTGTGTGTGTGTGTGTGTGTGTGTGTGTGTGTGTGTGTGTGTGCTGACATTTGCAGACTATTTTTATTTTGTAGCATTTAGTTTTTTTTGTTTTTTTTAATATTCTGGCAGATTGCGTCTTCAGAAAAGTCCCAAACTTACATTTGATGCACAGCCAATATCTAAAAAAAAAATAAAATGATGAAACACACATTTTGTGGTTTCCATTTGAGAACAGTCCAATCACTGCACAGAGGGAGAGACAGGGAATGAGGATTGAACCCCCCCCCCCCCCCCCCCATCCTGCTGGTTTGTTCACTCGGGTGCACAAGCTTTGAATAGAAAACCACGTTAACGATATTTCTGACATATAAAGCTGCTGAGGAAGTTTGGAGGCTCCTCGTCCTGATGTAGCGGCTCCAGCGCCACCCAGAGGTCCTAATGCGGCAGCGGCTCTGTCACACTGTTGATTACACTTCTCTAACCTTGGCGCTCCTCTTCGATCCAGACTGTTTGTGAATATCCCTCTAAGCACACCTCCCATCCTCCTCTCCTTCCTCGTACTTTCAGCCGTCGTGCTGATTGTGAGGAGTGGCCATGCCCGCGTGCCTCGCACAAACATCAGCATGAAGATTCAGTCACTTCCAGAACGGGCGATCTTGTTAACGTCATTAATCTCCAATTGTCAACTGACTTTTCTCCCTGCCTTTCTTTTGTCTCCCTTTCTCTCTCAGGTCTACATCCCCTGCAGAACTGCTATTGTCCTGGCCAACGAGGAGATAGATTACTGTTATTAGAGGATGATTGTCTCCACAGAGACCAGGATTGAGAATGGATTCCAAACTCAAACTGAGTGTTAACAATCACCTTCATCTTAAAGTGTCAACCTTGCAAAACCTGCTTTTTGTGTTTGAGCCTCTTTTTTTTTTTTTTTTAAGAAAGTGGGGTGGTGTATCGTAGACTAGTGTGTTTTCAAATGCCATCTGCAACCTTCGACGCTGTGTAACCCCGTTCACTACAGATTGGTCCATTTGGGTAGCGTCCAACCTCACCAGCAGCTCGATGCTAAAACTCAATACCCTGCCGAGTCCATCCAACACTCGCCAGCAGCCATTTATAAACTCTGTTGCATTTGGCTTGTCATCTGAAGTACGCGGCCGGCGACTGTAGCAGAAGAAAGCAATACAAGCAGTATTCAGTCATTAGAATTACTTACACTGTGAGCTATGGTAAATCATTTTAGTTTTTTGTTTTTTTTTATGATTTAATTGTTTTCTATTTAAACACAAAGATTAATAATATAATAGTGTCAAAGAGACAAGCAGATTTAACAATAGAAACGTTCATATCGCTGGTGATCTTTGTTAATTTGCATCGTGTGACTTTGTGCAAATTACAATATATGTTTATACGTACAAAGCATTAACCCGGGTTGAATTATTACACCTTTAATGAGTATCTAAAACTGTTGTGTTATAATGTTTGAATTTATGCAGCTACTGGGAGCATTTAAGGGTTATTTATGGCTCGGTTATTAAGCCAGTAATTTGCAGCTGAAGCAGTGATAAAAATCACCTAATTTGGATTCGTTCACACTGTGTTGTATAATGCACAAGCAACACTTTGGGCTGAATTACACCGTCTCCTCGCTTTTGCGTAAAGCATAGGTGCCTCCTGTGGTAGATCACATTAAATGGGTTTATGCAATTGAGAGTGTGTGTGTGTGTGTGTGTGTGTGTGTGTGTGTGTGTGTGTGTGTGTGTGTGTGTGTGTGTGTGTGTGTGTGTGTGTGTGTGTGTGTGTGTGTGTGTGTGTGTGTGTGTGTGTGTGTGTGTGTGTGTGTGTGTGTGTGTGTGTGTGTGTGTGTGTGTGTGTGTGTGTGTGTGTGTGTGTGTGTGTGTGTGTGTGTGTGTGTGTGTGTGTGTGTGTGTGTGTGTGTGTGTGTGTGTGTGTGTGTGTGTGTGTGTGTGTGTGTGTTAAGCTCTTCAAACTGCTAAATTGTTCTCGGATAAGTTGTCGGTGAAGACGGGAGACGAAGGTATACGGAGCCGTGACTCACACGCATACATATTCTTGGAAGACCCCGTGATTTATATGCAGCGTGTTCATTAGCCGTCCTCGCGTTCCCCCGGGAACGATCCGCTAAAACAGGTATCGACACGAAGAGCGACATGTGCCTCTTCCAATTAGTTTTTCACTTTTTGGTGACTTCTCGTCCCCCCCGGCGAGCTTAATGAGTGAAATCCCAACGCCTTCGCGGGAGCCGTTATGTGAGGAGGTTATTGATAAACAAAGAGAAACGGTGCAGATGATCATGGTAGCTACCGACCCGTACGCCCCCACCCCCACCCCCCGCCTCCTCCCCCAATGTCGTAAAACATTGCGTTTTGCAAATGACTGTGATAATTGGTCTGTTTGTCGCCTTAATGTTCTCCCGGCTTCCATCCTCCGTCTGAAAAAGTCCCTTGTTGCTGTTTGAATCGGGTGTATTTTGGACAGTTTCATGCCTTTGCTGCACCTTTTATCACAGCGGTACTGATGGAGGTGAAACTAGAGCTGATCCACAGAGTGACCCACACTTACAGCGTTGGAGCACATCCGCTTGAGCCACGTATTGTCGCATGTGGCGGGTCTGTGATGGGCTTCGCCTGCAGCTGAAGAAAAAAAACGACATTCATATTCAGGACCACCCTTCTGTGTTTAGTCAAAAGTGTCATGAACATGTCATTTTCTTTATTTTTTATTTTTTTTTCTTGTGTGCGTTGAAAATGCCTTTCTGCACATCTCCAAACGCACCGAGAGGATCTCTGCAGACGTTTCAAGCAACGTGGTTCTGGAGTGTTTAATCATTCCTCATCTGACCCCCGTGTCATTGTCATTTCACCGCTGCCACAATGAATTGTCTGCATTTCCTTCTCCAATGATAAAATCGATGCGTGATACACTGCAACTGTTTCAGCATATTCCCTTCATCAGGACTAATGATAATAAATCAGTGTCTGTCCAGCCGAACCACTCTGCTGTCTGACTGCTGATTCTCGCCCTGTCGCGCTCGCACACGCCTCCAGTTTCCTGTAAGCGATCATGTGACGCTCCACTTGATACCACGACTCTGCATTTTGGGCCTGACAAGTCTTGAGAGTCCAGGGCAATTTAGGTGTCGTGCTGAATTGTCGCCCATCTGTCACAGATGTGTACAAACCAGCCTTCAGCCACAGAGGAGACTTTTCTCACTATTGTCCAACTAAACACACGAAGGGGGAAAGTTTGATCAAGCTGAAGGCCATAAGAATACCACCGCCTCTACCGAACTACATTATAACAGACGCTTCGACACTGAATAGGAGATACTAATTTAACTTAAAGTACAAACTGATTTAAGATTTAAGATTATTCTGGATTAAAATGCATTAAGTTTTACATTATTTCCTCTTTTCCAATATGACAGGAGTGTCAAATATAAATCCGGTCGACCTAAACAAGCCCACGAGAGGCTTCAATCCAGCCGCCAAACCAACAAGCAAATTTAATGATCTGAACTAATTTCTTAAGAGTCGCAGACGCGACACAAGTGGTATCCGTAATCTTAGATTGTGAGAAGTTCTCCCGAGTCCCACCTGGAGTTTATACCTCTAATCCAGACACACTCTTGTTTGGGCAGCTGGGAGCTCTGAATGTTGTCGAGGTAGACTCTGACCCATGCAACCCAAACTTGGATAGACGAGCCAGCCGGCGGGTCAGAGAGGAGCTGGAACCGATCCCAGCTGACATGAGGCTAAAGACCACGTCCATCCTGCATGTTTCCATCTCATCTCAGGACCGAGCCACAGAGAGACAACCCAACACACATTCACACCGAGTCCCCAATTAACCTGCTTCACAAAGAGCAGGAGGAATCTGGGCGTCTGCTGTCCAGGATCGACTTGATTCTTTCTCATTTTCTGGAAGAAATCCCAATTTAAGAAAAAAAAAAAAAAAAGTGTTATTATTCAACAGACACATTTTAATCACTGAACTTGTGTAATGGAGCAAAGAAAATTATAATTGAAGCTTTAGTGCAAAACCGTAAGTGGAACAATATTTGAGAACTATATTTTTTAAAAAACGAAGCAATTAATTAGAGAATATTTATGCTTATTAATAATAGATCTCTGCAGACTTTACTGGAAGTTGCAAACTAAACATGGCAACTTCCAGTCATCATTAAACTCTAAGAAAGAATTACTCACAAGACTATATCATCCTCATATCATAAGACTGATCTTCTCTTCTGCTGCTTTTCATTCAGACTGTGTTGGATTTCAAGTTTTGTTGCAGGAAGTGGGTTTTTTTTTTTTTATTATTGAATTAAATAAATTCAAAAGAATTACAAAGCCAACACTTTTCATATTAAACTTTTTTTTTTTTGTGGGACACTAAGTCACGGGAGTCCAACTCATTTTAGTTCAGGAGCCACATGCAGCCCGAGTTCATGTTGAGTAGGCCGGACTAGAGAAACAATGTCATAACTTTTAAGTTTAATGCTTTTCTTTGTTGTGGTGCAGAGAATATGTTTTGAAAAAGTCTATATTCGCCAAACCAGAATAATTAGTAACAAAAATTACTGCAATCTCACTATAAAGATACTTTTTTTTTTTACTTTTATTTGGAAATGAATAGAAAACTGAAATACGGAATTGGTTGACATATTATTGAAGAAACCCAATCCCTCCCAACCAGGGTTGCCAGGTCTGACTCACTGCTTCCCGCCCAAATCTCAACCTCTGTAGAAACTCATGTTTAATCCATAAAACTATTATATGTGTAATAAAGAACTCATCATAAGCACATAACTGCACTAAATAAACAAAGGTAACACAAACCAGAAACCCGCCCAACCTGGCAACGCTGCTCAGCACAGTACAGTGAGAACATGCAAACTCCTCCCAGAAGCCCCTCGGACCAGAGCCGAACGGCGGTCTTGTCGTAAGGCGACGGTGCAAACCGCTGCAGCACCACGCCACCTTCAGGTGATACAGAACTATTTTTGTATTTAAGAGCTGCTTCAAACTTTTCAGACACCCGAGCTCGGAAAGCCCCGGAGTCTCAGACGACGGTGAAAGCGTCCTCCGTGCTGAAGGGGGCGGGGGGTGTCTACAGTGCAATAATCTCAGTGATTCCCAAAACATGATGTAAGAGGGATGAAAGACAACTCATCACATTATAATACTTCCATTTCCATTTCCCAGGCATTTGCACTTTATACTACTTACGCCAGATTAGACGTCTTTGTACGCTGGCGCGGCTACAAGCAGCTACTTCATAGCATCTGCGCCATGAAAAGCAGTTTGGGAAGAACAGGATGTAGTTTTTGTTGAGGCTGCTTCACAAAGGTACTGATTCAATTCTGTGGTCATTTTTGAGCTTCATTTTCCGGATGTTAAAATGTAATTTTTTTTTCCTCTCTCTCTCTCTCTCTCTCTCCCCCTCCTTCCTTCTTCTTTTGATATTTTTATCATTTATCCGGCGTGTCCCCTCTGCACATTCATCTCCGGGGCACTTCCCTGGGTTCAGGTGCATGTTGTGAGGCTGCACACAAACTGGCAGAATAAAATGACATCCAGTGATCAGCCATAACATCATGGCCCCCTGCCTAACATTGTGTAAATCCCTGATTTCCTCTAATGAGCACAAAAAACTAAGATGCACTTTGTTTTCTGACGTCTTTCTCTTTAGATTTGTGCAGAAATGTGAGTTGCAGTAGCTCGTCGGTAAAGGATCGGGACACAGTGGGACCACCGCTGTGTCCACCGCTCTTTAGAGCATCATTAATCCTGACATTCGCCACTTTTAATAGGTAGGAATAGGAACATCTCATAAGAGCTACGTTTTTGTAAATCCCTGTGCTTATTGTTCTGAAACGCTTCTGAAACGGATGAAGCGTTCACTTCACTCCACCTGTCAGTGTTCATAATGTCGTGGCGTGTTCCTGGGCGAAGGTACGCCCACGGTAAAGTGTCTGGCCTTTTTTCCAAAAGTGTCCTTCTGTGAGTTCACAGTCATTCAAGCTGTAGCACAATGAGTGGTTTGTGTAGTGTAACAGTGCAGCACATCTTCCGTGCACATTTCAAAAAGCTCTGAATTCATAATGCAATTACATCACAAAAGCAGCACGAACGTAAGAGCTTCACTGATTTCCACCCCGTGTTTTTGTTGTGCGGTGCCCCCTCGTAGATAAGGCTGTCGTGAAATATGCAGGATGTACGGCGTATGCTATTCACTCCATGGGAGGATTTCACAAGTGACCCTGAAGTGAGTGTTTGGTGTTGTAACAGTTTGTCTTCTTGCATTTCTCACAAGAACATAAGTGCCTGAGGGAAGATCCGGGAGAATTCAATAAAGTCGTAGTCAGAATTGGGGGTATGACATGCACAAAGAGGAGGATGTTTTCAGAGTCTGACCCGTGAGACTGCACCAGTCGGGAAGGCTTTTCAACATGCAGCGGCAACACTGAAGTGCCGGCGAGCAGAAGTGAACTTTACACAGTCTGGCAAAATGTGACATGCACTGTGGATGCAGAGGTTTTTTTTTTTTTACATTGACTCTAGAAGTCTTTGGTGCAGCGGTTAGTGCTGCAGCTTCACACCCGGTTTGATTCAAGGGCACAATGTTACTGCGTGGAGGTTTGCATGTTCTCCCTGTACATACGTGGATTTTCTCCATCAATAATACAAGGATGTGGGTTTATAGAGCCAGACCTCCATCACGAAGGCAAGCGCGTCCAAATACATTATGGGACTTACAACAAATTAATAATTCAAGTTACCTTTATTGATATACACTGCAAATTCTGGCTATTTGGAATAAACTCCCTGTGAGTGAAAAACAACTCGGTGTTAGTGATCATTGCATATATACCAGAGTGGAGTAAAAAAAAAAAAAATCTTTGTTTTGAGCTAATCTTAAACTCCTTTTCCTAAATTAAACTTTTAATCCTTGGGTATTAAAGCTCTGATTTGATATAGAGTATATGTAACACTAAAACTGAGTTAATTTGAATATGAACTCATTACCGGTGTTTGGGGGGAAAAACACTTAAAAATTATTTAATTTAACCCCTTTTTGATTTAACAATCCTATATCATTCATATATTCTATGTGTAAAGGACAGCTGTGTCACGTCGTTCACAACGGATTTTCTTATTCAAAACAAGAGCATCATTTACATTCAAACCACCTTCAAGGTCATAACAGCGCAGCTTGAGTTGGATAAAACAGTAACATACACGCCGCGGTAGATTTTGTCGCCGGCACAATAAAAACATAAGAGCACCGTCCGTTCAGCGCAACATGAAGTAATTCCTTTGAATTTAATCCTGCTGAAGTACATAAAAACGGGGAGGAAGAACTTCACATGGATGCCATTCAGATAAATCAGATTAGAAAAGTTTTTGATGCAACCTAAAATTGGGAGTCACACCCAGAAATGTCTTGGCCGCTCCCCTCCCATCCCCGAGGTTTTCCTTGGTATGTGCTCGCTTGAAAGTGGTGATGAAGAAAGGGTTTCCTGATCTTTGTGCAAGATGATTTGAGGCTGTTCTGCTTGAAATCCTTTATTCCAAATCCTCCACAGTCAAGGTTAATATGTGTTGGCCTGTTTTTACTTTCCAAAGAGACGATAGTTCAACGCATATATCCTGTTTAAAATGCTTTCTTTACGGATGAAATGTTCAATGAAATAATCCAAAAGAGGTTTGACCTCATATTGACCAGCCGCTTCCAAAACGTCACGCGAGATGTCAACAGCATAGTTCTCAGAAATACTTGCAAAGTATTAAGTATGCTTGATGCCGAAAGGAGACTTAATGCTGGATCATAGTGTTGTTCATTCATGTCACACGAACTTCAAGTCAAACTTGGGTCACCCATGTTCTGAACATTTATCAAGCAAAATCAACTGAAATATTTTGCATTAAATGACTCAAATAACTCACGATTGGTATGCGTACCTCTTGTAATCTGTACAAGCGTACCACATGTTGTTCAGGTAATGAATGAGGAACCGTATCGGTTTCAAGCATTTTCAAGTCCCCTGTTAAAGCTTTCAGTATTTCCTCGAAATCATATTTTAAAGCGTCTTGTGAACGAAACAAAGGCACCAAACGGACGATCATCAGGGCAGAATTCATCTTTGGAGGAATGTTGGTGTGAAAGAAATAAAGGCAGCCGACTTTATACACATTCATATTGATTGCAGTACAACTGGAAACACAGAAAGACTTTTAAAGTATCTGCCATCACAAAACGCTTCACAAATGTCAGATTGAGTGGATGTTTGCAAATGTTTTCATTTCTAAAAATGAACTGGAATGTTGTTTTTTTTCAGAATGGGAACATACAGTTGATGAATTTATCATTGACAGGAACTTGTTCAGAAGTCCCACTTGTATTATTTGGTCTGGTATCATACCTGACACCAAGGTGCAGTTTAACTGGCTCCACTATACCACATTTATCCTTAAAATACTTCTTCCATTTGGTGTCAGAGTTCAAATGGGTTTTCCAAACTTTTAAATACTTTTTCTATTTCTGACCTGCATGAGTTGGTCGCTGGGATTAATCGTTGGTCCTGAATATTAGATTGCAGATCCTCCACAGGTTCCTGTAAATTCTCAATAGTATATAAAAAAAAAAAAACTACAGTATTCTATGTGTCATAGATGGAAAGATGGTTTCATGAGATGCACGTATGTTATCAGTTAATGCATGTGTCTTCATAAGATGCCTCCTAAATCCACAATAACAAATAATAATATAATAATAATAATAATACTTTTTATTTTCTTGGACGTATTTCAATTTTTTTGGGTTTGAAATCTTGCAAAATCTAATTAAAAAGAAAAGGACAGCTACTTCCACCACCTAATGTAAACCTAATATTTCAATGCAACTTTTTTCCAAATCATTTTTAAAGCCTACCACTCCATTAGTCTCCAAAAAGCTCGGAAACACTTGTGGTACATCGGCTGAGTACTGCGGATTGTGCAGTATTCGCTGACTGAGTCACGGTCTGTTGTGTGGTGGAGAAGAGATATGGCTTCCACACAGTCGTCTCCTGTGTGCTGCTCGTCTGTAGTCACTCTGAAGAGTGGAAATAGTAATAATAACACTGCATGTTGGAAATAATGCATGCTTTTAGTGCTTATGCACACAAACTAAGGAATTATTTTATAGATGGACGGCAGTGCTGCCGCTTTACAAACATGATTCCTGCAAAAGGAAAACATTCTTTCTAAGGATTGTTTTGTTGTTGAAAAAAAATCTTATCTAGTCTTATTACCCTTCTTTCTCCCTCGTGTGTGCTACAACGATGTTCACCATTATTCTCCTGGTAGAACCTTTCAAATTCCCAGTTTCTCCATAATATTTAATCACAGTCATTCCTGCTGGCTTTGAGCTCAGAATTTGCTCCAAAATCTAAAAGAATCAATTGGGAAGGTAAAACATTCCAACTGAAATTGAACATTTAACATATAAAAGCCTTTTTTTTTTTTTTTTCCCTCCCAGGAATCATGCAAAGTAAGACTGTTTGTACATTACTGGCATGGTTACTGTCCAACGATGTTCTCTCTTGACATCCTGAAATACTTACTACTACTGCTCAGACTGCTTGAGACAGACACAGTACCGGTCAGACCTGGACGAGATGCTACTATTCATGAAAAAGACTAAACTGAGTCAGTTTCCTGGACCGGCGGAGACCAAACCACACGTTTAAATGTTGACCGTTTTAACAAGGAGCGTTTATGGTTTTCTCTCCTGAGTGTGTGGATCAGTGGTTGTTGTTGTTGTTGTTGTCGTCACGGCTGTTTGTGAGGAGGGATGGCCTGTGGTTTTCAGGAACAATCAGCTCCTGCAGGTTCCAACACCTGCGGCACACGGTGCGGAGCCTGATCCCATTAAGACCAGCCGGGTCTCTTTTACCAGCGCGGTGTAAGACGTGGCGTCAACGGCTTCATTCTCATTTTGAAAAGGACCAATCAAGTTTAACAGATGCCTTTCTAATAAATGTAATAAAGAGCCCAATTAACAGACTGAAGCTTCAGGACGAGTCGAGTATCACGAGAGATTGTGCACTAGTACACACACATGTTGCAGAGCAGGGAGTCCTGTTTTCTAACAAATAACACAGTTGGTGGTTTTCTAACTCCCCAGAAGGTCATTTAGCAACACAAAGCAATAATCTGAAGCTATTAATAGTTTAATCCTCGGAGACTCTTCCTCTGTTTGTACGAACGATTTGACCCGCTTTAACCTGCTGTTTGCGCCTCTTCATGCTATTTCCTTCCTGCGACTTCTTTTCTCTGTATTGACTATGAATTCAAAGAAATATGGTACGTGTTGGCGGCGGCACAGTGGAACAGTGGTTAACACTGGCATCCCACACAATAAAAAAAAAAAAGTATGCTGGTGCATGTTTTGTACAGACCTACACATATGTTATTTATGAATGTAATATCCACCCTGCCTGCCATGGCTGGAAAACTTCCATCAGCCTTTTTCCAATTCCAGTTTGCAGACGAACAAAAGGCACCAGACTCATATAATCATAGTATCGATATAAACTTTTGGGTTTGAATGACGGGACTTGGAACAGTGGTCTTTGTTGAGTTTGCATGTTTGTTCCCACCTGACATGTTTTAAGTTAAAAGGCGACTGCGTGCTGGAGTGCATATGAAATCATGTCTTACTGTCTTGAAATCTGGAACGCTTGTGGGCTACGGTGTGGATTACGATACGTTTAAGTCTATAAATAGATTTATTCTTTTGTTACCTTGACGTTTCAAGTTAAAACACATCGTTCTTGTGTTTTCATTTCAGAAAGGTTTCACGTTTACACGCCAATGTCAGACACACTGAAAGGGAAGGTTTCCACGTTGGGCCACTAGTGGGTGCTGTTTGTTTTTCCTAATGAAACCACACACACATGCACAGGCCTGCAAAGTACAAGTCAGGGATGTCAAACATAAGGCTCGTGGTCCAAAACTGGCCTGAGAGAGGCTCTAATCCGGCCCGCCAATCAAATTGTAAAAATTTCAACGAAAATAGTTTTTTGTAGTAATTGTTTGGTTTTGTGAAAATGTTGGCATTTTCATCACGTGTCCTCTGAGCCACGACAAACAAAAGCGTTAAAGGTTTAAATTTAAAGGTTATTATGGCACTATTTTACCGCTCTGGCAAAAGCGGCATATAAAAGTAAAGTAAAATGAACCCTTTCAAAATGTAGGTTCATGTAAAAACTGTACAAAGATGAACAATTTTCAGATCAGGTGAGCACGCAGGACGGCCAATCTATTAAAAATAGATAATTAAATAAATAAAAAATCAGCTTTTAAATACTTTTTTTTGAGACTTCTTTCTTTAACATCAGTGGTTATTTATTTTTCAAGAGAAAAACGGCTCCTGTGCCTCAAATGTTATGGTAATACACAGGAGGAATAAGCCTGGGCGGCTGGAGTTACTGTTGCATATCTCTTTTTTAGAAAGGCGCTCGCAGCGCGTGTGTGTGTGTGTGTGTGTGTGTGTGTGTGTGTGTGTGTGTGTGTGTGTGTGTGTGTGTGTGTGTGTGTGTGTGTGTGTGTTGCTGTTTGCTATAAGCAAGGTTAAGCATGTGATCGAGGTATTTCTTTACAGAAAGCACAGAGATGTAATTGATATCGCTCTTATCATCTAACTCCTGGCAATCTGGCAAACAAGAGAATTTCCCCGCCATGCCGCAGTATTCCTCAAATGTCAGAATCAAAAGCTTGAGAAAAGAAAGCGCCTCGGCCTCCCGGGTCACAGATTGGAATCTCTGTTTTAATGTGACTGATATGATTGTAAAGAGCGGCGGCGTCTCGGTGGCGTCAGCGAGGGAGAGGAGGAGATCAATGTGTGCTGCGGGATGTTTGGAGGCCCAGCGGCGAGCGGCGAGCGGCACGTGCCGCTATCCTCTTTGTCATCACATCGCTTTTTCATCTTCATGCAGAACGCTGGCGGAGGCCGGTTCCTGCACAGATCTTTAGGACCCAAAGTGCCACTTGTTTTCTATTGTAGAAGGTAATTAACTGCATTCTCCTGGTATCTCGTGTCTATTCACTTCTCATTAAACAGCTTGAACGGAAACCATCGCTGCTAAAGCGCCTGATAACCACAGCTGAGGAGGCACTCGCCTTATAGTAAGAAATTGCCATAAAATAGAGTCCCGGGGCTTGTGTTTATTAAATTGCTTGAGATAATTTCACTGGGTGTGACTGATCACCCCAGAAATCGACTGGCCGTGTGTCTCTGCGAGAGGAAAATGCGGCTAAATGTGGTTACATTAGGTGAGCTTATACTATTTCTTTGGGTGCGTCACCCTTTTCCTCTACAGGACCCAGAGAAATTGCGTTATTTCAAATTCACCTAAGAACACCGACTCCCATTTATCAAAGCGAGCCACAATTGGCCCTCAGGGTGAGCAGCAGTCAACCATAAATCTAGAAATGTCAGATAAAAGCAGCGTATAAAGCGGTTCTCTCACCAATTATGTAGAGGGACTCCTCACACATGTAGTAGTTATAGTGAAAGCAAAGAAGGCCTGAATATAGAGACTCGGGTGACTTCTTTTTGTGCATACCATTGGATCCCCTCACACTGATAAGCCCAAATCCTCCTGTAGATTTGTCTTGTGCATCAACATCCAGGCTGAAATAAGAAGATCACGACACGACGCCACTACACAGCCGCAGCAGGAAACTGGATGGAGGATGGAGCGGAACAGCTTTGTTTTCCCCCCACGGAGACTTTTGCAACTTCACAAGCGATCCATAATCTTCCGGTGTTGTGACTGTTTGCATGCAACCATGAAAGGAAGGAGAAACAACAGTGGAGAAGATGTCAACATATGCATACTGATTCAGGGCTGAAATGAAGACGTGGCTGCAGGGGTATGTACTACTGCTCTTTCTAATCACCATCCAGGAGAACCCGCCGGGCCACATGGAGGATTCCCTTGCAACGAGCGCCATCTAGTGGTCACAATCTGAGGTTTCCGGGTAGAGCCACGCAGTTCAGACAACTTGACTTCTGTGCAAGTGGCGGCACACACCTCCGTGCACGTGCGTCCCTCCCACTGTTTATGAAAAGGTTTGAGAGGAAAAGTCTCTCAGAGGTGGAGTCCTGCTAAATAGACGAAGAAGGAGGCTTTTTCATTTGCTAATTGGCATCTTCTTAAAGTAAGTAATACCTAACAGTGATCTTTAATAATAATAATCATAATAATAATAATAAATGAGTCTGCAGTGAAGTTAAAGGTTGAACAGGCGGTCGCGTGTTGCTCCCTGAGCCATGTGCGTCGTGCTGGAACTCTTGCAGGAAGCAGTGCGCGCAGCGTTGGAGAAGTGAATCGCAGCCCAGGCTGATGCAACAAACACTCCCTGCAAAGAAACAACACGTCTACAACTTTTTACACTCGTATCGTGACGATCCGGTGCGTAAAACCCAGTTTTAGTTGCACCTTTGCGCACGGTTTGCGCGCAGGGAAACGTTGCCTTTTATAGCGGCACATCATTTTTAGCAGTTATTATCACTCCCAGCTGTGAACTGGTGTGAACCCAGGCTAGAAGTACATGACGACTCACCCGTCATCTCGTTCTTCAGTAACACCATTTCAGTTGTGAAAACAGTAAATATCTTTAACTTTTTTTTTTAAATCATACATTTGCTTTAAACTCGGCTTCTTGACTTATTTTCTCATTATTGAAATGCATTGTTTAAGGTAGCATATGCAGTAAGATCTTTATGGAAGACAATGAAACATGATTAAGGATTTAGAATCCATAAAGCATACACAGTTATACATGTACTATACAAAAATACAAATATTCAAATAAAAAACTGAGCTCACACATAAATATATATGTCTCGATGCAATCACAAATTCTTGTTTAAAAGAATGTAGTTTGAGAAAAATATGTTGAAGTATCTGTAATTTTCATTGAAGAATCGTGAACGTCCCTGCTCGTCTATATTTAAGTGGTAATTTGTAAATGTCTTGTAGTTTTGGTTCAGACCTCTGATATTCTCATTTGTGGATTTTTGATTTTTCTGGTTTTATCAAATGGACATTCTTTGTTTTTTTTCATTCAAACTGGAAATTTCAGTAGCCAATTAAATTGTTCTGTAGATTTCAGCCAATAACATTTTTTCAAAGACTCTCATGTTAATCTCAAAATAAACAAATTCCTAAGTTGCTGCTCAACTTCCTTTTTTTTTCTTTTTCATATTTTAATTAAAATTTTTTAAAACATCACAAATTTCTCAATTCAACCACTAGGTGTCATTCATGAAGTTATCAGTTAATACAGGGGCATCGAACATTTTATTGCAGGGGCACATTCAAACCAAATTTCATCCTCAGTGGGCTGGACCATTAAAATAGTGCCACTATAATCTTTGAACTTTAAAATTTTTCATTGTTGTTGGCGCAGGTTATTGGTGCTGAAAAGAATATCAAGAATCCGCAAGAATATCAAGAAATGACAGGTCTGCGTTTCAGGATCAGAACGAGCCATTTGATGGTTTTCTGATGGGCTTGAAGCTAAAAGCAGAGTCGTGTTACTTTGCCACGTCGACTGACTCTGGACCAGGTCGTCTTGGTCGTGGACGGAGAGGAAGTCAGATCGACTTCCGAGGATGTGCCAGGAGGAGCAATAAAGAGTGAACGACTTGTTGGGACATGTGGCTGGCAAAATGGTGATCGGCTCAGCTTCGGCAACTGAGGATGCAGCCATCAGTTTCGCCTTGAGGGAAGGAAAGAGATAAATAAGGTCCTTATCATAGAGGAGGCTGATTAAAGCATGAAAGGGAGATGAACTGTAAACTACCAGCTCGGAAACTGAAACAGGACACAGTGAACGGAACCCCATGAAGGTCGTCTCAATGTGAAACTGCAAAAAGAGAGTTGACAGACACAGTGTTCTGTCCTGCCAGCGACAAAGACATCGGAAGACTGATAAGCAGTTGTGAGGCGTGCCCGAAACAAAGATACGAGCGAAGCAAAAAGCCTATGATGCTTACTGATGCGCCCGCAGCACCGTGGAAAAAAAAAAAAAAGTAGGGATGGACTTGTTTCATCTCAAGGGCAAAGACTATTTAATCATCGTAGATTAATATTCAAACTTCCCTGAACAGGCACATCAAACTGTGTCATGCAAAGTCGATTTCATACTGAATGGAGTCGTGGCTGATGATGGACCTCGCTTCAAGACAAAGAGTGGGACGAGTTTGCAACGTTCAATGACTTCAAGCCCGTGACGTCCAGTCCTCTGCCTGCAAAGTCAAGTGGAAATACTCAGAAGAAAAGTCCTCCTGAAGAACAGCTGCAGACGGCGGCGCCGATCCCTGCCTTTACTCGGCTTCAGAGCATCACCACCTGAATGTGGATTGTTGCCTGCTGAGCTTTTGATGAATGGAAAACTTCAAACTACAGAGCCGAGCTGCTCGCTGCGAAACAAACGTCCCAAAACTGCTGCAGAAATTACAACAGCTTAACATCAAACGGAAATCTTTGTATGACATGACAGCCAAGCAGCAATGGCACAGCCGGGATTACGTGTCCTCTGGGATTTTAAAGCTACACTTCTACAAGAAGCAGCTCCAAGATCAGTGACTGCGACGATAGAAAGACGGATTCACAGACGGAACTCTACAGGCACAAAAGACTAATGGACAGGCCACAATAAGGCTGAAACAATTAATGGCTTTAACCAAATAAAATGGATTGTTGAAATAATCATTCACTAGATTTAGTCATCGATTTGTTGTTTAATAGAATTTTTTTACTGAGGCAGCCCTTTTTTTTTTTCACATTTTCAACTGTTCCAGAAGCTACCACAGTGTGGCAGTAATGAGCCACCTGTAAGTTTCCAGGGTAAACAAAGGTTCAACAAAAATGTTTCCTTGCTAAAAAAAGAAAGATATATCGAATAATTGCTTAATAAAATAAATAAAAAAATCTACAGATTTAACAGATTTGCAGCCCTCAACCTCAATGAATGAAGTTTTTCAAGTGAAAACACAAAAGTATGTGATGTTCGTTTACACGACAGCGGTGCTCAGAGCCACTTAGAACACAACTCTTCTGAAATGCTGCGGCGCTGCGCACCACGGCCATTGTGAACAGATCTTCTGCACACATGCACCAGTAGATGGACACTAACAACAATGGCGGCCACCGTAGTGTCATGACTCCATGTTCTCCTGGGACTTGGTAGTTTTATAGTCGAGTCACCAGGAATAACAATCAAAACTTGATCGTTGGTCCATGCAAATGTCCGCGTGCTCTCATTGTTGGTGTTTATAGTGTGTTTTCCTCTGCGTCTCCAAAACTCAACAACATTTTTGTGTTTTCACTTGAAAATGTTGTGTAAACACGACCTTAAACTCTTTCTTCCTATTATTTAAATACTGGAGTTACTACTCCTTTGTTTTTTACATTAAAATTATTTTCAGGAAAAGCTCCATAACTTGAACAATTCAAACCTTTTATTACCTTTTTTCCAACTTTTGATCTAGTCATAACAGTAGAATTATCAGGGATCGTTTGCCTGACCTGTCAGTCGTGTGAAGTGATTGTACACGGAGTTTTTCATTCATGTCTCCGTCCTCATCTGACCTGTTCTCCATCTTTCCACCACTCAAGAGCTTCTATAATGATCCTTAACCACAGACTGGACCTGTTTTGCTGAACTTGCTATTTGTTATTTAACTATATTTTTACCTTCTGCCGTGTTCGGGTTTGTGCAGCGGAGGTCATATAACGCCGTGGCCAATAAATTCACATTTACCGGAGCTTCTTTATAATAACTTGTTAAACCTCTTGGGGCCTTCTTTTAAAATAATTCAATTTGACAGCGTTTTTGAGAATCGATAAGTTTGCTTTAATACCTTTTGGATCCAGAAATGAAATTATCGATCAGCAGTGTTGTTCTTTGAATCAGCCCGTCCTTAAACTGAGATATGACATTTTATCGTTCGCTGTAAACATTTGTCTTGTTCATATTGCCGTTCTGGTCGTCTGAGAAGAAGCACTGAATGTCTGAGAAAATGTACAACAGAGAATCAACTTTGGTCTCGGAGCTATCCGTTTTATACTTTTCAAAATGTGCTGCAGTAAAAGTCAGTGACCTGTGAAAACTATGTTTTACTTCTTCTCCAAGTGCACTTTGAAGGTTTAAACTCGGTTGATACCAGTCAGTCTGTTCATAATGATGCGGCGTGCGACGTGACCTTGTGTTTATCTCTGCTACGCCACACATTTCACATTTTAATTTTATCCAACGAACATGAGGTTTGGACGGGGAATCAGGAAACCTGTGGAATTTTTCTGACCTCTATACACTGCAAAGAAGTTTAAATACACAGTATATGAATGTGATAAGGCGATGGGGGGGTTCAAAGTGTGGCAGGATGAGTTTCGTCCTGCATTATTAAGGCCCCCTGTTTGCACGACGACGGTGCTCGGAGCCACTGAAAACGCACGTTTTTGGAAATTGCTCCCTAGGGGGAACTTTTTGAAAATGCTTCGACTCTTCCTCCGTGGAAACTGGCGGAAAACTGAACTTTTCTGAAACGCTGAATACTTCTGCACATGGGTGGATGAGTGGCTGGACAATAGCAACAATGGTTTGGACATGATCCGAGGAGAAAGGGTGGATATGTTGGACTAACGAGCTGCAAGCATGAAGAGAAAAGGGGAAAGCAAAGATTCATGAATGGAGAGGAGGAGCAGCATAGAGATTGTTGGTGTAACGGTAGAGGAGGATCAGCTGAGAGAGCAGCTGACAGACGGAGGAGTAATCTGAGTAAATTGTAGAGTTTGGCCCATCTCAGTGGAGCATATCTTTAATTTCTTTCAGGTCACTGTTACTCTAAAGCCCTGCAAACATCTAGAGTTTGATTTGGCTTGTGTAGATTTATGATCACGCGTTTCTCGGTTTGCACCGATTGGGCGTGACGTTTGTTCTCTCTTGGGCTCTGAAGTGGCTCTAATATATCGTCTCTCATACACTTAAAAGTGACAGTTGTGGCTTCAGACATTGAATAAATAAGTACGTGAAAAATAGTAAAAGATTCATTACCCCCCCCCCCCCCAAAAAAAGTTGTCTTTTTAAAACATGTATGTTGCTGCTGGAATCTGGAGCCTGAAAGTTTCTTTGTTCAAACCAGAATCTCCTACGCCCGTGTGTTCCCGCCAAAATGGGAGGTTTTGATTGTGCTCCTGTGTTGTTGTCGTCGCCTCAGGAGGTTAATACCATAAAACCTCCTCGGTTCAGTTTAGCCACTAGCGGCTAACCGCTAACGGGACGAGTATAAACTCTGAACCACGTCTGATTTACAAATGACCCCATATTTTATTTTAAGTCTCCCGAGATGCCTTGCTCTGCGGCATGGATGTTTGTAGAAGGGCCCACAATGTTTTTTTATTTTTAGTTTTCGTGTGAGCCAAGGACTACTACGCTATCTCCATGATTAACAGTTCCTGCGGCCAATCAACACACGCCTAACGTCTGGCTTGTACTCTCCCGAGAGGAAGTTGTGGTATGATAAAGGGTCAGAACGTGAGCGATATTTACATTTTTTTTATCTAATAAATTTTAAATAGTGATTTGAAGAAGAATGGATCTGTGAACATACCAGGGGATGACTCCTCTAATATGTAAATGATATAGAAATTAACTTCAATTGTCCATTTGTTTAAAAAAGCATAAAAAAATTGGATTGGTAGCTTTTTTCGAATTCAAGTAAAAAAAAAAAAAAAAACTTTGGTAATGTGGTTTTACAGTCGTATTAATAGATGGGTCAGTTTCAGCTGGTTCATTATTAATTATTCGAATAAATGGAAATCCGTTACCTTGATTTTTAATTCACATGGAGAAAAAGCACCGTCATTGTGTACACCCAAAAAAAAAAAATAAATCACACAAATACTGTGTGCCTGTAGTACTAATATAATATACCAACAATATTTAGATCCAAGCCAGTTTAAGGGCATAAGTTGTGGTAGTTTCTGCTTGTTGTTTAGTCGCCTCTCTGCACATAAACAATGACACGGCCCAAAAGTCATTTGAAGGAGGGAAAAGTATTTTGTTTGCAGCTCAATAATGAAGAGCATGTGACCGACTTCCAGATTTACTCGCATGCCGCTGTTATGAGCCGGCGTCGCCTTCAGTGATTGGCTGAGAAAAGGGTCGGGCCCGTCCCGGCCCACTCTCCTTTTTTAGCCCATCTGCACGTCTCATCATGTGCACGCTGCTCAGTGTCTCCTTCTAATCCTGAACCAGTGACATGAATGTTCCCCTGGAAAAAGTCCTGTTTATTCCTGTCATGCACACTCTTGATCAATGGCAGACGTACCTGTTTGTTTGGGTACAGTGTTGTTTTACTTTGTATTTCATGGGGGTTTTGTGTTCCATATTATTCTGAAAAGGTTAACGTGCAGCTTGAAATATACTCAACAGTCTGGAAGAGGGATTATCAGCTGCGTTTTTCCAAGGATCCAATTTTTTTTTTTCAATGGAAACTGAAAGAAAAACTAAATTATTTTACCCTAAGTCAGTTTCTCAACTGGTTCGGCTTCAGGATCTATTTCTTAATTATCTACTTTTCAAACTGCTGCTGAAAAAAACTAACCTAATCATACTTTAATCCTTCTTGGAAAATGTTTTTTTCCCACATTGATCCACCCTATTTCTAGGATGCGGAGGTGTGTGTGTGAACTCCTGATCCCAAGTCCGCTTCTTTAACCTTTAGGTCACTTAAATAGTCAGAAAGAGTATTTCAATATGTCAATGCCAAGTTCAATGACAAGTCAACCAGTAAAAAATGAACGGAGAAACAAAAAAGCATTTTATTCTCAATTAGCTGCATTTTGATGAAAACCAAAACTCCTCGTTTCACTACCTTCAGACATTTTTAACAGACTCAACCATGTTTTCATGAAAAATATCAAAATAAATGGATATTTACGGAGATGTAGTTTTAAAATATATATATATAAAATGCCCTCAAATTTTACCTCCTGTTATAATAACCTTCACACAGACAAAGTTTAAAAACAAAGTTGAGCGTAAATACCGTCTGTAATATATTTGATTTGATATATACTTTGATATATATTTTTCCTCTAAATTCTCTTTCTTTAAATTGTTTGTGTTATCGCTGTGATTGCGAGGCGATCTTAGTCTTGCTGTTCATCATTAAGTATAAGGCTGTTTTAATATAATATAATGAGATTATTTTTAAAAAAAAAAGCACTGTTAAAGATAATTGATTAGAACGTTACAGCGTTAATGAAGAACGGACTTTGTCATTTGGTAAACTGTTATGTGGCTGAACAATCCAATGTAATCTGATCACAACTTTTAAACTCTGAATAATCCCATCTCTGCAGAATTCTTAATCTAAATTCAACTTTCATAAAAAGGGAATTACATGTCTGTGGAGTACTACTACTGTATCTACATAAACCAAACAGAAAATCTAACTTCTCCCATTAACCAAACATGAATGTTTTAGTTTTGTGATTTTCTTGAATTTACTTTATTTTTGTTTATTTGTTGGATCTCAGGCTACTTTAATCTGATGTAAGGGTGGCTTTCCTATCAATCTCGATGTATTTGCTGACGTGGGAGGCGTCTTATTCAAACATTGTTAAGAACAACAAGTTCGTCATAAATCTCGAAAAAGGAAACCAGTTCCTCCCCTTTTCAAGATGTAAAGCTCCGAGTCCGTCAGTCTGGAAACACAATTTGAAACCATTGTGTTTGATGGCTTCTGCACTCATGCTGTCATAACACGCAATTATCCAAGCTCCTGAGCTGCACCCTATAATACCGTAAAGTGTGTGTGTGTGTGTGTGTGTGTGTGTGTGTGTGTGTGTGTGTGTGTGTGTGTGTGTGTGTGTGTGTGTGTGTGTGTGTGTGTGTGTGTGTGTGTGTGTGTGTGTGTGTGTGTGTGTGTGTGTGTGTGTGTCATGTTTCAGTCTTTGATGTGGTATCCTGCGTGGTGGAACACGTGGTGGTGGTGGTGGTGGTGGTGGTGGTGGTGTTCACCTCGGCTCCTGGAGCCATGTGATGTGTCACTGTTCTATTTGTGAGCCGGACACCTGAATGGTTTGTACACTAAGAGGGCATCGGTGTCACGTGTCCAAAGCGGCGTCCCTCTTTAACGCCATTCTTCTCAAGCTGACTGGAAAGTGTCTCCGGCGCCACTCTGCAGAGAACGAGTGGAGAGGAACCAAGAGACTCGGCCAAGGCTCCAAGTTCCTGCTTTGTATTGTTGTGGAAGTGAGTACGACGCACGCTCGTGTTGATGGATGATCTTTATCTGTCTTTTGTTTTTAAATCCATACAGGCGGGGCTCAGTGGCTTTATCTTGCGTTGCCAAGATGAAGTATTACTCACTGTTTACATGATATCACTGCGCCGATACTGGTGCTCCGGAATATCTTTAATCTGCATTTTTAACTCGATTTCTTGTCATTATTTCTCACGCAGGCTTCAGATTTTTAACAGCTTACATATATTTTTCTGTAGTTTTTAACATCGTTTGCCCATTGTTTATTTGACCTAATTTTGCATGTTGCATGCAAGTTGCCCTTTGCACTACCAACCAGGAGCAATATACCTTGAAAACGAAGAAGAGACTAAACAAATCAAGGTAAAGTTGTAACATGACTGATGCGCAAGTGTTTTTGAATCCTTCATCTTTTAACGTATGATTAAGTTCAGTATCTTCAGCATGTCCATTCAGAAATCAACTATTAGAAGTCTCCCAGTAGACATGCAGACAGATTCCTCTTGAAATGTGAGAATAGCACCGTTGATGTCTGACTTCTTGATCCAAGCTTTTTACATTAAAAGGACTTAAATCCCGTCATTCAAAGTGTTGTTCCTTTAAATGCACACCTGTTTGTTTTCTCGGTCGTACAGCTTGTGTACGTTTTCCCACACGTGTGACGTAGAAACCCAGCTGCCGTAGCGTGTCTTTAATTTTCACAGGTGGCCTTCGCGTCGTAAACGTGTCACCATGAGCGTGTGAAAGATGTTGACCTTGTTTGTCCCGGACGGTGGTCAGAAGACGCTTCCTTCTTTGAATGTGACGTGGGGGAAAGATTTATGTGGCACTTCAGACTGTGTACGCACACAGATGCCTTTGTGAACTGTTTTAATTTAGGGTTTGCTGGGTAGGCCTAATTTACACATCCAGGATAATATAACTCCAGTGTGCAGATGCATGGCTCGTAATGGTTTGTTGTACAAACTCCTTATTTAGTAATCTGTGTTCTCACCATTTCTTGAATGTTTAAGTGAATTTATAACCATTATAATGCAAAATACAACAACAGCAGAGCAGAGGTGTGTTGCTGTCTAAACTAACTGTTTAATTTACTTTTTTTTTTTAAATTTGCAGTAAATTATTTATTGTAAGAGGAAAAATCTGGGCGTGAATCGTTTTTTTCCAAGTTAATTCAAAAATACCAAACATTTGAGGGGAAAGGTAATATAATTCTTAAGAGTGTTAAGTGTAATGAAGAATAAACTTAGAAAAAAATGTTGTGTAACTGTTGCAACAGTTGCTGGTTATATAGAATTTGTATGAACATAGCACATTTATTAAAAATGTAATCCTGTAGAGCAGAGGTCCCAAACTCAGGTGGGCTGATTGGAGGACGACGTCACTGTTTGTTGTATAAAATAAAAAATGTATTTCTAAATGTTGGATAATAATAATAGAAAACTGCAACCACTTTTGTCTCTTTTGAGTATAGTGGCATTTCAAGTGATAGATTTATTTTCAGTTCTTGAATTGGAAAAAAAAATTATTTTAATTGTGAGCATAAAGTGGCAGGCTGGAAGTGCTATTTCTAAATAACAGTGCTCTTTCTCTTCTTGTACTTACACACTGTGTACCCCATAGTTATTTCATAAGGTCAGAAGCTGGGTGTTGACTTTATGTGATTTGACCTTTGGTCTGTTGACACCAGTTATGTTCCATCCATCTATCATCCAGCTTGATAATGTGCAGGGTCGCCGGGTGGAGACAATTCCACCTAACTCTGGGCGAGGGGAGGATGCACCCTGGACAGGTTGCCAGTCTATCACAGGACAAACACACAGATAGACACACACACATTCACACCTCTGGGCCAGTTTAGGGTCACCAATTAACCTCACATGCTTGTTTGTGGAATGAGAACATGCAAACTCCACTGAAATACCAACAATCATTAACAGTAGGGCTTCATTTGTCGAGCCAAATAAGTTTAATAGATCGCAGTTTGGTCATTCACTTGTTGAGATATGGTGATCTATACCGTGCAGCTCTACTTTATATTGCCTGTGGATCCCTGCAAACATTAACTGTATCTTATGTTAAAATTTAAGTGCATTACAAAGCCAGTGTGTGAGGTGTGGGAGGCTCTGTGAGACCGGCAGTCTCCTATTGTAGAAAGTCCCTGTTACAAACGGGCTCATTTCCTCCACAGATACGTTGTGAAGGTCCTCGGGTTCAACATGACCCCCAGGTCGATTCCGGAGGCGTTGAAGCAGTTTGGGAAGAAGCTTCTGCGGGTGAAGGTGGTGAACTCCAGCACGGAGGAGACCCGTTTGTCTCGATGCATCAATACCATGGACCTGGTGGCCCTGGGCGTCGGCAGCACGCTGGGCGCCGGGGTCTACGTCCTCGCCGGCGCCGTGGCCCGGGACAGCGCCGGACCCGCCATCGTGGTGTCATTCTTCATGGCGTCGCTGGCTGCCGTCCTGGCCGGGCTGTGCTACGCAGAGTTTGGAGCTCGCGTCCCCAAAACGGGCTCAGCTTACCTGTACAGCTACGTGACAGTGGGAGAGCTGTGGGCCTTCATCACAGGCTGGAACCTCATCCTCTCCTATATCATCGGTGAGACACTTCTGAGCACTGACAAGATCATCCAACCTAACTGCAGCCATGTAGACTGGAGACTTTAAATGAGCAAGAAAATGAATAAGCTGAAATATTTATGGAATAACCTTGACTATGTACAACTTACAAACAAGATTATTATTAACTGGATTATGTGGCATTGCACTGTGTGACATGGATTTTTGCACCTGTACTGTATGATCTTTAGCAGCAGCTCTTGTTGATATTTTCCCACATTTCCCACAGGAACGTCGAGTGTGGCCAGAGCGTGGAGCGCCACCTTCGATGAGATCTTCGGGAAGCATATTCAGGACTTCTGCAGACGACACATGGCTATGAACGCCCCGGGAATCCTGGCGGAGTACCCGGACATATTTGCCGTCTTCATCATCCTCTTTCTGACAGGTCCCAAGCAGCTCAGATGAAGCACTGTCACGTTTCATCTTCATTTTCACTCTTTCACCTTTTTTTTTTTTTTTTTTGCAGGAGTTCTTTCAATCGGAGTGAAAGAGTCGGTCAAGCTGAATAAAATCCTCACCTGCATCAACATGCTGGTGCTGGTGTTTGTCATCATCTCTGGCTTTGCTAAAGGAAGCCTGAAAAACTGGAGCTTGAACCCCGAAGACGTCCTCAACAACACGGGGAGCTCCAGCTTTAACCGTGAACAGATCCTCAGGGCCACGAGCAACTCCAGCTCCAAGTGTGTGAGCTGAAAACCTCCTTTCAGACATGCTTGAATATTTAAATAGTTCGATTTTTTTTTTTTTTTAATGCATTCCTCTTTTTACTTGCAGCATGTCCCTCTTCATACCTGAAGACATGGTTCTGGGGGAAGGTGGCTTCATGCCTTTCGGCTGGGCGGGAGTCCTCTCTGGTGCCGCCACCTGTTTCTATGCCTTTATCGGGTTCGACTGTATTGCCACCACAGGTGAGAGTGGATACATTTATATTTCGCACACGCACGCGCGCTTTATAATCTCTGACATCTCCTGTTATGTTTCCTGCCCAGGAGAGGAAGTGAAGGATCCCCAGAGGGCAATTCCCATCGGGATTGTGGCCTCGCTGCTCATCTGCTTCCTGGCATACTTTGGAGTCTCCACGGCCCTCACTATGATGATGCCTTACTACATGCTGGACATGAACAGCCCTCTGCCCGTGGCCTTTAAGTACGTGGGCTGGATGCCAGCCACTTACGCTGTGGCCCTCGGCTCAATATGTGCATTGTCGACCAGGTAAGAGTCTCCACCTGCCTCTCGGCATGAGAACTTGTAATTGTTGAGCATGCTTTAAGATGAATAACTCGGGTCCGGTAGTGTATTTTAATATGCTCTCTATTTTGTTCTCGCTGCGGATTTAATGTCATGAAAGGGTTTTAATATACCAGAAGGCCACTTTTGTAAGAAGGCAGCACATTTTTATCCTTTTAAAGATTGTATTATTTGCTCAAATGAGAGGGGTTTATTCACTAAAATGCAACAATAATGACAAAAATAATACCTTTACAGATATTTTCAAAGTATCTTAGTCATAAAACATGCTTGAATCACTAGTTTTTGAACTTGAAATGACTGGAAAAAGGATAAAATACTGACAACTGTGTTTTATTGTTCCACACCTTCAAAACTGTTTACAGTCGCAATGAACACATTTAATGATCAGGGTACATGCACATTGAAATAGTATTTATGATATTCATAGGAATACCTGTAATAACAAAGCATATTCTGCTAAATATAAAACACTTAACCCCCATTCTTTTCAATCATTAAAAGTATTAATTGCATTTGAAGTGTGTGCATTGAAGTACACGGCATGCTTCTCACTTTCTCTAGTTTACCGGGCTCCATGATCCCAATGCCCAGAGTGATCCGGGCCATGGCAGCCGATGGCCTGCTCTTTAAGTGTTTGGCTCAACTCACCCCGACTAAAAAAAAACCTCTAATAGCCACGGTAATATCCGGTGTGTTGTCAGGTGAGGACCTGAGCTCACTAACTGCCTGACTTTTCCTGTGTGAGATGCACGACTGCTGCTTCACTCTGTTTAGTTCCTGTAACTTAAGCCCCGTTTACATGACAAGGTTTCTAGTGAAAATGAGTAGTTTTTGCATTTTATTTTCACAAATGTTTTGCATTTAAATTGCAACGTTTTGGAAATGATGTACATTTCTATGGACACGGCAAAAACGCTGCTGAAAACGATGCAGTTAACATGCCAGGCCACTAGTGGGTGCTGGTGTTTGTTTATGTAACGAAACCACAAACACCTGCGCACAGGGGAACCAAACGCGATGACGTGAGGGGGGCGTGGCCTACACACTCGACAGCTTCTTCATGGAGTATGAACTCTCCTGCCGAAAATAGCAGCTGGCTGACGTCACAGCCGGACTTTTCTTCTTGTTCTTCTGGGTTCTTCTGGGTTCTTCTGGGTTCTTCTGGGAGTCTGCAGGGGCCTTTAGGGTCCATCTACTCGCGCATGTGCAGAAGAGCTATTTACCACGGCCGTGGTGCACACGCAAAGTAGCCACACTTCCGCCATCTAGATGGAAACGGAGCCCAAGACTTTCTAAAATGGGTTTTCAGTAACTCGTAAGCCACCGTTGTCGTGTAAACGGAACCACTAAAACGTGTTTCACTTGGAAACGTTGGTGTAAATGGGGCCTTGAACTGATCCGAGGCGTCTGCTCAGCTGTTCAGGTGGTCGCGGTTGAAGACTTGTGTAAAAGCAGAGCTGTTTCCTCAAGTTGTAAATCTCTTGCCTCTTTCCCAAGTGATTAATAAATCATTTTCTATTCCTCCTCCTCTTCCTCCTCTGGCTTAGTCTCCTTGGCTCCATGTTTCCACTCCCTCGCATTATCTTTGCTATGGCTTGCGATGGTCTGCTCTTCTCCGGTCTGGCTCATGTCAGCAAGAGGAAGATGCCCATCGTCGCCACCTTGGTGGCAGGGTTTATGTCTGGTAGGTCGCTGAGGGGAGGGCAAAGCTGACAGCGTCCTCTTGTGGATGGAGGATGACTGAAAAGAAAAAACAACAACAACTCAGCATTTCACCGTGAAGGAAGGATGTTTCTCACAGTTGTGCCTCCTGTGTGTGTCTCTCCGGCAGCTGTGATGGCCTTCCTGTTTGATTTGAAGGACCTGGTTGACCTCATGTCCATCGGCACGCTGCTGGCTTATTCTCTGGTGGCTGCGTGTGTGTTGGTCCTCAGGTACTCTCCTCCTTTCTCTTTTTAACCTCAACACTTGACAGGATTGACAGGACTCCAGAGGATCAGATGGCTCAACTGTATTATACCTTTATGTCATCTCGCTGGCGAGTCGACACACACAAACACACACACACACACACACACACACACACACACACTTCTCTGGTGTGTAAGTGTGTCAACAAAGCCAGTGAACTGATCTAAAATATTTGTAAATAAACTGGATGCTTTTAAAGAGAAATAAGACTTATTGAAGGACCATCAGTTTGGGTTCAGGAAGAATCGCTCAACATTATTAGCAGTGATGGAATTTGTAGAAAACATTGCAACAACTCTAGATAACAAGATGTATGAAGTTCTGGTATAAGAGGTGGAGCTCAGCTTTGGTTAAGAAGTTATTTGAATAAAAGGTTTCAGTACGTGGCCACTATTCATATTAAATCTTATCCTAAAAGAGTAACCTGTGGAGTTCCACAAGGTTCAATACTGGGACCTGCATTGTTTTTACTTTATATTAATGATATTTGCACAGGAAGTGATGCAATAAAATTTACAACGTTTGCTGACGACACAAATATATTTTGTTTTGGAGGAAACCTTAAAGAATTCAATAGTTCAATCGGTTAAATACATGGTTTACTTTAAATAAGTTGGTATTAAAAGCAAGTAAAACATTTTTTAATTTTGTTTGGTGGAAAAAGTGCAGATGCTGAAGTAAAATTATATTTAAATAATGTTGAAATTGAAACTATATTTTTAGGAGTAATAATAGAAGCCTCACATAGAACATGTATAACGAAAATTGTCCAAATATATTTCTGTTCTTTACAAAACTAGAGACTTAAATGAATAATAAATAGAGCTGGATACCGGGACTCCACAAATCTGGATATTATATATTTAAAAACATACGGTTCATTTTTTTTTGTAATAATGTTCTTGTATGCGGCTTTGTAGAAAAGCAACAGAAATAAACTAACTGAAACTAAATTTTGTACTAAACATGAAATCTACAAAAACACAATTGTATAATCGATCATGTATATGAAAATATTGTATCACTAGATTTCAGCATAAGTTTGATGCAAGCGTGGATAAGTAGAAAAAAAAAACAGAGTTTGAATTCAGATGCCTTCTTGATACCGTTACCTGAAGGATACGTCCCCCCCCCCCCCCCCCCCCCCCTATATTTTAGATAATAAATACAAGACAATTCTATTTAAGAAAAGGAGAAAAGTAAAAAGTAAGTAATTTTTGGAATGAAACAATAATAAGGAATATATTATAATAATTAAATACATTTTACACAATGAAAAGAAAAAACAATGATGACTCATCTTTATAAAATTGGAGGGAACAAATTTAAAAAAAAATAAGAGTTATGGTGGATAAGTGTGAGTGACATTATAAGAAGGAAGAAATAAAACAGACTGAGATGAAACACCCTGAAAGAAAAGTTGCTTATCTCCTCCGCCAGGTTGTTTAAAAACTAAAGTGTCTTTTATATTTCATAGTAATAGTCATTCTCACATTTAAAACAAACCGAAACTTCATCACAGCTAAATACTGCACACAGTCTAAATTGAAGTGGTTTTGTTTTGCGTTAAATCATCAGTTTGTTGAACATCCTGCCGTGCGTCTTCGCTTTAGGTCAGCAGAGGTGGTTTAAGGACCTTCACAGTTTCCAAAGACTCACTCAGTTGTTATTGTTGGTATGTTCATTAATAATGGTGCCAATCAAGATTCCTAAACCCGGTCTGGACTTCCCGTGTTGTGCAGGTACCAGCCTGAAAGGCCCATCAGCTCCTACGAGATGGCCAACACCCAGGAGGACCCGGAGCCTGACCACGAGGGAAACCTGGGCATCCTGTCCGGGTCTGGAGGTCGCTTCACTGTCAGAAACCTCCTGTTTCCTCCCAACGCCGAGCCGACCCATCGCTCTGGGTTCGCCGTCAAGATCTGCGCCGCCATCCTCGGTCAGACACGAGGGACGCTCGGAGGCGATGAGAAAAAGCAGCCGACTCGTCAAAACCTGGTTTTCCTCACTGGTTTTGTTTGTTTGTGTCGTGCAGGAGTGTTGGTGTGTACTTTCGGTGTTGTGACTGTTCTGGGCGGGCTGGCGCTCTGGTCTGTGGTTCTGCTCTGTGTCATCATGGCGGTCAGTCTGTTGACCACCTTTGTCGTGTGCAGGCAGCCACAGAGCAAAACCAAGCTGTCCTTTAAAGTAAGTCTCTTTATTTTAGTTGTTTTCTTTCCTTTGGTTTTTTTTTTTTTTTTATTTTCACGTCCACGTTTCCTCCTCAGGTGCCCCTGCTGCCCTTTCTCCCCGTCGTCAGCATGTTTGTGAACGTGTACCTGATGATGCAGCTGGATCGAGGGACCTGGATCCGCTTCTTCATCTGGATGTGTTTAGGTGACGGGACACTTTCCTCGCGCTACTCTCGCACAATCACCGGCGCCTTTTCATTTTACGTTAACAACACCGACGTCTCGTCGTCTGCAGGCTTCGCCATCTACTTTGGCTACGGTTTCCGGAACAGCGCGGAAGGGACGTCCCGCAGGTCTGAGGCCTGCACCATCGAAGGAGAGCCCATGGAGAGAGAGAAGGACATCTTCCTGCTCAACAAACTGAACATCGACCCAGACCATGAATATGAAGACTCATGAAGGAAACAAACAAACAAAAACTGTTTATCTTTGTTGGTGTAAGCCTCAGTATGAATCACCGGCAAGTTACAGACATGAAAAGATCCAATCAGACGACTCAACTGATTCCCAAAGTCGATTCAAAGAGATCTACTTAAGAGTATATTCACATTAAGTAATTTTAGATTTGCACTGTGATACATTCAGCTCAGAAAACACGAGTCGTTTTAACAAAGGTGGTGTTATAATTTTAAATCTCGCTTGAAAAGGGCGTTTTGTCTTTGTTGGCCTTTTTCAGAAAACATAACTTGCAGGAAGGAAAGTCACAGGTGGATTATTTAGTGTTTTTTAGTGTTACAGAGCTGTGAGGTGAGAGATTAGAACACTGCTTTTTGTTACTGAGGAGATATATCACTCCGATCGTTTGATAAATCAGCACAGCGGGGTGCTTTAAGTAAACCGTGTCAAAGAGTTGATGGATTTTCTCTTTCAGCTTCTTTTCATTCATTCATTCATTCATTCATTTTCTTCCGCTTATCCGTTTCCGGGTCGCGGGGGTGACAGTCTGAGCACCGTCACCCAGATCACAGTGCACCATTTAAGAACCTTCCTGCAGGTGGTGAGCCCACAGGAAGGTGGCACCCGGCGTGGGACACGAACCCACTACCCTGAGATTGTGAGTCTCATGCTCTACCAACTTCAGCTTCTATCAACGCCAAAGATCAAAAATATGAATATTATCTGTTTCACTTTCAGCATTAAAAGAAGCGGCTTTCCATCTGATTCATCTGAAAATAATGTAGATTATTTCCACTAATCGCCCATTTCCAATAATACAGGTCGCACAAGCTAGATTCATAATATTAATATGCGTTGTCTGTTGATGTTTTAACTGAGATTTTAAAAGAAGAAAATTCACTTTTTTAAGCATGTGGCTTTTTTTTCTGAACTTCTACATATCTTGTAAATAACCAAAGACTATATTGGATTCAGGTTTCTTGTTACTTTTGTAAATACCGCTTTAGATACCGGGATGGATGAGGTGAAACTTTCAAACTTTGTAATACCAAATGTATTCTCTGCATTTCATGACAGTTTTTGTAAATGATTCAGTTACTGAAACGTGTACAGCTTTAATATGAGCTATGATGTTCTAAACTTGCATGATAAACTTGTATTTAAAATGTGGTTTTTATACAGCTGCTGTTATTGTTGTCAGTGTTAATGACAGAATGTTAAAATGCTAAGATGTGAGCTGATGGGACAACTTTTGCCTTATTCACAGGATAAAAATGGCCATTTTGTCCCTCTGAGGCTCCCGTACCCACTAACAGGTGAACACTGGTTCCTCGGCTCTTCTCACAAGGCATCAGCCAATAACCAATTTTAACAGAAAAAAACTGGCGCGATGCAAAATGTGAAGAGTTCTCCAAACTTACTTAACTAACCTTTTCTTTGTTTAAAAAAAATCTAAACTGTGTGTAAATTAATTAGAGCTCAAAGTTCAGTAAGCAAATGTTTATTTTAAACATTTTTGAATTGATTGATGGCCATTGAAGGCCATAGTTCAGAGCATCAGGACTGGATGTTTTCAAAATTTCCTGCTGTAAATAAAGAGTGCTTCACATGTTAAAGACACCAGCTTTCTGTTCTTTACAACTTTGTTTTTGTCTGTTTTTCATTACTTTCAATCTTTTTCTCGCCTCTTTTAATCACTCTTTTCCTCTCTTCTGTTTTTCCCTTTTTGGATTTTTTTTTTTAGCCTTTTGCTTTATCTTCCATTATTTATTCTGTTATCTTTTTTCTTTCCTCTATCTCTCCTCTCATCCTATTGCTCTTTTCTCTTCATGTTCTCCTTTCCCCCCATATTTTCTTTTTCCTACCGCTTCTATTTTTTTCCAACTGTTCATTGCCATCCATGCTTTGCATTCGGTTCCTTTCTCTTGTTTTCTTTCTCTTTTTAGTTATCTCACCTCTTGTTTTGTTTGATTTCGCTTAATTTTTCTTGATTTTCTTTATTGCCTCTCATTTCTCTTCTATCACTTCTTATCTCATTATTCTGTTGTTCATCATGTCGGCCACTAGATGGCAGTGGTCTCACTGATATTGGATCATGAGTGGTGAGTAGGCAAAACATTTTTTAGGATATTATAATACAAAACCGTAAGTTAGATTATGATATGCATTCACGCATGTAGTTAGACATTTTCAATGGATAAAGAATGGCGTATTTCAGAATGAAATCCTGAAATTAAGGTGTTTGTAATTTATGCCTGCTGCTCTTGGTGTTGCAGTTGTTGGTTGTGAGCTGCAGGGGGCGCCATGAGCTGAGTCCCGGAGTCTCCTCTCCCCTTCTCTCCTCTCCTCCCAGATTTTTCCAGCGATGCTGCAGACTGTGTCTTCCTCATCACGGCTCAATCTGGACCTGGTCTTCCTCTGCAGCGGATCACCTGAACCTCACAGGTAAAGCTTCTGCCCCCCTCACGTGATGCGGGTGGCAGTTTTCTGTTTTTACCCCCCCCTCCTCCAGGCTCAGATCGGAGGCAGGGGTAGTTACATGTGTTGACACTGCTGCTGCATCTGCTTTGAGGGACTGCGGATGCGCCTGTTGTGTGTGGGGATCTGCAATAACTCCGTGTTTTTTGTTCCCTATATTCTATAATGATGATCTCCAGCTGCAGATTTTAATATGTCAGTTGCATGCAGTCAAATGTAACCTCGCCTCTGTGTGTGTGTGAGTGTGTGTGTGTTTGTGGAGTCAGACTGTGTGATATTTCTGCTTTATTCCAAAAGCTGCAAACCCTCTCCTTCCTCTTTTTGTGTCTCTCTTTCCTGTTCGTGGATCATGTGTGTGCGTACACTTGGTGGTTTATTTAAAATCCCGGAGAGCTGAATGGACGCACCAGTGATGTGATTCATGTCTGATCTGCTGGTGTGTCCACACTCATCCTTAAGGCCCGAGTTTTCTTACATTATGTAAGATGTGACAGGGGAACTATGAAGGACCAATGAGGATCTCAATTATCCTCCAGGGGAGCCTCGAAGTCAACAGATATTCTTTTTAAATTCACACTCTCCATTGTCCTTGCGTGTTTGTGTACGTCCACTGTGCAGTAGATGTGCAGAACTCAGCTCTGCTACTCCAGCACTGTAAGACCTTATTTAGCCCTGATTTGGCGACACAAAGAAGTCAGTGAAGCATTAAAATGGGAGGTTGGCTGGTGCCTCCATTTTCATCCTTCAATATTTGATGAGGGGATCCAGATGAGCTGAAGCCTGGTGGAGAAACGAAGGCCTGGATCCACTCCGTGCTCTGCTACGTTCAGACTATGTGGTTCAAACAGGGGGAGATGCTCCTCCGGTGAGACGGCCGTGCACGCCGCTCCATCGTGCACAGATTTCATCAGAGGGCCTCGTCGAAGGTCTTGCCTCCAGGAGGCAGGTGGCAGAGCGAGCTGCTCCTCGATGGGGGGGGTGAGGGTGGGGGGGGCGGGGATGGGGAGCAACGCTCAGGGAAGCAATGTTGCTGGCACGAGCATAAATTTCCTCACATTCCCTCGTGCCATTATGGTGTCACCACGGGAACATGAGGAGCGGCAGCAGCACGAGCAGGAGGTGTAATGGAGATGAAGAAGAATCATACAGAGGAAGGAAAGTGATAGGACTAGTGTGTGTGTGTGTGTGTGTGTGTGTGTGTGTGTGTGTGTGTGTGTGTGTGTGTGTGTGTGTGTGTTTGTGTGTGTGTGTGTGTGTGTGTGTGTGTGTGTGTGTGTCTGTATGTGTGTGTGTGTGTGTGTGTGTGTGTGTGTGTGTGTGTGTGTGTGTGTGTGTGTGTGTGTGTGTGTGTGTGTGTGTCTGTGTGTCTGTATGTGTGTGTGTGTGTGTGTGTGTCTGTGTGTGTGTGTGTGTGTGTGTGTGTGCGTGTGTGTGTGTTTTGGATTCAAATTTTGGAATCAGATTAAAACGAGACCCACAGAGGTGGATTTGTCCGACCTGTGTGCAACCGGATCAACTCAGAACAAGATTTCTGATCATCACACCAGCCTGATCAGCAGCCGTCAGTTTGACTCTTCATTTCTACACAGTTTAAGACGTCTCAGGTACGAGTTGATCATCGGCTCATATTTACATAAAGCTGCACTGACATTCGTTTTTTATTTGTCTTTATTTGTTTTGGGGGGTAAATCTTCTGTTTTCACTCTTTTAACTGAAACCCTTAAATCAGATCTCTTTGTCAAGCATAATAGACTTTCAGTGATTGGCTGATGAGACTGCAGACGAGGTCAAATGCACTATATATGTTTTAAAAAACACTCCTTACACCATTTACTTGTGCTTTGTGTTCTTGTTTCTTTTGACTTGTTGAGCTCACCAGTGCTTTATTTCTTCTTAAGATATTGATATCGACCCATAGATTTTAGGAGTTTTTGTCTCATGATAACTTTCCTCACTGATATTTGGACTTTAATTTTAGGCCAGGTTCCAAAATCAATGAAATCCAGATGTTTATCTGCTCCTTGTTATTAAATAATAATCGAATAACACGTCGTTGCCTTAAAGAGCTGTGTTCAAATGAAGTTGTGAAACATTCGGAGAACATATATCAAGGATGTTGTAATATTTCCTCCACCTTTCGGCTGATTTGGACGTAACTTCCCCTGTAAATAATACATCTTGTTTGTTTTATTTCCATTGTGGTGGCGTACAGAGCCAAAACAATATCAATCTGTAATTTATAATGATACTGCAATTTGTTTTTGACTGCGTCCCATCATTGCATTAATTACTCTATAAAATTATTACCAAATCATGAAATATCAAAGTTGTGACTGATAGTTTTACACACTGCCCATTGCTCTTTTATTTAAGTTAATAAAACGTATAAACGAAGTGAAATGTCTCCATCACGTCATCACTGTGCTGATGTGCCGGGGCGCCTGTGTATCGGCGATGTGGAGGAGAAAATCAATTCAAAGCAGGAAAAATTATGGCTGCAGCAGAAACAAGCAGACAAGCAGTTTGCAGCTTTGGTCCTGGAGATCAACTCTGATTGCTTCTTTTGGACGTATTTCCTTTTTCTTGGGGGCTGTCCCTGGTCGAACGGTCCCTCTCAGAGGGTTTGTGACTGAACCTTGAGCATTAACTGGGACGTGATGCAGAAGACATGCGGCACCGAGGAAGCACGTGTAAAACAATCCGATACGCTGGTTCTCTTCTGCAGAGCCGTGCTGATTCAGCGTTTAGTGCAGGCTGGGGTTACTGCAATGACACTCCTCTGTGTCTGGACCCTCCTTCTGAGAAAAACCTGGTACCTGTTTGTAGCTGGTCGTTTCCTTTCAGGCGCGCATAGAAACTCTGTAATCTCCCTGCAGCAAGGAGGGAAATTAGATGCTACTTCCTGCTGCGCGAGTTAATTTCTTAGGACACAAATTAAGGTCAAATGCATAATGGGAAGCTGTAAGTCAGTTTACGTGCTAATGGACTGATGAGGTGACGAGAGGTTCATCAGTTTAGTTTTGCTTTAGCTGTTTTAGGGTTGCTGTTTTCCTTTTTTCATCCCCTTTTTCACCTTGAGTCTTAATGATCCCAGTTTTGTTTAAAGAACCTCTGCATACCTCTAAACACCTAAAGACTTGAGGCTGCAGTCGCATCCTGGGATGAAAACACGTCACCTGACTTCCTGTCAAGCTTTCAGGACAAAAGAAAATGATGATATAATGTGCAGACGCAAAGCAGATAGTTTCAGAGGAGGTTTTTTTTTTTGTTTTTTTTTATTAAGATGAAACAAGCACATAAACAAGGAGAAATGCTTTTTCCTCTCATTCCCAATTTCAAACAATTGAAACAAATAGAAGGAACAGAGATAATGAAGGCTTCTGGGAGTCTCTACTGTCATCTACAAAACAGGCAATGGTTCACTGCGCCGGGCGAGAACAGTTCGGTTCGTCAACATGAATCAGGATGTGCTGGAACTAGTGAGTTAATGGTTTCCATCTCGAGAGCACAATAATAAGGCGTTGCTGCAGTTTTCCAATCCCTTCAGTGTCCTTCCTCCCTCCATGTTCTTCTTCTTCCTCCATCGACCATCAGCATCCTTTTCTCCTCCGTACATAAACAAAACATCTCGACTTCATCTTTCTCATGTTCCCTCTGGACTGTCCAACAAGAGTGGTCCCTGTGAAATACTCAAATTGTGCATACATGTACCTTTCAAGTTTTCTCTCTATATACTTCTAATTGTATATAACTATAATTCCTCCTGGTAGTAAAAACTAAATAGTAAAAGCTTGAAGTGCCTTTAAACGGTCCCTGGTGTGAAACCGCAGAGTGGCCGTCCTTGTGATTTAAGCTAAAGACAGAAAAATGAAAGATAAGGAGAACTGCTCATTTCTTGTGTCGGATTATTAAAGCAGCTCTGTGTTGAATATCAAAACAATTCTGGCTCATGGTGGCTGATGATATGAACAGGATCTTTTAAGCATTTAGTAAGACTACACCCCACCTGAAACTCATTTTCAAACTCAGTGAAGCGTCAGAACTTTTCATCCCTCAGTGGTACATTTGTACTACTCTATAGCTACTTTTTTTATACAAACCTTGTTTGACTTGGGGATATAAAGGTGCACCAGACATTTGAACCTACTGTCACATTCGAATTATCATACAGACGACTATAGAAAATAAATGTAAAGAAAGACAGAATATATTCACAGCCAATTAGAGGAGGAACCAGAACATACTGCCTCCCGTTAGGTGCAGAAGCAGTAATATTTGATGTATTTATAGCAGTGTCTCAAAACTGAACGTGGCAAAAGTTCAAAATGTATAAAAAGTACAAGTCAAGGCTTTCATAATGGACATCCATTTCTATTACATACAGAGTAATTTGAAAAAAAAGAACAAATGATGCAGAAAAATATGTAGAACACAAACATGTAGACGAGTTTTTTTTATTATTCAATTATATACGGTATATCTGTGTGCGTCGTGCGTATTATTATCCTGGGTTAGTAAAGTTATTATACAGCCTGCGGTGTTACATTATTAATCATGTTAAATCGATGTGTCTCCATTGTAATGTCCATCTGTGGATTAATTGTTTTCTGTAAAGGTTCATTAAGTCCTGAGATTATTCCCATCCGGCGCTTCCAGTAACGGAAAAGTTGATGCTTCCACAAAATGTCAAATTTGACTGAATAGTTTTTCCCTTTGAAAGGCAGAAGGCAGCATTTAATCTGTTTCTCGTCACTTTCACAGCCACAATATTCACATGTGGAGTGACACTATTGTGAGATTTCCCTACGTGTAAAAATAACTTCTTAAACACTTGTGCAAATATTTTAATTTTCTTTAGTGTGGTGCACTTGTTTTCCAAAGAACTGAGTCATTCCAGTGTTTGTGTTAAACTCACCAACCTTCACTTCAAATCAGTGCAGCAGTTCAAATGTAAATGTCACAGAGTTAGTGGAAAAGGTTAACGCTCTCTTGTTTGAAGTCGTCGCTCCTCTCCGGGTCTCTGGTTGAATTGTGTCCCTTCCAAAAGCGTGTCTTTATTCTATTCTGTTTTTGTAATGGCTCATTTTTCAGACAGGAGAAAATGGATTTAGGAAAAATGACTGCCCACTAGTGAGGTTTGCCCTAGATTTACCTTTTGTTTGCAGTTTTGCGGATGGCTTTGGGAAAGTGGATGACATTGTGACTCAGCTCCGCTCACTCTGTTGTCAGTCCACGCATATAGTGCCCACTGATGTTTTTTTAAACTTTAGCTCTAACTTAATCACATAAACCGTCACAGAAGATGGATGGATATTAACCGACCTCTACAACATTTACAATACCAATATAATAATCTGTAACTGAACTAATATAATCTGTTCATAATCTTAACTTTATATCATCTTTCATTCCTCTTCTTCCACTTTCTCAAAAGGACATTGTAAATAGAGGGTTGTTCTCAATGACGTACCTGGTTAACTAGAGTCTGTTATAAATGCATAAAAAACAATAAATTCAATAATAAAAATGTCTACTTATCATGACTTTCCCCTCAAAAATTATATTGAAATTGCGTTGCAGAGTAGAGGGTTTAATATGTTTGGACTTGCTCATTGTACTTTAGTCAAAACAGGATTGACAGTAGAAAGATCGGAGCAATTCAAAATAATATCCCCGAGTTCACTGAAATACTGAGCTCTCATTTTTAAAAATCCTGCTGTTTATTATTTGTTTTCTGTTGTTTTCACACAGGAGAAGGACCCCCGATGTCATCCAGACCAATCTTCCAAATTGAACATGATACTCAACATTTTGATATCTGTAAAACTGGGAAGACGTGTGAAAACAGGCCCCTGCTGTGCCTCTAAGACACTTTGATGGCGACACACGATTTTCCGTGGGGGATGTCATGGATGAGTGATTTTTGAAGTGCTCTGGAGGGTGCCGTAAAGTCAGAGCGGTTTCCATAATGTGTGAGCGAGAGGAGCCCTTCAATGAGGGGGAGTTAAGGAATAATAACCAGCAGGATGGCGTGCCGGCTGACGGTGATGCCAACGCCAATGAGATCCGGGTGGAAGATGGCGTTACGACCGGGGATACTGGCTCCCTGTTGGGACCGTCGAGCAAAGTGACGGAGCAGGACAAAGTCATCATCTGGGGCACGGGCTCGCAGTGCGACGACCCCGAGCTTGCTGAGTTTGAGATGCTGGAGTGTCAGGAGCTGGAGGCTTATCTGGTCGAGGACGGGGAAGACTTTGTCGGGCTTGCAGAGCGAAAGCAGCTTCCGGCGCATCGCTCATCATGCAGCACAGCCACGCTTGAGCAGGAATCAGATAACAACAGCCGGGAAGAGAGGAAGCCAATTGTGTGCGAAGCCAGCGAGCAGGAGTCCTCTGCCTCTCATGCGTCTGAGAGCAGACAGACATCCAGGAACGAGCTGAGCTCTGAAACGGACGTATTTGTGACTTGTTTGTCCACCGTTTCCAGCCTGGTCACTGCTGCGGACAATGTCGGCAGGACTCAGATTACAGAATCCTGGCAGTTTGCCTCCGGGCCTCAATCAACCATCTCAGAAGATCTGACTCTGGCTGAACAGATCATCTCGGAGAGAGGCAAGGCGGATCAACCTTCCCTCTCAGCGAGGAAAAGCACAACACAACACAAAGACGTGGACATGAATCTGAATTCGACAGTTCATCCGGAGGATGTTGGATCACATGCACACGTGAGTAACTCCGTTCTATGCAACGATGTCAGTGATGAGCACAGGAAGAACAATAACCTGGAAAACAAAGCAGAAAACACTGTTTTAGGCGGAGACTGTGATCAAGAAAGAAGTACTGAGCACAAGTCTTTACCCAAAGTGCTTGAAGAAAGCAACACTAAAATGGATAAAAGCACACAAGCTGATGAAAGCCCACCTAAAACAGGTACAAAGGGGACTCAGTCGATTGATTCTAAAGCCATGAAGAAGCAAGGATCATTCGATAACACCTTGAATAAACAAAACTCTTTTGACAGGAACTTCAAAAAGCAGCCTTCGTTTGAGTATTCTTTAAAGAAGCAGCTCTCTTTTGATAACTCCATAAAAAAGCCGGGCTACGTGGAGCACACGGTGGCCCCCGGCTCTTCAAGTCTAGAGCGGAGGAAGCCATGGGGAAGCCCAAGTCGATCGGCATCTCCTGCACCCATAAAGACCACCTCTTGTTCCCCCAAGAGACGACCTCCTGGTTCTCCTGCCAAGGTCCAGGGCTCCAGGGCACTGAGCTTGGAGCGCAGCGACTCCCCTTATCGAGGTCTGAGCCAGCCAGTGAAACCACCTGGTAAGACCAGCTTGAACAGCGGCATCCCCAAACCTGTCATGCCTCAACAGAAAGAGTCCGAGCCCAGAAGATCCTCTCCTCCTCAGAAGCCCAAAAATGTCAGACCTAAAATAATCACATACGTTCGTAAGAATCCCCAAGCCAAACCGCAAGGCCCTGATGCCCCACAGGAAACAAGACTATCCTCGTTCACCAGCCCACCTGCTCACAAAGACCCAAAGGCTGCGGCTCAATTGAAATCCACACCAGTGCTGTGTTCCTCCAACCTGCTCTTTGATAAGTACCGGCAGGAGATGCAGAAGGCAGGGTACTGTCCTGCAGCTGTTGCTGGGACGGGGATGAAACCTCTGGGCAGCACCATCCCAAGGCTCGGGGGGAAGTCGGACAGCTTCCACGAAGACGTGCCTGAGAAATATTTCCAAGAGGTGAGCAACATTCACACCACATAAAGTATTTGGACAAGTATGACGAGTTGGGCCACATGTGGTAACGTGGTTAACATCTGCTACAGGGCCTGAGGACTTTCATGCGTGGAGTTTACATGTTGTCCCTAAGCCACTTTGCTCCAGTTTCAGGTTAATCACTGAATGCCAGTCGGTGTGAATATCTGTGTTTGTGCTCTATGATTCACTACTGACCCACCATTGAACTCTGCCTTCAACCATAGTCAACGGGAATCGACTCCTTAACTTTTATGAAGCGCTATAGAAGATGGATGGATGAAAGTGCAAAAGATCTAAGGCGGGCGTGTCAAACATAAGGCCTGTCTGGGCTCCCAAATCACCAAGGAAAAGTTAGAAATTTCAAAGAGAACATTGATTTTTTTTGTGGAAAATATAGACATTTCCATCACATAGACTCTAGAGGCTAAACAACAACAAAAAATGACAGTTTAAATTCAAAGGTTATTATGTTACTATTTTACTGGCCTGGTCTCAAGATACAATTGGACTGAATGTGAAAAAATGCATTTGAAGTGTTCTAAAGTCTGGTCTGAACTTTATTTAAAAAAAATTTCAATTCTTTTTTTTGATGGTCTTTTAAATGGTTCACAGAATTCTCAACATAACATTTTGCTTTTGACATCCATTCATCGGTACCTTACAGTTGAATCTCCACAATACATCCAAACCTATATAAATAGTACTGAGATGAATAATTGGTACTTCCACCATATACTAATACAATCTCCTAATTCAACTTTACAACTAAATACCTAATCTCCCTAGAACAGGGAAACTTTTGTGATTTAAAAAAAAAAGAAAACTTTAGAAATGAAGTAAACCTGGCAAGAACCTGAGAGAGGAGCCATACTGTTTAACAGTATAGAAAAGATGGCCGCACCGGTTCAACACCGGTTTAACAATCCAACTTGGTCTGTCTATATAATACCTGTGTCCTCGCCATCGTAAATGTCTATAGTGTCTTGTTCTCTGTGTACGTGTGGGTGGTTTCATGACTAAAACAAACAACAGCACCCACTAGTGGCCCAACATGAAAACTACATTGTTTCAGCATTCCTGCCATTTACGTGTAAACGGACGTTCTTTTCAAAATGTTGTCATGTAAACTTGAAACTTTTCCGAAACCAAAACACAAAAACGATGTTTTTTCACATGAAATGTTGTCGTGGAAACTGGGCTGTTAAAAATAAAGTTCTAATTAGTTTCTGCTTTATGCATGCTTCCACTCACCTGAAGCTCTGTATTTCTAACAAAGTTGTAGTTATCAAAAAAAAAAAGTATTCCAAAGGTTGAAGGTTCAATTCCCCGCCTCAGCCTGCCCCGGCCCTCTCCTAATGTGTCCCATTATTACATCTCTGCCTCTCCAGCATGTTTCCCAGGAGGGAGGAAGTGTGTACCGCTCTCCCAGAACCCTGAGACCTCAGCTGGGGTTGGGGGCGGTCACCAGGCAGGCTGCAGCCAAACCTCGGGTTCAGCAGACCGGTCAAAGGTCAGCACCGAACCAGACAGCTCAGGCCGGCAGAGGGTCCGCTCCAGGCCACCAGGAGCCGGCAGGTGAGATTTCATTCGGTTCAGAGTTTAGCTCAGCACATTTTAAAGATCATTTTAGGGGCAATCTTTTAAATCCTTCCATCTGCATACTTTACTATTCTGTTCACATTTAATCCGGTGGAGCTGCAGAGAAGTTATTTATTCACTGAGCTTCTTCGGGTTGCTGAATGATTTACATTTTTCCCGCCATGCTTAGACACGGCTTCTGCCACCTAAACTCTTTTGAAGTGCAAAGTATTTCCTAGCAGAGTATCTTGCACAGTTTTTCACCGCTGCACGTTTTCACATTATAAAATGTAAAATAGTCAGCATGCACATATGCTGTTCACTTATTAGTGCGCAATGTCGTCACTGAGCGGAGGCTTTTTCTCACTCTGTCATTTTTCCAGCTGCACAGTGAATGAAAGTGAGATGTGAAGTCTCTTTTAATTCATTAGGACGGCTGTCAGGGCTTCGTTGATGGTGTATTTAGAATATCTTGTCCCGGGTGACTGATTTATTTTTGTTTCTCTTATTTCCAGAGAAAACTTAATTGGTCTCCGTCTCTCACTCTGCAGCTATGACAGAGTTAACCGTGATCCCCAAAATTAAAAAAAGGAAAAGATCGGGCTCCTTCCCGTTTAAGCTCCTCAGTCTTTGTGTCTATAAGGTGGAGATTCACTGCTAATATTGTGTCTAACTCCAGGAGAGCAAAGGAGGTCAGGTCCTGAAACTACCCCCAAAAGCCCCCTGCTCAAATCAGGCCAGTCCGGCCTCCGTCCTCCAGGCTTCTCCACCCTTCCACCGGCGCGCCTGGCTGCTTTTGGCTTCGTCCGAACCTCCAGCGCCTCGTCTGTGTCCAGCAACCAGTCGAGTGACAGCGGACCCTCTCAGCGTGAGTCCTCATATTTCCTTCTGTACCGTTCATGTAATTGTTTCACACTCCAAGGTTACGAAGGGACAGAGAGCAAAACAGTCCCTGCCTGGCCTTTATTCTTCTTGCATTCATCACAAGGCATCAGAGCTTCTGATGGGGGAAAAAAAAAGAAAGAAAATCCTGAATTTGCTCTCCTCCTCTCTGCTGCTTCTTCTCTGCCTGCACACGGGAGCATTTCATCTCTACCAGTCCAACACTCACTGCAGTCCTCATTACTTTACTATAGACAAGACCATTGTCTTGTCTGCGACAGAAATATGATCAAAGTATTTTCACCTGTTACCGAGAAAACTGCGTGATCTGTAGGTTACATATGGATATTAAATGTGTGCAGATTCATGGTGTCCAAAGTGTTGATTCAAACCGTGCAGAGCGTTACCGTACTGTGATAACCTGGAGGTAGAGCCACGGCCATGCAAAGGAAGATCCGAACGAATGGACAGATTTAATCCAGATTCCAAAAATACACAGCTGTGATTCGATTGGTCGAGGTGATCAATTCCAAGGTTGGTAGTTAGACCCCTGACTCGCTCTGTCTCGGTCTTTTCCTAATGTGTCACTGTATTGGTTCCAGCCTCCCGCGATCTCCTGTCGTAACTCAAACCCTCCATCAAGCTGCTTTTGCAAGCGGGGATTTCATACTGTGAAGAAGAAAAAACAAACTGCTGTTGCGTGTTGCAGATTTAACAGTTTCAGTCTATTCTAGCTTATTTCTAACCTGAAACTGTTCTGCCAAAGGACTGCGTCGAGGCATGGCGTGATATGAGAGCTTGTCGAGATATTTTTACTGTGACAGATTAGTGCTTTGGTCCGCTCAGATACTAATGGATCTGCATCCCGTTCCTCCATCAATGCTTTCACCTGGACATGCTCTGTGTTTCTGAAGCTTTAAATCAGCTATAATTCTTCCGAGCCAAACAATCCTATTTGTGCCGCAGTGACTAGATGAGCGTCTCCCAGGTCACCAGTCGCTCTGACAGCATATACATGACTGGCAGTGTGCGAGGCAATGTCTCCCCTTCAGGCTGTCGGCTCAGACAGCAGCGCTCCATTAGCTGCTGCCATATGCCTCCAATGCAGCCACACTCACTGGGGATGCATTCCAGGAAAATGTTTTGACTGGTAGTGAGCGGGGAGTCTGACAACTGGAGGCCCATCAAAATGATCTTTCCCGTCGGTGCAGGAGGAGCCTTTCAACTAACATGTCGAGGCGCACTGGTGACTGAAATGTGTTTTACCTAGAAGGCTTGTGAGGAATTTATACCAGAACGCAGAATGTTAACTCCTGCAATACACCATATTCTGTACATGTCCACACTTATAGGCACCGTGTGCATATTTTTATTATATTGTATTTTTATCTGCTTTTTTAGTTTCTGCTATGTGTGCTTCTTTCTCTTTACTATCCTGTTGTACCACTGCAAATTTCTCCACATGTGAGATAAATAAAGGATATCTTATCTTATTAAACATCAAACATATAAGGTTTAAATGATGAATGGATTTCACCTAATTGGAGCTCTAGATTCTCTCTCACACACACACACTAATGGTGACCGCTAAGACGCTTTATTTCCATTGAGAGCAATTTGTGGTTCAGTATCTTGCTCAAGGACATTTTGACATATGGACATGGCATGACGGTGGATCAAACCACCAACCCACTGAGCCTCAACCGCATCCCGTCAAATCCCACCGGACTGATATATTAAGACGATCAGTGAGGTCGGTCATCAACTATAGCCCCGTTTCCACAGTGCCCCTTGGTGCCGGTACGGGTCAGGTCGGAACCGGTTGTTGTGCGTTTCCACTGACTCAGAACCGTTACCAGCCGGTACCATTGGTAACCATTTCTCGCTACCCATTCCACTTGGGGTACCAGGCACAATGTGCCGGATATGAGGGGGAGGAGCTTCTACACTGCCGTCTGCTCATTGGTCCGTGACGACCGCTGTTCTCCCAGCAAGCAGACATTTCCAATCAGTTCTTCTGCAGCAATCAGGAAACTTTTTTGAAAATGTCCTCCCGTTATGGCGTCACATCCTGCATGATTACGCAACCGTTCATAACCCCGCCTACATTTCAAACCGTTCCCCGTGTAATGGAAACGCGGCACTGATACGGGTCTGGTTACGGATAGTCAACCCCCACCTGACCGGCACCGGTACCAAGGGGCACTGTGGAAACGGGGCTTAAGGGCCTGTCCTACACCTTACCAGACCCAGACAGCAGGACAGCTCCCCCTGTCCACGACAGCAGGTTCACTTGTGTGGCTTTCATCGGCACAATGAGCTGGTCGGTTTGATTCAGCGGCCCGGCCCCCAGCATGTATTTGAACCTAGACCACCTGCGAAGCGAGAGCGCTAACCACTGCGCCACCGTGCCACCACCGTGCAGGGAATAGGGAGTCCATCACACGACAAACACAAAGAGAGGCTCTTGGTTTTTTTGGGTGTCTTGTCAATGTAGTGAGTTGTGAAGCTCACTAGAAGACACAATAATCTGCAGCTTTTAACCCCACTTATGATTCAAAGAGTTAATTTTCCCTAAAAAGAGCTTTACAGTTCAAAGCCTACATCCTGTAAGATTTAAATTCGGGCTTTTATGGTTTATTATCTTTTAAATTTTTCCCGGTATTGTGGGAAGTCCTTGGATTAAAGCGTCTGCTTAATGAATTGTAGAAAAGCATCATTTTATCTCACTTCTTACTGTACAATAGTATCTAATTCTGTGAACTTGAGCCAACAAAGAAATGACAAATCGCAGCAGTTATTCCTGCATTATCTCGTCCTAATACTTTAATGCCACACAGGCCGGAGAGCTTCCAGCAGGCGGTGGATTTGTGCAGTACGCTCATGCACAAAACAGCCGTTTGGCTGCGTGAGTCAGCCTCCAGCCGAGTGCTTCAGCCAATCTCCTTCTCTCCGGCTCGGTCTCTTCTTCGGCAAGAAAAAAAAACCCAGAACCTGCTGACTGTCCCAGGTGGATTCAGACTCTGCGGCAATGAGAGGAGACACTAATCCCGGTGGAGGCTTCACACTGGCCTCGGGCATTTTGACATCAAAAGTGAATTCATGTTTTATGAATTTGTTCCGCTTTTCTAATTCTGGCTCAAGCAGCACCTAAATGTGGCGCCGTCTTCCAACGGCTCGCTGTGTTATCAATGATTTCAGCCTCATCTGACATTCCTCAATAGGAGGGTTGGGATTTTCGTTCAAGGACAAAAAAACCTGTCGGGGTTTTTTCCTGCTTGTGTTGGTGTTGTGTTACATTTACATGCAGCATGTGTCAGCACCACCATTGATTGAGGAGCTGAATATTTGATGATAAGTAATTTGAGCTGTCTGGTTTTTGACTCACTTACACAGATAAAGTAAAGCAAAAGGCTGATGTGTGGACATAGTAGTGGAATTTTTTTCAGTCAGCAGGCAAAGGTAAGTGTGTTTTTGGTTCAGGAGAAGTATTTTTTTTGTTGCAGTGTTTTTCTGCTACAGCCTTTATCAGTGTGGTGAATCAAAGGTCTTTTATATCCATGAATGCTGGAGGCATTTTAGCAGCTGTTATGAATAATTATGATGTTTACGACATGCTGCTTTTTACTACTCTTGGTGAAATTGCGTAGAAAATATCTCCAGGAGGACATCTTAACCAACTAATGTTTGACTCTTAAAGGAAACGCACACATTTGTCTCGCAGTCACAAATACATACAAATACACATCAAATTTATTTTGAACTCAAATACGTTTAAAGTAAAACTCCTGTTATCAACTCAGATGAAGGATCTGGTGATATCTTGAGGTAACTCAAGCATCAGGATGTCCTGATATAGTTCGTGTCAATAATTGCCACCGGTGGTCATGACGATATTCACACAGGTTCACAAATCAATTAGTATCTCACATGAGAAAATGATCCCAGGACATGAGGCTGGAATTAATTACGTCATAAAACAATCCGTGTGTGCCTGCAAGTCAACTTGTGGAGTGAAAAGTAGGAATCATGTGCGAAATTCGATTTTTAGTCAAATCAAGCCTAAACTACTGATTTTAGTACACTTGCATGGGTTGATAGAATGGAAAATATGAATATGGTGCCTGAAAGTTTTTGAGATTTTTTATTATTCTGCTCATGATAAAGCATGTATGTGTATTGTTTGTCACACTTTGCATGGAAAAGGCAAAAAATTATAATGATAAGAGAGAAAGAAAATTAACTAAAATACATGAGTTATTATTGGGTATTTCAGCAAAGCATCTCAGCGGTTGCTTGTTATTGCATCATAATAAAGTGATACAGGGCCTGAGAGTTTATTCCCTCTGTGTTTTTAAATGTCTGACGTTGTTTGCCGTGTTGGAGTCTGAATGTGTGGTTCTGCCGCCACCTAGTGGACAGACTCTGTATCCCAGTGGGATCCAGGAGGAGTTGCAGCTTCCTACTGCAGAAACTGATTGAACAAGTGGTGCCACAGCTCCAGCTCGTGGCCACTGCACCAAAATAACCACTGCCCTCTAATTCAACATAAATACATTTTTTTCATCTCAGATTGAAACATTTAAAAATTATTGTAGAGTGGAAATTGTATGTATTGAAGCTTCAGATTTAGAGTATGCTGCAATACGTTCCATGAAATCTGAAAAATTAAGTAAATTAATTCATCTTCCAGGCTTGGATCACAGATAGCTGGGGCCTATGGCAGTCAGCACATTGCTATCAGACCACCAGATCATCACAGGACTGACGGCTCGTCTCCGGATTGTGACTAAAACAGACAATCCAGAGAAAACCAACACAGAAACAGTGAGAACATCGGAACTCCTCTAAAAAAGCCTGGAAAAAGGGTTTGAACCATGAAGTTTAGAGGTTACTGCAGCAGATGATCTGCTTCCAGGCCACCCTTTCTCCTATATTTCCTCACAATAGTCACTAAATTCTTTCATAAACTAACTCTGTGTGTTAAATGTCATTTAAATTTATACTGACTGTGGCACAAAATGTACAAAGTGTTTAATGCTGCAGGCAGATTTTATCTCCATGCTTGTTTTTAAATGGAAATTGTTTATATTTTCTACATAACTATCGTTTTATTTTCATTTCAGGGTTGTTGAGTTGCCAAAATGTGCAATAAGGGACGGCGTCTTCCTCTTTTTCTGAGATAACCTGATGTTAATTTTTCCTGTTAGAAATGTGTTTAATTGGATGCAGACCTCCTGGGAACTATTGTATCGACCAGCATTTAACTACTATTATTTCAATTCCTTTCTTTTTTTTTGACCTATTTGCACCTTGTCAGTTGAGAAATGACGGGAATAAATGAGTTTCAATTTACCGTTTGAACGATGTGCTGAGTTAAAATGTATTTACTGTATTATAAATTTGTGCATTGTAAAAGGTGTTTGTTTGTTTTTTCTCCACACAGTCTCAAGAAAAGAGTTGCAGAAGGACACAGAGGCAGCTCAGTCACCAAAGTCTTCCCCGAGACGATTCGCGGTGGTTTCACCGAAGCCTCAGTCACTTGGTGAGTATTTTTTAACTTTATTCAGGGCGCTGGAGCCAATCGAAGGCAAGTCCGTCACAGAGATAAACACACTCTCACGTTCAACAAATGAACCTTAAACACACGTTGGAACTGTGGGAGGAAACGAACCAGAGGGCCGGTGGAAAGAACCGACACATGCACACAGGGAACTTACAAACTTTGCATAAATAGAGCCGAAGCTTGGGAAAAGGTTTGGAAGAAGTAGAGGAGAATTTAAAAAAAACAATTGGTGCAAAGTCTCTGTGTTTGCCCCGAGGCAAACACAGAGACTTTGGGCTGGCGTTTGGGCTGGCGAGACGTCCTGGTTGTACTCTACATTTACTTAAAATCAGTTCTAAATCCAAAAATTTGAGTTAAAATGTGGTATGAAAGATAAATGAGAGAAATCAGTTTAAGTGCGACCAGTAAGTAATTCACAGTCACACTTCATAGTCTTAAACAGACTTAAAACTGTTTGCACACATGTTATTGTCATTGTGTATCTTTGTTTTTTCACATAGGTGTCAGCAGTTCCAAATTCTCAGGCGTGAAATGTGTTAATTGGATTACCCAATGTTAGGACGCTTCCCCTAAATGATAATCTCAGTAGTTTGGATTAGAGAGACCATTTGTCACTGTGGGTGGAGCAAAACCAGCGGGGTTTGGTTTGTAAGCTCAGAGAGCTGACCACAGCACGGTGGTGAATCACTGATTTATAATCACCTCACAAGAAGAGCGGGAAATCCTCATGAATCACCTCCAACCACTTTTATTTTTATTTTCATTGACAGATGTGTTTATTATCATTAACGTTGCGCAGCTATTACACGCCACAAAATCACATTATTATCTCTGTGTTGATCTTAAATTATTGATGAACTGCTTAACTGAAATGTGTGGGAGACATTTGTTATCATGTTCTATTGCTTAGTGATCAGATTTGGCAACTTGTGCGTCTTCATCGAGAGAAGGAAATACTAGAATACAGTTGGAAAAAAACATATACACTGTACACTGAAAACTACTAAGTAATAATATCTTTACAAAAATACACGTAACGCTAATAAACATCCTGTATTACATAAGAATAATGCTTAATAATGTTTATGCAATATTGGAAGGAGGCAGAAGCCCATCAGTGGAATTTATAATTGGAAATTGTGAAATGTATTTGATTTGAAGACTTTTTCTGCCATTTTTCAAGAGATATGATGATATAACTGAGTCTTGAAGAATGGGAATATTGTTAAGAAGAGCACAGAGTTAAAAGTTTTGCTTTTCACTCCTTTCAGTGAGCACTCTGTTGACGGTTAAATAAGTGAGACGTGGGTTTTCTCATGCTGGTCTCTCCCTAAAGACACATTACAAATTGAAGTTTCACGACACTCGTGTGTAGATTTTTTTGTTTAGTGAAATAGATTGAGTGAAAACCTTCCTCCTCTCTGCAGTCCATGGGCGTGCGGCGGCCGTCCAGGGTGCCGTCCGGGCGGACAGAGCTCAGGAGCTGGACCGGGCTCTCATCCAGCAGCTGCGTGAGCGCTGCGAGCGGCAGGCCCTGCAGCTGCAGACCCTCCAGGCCCAGTTAAAGAAGGCCTCACTGTGCCTGGATGTCTTCAGCATCACTACTCAGCACTTCTGTCACAAGGTAGGAGGCCCGGGGACCGACGGCAGACTCTCAAACGTGCAAAATCTCTCAGCTTGAATCCTAAAACAGGATACGAGTGGTTGATGCTTGCTCATCCTGGTCTTCTCTTGCATTTGATGTCATTTTCTATTACTGTTATTTACCTGTTATTCCAGGTACAAGACAGAGATTACTTAGTGACATACTTTACTTTCAATTCCATCAGTGTCATTGATTCATAAAAAAACTTACAAATGATAAATGGAAAGTAAAATAATAGTTTTCAGTGAAAAATAAAAGCGGAAACAGAAAATTCCTTTTTTTATATAAATATCTTCACTTTGCCTACATAAGCTGCAGTTACATGGATCATATCCAATTAAAATTACAATCGGATTGGAGGAAGTGGTTTGACAATGTTTAGGATCAGGCTAATGAAGCCCGTCCGTCTTCAAGACTGCCAAGCTCTTTTAAAGGTGGAGGTGGGGTCCTGACCATTCTTTATTTATTGATTGGTTGATTGATTGATTTTTGTTTTTATAAATTTTTAATTTTTAATTTTTAATTTTTGATTTTTAATTCTAAATGTTACATTTTAAATTTTAGATTTTAGACTTTAGATTTTAAATGTAAATTTTTTTTTATTTATTTAAATTTTTTTATTTTGTATTTTATATTTTTATTATTCATATTTAAGGCCAGAAATGATTGTTTAAAATACTCCTAATAGGGGGGGATTTTTTGGCCTTGTGATGCACTTACACACTTTCACATGTTCATAACATTTTATTTAATCTACTAAACACATGTTAAAAGCATCTTAAGACCAACCTGCCTGTGCTGCCAGAGATCTTCCACCAACATACATATAAGGTTAATGAACGGCATTACCTTAATGCGTGTTTGCCCTGTGATGGAAACTGAAAATGGAGCAAACTACGATTTAATGTTATTTTAAGTGTAACTAAACTCTCTAATGTGCCATTTATATGTGAAAATATGTTGACATTAATTAAACGGATCAAACTTACCAACATTCTTTCATATTTATGTTCAAAATTCCCTAAATTGGGCAAATATCTAATTGATAGAATGCCTGTGCACTTTATGATGCTGCTTTCAAAATATAAAATGTATTATTTGTCTTTTTTTCATATAAATTATCTCTTATATGACGTTTTAGATGCTCTGGAAGAAATGTTACTCATGATGAAAACCCACCGTGAACCATAACCTCATTCAATTAAAAACAATATTCAATTCAAACCTCTCAGTCTGCAGCGAAACTCATAATGTTTTACTGTGTTTGATCACTTTGCATCGTGCACGTGTGCCTAATATAATGACTGCAGTGTCTAATCTGTATCTTTCCAAACTGATAGCTTTGACTGTCCTTAATCCTGTTAAAAGTGTCTTGTGGCATTACTGTGACCTGCTGCTGTGGGAAAGCCTTTGTGATGTTCAGGCTTCAGCGGCTCCCGTGTTTCATCTCCAGGCACATCACACCTGTAGCAACATCACTTTGTTCCCCGAATCCAGGCGTCGTCTTTTAAAGCCGCTGTGACTGTTTGAACATGAACGACTCAGAGGCTGCAGGGTTTATCGGTTTGAAGTGGAATACCGAGGATTTCCCAATGTATTGTGTGTGGACGCTTTGGACACAGCTGATTTAATCTGAGGCGGTAATAACATCAGGTTATTGTGAGATAGTGACGATTCATTAAGTTTCCATGTTCGGGATGTTAAATAAACACGCATATGACAGAGCTGCGGGGCATTTTCATCTGGGGTCCACCTGCAGCTGCTGCTTGTTTGGCTCAAACACATTTATTTCACAAAGGCTGACGATTATGGCCTTTGTTGTGTTAAATGAACTTCTAAAGTTGGATTGTATTCCGTCTCTCAAAGCTGGACTCGCCGCTCATTTCTTTCCTTGTTCTGGTCGTCTGATCGCATTTCATCCGTTTCATCTCTTTCCCGGCCCCGCCCACGGTTTCTCCTCGGCAGCGGGCGACGATTAATGTGATTAGAGCTGCCTGCTCGGACCTCCCTCGGCTTTCAGTGCCACTGAATGTCTGACATGAGGAGAATACCCTCCGAGGTCTGAGGAGTGGAGGACTGCGGGTCACATGCACACGGGATCCATCTGCAATGGATTTCTCCCTTATAGATATGCCTTTTTCTTTTGCTTTTGTGTTAAAATTAAAAAAAAAAAAAAAAAAAAGTGAACCTCTTACCTAACTCCAACCCCAACCCTAAACCCTAACCCCAACCCTAACCCCAACCCTAAACCCTAACCCTAACCCCAACCCTAAACCCTAACCCCAACCCCAACCCTAACCCGCAATAAATGTGATTTGTTTCTATTCTGCTGCAGTGTGGTTAGTGAGTAAGTGAACACCACTGCTCTGTGTAATCTGGATTAAACATTTTTGGTGCATGAATAGATTGGAACAAATAAAGGGACTTTTTTTTTGCTTTGTTTAGTTTTTTGCATGCATATTTCAAAAGGTATAATGTTTCTCATTCCATTAATTTAGATTATCTTCGAAGAAAGTTTAATGTTTTGATGTAGTCAGAGCTATAATAAATATCTCAGCAGTGATGTCTGTATGGAGCTCAGTAACAGAGCAAATAATTGGTCAGTTATTGATCAAGCCCCCTCCCCCATCCTCTCCTGAAGGATGCAAAAAGACCTGCGTTGCTGCCCGTCATGTGTGCGAACGCGATCCAGGGCGTGTTGGTGGGGCTTTCAGGGGAGGGCAGGCAGAGCTGGGCTGGGGCTGGCAGTCTTTGTTCCAGCAGGGAGAAATGATGGTCGCAGACCAGGAAACGAGGTGAGGCTTCAGTCTTCCTATCTCTACTCCTCCTCTTCTTCTCCCTCCTCCTCCTCCTCCTCCTCCTCTTCCTCTCTGTATCCCTCTGCATCCGCCTGTCACCGCTGCCTGTTCAGCCGGCGGAGTGATGCTGCTGCCCGCTAGCCTGGTATGGGCCACTGCTGCTGTAGGCTCCATCTCCTCCCTCTGTGCTGTCGGGACCAAACGGTAAAAGGCAGCTTCTTCTGCAGGCGGCGAGCTGTTCCCTGCACCGGGGGATGCCGTTTCTATGTTTTGTGGTTGTGCGCATGTGTGTGCTTGGTGGAGCAGTGGTAGTGTGTCTGCCTCCTGGATCACTATATCCACTTGTTTCCTAGAGACAGAGCTGGAGGAGAGCGTTACGCTGCATGATTGTGCTGAGTCAAAGCAGGCTTGTTGGTCGTTCTTTTTGCTCATATAGTTTGCAGGGATCCTTTCTGGTCTTTACGTGTAATTAAATTTACAATTTTACGGTGAACATTGTGTCTTTACTGAGTGTCTGCTGGCGAATGGCAGAAATATTAAATTCCTGTAGCTGTTTAGTAAAGCCTTTTCATTGTTTCCATATTATAGTAATGTTGTTTTATTTCTCATCTGTGACAAAAAAATTTTCCTGCTTCCTTTCTAATGCTTCCCTTTCAGTCCCATCACCCTGTGTGTTCACTGAAGTGTATATATCTTCAGGATTAAAACTCCAAATAGAAACAGCTGCGCATTAGAGGCTTTTTAAGGTCCCAAAGAAACCCGACTTATCTGATAGTTGGAGATAAAAATATCAAATTTTCAAAGAAGTGCCCTTTCTGTAAAAAAAAAAAAAACATTGGCTTATATAAAATGTGAGCTTTCTAATCATTTGATAAACGCAGATCGACATCAGTATTCTTATATCTGTTAAAGGAGCCATATGAAGGGTTTCAGTAATGTCACCTTTGTGCATCTGGGGCTGTATTGAGCTCTCAGACATCAGCTTGTTTGCTCTTACTTAATTGTGGACCAATACTTTAACCATCACCATGTTTGCTCTTGTAGCACATTCTGCGTCCTCCTCTCTTGATCGACTTGGCCTCTGTACACCACCTTGTGGCACCAATTGGTACTGCAACTGTTGCTTGGACTGGTTCATTTTTATTGTAAACTTATGTAAATATCCCATTCAGCACGGTCTACAACAAATATTGTGTCATTGTTGATGCCAGGACAATTGATTCATCATAATGTATTTAATTATTTTTGCATTTTATAAACCCCCAAAATTTACATACTATAGCTTCAAAGAAATAAATCTGAACATTAGCATTGTTTCTACCCATGAATATTTTTTTCCTTGAGTTTAACATCCTTGTAGATATGATTTTTGTATTGATTGCTTACTTTTATTACCTTTGGTCATTCTTCACTATTCGGTGTAAATAAGAATCGAATTGATTAATGGAAGACCTGCAAAAGTAACAAAGGAAGCAAAACTTAAAGTGAATTTCCTTAGAGGAAAAATTCAAATGCATGTCATATACAGTAACTCCCAGAACATGTAAGCATTGGGACGTCTGTGCAGGACAGAGGATTGATGGGTAGCAGTAGAAGTAGAGCTGAAGCTGATGAAGTAAGGATATATATATATATATATATAGGCACATTTCCTCTCTCGTGAGGCCACTGCAGCCTCTTTCTGGTGACCGTGTATTTGAAGTAAAACCCTCTTAGAGGGTGACATCATCACCACAGAGAAATTCTGTGCCGTCTCTCATACATTTTTTAGCCGCTGCTCTCTGACGCCCATGCTTTCTTTGTTTCTCCTCAGCGGCCCTGTGTGCAGCCGTCACACTGTATGTTTAGAGATGTGATGATCGATAGTCATCTAACTGTCTGGTGTGTGTCCCACTGTGGAATATGATATCAGAGGGTGTGATGAGTGCTGCACATGAGGACTATCTCTACGTAAAAATGTGTGCGTTGTTCCTAATTGCGACCTTTACAGGCTGCCATGAGGCTTTCATATTAGGGTTTGACCTGATTTTACTGTGAATGAAAGATTCTCTGAAATGAGGCTCCAGGCACACGTAATATTTTTGTGTGAATGAAGACAATAGTTTTAAATTGTTGTTACTTGCAACCTTAGTTTCCCCTCACAAAAATTAAGCGCAAGCCAGACAAACAACAGATATATTTTTGCTTTATTCTGTATCGGGCTATGTTACAAGTAGTTTTTTTTGTTTTTTTTCCCAATACCGAGACTTTATATGAGCTTGTGTAATGGTCAAGTAACAGAAATGTGGTCTTTATATGCTCATTGCATCAGACACATCAGCAACCAACAATGAGGCTGATGTCAAATTACAAGCATTCGTGAGGCGAGGCTTGCTCTGAAGTCTGAAGAAAAACTGGCTTTCACGGAGGACTGGAGAAAGTTTAACCCTTTGAATAGGAGCTATGTTTTTGGACTTCTGCTTGGATTTGAAATTATATAAATTTATGATCTCATAATCTGGGAAGTGCTTTCTATTTGCGTGGACGATAAAGAGTCGAGGACTACGAGCAACCCAAACGTGGCAAGTTGGTTGTCGATCTGACGACACAACATGCTAAACTGTATTTTGGTATTTGGAGATTAACTTGTTACTGGAGTTTGTTTCCGAGCGTGTGAAATTGGCTGATGTATTGTTGTAGCTGCGGTTTTCCTGTCAGATTTATTATGTCATTTCTCGATATTTGTCGATGATTAGAACATGGATTTCGGACGTTTTCTTTGGCGGTGCTTTAGTTCTTTAAGGGTTTGACGCTGGACACTAATGAAGCTTCTGAAATGCTGGAAAAGGTTTGGGATCAGATTGTAGGAGTTTTGTGTTCGTGTCTGCATGAAGAAGGGTTAAGAAAGCTATTGGTTGAATAAAACGATCAGCGCTGCTGGGTGGGTTCAGTAATCTTGTGGACTGACATCAGTTATCTGTCCCTTTGAGTTTGTTAAATCATCCCGTATCCATCTGTAGGTGATTACAGACACACACGTTACTTTAACAGTAAATCAGAAATGAATAAACTGCATTAACATGAAGAACTGCATTGTACTGCCTCAGGACAGTTATATGATGGTACTTTAGGTTTTATTACTGTCCTGACACGAGTCGCTGACGTCCATCTGTTGAGGTCAGAGGGTGTCTCACTCCGGTGTGTGTGTTTGTGTTTCAGAGCGAGAGCGCCATTGTGAAGGAGAGGGAGCTTTCCCTGGAGCTCGCAAGAATCAGGGATGAAGTGGGTAAGTGCCAGACGCCATGACAGTTATGGCGCCAGGGGGACAGAAAGCAGCATGGATGACTGTAAAACTGTAAAACTAAAAGACAAGAATATAAAACTGGCTTAAACTTTGAGATGTGGTAAAGCTAGTGTGGCTGCTAACAGCAGTCAAATGTTAACATTTGTCCCTGTTTAAAAAATGTTTAAATGAAACAATAGCAACTGTCTGATTGTGATCTGCAGCCATACATCTTTTCATGATTTAAGTCACTTCTCATCATATATGATGGATTCAGAAAACAAACAGAGACATGAGTTAGATGAACCAAACGCATGGAGAATCTTTCTGATCCGTCCTTCAGCTTTCAGTGTTGCACACTGGGAGAAACTGCAGCAGGAGAAGGAGGAACTGGAGCGGCGCTTTGAGGCTGAGCTGCAGGGACTGCGGGCGCAGCAGCAGAGGGAGCTGGGAGCGTTGGAGGAGCGGCTGAAGACGGAGCAGGTGGAGCAGACCGAGGGCCTGCAGGCCCAGCAGCGAGCGCAGCTGGAAGAGCTGCGCTTCAAGCAGCAGGAACAGGTGTGTGTGCGTGCGTGCGTGCGTGCGTGCGTGCGTGCGTGCGTGCGTGCGTGCGTGCGTGCGTGCGTGCGTGCGTGCGTGCGTGCGTGCGTGCGTGCGTGCGTGCGTGCGTGCGTGCGTGCGTGCGTGCGTGCGTGCGTGGTGGGGTCATAGTTGGATGTAAATTATATCTACACATAGATAAATACAGTCTTATATCGATGGTTCAGGCTGCTGGTGTTGGTTTGATGTTTTGGGACGTCATGGCAGTAACGTGACTAAATCTAACAGGAAAACACAAACTTCACCTACGAGCAACCTGTTCCTAATGGTGCATGTTTGTAATCCAGGCGCCAGTAAAGAGTTGGTGGCTTTGTGAATCTTGATCGTCCATATCGGTCTTACAGCTCGAGGAGATGAGTGAGAACCATGAGGCGTCCTTGACGGAGATGGAGACGACTCACAGCGACACGCTGGCCACTCTGCAGGAGGAGCACGCCAGGACTGTGAAGAGTAAGAACGGAAAACATGCCGTCCTTCCTTTCACCGACTTCTGCTGTTCTGCAGGTCGAGAGGTGCTGTATTGATTTACTTCTCTTGTCAGATTTAAAGATGGCCCACGAACAGCAGAGGAAGTCTCTGGAGGAGGAGTTCCATAAGATCAGACTGTCGCTGCAGGTTAACAACTTGTCCGATAAACGAACTCTATTATCAGCGGTGCCGGCGCACGATTCCTAACAGCTTCCAATCTGTTTGGGCCTCCAGGATCAGGTGGACACGCTGACGTTTCAGAATCGAAGCCTCAGAGATCGGGCCAAGAGATTTGAGGAAGCCCTTCGCAGGAGCACAGACGAACAGATAGTGGTAAGAGGCAGCAACGTCATATTAACAGCGCCACCTACAAGAGCCACGTAAAAAGAGCCTCTGTGGTTTTTTTTGCAGGATGCTTTAGCACCATATAAACACATTGAGGAGGACCTGAAGAGCCTTAAAGAAGTTCTGGAGATGAAAAATCAACAAATACATCAACAGGAGCTTAAGATAAACGAACTGGAGAAAATAGTAGGTTTCAAGTTCCTGCTTGTTTTAGCATCAGAGGACTCGTGCTCCTTGGTTTAGGATGTTTTTACTGGTCTCTCAGAGGAAGAGTCTTTAAGTGCATCACCGTCTGCACGAGGAGGACCAATATTTCTCCCCTATTATTTGAAGAATTTAATGTTGTGTACATTTCCGCCTGTGTTTTTGAGCAGGCTGAAAAGAATGTGTACCTGGAGGAGAAACTACAAGTGTTGCAGCAGCAGAACGAAGACCTGAAGGAGCGAATAGACAAGAATCTCGCAGTGTCCAGGTCAGTTGGTCGCCGTACGGGTAGAAGACGAAAACTGTAGTTTTCCTTGATCTCAAATCCTCGCGTCACTGCCGTCTGCTCTCCCACGTGAAAAAGTAAATACTTTTGTTTGTTTTGTTTTTTTTTCCATTTTGCAGGCAACTTTCTGAAGAGAACGCCAACCTGCAGGTGAACGTGGAGAAGGAGAGCAACGAGAAGAAGCGTCTGAGCCGCAACAACGAGGAGCTGCTGTGGCGTCTGCAGACGGGCGAGCTGAGTCCTCGTATGTCCCCGAGCTCCTCCCCCGTCCACCGGCCCCTCTCTGGACAGGGCTCCCCGGCCCGCCCACACTCCTACCATCAATGATGCTCCAGTGGAAGCTCACATATCAAACACTTTTCTTTTATCCAATGTCAGAATACGATTTTACATTTTTTTTATTTTAAACTTCTCTCATGAATGTTCATGTCAGTGACAAGGTAGGATGGAGTCTTGTTCAGGTGGAAGTTGCTCTCACTCGTCGACACTTGGGAACTTTAATGTCTGTCCCATGAATTGTATGAACATGTGTTCCCCTCCCTTCCTCTCTTTTTTTTTTTTTAATTCCCCACCAAGCTGACGCACTGCAGTAGATGAAAGTCCTGGTCACTGTAGTTTTCACGAGTAATCCAACTCATGGTGCCTCGTTTCCATGTCTCCGCCTACGTCTCCATCCTCCCATCCGGTGCTCAGGATGATGGATGAACAAGACGTTAAAAAAAGAAAAAGAAAAGTGCAACAACAAACACAAGAATTGCCTTTTGCCATCCGTTTTCTCCCACCAGCAACGACGAGCAGGGCACAGGCGATACTTTGAGTAAAACCACTAAACTCCTGTTCTTCATGGAGTTACTCTCAAAGTGTGGCTCCTCCTGTGGGCTGTTTTAACCTCTTCATGCTGGAATATTTCATGTGCTCCATGTGCATCAACCAATTGAAAGCCAACCAGCGTTGAACTTTCTTCTTAAGCAAACCAGCTTTCAGCAATCGGCTGAAAGCAACACGTCGACAGAACTGCCAACAAAAATGTAACTTTACTACTGACTATTTATTATTTGTAAAATCTGTACATGAATTGCTCTCTTTAAAGCATGGTTTGTCTTCCAGTTATGATCAACGCTTATTTATGGATTCCCTACAGTGTGAAGGCGAGCGGTGGTGGATGTGCAAAGAGGCAACGCATTCAAAATCTGACTTTTGATGACAATAGAAATATTCACCCTATCAATCATTTCAGACTAAGTTGGTAAGCCTTCAGTTGGGATAATAGAAATAATTTCCTAGAAATTCAAATTTCAGGATCTGCAGAAACCACCAAAGAGGAAGTCATGAACCAACAGCAGTTCATCATGTACTGTAGCCATCGTATGTTCGGAGGTATTTGTTGCAGAATCAGCCATGAATAGTACCGAATTATGTTGAATTTGAATATTCATGCTTCTTTCTTTCCTCATTAGGAGTGCATCATCAGTGCTCTTACAGCTGGCTTTCATTTCTGCTGTCATTTGTGTTGTCGAATGTTTAAAATTGCTCCCAATCTTGCATCATTCCTTTGTACGGTCAAATGATTTGGGAAGAAATTCAAACGGTTATTTAATCAAACTTTTCATTGCAGTGTTACCTCATTTCTCCTTGTAGAGAATAATCTCAGGTTGTGAGGAAAATTAAGAGTCATCAAACGGGAAGCGACTGCTGTATTTCTTTAGCATTAATTGTGGGTTTGTGTGTGTGTGTGTGTGTGTGTGTGTGTGTGTGTGTGTTTACATCTCCTTTCATTTCAACAATCATGCTTTGCAGGATATTTAATGTATTTATGAGTTTGTAGAAGTATTTTGAAAAAGCTTAGGACAGTCAGGAAATGTATAAAAGTGACATGAAATTGTGTTTTATTGCAATAATCCATATTATTGTAGTAAAATTGTATTTCAGCTCTTCAATCCCTCAAACAAAAGCAGTAAAAGTGTGAATCTGCTCGAGCAGGGATCGTGTGTTGGTGAATTGTATTTACAGGTTGACTTACGATTGACTTGGAGGGTTTTGCTTTGCTCTGGAAGAAAGTAGAAAAGACCTTTCTCTCCATCAGGTACTCCGATTGCACTGATCGCCTCTGTGTCCCGTGGACACGACCGTGTAGTCATTTACTGAATGTTTGTCCCGCACCAGAATTCCGGGTTTTGTTTTTACAGTTCACGTCAGAGAAAGTGACTCAAGTCTGTTCTTCTGTTGATTGTTTACAGCTCACGTGTTGTCAAAGATCGTTAACAGGATTATATGATTGCGTGTCTTTATGAGGATGTGCATTATCTTTGTTTTACATTTCTTGTGCACTTTATTTACACACGTTGTATTTATTTATTTATTTATTTCTTTATTTATTTATTTATTTGCATCATTGATTATTTGTCCTTCTCCAGAACTGCAACTGTAGCTTAGCTGTTTTAAAATTATTGTGGTCAATTAATGAGAATTAATGTCTCGACTGTATATGTTGCACTTTGTATTTAAGTATTAAATCCCACTATCTATACACAATAATGCAAGGTTTGATGTGAATTTACATTCATATATGAATCTATACCGTCTCACAAAAGTCCGTTCAGAAAGTATGATACTTATACCAAAAGTGACTGCAATTGAATCGCATAATTTGAGAGTGTATTCTCTAAATTGAAATCACCAAATTTTAAGTTTAAAGTAAAAAAATGCCTTTCATCTTTAGAAAAAAAAATTCTCAATTCCAGTTCAGTTTTCAAATCTCAGTTCAATCTGACCTGTGGATTATCAGCTAACAGCGATCAAGAGCTGATTCCTTTAAGCAGTATGGCAGCAGAGTTTTACTGGCTCTACATGCATTTTGCCTTTTTTTTTTTTTTTTTAACTAAATGCACATTTTGCAGATAAATTAACTGTCTTTTCTTTACAACTGTGCAGCATTTCCTTAAAACACGTCAACTGATTTTCTCATAATATTCTCGATGCAAATAAAAAAGAAAGAGATTGAGGCCTAAGAAGAGCGACCACACCAGAAAATAACCAAACAGCGTTTATTCAATCTAAAAGCAGAGCAATTTGCAACCACAACACAGACGCTTAGAAAGAGCTTTTATAAAGGCTCCCAGTAGGGGGCACCCCTGGTCCTTAGAGGGCCGCAGTCCTGCGTGAGTTCAATGTTTCCCAGCTCCAACACACCTGAATCTAATGAATATATTATTCTGAAGCTGTGCAGAAACCCTGATACCGAGCCAATCATTACTCCCAGGTGTGTTGAAGCAGGGAATCACTGACTGTGAGCAGGACTGTGGCAGCTGCATGTTCCCACATCAGCAGGTAGGATGAGAGGAGTAACATCAATAGAATATTCAGATCAAAACTTATGGTGTCGCTTTAATCTGCTTAATCTACAGCAGGAGAATTGTATTCAAATTGAATACAAAAGCCTCTCATTTTTGACCTTTCTCCAGCTACTCCAGGTTCCTCCCACAATCCAATAAGCATACGTTTGAGATTAAGTGAGAGCTCTAAGTTGCCTGTAGATGTGATGGATTGTGGTCTTCTGACTGACATACGCAGTCAGAATCGTTAGAGGTATAGAACAGGGGTGTCAAACTTATTTTAGTGCAGAGGCCACATACAGCTCAATCTCACCATGGGTGGGACAGACCAGGAAACTAGAGCCACAATAACCATTAAATTCAAACATTAAACTTTTTCTTTCTTGTGTCGCAGATTATACATGATGACAAAGTCTATATTCTCACCAGACAATTACGACTGAAAATGACTACAATCTCAACATGAAGCCAGTTTTGATGAACCCTTCTGGTGTAAAATGTAGTGAAATGTCCAAAAACTCCTCTTATTGCTATTGAATTATACAATTTCTTACAAACTCACCCTGTTAGCGCGGCTTTGAGGCTCGTTTGATAGCAATGAGGGAGCTGACTTTCATGGCAGCATCTCTGATATCTCAGGTCTCAGTGTTGTGTTATGTCTGCTATCAAGAAATTAGGTTTTCTTTAAACTTTAAAACTTTGACAGGCAGCCTCTTGCAGGCCGGTTTTGGCCCACGGGCCGTAAGATTGACACCCCTGGTATAGAAGATGATTCAATGTGAACTCTGTCCTATTCAGTTCACTTAAGTTTAATATCAAGTTTTGTTTCACGCAAGGAAATGTTGAATTCTGTTTCTGATCGATAGAGAAGTTTTAAAACTATTCAGCCGTAAAACACTAAAAGTGACGCCACTTTCACTTTTCAAGCGTTGATGGAATATCATCATCATCCAAGCAAATCTGAATTCCTCTCGTTGGCAGAGGGCTGGCTTTCAGATGCGTCACTTCCTCGGCATTAGATTCTGCAGGATGTCGATGGGCAGAGGGAAGATGATGGTGGAGTTCTTCTCCGCCGCGATGGTGGTGAGAGTCTGCATGTATCGCAGCTGGAGAGCGGAGGGCGCCTCGGCGATCACCAGGGAGGCTTCTTTCAGAGCCCTGGAGGCTTTCATCTCTCCCTCCGCAGCAATGATCTGAAACACAGAGCCCCCGCTCGGTCACTGATCGCCCTGGAGCTCGTCTCCAGAAGAAGTTCAGCTGATTGAAATCTGCTCTCCTCACTTTGGCCCTGGCCTCTCGGCTGGCCTCCGCCTCCGCCGCCATGGCTCTCTGCAGCTGCTGAGGCAGCTTCACGTCCTTTATCTCCACCCGTTCCACCTTGATGCCCCACGGATCGGTGGCATCATCCAGGGACTCCTGCAGGGAACATTACGGCAGAACAACAAACACTCCCGTCGGAAAACAATTAAGTGCATTATCAAGGCACCTTCTTGGCCACATACTTTCATTATTCCAGTTTTTTCAACAGAACAAGCAAAATGGCAGTGACAAGCTGTGGAAAATGGATATACAGGATACACAAGAACAAAGCATCCTGCCCTGCATAACGAGTGAAATCAGTCTGATTGAAGCTCCTCTGGTTTTTAGTTAAACTGGTTTGACTGCTTTCAGAGAGACTATTATCATTGTCTAGGTCTTTTGCATAGTTTGTGAAATTCCCTCTCTGTCTTTAACAGCTCTCCAAGATATCTATTTGCAAGAACGTTCCTCAGTGTTTGACAGCTTTCAGATAGTATTTTTTTCCTGCGCCGCACTCAGAACGTTCTCATTTCCCGGTCTCGTATGAACGTCCAGTAGCTGCTCAGCAACACGCTGAGTGACGCGTCGTCCTTCCTGTCAGACCGCAGTTTCACACAGTTTTCAGTTCCAAGATGCACAAAGTGGTTTGACATCATTGCCCCCCCCCCCCCCCCCCCCATGCATGCTGAGTGAAATTCTAACTCCTCAACTGCACACTCAGTAAAAGATAGCAGCTTCACAGGATGTTTTTGTTAAACTAAACTAATAATACTTATCCCCTTGGTGAAATTACTTCTTTTTTTTTTCCACCCTGGCCAATCCTACGGATGTGGAGGTTCAGCCACTTGACGGCGCTCCAGGGAGCTGACGGGGGTCAAGGGCCACAGTGGCGACACGTCAGCTGTGGATTCGAACCTGCAAACTCGTGAGTAAAAAGCTATTTTCCCACGCAGAAACGGGAAAGTTCCTGATTTCCAGCTACAAATGAACAAATTCCTCTTAAGTATGCTGAGTATCTTTGTCAGATAAGAGGTTTTGTATTTTCAATATGTCTCCAGGAGGTTTTGACTTCCAGGTAATGGGAAAGGTCCCATTTCCCTTTTGCATGTGAACAAGTCACAACTCCTCACCTGCATGCTGAGAGAAATTCCCTCTCTGTCAGAAAGCAGCTCTGCCAGATTCTTAGTCCCGAGTACGTTTCTCAGAGTGGTCTGAGCGAGCAGCCGTGTGGATGAGGCAGCGTTGGACACGTTGGCCACAGCCGAGATGGGAGAGTGGACACGGAAGTACACCACACCGTCCACGCTCACCGTCACTGAGTCTTTGGTGAGAATCTACAAAAAAAATTTAAATGAATCAGTTATAACTTATAATGCAAAGACCACTTTACAATGAGATGATAATCAAGAGAAAAGGCACATTAGTTGTGTTTTTTTTAGTGTATGGATAGAAGATATAAAGAATAGGCGCACCTCTTGTGGGGGTATGTCAAAGGACACAGTTCTCAGATCAATTTTCACGAAGGTATCAGTGCATGGCAGAACGAAAAACAGTCCTGGAAAATCACAGAGTCACAAATAAGATCTACGATCAACCTCCAAAACAAATATTCTTAATCCCATTTTCCCACACAGCATAGCCTTCCATCCAGCTCCTGTACCTGGATGAAAGAGTCGACCCCTATACGCCCACGTCTGTCCAATATCAACCATAAAAACCACACAAACCTGGTCCTTTGGGTTTCCTGTCCGTGATCCGGCCCAGTCTAAAAATGACGGCCCGCTCATACTCCTTCACAATCTGGGTGACAGTGAAAGGATTTCAAAATGTCAGTAAACTGCTGGAATAGGGACCAAAGTTTCCCCCCAGGGGGTTGGGGGGGTTGATGAAGTATTTCTGATTGTGATTGTGAACATGGCAGGAACAGAAAACACACTTTACCTTGACGCACAAAAACAAAGTGACGGGGAATAAAGTTATTACAAAGATGAGGGAAATGATCACCAACAGCCAACCAATGCATCCCAGTTTCCCCGTGTTTTTATCTGCGGAGAGAGCAGAAAGCCTTTAAGACCCCCAGAGTGTATTACCGTGTATCAGACGGTTGTTATTACAATAAACACAATCTAACAATGACGTGATCTGCTGGGCGATGCCAAACATTAACGCATTCGGGCAGAAAATCGTACTGGATCCTTCCTCCTACTCATTTATCACTAATGGTGTAATTTCTCTCTAAGGGGAGTCGAGTAACTCACGTGTTATCAGAGTTATGTAAAGTCACACAACCGTCACTATAATACCTTACTAACAGTCCTTTCTCGTTTAACTGTGAAAGGAGGAAATGATCTAATTCCTAATTTCTGTTAAAAGAATCAGAGTTTGTGGATAATGTGTCAAGAGCTGTATTGTAAAAAGACAGAACGTGTCTGATTATAAAGTGCATATAGAGCAAAGAAGATCAATCGTAAACCAAATAAATGCTGGTACTGTATTATAGGAATTCTTTCAAATTGGGTTGGTTTTTTTTATTGAGTTTTAGATTTTTTCCTCATTAATCATGCTGTGAATTTCCTAAAATCACAAGTAAAAGTAACCAATTACAAATAATCTCATTACTGTATTTAAGTAAACTTTTTTTTTTAGAGTTGCACTTCTATTACTATTTTCATCAAACATATAATTTTACTCATCATACTCAAGTTCGATGTTCACTTTGTGATCTTTGTGTTGATATGGTCTACTTTACTGCTTATCTTAGAAACGTGCTTTGAATGTAGATATTTTATGTAATTAAATCAAGTCAGAAGGTTAAAAAGCATCAAAGAAAAAAAAAAGTAACATGTACTTTTAGAGAAAAATCAATGAATAAAAGAAAGATGTTATTAAAAGATGAGAAACAAGGAAGAAAAAACACATTTAAAGGAGTATTCTTTTGTTCAGCAGGTCTAATTTAGGTCATTTTGTTCTTTTAAAATCAACTCATTTGGAACTACCGAGCAAAGAGTCGTCATTACTGCTCACTTCCCCCTGAATAATAAGACAAGATGTGTTGTCACAGTTAAACACACACACACACACACTGCACACCTGATAGCCGTACTATGAAAAGTATTCACCTTCGATATCCTCAGCGTTGATCTCCAGTTTTCCTTGAGTCACCATCGCTGCTGTGCTGGATGTTGTGGAGATCATTACTTGGTCGTCCCAGTGATGGAAAGGAGTGAAGCAGCGCTGCTCTTGTTTACCTGTCGCTGGTCCCTGTGGGCTGTGGCCCCTGATGCTAAGGAACGCACACACACTCACACACTCACACACACACACACACACACACACTCACACACACTCACACACACACACACACACACACACACACACACACACACACACACACACACACACACACACACACACACAATCCAGGACTCACCTTGTGGCTGCCCACGGTAGATGTGAACTACAGGGGCCGTTTGTTTGTATTGGGAAGCTTAACGTTCGGGTGTGGAGCCTCCTGTCATCCGAGACATTATGAATAAATAATGAGCAGCATTGAAGTCATGAAACCTGAGATGGTGCGAGGAGAAGATGTGATCGTGTTGTTGTGCCCTCTCATAGTGAAGGTTCACCCAGTGAGTCACACTGAACAAAAACATTTTGTTCTAGTGAAATGCTGGAAGTGACATACATACATACTGTCCATGTAATAATAATCCCATGCACACATAAGAAATCTATATATAAGTCTCTGCATCTGTAAATAATTCAACACGCATAAACCAATACAGCAGTATAAGCGTATAAGTACATATATTTAAATAGATGACACAAATACGACTAAATCCATTGATTAAAAACATGTAAATATAAATGCATTAAACGCATTAGTACATGTATAACTGAATTTGATTAAAAAAAACAACCAATCAATACATACACATATGTAAATAAACCACTAAGTACATATTAGCACACATGTACACATTTAAATAAATGACACGCGCATATAACTTACATCCTGTATAACTAATTCATGCATATTTGCATACATACACACGCTCAATCATCTGCACTGTTGCATTTGTGGTATTTTGTGTAATGATTTGCACTAATTGAATCTTGTGGCATTCAGCATTCACGCTGTCTGTGAGTTTGGAAGTTCTCGCTGTGCATGCATTGGTTTGCTGTGGATACTCTTACCTCTTTTTCACACTCCACTTTGTGTTTGAGGTTGATAAGTAATTCTAAATGTCCCGTACCTGTAAACATGAGTGTGTGTGGTTGTTTAAATGTAAAAGAATAATTATTGTACATAATCTGCTATTGAGATAATTACTGTTGAGAGGTGATGACAATACTAGCGGGTGAGTTTGCAATGTAACAACAATTATAATTGTCAGTTTATTTATATCAAATGCGAGTTTACGTGCAAAAAGCATTACAGCCAAAGGTTTGGTTATTATGTAAGCCGTGAAAGCACAGATTCAGGAATCAAACGTAAATGTAGAGGTCTACGAAGTCATTTATTCAGTTTAGAATGACTGTTGAATTGTCTTTGGGCTCTTTCCAGAGTGGATTGGTGGATTAGTTTGAATTATTTTGTTGCAGATTGATCACAAATGCAGGCATACATTGTGAAAGTTATGTGTTGTTTTCTCTGTGAACACTTGTTTCCTCCCGCAATCAAACACCATGTTTGTGTAACGCACAACGGAATGATAAGGACCAAAACTAGGTTCGTAGGAGGGTTTATAAGAAGAAGCACCATGAACCAATGGAACCACAAGATGGTTTAAATTTGAACTATAGTGAGCTTCATATCAAAACATTTATAAACTAAGGGCGATACATAAATTGCTCACTTCACTGTGTTTGTACCCAAATAATAAGTTCCAAAATGAAATTAAAGTCCCAAACTGGGTTGGTATCTTCTTTCAAGAGTTCCTTTTAATTGTTCCTGTAAGTTCCTTTAAAGGGGACATATCATGCTAAATCCACTTTTTTAGCCCTTAAATGCATTTTGTTGTATATTTAGAGTGTTTAGAAGTACAGAAAAGTTCAAAGTAGTCTCTTCAGGTGCTCCGTTGATATCTTTATATTCTGTTTTGGTCATATTTTGCGATCGGTTTCGATTTTTCTATTCTCTATTACGTTTTTTGAACAATGACGTCACAGTATTCTCAGCGGAACTGCCAAATTAGGACATCGACATTTCGAGCAATCCGCCATTTTTGTTTCTCGCTGCGATTTTGTAGTCCAACCGAAGTTACGAGAGGATAAGTCGAAATGTTCGGTTGTTGGATGTAGTAACCCACAAGCTTCGTTACACCGTCTCCCAGCATCAGAACCTTTTCGAAGTGCCTGGTTGAGTTTTATTTTTCACAGAAATGTACCCACATCTGTGGGTAAGGTCATTTTTGTGTGCGCGAAGCACTTTAAGGACGACTGCTTCAGCAACCTCCGCCAGTATAAAGAAGGATTTGCCGAAAGACTTGGTCTGATTGAGCGGTCAGTTCCTTCTATCTATGGAGACGACGAACAGAGCACTTCGGTAAGCTGTATATAACGCTAAAAAGTGTGATGATAAGACGTCCCTGTCATTGTTTTGTTAGCATTAGCAGTTGCACCGTCTTCATATGTTAGCGCTGTGTGCTCGTTTTAGATTATAATGTAACTTCTGTGTTAAATAGTCGTTGTAATACAGGCAGTATTGTAGTAGTGGGCATGGATGGAGAAGTTAGTGTAAATATAGTAACACACCATTGCGTTACATCCATATGAAGACGTTGTTCTGAAGGTGCATCATCGTCATTTTCATCTCGCTCCGCCGGGTCCGACTCTGGCTCCAACATGTATGGCTGGATGGACAAATCTTCCGTTGTTGACATTTTGTAAATAATGTGTGAATATAAAGTTTCTGCGCCGCTAGATAATTGTATCTGTTCTATCAAACTACAAAGATGGCCGAACAGGGTGACGTTGAACCGAGTATCACCTCTGCAACCTGGAGAGGAGGCGGGGTATGAAGTGTCTCATTTGCATTTGAAGAGACCGCCCCAAAACGAGTTGCTCTCAGAAGCGCATCAGAAAAGGGGTAGAAAAGGGGCCTGTGGAGCTATAATAATGAGGAATTCAGACCCAAGCATTGCAGTTTCGCGTTGTATAGACCACAACTGTATGATTTATATGTAAAAAGGAAGGATTTAAAAGCATGATATGTCTCCTTTAAGTTCTAGGTTTGGTCAGTTCATCTAGCTTTAGTTAAGTTCAGGTTCAAAGTTTTCTCACTTTCAGTAAATCAAAAAGTCAAAAAGTCAGGTGTGGACGATCCTACCAAACATGTTTTTAATGATGAAAATGAAGAGCATGATCTCATCCTCATCCTCAGCATCAGGTAATCTTGATCCTCATCCTCAGATTAAAACGGTAACTCACTCACTGGAGACTCACCATCTCCTTCAAGGAGAATTCTATTCCAGTATCTAAGGTTTCTAAGTATTTCAAATAAACCCAGCCTGTGTAGAAACAAGACTAATACTACATGAAGTCATGAAACTCATTTCTCTATGCTCATAATGAAACTGAGATCAAAATCTCTAACACACTATTGCAACACAAGAGTGATGAAATGAATTATTTGTTCATTTTAACTGTACAATGTTTTCCTCAATGGAATATTTTCTATGCCATTTTACAACAAACGAATCATTTTAACTTTCATGAATAAACATTTTAACACTTTTTGTCTTTACTTATGAGAAAAAATGAGGCAATGAAAGAGGAAGACGGATGATTTACTAGACACAAAAAGACAGAAAACAAGTTGAAATTATAAAATTTCTTAATCTTTACCTTTATCAATCATCATTGCTCTCTCCCAAAATATTAACAGATTGTTTAAACAAATATAACTTTTAATATTCAAACAAAAAATGTATTTAAGTGACTGTGGCCAGCACAGTGAACTCCAACTCTCACCAAGATGAATAGAGGAAAGTATTAGTATGGAATCGACATTTACACCATTTTAATGGTCATAAAAAAGGAACTAAATACAGATAGTGTTTCAGCAGATTATTCTACAGTTGAAAGGACGGATCGTCCACATCAAGCACCGGCTTTCTCCATCATGTACTTGCGGCTCCATTCATAAGCCAGAAAAAGAGCCCCGTTTGCTGGGAAGGTGCGAATCATGGTGGGGGTCAGGCCGGAGTACAGAGCGGTGATTCCTGCAGAGCCGGAGAGAATCAAACAACCACACAGGGATTACTAATGCAGACTGTTGTCCCACCCTGGTTACAGTACAAGTATTCACACAGTTTATATTACAGTCTACATGAGTTAATCTGCATTAAAGTCCAGATACACTGCTGTCCTCCCTTCTGTCCATATGGCCCAATACTGAAGCAGCCGTATGTTGAGTGTAATTATACTTAAGCGCTACCATTAAATACCCAGGAGGGTAATTTTAAAAAGTATGCTGAAACGTCCTACCTTCAGTGCGAAGGATTCTCACGACGCTCCTGATAAACCCGTCTTGTCTCCCCGCTAAGGAGTGCACCTGGATCCTGGACTTCACGCAGTCTATCGGATAGACCGCCAGCCAAAGACAAGCTCCCCCGAATCCCCCGCTGAACATGAGTGGAAGAATGCCTGCGGAGTATTTACAGTCAACCGGTCGCATCCAAAACCGATAATATGGCCAGAAATATAGAAATAACATATAGAAGCAAACCTATACTCTCTTTGTCGGTGCCCATGTGCTGCGCAAAAGTGGAGCGACTCAGTTCATAGCCTCCGAAGAAGCAGAAGTAACCCGGCATCTCCCTCACCATGGTGGAGGTCAGACCTTGGTAGAAGCCCAGAGGACCGTTTGTCTTCAGCACCGTCTTCACGACGCTCCACACTGTGCTGCACACACACAGAACCAGCTGGAGCTCAACATGCCGCTCCCACCGAGCACGTCTACCTGACCATAACCATCCCAAATAACTCTGGGTTGCATGTTTCAGTCCATTATTACGTACATAGGTAATGACGTAAGACTCAAACGCGCTGTTGTTTTAACCCTTTAGTTACCAGGCAGTGGTTCCTAACCTGCAGTCTGGGTACGAATCCGCCCCTCCCATCTTCTCCCATTCCACCCCAACAGGAGCAGACATTAAGTTTATGTCAAGACATGACAGGGCAAGTCTGCGCGCTCTGAGGTCGTCGAAATTCAAAGTGCATATGGCCAGAAAGACGTTTGCTCGAATCGAGAGCAATCCTGGGAAACCACAGTTACTATTTGGAGCTTTTTTTTTTTTCTATTCAGGAGATTGTGCGTGCACCAGTGTTCGGCTTCCCTGTAATATTTTGGGTAAATCACAGAATGGATGAGACGCACCACTCAATGAAGTGTAATATACACCCTGATCTTTCAATTTAACAGTTCTGAGAAATGTGCTGTACGCCAGAGGTAAATCTGATGGTTTTAAGTTTTCCTTTCAAAGATGGAAACCATTTCTCTTTCTCACACACACACACACACACACACACACACACACACACACACACACACACACACACACACACACACACACACACACACACACATAGGATACATGGAAAAACACTGGAGTACTGGGTAGAAATCCAGGCGTGTTGATCCGATTTCTCATGATCAGGTAACAGACGTTGTCGCCGGATCTTGTTAACACGATCACTTGAATAGTCTGATAAATCCAGTAATTGGCTGATTGGATTTTGAGGGTCTGTTTTCTGCTCACATTTACCTTTTCTGTCCTTTGGCTATCCTGCCCGATTCTTCCATTTCGTGCATGGCCTGCAGCCGGCACTTCACCAGCTCTGAGGGACACAACACCAAGGAGGAGAAGATGGAGGCAAAGGAGCCTGCAGAAGCCTTCTGGAGGTCACTGGTGAGCAGGAGCGCAAGGAAGCAGTGAACGAGTCAGTATACTGTCAAACTTCTGTCTTTGTATGATTGTAGCTTCATCATGTTAGTGGGAGGGATTTGTCAGGCAGCAGAAACTCCTCACAAAAAGGTTTCGCCACATACGTTGACCCCGAGTCTTGGTATTCTTGCTTTTTTTTTTTTTTTTTTTTTTTATATATATATTTTTTTTTTAAAGTTTTCTGAAGAGAACAGAACATATCAAACATTAACAAAACAGAACAAATTAGAACAGAATAATCAGGTCACTTGGTGAGAAATAATGTGGCTTATCAGAGAAATAAAAACAAACTGCTATATGTCTGTGTTGTATGGGACTGTAATCTGCAAAATAGTAATCTGTGGGAGAGGTGAGAAGGTTGAGAGGCAGGTGTGTCGGCAGAGGTTAACAAGACCCTGGCTGGGAATTTCTCCAGTGTAAGTCCGTCCATCAGTCCAAGCAGATCACGGTTAAATCAATTTCTCTCTTTTATACAAAAGCCATTTCAACCAGTATTTCCCACCTTTGTTGCCAGAGTCTTGGGGAGAATTTCAATCCCTAAATCAGATGGTAGGTTACATAAATATACCGTTTGAAAGTGAGATTCAACGTCACAACCAAGAATTGCTTTGGTTTCTTTGACTACTATCGACCAGTGAAGTTGGATTTCCAGGGCAACCCCAAAAGGTATAATATAGGTCAACCATGACAGTATTACATTGTCTCCAGCCATGTCCACATTCCGTTCTGCCACCCTCTTGATACCTTCTTTTCAGGGTAGTGAAAAACCTGATATTACTGTATTCCTCCCTGGGAATTCCCTCCACTGCCCTGAACTGGTGGTGGAGGAATTAATTTGACGTATTTTTAACCATTCATCTTCTTCCAGCGTTTAATTTGCTTCCTTCTCCCAACTACATTTAATTGCAGGCATAAGTAAAACCTAGAAACCGCTCTCTTATAGCTTTTACCTTTTATAAGCATCGATAATAATGTTAATGAGATCCCTGTTGCAACTCTCAAGTGTTTTAATGTTTTTGTGAAAATGGTGTCTGAGCTGTAGCCTATGTATCTGTAAAATAAGAGTCGGGGGAGAACAATCATCTTTATACTTTCTATCCAGTTATAAAAATCAAATGTCAAGGAGCCATCTGTCCAAGTCATTTCTAATCTTGCTCTCAGTAGTACCATAATCTGCATCATATATTTCTTTTAAAGTCTTTGGAATATTAATACTTAGGTTTTTCATGATTTTAGTATTCCAATTAAATTCAAATTTTTTGCAAATGTCTTCTTGCGGTAAATAGTTAAGAGACCGTCTGAGTTTTTTCTACGTTTAATTTATATCCTGAGTAAAGATCCAATTCGTTGAGACAGGAAGTGAGTGCAGGCAGACCGGTATCAGGGTCAGACATAGTCACCAGGGTGTCGTCTGCAAACACACGTGTTTTATATTCTCTTACCTTAAATGAGATTCCACAAATCTTCGGGTCTTCCCTGATTTCTTTTGAACAAGTGGTTCTATGAATAATGCAAATAATGGGCAGCCATGTCGGTATACCTATTCCTTTGTTTGTGTTTGAGAGGCTCCAATTTACTTCAATCCGGGCCACTGGTGAATCATATGTGGATTTAATACATTTTATCATTAAAGCTGAAACGTTTTAGAACCAAGATAAAAACTCCCACCGCATTAAGTAAAACGCCTTCTCTTGTGTGTGCCGGTTTTTAACAAAGCCCGTCTGGTCAGAGTCCATCAGCTCTGGGGCAATGTTTTCCATCCGGCCAACAATTATTGAGGTGAATATTTCATAGTCTGTATTCAAAACTGAAATAGGTCTCCATGAGCTGCAGTCTGTCTTGTCTTTTCCTAGTTTTGGTATTAACAGATATTATGACTTGTTTCCAGGATGGTGGAATCTCACCCCCATTAATAATTAAAGTATTTTAATAACATTAAAATTCTTGCTGTGACGCCACAGTTCAAACTGTACGTCTATTTTCACCTCCTATATATTAACCGTGGTCCTAATCGTCATCCCAGAGTTGAAAATGGATCCATTTTAGCTTTAACCTTCCACAAAAGTGTCAGAACCAAGGACTGAATACTACAAGTTTTAATGATTAAGACACTCAAAATCAAATGATACTTTTGGATATTTAGATTATATAATTTTCATTTTGTCCCCAAAGGTTGACGTGTTTGAAAACCTGGCATGTTTATCTTTTCTTCACGGCAGATAAACCAACTAAACTCCAAGTAGGCTGTTCACTCAATCGTGTTGTAAAGGCAACAACCAGACAAAGGGACACTGAAAAAAAAATAGCATTAAAATATATTTAAAGAGACTAAAACTATCCTTTGTTCTGTTTAGGGTTTCGTGATCAACCCAGATTCAGTTTGCAGTGAAAGATGTTAAATGTGTAAGAACTTATGATCCTGGGCATAAAAAGAAAAACATATCAAACATAATATGCAGCTTATTTGAGACAAACTGGTAAATGTAAGACCTGAGCTCAGCCGCTTTATCCAGCCTGGACACAAGGCGGACCAGGTCTTGGCAGAAGCCGTAACTCAAGAAAAGGATGGCGTTCTCGCTGATGTTGGCGATGAGGGCCGGGGTCGTGCCTTTGTAGAGGCCCCGGACTCCCACCTGTCTGGAGGTCGAAACGAAGCAGTCGATGAAGCCGCGGTATTTGGTGGGGAAGGTCTGCATCTTGACCTTGGCGGTGTCGAAAGGCTGGCCGCACAGGACACACGCCGTGCCACCTGACGGTCACATAATGTGCGAATCAGAGATTTTTAAATTTTTCCCCATCAAAGGGTTAGGGTTCACCCATCAGAACTGTGGTTTGTCTTGTGATGGACTTATGACATGCTATTCCCCCCCCAAACGTTGTTTGCAATAACTTAGATGGAATAACTTGCTCATGGTTCTACATCTTCAGTAATCTCTGCACTTCACATGTCATGAAAGTAAATCATTAATAGTAGAACTTGAACTCACCTGCAGCTCCAGCTGAGAAGTCGATGACTGCCTGGATCACAGGGTGTGGAGTCATGATTCAAGAAATGCGCACCTGAAAGTATGCAAAGATGCAAATCAATACACGTCTGCACTCAAACTGACACAAACCGAGAGAGCAGCGATGAAATCAATCAGCTATAGAGAGAAACAAAAACCGACACAGTAAATCAACTGGTGCCCCTCCCTCACGAACAACTTAATAAAACTAGAAAACTCGCTCCCGATGCCCCGCGTGCGTAAAAAGCGGTCATACGAGTTTCCCAGGTGGCGAAGAAACTGCCCGGTAATCCAACAAACCCCAATAACGACTCAAAAATGAAAGTGACCTGGGTGTTCCGGGTCTTACCGCACTTCCCTTTTCTTGACGACTTGTTGTGAGATGCAAGGTGAACTACAACCTGAGCTGTGCGCACTTTACGCCCGACGAGCGGGCAAGGAGCTCCCGAGAGGAACGCTCCTTAAAGGCGCTTTCGTTTCAAAAAAAAATAAAAAATTGGGGTGGGGAATGCTCTCGTTATCTGTCGTGATTAAGTTTGTTTTCTCTTTATGAACGGTGTAGGTATTAAAAATATATACAAGTAACAGAAGTGGCAATACAGAATAAAAATGACACTTTTGTTTTTCCTCTCAATTTGAATAAAATTGCGGACAGGATATACCTGCTGACTACACAATACGTATACTTTATTAATCGGTTATAGATTCATTAGGTAGTTTGAGAACAAGACCTTCAGGGGGCGGGAGTTGGCTGGATCTGATTGGCGCAGGTCTCCAGTCAATCATGTTACTGCCGTTAAAAAGTGATGTAACGACACGAGGACACGTCAAAAGCACAACAGAAAAGATTACTGAGAGATCTTTAACTATCGGAGCTCGCCGATAATTAAACACCGATTATAAATAATTTATACATTCAATCCCAGTTTGTTTTTAGAATTTAGTGTGTGTGTGTGTGTGTGTGTGTGTGTGTGTGTGTGTGTGTGTGTGTGTGTGTGTGTGTGTGTGTGTGTGTGTGTGTGTGTGTGTGTGTGTGTGTGTGTGTGTGTGTGTGTGTGTGTGTGTGTGTGTGTGTGTGTGTGTGTGTGTTTATTGCTTGGATTAGTGGGCCGATTTAAGGGAGGTCACTTTAGGTCACTCGTCATCCGAGTCTGGCCTGAACTCCTCGTTGGCGTGTTGTAATATCCCAAAGTAACCACAAGATGTCAGCATTGTCCAGATTTCTATCCCAGCACCAGCTAAACGGCTCCCAGCTGAAAGAAGCAGCAGAAAACGGTGTGGAATAACTCATGACTGCACTCAGCCAAGTTTTAAGTCAAAATCTACTCCTACATAAAAGATTATGTTAGAAAATGTAGCTGTGATTTTCAGGGGTGCTTGTTATCCTCCAAGTTTAGTGAACACACTGGTGACTTGTTTTATGTCATCCTGCTTTGGCTGTGACGTTCGGGGTGCAATAAGGTCGTCCAAGATTCAATTCATTGCTAAACCGAAGCATACAAACTAAGGTGCTTATTGTAGGTCATATGAAAGGCATATGATCAGAAATGTGGTTTACCAATACAATGATGACATTATAACTTAGAGCTCTTTCTATAAACCCTGAAAAAATCAAAATGGTATATCTCATATCTACCACCGTGTTTCTCTTTAGGCTGACGTTGGCTAAGGCTGGGCACATGTTTTCTGCAACCTTCAGTTTGATTTTACAAGTTCGTCGTCAAAGTACAGATTCGATGCTAATGCTACTTCCTTACCAATAACTGCTTTTGCTATAGATCCTTCAGCACACGTCTCAGTGATAAGACATGTCTGCTACTCTTATTAAAACGCTGCAATCTATCTGTGAATAAATTAGAAAGTAAAGTTACTTCTATTGAAAATAGAAAACCTCATGGTTTCTTTGTAAAAAAAAAAAAATGTTTTTTTTTTACACTTTGCAAAGTCATGAACTGACATAGAGTCCATAGAGGGCCAGTCGTGGCTTGTGCGCCATATCACACTTGTCAAAAAAGAGACTGCTGTATGAGTGATTATTGACTTCTGGTGGATTGGAGGAAGAAGTCCTTGCCTTGTCTATTCAATCACGGTTTTCAAGAATGCAAAAGGATGGTGTGAGGTTGTTTTTTTTTATGTTGAATTTATACCTGAAAACATTCTTCTATCAAACATCCAAACTTCAAATCCAAACTAGGAAATGCATTTAAAAAAAACAACAACATTTAGTTTAGGAATTAGTAATCCTTTATCCAGGTAACACAGCTTTCCGCCAACCTACAGTCTGCCCAGTTTTACTTGTCTTCTCCAGGTTATCTAATCTTTCAGACTGACATTATGTCAGTAATTTCCTCAAAGTGTGAACAGATACTGCAACTACCATTTCTCCAAGTACTGGAGTGTTTCAGATGTTTTATTAGTAATTTTTTGTGGTGTATTATTGTCTAACCAAAGTTGTTTTAGCACGATAGCTGATGTGTCGTAATCTATTGGCTCTCTCCAGCTTTGCAGGGTTTCCTATGGCTAACCCCCCCCCCCCACACAGAGTATTTCCACACACCAAACATGCACTTTTAATCGAATACTGCTCATACGGAGATAAAACCTTATCTCCAGTTTTCAGTAAATGTGACACAAGCGTGTTACTGTGATTTTAATTTAAAGTTCTGCAGACCCCTCTAAACACTTCTAAGCAGATCCCGGTGGAGATCCAGGTGGTGCCCCTCTACTCCTTTTCTGGCCAGGCAAACCTTTCTTCTCTTTAACTGATATTGGCATATAGATTAATGTTATAGACAGAAATGTGATTGGACAGTCAGCCCCTGTTTTGCCATCAAAACTCTTTTATTTAGATAAAAACCACATGGAGACTCCCCAAGGCAATTGAGGCTTAATAAGTTACTCAAGTTTAGAAACAAACAAACCCAAAAAAAAAACAATATCCGTAATTAATAATAACAATTAAACGTGAGTAGAGAACATTTAATTAAGATAGCGTAATACCTTCAAAAATGGCTAATTAGAGGAATAAATTAGTTGAATAAAACAAATGAATGTGTAGAAGAGGGTGATGAGATGATTGAATGTATACAGTATATAAAGCAGAAACAAGGAAAGGAGTCGATGTTACATTAACTTTCTTTTTGTTGTTTTCCATATAGTGTAACGCAGTATAAAGAGAAACGGTGATGTTTTGTTGAGTTAAGAAAAAAGAAAAGCGTCCCTCGTGGTCCTCTGTCCCTGCCTCTGATTGGCTGACGGGGCTGTCAGTCACCGGAGGGGGCGGGGTCAGCTGACAGTTGATACTTCCAGTAAGTCCTCACATGCTGCTGCGCTCAGAGTCAACAGGCTGGACGAGGAGCGCGCGACTGGATAACAACAACAACAACAAACACACCGGAGCACCTACTCTACTACATCTCACCTAAACGGCCTTTTCACACACGCATACACACGTCTGTGTCTCTTCCTGTCAGCAGAGGTGTTCAGCGGCTTGGGATGTGACTTTCAGTGCAGATTTTGCGCTCTGGCGGATTTTAATCTGATTATTGTCTCGTTATTCTCAAGGCGAAGTTGCGTGTTTTTTTGCGGTCCGTCGTATTTACATGACATTGTGACACTTCTCTCAAGTTACCTCTCGACCATGGCGGAAGCGGCCCAGCAGCCACACCTGGTGGAGATCGACCCGGATTTCGAGCCCCTGTCGCGGCCCCGGTCGTGCACTTGGCCGCTGCCCCGGCCGGAGTTCATCAACCCGGGCGACTCCAACACGTCCTCGCCGGTGCCGTCGGTGAAGCAGGAGCCCGCCGCCGGCACCTCCGAGTTCATCAACAACCTGAGCCTGCTGGAGGAGACCGAGGACTTCACGGAGCAGAAGCCCGTCATCCTCTGCCCCGACTTCCAGTGTCAGGACGGCCGCCAGGCTCCGCAGCCGCCGCAGCATCAGAACCCGCAGCTCCCGCATCAGCAGCCGCAGCCGCCGCCGCAGCAGCAGCAGCAGCAGGTGCCTCTGCTCTCCAGCCCGGTGGGCTCCTCGTCCCCGGCGGCAGCAGCCGCCGCCGCAGCCGCTGCCCAGAGGAAGAGCAGCTCCTCCCGCCGAAACGCATGGGGGAATATGTCATATGCAGACCTCATAACCAAAGCGATCGAAAGTTCTCCGGAGAACCGGCTCACTCTGTCTCAGATCTATGACTGGATGGTGAAGAGCGTGCCTTACTTCAAGGACAAGGGGGACAGCAACAGCTCTGCAGGCTGGAAGGTGAGTGTGAGTCCTGCTGGAGTCATCCAGCAGGGGGTTTTGACGTCTCCACGCACCTCCACTCCAGAAATGTCTGCCTTGTTTACATCCTTTATTTACGTTCGGGGATCTCCATCATCTGCCCTCCAGCCCTCTCTCCTTGCATTGTCATGCTGATGTGACACGAGGGCATGAAAAGCTGATCACCCTGTGCTCCCATCGCACGAAACCAAGTTTCAGTAAACTTGTGCTTCATGCTTTTATTTCTTAATGCGCCAATCACAAGAAAATGTCACTGCATCTTCTTATGGTAGTTTTTTTTTTATTTCTACATGTGTGGTAAGGAGATATCAAAGGCATTCATGTGTCCCAGACACTGTCCAAAACATTACACAAGAGGGGACTTAACATGTGTGATGTGGTGTGACAGGCCCTCCCACTGCACACTATTGAAGGGCGTAAACCTCTTTGGAGACGCATAGTTTTAGCAGTGTCTGACAATAAATTAATGACGGTCTACGCTCCCAGCAGGAAATCATATTGAGCCTGTAGCCACACAGTGAGAGATTTATGACGGCTTCCCTCTGTTGAAATTTAAAGCAGTGGTGGAGGTATTTTTTTTGTCCTCCCCTGTCAGAGCAGACTCCCATGTTTGAGTCATGTGCTGACAGATGACACATTCACTTCAATCTTTTTTTTTTTTTTTTTAAGTTCTCACAGAAACTGACACATAGACATTGTTAAAAAAAATAGCACCCATGACTTTTGTTGTCCTTGCTAAAAGTTGGGGTTTTGTTTTGTTAGCACCCCCCCCCCCCCCCCCCCCCCCCACACACACACACACACACACACACTTAAATTACTTTTTTCATCTGTTAGACCTCAGTGTTTACAAAAAGTGGAAAACCGTGTGTTAAGCTGTCATATGTGGTCATGTCAAGTGACGCTAAACGAGAGTGGAAAAACCCCTTCATTGTAGTGGACCAGGCACAGTAAACAAAGCCGGCGCTGGACAGATGTGTTGCTAGGGTGGTGATATTGCCCAAGTAGGTTTGGCCTTAAAGGCTGTCCCTCCCCTGCGTTTATTCGTCATGCTCACTCGCACTTTGACAGCTTGTGCGTCTGTGCCGCTCCGTGGCTTTTGTTAGGAGTTGTAGGCGGCTTGCTTTTAACACAATATGTGACACTTGATTACTGTATTAACCGCGGCGGCTCACGAATCACGTTTGTGGAGACGCCAGTGGGCGTGCCGGGGGGGGGGGTTCTCACAAAAATATCAACGGTGATTTTGAGCAGAAAAAGGTTTGCATTCATGCAGGAGTTTAAACAACCGAATAAAGAGTCCACATGAAGGGAAAAATGCTCCTTTGACTTGGCGCGTCAGCTCTTTAACCTTCAGGGGTTTTGTAACACATGCTTGACCAACACTTTTGCCCAGAGGTTATAGTGTAATTTGGTTGTTATATTCTTGTAGAGACATTAAGATAAGTGACAGAGTGACCAGTGTCCAGCATCGGTATCGACAGTAGTGAATCATTTACATCCCATTAAGTGTGAAGGAGAGTCGCTCCAGACACGGAGTGAGTACGTCTTCGCTTGTTCCACAGGGGTGCGCGGCCGCCGCCGCCGCCGCCGCTCCCCTGCTTATCCTGCCATGTCGGGGGTGTAAACTGAGTAATACTGTGGGAAAGCAAAGTGCCATTCACTGCTGCGAAGAGAGTTATTCATAGAGCTCCACACGGGGGGCCATTGTCTCCTCGGGGTAAGCTCACTTCATCAGGCAGGGTTGATGATGATGATGATGATGATGTAAAATGCTAATTTGCAAGTGAACTTGTTGCCTTTTGATGCACAAAGGTTTTTTTTTTCTTTCTTCTTTTTCCCAGATTGTCTCATCAATTTTGACTTCACATACTCTCAGCCATGTTTTCAAACTTGGGCTGTCCTGGGGTGTATTGATGACCGCCCTCATTCAGTGTCTGATTCCTTCGCTATGGGGGGGCTTCTTTATGTGACGTTTGCATGTTCTCCCTGTGCACCTCTGGGTCTCTCCACATACGTGCACATATGACCTTTTAAAGTTTACGGGAAACTATTTTGTAGCAGTACAGACGATGAGTTTGACAAGATTTACCTCAAACCAACTGAAGTAAAAATGTTTCCTTTGTGAGGCTTCAAGACTTTTTTTTTTTTTTTTTTACGCCAAAACAAAACGGTCTGTTCTGTGGAAGTATTGGGCTGATTCACCGCTTGAATTAGTCATATGATGAAGTTTCTGGTGGCTTTTCCTTTGTGCTCGAAGACGGAGAGAGTCGGCTGACAAGCTCCGTCGCGCTTTTGTTTCTACGAGGGAGCGACTGCTCCACACTGTAAAGTATTAGCTTTAATTTAGTTGCGGTTCGGTCTTGGCGAACTCATCCACCCCTGCTCTCGCTTAGCGGCTTCGTCAGTCTGTCTGCAAGTGTTCTGAGGCCAAGCTGCCTCTCCCGGTCCTCCACAGTGGGTCGTGTCTGAACTGAGTCATGACAGCCTCCACACTTCTCGGGCCGTCTGTGACGGTGTGAATTCTCAGGACAGTTGTGCCAGGTGGGACCGGCTTGGAGCAGCTCTCCGAGTGGACTGGACTCTGGCCCTGGCACAGGACGCCCTCCAACAGGAAGGGGAGCAGATGGCACAAGTGATGTGTCCGCAATGCTGGTAGTTCATATATTTTTTCATACGTCTATTTCCACAGCAGTCTCTTTGCCTTTTGGAGAACCAGATTTCAATCTATAACATGTGATTGACATGTACCAATTCAGCCATGAGGGAAATGATCTAACATAATGTGAGCCTCCCTTTAGTTTCCAAAACAGCCCTGACCCCTCGAAGAGTGGAACGACTTTACACAACTTTTTAAGAACACCTCCCAAAATGGTCGGCGTGTAAATGGTGGTAAAACTCCACTTTCGTAAAACGCTGGGGCGTGTGTCCGTGTGGACAGAGGAAGCGCTGCCCTGTTGTGACCCCGGTGGTGGTTCAATGTTTTTCCTTCCTCGGACACGGACCACTTCAGACTGGGAAAAAAAAACTCCTCCAGTTTCAGGGTCTTCAGCTGCTCCCATAGAGTTATCACAATTGGGCTCTTATAGAAAACACTCAAATCCTTATTCTTGCTTATTTTTTTTTTTTCCAACCTTTGTGAGAAAATGTTCCTTTGCTGTCTCGTTTACAGGTTCCGTTCAAAAGAGGGACTCCTGTTATGTAATGGCTGACCTGTGTGTAGTTCAAATACTTAAAACAGGTTTTAGGCTGATTAACGCCGTAACATTAACTCCACCAAATAAATGCCGCACACATTCCTGCATCGACGCCAAAAACAGTTCTTTCTTGTGTTTCTCTACTACACGTACGTCACCGCAGGATAAATATTTGCTTTCGGCCAATGGAGCCGGACAGCTCAGGTACGCTTTGATGTCAGTGTCCAGATCAATTCGGTTGCAGGATTTCTCTGTACACGAAGCTCTCTTGACCTGAAATTCCACAGCCTACGCTGGTAAACACTCCCACGGATCTCAAAACAAACTGTGCCGAAGCAGCGAAACACGCAGGTCCGAGTAAATTGTTACAGCAAGCGACACATGGGTCGTTACCATGTAAGTGCACCTATTGACTCCGGTCGCTCTCGGTTTGACTGTTAACACGGCAGCTATCGCAGGATACGCCAGAGAGGCGAGACTCATTGAGAAAATCGTGTCAAGGGTTTTTGGTCAGCTTAACTAATGACCAATAATTAGAATATATTGTATTATATTGATTACATGATGCTTTAAACTTCAAAGATCAATGCTCCGTTTCACTTTTGTTGTCGTTACTTCATGGCTGTGGTAATCCTAAAAGTACACATTACATTACATTAGTTACATATTTTTGGGGGGCGAAAACTCACTTTGACAACTTTAAAATGATAGAAAAATACAATATTTTTCTGAAGTTTTCTGAAACTGCATCCAGTTTTTCTTTTTCTTTTTGGTGCATCATCAATTGCATAACATCCTTGGTTTGTTTCAGTTCATAATTCCTGATTCTTTTTTCTCAGTTTTAAGCTTACGATTATCAATTCATTCTTATGGTGATCACATTTTGTGCCTAATGACAGTATTGGTCAAATAAGTATTTATTTTTTTTAACTTCATGGCGTTGAGCAGAGTTGTGTTACATAGTCATTTGCTAAGAATGGCTCTTTAAGCACCTTAATGATAAATAGATGGGAGCGATTTACATTCAGCAGCCTTCCACTTAAAATCACTGTTTTATATCAAATGTTGGGGTTATAATCATGCAATATTGGGAAAGTCCTGAATGAGGGCTAAACAAAAAGTGAAAATCTGTATTGTTTTTTGATAGTTCCAATGTATTCCCTGCCTAAGTTACTAAATGTGCAAAATTTCTGTAATGACATGCTAAAAATGACATATAATATATATGTAGCTTAGATTTATCTGAAGCAATTTCATAAGTGCATCTGTCATGAAGCACTTGTTGCATATATGTAGCTGAACTTTAAATAAATGTCACATTCTAGGTCAATTATTTAGGTTTAAATGATCAATAAGTAGGTTTCAGGGTCAAATTGCTTATTTTGACAGATCACCTGTGATTCTCAATAATTCAGGATCAATAATGCCTCATAGGGAGATGCAGTGGTGTATGTAACAGCTGCACTTGACCATTAGAATGTTTCCCATGAAATCCAAGGAATATGGCTTAAAGAAATACAGAAGCAGAGAATTAAGACGCTGTAATCCTGAGTGAGCACAAAACTGCTTGTACTTTATCACCAGTCACAGGCTGTTTTTTTTTTTTTTTTTTTTTTTTTTAATTCTCCTGGTCTGAAAGTGTATTAGTAGGACAGAAAGCTGGATAGAACAGCAGTCCTCCTGTTTCTGCCTGTTCACACACACACACACACACACACACTGGGGCAGTTGAGGAGTCCAACCTTGGCACTGCCCCAAGACATGAGGGGCAGCTGTGTTTCTCAGGCACAGAGCTGAAGGAGCTCTCCTCACCCTCCTCCCCATTTCCGGCCTGCGCCGCCTGCCTCCCCATTCCTGCTTTTTCTGCCTCGGCACAAAGCCGGGCCACACTCGGTGTTTTGAGGGGTTACAGAGCACCACACCCCCGCCCCGCCACCCTACCCTACCGCCCCCTCGCTGGAATCCTAAGTAGCTCGCTGACTTCAGAAAATTTATGCGATAAGAAAAAAGAAAAAAAAACAGGAGAGAGAGAAGGAGGGAGAGATGGAGCAGAGCAGCAGAGACCCAGAATGCTCCAAGTTCAGTCTGGGTGACACTTGTTAGGAGTTGCATAACAAGACATTTACTGGAATCAGGGAGCCGCAGGCCAAAGTCTGGTGCCACTGGTTAGTCAGCGGAACTGTGAGGCACTGTGTTAGAGATATGTAAGACTCCAGTCTCCTGTGTGCGTGTGCATATGCGTATAACCTGGGCCTCATAATTAAAGCCCTGCTGCTGGCAGATGCACAGACACGATGGCAGACAGACAGGCTGACACAGGGAACATTCCAGCGCAGGCTTTTATATCTTTTTTTTTTTTATTGTGGTGTGATATTGGGCCTTTTCTTTCTCCCCCAGCTGATGTTAATCCCGTATCTTCTTACAAGGTTCGTATCTCCTCCACTTGTCGTACCAGTCTTTGAAGTGCTGAGTCACTGTGTTTGGCCCACCAGGGGCGTCACAAAGCAGCTGGGAGTAGTGAGGTCTTGTAATCCGCTTCATCTCAGACAGAAGTTATAATTATTTCCTTAATCACTTCACACATTGACCCTATGAATCTGAGTAAATACAGTGAGAATTATCTCTCAAATAAATGGACAAAAGAGGGGTTTCCTCTTAATTAGAACCACGTAAAGCAATCTGGATGTAAACATATCATCATTTCAGGCGTCTGACTGACCCTTCCATACATCCAGAGCCACTCTTTTCGGTGTTTTCATCTGGGACAGATATGTGATCCAGATGATGTAACGTTGCTCGTCCATGTTGATTAGATTGAGCAACAGTGTGAAACTAGTAGCCCCACAGATTATTTCACAATGCCGTGTTTTCCTTCTATCCGGCTCAACTCTGACCCTTATTTCTGCCTTTCACTCCCTGCCATTTAAAAGCATTTTGTGGTATTAAATCAAACTTTAAGCAGACTGAACTGTTCGCCGGGTGGGAAAGCGGGTCAGTGTGGAGCAACAGGGGCTGTCGTGGCCCACGTGCGGGTCATTTATGGAGCCGGGTCATTCAGTAGCTATGAAGTCACATCGCTTCACACCAGCAGCTGATCCCACGTGCTGCACTTTTTCTCTACTGCCGTTATGTGCGTGTCTGTGTGTGTGTGTGTTTGGAGGCTTTTCCACTTGGTAGTTCAGGAACACTTCAGTGAAACACCCTCAGAATGTGCAGAATCTTTGCTTAACCCGCAAAGAATGTTCACTGTGTGATGAATTGCTGGTGGAAATCACTGTTGCTTTGGCTGCACTAAAAAAAAAGGCTCTCGTGTGTCTGCAGGGGGTTGATGTGCTTTTCGACGCTCCACATGGTGCAAGTGAAGGTTTTTCCCTGCTTCACAAATGTGAGAGTTATTATTGAGAATCTCAGAAAGAAAACAATTACGAGTCTAAATTGAAATGCATTGATGGAAAGACTTTAATTATCTTTAAAAAAAAAAAGTGTCATTAAACAGCTGCTGAATGTTGACGTTTCTATCACTGTGAGGGATTTCCACTTCATTACCACGAAAATATAATAAAAGAACTAATATTAGGTTTCTAAATCAAGTTTATCAAGATTAAATCAAGACTGAACAGACGTACCAACTGGCAATTTTACAGTCACCAAATAACCACCTCATATCACAAACCAAACCATCCCACATGAGCCGCCGTTCGCAACGAACGCGTTCAGCAGGAAGTAACTGAGAGGTGGATGATTTCTGCAGTTGTTGAAGGTGAAAAGACCGTAAGTATTCACCATTGTTAATGTTTAGAATGGATTGTTGTCTGTGTGTGTATGTGGTTTTATAAAAATAAAAAATTAAAAATGACAGCACCCACTAGTGGCCCAACATGAAAACTACATTGGTTTCAAATCGTTGCCATGTAAATGTGAAAAAAAATTAAATAATAAATGTTAGAGAGCTGCACATGGTACATTCACACCTGATGATCATTGATTTGACTGTAAATCACATCGGAAAATCCCATAAAGGGCCTCTTTCATTTTCCAAACTCAAATGATGTCCAATCTGCGCCGGGGGTGTTTCCACCCACCTGAGCTGCTGGCATGGCGCAGCCTTGGAGCGCTGCTGCCAGCTTTCTGTTTTTCTTTCTTTCCTTTCCCTGGCTCTCTGCCGGAGGAGATCTCTCAGACATCATCTGCACGCCGACTGTACGTTACAGACAAAGAGATGCCGCCACGAATCGTAGCCCCATTCAATAAAAGAGCGCGGCCCACGCAGGCTGCTTTATGCTAAAGTTGGAAAGTACAGAGTTGACGTCCAGCTCTTTTGTCAGGTAAACAGTCATTTAGGATGAATCAGAGTGTTTTGTTTTTCTCCCTGAGGGTTTGGTAGTAGTGCGACGAGAGCACGTGACTGTTTGTTTTGGCAGAGGGTTTTGCCCGGGCATGGCAGTTTGTCTCACAGACTGCACTGTTGCTCTGTGTGCTATCACAACTTCTCATCAGGCAGAAAATTTGGGTGAAAAATCTCCAGCTGGGGTATGTGATGGTGGTGGTGGTGGTGGTGGTGATTGGGGGGTGGGGGGGGGGTGGGCTGGGGGCTGGGGGACTGGAAGACCTCAGGACCTCAGAGATGTTTTATAGTGTGAGAATCGGGACGAGTCGCATGGATTTAAAATGAGAAGTGAAAGCCTTCCTCGTTTCTTCACACAGAAGACAAATGTGGTGCCCCATCAGCTTCTCATCACTTGTGTGTGTGTGTGTGTGTGTGTGTGTGTGTGTGTGTGTGTGTGTGTGTGTGTGTGTGTGTGTGTGTGTGTGTGTGTGTGTGTGTGTGTGTGTGTGAGTGAACGGGCTGCTGATACACAAGGAGTGAGCAGAGGGAACACTTTTATGGGATGGCTCACCGCTGAGGGCCCCAAACCACAGGCATTACCCAGACCCACATTGTTGTGCAATTCCTGCCCTAAAGCGATTATGCACGGTGCCTGTCAGACTCGCCCGGCATTATCACACCATCACACACTCATTCAGGCCCTCTATCATACATACATGAATGCTCACCGGGGCCCCGAAGCCGGTCGGCTGGCATGGGTGGAAACTAAAATCTACGTTTTAATAAGGAGTGTCGCTATGACTGTGCTTCTGACGGCAGGGTTCCCGCCGCCACAGCCAAAGTGCGTAAGAGCAGCGGCCAACCGCCCTCAGGAGTGTTGGCTTCAGGTTCACGTTGGTGTTGCAACATCGCTGCACTATTGTTTGTGTTGTACAGCCAGAAACATTTTGCAGATGGGCGGGAAGAGGTTACTTAGGTTTCACTTGTTACATGATAACCGACATCTGATCTCGAGAAAAAAAAAAAAAGAAAAGTTTTCTTTATGTTTTTCTCCCTGCTTGACATAAACATCACCTTGTTGGGGCAATGCAGGTGGAATCTACTTCTTCCTCTGTCATTGTTTTGTTTTGGATTCTTGCAGCAGTGCCAGTTGATCTGATTTGATGTGTAAGCCTGTGTGTGCTCGTTTTTTTTTTCTCAATGATTCATTCATACTCCGGTTGAAGTCATTGACAGTAAAGATAACATCAGGGAAATAATGTATCCTCCTACAGTACGGCCTTCCAGACACGGCGTCATTGTTGAGTCTTGATATGGAAGAATTGTTTCACTATTTATAAAAGGTGAAGTGGAGTTTATTACAGTTTTGAGCCCTTCACTCGGTGCACATCTGGTAATTTTGGGTTTAATACCACAGCTTTTAAGGTTTTTTTCCATTATTGTGAGTAGTTGTTAGATTGCATAGAGAATCAGACACATGACAATGTATTTAAATTAAAATAGCTGTTGAATCTTTTTGCACTTTTGTTTGTTATTCTGTTATGACCAATTTCCATGTAAACCATATCATGTTGCCAGTTGAAAAACCAAAACAAAACTTATTTTTCACCACCAGTGAAGATCACAGCTGACCTGGGTCATCATTTTAGGCCACGTTTACTCAAAAAAAACAAATGCAAGACAAAACCACAAGGATGAGGGAAACTTCTACCAAAACTGGACTAAAGCTGAATGTCGATAAAACCGAGATCCTGAAGATTAACTGTGTATCAAATAGGCCAATTATGATCAATGATAGGGATCTAGAAGAAATGCCATCAATTGTGTACCTAGGAAACACAGTTAGTGTGAATGGAGGAGCTGACGTAGACATTGAAGTCAGAATCGACGAAGCACGAGTGCTTTTTAACTTGCTGAAGAAAGTATGGAAATCACGTGTCATCTCCCGCAAAATAAAGTTCAGCATCTTCAACGCCAGTGTGAAAAGCATCATGTCGTATTGTTCAGAGACATGGAGGAACACAAAGTCATCAAACAACCAGATGCAAACATTTGTCAACAACCGTCCGAGAATAATTTTGAAGATACCTTGGAGGGACAGAGAAACAAATTGAAGATCTTTGGAAACAAGCAGGTCGGGATCCATTCACATCCAAATCAGATGAGATGGTTTGGACACACCTTAAGGAAATATCAGACAAGCTCTAGAATGGAATCCCTGAGGGCAAGTGGAAAAGAGGATGAAGAAGAAATCCTTGATGACCTTTGCTCCAGGATGAGTTAATGGCTTAAGTAAGTTACGTAACAACCTTTCAAGTGACGAGGCATCTTTTTTGTGTTTTTCATCTCGGAAAAGTTTTACATTTATGCAGCAACATTTTGAAAACCGTGTAGTTTTCATGGTGGACCACTAGTGGGTGCTGCTGTTTGTTGTTGTAATGAAACCACACACACATGCACTCGGAGAACGATGCACTATAAACATTAACAATGGTGATTACATGGACATTTGCGTGTACAGACGACCAAGTTGGATTGTTATTCCGGGTGACTCAACTGTAAATGCTGAGGATTATTATGATTTTATCTTTTGTAGTTGAGTAATTCCTTCCCCTGACTCTGGAAAACCCACCAGCTTTGTGAAACAAAAACAACATGAGGGAAAATGATTAATATAGAACAATAATAATGAAAGAAACATGTTACCATTGTGTTTTCATACACATTTGGATGCCTTCGCTGCCTAAGTCACTGCATTTCTGAAACTTATCACGACTCCCAGCAGTTCAGCGAGGCATATTTCAGCCTGAGCCTGACAGGAAGTGAGCATTTTGAAAGCAGCTGAAGGTATGCAGCAGCGTGCCGTGTGAACTCTTCACGAGAGGAAGCGACACCAAGCGTGACACCCGGTTGGGTGACTTCTTCCTCGTTTTTTTTCTTCTAACCTTTCATTCTTCCTCTTCCTCCTCTCAGAGCTTGGAAGTGATTTAGTGCTGTACACCTCTATAAACATTTGAAATCCCCTAATGCAGCCAGATAAACTGCACTGTTTAGACTGAAACACAGAAAACAGTGAGAGTTTTGTTTAGCACTGCACATTATTTCACTTTTCATCATTGATATCAGCTTGAAAATTGATGCTTTCACTGTTTGGAAAAACTACCAATTACACTCTACAGGCAAACTTAATGTACAAAATTCAGTTTGTTATTCGTGTTGGGTATACCGTTTGATGTTAAGGCTGCCCAATATGTCGCAAATGTATTGTTACTGTGATACATAACATACATACAAAAGACTGAGTGAGCTGATTATCCAATTTCAAATATGAAAAAAAAGCAATTTGATTTATTGCGATTTACTCACAAAAACTGTGCGGTTAATAAGCAGTGGTGTAAGTTGGAGGCAGGTGAAAGAGCACTGTTATTTGGTAGGGCAAATTTCAAAGCACAAAGAAATTAACGTTAACTGTTTTGGATATTTATTAGACGTGTGATTTTTCTTTCTTATGTATATATTTTAAAGTTCTCTTGGTAATGAGGTGGTGTTAATGCTCCAAGTCCTCAGTTTCCAACTGTCCAGCACACCTTGAATTTGAACAATAAAGGAATGAATTTGCTTACTCATGACGTATAACCTGCTGCATGTTAACTTAATATGTATGTACAACTAATGTACAAGAGTAATGTATTTATTTCACATTTTTATGCCCAGAAAAAAAAAAGAAAGAAAACAACTTTCCAGAACATTTGAGGACGTCTTCATGACCACAGTTTAACAGCGCTGTCCTCATGTGACTTTGATTTATCGTAGCGCTACACGCTTACACATATAGTGAATGTCTGTACTCTTCACTCTCATATTGTCAAGGTTGAAAAACAAGTACATGCGCAACGTTTAAAGGAAAACCGCTGATTATAAGGGAACAGAGCGATGATTTAATGTTAAACAAGTTTCCGTTTGCGTTTCAGGCCACATGAGGATATCTTTAATGAGACGGGGGTGAAACGTCGAGCCACAAATACAGTCACTCGGCTCTGCTCATATGTTGTTCCTTTTTCTGCTTTATAGAAAACCTTTGAGAGAAAAGCAGAATTGTTTTGCTGCCGATGATGGTGTTTATCGTTTATGTGCTACTTCAGGCTAATTTTACAAACTGGAAAACAGGTAAGTGCATTACAGCCTTTTTCAGTGGGTCTAAGTTTGCACCGGGATGAGGAAAGTGGTGAATGAAATGTAAGAAAACAAAGAACGTCCACTCAGTTATTTGTTCACTTTTTATATCCTCGTTCACTAAGGCCCCGCTTACGATGTTCATTTACATGGAAACGATGGGGTTTTCATGTTGGGACTCTCGTGGGTGCTTTAGTTTTTGTAATGAAATCACAGACACGAGAGCAGAGAACGAAACGCTATAAACATTAAGAATGGCAGAGTAAACGGACATTCGTTTGGACAGACCGACCAAGTTGGATTGCTTTTACAGGTGACTCTCAACTATAAAACTACCACGTTTCAGGAGAATATGAACTGGTAGTCATGACACCCTTGTTGTTATTGTCAATCTACCCGCACGTGCAATAGAGCTACTTACTGTCGCCGAGGTGCACATGCTCAGAAGAAGCCTTATCGCCGTCTACACGGAGCCTGAGCTTATTCAGAACGCCTCGTCTTTGCCAGTCTGTGTGGCGATGGAGCCCGAGTGTTTTCAAAAGTTCCACCTTGGGAGCCGTTTCCATGACGTTTCGTTTTCAGTGGCTCTGAGCGCCGTTGTCATGTAAACGGACCCACGAAACCCAACAAAATGTTGGCGCTTTCCCTTGAAATTGTTGCTGTAGCAGGTTTCCATCCACTGCATCCAAGGTTCCGCCCTAATCCAGAGACGTGGGGAGTAATTACTAAAACAAATCAAATTAGCTCCACAAAGGACCTGAAAGCTATTAAGTATTTATTTTTTTCTTTTGAAGCCACATTATGATGATCAGGGACTTCATGCTGGGGATACAATATCATCATGAAAGCCTCATTTGGAAGCAGTACTGACGGGCAGTGTCCTCTTTTGAACTCCTTCGAGTTATATTCTGTATTTTGGTGACATTTTGGGGGATTTTTGTCAGATTTTCTCTGGATTCTTGAGATTTTACAGGTAAATAACTTTTTGTGTGTGTATGTGTGTAGATGATTAAAATCATAGTTATCTATATGACTAAGTAAGACCAAAATCATGCATGTCAAGAAGAGAAACTTTTTTCTTTGAGTCTGCAAGAGGATTTCTTAGTGGACTCATCGTCTATGCATAGAACCGCTCAGGGATATCCCCGTGTTTGCCTGTTTGAGCTGGAGGTGACAACCCTATAAATATACCAGCTGAAACACCTCCTGTCCATCCAGCAGTGGCTCGGGCGTTTGGATGCCGGCCGCCACACAGGCACCCAGCAGTGGTCCACACACTGCATCTTTATCCGAGTGGGGCAGGCGGCGGCCCAGCCCAGCGGCTGTGCTGATCAGAGGCAAAAAATATCCCCCCGCTCCACAGGCACAGCTCTGTGCATTTTACAGACGCACATTGTGTTGCGCACAGCAACACATGCATATATTTCAGCATGGTAAGCTGAGCCAGCACAACCCGGTCCCTGTCTGTAGACATGAGCTGCACGCTGCTCAAGTCTGAGTCAGGAACTCAACAAGCACGAGAGACCGAGACAGAGAGAGAGCGCCGCATGTAAACACGGAGCTCCAGTCGCTGATGGGACATAAAAGCAGCCATCGTAAACAACGTATGTTCACAAATAAAAAAAAGCTAATGTAATGTGAGTCATTGATTTAGTCTGTCATCAATGCTGCCAAAAATACAGGAGGTTGGCTGTACTAAAAGTACTAAAATGGACAAATAACTGATTCAAAAGTTAAAACCTTTTGAAGCAAAAGGACCTTTAGAAGCTTATTTACTGGCTTTGATATAGTAGTAATATTATGAGGGAGGTTCCTGGTGAATAGTTTGTCAGAAGACAGTCGAATTAAGCATGCATATCACCATATTCCAACAAGATCCTGACGGCTTTACCTTCACAAAACTGAAGTATATCTTCACAGGTCAATGATGTGATGGAGCTTCTTTTTTTTAGAACTCCAGTGTCTCAGGGTAAATGATTGTAAATTAGTCTGAGGGCAGCTACAGCAGCTGTTGATTCTATCTAATATAACATCTACATTTCTGAGTCGGATGTGTTTGGGCTTACCTCAAGTGTGCGGACTATATGGTATTTTTATAAATTTTCTGAGAGTCACATTTTAGGTTAGGGGGGCAATTACAGCCCAATTTCATCTTGAATGGGCTGGACTGGTAAAATATGACAACCATGACAACCTTTAAATTTCAACTTTAAAGATTTTCTTTGTCGTGGTGCAGAGTATACGTTTCACAATTCTGATCCTGCAGTTTGGTCCAAGCCACAGAAGCAAAAAAAATAAATAAAAAATGCTGATTCAGCACATTTTTATATGCTTCATATTTAAGATGTTGAGCAATGTCTCCAGATGACCTGAGAGTGCAGTTTGGAACATATTCAGGCAGACAGGTATGTGGCCATGGAATGCTTCAAGCAAAAATCTTTTGAAATCGATCATAAAAGCTAAATGCCGCCACTGAAGAGATGTTGGCTGTCGTGATGGGATCTCTCCGTCTAGACTTTTAAGGGTGCCCCTAAAAGTTTGTAGCATAATATATCTGCACTGCCATGACTGACAGGCACAATGATGCTATCAAACAGGTAGGACGACCAGATTTTTCTTTATCTGCACCCAAATCAAAACTATCTTCAGAAGGGAATTCAGTGAGTCTATATCTTTAATCTTCAGAAGTCACTTCTGGAATTTTCCCTTCATATTACCCTCATATAACCGACAGACTGAGCTGCCTTTCTGTGTGCTTGAGGAACACATCGACAGAATTAAACAGTGGCGATAAATATTTATGAAGGATCCTCATGTTGGCAGGTAAGAAGGAAATCACAGGACCCTGGCTCTCCCTCCGCCCTGAATCATTGGAGAGACATTGTTAAATATATGTACAGGATGGAACAAATTACATTTCAGCTCCATGTGAGAGTCATCCCATCATTGTTGTTTTTGTCCATTTACTCATGCATGTGCGGAAGAACTATTTGCTTCGGGCAGGGTGTGCATGCGCTGGAGCAGCATTTCAGAAAAGTTGTATTTTCTCCTGTTTCCACAGAGAAGTTTTAATTTTTCTGCTGAAATCATTGTGTGAAACAAACTCTAGCAGAACTCTTATTTACTTCCTCAGGTACTTTGTTGGTGACCACAGAAAAAAAAACTTTTTTAAGTTTAAGTTGTTGATTTTACAGTTTCAGGTTTAAAATCCTCACTCTTCGCTTCGTTTGGAGACGTGGTCAGATAAATTGGAGAGAAGGGTAGATGTTTGGGGTGTTTTCCTCTTTCAAGTCGGTTGATTGGTTCTCATAACCGGTGCAAATGTAGCGGCAGATATACAGTCAGGGCTTTATCCACCATTGTAGCCCTGCTGGAGCAGCCTACCTGGACGAGGCCCCACTCCTTCCTTTTTCCTTTTGTTTTGCCCCGTCAGACTTCAGAGTTTTGATTAGGAAGTTGTGGCTCTTGAACTCGACTGTTTTCACCGTCTAGTCTGCTCGCTTAGCACCCAACCAGCGTCTCGCTTTGCATAGAAACTGGAGGCATCGGTGGGATCAGTATCAGGACTGGCCAGCTCTTCCTGTGCGGATGCGGTGCAGCAGGAAGTTCGCTAATAGCCGCTCTGCCACTCACCTCGCTCGCTGGCCGCTCGACCCGCTCTATCATCAGCTGATGAAAGATCAGAAAGTGTCTGGTTTTGCTGATTCTCACTCGACAACAGACAGTATTTATCATTAGTCTGACGTGCCTGCGAGACAATCTGCAGCTCAACTAATCGCCTTCCAAGTTCCAACCTTCGGCTCCTTGTGTGTTGGCGGCGCTGAGATCGCCTGCAGAGGATTGTGAAAAAGCAATCCTGCCAAGAGGCCGTCAGTAAATACATTTGCAGACAGATTTGCTTCTGCATGACCTGCGTTTTCTGCCTCCCCATCTGCACTTTATGACGGCCGTATAACTCAGCATCTGACAATGACCATTCTGAGGAGGTCGTTTTCCTGGAAGTCATACACTGCTACTTGGGCTAAAGTGAATTTGAGGAGCTGCACACTGAGTGCTCTGTGTCCAGTCCTCATCTCTCCCCCTCTTTTGGCCAAATTGATTCATTGGGAGTTGACGTCAACGGGTGAGAAAGGGACCCTTTTTTTTGCTGTGACACCAGTGTGTGGCCGGTATTGTACGTGCACCAAGTCCTGAAAGGAGCGAGGTGAAGGAACAAGGCAGGGATGACTTGAGGTGCGAAGAGGGTGGAATAAAGGGCAGAAACGACCTATTTCTGGCTCGAACCATATCCTAGGGTCAGATTCCATTTTTATTCCCAGACTTTTTTTGAAAACAGAAATTGTGGTTGAATAGAGATCTTTTAATATCCCCACTAACAGTGACATGTTTATGCTTTCCTGACCAGTCACACCTGAGGCGCTGTGCCACACTGCTTGCTGCTACGCAACATTAATAACAATCATTTCCTTTTCTTCAGACTGTTTAAGCGGTTGGTGTAAATAATAAAGAAAGCCCGTGGCTTTACATTTCCTGTGCTGTGCCTTTTTATTTCCAGTTCCTTTTTATGATCTTTGCTTTATTGACTTTGGTAAATAGGTCAGTGATTATCGCTGGTCAGTTCAATATTGGTGCTGATGATAACCTATCAAACTGTAAACACACAAAGTCATCACAGTCTGTTCAGATTGCTTGGCCACAGTGGTGACGTGAGGGTGTATTGCCTTAGTTGTTGCATTCATGTCTGAGAGACGGATTAAAAACAACTGTATGCCTGAGGCTGCGCAGCATGGCTCAAAATATCACTATCTTTTTTTAACATCGCCAAGTGGAGTAACGAAGACAAACAAGCGGTTTGGGGGGAATTTCAGCATATTTATAGTTTTTCTCTTGATTTATGATGAGCGCTATCCATTTAAATAGGTCAGATTAATTCAATTGATTTATCTAGTCATTGATCAGTGTATTGTGACACATTTAGCATTAGCCTTGGAGCTAACTTGACTGTGAATGTGTGCGCTACCCCAAACAGAGCAGAAGTTGTTTTTTTTTTTTGTTTTTTTTTGTCATGACGAGTGAAATAAATACTCCAATCAATCAAATCAAAGCACATAAACAAATACCAAATACTGGTGCAAACTGTAGAGAATTGACCTGAACAGGCTGTAATTTCTGGAAACTATCGTTTTTAAACTATTTCATGAGAAAAAAAACTGTCTGGGCGACCGATGCAAAACTGTGCATTTGTAAGTTTGAAAAGACTCCATCACTCTTGCTATTTCTTTATCTAGTTCAAGTAAGTAACCGATCTGCGTTAAGTTGCCACTTAACCTAAATCAGGGGTGTTGAACACATTTTAGTTCAGCCCAATATCATCTTGAGTAGGCTGGTTTGGTAAAATAGTGCCATAATAAAATTTACGTTAAAACCTTTTCTTTGTCATGGTGCAGAGTGTATGTGATGGAAATGTCTATATTTTCACAAAGCGAAACAAATACTACCGACAATGACTTCAATCTCAACTTAAAACTAATTTTATTTGATCCCTTTTGGTGCATAATAATTTGAAATGTACAATAAACACCTGTAGCTGTTTCATTATGAGTGTTTTTCCAAAGTCACCGGACAGCATGGCTTTGAGGATAATTCTTTGCTTGGCTGGACCGGGGCGTCTTGTGGGCCGGTTCTGGCCAACTGGTCTCATGTTTGACACCCTTGACCTGAAACAAGAGGTCAGGCTTTTTTGTTTATTTAGACATTTTTACAAGATTTAAACTGGTTGAATCTTCTGTGTGAAGTGCTTCAGCCACACAGAGCGTTTATTGTCTTCCTCCATCAATCAAAGTTCTGCTCTTGTAACCAGTTACCAAATAGCCTGTCCTTTCTGGGGAAACATATCAAGCTTCAACATTTGTGTAAAGCAGCAAATGAACCTAATGTATGTTTGTCAATGTCATTTCACTTCTAAAGATTTTCAACAGCTGCATAATTGGATTTTATTAGAATTTCCCGATTTGGGAAATATTTTCTCTCTCTTCATGAAGCAAGTTAGTCAGGCATGTTGATATAGTTTATACACTCATTTCAACATGTTCGGTCATTTAAACTTCTCGAAAGCCACAGGTACAGTCCACCTGCAGACAAACCCAGTGATCTCAGTGAGTGGTAGCTCACTGTCACTTGTTGCACCACCTGGACTTGCGTACTCAGCCTCACACTGTTGTTACGTGGGCAGACATGCTTAGCTGGTGCTCGTCTAATAACAAGTTTACACGCTTTGTGTCTGAACCGCGCTGCTCCGACTCGGCCATAGTCAGCACAAACCTCCAGACGTGACCGAGGTGCAGCTTTAGCACTACTTATTTAAGTGGTTAGAAATGGGGCACATACTCTATAGGTTGTTCCCGCCTCACAGCTGCAGACATGACACAGAAAATAGCAGCTCATGAACACACCCTCTGGTAAGCCTGCAGCTTGGGTGATGGAAGGTGAAAAGGCCTTTCCAGTACAGCACCGATTATCTAATGAGTTCGGTGGAAAGAGTGCAGGGAAACCACATTTTCACCTTTATCTGTTCCGTGTCTGGTAAATGCGTGAGCTCCTACCTGCCGCACGCTTTCAGAAGAGTTACTGCACTTTAAACTTGCTGCTGTAAGGTGCTTTGCAGCTGAGGTTTCACTTGTGGTCTTCACTTGATTGGAAGCAGCACAGCGTGTAGGTGGTGTCGCGCTCTTCTGGGGATTTTTTCATTAGACGATCTGACATTTGAGCAGCTCGAACAGCGTCAGCACCTCGGTCAGTGTGCCAGCGTCTGTCTGGCTCTCTGTTGCCAATGCTTTTTCTTTCTGCAGTTACACGGCTGCAGTTCGTGAGAGAAAGCAGGAGAGGTAAAGTGTGGAAACAGGTGGAGGAGGAGGAGGAGGAGGAGGGAACAGGGGGAGAACCGAGAGGGAATGTGAGGTGAGAAGTGAAGAGAGGTGAAGGAAGGAAAGGAGTAGAAGTGAAGAGAGAAGAAGGTGAGAAGATACAAGAAGACAGTTTTCTTTTTCTTTTTTTAAAGAGAGAGAGGAGAGGAGTGAAGAGAAGAAGAGTCTGATGTACCAAACAGTGTGGCCTTTCAGTAGTGCTGCCAGTGAGGGAGTTTAAAGCAGCACAGTGTGTTCCTCACCGATCCGATCCCACTCTGTCACACACAGCCCCTCTCTCTCTCTCTATTTCTTAAACAGCCCACTCTCCAAACACATTCTCCTGCTCTGACACACTCGCATCACCCGGACGCACATCCTACAGCCAGGACACAGCCAGTCGCAAAACAAAGTCAACTTTCACTTAATGAATATAATGCGGCATCAGACATCAGAGCCCGCTGCTAAACATAAACTCTCCGGGCAGTGGGGGATCTGCGGGTGTGAATTTTGCGGTGTCCACTTGGCCCGCGACTCTGCAGCTCCGCATTCCTCTCCTTTTTCTCTGCTTACCAACCCGCCATGTTTCCTGTGAGACAGGAAGTTAGCTCTGTTTCCTGTCACAGGCCTCTTTCATGTGGTCACTTCCTGGTGTTTTGCCAGCGCGGCTGCGTTGTGTTGACTCAGAGAACGGAGGCGGTGCACCTCACGGCGGACTCGGGCACAACGCAGAAAGTGATCTGTGGCTGCATGAGAGAGACAATATCAGGCTGGGACACTGCGGGTTTTGTTTTTATTTATTTCTTTGATTAGTGATTAGAGAAGCGAGGTTGTCGCCGGACGTTTGCTGATTGGTCGCCACCGTCAAACTGCTCAGGTTGTTTCAGGAAGGCCATCCGAAGTAAAACTTGTGCCAAATCAAACAAGCAGATCCCATGGGAGCAGCCGTCACTCTGTACCTTTGTGAATATGTTAGAAAAGAAATGTTCATACCTGTTATTTACATATTGATTGTTACGAGTGTCTTTACTCACTCAACCCCATTTTGTTTGTCCAGATTTGTATGCGTCATTCGTTGAAAATAATTCCGCAATGAGATGGTGTTCTGGCCGTATTTTTACACAACATATGATAGGACCATCCTCTGGCGACAATAATAGAAATTGGCGGTTTTGTAACCTTGCTGAGGAATGTTGATTGTGATGGCGGCCTGGCTGGGAATCCTGCCTTCACTGTTTCCTAAGAGATACTAACAAGTTGGCTGTGATTATGACTGAACTTTGCACGCAGTGATTAGCTGGAATGTTTAGACTCCTGCGCGCCGCGGCCAGAGATAAATCCTCCTCAAATATAATCTCAGTACCCCAAAGATTACTTTTCATACGTGTGTGTGTGTTTGTGTCTCTGAACAGATGACTCTGTGTTTGTCTCCAATGGCGTGTTTTGAAACTGCCATATCGCCTGTTGCAAGCTAGAAAATCAGAACCATACTGAGCTGCTGTTGGTCATGCTGCCATTCGACTAAAAACATGAGCTGACAATCTCTCTCTCTCTCTCACACACACACACAGTGGGAGACGAGGCTTTTCCATTGGCCCCACCAGACGCCCTCAGCCACACTCCCCACACGGCACATCGAGTTCTGCCGAGTTCTGGTATTTCCCATCAGAGTGGATTTTATAACCCTCGGTTTGCGCTCCCTCTCCTGCATCAGTGCTTTCAAACAGGTTTTAAAACGTCCTCTATCATCGCACCCTGTGTTTTGAACTGCGAGACGGGCCAAACTGGAAACGGGAGTCGAAGTAGAGACTTTAGCTGTGAGTTTGTCCTTCCTGTCATCAGGATGATATAGGGCTGTAACAGGACATCCCGGCGTCTGTGCACACATTGCAGTCATTCTTTATTGCAGCACAGCTGAAATCAGCCGCACTCTTAGCAGTCATGGGAAAAAGAGGCTCATGACCAGACTTTACTCCTCGGCTTTTGTCATAGCTACCGATGTCCACTTACCTCACATCATGCAAACCAGCCGGGGTCTGTTGGCTGAGGCAGCCAGGTCATTTGATGCAGAGATAATTCCATTCATTTGTAAAGGAGCAGTGTTCACGCAGGCACTCATGTGCCCGAAAGGCTGACGTGAGTCAAGGAAAAGATAAAAAAAAAAGGGTCAAACTGTGAGTGTTAGAGAGTGACAGGATAACAAAAGATGGTACTATGGGTGAAAAGGAAGGCTGTTGTACTTAAAGCAGCAGGTAAAATCCATTATAACGTCAAATTGATCATATTTTTTGCCGTGCAGGTCACAATGCACTTTCCTGTCTTTTTTTTAAGTCTTTTAAACAATTGCATCATGTTGCAGCCGTTACTCAACGGCTCGATCTAATGGGAGCTTCAATAACTTCTACCTTTAGGTTAAAGTGTAAAAGAGCGCTTTGCCAGTTTCACTGGAAACTGCAGACACAGACGAAGGCAACATTTACACAACACTTCCAGTGAAAACGCATCGTGTTTGCGTTTTCGTGTCAAAAAAGTTTCGCGTTTGCATGGCAACGTTCTGAAAACCACAGAAACACCGAAAACCATGTAGTTTTCCTCTTGGGCCACTAGTGGGTGCGGTTGTTTGTTTTTATAATGAAACCACACACACACACATGCACGCAGAGAACAATACGCTATAAACAATAACAATGGCGAGTTCAGGAACATTCGTGTGGACAGACGACCAAGTTAGATTGATATTGATATTACATCGTTGTCGTGTAAACAGACAGCCAAAATGCTATGAAAGGTCTTTGTTTTCACTTGATTACGTTAAAACTTAACAGGGGCAAAAAGCTTTTACACTTAAATACATGTAAACGATGCCTAAGATATGAGGCTCAAAAACATTTTCACTTCTGAAAACCAAAATGAGACATCAGTTTTTAAAATGTATTTATTTGTGAGAGACACAAAAAGTGTGTCAAAGGTAGTATTGCATTTCAGTGTCTCTACTACGGATCATAATAGGATACAGACTTCTTATTTCTGAATGAATGACATGGTTGTGGTCTTTTATAGTTGGAGAGGATTTTTAAAGATTTGGAAAAGAACACTATTGATGTCAAAGTGAGATCATGAGGATTATCTCAGCTTGATCTGCACGCCTAAAAGAGCTTGTTACTAAGTGGAGTTAAGTTATGGAAAATGATGGTATGGAGTTGTATTTCATCTATATTTAATTCATACTCAAAGATGAGACAAATGCCTCGTTACTCAATTTTAACCATACATTGTAAGACCTGTTGTCTATATGTCTCCCACTATCAGGCAAAAGTAGAATACAGCAAAACCTCTTTACTGTGTGAAGCCACTTAATAAGAAATGAATATGTTGCGTAGACCAAACAACTTTTTGTTGTTGTTTTAAGTCAGAGTAAATATTCCTGATAGATTGAGAATAATTATGCCAGAAGCTGAAATTGTGAGCAGATTGAAGCGTTCAGACTGGTTGAGATGAGAAGGAGAAGCAGAGGTGAAGGCAGCACAGAGGGCAGACTGTGAACCAGATGTGAAGCGGTGAGTCACAGCAGGAACAGGCTTGATGACGTTAGCCACTATGCATGCTAAGCTGTGTGTGTGCGCGCGTGTGTGCGTGTGTCTGTGTCTGTGCCGGGAGTTCCAGAATTTCTTCCAAAACAACAAGCTTTACGCATGCACAGTAACGTCTGGACCAGGATCATTACACATTAAAGCCTGGACGGTTATTTAAACTACACTTTGGGATAATAATAGTAGACACAAAATCATAACAAGCTGAAAAACAAGCCGGCTGTGAATTGTCGAGGAGCAATGATACCCCGGTATCTTTGCACTTTCAGTAAAGTGGGATAGATGGGGTGTCTCACTTTCTGCGGTTTGAATAACAGACATTTGCTCAACATCTTTTGTTTGCCCTGTTTTTATAACGCTCCACTAGCTTCCTGCACAAAAAAAATTAGTTTTTCCACTGGTGGTGTCACTAAGCAACGTTGAAGCACAGCATTAATGTGTCTGTAAGGAGGAAAGATTAGTCTGTTTCCTCCCTTTGATTCTGTGCCGGTGTAAAGAGGAGCACAGTCAGGTGGAATGTGAGGTTTTTATTTTGAGACGTGAACCCTCACGTACAATAAAGTAGTCCTCTGCTCAGTATAAATTGGAGCAAAATCGCAGCGATTTATTGTGTGTGGTGTTTTTAAAAGAGAAGCAGCTGCACTGATGGATTTGCACTTGTGTGACACTGCAGAACTCGGGTGCTTTGTGCAAAAGGGCAACTGCAAATCCTCATCTCTACCCTCTTCGCCCTCTCCTTCCTGCAGAACTCCATCAGACACAACCTCTCCCTGCACAGCCGCTTCATCCGTGTCCAGAATGAGGGCACCGGCAAGAGCTCGTGGTGGATGCTCAACCCCGAGGGAGGGAAGAGCGGCAAGTCCCCGCGACGCCGGGCCGCCTCCATGGACAACAACAGCAAGTTCACCAAGAGCCGAGGGAGAGCGGCCAAGAAAAAGGTACGTCTGGCGGAACATGCAAACTCCACTCAGGAATCACAAGACGCAGAAACTGGATTTCTCAAACGGAGCGCGAAACCAAAGGCGTCAAACATCGGGTCAAATCCGGCCCAACAAAGCATCAAGGAAATTGGTATTTATTTACAAATTTCGTAAGAGTAGCGGACACAAGACCGAGACCGAGCTGAGAAATCGGCATGAACAGGAGCTATCCCGCCGCTATCACACTAGCCTCAAAGCCATTTTGTCAGGATGAGTTTGTAAAAACTGCAAAGAAAATCTTTGAAGTTTAAATTTAAAAGTTATTTTGGCTCTATTTTACCAGTCCGGCCCACTCAAGATGACATGTGGCCTCTGAAGTAAAATCAGTTTGACACTCCTGTGCTCAACAGTTCTCCACCATACAGCCTAATAGACATACTGTAATGATCATAATTACTTAAAGTCTTGACATGCTTTGTAATTTATTAGTGTGGTTCTCAGCCTGTGGTCCAGGACCTGCTTGGAAGGGGTTCAATAGATGACAGAAAAGCCCCAAAGTGTCAAAAGTAGATTTTCCTGTCAAACTAATCCACAATAAGGCCTTTTTGTTTTTGGGAGTGAAGCGCAGATATTGGAAAATGTTTGATGTCTTTATTAAGAAGGATTCTGTATGTTGGTGAGAGTGCGTCTGTCTGCAGCTAAGTAGTGTGTCTAAAACTGCTGCAGTGAATGTGTGTGTGACTGTGTGCTTGTGTCTTCTGTGATGGACGGGTGGTCAGCTTGGATAGGAGCAGCGTGGAGAATTGATAGATGGATGATTGAATGCTTTCTGAATGACACTAAATCAAAGTGTTATGCGATGACTGAATGTGAATATGGAAAACACATTTTTGGAAGATGTCTTTTGGTATTTTCTTAGTGTCACTCAGATTTGTGCTTAATTTCCACTGGTTTCTGCCTAAAGTACATGTTAAACTGTCTGTCTGGTTTTGTCGGTACACTGAGAGTCTTCCTGTCTCCCCACAGCTGTCCCTGCAGGGTGGCCCTGACGGAGGCGCAGACAGCCCCGGCTCCTACTCCAAGTGGCCTGGCAGCCCCAACTCACACAGCAACGACGACTATGAGGCGTGGAACAGCTTCAGGCCCCGGACCAGCTCCAACGCCAGCACCCTGAGCGGCCGCCTCTCGCCCTTCATGCCCGAGGACGACCTCGGAGAGGGAGACGTGCACATGGGTTACCCCGGACCGCCCGGGGCAAAGATGACCGCCACGCTGCCCAGTCTCACCGAGATGACGGGGTCTCTCGGACACAGCACGGAAAACGTGATGGAGAACCTCCTGGACAACCTCAACTTGCTCTCGCCCAACAACTCTCAGGTTGGCGGAGGGGCAACGACGCCCGGCTCCTCGCAGTCCTCCCCGTCTCCCATGATGCAGCCGAGCCCCGGATACCCGTCGTACAGCTCCCCCAGCATGGCCTCTCAGTCTCAGCAGGAGTACCACAAGTGTGTGTACGGCCAGGCGGGAATGAACACGCTGTCGTCCATGCCGCTGCAGACGCTGTCGGAGAGCAAGCCCGGCTTCGCGTCCGCCATGGGGCAGTACGGCTGCACCGCGGGGCTCCTGAAGGAGCTGCTGACGTCGGACACGGACCCGCACGGCGAGCTCATGCCGTCGGTGGACTCCGTGGTGTCTCAGTCTCAGGGCTGCATGTTGCCGCCGTACAGCGGCACCCAGCACGCTGCCAAACTGATGGTCGGAAGGAACGGCCACCCGCACGCCCTCTCTCACACTCACCCCCACAACGTGCACAGCCAAGCCCCGGCCCCATCCCCCGCCATGAACGGCCGGCTGCTCATGTCTCTGAGCTACAGCGGCGGCAGCGCGCGTCTGCCCCCAACCAAAAGCCCCATGCAGATGCCCTACGGCCTCTCGGGCCACCTCAGCGCCGGGGGCATCCCCGGCGGCTTCTGCCCTCTCAACACCAACGGGTACGGCCGGCCGGGCCTGTCTCCCCCGTCACACCCGGAGAAACTGCCCAGCGACCTGGACGACATGTCCATCGAGAAGTTCGAGTTTGACATGGAGACGGTCCTGCACGACACTCTGATGGACGGAGACTCGCTGGACTTCAACTTTGAGCCGGTGGTGACCCAGCAGGGTTTCCCCCACGGGGTGAAGACGACCACACACAGCTGGGTGTCGGGATAGAGGAAAAAAATAAATAAATTTCACTCACTCACTCGCTGTTTGGCTCATCTGAGACTAAAATCTGCCGTCAACATTCCTGTTTCAGACATAAACGTGGACAAATCACCATTGGAGCCCTGGAAGGAGAAATCAGGATTATTTTTAAAATGTAGAATTAAAGGTCTGTACAAACTTAAGTGCCAAACATTTTGCCTTAACAAAAGAGCCAAATGGAAACAGCCCTCTCTGGTTTACTCACACAAAAGGTTACAGATACTTTAATGCCGTCTCTTTTTTGGTTTTGTTTTTTTTCTTTTGCAAGTGACACTGCCAACTACATCTCATCAGCAGCTGCAGCACAATCTGTTCACAAACTCCACAAAGTCTTTTTTTTTTTTTTTTTTTTTTTTTTTTGTACGTTCGAGTTATCACACCTGATCGCGGCTGGCGGGCGTCGTGTTGTGAAGGAGGGCCGCCTCCGCCGGTTTGTGAGAGAATAAAAAAATTTTAAAAAGCGGGAAAATTCTCAGAAAGGATTCTCGAATGATGTTACATAATGACTTACATAACTGAATGTACATAATGTAATCATATAGTTTGTAAAATCAGGTCTCGTTGTGCATTTTTAATAATTGTAAATAGTGTTTACAGAATGGAAGCAAAAATCAAGACAGCAGGAATGAGCTCCCAGAGGAAAACTGGATCCGATTCCTGAGATCAATCAGGCTGTAAAATGATAATGACACTTTCTGATTTCTTGTACATACATTACGAATGTATATTAAAATATTGCAGTAGGTGTTTACTAGATTTAGTATATATTTGAGACGTAAGTTATTTGTGGTTAATATAGATTTATGCTGGTGCATAACCTGCACTCGGACGTCATTGGTCACTCTGAACCTTAATACCACAGGGGCCTATTTATTGTGCCTAACAAAGTAGACTTTGACTGCAGGCTCAAAGGTTTTTACAGTGTAGATGTCTACGGTCCAGAAGATACTCAAATCCAAGCAGTCTTAAAGAAAACAGAATAGTGGACTCTTCAATTTCCTGCATTCACTTTCCTCCAGGAGAAGAAATAAATGAGTGTAAATTGCTGTTAAGATTCCCCTGGACGCTCCTCAGTGCTGTGAATGTTACCAGGTCAAAGGCAGTTTGGATAGGAGATATTCTCCCAGGCTGAATCAGACCCGTCGAGGGGTTTTACAGAAGAAATGGCGAGTGAGGAGCAGCCCGAGACCTGTTTGGCTTCAAAAACTTTTTGTATTCTCTTGCGATTTCTTTAGATGTAGTCCAACATGAGTCCTTTTTCTGTCCAGAAGAGCCCGCTGACGCTTTACTGCTTTCACTCTGCCCCTCCTACCTCTACTTACCATTACGTCTCTTTAAACATTGGATGTAATGGTAACGTGTGACTTGATAGCGCCGATCGTCATTTTAGACTTTTTTTTTTTTTCTTTTCAATTCTAATGATCATTATTTAGTTTTCCCCAAAATGCGCCACTAAGTGTTAAGTATCTGATCTTGTCTTAGCTTGTATATTTGCTTTTTCTAACATGCTTTTCCCGCTTCAGTTGCTGTACTAACCACAAACTCTTTGAAGCCTGTCTGTGACTTATTACGCACAGTCAAAACTATTACAAAAGATTATGGCTGCAAGCGTAGCAGCTCCAAGACCAAGTAGTTTGAAGATTTAACAAAAGATATATGGTGGGAAAAAAAAAAAACCTTTTTTTTTTTTAAATGGTTGTTAATTGTATAGTTTATCCAGAAGCAACATGTGTTTGGCGGCCCCGCGTCCTCAGAGTATGCAGATTATTATGTACACCAACACAGCTAATGCGTTCACCTCAGACCACAGGGGGAAGCTCTTTTATTAACATTTTCTTGGTTCCAATAAAAACCTGCAGACCCCAGGCCGGCAAACAAACTGACTCCACTGACATAGATTTTTTTTATTTTTTTTATTATTATTATTATTATTTTTCATTAAAGCTACAGAGTTAGCAGGTCTTTAGAAGATTTGAAGTCAATTTTTAACATTTCAAAAGGCAGAGGCGCCGTTAAAGAAGCTGCTGCTGTGTGGCTTTGTTGCCAGGTGTTGCCTTCTCTCACCCAAACATGCCACAGTGTACTAGAGCCAAAATTTGCCTTTCTTTGAAATCAGAATGATATATTTAGCATTTTTATCATGTGATGTGTTCAGATATATACATATATGTGTATATATATATATATATATATTTGTGCCGGTCACTCAAGTCACGATAAACTGTAATGAATCCATGTAGGTTCACTCTAAAACTTAAAGAGCTGTACTAAGTAAATTATATCTCTACATTTTTAAATGATTGAATCTATGCATTGTATTCCTTAATTTTATGTTGCTATTGTTATATTTTTCTTGTTTTTCCTTGAACTTTTAACAGAGATATTTTATTGTAACATAGCGCTGTGAGATGTTCTGGTGTCGTTGTTGTCGAAACTCTATGTTCCAGATAGTTCTATGGGGGAAATAAATGAAGTTTATTTAGAAAATAGATGATGCAGTGATTGATACGCTAAAGCTTTTGTAAACTGACAATGTCGTTTTTATTGTATTCAGCTAAAGTTTTTAGAAAATAGCGTCAAAAAAGCAAATTACTGGAAAAAAAAAAAATGTTGTAAAGATTATATTGCATTTTTAAAATGGAAACAAAAACACAATATTTATTTGTCAGAGAATTTCTGCTCAAAATGCAGATTCTGGACCAATTTAGATATTGCACTTTTACTTACATTTTATAACCAAGGGCTCCTCGTCACAAGAGGGAGAGTTCCCGTCACATATTTTAAAAGAAAGATCTGTTACATTTGCCTTATACAGATATACAGGAATAAATTGGAATTATGCTGTGTGATTTGCAATCAATGAGAATATGTAACTTGTTCAATATTAATGTATTAAGACCTAAATAAATGTACTTCTGTGTAAAGAAACAATGATGTGTCTACCTTGTCATTAAGACCATTTTAACAGTTTTTGATGCCACATGAACACTAATTGGTAATAAAATAAACATTTGAACTGATATTTCTTGTAGGGTATAAATCATTTGGTTGATTTTCATTCATATTAGTAGGCTACATGAAGTGATGAATGGCAAAATCAACCGAGTCAAAGATAAATGTAAAAATATTTGCATCATTTCGTGCATAATAATATTAGAGATCTGTGTTGGTTATTTAAGCCACGCTATTAAATTTACTGCTGGTTGATTATTACTTGTTCTCCATCGCAATAGCTTCCATTGCTCATTACTGCACATGACGAAACCTCAGCGTAGTTTATACGCAGGCTGCAATTTGGGTGCAAATAGTAAAGATGTTATTAAAGTGCCAAGTTTTATAACTTCTGGTTTAGAAGAAAATTAATGTAATGCTATAATGCAGAGGATAATAACAGGTGAGAACATGATAACTATTTCAGGTCGGGCTACAAGATATATTCTGTATAGATGATATATAAAAATATCAACATTCACAATATACAGATTGCAAAAGACTGACTGAACTGCAATACATGCAATTTTAACATGCATTGTATGTTCATGCTCTGAAAGTTAAGAATACTTGAGTCCTTTATTGTGCTTAAAATTAATTTTACTTTATTATTTCCAGATTGCTTCATATGTGGTGACAACAGGGCAAAAACCAGAAGCACAACAATAAATGAAAAATGACTGAAAACAACAAAGTCTCAGTAGAATCTGTCACCTTGTTCAATGCAGTGGTTACTTTTGGGTCCAACAAGAGAAAGATCACATTATTTTTGAAGTATAAGACACAAAGATATCAACATAATAAACTTGGGGTAACAACTCAACCATTTAAATCCAAAAGTACAAGCGTTTGATGTGCTTGTCAAGTGAAGTAGCTTTAACCCTTGACTAGAAATCATATATTGTAATTTCTGTATTTCTTCCTATTTCTTGCGTTGATCTACTTTATGTTAAAACACAGTTTGAAGTTAGGGGGTGGGAAGAGAGAGAGAAAAGAAATACAAAGACAGGAGGCAACAATACTACAGCTGTCGTTCATGTAATACCTTTTATAAACATAGACGTTATGTAAAAGACAGCATGGCCATCTTCAAGCAGGTTCATTTTAGCATCGATGTAATGTTTTCTGCAAACCTCTAGAGAAATCTAGAGAAACGTGTCCTATTGAGACTGTTTTAAGGCACAAAACAGGAAATCCTGAGGATATTCGTCAGTTTTTAACTTTCGGAATGGTGGGGTTCATTTACAACAACTAACAAAGTCGTGAAGTATCCTTCAATTATGTCCTGTAAAGGTTAATCACTATGAAGGGAAGATAAGTTGTATCCCTCCCTACAATCAAAACAATTCAGTAGAAGGAGGCGTATCCCTCCTGGATATTACACTCTGTTGCCTGGTGATTCAGCCACTCACATTCATACTGTGGGAGAAAGTCCATGAGCAAACAGAGTGAACATGCAAACTCCAAAGAAGATTCAGTGTCAAACACTGGAGATATAAAGTCTAATATACTTCCATTCAAAATGTTACTTTAGTGGTGATTTCGACCCTGATTGAGTCTGAAAGACGCTCGAAATATCACACATCATCGATCTTTAATGTGTGTCTTCACTAATATGGAAGGTCAGGAGTGTAATCAGGTAGAGCGGGAGGAGGGAGGAGTTTATGCCAATAATGTACAACACGTAATGTGATACTATCCAATTGTGACTTTATTATTATTATTTAAGTACATTCTTTGGGCTGGATTCTGAAATATTTCCTGCAAGGCTTCAACATGTTTAATAACTGACTCCAGCTCATCCTTCGACTCCAAACAAGATCTAAAGTCTCAAAAATCCTCATTTAAATGTTCCTGTTTGCACGTGAGTCACGCATAGGTTTATTTTTTAGAAAGTTTCCTGCAAAAGGCACAAAAACTGCAGGTGCAATCCATTACTTGAATGTGAATATTTAAGTTCAGCAAGTTATGTGATAATACATGTTGTGTGGAAAGATTGAGATTTTTTTGTGATCACTTTTGAGCAGATAATTTGGATGAATATGTGCACATATTGTGCACATATTCTGGCACTGGCTACGACAGCCTGTCGAGAGATGATTAGCAGGTTGTCTGGCAAGAAGTGACATTTTCAGCCGAACTAATAAGGCAAATGACATTTCCAGGTGAAGCAGTCGACACATCCGCCCGTGAAGCTGCTGAAGGTTATTAGTAGGATTTGACACCACGTAGCACAGGGCATCTAAAAGAAATGTTCGGTGAAATCGTGAGCAATATTTGACAATGAAAGGATTGGTAGAGTGATTAAAGCCATTCAGTTTCCACACTTAAAAAAAAAAAAAAAAAAAGAAAGAAAGAAAATGAAAGCGCACATTGTCGGAGGAGGAGGAGGATAAAAGATCCCAGAACAGAAGATTTAAGCCATGTGCAGAAGCTTGTTTTATAAAAAGCCTAACAAAAAAAAAAAAAAAAAAAAAAAGAAGCCTTTCTACTTGTGTGCTCTCGAGTTCTGGCGTCTCATTTCTTCCCTATAATGATTCCTCCTGGCTTTTTCTTTCAGCCACATTCCGCACTGTGCACCCCCCTACCACTGAACTCAGTCACCCCAGACAGCAAACTGCACCGCCTCTCTGGCCCCACTGTCTTTGACTTTGACTCGTAAGTAAAAGATAACCTTTAACTTGACGAGCCACAGGGGACTCATCTTATAAAAAAAAAAAAAAAAAAAAAAAAAAGGGGGACTTGGTGTGAGTCTTGCAAAGGAGCAGTCAATACTTGTTTGAGCATTCAGCTCTCTTCCTTGCTATTAAATCTTCCCCCCACTATTTGTTCCCACAAAGCTGAATTTCACACCAAAGATTTACGTGCGAGGGGAGAATAATAAAGCAAAGTAATCCACCTGCATTGAAGTTTACCGAGAAGCACTTGAAAGGCGCCGGTTGAGTTCGAAATGTGCCACTCTGTAGGTTTTTCACCTCCCCCAGCGTCCGGGGGAAAATAAATAGTGGGAGCATTTCTTTACAGTGCACAGCAATGTGGGCCAAGTTTTTGGTGTCAGAGCGAAGTGGAAGGGGGGGTGGGGGGGGCAAAGAGAAACGCTTGTGAGCACATAGCTGAGGAATGTGGGCGTGGACTCCTGCCAAAGGCATATGCTATCCTTATGCTCCCCTGGGCTCCACAAGACAAAATGTGGTTAGATGGCTGGGGCCGTGTCAGGACACAGATGTAGTGTGAGGACGTAGTATTATGCCACTGGGTTCATACTCGCTGCTGCTGCTGCTGCTGCTGCTGCTGCCTTCGTGTTTCCCTATTTTACCTCCCCTGCACCTCCACCAGCCTTCGCTTTTCAACTACTTTTTCCTCTTACTGTTGTTTTGAAGTGAAAAGTAGAAGTTGAAGCAAATTGGAAAAAATAAATGAATGCAGTTAATGCATAGCAGGACTGTTGAGTAGGATCACAGGATTCAGAGATTGAACAATTTTAGCAAATAGTGAAATCTGTCATAAAAGTCACCTTCTGGGACTTGTCACACTCTGGTTACGCATTAATATAAAACATTGACATGCAAGAGAGTGATTTTAATGTGCTGTACTTTTAGTGTAAAGTGCAAATAGTAAATGACTTTTTGTGTCTACTGTACTTTACTACATTTTTTTTTACGAGCTATCGTGCAGGCCTGAGCACGCAGGAGGAGGGTGTGTGTGTGTGTGTGTGTGTGTGTGTGTGTGTGTGTGTGTGTGTGTGTGTGTGTGTGTGTGTGTGTGTGTGTGTGTGTGTGTGTGTGTCCCGAGGGCTTTGTCGGTGACACAAATAAGTCTCAGAGAGACTTTGGACCCAAAAGACTTCCACCAAAGGGGTTTGTATGTAACTAGTGTGGGGCCGATGTGGATGACAGAACCCAGGGGCCACCAGCATCGACAGAGCCTGCCTGACTGCTGCATGCTGGGAATTGACCCTGCACAACTCAACATAATATCACTGTGTCAGGCAGTTCATCAATCCACTTGTTTTAACTCCTGTTGAAAAAAAGTCATTGCTGCAACAAAGCATCACAACCGTAGGAAACTAATTGCACACTTGAAAACGATGCTTGTTATCTAGTTCAGCTGAGTTGTCAAAAAGTACTCATTCTTTGCTTAAAGGTAAAAAATTATGCCCTTTTTTTTGTCTTTTTTCCTTTTTTAACCATCAGAGCTGTGCTATGTAGGGTGTCATCATGAAAAATTTGTAACCTGCTTTGGGCCAAAACACCAAAGAACAAATCTTTACGGCATCACTGACACAGAAGGAATTTTTTAGGTTTGCCCCCGTGTCTTCTTGAATGCAAATGAGCAACATCCCGCGGCAACAAGCAGGTTGTGGAAAGTACGCATTGTCGCAGGACGGCGCGGCCCTACATATTTGACCCCGAGCCAATTATCGCTGCATCCTGAACCGAGGCCCTGTTTAAACGACAACGTGAAAAAGTGAAAACACAAACAGTTTTGGTTTTTTTTTCATTTTGGGGGTCTGTTTACACGACAACGGTGCTCGTAAAAACGATTAAATGATGCATTATCACTTGAAACGTCGTTGTGTAAAAGGTGCCTGAGGTGAAATCTTGATGTCCTGGATTGAACTCACCTGAGTTAGAGGGGCAGTCTGATGCTAATTGTTTGAAACTTCTGCAAATAGGTTTTGTGGTACATGAATGGAGCAATAACGGCAACGCTTAAAATCCAGTTCAGTGAACCAAAGCGTCATGTGCAGTAGCTCCTTTTGCTGTTAAAGCTAAGAGGACTCTGGTTCAGGTCTTTCTTTGGTAACCCCACATTTTCACTCGGCTCCTTGACCTAAATACCCCTCCACCTCCACTCGGTGCCTCGCCAGGAAGTCAGTGTGATTCCAAAGTCTCCCTTCATTTGCCAGGTTGAGCCCGGCTATTATCTGGTCCAAGTACTGGCTTGATCTGGTAGCTGTAGGTGTCACAACGATTCGTCGCTGGGCATACCCACATTTTTCGAGTGCCCTTCTGGTATTCTCAAGTGCTCAATCTGTGTGTGTGCACATGCATCTTTAAACGGCCAAACTACCACCTTTGGTTTGTCACGGGAGGTTTTTCTCTGAGCTCTGGCAGCAACTCCCTGTAATTCCTCATATGGTGAGACCAAGCGTTATCTCAATTACCTACTGAGCGGCGCTTCCTGAAATCCTACGTGTGGTCAGTTGTGTCCACCACTTTCCCATGTGCCTTCCTGGTGTCCCTCGTTTTGACTTAAAATAACCATCTGGTTTGCCTGACGCTCTTTGATTTAGTCATATTCCCCCTTTGGTTCTCTCAAGTGCCAGTTTGGTTGCAAATGTTCTTTTAGTAAGACCAAGAAAGCTTCCAGTTGGCAAAAGCACCCATCTGGTAAGACTAAGTATATGTGTCGTCAGTCATAAACTATTGCCAAAGGCATGCCATAACCTCACCATAAAACTTCCCTTGTGCACTATATTTGTAGGCAATTACCACATTTCTAAAAAAAACAACATGTTCATTCCACTGATCAGTCAGAATACGTTGGACTACACCAAAAGTGGATTATTGGCTGTAATCAATATCAATAGTTGAGTCCTTTGCAGTTTGCCTGACAAAATCAATGGCAATAGATGAAGACTATGGTATTCAAGATGAGGAAAGTGCCACTGATTATTGAAATACGTTTGACACAGAGCTCCATCAAGTAATGTACAGTTCTTGTACTAGTGAGTTAAACAGGGTTGTCAAAGTCATTTCAGTTGGTAACTTATAGTCCAAGTGGGCCAGACAAATGTTATATCATTTATTAGATCAGGTGTTCATGTTGGGCAACAGCGTCCCGAGTGAGCAGCCGATGTCACTGCATGACTTACCGCAGCAGTTTGGTTGTTTTTGAAAAGTGCAGTGTGAAAGAGAACGGATTCAAACGAGGGTGTGAACGTTTTCAACATTCTTTGCCCAGTCGAATCGAGTCCCGCTTATCGACTTGATCTTTTATCTTTGAATGTGGGTGTGAGTGTTGGTCCTGTGATGGACAGAATTCCATCCAGGGAGTACTATTATTGTCTATTGTTAAAGTTGCCTCCAACACAATCCCGGTGTAGAAGGTGGGTGGATGGAATAGCTGCTACTTTTATAGAAAACAGTGAGTTTCTACTTATTGTAGCTGGTTTTCAATAGTCGTCAACCCTGTGGATCTATCTTTTGTCCCAACTCATCTACTTCAGAGTCGCCAGGCAGTGAGTCAGATCCCTTGCATCCAATTTGGTTTTTCAACATCATCGTCTTACTTTTCATAACTTTGACATTAGAAACTCTTCACATGTTTGCATTATTCTGGAAAACCTGGATCATCTTCACATGAACCTGCAGCTTCGCAGCTTCGCTTGGAGCCAGGAAACACCACCAACGAAAGAAAGAGAGAGAGAGAATGAGTAAAATAGAAGCAGATGTAGATCCAGTACTTGGGGTTTGATTTGTGTCCTGACTTGACCTCCCTAGCAGCACTGATAAGACACCCATCAGGCATGTAACACACACACATACAAACACATGCCAATCAGATATATGTAGATCTTTTTCATTTTCTTTTTATCTTTATTGTTTCTGACTGTGCTGCTGACCATCACCATGTAATTTATGCTTTGCTGGGACTGATTATCCCCATATGACTTCAGCTTCCAGGTGAGTTACATTCCACATCAGTCTTTGCTCCGTGCAGCCTTTGTACCGTCACACATCCCGGCCCCAGGAACCACTTATGACATTACTTTAGCATCTGTCATCGCAGCGCTGGATATATATAAATCTAGAGTGCTCCATTAATGTGGTGTGATGTCACCAATCTTGGGAAATAGAGGTGAGATTGTGAGCGTTTTTGTTGGAGGCCAAAGTGTGTCAAAGGCAGTTCGCTGACATCTGAACCGAGGTTCATTAAGGGGGTTTTTCTGTCATTCTGTCAAAGCCTCCACCGCTGCGAGCGAAGACGTGAACATTCAGAGAATTCAAAGCATTCATTTCAGACGGTTCGTGGACTGAACTCCGCGGTCCGGTAATATCTCATGACTAACTCAGCAAAGCACAGAAACAATAAGAGCCCTTTCAACTACAGTGGTACCACAGGCGACGGTTACTACAGTCTGTCTTTGTGTTGCTCAAAGCTGTTACTACATGCAACGGCGAGTCTATTTGTGTCTCCTCACTCAGCCTCGCGAAGGCTCGCCCACAGCCATATTCCATGATTTACATGAAAAATGCCCCTCTCCACCCAGCCTGGTTATGTGGTTAGCTGTAACTGGCACGCGACTCATGGTATTTCCTCCTGAATGATAGTAAGAGAGTCACACACCGGCACTCGCAAGAATAAACATGGTCCTGAAAAGCACACAGGATGTAAACATGAAAGTCTCTATGGTAAAATTACAAGAGGACAAAGAGGGAGGGAAGCAAAAGGCATGGACGGAGTGAAAAACATCAACAGAAAAAAAGAAAGAAAGTGAGGTAAGGCAGGTTTTGTTTGTGTAACCTCTTTCAAACGCAGAAATAATGACTGAATAGACCATCAACACTTTTAAAAGACCAGCAAGCAAAAGATACAAAGCAAAAAAATTTAAATGAAATACAGGCAGAAAAATGTTTAATTAAGTAAAAAAAATTAATCAAAGAATTCTGCACTGACTGTTTAATAGACAGGAAGTCAAGACAATAGAGGGAGATAAAGGTGTTTTTTCATGTCACAAAGTCTGTAAAATCAACACTGCACAAACTCTTCTGAACACTCAACTGTTTCCTCAGACTAGGAAATAGGAACGCTCCAACTTATGAACTGGAAAAATACATCAAACTGCTGTCAAGCAGGGATTTTCCCACTCAGAAAGTTGAATGATTCAGAAAACAGAAAGAAACACTAGTGTTTTATTCTTAAAATGTAAATGGTGACAAACAAACCTAAACAATTCTGAAGTGTGTCAAGTCAATTTTGCGTGAAATTACAAAATGAATGCGATAATGTTGTGATGTTCTCTTGCTATATCTATCGAAGTCAGTGAATCATCCAACTCGCACCAATATGTCCAGCCTTGCAATACGAGTTTGAACCACAAGGTGGTGTATTGAGTCACTCATAGAAGCAGCAGGAGGACTATTAAACACTACACTGCCTGAACCGTTTCACCATCATTCACCAACGGACCAAATCTGCACTTCTGCTACTTCTGAGGAAAAAGAAAGTCCAAGGGACCAAAACTGTATTCGGGTTAGGGTTAGGGTTAAGGTTAGGGTTAGGGGGTTAGGGTTAGGGGTTAGGGTTAGGGTTAGGGGGTAAGGGTTAGGGGGTTAGGGTTAGGGTTAGGGTTAGGGTTAGGGTTAGGGTTAGGGTTAGGGGGTTAGGGTTAGGGGGTTAGGGTTAGGGGGTTAGGGTTAGGGGGTAAGGGTTAGGGGAAGGGTTAGGGTTAGGGGGTTAGGGTGTAAGGGTTAGGGTTAGGGTGAGGGTGAGGTAACACACTAACACCCTAACCCTAACCATATTCTGAGTTCAGTTCATTTGTATTTCTGTCCATGACGTGGAATATAACAGATATGGACCAAATGTTGCAGTTCCATTGATTTACAGATAACAAACATATAACAAACATACAGGGTTTATAATGTAAAATACATAGCATATGTAAGAGTAATAAAGTTTATAATGATCACAACAATTTAGGTGTTTAATGACTATATAATATAGATTTCTATGTGATGCAAATATGAGATTAAATAAGTCATTCTTAAAGGGTTAAAACCTTTTTTATTGTAAAAAAAAAAAAACGGGCAAGACCGGAAAAGTTTTGTACTCAATCGTCAGTTATAAAGGAGGTTTCTCGTTTTGTTTGCATTTCAATTTTGATTTTGTAAATATTTTTGAAATATTGGAAAAATATTTATTGACGAGTGACGAAAATGTCAATTATATGTCTGCTGGGATGATCTAACTTTTGTTCCATGAACACAAAACTACCCCAGTGATTGATAGAAACGTAGGTACTTCCTAATGAAGAGAACTTGACCCAATAAATGTCCCATTTCGACATTAGCTGCCTTACAAAAGAAAAGCTGGATTTTTTTCAGAAATAAATTCTAAATAATTCTAAACAGACAGCAGCTGTCCACCTCTGTGCAGACTAAAATATGAAAACCACAGGATGCTGTAACTGTACTTTCCTTGGTTGTAGCTTGCGGTGCGGTACTATTTATTGGTTTGGAACAATAGTAGATGCTTGCATGTTTGAGTTGTAACTTAATTCCCACAAAACCACAAACATTTTCCTCTCTCCCCCCCCCCCCCCCCCCCCTCCCCTCATGAGGGTTGCGAGTGATAGTTTTCCAGAGAAACAGAGAGAAAAAGTTCATCTATGTTAGTGTTGACTGGCCAATCCAAACATTATCTTTTTAGCTTTGTCGTTTTGCAATCTCTCGTTTAATTCATGTAAAAGCGCCAGGTTTAGTTTTATCTGATTAGCCCATAAGTCATGAGTTTCAATGGCGGTGTGTGTGGCACAAAGCGTGAGCTCATTCAGCCGGCCATGCAAATATTCATCAGTGTATTTGATGCTGTGTCCCCGCCACTCATGCGTGTCATAAGGTGTTTCGGGCTTGTTTACGTTTTATCCAGGAACATATCGTTTACCTGAGCCGCTGCCTAATCATATGCATCCAGGGTACATGTGGGCGAGGACCAAGTATCAGCAGGACATTTGAAAACAACACCATCAACAGCGCTCCGAGCAGCTGACAAAAAAACTGATGGCGCGTTCTACTAAAGCAGTGTGTGTGTTTGGAAAAGTCTGGCTCGGACTTGCGGGTGGAGGCTGCTTGTCGTCGCGGCACTAACCGCAGGTTTTCTCTCATCGCCGGGCTGGTTGAAGATTTTATGTTCTGATAAAAGACTCAACAACATCACATGTCTGGTTTTGGGTTTTGACGGGAGCATTTTAACTCCCGAGTTGTTTTGCATTTAAATATAATACAATTACCCAAAACACAGGAACAAAAGCAGGTTTTATTTCAAATTTCAATCTATTGGTTTTCTTTTTTTGTTTAACATTTCTTAGATGAGCTATAATAAGATAATCCTGTTCTACAGTGGAAAAAAATGTTCGAAGATAATACATTTCAATTGTGTGTCCAAAATATGTGAATGTGGGTAGTTCAGGGTCACAAATAGCCATAAACCTGGTTTGATCGGTGACGACTCTTCCTCTTATCACACGTTTGGCTACTTTCCAATGCTAATATTTAGGCTCATCATAAAACTACGAGACTGTGACTTTGGTTACCTTGTGTAGTTAGTATATATCGACGAGCCACAGTTCTTCAAAGTTATGATACCAGTAGAACTACAGACTCTGCAATGATGCTCTAAAGAGACATTTATCAGTCTTACAGGTGAGAGATGAGTGAGTGAGGCAGGAGAGGAGGGAGTGGTGTTGTAGTGAAGACGCCCTAACAAGAGACCGAGGCAAGAGCAACGCCAGAGCATCCCAAGACCAAGACTGTAAGGGGCCGTCACCACGTCAAGACCATGACCCTGAAATTCTCTCAAGACCGCATGCATTAGTGATGAATAGGTATTTGTAAATTAGCAATACTTGGTTAGTTTTATTTAATATCATAAGCAGTTTTATCAGGAGAGGAACTGTGAAGCAGTCATAACAGAGACTGGAGAAGCTGCGCACGGCGTGAGAAAAAGAGTTAAATGGCTGATTAAGTAATTAAATCCAGCGAGCAGACAAAGATTGATGATGAGTTTTAAATATAATGAAATGAATCCCAAAACAATCATAAAACTGAAATGGATCAGGTGCAGCTCGTGACACAATCAGAAGAATACTCTCAGTATCACATGATCTCCCCGTCAATGTTAGTCTGGTTCCTACATCCTGTATAACACGTGTACGAATGTTGTGTTGTAGCTTTTAAACAAGAGACAAAAATCAAAGTCCTCTCTCAGTCCTTTCTCTCCTGCCTCTAAACGTTGTTATGAGGTTAGTCCTTCGTGGCCAAATGTGTGTGTTCTGAGCTCCTCAGTTATTGACTTAGAGAGTTCAGGGAGGAGCTCGTGTCAATAAGCTGGCCTGCCCCATGCTGGCTGCACCATATGGAGGTCTGGTTGTAATTCGTGGGACAGGCCGGGGCATAGTGCCAGGGAATTAGAGAGGCGGGTGGCAGGAGACATTTTAATTTGTGCTGCCATGTGCAAAGGCATGCACCTCTAGCCTGGGTCGGTTCCTGTGATTAGACTCAGCCAGCGTATTCTTAGAAGAGAGGAGGAGCAGAAAAACACGGGGAAATGAAACAAGACCCAGGAAGTGCTATTGATTGCTTGACATGAGCTTTCTCATTACAACAATGTGATGTGGGCGGAGAGGAGCAAAACAAATACTTTAAATATGTCTTTCTTTTGTTGTGGTCGAGTAATCCGAATGTGTCTTTCTCTTGAACACGTCGGTCACCAAACGTTACGGCTACGAGCCCCGGAACACAACAAAAACCTCTTTTTGCATTTATCCTGCGTTTAAATCATCTCAGTCGTTTATTACAAAGAAGCAACAGTTTTCCATTCAAATTAAGGACGATGTTTGTTTATTCGCCATTTTTTGTTTCGTTCATTCTGGAAATCTACTCTGGTTCCCGCTGGAAATCCTTTAAAGGGATCCCGTCATTGTGAGCAGATTTTCTTTTGACAATTAGCATTTATGATGTTTTTCAAACGTTTGCTTCCACGATATCTATGCATGCTTGTATTTGAGATATTTACTAAGATCCTGTGTGAAGCATGCAGCGATTGTGCTTTCGGTTTGTGTACAAACTGGAGAATTCATACCAGTTTTCTTGCATGCACCAGCCTCTGTTTATATGCGAACGATCTGCTGGGAAAGGGATCGTTTTTGAGCTTGAAAGTTGGTAAAACGAAAAGCAGAAAAGATTTGAAAATTAAGAAGTGGTAGGAAATAATAATAATAATAATAATAATAATAATAATAATAATAATAATACTGTGCAAATAAAAGCCATAGAGGGCCAGGCGAGGAAATGCCTCTCACTACAATAACAGCAGCATCTTTGCTGAAGACTGCGAGTTTTTCACACAGTGTGTGCAGCAATATTACATTTATGTTTTTTTTTTTTTAATATATGCACAGACTTTCATAGATAATTTCTTGATTGCTACGGTAGAATATGCATGGCCCATTTAGACGTGTGTAAGGCTGTTTTACAGTTGATGTATTTTATAATAACAACATTACATTAACAGCGTTGATCATGCAGAAGCTACTGATGTAATTCTGAGTGCGGATTTGGTCCGGTGGGATGTGTTGCTGTCTCTTCAGGCGCTCACCGGTAGGGAGCACCTTCTCATCTCCACGGCTACAAACTCCCAGGAAAGGAGCAGAGCGACACATGAGCCGCTCCAGATGAAGACTTTTCTTTCATTGGAAATAAACTACTTGTCTTCATTTAGTTTTGCTGGAACAATCTTTTTTTACTCGAAGAGACTCGAAGTGACAAATGTGACCAAAAATAAACGAAGGGTTTATTACTGCTTTTAATGTTGGTGATAAATGTTACAGTTTCCAGGCTGCCCTCTAAGATGAATAAATCCAAAGTAAAGAAATGCTTCAAAGAAAAATAAAGAGTTTTATTAGGTGTAGACACACTGGTTTGCTTTCAGTGGTCATGTTGGTTTTGCGGTATGTTTAATTTGGGCGAGAAATTGGCAAAGTAAAAAAGTGAAAACGGATGAATCACCTAAAAAACATTAAAAAAAAACTAAACAAAAAAACCCAACCTAAAGCAGGTAAAAGAACTGAGGCAAATGAAACAGCTCAAACAGCTAAAAGAGACCAATGTGCTAAATAGCGAAAATGGCTAAAACTGATATTCTACGTAGTTAAAATGACTAAAGTAGCTATAACACTTCCTATAATAACCAAAGCATTTAAAACGGATAAAATAGTAAAATGGTGTTCGGTAATAAAATGTGAAATTGCAGTTTTAGGCACCATTTGTGCCACGTTTTTGAGTTTTCGACAACATTTTTGAAATGATGTCTGTTTACAGTTCAACGGCAGAAACGCTGGAAATGGTGTTGTTTTCATGTTGGGCCACTAGTGGGAACTGTTGGTTGCTTTTGCAATGAAACCACACACACAAAGAACAATACGTTATAAATAAGCTTTCCACCGTGACGTGGAGACGGAGCCGGAGCATTTTCAGAAAGTTTCGCTTTACCCCGTTTCCCTGGAGACAAAGTCGGAGCGTTTTCGAAAAGTTCCAACTTGTGAGTCATCTTACAAACGTTGTGTTTTCAGTGACTCTGAGCACCGTTGTCGGGTAAATGGACGCACAGAACACAACTAAATGTTTCCGTTTTTCACATGAAAATGCTGCCGTGTAAACCAGCCCATAGGTTTGGCATTAAATTCAATAAATACAACATAAACTACAGTTTTAGTAAATGTAGCAAAACTCTGTAAGTTAATGTTGAAGGTTAGATGTGTTTTGTGCGTCCAGATGATTTCCATTGGGTCAAAATATCTATTTAGTATGTGAATGTTAGCAGAAGTATTTCATATCATTTGTTCCCAGTATATACCCATTATATATTATAGATCTGCAGCATTGATATGAGTCCGATACTTTAAGGAGAGCTGCTCTGTGATGTTTGTATCCCTCCACTTTGCTGTGAGCTGCGATTCCTCCTCAGTAATCCTGCGTCTCTATCAGATTCACTGGAGATTTATCAGGTATAAAGCCGGAGGAATTCCTCTGTTTCCATGGCGGTGGGATTATGGGATACGACGGTGATGGTGAGGTGGTTTCAGACCTTGGTGTAAGAAATGGCCTTGCTCTCGTTACAGAGCTGGAGGGAGGAGAGCAATTACCACTTTGAGTCCCGCAGGAGGACAGCAGCAACTCTAAAGGGTCTTGTTAGCTGAGTGATAGATACACTGTATGTACTGGTGGCAGCTCGTCGTCACTCCGAGAGACAGAAGGATGACGCTCTCCTTTCCTGGTCCTCAACGTCGCATTAGAAAATCAATAAGTTCAGATAAGATAGGATATAATAAGCTGCATTGATAAGTAATATAATTATTATTGCTAATAATATAGCATAAATAAATTGACAGAGTTGGATGGATATAGAATATAATATTCTCTTTTAAGTTATTAATTAATTAATACAGTATACATACAGGAAATATTAAAGGGCAATGCATTTGACGAATATAAAGTAATACTGTAACGCAGCAGCAAAGTTGCTTTATCATATAAAATAATATATCTTCAAACTTACCTAAATGTCAAAACAGCTCCTGTTAAGTGAAAGGCAATAGTGAGTATTCACATAAATATAGATCAGTAATAATAAAAACAAAGTAATAAATTTGACTATTGATTGTCAGGGAACTTGTCCCTGTATTCCTTCACTGTGGCCCACAAGATAAGATTAAAAATTTTTTTATAAAAAAGCTCAGTTAACCACATCTGAAGCCAAAATCAATTGCGATCACTTGTTGAAAACTGTATAATAAGATAAAATTTACAGTGGAAATCAATAGATGTGTGCAGTATGTTTTGTAAAAATGGATTTAAAGACATTCAATTGGCCTTTTACCTTCAATTTGTATCTCCAACTCTCATAGGTGGTTCAAAAAAATAAAAATAGACGACAATTTGACCCTCTAATAAGCAACAGAATATGTTGATGGTTCCAACCATGATCACAGTTTGTCATCTCTGGACTACAAACTACATTGTGGACAAATTAGGAATAAAGCAAATTAGGCATTCGCTGGAAAAGTCACAGGTGGAAGTGGAGTGAAATTTGTAAATAGAAACATAAATGTGACCTACAGGATGCAAATGCTGAATTAGAGTTGAGTCACTATTAGACACACTCATGTATCATACATCAGTGTTAGTGTTACCCCGGATGAAAAATGTGTGTAGGTTATGTAAGAAAGAGGCTGTGCATGATTTTGTGTGTGTGTGTGTGTGTGTGTGTGTGCGTGTGTGTGTGTGTGTGTGTGTGTGTGTGTGTGTGTGTGTATTCTGTACTAATGACTGCCTTTCCGTGAGCTTAATCAAAGATTTGTACATTTAATTGCTGTCAAGTCAGCGCTCACCACCTGCCACGGCTCGCCGCACGTGTCCAGGCCCTCTCTGGGAGCATTTCCAGCTCCATCTATCATCCTGGGCGGAAGGCTGAGACAACACAGCCTGCTGGGCAACCTGCACTCGGCCGTCCAGCCGGGCCCGGCCAGACCTGCGCAGCGCGGACCCGGAGGGAGGTCCGTCAGCACCTGGGCCCTACAGCTCACAACCATTCCTCACATGATCAAAAACAGACTCGCCTAAAACTAACGCCTATATTTTTGTTGTCTCCTCTCACAAAGACGTTCACATGGCCGTGTTGGAAGTCGGCCATGACACCGGATACATATCGAGGCATGGGAAGTCCTACGAGGGCGCAGTGTGTCTGTAGGCCTCACACTCACTCCCATGCTCGCACTGCCTGTGGGAATCGGTGGTCCGCCTCGTCCCTCAGCGCAGCGCAGCGCAGCGCAGCGCAGCGTGGGTTTCATCTGTTATCAGCCTTTTTTTTCCTTTTTTTTTTTTAACCAGCTGATGCCCGCAGGCGCGTTGTAGCGCAGCCGCACTCAAGCATGACTATCTGTCAGCTAATGCCTCTCACCTTCGGGTTTGCGGGGCCATTACTGTATGCATGACAGACATTATTGGTCCCGGGAGGCTTGAGCCTTCAAGGGCGCCGCCACACAACAGGAGCTCGCGGCATCAAATGGGTTGTGATGGGCAGGGAAGCACAATTATCCAGTTTTAGTAAAGCTTTCATGTTTACATCCCACTCACAACATTCACATCAAGTCATGTTGCTGAGAGAATGTAAATATACACATATTTAACCAACTATTGTAATGAAACAGCCTTAAAACACTCAGCCAAGCTCAGCCAACCCTTAATGTTAGAACTCTTCCCATCTGGAGGTTAGGGGTTCCTCTTTAAGAACCACTAAAGTATCCTCAGATCAGCTAGTTTCCATTTAAATATATATATATATTTTCTGTAGAACACAGTAGTACTAAAAACCAACCTCTTTTCAGTAGAAACCAGAAGCACTATAAAGCTACAAAACAAAAACCAACCAACCAACCCCCTAATAATTACTAGAAACCAACCAGCTAAAACAAAAAAAGACAATCAACCAGCCGACCTACATTTTTTACGAGACCTTTTTTCTTCTTCCCAGAAATCAACCATTTATTATTAGAAACCAACCAACTAACAACCACTCACCACAAACCGACCAACCAACCACTTTTCAGCGACGCTCCCAGGTCCGGACGTGAACTCAGGCCGGCTGTGGCCCGTCGCTCCTTTTCAATCGGCTCTCAGCAAATTGCAAAAGTATAATGGGATAAAATCCACCGCATGAAAACTGCTCTTTGTTGTTCTGAGTTTCGACACTCGATGAAACATGAACAAGAGCTCAGTGGTCGTCGACCTTTTTGAAAGAATAGTTTCTTCCAAGTCTAGTGAGAAACAGGAAGTTAGACACGTCTTTATAACTTCCCGAGTGGCTCAAAGTTCTCAACAAAACAAGGCTGACATGTGAAATTCTGACGGTAGGAAAGAAATGTGGGATAGCACGTGGGCCCAGAAGATTTCAAACCATTTCAGTGATTCACTTCACTTCTATTGAGTGACCCTGCTGTTCTAATAGTTTTTTGTATGTGAAAGAGTTTGGACACCCCTGATCATATATTTGACAATTAAAAAGAAATTATTTGATATATTTTAGATAAGAGTGTAATTTAGAGACTGGTTCAAATCGCTGGAGCAGCAAGACTTTGTCGGAGGAACGTGAAACCGAACCAGACACTCATCACCACCACTGTGGGCCCGAAACCCCAAACTGTCACCTCTGGAACCCACCTTTACACAAGACCATCCCAATGAGGATCATTAAAAGTAAGTAAACTGGGGCAGACTGGGAGAGTGGCAAATATTAGTAACATGTAATAGTGACACATGGTGAGTGAGAGAGGAAAGAAGCTCAGTGTAGACCCTGAACCAGTGTAGACCGTAGACCCTACCCAGTGGATGGTTCCACTGGTTCAGTGTAGACCCTGAACCAGTGGAAGGCATCCAGGAAGAACATCCAAATTCCACATGGGAATAAAGCTCAACTTGAACTGGCTACTCTCCCAATATCAGGCAATGTCAAACTAGAACACCACATCCTACGTTGTACGTTTAGGTTTTTTTCATGTTTTTTCCACACCAGCAATATTCTGGTACTTTCTATTTGGTTGATATGTCATAAAGCTCAGTTTGCTCTCTTTCAGTCTTTTAAAATGAGTGAAATAAAGCTGAGATGTCAGAGGTTGAAACAGTCTCACACACACACGCACGCACGCACGCACGCACGCACGCACGCACGCACACACACACACACACACACACACACACACACACACACACACACACACACACACACACACACACACACACACACACACACACACACTGAAGAGCCGAGGCTCAGGTGTTACAGTGAATCCAATGTTGTACTTATCCTTGAAAGTTTGCTAATTATCCTGTATACTGCTCAGGGCTAGACAGAGGAAAACAGGCCTGACCTGTAAGTTGGGAGTGAATTTGACTGTAAGCCGGCAAGTCTGGACACGGTTTCTCCGCAGCGTGACATCTCCCGGGGCTCCGGCGCTTCATGCAAGGTGCGATCCAGACCTGCTCCCACGGGCGGCTGTGCCAGGGAGCAGGTGGAAGGCTGCGGCTGCCTTTTTGACTCCCAGAGCTCATTAGTGCCGCAGTATTTTCACTGACTGGAGAATGATGGGTCTTGCGACGCCTTCTTATTTCCTGCAAATCATTTTAATCAGGGGATTCTTTTAATGCAGATTCGAGGTTATCAAGAGTTTATGATTGATGGGAAAAGAGGTATGATGGAGCGATTGTTGCTACTTTGAACATTTAATTGCTCGTGAAGTTCCTGATTTTCAAATGATCAAAAGCCTTACCTTTGCATTTTATGAAATTGTTTCCCAATTAACATCTCCTTTGTTTTACTTTAACTATTGAAATAAACTGACTGAGCAAATGTTCCGCTTTCTTAATACGCTGCGATGCATTATTTTAACGTGGTCATCGCTCACTCGTTCATTTTTGAGTTGAACCAGGAGAGAAAATTAAGCAAAGCAAGCACACGTGAGGGTTGACGCAGCATGAAAAAAAAAAGGAGGCTTTGACCATATGGCCTCGCTTCAGGGAATGAAAAAACAAAAAAAACAAAAAAAAAAATACATAAGAGTTCATAATCACTCATATCGTGACAGCAGATGCAATGTGAGTGGTCTAATTCGCTGACTCATGTTCGGGCCACCCACGTATGAGAGCGCCAAGCTAAAATCACACACAGTTTCCACAACAACCATAATTTAAACCTTCAAAACAACTTTTTATTATTATGTTATTATTATTTTTTTTTTATATATATATATATATATATATGACACAGAAGAATGGCATTTAGAAAGTAACGTCTGGACTCAACATGAGCAAACTGGGTTCAGCATAACATCCCTGTTGAGGGTTTTTGAGGTGTTATGAGACGTATGTGATGATTTGGCGCGTTGCTTGTGCAGATGCTGAACTTAGACCGGGGAGAAAAAAAACACAAAACGTCATAAATCACACAGCAGGACGAGTGGAAAAGTGTTTTGTGAAAGCTTGAGCCTCTTCTTGAATTTTATCTGACTTCCTACTGCGATTTCCTATTTCAGGTCAAACGCAGCTTCCGACTTCTTGATCAATCTGGACAATTTGATATGTTGGAGCCAAGATATCACTTAAGAGAAAGTCAAGACCTTTCAGTGCATGAATGGGAGGAAGTGGCTGGAGAGTTTACCCACTAAGCCCAGTCATTCAATCACAACACCCTTTTCTCCGCTTCTGTGCGCTCAGGTTAAATACCAAAGCGTGTTTTTGCTCCGTGTGGATTTGATTTGCTTCTGCGATCCGAAGGTGACCCTCCGCCTCTCCGCCGGGCCCCCGCGGTGAAAACAGGGCCCGATCTGGCCCCGGCCCCAGCGCCCGGCTTGTTGGGACAGCTGCTCTGATGATCGGGGCCCTCGGCAGGTCCCGTGATTCATCCTCTGAGTCAACACCACAGAGTCGAGCTTCCATCTCGATTCGCAGGCGGATTGATGCGTTTAAATGTGTGAATCCTGCATTATTTTCCAAACGTCGAACTTCACCAACATTGTGACTGCCAGTCAGAAAAGTAATGGGATTACTTTACTGGCTGCTGAAAATAGAAAGAGAAAGAAACTTATTTTTAATTCTCTCTCTCTCATTTAGGCCTGTTAGAGTTGTTTTATTGAAGTGCTGCTGTGCCACATTAACTCTTTATAGGGAACACAATGAAATGCCTCCATGGACAATTTCAACCCTGCGCTTTTATGGAAGGATATTTTATAATTTTTCACTTTATTGACTTTGTAAAGTGAGTAATAATGTTATTTTAAGCAAATATTACATCATAAAACTAATTGTAAAGAGTAAAACTGACCAAAATCCCACTTTCAGAATCTACAGCTAAAAAACTAATTGTTGTATGTTTGTGTGGGGACTGACAGCCACAGACAAAACTACTCATGCAGCAAACTATTTGGATTTTATTTAGTATCACAGTGCATAGGAACAAATATTAGTAAAGAAACTGAAGTCCCGTTTACGCGACGTTTCAAGTGAGAATTCATCGTTTTTGTGTTTTCACAGGTCGTTTGCATGCATATGATAATGTTGGGATTGTGTTAGTAAACAGGAGTTTACCGAAATAGTAACAAGTAAGGAAGTGGAAGGGCAGCAGGGGTCAAACACGGTAAATACTTCAGTAACTGTATAATCTTTAAAAAAAAAAAAAAGCGATCAGCTGCAAACAGGTTCTAGTCAAAAGTTGAAATCCTTCGTTTGCTGCGTTTTCTCACAATCAGTCGTGCGTTTGTACCAAATTACTTTACACGGGAAACAATATTCATTATTTCCTTAATTATAAGCGAGCTTCTGTGTGAGCATGCGAGGAGCAGCTGAGTCGGTCCTACAGATGACTCTCATGTGAGCCCGATTACCTCCAAACGGCTCATTTGTCTCTTCGTTTTGTTGTTTTTCTCTTTTTGCCAACGGAGTGGAAATGTTGCTCCTCTGCAGTTTTAGCACAACATCTCTAATAGAAAAAGTGGTTTTCCTTGAATTTTTTTATTTTTATTTTTTCCGACTCATTCATATTACGTGTGCCGCCGAGCCACATCTGGATGTTTCTCGAGCGTTTCTGTATTTGTGGGACCTTGAACCGTTTCTCCAACTCAGTCTCTGGTCGTATGAACAATTAAATCTTTGGAACGAGATAAGCATTGGCCACGTCATATTTCCTAATGACACAAATTGATTTAGATAAACCAAACAAAAAACTGCATTAACATTAACTGCCGTCTTAGTTGATCTTTTTCGCAGCAGCGTCGCCCCTCAACCACTGAGGAGGCTCATGGAAAGGCTCCCCGGGGGGGGGGATTCGATTGGCTGCTATTTATAGGACTTCATCCCTTTATACAGTCTTTCATGCTTCTGGATCGTCCCTCGCTGTGCACCGCTGCAGAAAACATCACATTAAAGTGCCTCCTAAAACGATGTATAATGTGTAAAAAAAATTAATAAATAAAAAAAATCTATGATTCAGTCTTTAATTCTACACTGCTAAATATTATATTTCAAAACCATGGTGACGAATTTAAACTTAACTTGACCGAGAAAAAGAGGAAAATTTAATATTTCTACTTAATCGGTTGGCATTTTGATTCAGAAAAATATATGACGATGATGATGATATCTGAAGTCTACCAATCGTTACAGAGCAAAGAGTACTTTTATGTATTGTTCCATCTCTATTTTTGGAAAAGAGGTTTTCATTTAGCCTCCAGTGGCAGAAATACATCGACACTGCATGAATCAGTCAGTCAAACTTTACGCCACAAAGACCTTCAGAGCGGGTGAGGTATTAAAACATGTTATTAACAGATCCTTTAAGTTACTTCCCTACTTTAATATGTTCACTTTTACTTTACCTCATTTTATTGTCCTTTTCATCCTAAGTGCTCGTATCTTATTCTATTTTTGCTCATTTCAGTTTGACCTTGTTTTTTCTTGTTTAGTAATGGCGTTTCTCTATCTTTATCTTTCCTAAATTTCAAATCAACATCTTTTTAAAAGCAGCGTGTTACGATAGACTATCAGCCATGTTTTTGTCTTTCTTTGCATATTTTGTTTAATGCGTGAATACGAGCACACTGGAAAAATAAAGCAGCCTTCTTCAAAATAAGAGCAAAGCCAAGTTGTCTCGCCTGTATCATTCACACATGAGCTCATGTTGGTTATAAATATACATTTTTGATACCATCTTTTCCATTTTTGTCTGCTATTTTCTTTCTTCCGTCCTTAATTTGTGCTGCGAGCATCGTATTGATCTTTCAGTGAAACAATCTTAAATGTGAGTGAACTCCTTAAAAAGACTAATCTGACCTCGTTTCTGAATGTGTTTGTTTTGGGACACAATTAAACCACAAAGGCCACTGACAGTCGAGGTTAAAGTGGGAGAACGGCCTTTCTGGACATGATAACTTTCTTGCAAACGGCGCTTTAAATCGTCCACAAATACAATTTTCATCATTGAAATCAAGCGTCGGTCTTAAAAGAGTCCGATCCAGCAGGCGTCACAGTTTTGTGAACATAAAGGGAACAAAACAAAAATATTCTTTCATTTTTGAATTCTAAAAAGCTGTTTTGTTTTTTGCATGAAAAAAAACAACTTTAACAGCTTCTGGTCGGCTTGTTCTCCAGTTGAAACTGGTAATAGAGTTTCAGTCCAGAAAACCTTAGTGAAATAATTTTAGAGAAAAGTAATTAAAAATGGAATTTCTACGATGTAAACTGCACGGTGACAAGAAATATAGATGAAAATAAACATTTGAGTTCTCGTGCAATCTGACTGTTTTCAACAAAGTGTGTTGAGTGTTTCATGTCCCATCACGTTATCCAATAACCATAATTATTTTCCACCATAATCAGAAAAACAAGCTTCTGTTACCATTGTTGTGGTTATTAGGTGACACTGCGGACCGCCATGGGGGATGAGGGGGATGATGACATCATCGTTTTACCACAGATCCTCTTTGCCGTGGACACCTCACAGTGTCGGGGTTTTAGAATTTCCCCACTCTGGGACCCCGTGTTAACTTAAACATTTTTTTCCAGGTTTCTAAAACTCCGCCTCGCGTGGATGATTGGCCAAAAACGGCTCGTTTACGTGAGCCGGCGTTCCCGTGTGGACGGTCCCCTAAAATGCTTCAAAGTTCAATCTAGCTAATGTCGTGGTAGATTTTCTTGTCGTGTATTTTGGGCCGAGGTCAAAAATGCGTGTGATGAAACTTTCCGAAGCGGGGCGTCGGCGCTCACGCCCACGTGATGAGCGGACAGAACCAGGTTTCCAGTGTTTGTGACGCGGGTCGTCCTGGTTTCCGCTCTTCGTCGTCTCCCAGCCAGTACTCTCCCTCGCCAGACTGGCGTGCAAAGTGTGTGGGCTGCGACGGATTAATGACGTCAGGCCAGCAGTTGGGTCGCGGCCACTCCCAGCCGGAGCATAAAGCCCGTAATCACAAATCCACCGTCAGCGGGCCGATACCAGTTCACTACTGCTAAACGTTATTGTTGTGAGTTGTAGGGCCGGTGACTCATCCTTTCCGTTGACATCTCGCTCATTCAGCCGCGGCTGATGAGAAGGAGCGGCTTTTTGCTGACACACATTCCCACAGACATTACTCCATCCAACCACGTCCAACTGTCAGTTTGGACTCAGAACTGGCAATGTTTAAATTTAATGAGCTAATTAAAACTATATGATATAAGGTTTAAGAAAGTAAGGTATATTTATAATCTAAAGAAAGTGAAAAGTGGTTGGTTGTTTGGGATAAAAAGTAGTTGAGTGTTTTGTTTTTGTTAAACGTGGTTAGTTTCTGGTGAGAACAGTTTGGCTGATTGGCTGGAAGGTTTCTAATGGAGTGGCTGGTTGGTTGAGTTCTAGTGAAAATAGGCTGATTGGTTGCTGATGAAAACTAGTTTATTGACTTCTTGTTGAGCAATGTTGGATTCTCACGATAAGAGGTTGGTTTATTGGCTGTGATGTGAGAAGTAGTGATTGGTTGGTCACTGATCAAATGCAGTTATTTGATTATTATTCCTGTTAAAAGTAGTTTTCGTGCAATAAGAGGTCAGTTGGTTTCTAATAAAGTGGTCTGTTGATTTAAAGTAAAAAAATATATATGTTGACTAATTTTAGTGAAAAGTGATTGTTTGGTGGGTTCGACTGGAAAATGGATGGTTGGGTGATTTCTAGTGAAAAGTGGGTTGTTTGTTGGTTCTCATAAAATTCAGTTTGTTTCTACTAAAATCTGGTTGGTTGGGCCACGAAATGGTGTAACGACCTTATAGAAGGAAGGTTGTGGTGTTGAATCTGGGGGGAGGGAAACACCCCATTGTTGGTTGGTTTTTATTTAGAAAATGTAGGTGACATAATATTAATAATAGTAATTAAATTTATGTGAAATGTAGAACTCCCTTCGCTGCATCTTTTCTGTATTACTTCCTCACATTATATAGACTTTTTTTCTTTCTATCTTGGTTTTCTCGCTTTCCTTTGAGTGCTTATACATATCGCATAGTCCAACTACTACTCTTGTCCTTCTTTTCTTGACCATGGTCATCATATTGTCTGCGTCGTGAACGAAATATCAAACTCCTCTCTATGTACAAATGAAGTAACTTAATGCGAGCAAACTTCAAGTCTTGCTTTAGAATCCTCTATAAGACGCTTTTACTTTTTGGAGACTTAAGTTTGATAAGATATTCTGGTCAGAAGAAACATGGTCAATTAAAGATTTTTACGAGGTTTTTTTTCCTCCTTTGGACACTGTGAGCAAGGTGACCTGAACACACGCGACCTGACGTGTGACGGCTTGGTGAGATCAATACAGTAAAAATGACACGCTTCACCTTTAAGATGGATCTGCTGTCATAGGAAACTTGTGATTTTCTCCCTGGCTAAACTTTCTTAGTGACTGTGTGTGTGTGTGTGTGTGTGTGTGTGTGTGTGTGTGTGTGTGTGTGTGTGTGTGTGTGTGTGTGTGTGTGTGTGTACACTATGGGGAGTCAGCATACAGGCTCATTTCACGTGGTTCGAAAGGTGAGGGGCTATTAGGGGAAAGGTTGAGCGTGGGACTTCTGCTCCGGGTTACTCAGTAACTATGGGGCTCTGTCCTTCCCTTCTCCGGCCTCTCTACTGCTGCTGGACCCCCCCCCCCCCCCCCCCCCCCCCCCCACCATCACCTTTCTCTCTCTCTCTCTGTAGGACACACACACACACACACACACACACACACACACACACACGCACACGCACACGCACACGCACACAGCAGCTGTATCTGTGTGTTCGCTCCGTCGACGTTTTGGTTTCGGTAAAAAGCGAAATGAAGAAACCGTTTCAGTTCTCAAACTCGTTTCCACGTCGGAAAGCTCAATGGAAAAATTTGCACAAAAACATATCAAAACGTGAAGTTGTTAAAAGTGTTAAAGATACAAAAAGATGCATTATCAGATAAATAAATTGAAATTATGCAAAAAATAAATAAATAAATTCAAATGTACTGCGATTTTGCAGTATTTATGGGCCATTGAAACTTGTGACGTTTTGAATTGCCGCAGCTAAAGATCAAAATCAAACGTGTTTGCGCATTTTAGTGGTCCGGATCGGTATAATAGTACACAGAGTATATACATGATTAAAATGTCGATGATTTAGTGAAACCAAACAATTACTACAGGAACTGACTACAATCTCAACATAAAACCAATTTGAATGAAACCTAAAGAGCCTGAGCTCAGCTGCTTCTCTGTTTGCACGTGTATGTGAGTCTGAAAGTCTTTTCATTATTGATATATACTGTATTATAGGTTGTTTTAAATCATGCATTTTCCTCAAATTGGGAATATTGGTGGGAGACTGCAAAGCAATAACCAACACAGCCGCAACGCTGAGAAGGACATATAGAAGAATCTTTGGAGCGGAGAACAGAGAGGACGATTTAGAAGCAAGAGAAAACCAGATTTCATCAGAGTTGTGCTCTTCAAACCTAGACTGTAATTTCATTTATTTTTAGAAGCATGATACAACTTAATGACTCAGGCACGACTCAAGTTTCATCCGTTTTGTATTCAGGAAAATTTAGGTTACTCAAAGCTGTTGGGAGGTTTTAAGTAACGTGGAAAAACAAAGAAAAAATACCGGAGACCAACTTTTTTTATAAGTCGACTGAACGTAAACAGATTAAAGTGTTAATGGGCAACACATTAATGTAATGAGAATAATTCCTATGTAAAATACATCCACCCCATATTCTGTACATGTCCACACTTATAGGCACCGTGTGCATATTTTTCTATTAAATTGTATTTTTATCTGCTTTTTTTTTTTTTAGTTCCTGCTATGTGTGCTTCTTTCTCTGTATTATCCTGCTGTACCACTGCAAATTTCTCCACATGCGAGATAAATAAAGGATATCTTATCTTATCTTATCTTATCTTATCTAAATGCACTCGATCACTGTGGCATTCACGAGATTTGAGAAGCAAACTGCAGAAAAACAGGAAAATATTCCAGTCCTATTTATGGATAATTCCATTATTGGTTCAAGTTATCACATTTTCAAAATAGTCTTTTTTTTTTAAAGTTATTTCACTGATGTCCCAACTTATTAAATTACTGGCAAATTTTCCATTTAAAAAGATTTTCCATGTTAAAGAGAACAATATATTAAACACTTTCTAGAGCAAAGTGCCGCTCCGTTGGAGGAGTGGTGGTCTCCCAACTGAGAGGTTGCTGGTTCAATTCAAAATCTGCATCTATTCACGCATCAAAGTGTCCCTGAGCAAGACACTGAACCCCAAATTGCTTCCAGTGGATGGATTGAGCACCTTGCATGGCAGCAGCCTCTTGGTGTGGTTAACAGTGTAAAGACTTTTGGGGATTGCTCAAGTGCTGGGGAAAAAAAAAAAAAAAAAAAAGCCTCACTGAGTAAATGTCCCAGTGGAGCTCGTACATCATTGGGAGCCACTTGAGGCTTGATGCATTGCCCAAAGACACTTCAAATCAAACCGCCAAGTTTCGGACTGGAGGACAAACTGTGGGGTTTCAAGAGATTAAAGTCAAGGACCGCAGATGTAAAGCATAGTTGAGCCTGCGTAAATGGGTTGTCAGTAACGTCCAAGTACGTTGAAGCAGCAAGAGAACGATGGACGGGGACGATAAAGACTCCGATGACTGGATGAACCCGCCTGCTTCAATTCTCCACCATCAAAACACAGCAGTGTGTACATGCTGCCACGGCTGCTCCTCACAGCCCTGTTTGTTTACCGTCCCTGAGCACATGAAAGTGGGTCGACTGGCTCTGTGGCCATGACCCCCGTGGCAAGAGCACCCCCCCCCCCCCCCCCCCCCCCACCCACCCCCCCGGTCATTCATGTAATCACTGTCTTCTCCACATAAACACATGCACTATTCCTCCATGCCTTTAGGGGACATCGCACTGACTCACATTCCTTTTCTGTCGACTTTCTCAACCCTCACTCAGCCCAACGCCTAACCTTAGATGTCTCCACCAAACGATGACCCGGGTCCCCACGGGCCAGTGTGCGATCAAGTTGACACGTCCCCTACCAAGAACAAGGCCGGTCCCACTCTCACACGGAGCCTGGCCCAGTTCTGTTGCCTCAGGATGCGAGTCACGGGACCGTGCTTTGAAGAAGCACAGCATGGCCGCATGTGGGCCAGTGAGAGCGAAGACACTGTTCTCTTGTGTGAGTAATGATTGACAGCATGTTGCATTACTCACTGCGGCATTAGTCATGGTAAATTTGTTACATGTCCTTGTTCTCTATTCTGTGAGTGTGAATAGGTCGGTCTGTCTCTCAGGTTCATGGATCTGTTGGAAAAAAACTAAACAACACAAAAAAAACAAACCTGCTGATCTCTAAAGTTCTGGACCAGTGTTTTTCCTCTTTAACACATTCATCTCATTTCATGTCTGTCATGTGAGGAATGTCGGCACGAAGAAACAAAAAGAGAAAATCCAACAATAACAGGGAAAATCCGATCATTAGTGCAGAATCTGGAAATGGCTGAAGGTGCTTGCGTCGAGTCCGGGACTCGGTACAGACTGTTCATACCAGCAAAGCAAACATGTTTCTGCTGGGAGGAAGAGCTTACACAATGAAGTATCGCAGCCACACGCAATACTGTACAAGCATTCTGGGGCACCATCGGGGGGTCCAACCTTTTCTAACAGCGCGAGGGCAAAGCAGCGCCGTCATTGGCTGATCTGGGTCCGGAGCCAGCCAGTCAGCTCTGCGCTCTCCCTCTCACCCCACAACTATCCAAACACGGCGCCGGTTGGCGTCTCTGATATGCTTTGTTTATCGGGCCACCTGGACATGCATCTGGTCAGCCAGGGAGTACGCCTGTCAATAGCAGCGCCAGATGGATGTGCATTAATAACTGTGTGTGTCAGATATCACAAGCGAGCGAAAAGCGCCGACTTCTGTGGGAGTTCTGAAGTTGGTGGAGCCGTGTGATGCCGAGCGCAGTGAATGAAATCCTGATTAGGGTAACGGGGACGGCAGACAATCAGAAAGGAAAATTAATTCCTAATTACTGTGCACTCCAGTTTCAGGTCAGTACTTCACAGTGTTCCCCTTCCTGTGCTAATAGAGAAATTACATAACAGCCTCAAAAGAGAGGACAGTTTTGACATAACGTAAACTCTCAAAATGATGAAAGAAATGCGGAGGAATAATTACGAGCCGTATTGATACGAAGCAGGAGATATTTCAGTTTCATAAAAAGAGGAAGGTCTGTAGCCCCTGTGCTTGAAGTTTGGGCACAATGCATGAAGAGCACGTTACATAACTCATGTCTTTATTCTAATGGGCCTAATAAGAGATGTGAGGAGAGAGCAGGATGGGAGGCTCAATTCGTACCAAGAATTCAGCTGACGTGACGAGATCCAGAAAGAAATCATATTCCAAATATTGAGTGAGATAACGTTGAACATTATAACTGATAAATTACATTTCGGGGTACAAGCTCGTGCCCTCTGGCAGAATATTAGCATTCAAAATCTGAGAGTACGGCACCCAGTGGAAAAAGAAGAACTGAATACAAATAAATGACACATTAACACGAGACAGCTTATAACGCGCTTACCGGGTAGTTTAGCCTCACAAAGTCCATTATCTCACTATGTCACTGATTTCCAAACAGCTTCCTCTCAGATGGGGTGTTATCTGTAGAGATACAGCGGTAGATCGACTAGACGGTCGGTGAAGGTGTGACATCCGTATGGTGGTGTTACACCAAAACAAATATGTCAAAAATAAAGTTGACGTGTTGGTTAAATGGTAGTTAGGATTGTCGCATTGGTTTGATTAAACATATCAGGTTGATGGTGACGATTAAACAAAAAAAATGGAGGATTACTTTTTTATATACGAACTAAATAATCCATCATTCATCACATTTTCAATAAAGTAAAAGAATAAATAAAATACTTCATTCTAATTGTTCAATCAATTAGATATCTTAGTATATCTCATGTTTTATGATGAAGTAGTTGTGTTTATATGTTCAGGTGATTTGATTATGGATTAGGATGAAAACAAAAACCTTTATGGAGATTTAATGAGCGATACTCATACTAAATACTAAATGGATTAGACATATGTTGAGCTTTTGCCCCGATTTAAGAGTCCCTAAAGTACTTTACAGTCTTAATCACATTCACACACCATTGGGAGAAATATTGGTTTCAGTGTCTTGCTCGAGGACGTGTGGAGACGCAGAATCGAACCTGCAACATTCTGATCGAGAGACGAGTTCAGAGAAGTAAAATAAGCTGCAGCTTCTTTTGTCTCAGTTTCTTTTTTCTTTAGTTTTTAAACCTGAATAATTTCACTGTATTATGAAGTCGCAAACGGAAAACAATACAAGTGCACAAGAAGAATTACACAGTTTTGGTTCTCGCATGATTTCTAGAAATTTTTTTTATAGCCGAGGAAATGTTTTCTTTAGCTCCCTGTGGTTATTCAAAGCGGTTCCAGAACTACAGATATTTTGGTCATTAGAATACAAAGTGGAATATTAGCATGAGCGAAACATAATCAGACTTGTACCAGAGGGCAGGACGACCACTTCCAACTTTCTCCCAGAAAGTGTCCGTTCAGTCACAACCTTTTAAAAGCAGTAAGTCAATGCAACGTGCATCATTAACGTCGTCTTTAACTCCAATGGCTTTTCGTCCCGCTCACTCGAGGTCAAGACGTACGCGACCAGCAGGACTCCCTGCATACCAATTTCATACATGAATCAGTCGTTCAGATTCAATAAGACGTGAAAAAACACTCCTCAAGAGATTTTGCAAAAAGTATTGATCAGAGAGCATCTCACTGCCGCTGCAAACCTCCAGCATGTGAATCTCCCTCAAGCGCTCAGCTGGACTCAGATCTTTTGACCGCGGAGGTCGTTCGAGTTCAGAGAATCGATTTTTATACTCAACTCGTCTGAGGTGATTCAAGCTTTGTGGCGCGAGGCTGAATGAAGCCTTTAGAAAGCGGTATGCATTAACCAGAAGCTGTACTTAATGCTGGTTTATACGACTGAAGATAAAGGCTAAAGAATGGAACGTATTTCATGATGGTTTCAGTTCAGGTAGAATGTGGGACTGTGAGATTTGTGTTACTGCAACTCGGCAGAGAGAAAGCGAGCTGTTTTCATGTTGTAATCAGTTACTGTGTTTCTGCTAAAAGTACTGACAATGTAGTAACGAGCTTCTTGATAACACGGTATAATGCTGAGAATTGCATTATGCCTTGAAGACTCTGCGTCTTCCAAATAACAGTGCTCTTTCTCTTGCCCATATTACACACCGACTGTGACCTGTTTATTTCTTCCTTTATTTTAGCAGAACATGAGCGGTTTCCATCAGCAGAGTCACAGAAGAGGAAGTTCGTCATTTTCCAGTTGATTTGCGAGCTTCTGACTTCTGCTCTGAGTCACTCAGGTGTGACATGATCACTTAAACCAGGGGTGTCAAACATAAGGCACGTGGGTCAAATCCAGTCTGCAAGATGCTAAAATCCGGTCCAGAAATACAAACATATTGACATTTTCATCACGTACACTCAGGGCCACAACAAAGACGACCTTTAAAGTTTAAACTTAGAGGTTATTATGGCACTATTTTACAAGTCTGGCCCACTCAAGATGAAACTGGGACGTATGTGGCCCCTGAACTAAAATGTGTTTGACACCTCTGACTTAAACTATTTTAATTAGCTAATCGTATGCTTGGATAATTATTCAGACTTTTCCTTCATATTTCAAATTTTTAATTTACAGACCTTGAATGCAAAATGAATGGAACATAATTTACTGCAGTTCAGTCTGAGAAACGTATTTTCTGCATGTACAATTGTGCAGAACCATTAATTTGTCAGTTAGTTTAAGTACATATCTTGGCAGATATACGTATATCATGAAAAAGACACTTAATGTTTGAAAAAGGTATTTTGGGCCACAGATGTTCACAGATGTTTTATTTTTTTGGGGGAAGCTGCTCTGTTTTGTCTTACGAAGTTGCCAATCATGTAAGAACCTGTTGGAATTTTATTAACCTGAATGAACGGCACTACGTAAATACATAAACCTTTGTTATCACACTGTAGTAATGTAGTAAAGCTCATTTCTTTATCACTAAGAACATTGAATCCAAAGCAAAAAGCAACACTGATTGAGCATTGATAGTCTGCCTACAGATAAAACGTCACAATAACAAGCCAGCAGGTTTTTCAGTATTTGTCCTGAATTGATCCATTTTTAACAGGATCTGATAAAAAAAAATACGGCCTAAAATGCAGTTTACTGGAGCATCAACACGATGACGTGACAGAAAAACCTCACTACGGAGTTACCAACTCTTAATTGCGTTGTTTTTTTTGTGAATGAGGAAGCAGAAAAGGGGATTTCTCAGCCTGGATGTGCTGTAACTTGTGATTTCCAATGTGCCCACAAGTTTCTTTAGGTCCATTTCCTTTCAGAGTTCCTGCTAAGGCAATACCTAAGCCTGAGTTTGTCACCTGTAGTTGTACATTTATCACCGGCCACTGGAGCGCGAGGGGAAGAAAGAAGCCTGAATATTGCCGTTATTATCCTTTAACCTAGATTCCTGCTGGTTTCATGCTTCAGCAGGCAAAAGCTTGTTGTCATATGGAGCGGATGATGGGATGAATGTTTGCCGCCGTGCACACCACTGGCCGCCTCTAAGTGGCGACTCCATCACCTCCCACATCTGCCAACTCATTAATACGGCCTCTGGAAGGACACAGCTTGCACATGCTGACCGGGGCAGGGAACGCGTGCGCTGTGCGTATTCTTACACACAAACAGCGCGTTGTTATTCAGCGATCCCGACTCTGAAACACGGCCGAGTGAAAACACTCGAGAGCCCCGCCTGTGTGCGACCGTAGCCAAGCAGAAACTGGAAGAGAGACTGGGTCTATTTAAAGGCCTTTAAAAACGCTGTCCAGATGCTGAACTTTGTGGTATTCCATTTATTCCCGGTACTCGGTGTCCCGGCCCATGATGTGCAGGGAACATCCGGCGCGCTGGGGAAATCCTGGGACTTTGAGCTGGCACGGCTGCCAAGATCGGGCCCGCTGCCACGAACCTTGATGTCAGATAGCAGAAATGAAATGCTGCCTCTCAGAGCAGAGCGTGTAACAACAGACTGGATCAATATTCACTTATCTGCACTGTTTCACTGGTGTTTTATTAGGAACTGTGTTGGCCGGGTGCTGCCAGATTATCAGTGATATGATATTGTAGTCCTGAGGAAAGAATGAAAACATGTTTAGGATTAACTGTTCTGTGTGTGCCTTGAGAGATAAGTGTGGCTGAGGTTACTTTTACGGTTATTATTATTATTTTTTTACATTTATCTCATTTGGGTCTTTTCAGGTCAGTTCATTTGAGGTTTGTGTGTATTTGAGCTGTTAAAATACTTTATTTCATATCTATTACCCTGAAACCTCAGTAATTCATTCACCATTAATTTAACAGATTTCAACTTAATAAGTCAAAACATTTCTTTTTACATAATGTGAAAAAGTGTAAAAAAACAAAACAACAACCTACTAACTTCTGACTTAGATTCATGTGTTTTTAAACAGACCTCATGCAAAGGTCAAACTCATGGTAAACAACTAAATCCCCCCGCTGTATAGTCTTCCACTTAGTTTACGTGGTCGGTTTTTGTCGTGAAGCCAGCTGAGATGCTCAGACACATTTTCCATTTCATCCCTACAACTCAAAACAGTTTGAGATGAAAATAAACATGACGTTGGTGCCGAAGCTTCTGAGGTTCCCTTTTGGCACAGCGGCTGAATTTCTTTCCTTGACCACTTTTGAAAGTGGAAAAAAGAAAAAAGAAGACCAGCCTTTAAAATTCAGAGTTTCCTTTTGTTTTATATCATTTTCAACATTTCCAACAAAAAAAAGGAAAAGGACTTTGTTTTGTACAATTGTATAACCCAGAAGGGAACATGACATGAAAACAAGCAGAAAGAATGAGACAGATTGTTTCACAAAGAGATGGAGGAAAATAAGTGAGTGCCTGTAGCAACCAGAGCACATGTATCAAATACATGAAGTGTTCTTTGCTCCTGGCAAACATACAGGAGCTCCTCTATACACAGACATGTCTTTCTCCTGGTGTCCCAAATTTCCCCACAGTGAAACCCACTTTTACACTTACTTTTATACACATCGCTCTGCAGAGATTACACGGCCCTTTGAATAAGCTGCAGGCGGTCCGTCGCCGCGGCTCACCTGCCGTCTGCGGCTAAAGTGCCTCTCAGGACAGCAGAGTCTGGACCTGCTGAGGGGATCTGGGCACCAGGTTTTCCGGGTCCTTGTAGGCATTATTGGGGCTGGTCAGAGCGGTGTGAACCTCTTTGTAGGCTCTGCACACCAGCTCTGTGGACTGACGGAAAATCTGCTCCCTGCAAGAAGAGAGGAGTGCTGACTTTCCCCAAAGCACAAGTACACAAGGTGAAGACACTTTCTAAACACATCAATCAGAAAAGCAAAGAGATGTTGTAATGATAGCTTATAAGGAGGTAAAAACAAGTCAGTGTAGGGTGTAGATTTAGCTTATTTTGGCCGAGTGACCACTGCATGCCCCGGCTGTATCAAAACAAAAAGTGACAGGCTGTGGTGCACACTGCCATCTATGGATATGCAGTATAGCATTAAAGCAAAACATACTGATTAAGCATGAGAACAGTAACTCAAATGAATGAATCCACCGCTTTAGAAATATCAGCAACAACTCAAATACGACGCAGGGTTTTTAGTTCCACTTCTGCACAGAATCCTGATCAGCTTCAGTTTCTCATGCAGATCGCTTCGTTTCAGTGCTGCAACAACCGGGCTGATTTATGCACGAGTTAGCAGAAAGAAAATAAACTGGCAGCTATTTTGGTAATTGACTCATTGTGATGCCACACACACGGTGGCTCCAAGTTCTCAAATGTGGTCATTTGCTGTTTAGCTTTGTCTCACATTATAGTAAATTGAATAATTTGGATTTTGAGCTGATGACAGAATGTGTTATCTTCAGATGCGATTTAGACTCTTGGTTACTGTGAAAGTCACTGACTTTAAACATCTAATAAGACATAAGAAAGATAGATAGATAGTAGTAGTAGTAGTAGGAGTCTTTTTGCGTTTACTCTGAAGCCAATTTTTTCACCATCTCAGCGTTGCAGACAACTTTCAAAAAGTAAAGAAAAGTGAGAGACAGCTTGAGTGTGGCTGGGTACAAATGGAGGATGCCACACTTGGAATGACGAGCCCGGTAAGACGCCTCGAGGACACAGTGGGAGCGCCCAGGTTGTATCCCACTCAGGCTCTTGAGGATCCATATTTTTAATTGGTCCATAGAGAACATGGTAGCACAGTGCCGGTGTTATACAACCTTTCTCCTCACCAAGTGCACTAACACAGAATGTGAAACGAATAAGAGTCCAGAATCACATTCCCATTATTTGTGCGCTCCAGGAGAGTTTTCAGAGTGCTGGCGGGTGTTTTTATGTATTTAGGTGAGCGGAGAAGCAGATGTGGGAGAGAGCGAGAAAGAGGGAGAGAAAGACAAAGACGAGGAATGATTTCAGCGAACGAGTGTGAGTGAGAAATGGACCAGAAGCTAATTAATGGCGTCCTGCCCATCAGTCCTCCCATGTCCATTAATAGAGAACATTAACCTGAGGTACAGAGTGCTCCTCAAGGCTGCTGCACTTCCCAGTAAACGTAACTCATAGAGAGAGCTCTCCGATGTTGAGCTAAAAGCATGTGCATTTTCTGATCAGTTAGACAAATACGGGCAGTTCTGCTGACCGTGCTCTCAATGTGTCGCTGGCTTTAGCCATTTAGCATCCAAACTCGGTGTGCATTTACTCGAGTGTTTCGTTTAGAACGCAGTAATGATCGTATTACATCTGGGAAACTAATGAATGTTGAGCACTACTCAGTCAGTGCTATTTTTAATCACTGCGGCCGTGCTCATCAGCCTGGTATTACACCGTGTGATGAAGTAAACATTTAACTTACATGAAGTGTGCGTGCTATTCATTATATGCATCACCAGCGGACAGAAACTCACTTGATGGCTGCACTCAGCAGGAAGTTCAGCTGCGGCATCATGAGCGTGTCGGGTGACGACAGGTATCGATCGAACTGGACCTGTTGTCAGCGTGCCAGAAATGACAGGAGATTATTGACCATTAGGCATGTCACCTCTCTTTATATTTGTAGTGCAACTCACCATCGCTGCTTTCACAGAGGAGCTGTCCATGCTGGGGAGGAGTGACAGAGCACCCTGAGACAAGAAATGTAAAAGAGAAAAAAAAGCATGAAAAGAATCGCTTCTGTTGTGTTTGGTTCAGGGTTATGAGTCTGAACAACGACGACATTCAATCTCAGAAACCAACAAATCTCAGGTAGCCTGGGTTCTTCGCAGCATTAAAAGAAGGTTTCTTTGTGCAATCTGTCCATGTTGACTCATGCAGCTGCTAAAACAGGGACACCGCTCTGTCTGCATGAATGATGCATATAGAAAACAGTGAATTGTTTACAGTGAAGCAAAACAGGATATATGAATCACACTGGGACTAGACAGGATGATATATTCACTGCGTTTGTCACTGTATCAATAAATATTGGATCTCTAAAGCTTTTCATCTCATTCAGATGCTTTAGAACCTGAAAATTACAACAACAAAAAAACCCTTTCAATCTGGAAAACTTAGATCTGATTATTTCAGTGGATAATTTGAGGCAATAAAGTTTTATAGGCATTAAAAATCCACCTGTTTTCATATCACCGAATTTCATCGTGTGTCTCTCGATTTGTGAATGAGATATACGTCCTTCCTAAATCCTGATGTTAACTAGGCAGAGTAAACACAGCACATGTGTTTGTGTATGCAACAGCGGGTATCTTTAAGGCAATTAGCTGTCACTGATTATCCAGAATGGCGACATTAAGTCAAGCTTAAATGCCTAAATTGCCAACATTACAACCAGCAAATACAAGCTGGTGCAAGGTTCAAATCAACGGAGAGAGGTTTTATAGAGATATGGGGCCCATTAACAAACATACTAGGAGCACACAAACTCATCTGCCAGCAGCTAAACCCACGAGCGTGACAGTTTTATTCCCTTTTGTGGCTTCTCACTTCTCCATCTCAAGAGTGAAATATGACAGAGAATCTTACAAAGGCAGCGAAAGTAAACCTGCGAAAGTCTAAACTAAACTGTGGGGATTTCTGTCAGTCATCCACATCTGGCTTTCCGTCAAGTGTGGAGAGCTGCACTTAATCTTTTTTAAACATGAAGACCGAAGACGGGCCACCCGCGGGGAGGGCAGGTCTGCGGGAGAATCCCAGTTTGCGATTGAGGGACAGCAGCAGAAGGGTGTGGTGTGTCCTGAAACGACCCAGCAGTCCAGACTTGCATGCTAAACCTCAAGTGTGGGTCTCAATCAGCTTAGTGGTGTTACAGAGGGGGAGGACGGCTCTCGTGGATCACCTCTCTTATCTGCACAGGCTGCTTTCGAAGAAGTCAATATAGTTTAATGGGCCATGACACAATCTGTCCCTCTCTGCCCTTTTCTCAGGTAAAAATTTCATAGAAATGAAATTATTATGTGTTAAAAAAGAAAAGACAGCGGCCACGTGGTGTGGCTGGGTGCCTTTATGAGTAGGAGTGTTAAGATCTTGTTTGGGTGCTTCCTGTCTGACCTGCTCAGCGCTGTGCTGCTGGACACAGTTGTAAATATAACTCAGTCCGGCTCTGGTCAGCACGTAGGAGGCCTGCTCGTTGATCAGCGTGTCAAGGTGAGCCTCGATCTGAAAAATGTAGGAGAGAGTGGTTTCAAATAGAGTCCGAGCCTGCATTGTGAAACCGGCGGTACTTGTGGTTAATGGAGAATCGCAGTGCTATTGATAACGAAACTTCTGCTGCAGCTCTCATGGAGCTCAATTACAAAAGGTGCGCTAAAAATAGAGGGTTAGATGGAGTGTGTGAGCTGAACAACAATACGTGACGCACTCTCTTTTATGAGGCGGTAAATTAAATCTTTTATTTATTTTTTTTAATAAAAGATTTGGGTAGAATGGGCTTTAATGTAAGGGAACAATGACCTACTTCCCCAAAAAGAATGGAAACTGAGGTTTTACATTAACATTCACAAGAGTTAAAAGACTAAAGTCTGCACGTGAAATACGGTATAAAGATAGATCTAGCAAACTGGATAGACACCTACGTATATTAGAATAATTAATATCTACCTGGAACTCCAGCATCTCAAGCCTCTTGTCGGTGAATTCGAACAGAGCCAGCGTGGTTTTCATGACGTACAGCGAGTTCACCATGTAGGTGGCCATGTCGGCCGTGCCCAGGTTACTGGCTGACACCGTACACAGCTGAAGGAGAGGATCCAAGATGCAAGAAAGCACCTGAGACAGAAAAAGTATGGAAAAACATTATTTAAAAAAAAAAATACCACATAAAATATAAGCAGTTCTCGTCAGGAAAAAGGTCTGAAAAACTCAGTGTGCTATATAGTCTTTACTGTTCCACAGACGGGGTCATTATGGTATAATATTGTTATAAAAGTTACCTGAATAACCACCTCCAGTATGTCGTAATCAATGAGACTGAATCAGACAGTAAAAAAGAAACCTGTGGTGTTCCACAGGGTTCGGTTTTGGGACCAAAATTATTTATACTTCATTTAAATGATAGGGTTATCTTTACAATATCAAATAACTTAAAATGTGTTACATTTGCTAATGGCATAAATGTATTTTGTTCAGGAAATTATATGAAAGAGTTAGTTAGTTATTCCAGAATGAACGATTTTATATTGATATAATGGAATATAGAGGGTATGAAACTAAGTTGTTATGAAGGGTGGTAGATGAAAAACTGTGTTGGAAGCTACACATAGTTTATTAAACAAAACTTATTTTCTTGGTCATTTAAAGTGAACAGTATTTTTTGGTTGTGGTTGTTTTTAAAATGTTTTGAACTATCACCAAAAGAAATACGAAAAAAATCACTCAAAATAATTAGCTCACATGCACAGAGCTGAGGTCTAATCTAATGACACGACAGAAACACGTTGTAATGTAATCCTCACACAAAGTCTTACTATTAAGCCCATTTGATATTCAGACTAACGCAGCGCATACGTTTAACCCTCACATAGTCTTCATAATTTAAACCTTTACAGAATTCTTTAGTGTAAGGGTGTATAACAAATCCCGGATTTCAGATCTACTAAGAATGAAGATGTAGTCTATTCAACATTCATAAAAGATTTATTAACCCATGAAATGCCATCACTGCCATGACAGAAGTCAATTCTAATGATCGATATGGTCTCAGCAGCTCTCTCTCTTTAACCTCTGATTCCTCAGCGTTTCACTCATTTCTCCCTCTCAGAGTGTTAATCAGAGCTTTCTTCCTGCTCTTACTGGTCCTCTAAATCAGCTTCCTCATCCAGATCTGATCAAGAGTCTCTTGCACACCAAGCATCGCTTGTGTGAACAAAATGGCAGCTCCTCCGTCACCTTACAGCCCAAAGTGACTGAAACTTGTGTTGTGTGAACTCATCGCTCATGTGGTCTGTAACAAGCCATTCTCTGACCGCTGAATGACCTCCGTTCTCTATGTGAACACCTTATTTACCCTCCGGTACTGTTGCACTATCTCACTGTCTGAGGATAGTTCTCGACAGTTCTACTTAACTCTCCTATAAAAATACACACATATGTTACCTGTACACAGTTTCAGGATAACCTTAAAAGACAAACACGTTTTATTATTTTCACATAAACAGAATGATACTTGGTGTATTTATATCCTGATCGAAAGTCAAAAGAGGTCAATTCAGTATGTAAAGGTTAACAGAAACAGGTTTTACAACAACAACAACAACAACAACAACAACAAAAATTGTAAAAATTTACATTAATTCTCCCTCTGCTCTCATTCTACAAATGTGTGTTTACCTGAGCAAAGTCTGCCTGCCGGGCATCCAGGGGAACGACAGAGGAGTCGTGTGAAACCAGCACCTCCCTGAGGAGGGAGAGTGTCTGAGTGAGGGAGGCGGTGGGACCCAGGTCGGCGGGCGGGAGTTCCACCTGCTCGGACGGGAGGAAAAGATACACAAACAAGCAGAGTTACAACCCGCAGAAGTTAGTCTGCAGCCTTCACAAATAATATCATCGGAGCAGACATCCCCCCCCAATGAGCAGCATACAATTAATTAAATATCCAACTACTGCTTGCCATCACCCTGAGCCTCAGTTGGGAGAGCTTTAGTAATGAAGAAGGTTTTGATTTCATTGGCCTCAGGACACGCCACACCGAAGTGAGCGCAGCCACCTTTGTCCACCTAATCGAGCAAATTATGAGGAGGCTGTGCTCCTGGCATTAGCTGGAATTGACACCAAAACCTCAGAGGGCCTCCAATCTGATTAACACCGAGCTGCAGGGATAATTCTTGTAACTGCTATTGATCAGGTCACAGCCGGCGCGTAATGTGGAAGGGCTCGCACTCGTGCCGAGGTATATTTGGATGCCAATCTAACTGCACGATAAAGACTCTGGTGTTTTCTTGGCGGCTCGCGTCATTTTGATGCTGCGGTCAGCAAACTGTTTACAAGTAGAAGTGCTTCAGAAATAGCCTTGTTGTCTTTGAGGGTTTAAACTGAGGCCTGAAATACACAATATGTGTTCCCAGGGTGCAATGCTGAACCTCGCTGCACTGTCATTTAAGCGTTTTGATGAAAGAACATTGCGGACCGTCTTTACTTTAAAAACAAGGCGCTTTCCATTCTCCCCCCGCCTCAGTTAAGGGTGTTGTTTTTCCAGCAGTCACTTCCTCACATCTGCACGGGAGGAAACAAATGTGCAGCCACTGAATAGAAATAACGCGACTCATTAAGCACCTTGTCCATGAGTCTGCTAGCGTGAAGGCTCAGGCTGTTGAAGAACATCTTCTTGCTGAGGAGGTGCATTTCCTCGATAGTGATGAGCAAGGACGCGACACTGGTTCCAATGATGGAGCTGCACACAAATCAAAACAGTGGGCATGTCAATGAGGAGGCTCTGTGCACATGATCCAAACAGGAAGCTATTAAGAAACACAAAAAGTAGTTTTCCCCTTCTTGAGCTGTTGTTCACCTGATGGTGTGATGATAGAACTTGAGCAGGTTGGACAGCTTGTAAAGCAGCACCGCACCCGGCTCTGCGACGATGACCTGTTCGATCCGAACCTAAAGGACAGATTGACAAACACAGAGAGATCAGAACACGATACGACACATTATGCAGTGCAAAAGCAGCGGATCGGCTGCTTTTTATTTTTTTAAAAAGTGTAAGTTCTCACTTTCAGAGGCCTGCAGACTCCTTCTGTGATGTGTCCAACCACCTCCTGAATGTTTTCCTCCACACCTGGCACAAAAAAAAATAAAAAGAAAGAAAGAAAAAACACACAGCGGGGTACAATTAGGGATATAATCTGACATTTTCTGATGATTGTCAATAACGTGAGCGAATTAAGGACGGCACAATCTTTCATCAATTGACATATTATACATATGTTTATTCATTTGTCATTAATTATTTCTTATTATCATTTCTTGTGATGCACTTGAGAAAATGTTACGGTCAGGTAGATCTTTGCAGTCATTCTGCAGTTGTCACATGAGGGCGTAGGAGCGACATCACTATTAAATGTGCCATTTTATTAGAGCCGACTTGTCTTCCGTTGCATTTCTTTGTCACCTCTCAGATGTTACATGTCAGATGCACGCACCAACACAGCGCCGTGTGTATCTCACCTTGCAGGGTGACTTGTTTCAGCAGGGCTTCGAGGTGTTCTTTCTCCGAGGCGGTGGCTTGGTGCAGCCATGCCAGCATGTCTCCAACATACCTGAAAGAGTGAGGGAAAAAAAGAAAAAAAAGAAAAAAGATTTTACTTCACTGTGCGTCACCGTGAGGCCAGGTGAGTGTTAGTCCTGCATCCACGGCCACACAGAGACGCAGGGTCATCGTGTTTCAGTCCTCTCACGTGGGAACAACACATATGACTTTTGGTGTTACGTAAAGGTCTAAAACGGCGAGGTTGGGCTTCAATTATCGTGTGTGTACATGTTTATCAGTCAGTGTGAGGACAGTGTGAGAAAAGAACTTGATGTTCTCAGAACTGCTGATGCCTCCTACAAAGTGGAGGTGATTTGGTGTTCCACACACATTGGCTGGTGTTCTGAGAAAGTCTCCTATTTGGCTCCTGGGCACAGGAGGAAGAGGTGAGGAGAACACGACACACCGGCAATCTGTGATCTCCCCGAATTGGGTTTTAAAGTTAAAAGGACTCGGGAAACTAAATTAGATTCATATCCACCTGGGGGATCACAACATGGCCGAGCACAGATGTCACAGTCACACTTTAGAATACCTAACACTCGTGTTTTGAAGATACAGCTGTGTTTTACAGACATTATTTAAGGCTGCGTGTCACGCATGGTGCAAAACGATACTGAAAATGTCTTTTCCAAGTCAAAACTGAGTCGATTGTCAGTTATATAATCTTCGTGAGGAGGAAGGTGGTTGTGTTAGAGACCAACCCAGAATAAGACCAGGACGTCGCTCAATGCTAAAGTTATTGATTGTTAATTCAGGGCACATCAGCCAGTGGCTCACAACTAGTCGGCTTTTTGTTGTTGATGGTGTGAGAGGTATTAGGAATCGCTTTATTTTAGTGGGACGCTAGATTTGTTTTTCATTGAGTTGTCCACAAGAAGCCAGGTCTCTGATGGATGTGAGAATACAGTCTTTTAACTATGGTGGAAATGTGTTTAGAATTTCAAAACAAATGTGCATGGTATATAGAAATAAGTTAAATAGTCTTGTTATTTTATTCGAAATTATGTTTTTGTAAATAAATCTTCTTGTAACTAAGCTTCACCTGTATAATTTGATGTCATAATTACTATATTTCGAATTGTTTTATGACATTTGTGGCAAAGCTTTATGTCTAGATCATATTTGTGTTGTTATTGCAGTGAAATAGTGACAGATTTGTTTCACACTGTTAGAGGCACCCAGAACTGAATCCTAGCTGTCATTGTCACTACTGCTTGATGAATCGGAGCTTTCAATCAATGTTTTCTTTTTTTGGATAAACCATTTGAGATGTATCACTTCTTGAAATTAAAATGAATGTAGAGAGAGAGAGAGAGAGAGAGAGAGAGAGAGAGAGAGAGATGAATGAAATATAAATGACAAGTCATAGTTAAGTCAAGACAAATAATAAATGTGACATTTCTACATGAGAAAGAATGAGGTTGGGGGGAAAAAAAACCTCGATATGTGATTGGCTTATCTATTGTTAAACTGGTTTATTGTTAAAGAAAACAAACCAAAAAAAAAGACAGATGATACAATCCCCTGATTTTAGCACCATCATGTCGAACCCTGAGGCAAAAGTCTAAATCAAAAGAGAAACTGCTGCAAGATTACCAACAAGTCCGAAACATCCTACTGGGTAGAGACCTTGAAGAACCACTATCAAGTGATGTTTCAGTGCTGAAAGGTTTGTAAACCCTCCTATGCTCCGTTTGTATTCAACAGCTTCAGTTGTGGGAACATTTGAAAGAGAAGCAGGTTTAGGTTTTGACAAGTTGAGGATGGAAAAGGAGTATAAAAGTAAAAGTGTTGACTTGATAATAGCAGAATTTACTACTGGACTTGGGTGAACTTGCCACTCTTCCTGAGAGTTTTCTATTTTTAAAAAGATAATTCAGCTCTCATCAATGAACTTAACCACATTGGAGGAGTCATGACAGAAACATCCACGAGATAATTCATTTTGGTGATTTGGAGATTTTGGTTTTACACGATTTGAAAAAAGAAAAAAGAAAAAAAAGTCAACATGAGATTAGAGAATGAAAGCAGTGTGTTACATTAGGATTAGAGATCTACCTCATGGGGTCATGTGAATGCATCTCGATGGGGCGGGGAGTTCCTCCCGGTCCGCCTCGGGTCAGGGCGTCGATGAAACCTCGGACCACAGCGCACCTGCGTGCGCTGCCAAACTCATCCAGGGTGTACCTGACCAAACAAAGGAGGAGGGAGACCACATTCAGCACCCAGAAGCCCGTGGGAAAAGGGAGAGGGAGGCCGCAGTGTTGTTGTGTTGGCTGTGTATTGTGGTCAGTTGCTGGGATCAACAATGGAGGCAGCTTTTCCAAAAGGGAAGAGTCTGAGGTTGTTCAGATGGCGGCAGGCACCGCGACAGACTAAACAGGAGATAGTGCTGATTTAAGCCTGCAGGAATGCTGGTGTGCTCTCCCAGCCTCAACACACGCAGCCAGAACTCGACCTTGGACACCACGAGGAGAGAAACAGGTGCATTTCCAAGAAAAGGACACCGCTCTTTATTTAAATGCATACGATCGTGTGAAACTGCCATTTGTGCTTTTTGACAGAAAGGAAGAGTTGCTATGCAATTATTGGTTCTGGAGAAGAAAAAAGTCCTTTTTCTGTACATAAAAGTATTTGCACATTCAGTGCTTTCAAAAATGTTGAAAGTTCTCCTTTTTCAGTAACAGATGAATAATACCCGAGTACTGGAAATCAATGTTAATGACTCCTACAGTCCAGACTCAGTGTATGGATGGCCTTTGTGTTTCCACAGTTTGTTAAATTGCACAATACAGTTTCCTAATCTTATGTTTTTAACTTAACTAACCTGGCGGTGTTGGAGGGGTCTATTGGTCTATTACTTTATTTTGATTATTGCTGGTGGAAACTGCAGCTTATCGATATCATGATTTTCAATTCATTGAGCAGAATTGAATGAAACTTACAGCTTTTAAGCGTCTGTGTGAATCATTTAGATTTAAAATGTCATAAAAGAATTCTGCCGGTCTGTGTTATGTGTACTTTTTTATTTTTATCCCGTTATTTATTTACTTTCTTCTGACAGCACGGTCACTTCAGGCTGTTCAATAAATCAGACAGCATCTTCGTTTCTTCGTCTCCAGGAATAAAGAGGCACAAGTACGATAACAAGTTCATTTTTTAACCATAGTTTCAATCACACTGACAAACTTATGCGTAGTTTAGATTTATTACGTGTTTTAACGAGTGTGATTTTGGAATAAGCTTGATATTTCATGAGAAACAGGTTGTACCTTCGCTGTTCAAGCTTAATTCCTTCTAGCTTTAGCTTTTGAGTCATAAAAATCTAAAATATAACATCTTAAAGTATTGGAAATATTTCTAAATTCTGAGGTATTTTTTAAGATAAGTTAATAAAAAATTTATTGCATTTCAAAAACAAAATAAATGAAATAATTTACTTTTTAATAACATCCCACTGACTTGAAACCCTTGTCATTATTACTCAACTTTGAATTTAATGCACATCTGCTTGTGAAGTGGCATTTTATAGATGAAAAAGAAAAAAAGAGACTCGAAATAAAAAGAAATATATTTTTTCCCATTTAGATGAATGCGTTTCTGTTTGTGGATTGAGGTTTTTAGGCATTACTTGTAAAGGACGGGTCGATCTTGTAAGGCCTCCATGGCTTTGGTCAACACGGGGCTGATGTCACACGCCTCCTGAGTCAGTCCTCTGCCTTCATCTAGAAACGAACAAATACAGTAACAGAGGTGTTACATCATCAGCTTTTCTTGTCACGCGGCTAAAACGTTTTGAACTATGACATCTGCTGCAAGTGTGCCAGAACATTCTTCAATCAAAGATTCCCACAAGCAACAAGTCCCAGTTTGTTTACAACACAAACAATAGATACACAGCTCCAGGTCTTCCTGACGGTGACTATGATTAGCAAACACACTTTGCTGTTGTTGAACTTACTGTTTATGTTGGGTACATATAATTCAAGTATGACAAGGCCTAATCACTGTTCTTTTTTTTAAGTAAGATTAAACACTCCTTCTCAACATGCATTTTCTTTCCTTGCATGAGGAAAAATTACCCAAACAATGATGTGAAATAACTCCTCTTCTGTCCAAGCAGACAGGAAGTGGCGTTTGTTCTACTCATAACATTAAGTCAAAGTCTGTTTATGACATCTAGAAATTTCTAAAACTAAAGGAAAGCACACAAGCTGAAGGTTGTCACAGATCTGTGACTTGATCTTGTCAAAAAACACACAGTAACATGTTTGCACAGAGAAAACTCCTTCCTTTAATTTTCCTATTTATTTGTTCACTGTACTCCCACCATATAACTTGTGACTTTACTTAAAATCACGTGCATGTATTTCACTTTTGTTTCGTCACTGAACCATACTTGACTGTATTGTTCCGTTTTTAATCGAAAGAGAAAACAAAACTGAAACTTGTGATAAAACCATACAATGACATATAATAACGAAAAGGAGAAGAAAGGCTCTCTCACTGGACCTCGGGAACAGTTCTAAAAAAATATAGATCCAAGTGTCCGAGTCCTAAATGTCTTAAAAAGCTTAGATTTTTTTACTGTTACCATACAAATTTAAACAGATGAAGGTTGTTACTGCTTAATTACACAAATCACTCCGATCTGAACAGCTTATTTTCATTTTGATCTCCGTGACAAAACAGGGAAAGTTCAGTTTTCAGGCATTCTTTGGTGAAAGACGGTCTAAAGATGTTGCTCACATGGATCCATACATATATCCCATATAATAAATTTCTCGGACATGACAGAGCAAAGCTTTGTATTTATTTAAAGAAATAAAGCAACTTTTAAATCATAATTAAAGATAAAAAAAAACAACCCGACAACACACAGAGCTTTCATGAGGGAGGTACATTTCTCCTCACATATCTGGATGTCATGCACTGATACAAAGAGCTGCACTGTGAGGCCCCCGTGTACTCGTGATGGTGTACTGTACTCACTCTGAGCCCAGCGGTAGAGCTGCTCATATGATGTCTCTTGTAACACTGCCATCTGCTCCATGATCTCTAACCTGGGAACATGCACACGAGTCAAGACCGCACATTACATACTCATGACCTGCTGCATAGTGTCAGAGCCCCGCGAGTCACATTAATAACAAACATCCAGGGGTTTTTCTTCCCCAGCTTAGTTATTTTAGGTCAGGGGCCACGCCGGTAAAATAACTACACAACAACCTTTAAATAAGAAAAACTTCGAATACTCCTATTTGATTCTGTGAGACGCAATCATTCTTAAAAAATGCATATTCATAGTAAACCATTTTTAAGGGGGGAAAAAAAGGAGCAATTTCAACTCTATGTCATGTTTAAGGACGCGTTCTACAGCAAAATACTGTGAAATATTCAAAACTCATGTCCTCCACTTGTGGGTTGTGTTTTTTTCTTTTAATTTTCCTGCATTTAGCCATCCAACTACAATTTTTTCTGACGATATAGTGTTTCTCGTCAGGTCGATATTGGCAAACAGCCTGTTGTTTCCTCAGGCTGCACAGAATGCATGAATACATGCATGCATGTTCACCCTCAGGTTATGGCTTTTATGGTCATGCTATCTCGCTAGTCATAAGGCAATTAGTTCTCAGCAACGACTTCTCGTACTTATTTCACTAAAACAGTGAGTTCCCCAATAAATGTATTAGAAGTAGAAGTAAATTCTATTTTAAGAACACTCACATCATACACTGATCCACAGTCGCCTCGTGGGCTAATGTAGAAACTCTGACGGGCTGGTATTGACCCACGGGCTTTATATTTAAAAACCCTGCTTTAATAGGAAGTAGTGCCGTACGCCATATTGCATCTTACCCTGCAGTTTGCTGGTTGGTTCGCAGGAGGATTTTTACATCTTCATGGATGTGCTTCACCCGGCTGAGCGCTTTGAAGAAATCCTTGCAGGACAGGAGGTCACACAAATTAAAGTATTAGGAACAATGTCGAGGTTTTCATGTGACCAACCTCAGTGTTCCTAAGAGATCCGAAGAGCCATACCTGACACAACTACTGTGAAATGCCTTTTCACATAATATAATTACTCGCCATAACAATGCAAGAAGCTTTACCTCATATACTTTAATATTACAAGAAAGAAGGAAGAATCACATCATTCAGATAATATCTTTAATCATGTATTGTATGATTGAAGCTCGTCCCCACCCCACCCACCCCAAAAAACACCCCCAAAAAACTTAAGGTAACCAAATCAGCAAGATTGTAATCAGCACCCGATCCATCCTCCCACTCTACGTGTCAATGGGACCGTTCTTGGAGTGAGTTATTACATAATAATGACAGCGATTACCTCAGTAATGGGCGCATCCCGAGCTGCTCGGAGTGTGGCCATCTCCTCATTAGAAAGCTGGAACTTGGCAAGGAAGGCCTGAGCAACCTGAGCTCTCACCTCCAGACGCTGACTGTCGGAGGAAAGACAGAGACGCTGCAATTCCCTTCACTCCGACACACTTTCAAACAGATTGCAGTTTTCTTAAGTAAATATGTTTGTATTTGGCTTCTGCTCAGCCCAGAATTTGTTTATTCTATCTAAAAGCCCAGGTGGATCTTCAACCCGCACTGCATTTATGTTATTCTTTATTCCTTCATCACTCAGTATTATGGCTGAAGATGTTATAAGAAAAAAAAGTATAAAAAAAACGGTGGAAAATTGAAACAGCCTCATATTAAATGCATGTATTTGATGATTTTAAAATATTACACAAGCTGTCAACAATATGTAATGCTCCCAGTTGTGCAGCAGATGGCAGTCACACTCCTCACATGCTGACCTGAGAATGAGAGCAAGGTGGGACTGACTGGAGATATCATGTGCAGCAGTCAGAGAATAAATATCAGGGTGAGACAAAGAGAGCCGGATAGCGGCCAGGTTTTGTCACTATGAATAACAGCGGCGTGATCACTATCGGTGTCACTGTAAGTGTCCCGACACAATGGTGGCCATGGCAACCGGCCGGGTCAAACAGGGAACTTGGTCACAGGATAGCAGAGCGACAAAGAGTCCTCCCTCTGTCCACATCCCTCCATCCACACCGCCTCATCTATATTCTCCCCCTCCCGGCGGAGACGAGGCCAGATCAGTAAATCACCGGGTTGTTGGGGGAGAGAAAAGGAACCGAGCATTATCTGACAATTGTCTCTCACATGGCTATTACAAGTGTTCGGCCAGCTGAGAGTAAACGGTTATAAAAGTGTTACACGAGTCTATGATTCAGTATTTCTGAGCACAAGCGAGCTTGGCCTCACACGCAGGTCCTGAAGGCTTTTTTTCTCTCCCAATTGGCCAAGTGTGTGCTGTGATTTTGTTGCAACAGGAAACGACAACGGAAAAGCTTGTTGGATTGCATATTTTACAAGATGATATCACAAAAGAGCGGCGTAATCAAAAGTGTAGGTCGGAATAACGATGAAAGTCTTGTAAGTCTGGAGATTCTTGGGAGACAGAAATGCCTTTTGAAGTCCAACCTGCCAGACAATTAACACAACCGCATGCAGGGGGTTTGCATGTTCTTCCTTTGAATCCCCCCCAACAAATCCTACCCTCTAGTCAAACCAGGGTTTGAATCCCACAATCTGTCTGTCCTGTCCTTGTCTCTCTCTCTATCCACTAACCCTGACTGGAACAGTAGAAAGTCCTCACCTCTGAGCCTGGTTCTCAGGGCCAACTGGTCATTTAGGACAGGCTGAGCGCCACCTGGTGTCACCAGAAAGGACTGCAGGCAAAGTATGTTAGAAATTTTTTAAGATTATCTAAAGAAAAATTTTGTCAGTGAATAAAGCCTCCTTCTAAATTGTTATAAATTTTCAGCTTCAGGCTATGTTTTCCTCTGATCCTCTGATGGTTCCTTGGATGGGGCTGGCCCCTCTCTCACAGTGCAGTGTGTATTGCATACAGTAACCTATAAGTGTGTATAATCAGGCTGTGGCTGCATTCATTGAAATCACAGGATTTTTATGTCTAGAGGGGCTTTCAGCCCGAAGACCCACTGAGAGCATCATTTTGAAGCTCAGAGCTGATTGACTGGAGTCAATGTAGACGGTGCGTGACAGAAACGGAGAGAGTCGTAACAAATGCCAGCTTCTGCTGCTCAACCTTTTTATTGGCGCCTATATGGTGTATATGGTATATATCATGTTGCGGCTAAAAAGATATGCACATACTTTACGTTTGATTCAGTGGTGTTGAACTCTGCTGTCACTAGCCCTGAAATAAAGTCTTGCCCCACCAAGTGTTTACATACAGAAATGCCACTGCGAGTTCTGTAGAAAACCTCCACCTCTGAGTCTGGTTCTGCAGGTTTCTTCCTGTTAAAAGATATTTTTTCCTTTCCACCACTGCCTATTCTTGCTAATGTGGAATTGTTGGTTCCCTCTGTAAAGGTGCTTTGAGTTGACTGTGTTGTATTTGGCGCAATGCAAATAAAACTGAATAGAACTGAACTGTACTTGCATGGGTTTCCACCAGGTATGTCATAAGATATGCTTTTAAGGATAACTAGAGGCTCTAACTTGGATAAAAAAGGTATAATTAGTAGATTTTTTTTTTAACTGCCTCAAAAGCACCTTACATTATTAGTCACAATCACACGTGCAGTCACCGAGCAACGAATAGACCAAACTACTGTAAGGAGTTTGCATGTTCCTCCTTTTTGTGTGGGTTTCTCTCTGGTCCTCTAAAACATGTATATCAAAAGCGTTAACTGAGCATAGCATGATCTATACAGTTCACCCCTCCATATGCAGGTTAAAAACACCCAAAACGCATCACGTTACAAAGCCAACCAATACAGAACGACTGACATCCTCCTATAACCACAAGGGCATCTGTAAAATTAATAGGCTATGCTAATGAGGACATTAACTAAAATGTACGACGCATAAATTAAGGAAACAATTTCCACGTGAGCATGCTTGTCTTCACACAACAGATGAGCAATATTAATACCAAATCGGTAAGCCCTCGCTGAGCGAGCAGCCGTGCCGACTCAAGAAAAACGGTTTTATAAGCGGCGCATTTATGCAGCAAGCTCTTAGAAACAGGTAATTGGATCATCTGTTCTACAGTCAAATGGTGGTATAAACATGGACTTTCTATCGTTAGAGGCTGCTGAGTTATTGTCTTCACGAGAGGAGATGAGAGGAGAAGAGAAAGAGGCAACACAAAATCCAAGGCAGCAACAAATGAAATCATAAAAGGGAAGAAGAACAGAGGGATCTAATGAGTTCAACATGAAGGCAGTGCTTGTTTCCAGTGCATGGAATACGTTGAACTTTATTTGGGAGCACGTGGAGATTAAACCTGACTGGCACGTCAAACACACAACACATTCACCTCTGCAAGATAAGAAATGCCCTCAATTTCTCAGATCCGGGCCAAGATTGGCAGACCTGTTTCCCCAGGATGTAAATCACAGCAGAGAGACGAGTCGCACACGCGGCGAGGATCGTAAAGAGAAGGGGGACGTGGGAGCTCCATCGCAGAACAAGGGAGAGCCCGGGAACAGTGCAGCGGCGGGATCGCTTTCCACAGCGCTGTCAGGACATGACACATTCTCCTCCACACTGCAATCACCGAATACCACAGAGAGACAAAATACTCCAGCGAACGCTGCTGTAAAGGCGGGCATGAAGAGAGTGCAGGCAAATAGTTTAGAGGGAAATAAAGTCAGTTATGTAAGCTTTTCATGAATAATCTCCAACAAAAGCTAAATAAAATTAGACTCGGGTTACGTGACGGGATGAAAACAAGCCACGGTGTGTGTGTGTGTGTGTGTGTGTGTGTGTGTGTGTGTGTGTGTGTGTGTGCTCAGATTTCCCAAACAGGCCAATTGATTTTGTCTGTTCAAGCACAGAAATCGTTTAGGCAATATAACACAGCGCAGGCTCATAAACAGCTCTGTCTAACTGAAACACTGAAATTACCCGCGCCTACTTAATTACCTCGCAGAGCAGCGCAAAGTTTATAAAAAGCTGCAAGCTTGTTCACACAGGAGCAGTCGCCACCTTAACTCATTCTGCAGGAAGTTTATTGATCCTCATTATGAAATTCTGAGCAATAAATCCATGAAATCGAAGATTTTTAATATGAAGGCTGAAACAGTTGTGTAGTGGATAGCACTTATGGAACATAAAATATTTGTCAAGTTTGGGAGATTCTAGGTGACATAGGTAAATAGTTTCTGACATTTTAAAACCAAATAAGAAATAAGAAAAGTAGAGTATAAGAGTCACTGCCTCATGAAGAAAGATTAGAGTCCAACCACCAACCAATCATTTCATCAGTTGTAAACCATTACAATCTATTAGGGCCCATTTGGAAGGACTGAAAGCAGATCTGACACAGACTAAGCCACAAGCCGGTGATCATAGAGACCATTCAGTTGTATCAAACATCCACACAAAGGCAAACTCGCAGCCGTATCCTCATTAGCAGCAAGTCGAGCCTTAATAATGCTCAAGTGTCATTTTATCCGGGTTGTCTTTTACACTCTGATGTCCCTGATTGAGCTTTCAAGGATCTCCCCATTATCGTTTTATTCATGTTCTACCGAGAGGCCTCACTGAGTGCTCAAGCCGTTTTATTCTTTACAAAAGCCAGCTAAGTGACACATAAACCTCCATGCTTGATGATTTATTACACAAGTGTCAAAAATGTGGCCTGGGGCCCAAATCTGGCCTGTCGGGGATTTGAATGTGGCCTGGAAGACGACCTTCAGTGGATTTAAATTTGTCCACTGAAGGCAGGGGTGAAACTAAAATGGAGTTTATATCCATGCAGCTTTAAAATTTATCTGCCTTGCTGCTAGAAAAATAGAACTAGTTTAATGAAGCCATGCACAACGAGCTCCTGAAAGCATGTAAACTAAAGAAACTGTGAGGTCTGGGAACCAACAGAATTTAAACCGACTGAAGTCTGAAGAGAATTGTGTTAAATTGGATTTTAGAAAGCTGCTATTTTAAGAAATGTCAAACTTTTCATATTCTATATTCTCATTGTACTTGCATTTCTCAGATTTCTTTTTTTGCATAGGTCAAAAATACCTTCTACAATTTAGCGCAAACTTGACAAATTTAAATTTTTTCATTTGCATTCAATTTGAAGGCTCCTGTTATGTGTGTGTGTGTGTGTGTGTGTGTGTGTGTGTGTGTGTGTGTGTGTGTGTGTGTGTGTGTGTGTGTGTGTGTGTGTGTGTGTGTGTGTGTGTGTGTGTGTGTGTGTGTGTGTGACTGAGAGCATTTGGCATTATTATAGTGTTTTAGCAGATCCAAGATCAGAGATGACGGCCACAGCTTTTCTAGAGGTAATCTGATGAGGGGGCTAAAAAAAAGAGAGTAGTTAAAGGAAACGCAGGTAAATCTTTGTGGTGATGATTTAAAGTGTCTCTAATCCACTTCGGTATGCACCAAGACATTTCTACAGTGGCTCTTGAGCACTTCAGTAACGGCTGGAAAACTCCCCCTTGAGCTCCATCAGGTTTTAAAGTCACGGCGTCAGTGTCAACATCCGTTAGTGTGCGACGCCTCGACTTGTTCAGCAAGACGACATGTCATGCTAATGCAATGATCACACAGAGGAGGACAGGTGCGGGGCATTACATTTCAATTTGGAACAACACACAAGGCTTATAAAGGCAGCAGTGCTCTTGCTGACAGGACCAGCCTCAAAACAAAAGCCTGCAGACAGAGCGGCCGTGTGCACTCTGCACCTAACCCGCTCCACCTCCGCTTCTGCACGCTGTGAGCAAATCGGCTGCCGCTCTCCGTTTCATTACAGTTGACAAATGACACGCCGCTATTGTCAGATAAGACAGCAGTGAGCAGAGGACGGACCGCCACTGTGGAAGGAAAAAGAAACCGGGAGCTTTTGCGGAGCTTTAAAAAACAGGCTGCACAGCCTGAGCAGAGATGCCCTATAAACACAACACGTGAGACCGTCCTGCAAAAGTAGTACGGGTATAATAAGAGCCAAGAAAGGAAAGAAAATTTGAGAGTCTTGGGACTGCAGAGGCTCCAGTGACCTGAAATAGACCTGACCAAAAAGCCCCGGGTGGGGAGGTGTGGTGGGCCGACTGGTCGGTGGCTGAAGGAGGACAGCTTGACTGCACGCTTCCCTTGGCAGCTCTTCTGAGACAAAATTGGTACGGACAAGGTCAAAGCCCAGCGTGCACACACTTCCCAATCTGGCCATGGGGTCATTGTGGTCCTGTGCATGAAAATGTCACACAGACGGACAGCAGGTCTCGACGGGACGTGTGTGCGAGGCCGGTCGGCGGGGCCTTCATAAAAGACCACTTTCCTTCACCCCAAAGCATAAAGCCACATTGTTTTAATACATCGCCGGCACGCGCTCACTGCCGGTCTAATTCCCTGCTCTCACATTCACAGCTCATCTCCTTCCTCTTCAATCTCGCTGCGTGGTCGCCCATGTCACCGTTTTGTCACGGGGGTCCTGAAGCTGAGCCAGAGGACCACACAATTACCGCTGTACATCACAGCTGTCAGCGGCGCCATTCGCCAGAAATCTACATTATCTATATCCTTTATGTCGACTCACAAGGTCACAGAGCACAGAGGTCACATCTGTTACAAATGCTAATCAACCCCTCCCGATCCCATGCCACAACTGGAGCGGGTGTTTCCCTTTCATATTGCTGTCACATCGCGGTGGTCGAATTCATAGATTAACACGACTGATTTTATTGGAAGGACATCAACCGAAAAATATCCACCAGTGCTCCAGAAGCTGTAGATGTCTGTCTACTCTTTGACTCCACACGTCATGGCGAGCTGCATATATCAGCTTTGCATATCGGAAGACTCATTATTGGTGTTGTCAGCACATTTTTAGTGCACACGCTCAAACACGGTGTTACTCCCATTGCCAAACGCTCTCCAGCTGCGAGGTGAGAGAGCGCTGCAGTGTAAATAGGAACTACTTTGATGCATATCATCCCATGGCCAAACAGCGGAGAACACAGCAAATAACACAAATACAGGTCTGTCAATGATGGCTGCCGCCCTCAATCTGCAAATAGACAACCGCAGGAGAAATATTAATCAACCTCATGAATCATTCATCCCTCATCATCAGAAATAAAGATGTACTTTGCCAGCTCCCTCTGCCCCGCGCTAAATCTCTCAAACTTTTATGGACGGGGAGAGCAAGCTTCAAATCATGAGCGCTTTCAATTAAAAGGCTGTTTCAGTTTGTAAAAATGCCTTCGATGATCAGTGGAGCCTTTTTTTTTTTTTTAAAGTTTAACAAGTCAATTGGTTCTATAAATGGGAAATCCCACTTGAGAGATAACTAGAAGAGGCCTGGAGAGCGAGGAAGTGCTACAATACTGAGGGCAGACTGTTTTTCTCAACAACATGTGAGCAATAAATGCTTATCACTCACAAAGAGGGCTTTCTTATTCCCGCGGCAAAGTTTTATTCAAGTGCCGATTGACTGGAAACCTGCCTCATTCTAAAAGGACCAACTTGTGTGGAAATGAGATATGAGCCAGAGATGGTTTCCAGCTTTGTACTGATTAAGATGCTTATCAGTGGCAGGTTTCCAAAATGATTTGTAGCTTGAGAGGAGATAAGAAAAAGCAATAAAGGCTTCCGATTTCTTTTAAATTTTGGGGCGATAATTGAGAACCGAGAGTCTCCGCGAACTTCCTGACATTTCAAAATGTCCATTTAAAGCCTGAACATCTCAGTCTGATCTTATGGTCACCCTTTATATTTCTGTTAAATCAAATCAATCAATTAAATCTGGAATATGACACTTCTAACCCTCTTATGACTGTAATTATAGTGTGAGTGTTTGAATTTAATTTGATTTAATGGCTGTCAAATGGTCAAAGAATGTGTAACGAGTATGCGCCTCAATCACTTTTGCCAAGATAATATTCCTAATCTGGCAAAGATTCAATTTTACTGTGTTTTTGGTCACATGGTGTAAATGTGTGACACTGGTGAGTTTTTTCCCCCTATAATTGAACAATCTCAGGCACCACAGTTAGTGCTCTTGCCTCACAGTGAGAAGGCCCGGGTTCAAATACCAGCCGGGGCTTTCTGCGTGGAGTTTGCATGTTCTTCCTGTGTGTGTGTGGATTTCCTTCTGGTACTTCAGTTTTCTCCTACAGTCAAAAAACATGCACTTGAGATTAATTGGTGACCCTCCATTGCCCCTGTGTGGTTGTCTGTCTCTCAGAGTTTGACGGACTGAAGACCTGTCCAGGGATGGACCGATGGACGTACGGATGGATCTACAGAGGAACCGTGGGTATTGTAACGACTAGTCTACGCAGGACAAAACTGGTTTTGTCTGCATTCTGAGAGTTTCTAGGTTTTCTAGTTATAATAAACAACCTAAGAGTTATACAATAGTTAATGAAGCAACAGGAAAAAGAATTAAAGGGTTAAGAAAATGAAGATGGCAAAACGTCCTTCAACACACATGATCAAGTCCAGTCGAACTGATTCAAAAGCTTTGAGACAAATGACCAAACTAATATCTGAAGTTACAGTCGAGCTTCATCTACTCGTTATTCTACACCACAGTCAATAAAATATCAGCTTTCCAAAACCCACATGTGATTACTGAGTATGTTAGATTGCAGGGACTTTATGTTTAGAAGACATTGTAAGTGCATTAATACACATTCTACATATCTTATAAGGTAACATATTGATCTGACTCTAAGTTGAATATCCAAATACACACAGGATCCTGCGCGACCGTAACACATACATGTCAAGTTAAAACACTTATATATAAACAATAAGAAACAATCACGAATGTTTAGTCAATAACGATCTACTCACTTTTCTCCCTGCAGCTTGTTGGTTTTCACAATAAGGTCTTGGGTTTGTTCTTTTGCAGCCTGGAGATGAAAGGTCACCATTTTTAGGGTATTATGGGGACATTGTATTCTCTGACTAAAATAAAGCATACAACCATCACATTAAATGTGGAGTTAATGTTGATACATTTAGCTCTGTTGAATTGCAGCTCGATTCAGGTTTATTACACGTGCATATTTTTTGCAAACAACAAAAGTTATACCTTCAATCTGTTAGTCATTTCATCACAACATGTGCTCATGGCTTGGACATCTTCATGGACACTTTCCAGCTCCTGTCGAACACGAAATCAGTGTTATAATAGCACCAGGGCTGACAAACTCCAGTTCACAGATAAAAACGGCAATACAGAGGCTACAACAGTGCAGCGTGAAATCAGTGCAGTGTTATGGAAATCATGTTGGTTTGAGTCTTTACGAGCTAACCTTATGTTGGGGTATGATTTAAAAGAGGAAAATTACTCGGAGGAGTGTATTACTGATGATCAAATAAAATACGGACAAAACTTGCTTCCAGGTTGTGAGAGTATAAATATCCCTGCAAAGTACCTGGAAAATATGAAAGACCTCTCATGAGAGAAGATGCATCTCGCTCAATGTTTTACTTACAGAAAAACACAACCAGGAATAGACTTAATGCCCCACAACAAGAAGAGGTCTGGATTCTGTACAAGAAATTCATTTGGTTGATAAATCAACCTAAACTAAAAAGCTATAATAGAATGCATTCTTTCAAAGGTTTAGAAAACTGAAGGAGGATTTGACAAGTGACACCAATTGAGTGAGACACTAAGACCCAAACTGACTTATCTGTGGTTCTGCCATAACAGATAGATATCATTGCTGGCCAACTGGCCTCAAAGCCATGCTGTCAGGGTAAGTTTGTAAAAACATACACACTGCAAGACCTACAGGAGAAGTTGTTGGACATTTGACTGTATTTTGAAAATTAAAAATTAAAAATTGGCTTCATGTTGAGATTGTCATAATTTATCTGGAGTAATTGTTTAGTTTTATGAAAATTCTGACATTGTTATCATGTATACTCCGTGCCACAAGAAAGAAAAAACGTGTGAGTGTTATGTAATTTTTTGAGCCCTGTCAAAGACAAATTTCTGACACCCGTGGGTCAGACAATGAAAATTATATCTATCTATCTATCTATCTATTTATCTATCTATCCTTCTTAAGTAAAGCACTAATTTACCAGTTCAATAAGTTTCCAGAAAACAATTTGTTTGTGTAAGTGATTTTTGTTTATAAAGTGTTTTGTGGGTTTGTAATGTATATCCTTTCATGTTGGGTTTATATATATATATATATATATAAAATCAATAAAAGTTGAAGTTCAATAAGAAGGAAATACTTCTTCATAATGAAGCCACAACGGACTGTTGGTATCACCAACCACTACAGTCTTTCTTTCAAGTTGTACCTCTTTGACTTCTTTAAACATCTGTGCAAACTCCTCGTTGATGGCCAGACTTCTTCTCTCGATGTCACCTCGGAGATTTCTCCTGGTTCGTAAACTGTTCTCAGTGAAGAACTCCGACAGAGCCTTCAGAGCCTCCAGCATATCCTGCAAACACACGTCAGACACAAACAGTCAAGACGAGGTGCTTTCAGAAGAAAACAGGTCACATACACTTGTCACTCACTGTGAATAAACAGGTCACCTTGGATGATCCCCCCCCCACCAAAAAGAATGATGAAAGATGTTCAGCGTCTCAGAAGCAGAAACTATTCTGAGCGCTGACACTGACAGTCCATCACCATAAACTATACGCTACATGCTAACTGTCAAGGAATTACACACTTGATACTGAACCGCTAATTATTTTAATCTAACCGAGCACACTACTGTATCTATATCTTCACCCCATATTCACCCCAGCGAGCGCACAAAGTCAAATTTGCAGGAAACATCTTTATATCTTGTTATTTTCTCTGATCGCCAGTTAGCACGAAGCTAGCCGCTTCCAGCTCACCTTGTCATTGTCAAGTCTCGTCTCCAGGATTTTATTGAGTTTTCTCGACAGCGGATTGTTGGGCTGAGGAGCAGCATTGGAGCTCTGTAAAACAGCAGAGCTGTCAGCGGGATTTTCCACTTTATTGTCAGACATCGTAATAAAAACAAAACGTCCACGTCGACTCTCCCGGAGATGTTGTGGTCCGGGTGGAATTAATGTCCGATCTGATACGAGCAGGTGAACGTCAAATGGTTCCGCTGTGTTGGGTATTTATGTATTTATTGATTTCTAAGCTTTGCTTCAATGAAAACATGTTATTTTACTGTATTGTAAAAGAGTGCACTGTTTCCAAATACTGATGACCATGGTGGTGGAAACATAAAACAAAAATAAATAAACATTTCACGCGCAATCCGGCAAGCGCCTGCTCCAAAGTCTAAATATTTTTTTATTTATTATTTTTGTGATTGTCATTGTACGCTGATATATTTTATGAAGTACTCAAATAGCAATAGCACACCATAAAACATGTTAAAGATAAATTGATCTAAAATGCAACTTTTCCTATGTTATTAGCGCAGTAGATTAACCAGTAGATTATCAGAGGATGATGTTAGAGCCTGATATGTAACAACGGCCCAAAATTTAACAATGATGCAAATTGATATTAAAAAAATATGTAATAAAACCTGAAATGTAACTTATCAATGTTGTAACAAGATGTGGAGCCCAAAACATAAAAAGTTGTTTCATTTTTGGGGATTATTATCACATTATGTTGCAGGCAAAATATTTTTCCCCTAATAGTGTAATAATCAATTTTTATTTTTATTCACATTTGGGTCTCAGCATTTCTGTTACATTATCAACCAGTTATTATAATTTGGGTTGTTGTTACATATCAGGCTCTCACAGATGATAACCTATGTCCTTCAGCTTTCACTCTCATAAGAAATATTCAACGATCCATGAGGAAGAGCAATGCTGCCTTCAAGTGCTATTGGAAATATTCCTTTTTCATTTAAATGGATGGTGACACTGCAAATATCTGATGAGTTTCCATGCTTGCTCATTCAAACCACATATGCATCCCGAATTCATTTATCCCTCGCCTCCTCTACCAACGATCTCCATGTCCTCCTTCACCATCTCGGAGGTCTTCCTCTTCACTTCAAGCCTGCAGCTCCATCTCCAGCATCCTTTCTCCAATGTAACAACTATTTCTCCTCAGCACGTGTTCAAAACATCTAAAGCTGGCTTCTCTAACTTCACCTACAAACTTTTCACCCTTATTTGGCCCTCTAATCTGTTCAGTTCTCATCTTGTCCTCATTTAAACACAAAACCTTTTTGTTGGTAAGGACTTCCAGGGATTCTACTGTGCTCTGCCACATACGCACGTTTGAGTTATTGGTTTGGCATGAGGCCTGGAATAAAGCAGATATGTTTTCTCATTCTTATAAGACTATATATATAATTTTTTTCCTGAAATATAGGGTCTGAAAGAGTTACATAACTCCTTTTGTGAACAGTGTTTTCTGTAAATTTGATTCTTCCATGTGTCACCATTCCCCCCTGTATCTATTAATATTTAGTATTACTTATTCAATTTTTATTTTGTCTTACTGATTTAAATTTTTTTAGCTTCTCTTCGAATTCATTCTATGTGTTGTATTCTGTCCAAAAACAGTCCAAAGAAACATGCACCGCGGGTCCCTGAGCAAGACCCTCGGCCCCCCCAGCTCCTCAGGACACACTTGTGAAAGAGATTATTAATCTCAATGCGGTTCTCCTGAGTAAATAAAGGCTAAACAATAATAATAATAATAATAATAATTCCGTGTGGAGCAACGCTACATATAATTTCTATATGGAATTAATGAAGTATTTACATTATTTTCTATTCTATTCTATTGTATTGAGGTGTAGCGCAGACATGAGGAAGTTTTGATTTTCCGAGCTGTCTCTGAACGCGTCGTGCGTCTATGGGAATGATAGTGGAGGAGTCCGGCCTCTGGGTGGGATCAGTGTGATTGATGGTAACCCCCCCGGGAGTGTTTCGCCTCCTCCCCGCCCCTCTCTCTCTCTCTCGCTCTCTCTCTCTCTCTCCCTCCCTCAGAGGGCAGGAATGTGGAAACCAGAGTCCGCTCCTTCAGCCCTTCAGAGCCGCTCGTTTCTGGGGAGAAATAACCGACCTGGAGCTCCGGTAGACGCGCCGCTGAGGTGGGAGCGATCTGTGGACGCGCACTTTTCTGGATTTACTATCTCGGGTCGATCCTGCTTTTCTTTTCTTTTCATTTTTCCCCCCACTTTCTGCGACTGAGGAAAAGTTTGCACCGAGGCCAAACACAGCTGGAGTCCGCGGATGGAAGCCGCCGCCGCCGTCTCCCAGCATGTAAGCTCCCTGCGCCCGCTCTGTGAAGCGCGTTCCCCGGCCACACTCAGCCAGGACGCCCGGTGCGCTCCTGGAGGAGACTGCTGCTGCTGCTGCTGCTGCTGCTGCAGCAGGGAAACAGTCCCCATTAAATTACACCCTATTTCATGCTCTATAACAAAACACCGCTAGTGGTGTGTGGAGTTTTTATACGATCACGAGCTTATTCTACTTGAAGAATTCTAATAAGAGACTGTCTTCAGAATTAAAGTGAATCGTCTGGAACTGTGCGCAATTATCCACATTTTTCCAACTTGTCGGATTGGTTGTCATTATGTGCACGCATCCCTGTGTTCTTTTAAGTCGTCTTAGTATAATTCTTTAGTATTACTTATGAAATTACTAATTAAGTAGAAGTGACACACAAATGCTTGCTTTACAGTAACGAAGTATTTAAGTATTTACTTGGACTCGCGTGAATGTTTATCCAGGATGAAATGTTCTTGAGTGACGGGGTGGGCTATTAGTTTTCCAGAGGGGCCACATGAGAAATCGGGGTTGCTTCACTTCTGCTCCATATGATCATGTTACTGTATTTTAAAAAAAAAAGTGGTTTTACTATGTTTTAAGATTCCATCTAAGCACTCGTCCTTTTTCTTTAACTTCAGTGGATAAACATTAAAATGTTCTGCAGGGTGATGATTGCGAACTCTGCACATCACCATGAACTTTACAGATGCACGTCTGTACTGAATACAGTCCCAGTTTACATATGCACCATTTTTGATCTGGATTTCTGCAGAATCCATGCTATTAACAGAAAAAAATACACAGCGATTGTTTATATTTCTTTAAGAGTAAATTCACTTTATCAATTTGTCTGAGAAATGTGTTGTTTAAATGTAGATATTTCCAAACAGCTGAAGTGAATGGAAATCCTTCAGTTACAATGGAATTGCATTTCAGCAGTAATAAACTGTCAGTAGTCTTTGAGGAGAGTACTTTTACTTGAGTACATTTACTTGTAATTGAGTCCAATTTCTAAATCTCTTTAATATGTTTCCAGCTCATTGGACTTAAATTGATTATTTTACTTTATTCTGACTGTATTTTGCTAATATTGATGGTCATCATTTATTAACAGTGGTATGAAATGGATTCTCATAAATCCTGCAGATTATTAAATATTCCAAATATCATTATATTTTTATGTTAAGAGACTCAAGGGAAATACATGGAATTAATCATCAGTCCCTAATCATGAACTTTGATTCTTTTGTTTGTACATAACAAATTAAACATGGTTAAAACCTTTCTACTAGATCGAGTTATTACAGAGGGCGTGTCATTGAGTAATACTTTGTTCCTGCATTGTGTTATCTGTCGTTCTCATTGGTGTGTTGGTAGCAGAGGTTGCAAAGTGTAAAAAGAAGTTGTACTCGAGTACGACAAACGTAAAAGTGCAAGTTAAGAGAACTGTCGCTTGAAAATAGTTAAGTAAAAGCACCAGAGCAAGTATTAATGACCTTTTAACAACATTTATTTGGACTTTCAATAGCAGGTATTTGAATTTTTGTACCTGTATGGCAGGGGTGTCAAACACATTTTGCTTCTTGTTCCACATACTGACCAATTTCATCTTTAGTGGGCCGGACTGGTAAAATAGTGCCATAATAAGCTTTCAATTTAAACTTTGAAGGTTAAAGTAGTTAAAGAATATCTACAGTGTTTGAAGCACATTTACAATGAAGTATAAAAAAAAAATACCTCAAATACAAGTGAAAGTAGAAAAAGTAAAAGGTAAAGCTATTGGCTACTGGGGGCATCCGCAGGAGGAACTTATGATTATATAAGTAATGGGAGTGTTTGTAATCCATTACTTCCACCCCCTGGCTAAAGGTGAATACACAGTGACAAAGTGAGATCTTTCGTTCGCGTGTATCTTGTTTTTTTCTTCCCCTGCTTGTTTTAATGTGCGTCTGTTTGCTCTCCTGCTGACAGGGACCCTGAGATACGACGGAGGTGAAGACTGCTGGTGTTAAATGCTCCCCGCCAGGTCTCCTGCAACACAGCAACTGCTCCCATAAACTGCCCTCCAGTTCAGCGACCGTGTGAAACCTCTCCGCAGACTGTTGACTATGGCGTCCAGTCTGACGTGTGCGGGCGTAGTCTGGGCCCTGCTGTCCCTGCTGTGCGCCGCTGCCTCTTGCGTTGGCTTCTTCATGCCCTACTGGCTGCTGGGAACGCAGATGGACAAGCCGGTGTCCTTTGGCACGTTTCGCCGCTGCTCCTACCCGGTGAGGGACGAGGAGCGGCAGGCCACCGTCATGCTGGAGCAGTGCGGCCGCTACGCCTCCTTCCACGGCATCCCGAGCCTGGAGTGGAGGATCTGCACGGTGGTCACGGGGGTGGGCTGCGGCCTCCTCCTGCTGGTGGCGCTCACGGCTCTCATGGGCTGCTGCATCTCCGACCTCATCTCGCGCACCATCGGGCGCGTGGCGGGTGGCATCCAGTTCGTTGGAGGTGAGGGGTTGTTTTTATTTTTATTTTTTTGTCTGTGGCTTGAGAATCTGGACTTTTCAACAGTCGGGTCACTTACTACGATTATGGTTTTTATCCAAAGACCTCACATTCTCTGAAATTCCTCTGATGTTTATAGAGATTACGGGTGTCTGGATGGCTTTAATTAACGTCTCATCAAATTTGTTTCCAGCTCGTGTTCTAACAAAACATTAAAGTAAATTACACAGCAGGGGAAACGAGGAGGGACACGGATCCCGATTCTTATCTTGGTCAACAAACCTGCTGTCAAGCCATTGCTGCCTTTGGTACCGCACAGGAAATGAACCGTCTCCCATTGAGACCTCGCTCGCGACACTTTATACCGTTGGAGTTTAAACCTGTCATTACGAGGAATTTATTCAGATTTAATGACATTAGGATCGTCAGACAATGTGCAACAAGTGTGAGCCTCTGCTTCGTCTTGCAGGATGACGTCACCCTTCAGTTTTGAACCTTTCTGTGTGCGATGGTGTTTAGACGCTCATGTTGGTACATCTGTCTGTGATTTGACGGTGGTACTGTGGGAAGTCCTGGGGGCCGCTGTAATGACTAGGTGCAAACAGGAACGTCCCTCCTTATGTGTATCGATAAATATGGGACAATGCTGTGACTCCACAGCCACACTGAGGGAAACTATTAAAAGCAACATCTTCCTCTATAACCACTTAGTCTGAGTATCAACAGTAGAAACTGTAATCAAGTACTCGGGTTAAGGGAGAGGGGTTTGTTGTGCCAAAGGGAGCCTCATAAATTACTTTTCCTCTGGGACTCCCGTGGTCAGCGGCAGCCTGCCTGCAAAACTCCATTTCTCCGCTTTTATTTTATTTATTTATTTATTTTTAATATTCTCACATCCTAAACCAAGGATGAGCAACTTAATTAATACGAACATCACAAAAGTTTGATCCAAATTATGACCGAGCACTTCTAACACAAGCATGCATCAGGATTAGGGCTCCTAATTCAATAGAAGTTTTGATTTATTACTGTAATTACAGGTTATTTACTATATAAATGATGTTGAAATGTGGTTGTATGGCTTTACTCTTTACACAACCAATAGGAAAATAACTTTTGGCTGGCGGACTGCAGTGGATAGGAATGGGGGCTGATGGTGGGCTGCGGGACGCCAGTTTTCCCATGTTTTCATAACCCATTGAGGAGTTGTGGTGCTGAAGGTTCTGTCAGCGGTTAGAAGAAACATTCACAGCAACGTGCTGGCATCGTGACCTCAGTCTGAAAAAGTAAAGTGTCTCTGTGTGGAGGTTGCATGTTCTCCCTATGGATGTGCTTTTTTTTTTTGTTTTTCTCACCGAGCTACTCCAGTTTCCTCCCACAGTCCACAAACTTCAGCGTTAATTAGTGACTGTAAAGTGGCCTGTGTGAGCATGTGTGTGTTTCTTTGTGTGGGCCATGTGATGCTGCTCCAGCCCCCCCCTGTGACCTTAAGCCGGGTAAAGTGGTTATAAAAAGTGGATGAAAGTGTCCATGTTGTCAATATTTCATGCACGTGGCTTTGTCGTGTGTGGCTCGGGTTCCAAAAGTTTAAGATTGGGCTCATGTATTGTAAATACGTATAAAGGGACATATAATTTGATGAGGGAAAAACAACCTTCAGTGCAAAGCCGAGTCTTATAATACTTTTCCTGTATTTTTGCTCCGACCAGTAATTTTCTTTGCCCGCTCTCGTACGGGCAGCAGACGTCTGGCCTCCATTCATATTCTTTTGTTTGGGGTTTGACTGGTGAGATGATGGAAATGGAAGAAAAAATAAATAATTTGTGCTTATGAACACACCCACAATACACATTCAGAAAGGAACTCACTTTTTTTCCCCTCTTTTTAACGCGGGTTCCGTTCACTCTGCAGCTCAAAACATCTTTTCTTGTTTGTTTGTTTGATGACAGTGAGTGGACTCGCCGCCCAGCACGAGCGTTGTTTACGTGCGCTGTTGGTTTTTTTGCACATGTGCGCACACACACACACACACACACACACACACACACACACACACACACACACACACACACACACACACACACACACACACACACACACACACACACACACACACACACACACACACACACACAGAGGACGTGAGGTCTGAGAAGAGGCTTCATTTGAAGCTGCGAGTTTCTCTGCCCTAGTTTGAGGAGCTGCGGCGCTCCAGCCTCTCATTAACTCAAAGGCCATTGGTTGCGTAGTGTAGCTCACCACTTCGCACTTTACGGTCCTTGTCACTCCAATAACAGCGACGTGACGGAGAAACCGTCTGCAGGCACATTTTTTTTTTTTTTTTAGGAATTATGACAGTGGACCATCACAACATGCCAGGTCTTGGGTGGAAAAGGCTTTAGCAGCACAGGAACATCAGTATTAATGATGTATGCTATGCAGGATGATTACGGTGAAGGCTGGCTGCTTTATTCAGAAATGTGCACTTTCATGTAAGGAAAGCTTCTTTTAATCTCACAGCAACCTCACGCACACAGCTTTACAGCAAGCTGCTATTTTTGGTGATAGGATTAAAAAATAAATAAAAAATTCCTGTCTGTCTTTTTTTTTTTTTTTTTTTTTTTTGAGATTTGTCTCTTTCTTGGAGTCACAAATCCAGGCGTGCAGGAGTTTAAAGGAGAAGGAGGAGGTGGGAGTCAGAGGAGGCAGCGTACAATACAGGGGATGAGATCTTTTTAAGTTGCAGAGCCAAAGGGCAGAGGCGTCTCTGAAGGGCTCGTTGGAAGCAAAGTGGAACGAGCCGTTCAGCGTATTGTCTTCTATCACCTACAACCCAGCGATGCACAATGGAGCAGAAGTAGAGGGAGAAAACCAAAGAAACCAAGGATGCAAATGCTCTTTAATCCCCAAAACTCCCTGTTTCTTTTGACTGATAACCAATAAAACGTATTTCTAGTAAACAAAGATAAAATTGGCACGATAACTCGGAATTAATCAATTACTACAACCGACCTCAATCTTATGACAACAAAAACCCTCAAAGCTTATAATTAATGAAACTTTACAACTGTTTCAGCATTGCTAGGAACGTTGTTTTCAACATGTGAAACTGTTCCAAAATGAAAACATAAAAACGATGTGTTTTCACATTTAAATGGGGTCTTAACTTGGACAATATTGAATATTTGACAGAATTAAAACGGAAAATTAAAGTGGTTCAGTCACGATGCAAAAAAAATAAATAAATCACAGAATGAAAATGCAAAGTAAAGTGCATCACTGTTAATGCAAAAAAAAAAAAAAAAAAAAATATTGTGGGTACTGATTAGAATTAGTGAGGGTTAGTTGTGTTTTTACCTGTTTTGACCTGCAGATGAACTTTATTTCACACTGCAGTCACTTTGTCTTCACCCTCAACTCTAATTTCAACCGTACGTCGCTAACAGAGTGAAACTAAAAATCATCAAAACGACTGTGGTTTATTATAATAGGTAAAAATGTTCATTATTGGACAGGACAACTCATTTGTAGTTGTGTTTGTGTTCGTTTATGGTCATAGCAAGTGTCACATGACTCATTTTTAGGAAGTACGAGAGAAAGAACAACAATTCTAACATTTCTTATAAAAAGAACTATAGAAATTTGAGAAAATGGTCCTTAAGATCAGCGTTTGTTTGACTGAAGCAGAGGAGGAAAAGTGGCGGACAGTTTTTCCAACCTCATGATTTGCCGGCGATGTCGGCGTCGTGCTCCCTTTTTTGTGTGCTTTTGTCTGCTCCTGTTGAAAGCCGCTAATGAAGAGCATCTTGCCAGAGAGGCCAGGGGCATCGGGGCTTCTACTACTTTATATCTTCCTGTAATTTATCTCACTCTCCTGAAACAGATTAAGGCTGAAAGGATTTATCCGTGCTTTATCTCATTAGCTGCAGCCCCGACTGAAAGAGTTTTAACAATAGCTATTATTGTTGACTGTGTTGCTGTTTACCTCTTATAATGCCGTTTTAGTCCCAGTTCACTAAAGGCAAGGTTGTTCCAGAGTTTGTTAATTGCTAATGGCGCAAGCCCAAATTTCCTTGAGGACAAAGAGTTTTTCCGGGTCTCGGTATGAGAGTATGAGACCGTTCTGGCTCATAAATCAAAGCTCTGAGAGCTTCTGCGTCTGCTTACATTCAACAACTGCCTTCGCGGTGGTTTTCTTGTCTTAGTTATGCAGGAGTGCGGCTGCTAAACGGTTGTGGCACAGACGAGAGGTTCAGACATTAAAAGATTCTTGACTTGGATTTGGTTGTTAGGGATTTTGTTTCCTCCCCCCCCTGCAGAGCTTCTCCTTGTCTTTTTGGGGGTTTCAAGCGGAGCTATACGCTGCAGGAGGAAAGCTATTTAACATTTGTTTTCAGCAGACATTTGGTACATTTCCACTTTGCATAATAATTTCCCTCCGAAAAAAGGCGTTTTGAGTTGTCGGACATTTTGATATGTGATTGTCTTGACGGCTGACAGTTTGACGGGCGCTGTGATTGGATCTGGTGCAACAATTCAATCCTGGGGTTTTAGTGAGTTTTTAATGGGGTTTATTTCCAAATGAGATGCTCAGTAGTAGTTTGGGTTAGTGTGTGTGTGTGTGTGTGTGTGTGTGCGTGTGTGTGTTGGGGGGTTGGGGTAAAACGGAGGCAGCTCGAGAGCTTCTGGGATTGCTTGGAAAATCATTGGCACATCACATCACACACTCACAAGACGAGAAAAAAAGAGACAATAAGGGATAGAGGTCAGTTTTCAAAGAGAGTGAGTCTCTTTAGATTGCACGGGCTGCGCCTTCTACAAAGACTGCGGGGATGACATACAAACCTCTCTCAAGATTGCCATAAGTGGGCCGCACACTGCTTAATGCTCTAATTATATGCATTTCATTTAAAGGATAAAACCCACCAGATGTCAACGACTGTAACGACCTCGCAGTGCTCCTGGTGCAGCCTGGGTGAGGCGCACTGATCATGTGAGGCGCACTGAGACTGCTGAAGTGGTTAAAAAAACAGTGTGCCACAAAAGCAATGTCTATTTACTATTTACACATTTTCTGGCACTTTTTTCCAACTCACTCCCCTCCAAATGGGACTTGTGTGTCGCAACCACTTCCCAAAGAACTTCAAATATGTTTTAAAATCTGGAGATATTTGAAAGCGCTCCATCACGGGCTCAGACTGCCTCTCAGGCCAGATCGAATTCAGAGATTTCTGTGATGGCCATGTGCTCTGAATTGGCCCAGAGATTTAGTCTCAGATCTCAAAAAACCCTGTCTGAGACAGTCTAATTCACGCTCTGTGTGACCGGCTTTAAAGGATTACCAGGCTCGGGCTATTTCCCGATGCCAAATGAAACCTTAGCTTACAAGTGAAATCTGAAAATCATTTGAAAACTGGCAGGAAACAAAGCAAATTTGCATGCAAATGTGAAATAGTGTGACCTAGTTTTCTTCACACCTGATGAGAAAGCTTGGCGCTCTGTTTTCTATCATAACAAAGACTAATTAGGTACCGCTGCTGTTTGTGAAATAAGAAAAGATAAAAGGGGGATATGTTGCTATATTATCAACAAAAGCTCAATTACAGCTGGAAAATGTAAGAGATATGCTCTTGGATTCGTGTTCGACACAATATTAATTCAGAAAGATGCACAATAGTAGTTTGAAAGTTTATAATGCTCTTTTTGCTTTGTTTGAGGATGTCAGATCAAATAATAGTGATTTTCCTTCACAAGTCTCCTGAAGGTTTGAAAAGGCAGTGAGGAGCATCTCTGAAGTTGCAGTGTTGGGATCAGTTGTGGATTGATGAAGCGTTGCTCCACGATGACCTCGAGTCTCTGAAAACGTTGGCTTGACCTGCAGTGGATGTCACCCGGACTCGTTTCGTCTCTTGATAAAAAAATGCCAGGAGGTATAGCGACTCAAGGCCGGCGAGGGCGAGCGATATTTCACTGAGAATGCGCTGAACCTCTGCGTCCTTAAAAGTGAAGGTGAAGTTAGAAGACAGGCAATATGATGCATGAGCAGGCAGCGCGTGGAACTCTTCGTGGAGTTTGTTAGGGGCAAGTCTGCAATGTGCAAACGAAGGACTTCTCACGGGCTTCAGACGAGAGGTGGACCTGCGAGGCCCGCCGTGTCCCACAGGGATGGAAGACGGGTTCGGAATTGCTCCACGCAGCGTTTTCACAGCCCCGAGGGAAGGTTGTGGCCAGCAGGTAATCTATACAGTCTAATTTTGTCTGTCATTGTTGGGGGGGGGTTGAATCTCAGAAAACTCTTGCCATCACTGCAAGATGGGCTAAAAGCATTTATTATTGATTAGAGACATTAAATGTCTATTACATTAAATATTAGCCCTGGGTTCTGACAGCTCTTTGATGGAATGAGATCAGAAAAATGTGGGTTTTCACACAGATCTCTGCTTTCTGCTCCCTTGTGAGGTCTTTCAGAGCGAGATGACAAACTTGTAATTTATTTGACATACATTTATCTTTTGACCACTTGCCAAAGTTTGGGGGTTTTATTTTCTTTTTTTTCTTCCTCAAAGCAAAATTGGAGGAATGAGTTGAGCTTCAAATGGACTGGAAGTACAAACAGAATTCAATAGAAGCAGATGAAACCATATTAGGCGAGTTTGTCTGAGCAAAAAGGGGTTTTGTGTGTGTGTGTGTGTGTGTGTGTGTGTGTGTGTGTGTGTGTGTGTGTGTGTGTGTGTGTGTGTGTGTGTGTGTGTGTGTGTGTGTGTGTGTGTGTGTGTGTGTGTGTGTGTTTGTGTGTGTGTTGATGGAGGGAACAATAGGGGGGACGTACTGGCACTCGCGTTGTTTAAAGTTTGTACAGACTTACTGGCCGTGCTGGTTGAATACTTCCCACAGTAGTGCCCACCCAATCTGCAGCTGATCTGAAATATGGAATATTTGGCCGTGCGGCCTTCTGGGAAGGCTTCTCCGTTTCGTTTTCTAGTTGATTGGCCGTGTTTACACCTCTTTGCCTGCTCATTTGCCCACACTGGTGTGGCAAGTTTTCACCATCGCTACGAGTGTGTCGCTTTCTGGATCGGTCCTGCTTTGCTTTGCTTTGCAGTGTTGACCAATCACAAACACACGATCCTGGTCAAGTTGCGTCCAAGACGGTTGATCGATCGCGGGTCTGTCTGCACTTCCTCCGTGGCTCAAGGGGTTTATCAAGGGCATGAGCACCACTGACAAATTTAAAGGCATGTAAATAAATTACAGATGGGCGGCCTTTGTGGCTTCCACAATGTTGCCAAAGGCTATTTGGCACGGTGGCGTGTTGTCCTGTTTGGGAGCCATACCAGCACAGCCAGGAGCTTTGTCCTTGTGTCGGCTCCACCGGCTCCTGCCAGCTGGATCCTGCCCAGTCCCAGACTGTGTGTTTCCACTCCCCTCTCAGCAACGCCACTCGTTTTCAAGAGGTACAACAGAATGAAATCACATCCTCATGAGCTGGGTGAGCTGGGACCCGGGGATGAAGAGCTCATCTTTCCAGTGGGGGGGGGGGGGGGGGGGGGGGGGTGGACGTCTTCTCTGGAACGCTGTCTCGCACTCGACACCCTTTGTTTTATGGTGTCGGTTCACGAGACGTTTCCGGGGTGACGGGTACATATTTCCCGACGTGCCGCGTTATCCTTTTCACTTCCCGAACTTATCAGTATTCCTTCCTCCGCATAGTTCTGCCAGTTAGGTGTGATGATGATGGACTACACTGTCTCGTCTGTCACGTCGGCGTTGCATAAAACTAATGAGATAGCACCGGGCCATATGTTTGAGGAGAAAACGCCAGGACTTCTCACTGTGGACAAGAGCCTTGTGTAATGATGTTTGGAGCAGTGTTTTGCTCCTCGTTGCTTTACGTTTCCAGCCTCTGATGGTTATAAAGTGCTTGTCTCTTCCGTGGGGTTGATTGATCACCTAAAGCACAGACCACTCTCGCACTGTAATACGCTTATTCCGCCTGGAAGCTACATACAGTTCTCGAAACATCCGCTAACACCACCACAAGGGTGTTTGGAGTCGGAGAGCAGTGAAACGTAGCCTGTGTGGACACCATATTCAGTCCATTCGCTTCACTCTTTGCTCTTTCCTCAGGAGGAACTCACTCCTCCCATACTGACTTGCCCCCATTTTCTCATATTTTCTCCAGTGCTCTCTGTATTTAACTCTCTATTTCAAGCTGTTTCACCTTTTCCCCCAACTCTGCTTCATGACCACCCGTCCGTGTCCTCGCCCTCTGTTTTTTACCCCCCATCTCGTCCTCCGCCTCATGGTTACTGTACCCTGCAAGCTGAGAAAAAAATAGATTAGGCCAGCACTCAGTGACCCGAAGAGTGGTCCCGGGCTTTGCTAGAAAGACTGGAAAAAAAAAGAAATGATCTAAAAAAAAAAAAAAAAAAAAGAGTGAGACAGAAACAGAGAGAAAGGGGCGGAAAGCCTAGCATCAACAGGGATTTAGTTCTGTCAAACAGGAAGTCTGGGAAACCAAAGGATAGACGGAAGGGTTATTTCAGCCTATTCCTCCGTTAAGTCGTTGTTTTCGCTGCCATAGTCGCAGTCGTGCTGCACGTCGGGTTGTTGTTTTGTCACAGATTCCCCGTGTCTGCAGTCGCCCACTGAGGACATCACCAACAATCAGGCTTTTATTCGGTTGAGATCAAACTGTTGGTTAATTGGATGATTATAGTGATTTTAAATTATTCTCATAAATTGCTCATTAGTTGATGAGGAATTAAAGGATCAAACCACTTTTCTTTAATTTAATTTAATTTAGCCTTTATCTAACTAGGTAAATCCCATTAAGATCATGACTGATGTCTGTTTGACCAAACGAGTAGCAGCAAAGCCTCACAATGTCTTTTGTGATACGTTAGAATAGAATTACATTTGGGTCACAATAAACGCTGGTCTCTCTTTTTCTTCAGGGGTCATGCAGAAGCCTGGTCTTGTTTTAAAGAAGTTATTTGAATGTATCATGATTAAAAAAAACAAAAAAACTCAACAAAAACATTGAGATCTAATAGAAACACAAACACTCATGCATGAATCTTATTCATTACAGTATATACATTCTTTATTTAGCGTGATTTCTCTTTGAAATGAGTCAAAGACCAGTCTCATGTCAATGTCTGTATTAAAGGATGAAAGAGTTAAATCAGAGCGTGTAGGACACAGAAAAGCTTTGAACTACTTTCTATTATTAGCATGTTGACATGTACACACATGCTAATAATGTTTACGATATTTACCATCTTAGTGTGTCAATATGCAGAAATGTGCTTATTAGCAATTATTATGCAGTGCATATATATATATATATATAAACATATTTTAATGTGTGATGGAACTAGTGGTACTTTTGTGAAATAAACACATAGAATAATTGCTGCAGATCCATTCAGAGGTCATGTTTTCCATCATTTATTGATTTATTTGGCAATGGCAGGGAACAATTGGAAAGCTGTCAGTCGTTTTGACAGATTAGTTAAGGCAGCTTGTTTTTATTGTCACTTACATCTTCGTCCTGCTAATAAAGTGTCAGTATATTGCTCCATTTCAGTGCAACTGAACAGGTCTGTGGCATCATCATAACATGATTTACTAATTACGACAGGGGATCTTCTTCTCCTTCACCTCCTATTCTTCACTGATTATTTTACACTAAAAGGATACCTTTCAATTTGTTTTGATTCAGTAGCAGCGAAATGAATCTATAAACTCTCCTATTTATGAAATATAGACAAAATGTTCTTTCATAACTGAGCCATGACGAACTGGATCCAGCTACAAGCTGTCTGGGTTAAGGAACCTCTTGAGACTTCCTCTATCGAGCAACGTAAGGAATATTGAGTTATTGATGATATGTATAGATTATTTGATAATAATGAAACAAAGAAATCCTGTTCTGGTACTGCTTCTGCATTAACCCTTTACCCTCCTTTCGGAGTAAAAAGACAAAGATTATTTTTCAAACCAGAAATAATGTCTTTGAGTAAAAACACAGATTTTATTTTTAATTCCACAATTTGTGAATTGTCTTTAGTTTAACGCAGAATGTACTGTATATTCATTCTGCATTCTTTGACTTAAACTTACACTCGCACACCTTGCTCTCGAATTCAAACAGTGATAGTTGACCTCGGCCTTCTGTAGCAAGAAGATATCTTTATCCTTTTCCAACAAATCATTGAGTAAGTCCTTAACGTAGACTTTTAATAGTAGAAAAGGCTTCTTTTTCATCGCTATCTCAACTGTGCAGCAGATGTAAGAAACACAAAGTAGAAATGTAGGAGGAGGTGTGTCACGTCATTTTGAACGTGCTAAAGTTTTACTCTTTGAACTACACCGAAGTTTAAAGTACTTTAAATTACTTTATTGGTAATTAAAATTTTAGGATCAGACCGAGTTTCTGAAAAAATACAACTTTTCAAGGGAAAACCCATCTTTTTTGCATTTAACTTTCAGAAAAGTTTTGTGTTTACATGGCAAAGATTTGAAAATGATGTCCGTTTCCACACAAATAGCAGAAACGCTAAAAACAATGCAGTCATCATGCCAGGCCACGAGTTGGTGCTGTTAAATGTTTTTGTAATGAAACCCTGCACACACGCATGCACATCCAGAAGAACTCTTTACTTCGGTTGTGGTGGACCTGCACAGTTGCAGCGAGTCTGAGCGTTTTCAAAAAGTTCCACCTTGGGAGCCCCTTTCAAAAAGTTGCGTTTTAGTGACTCTGATCCTCCAAAATAAAAGTTTAACTTTTTCACGTTGTGAAAACAGGGCCCCAGACTATTTTTTATGAAACTGTCACAAAATCTATCTGGGTTCTTTAAATAGAAGAAAGGTGGATCCGGATTCTTCAAACGGACCTTAAACACCAGACTCGTGGACTAAAGTCTTTGGACCTGATCTGACCCTCTTTGAACTACACCAGGACTCTTTAATCCAGACCCAGACTCTTTCAAATGAACCAGAATTCTTTGAACCAGCAAGACAAACAGCCTGTTAACAGAAGAGGAGCAGCAGACAGAGGAGTCAACACTTATCACATCTTTGCTACTGACACTTAAAACAATGTATAGGTGTAAATGCATGAATCAGTGTTTGGACAGATGCTGAACAGATGGTAGAGGCTCCGCTTTTCTGTGTTACTTGTGACACACCTTGTGGAGGGCGTGTTTGATGTCGGCGCCCTTGCCTGAACAAATACTGAGCAACGCTTTAGTCACGGGAACAAGAATAAGCTCCATCCAGCAGGGATACGTGTGGGAAAAAGGTAAGGAACGGGAAAAAACTAAACAGAACCTGTATCACTACATGTTATGTCAAATTAGGATTGAAGAAGACAGAAAGCCCACGTTTGACCTGTTAGACATCTCTCAGTGAGTCAGAGGCCATGAGTCGCCTGAATAAATGAATAAGTATGGATTGGATGGATTGGGTCTGAGCCCTGTGGGATGAAGCAGTTTGCTCAGTATTCATGCCCTGTTTTACAGTCTCAGAGGCACTGTGCCTTTAACACTACACTTAATTATACCCTGTTCTTCCTAGTGAGGGGAATGTGAGGTCAATTCTTCTTTTGTGCTGCTTTCCCATAGGTCAAACAGCACTCTGCTGAAAAAATAGAATAGATGTATTGAGACAGATTTACAACTAAAACGGCAAGAGCGAGAACGCTGTTTCTGTCAAAGAAATCCTCACTGATTGCCTGTCTTTTGTGTCTTTCCTCCAAAGCACAGGCAGATAGATACATTAGATTGTAAAGTTCTTCATCCAACGAGACAATGCAAACACTCACTTAGGAGCCAATCATTCTGTCCTCTGAGTTGTGGATGTCTCGCTGAATTTGACTGGCTGCTTGCTTTAAAAAAGCCAGGAACCGCACAAAGTGCAGCACGGGAGCGGCAGAGCTCTCGTGGTAGATAATGTGTTGGAAGAGAGCCGCCTCTGTCTCCGCGAGAATTAGATCAGGGTCAGCGTGCTGCTCCGGGAGGAGCCCCCAGCCGGCTGGGAACCGGGGACAGGTGGAGGTGGTGTAAAAAGGCAGCTGCAGATTAGATCAGACGAGAACAAGGGGAGGGCACCTGTGAACTGACATTTGTCTGTCAAGAGTGGTCTGCACTCTGTTCAGGACCTGGTGACAGGAGTAACATGTCAGAAAAAGACTCTTTCTAAGTGTGAATGTGTTGCTTGGTGTATCTCTGTGGGTTTTCCGGAGAGTGCCTCCAGATTAGTCTGGATGTGGCTGAGTGTATTAATGTCCTGTCTGCTGAGGCCCGGCTCTGGCTTTGCTGTCTGCCTTGAGGAATGCTGGGAATCTGGGGTAAATATATTCTCCTGCCCACTCCCACCGTGTCACAATTTTAGTATGAGTGACTTTTAATGAACATACAGGGTTTGAATTGCATAGCCGGTCAAAATCTATATTTACTGTGTGATTGTGAATGATAACAGAGTAAAAGCAGTCTTCCATTGCCTTTTTAGCTTTTATAAATTAAAGGCGACAGGACCGTTGAGTGCTGTTTTTGTTCAGTGATCAATACAAACAACTTTGAAGTGGGAAAAAAATGTGCAATGTGAGCTTTTCTGAAGCCTTTTAAAGAAAAAAATAATCCATCAAGGGCACCTTGGTGTAGTAATAAGCAAAATGTCACTCCTATCATTACCATAAAATGACAACCCTGTAATTGTGCCACAAAAAATCATGTCTCAGGGAATAAAAATGTGCACGCCTCAGTTTTTATAAGGCTGACACAAGCTGAAGAATAATCCCCGTTTTGTGGCCCACAGCTGTACTTGTGTAGCATACTGGGGAGGGTTTAGTGTTTGGGTGGAAGTTAGCTTTGCTTTGACTTCCCAGACTCTCATTCCAGCTGGTCGGCAGCAGTTGGGTGGGCTTTTCTCATTACAGGATCTGGTTTCCACAGCAGCAGGGGGTGCAGAGCCGTCAGGAGAGAGGGAACGAGGGAACAGGGGGAGGGAGAGAGGGTCAACATTTGGAGAAATCTCTGGAGTCTTGTGGCGGCAAGGGGTCCGTTGCTTAAGATAAACAGGCTAAGCTACAAGTTGTTTTCACATTCAAGAAGCCATGCACCACTGTTCTAATGATAGCTTGGCTCCCAAAGTCTATTTTTGCCCTCCTCAGGCTGATTGTCGTCAAGCCTCCACGGTTAAACGGCACCTTGTTCACTGGCCTTCAGGTGAACCCGAAAGAGAGAGGAACAGAAAGAAATCAGCCACAGCAGTGAAGCACAAAACCCAGCATGAAAGAGGTTCACGTCACCCATTTATCCTATCTACCTATCAGATAGAAGCTTCGAGAGTGCTCCTGAAAAATAGCCCCCAAGACAGGAAGTCCATTCATGTCACCGTGCGACAAAGTGGCTGGTTGTGTTTCCAGTCCAAGATGTAACCTTGTAAAAGCAAAACACAAAGTCCGAGGAATGCCCAAAGTAAGCTCCATGTCAGAGGGAGAGTTAGAGGAGGCTATAAACAGGACCGGAGGCTGCTGCAGCCATATTTGTATCTGTTCATGAACGTGAGCCAGAGCTGATGGCCATACATGGGGTTGTCGGGGCAGAGAGACACTGTGCAATTTTGACCGTCCAACATGAAAGACGGACAATTGTGGAAGCGTCTCTTGTCGTGGCTTAAAATCTCGAGTTTCTGGTCCAGTGAGAGGGGATCACAGTGTGGGAAATACTGTGACCTCCTCCTATGACGCACACTATGAGCTCCATCTTCCAACAACCAATAGAAAAGGAGAAGAAAATGACAAGACAATCTGAGCAATTTTCACTCGGAACCAAAACAATATTTAGCAGATTCCTAAGGAGCAAAAATGTTGAACCACGTCAAAAACTTTCCATCTTCTTCCATCCTGAACTTTTTAACTGTTCATGAATGATGGAACAACAGCTCTATAATACACTGGACTTCACCTATATGGCATGTTGAATTCTCAAAGTTCTTCACACTTCATTCACACTCACACACCATGTGGTAATGATATGAATTGAAATAAATTGACTTCTACTTTTGGTGTCTTTGAGATCTCATGTTTAGTCCATCAAATGTTGCTGCATTGCAGAAGCAGTACTGTTCGTTGACTTTGTCATTTTTCTTTGATTTTGTACTTTTAACATCTGCCCTGTGGCCACCAGGTATGAATATTTAAGGCTATCAATACATCGAAATTTTCCAAATAAGCTCAAATTTTGTGATGTAATTGTGATCAGACTCACTTCAAAACCAAAGAAGATGTGTCATTGTGAATACACACAGCATGAATGCAAGCAGAATCTACCTCAGTATGTTTACCTTCACAACATGCACCATATATGTATTTGGTGTTACTTCTACGATTAAAAATTATAGATTTGAGATATATTGTGCAACGATACTTAACAGGAAGTAGCAATAACAATAAAAAAAAAATATACCACACAGTTTCTGTAAGTCTTAAGCTATTATATATTACACAGAGAAAGTTGTTGGAGTAAACTTAACATTAGGAAGATAAATCCAGGACTTGCTTTGACTCGCTGGGTCAGGTGCAGTTTACTAATAGCTGTGTGGTTGTTGGTGGATTCCAATATCAGCAGTGACACCTTATCTCTTCCCTCACCTGTTACAAGAGCTGAGAACATTAGCGAGACAATCTGCCCTCAGTGCCCACTCACTCCTCCTCCTCCTCTTCCTCCTCTCCTGCCCTTTCCATGCACTTTATTACCATTAGTCACATATTCTCTCCTCACTTCCTCCTTCACTCATGTGTATGAATAGAAACAAAATGCCACCAAATGGAAAGGGAAAGTTGAGAGTTCTGCTTCTTTCCAAAGGCATCGTGGGAACAAAGTCAGTGTTTGATCGAGCGGAGGGACTTTAATGTCTGCTCCAGTTCTGGCTCCGGACCGTTCGGATTCCCCTCGGTGTTCCCAGGGCTGACACACCATCTACACCCAGACTCCTATCGCTACCTGAGATTATTACAGGAAGTCTTTTCTTTGGCGTGATATAACATCATCCTGCAATTGAACTCAAAGCTTTTTCATCAAGTATTGGCGCTTTTGCTGGAGCTGGCTCGCGAGTTGATGTCTGTAGCGGGAGGTGGTGTCGATGAATAGAATGATTAAATATGAGTTATTCTCAAGCTTTACACACTCACCAACATAATAAAAAACACCAATCTTCACTGAATAGCTAGCGTCGAGATAATGCAAACACTGACCGTCTGCTTTTGGTTGTGCTTCTCATTTTAAATAAAGCCTCGCACGATGAAGTAATCACAATCCATTCAGAAGCAAAAATGGGATCTGATTTATATTTTTTCTGGCAGTCTGAGCGGCTGTAATATCCAACATCTGTGCAATGTATTGATTCCTCTGACTGCACACCCTAGTGTTGCAGCCCCACGACCTGTATTTCACCATGATTATGTTTGCAAATTGGAAGGGAAGCAGAAAGCTTTTAAGTGAGACAACTAAACACACGGGTGTCACCTGTTAAGGGGAAGCAGAAGGAACCATTTGTAAATATATAAACATCATATGTGCAGCCAAGCCCCTGGGAGGTGGACCTTATTGCTCCTTTTCCAGCAGTATCACTCACATCTACTTATCTCCAGCGCCTCCAGCTAAGACTTGATTATTACTGAATGTGTCACTATCATGACTGTCCTGATAGTGCGACTCTGATGCCAATCCTTTGTTGGTATTTCCCTCAGGGCAACTTCCTTTTCTGCCATCTGTCTCCACACAGGAACATGTGAGTGTAGCATTGAAAAGAAAACTCCACTTGGCTTGTTCACAAAGCACACGTTTGGAGTGCTTATTGTTTTGGGGGGGATTACACAAATTTGAAAAGATTTGGTCGATTGCTTGTCCTCACAGCACTGTTTCAGGGACTGGCCGGACCGATCTGACAGAGGGGCAGCAGGTTCTAGGTCCCTGTTATTTTTCCTAACATCACTGAATCTCTGAGAGCTGCTGGCTCAGGAGGCAAAATCCTCCAAAGCTGTTCTGCTCAACAAGCTTCAGCCTGACCGTGATGTGCTTCACCATCTGACATTTGAAGATAACCACAGAGTAAGCAGCTGGACGGACTGTGGGCGTCTTTTGTGTGTGTGTGTGTTGTTGTTTTTTTTTTACCAGCCTCGTTCATGACCGATACCGAATTGCTCATCATGTGCAAAAAGGGAGATAATAGAAGTCGAGACGTTACAAATGCTTGTGCTTGCTGATAGCACGGGGCAGCCTGTCAGTCACAGTCTGGAGTGGACAAAGTGTCGGTTGTAAGTTTTGATTGATATCCGTCTCTTTGATCTTCCTGCCACAGCAGACAGTCGATCCATGCTTTTCCCATTCCTCCATCACTGTGTTGGCGCTCCACTGTGACCTGGCAATGGTGAGTGTGACCTCAGTCATTCAGTGCTTTGCACTGAGCATCACACAAACACCGTAGTGACACCAAGGTTAGACGGAGAGACATCAGCTTAAGTGACTCCGGCTGCATGCGCAGGCTGTCAATAAAAGCAGAGATGGCTGTGTAGTGTGCAAAGACCCCACAACACCCCGCTGGGTTGCTGCCTGTAAATGTCGATCTCGAGCCTCCGACGGGTCTGAAGCGCTGTGATCAGTTAGTGTCAACTTTCCCAGCCAGAGCGTTTGAAAAGCTCTAGATATACACGGAGTGATTTTATGCTGTCCCTGGCATGAGATGGACAGACGTAGCAGCGAAAAATGAAATGTGCCTGTTCTCATCTGGAGTCTATCTTGTATTTGATTATCTCCGTCAATGTTTTTGTCAAAATATATAATTCAGTATTTTCTCTCACTGTAAAATGCAAATAAATGTCTTGAGCACTTTCAGGCGTTTTTATGTGTCTACAAACAACAGACCTACAGCTGTGCTGGGCTGCCCCGACGTACTGCAGCTCAAACTGGGAGTGTTTGTGAAGCACATTTAGTGAAGAACTGCTGCTACCACTGAAGGCTTCTTACCAGCCAATAGGAATACAGATAAAAAAAACATGCAATGAACAACAGGATATTCACATGACACCCAAATGATTTACAGATGCTGCTGGAAGCAAAATGCAAAATTTCATTGGCATTCTCAGTCTTCGCTTTTTCCATACACATTCATTCTATGAGCACAACTGCTCCATTCCTGGGTCGCCTAAGTTGTTTAACTCCTAACGGCTTGAATGGGGTACATGGATCACAATGTTTTTACCTGAAATTCAATGGAAGTCGACATCATGTGGTCAAATTTGATGTTGCACCCTCGATGTACAAGATCCAGATGTGGCATGTGTTCAACTCATGGGATTACCACAATCGCAGAGTCTGTGCAAAGCTTGAGACATTACTCAACCAGTTCGGAACAACTCAGCACCTGCATGCAGTTCCATTCAATTCTCTTTCTGCATGCACATAAATCCTTCACGTGATTCTTGTACCTCACGACGTCTCCGTGTTGAACATGGATGTTGTACAGGATGTTGTTAATATTCTAGTCGATGCAGTCATCACCTCCAGTTCAGTGGAGTTTGAAACCCACATTTATGAGTTCCACTGTGACATCTGTTAAACGTATGAGATTTCTCAAACTACACTGTCTGTAGAAGACTCACTTCATAATTTGTCCTGTAAGAAAGAGCTAAAAAAACAAAACAATGGAAAAACATGCATACCTACTGGCTGCTGATCTGTGCTGAGCATTTCCTCTTAGATGCAGCAGAACTGTATTTTATATCCTGAAAGATTGGGCCAACTTTTGGATTGAACTGCAGTTCTTGATGAAAGTCAAGACCACTTTCCTGAAGAAATACACGCCACGTTCTTCACTGAATTGGATACGTCTTGGATGTCTGTCTGTTATCTTACTTTCATTTGCAAAAACCTAAAAACAGCGTGGATGTTTACGTCACAAAAAATGTTTAATTAACATCACAACCCTGAATGTATGGATTTTAACATGTTGTTTGTTGGTCTTCTTCAGAAATGAAACGAAAAACCACCGAACCTGCTTGGAATTAACTTTTTTTTTTTTTTTTTAAACTGCTTACATGATTTCTTAGTGCAATTTCCTTTTAAAAGTCGACTTTATAGTCGCAGTGAGTTTTCATGAAAACAGGACTTAAAATGTGTGATTTGCCACGACAGGAAGAACTGTAGAGACAAACAGTGCGAAATGAAATGTCAAAAGGTTTTCTGAGGGAAAACTGACAGCTTATTATTATTTTAAAGAATTGCATTTCCCGTGGGCACGAAGCTTTCATGTACTGGTGTGAATCCCACACTCCCTGTCTCTTCTTCAACCCGGAGGAAAGCTCAGGAAAGACGACAAATGTGTGGCTACTGGCTGATCTGCAGCTTTGTTCTCTCTGTTGCAGAGACACTTACTGGGTGATACTTATTCCAGAGCAGTTTGTTGGTCGGCTACTGGAAACGATGTATAGAGCTCCCCTGGCGACGTACTGTTCGCTTAGCTTGTAAGAAGATGTGTTTATGCTGCACATATGCCACTTTATACATCAAATAAATACACTCTGCGCTTTGCTGATATGTGATGGTAGTGCATAGCCTCCAAAATAAAAGTTCTGGGTATTATAAGCCACAAAGATACATAAAAAAAACAATGTACCACTAGTTGTTATAAACTCATTGGAGCAAGAGTTTTTGATTTTCTCTTGCAGACAAGAAAGAGCTTCCTATCTAGTCAGCAGCTCCGGTGAGGTTTTCACAAACATCCTTTTTCTCAGAAGGCGTCTGAACAAAGCAGCGCTTCAAAAGTCGTACAGACGTATCCGGGTTTTTTTTAAGAGGTTTAAAGTTTTGTTGTCACCCAAGACAAAGCATTCACACGCTCATCCTTCCTCCTGCTTAGCGATGGGCTCTCGGCAGGGTGCTGCTGAGTCAGGGAGACACCTGCCCTGGACCACGGCAATCTGTAATCATGATCAAAGCTCAGCTCCGTCAGCTGGGAGCCTTCCAGTGTCCTTGCTTTGAGCTTTGTTGTTTCCCGCTCGTTCTTCGCCCCCTCAGCGTGCCCTGTGGGCAGTTATGCGCTGGGGCGAGCGGGAGAGGCAGTCGAAACACCGGAGGGTGGAGAAACAAGCAGGCACCAGACCCGGGCGTGTGACAGCATGTCTGCAACACTTATTGATCTGTGTAAGGAGATCTACATTCTCTCCTCAGCTAACAGCCGATCAACGTTTGACGGCGGTGAGCCGGGTTCTGTGTACTCCAAATCTCTCAGACATTTTGGATCTATATTCCTCACATGCAGCACATTGTCTGTCTCTCTAACAGATATTGACCTTCATTTTTGTCTTCTGTCATCTAAAAATCCACCAAAATGATGGATCTTGCAACATGCATTCAGCCACTAAAGCCCCTCGTCCCCACCACTCCCTCTAAACATATCATTCCCTTCTGTCTGAGCTCTTTGTGATAATTACTCCTGTTGTTAGACCTTGAGCTTGAGAAGTAACACCCGACCAAGGGCAAAGCGTTGTGTGCAGAACAGGACTGTGATTCATTGGCATGTATATGGCCGGTTATATATCTTCAAGGAAGAAGTAATAGGTGGGGGTGGTGAAGCGAGCATGGGAAAATGGGCTGCTGTCACTTGAGTGGACGCTAATGTGGTCCGCGCAGCAACGATATGAAGCACTTGGGAACGCGATATGTTATTATTTATGTCCTAATGGCCTAAGCAGTCTTTGTGAAAATCGTCTAGCCTTATGGAGGGGTTTCATAATCAATAAAAGCATATATTAGGGTATACCTTGTTTGCTTCAGCTTTATTGAATGTTGAAGATGAGCTGAGAAAAGTACCTGCAATACAAAAAAGGTGGCATCTTTAGTTTTATACAACGAGGTTAATCATGGTTAATTATTTAGCCAGCGACGGATGCATGTCTCGTTTTTATGACTTCATTGAATTGTTATGAGCTGCTCGGACACCAAATCACACACACTGGCTGCTCCACTTTAAAACAGAGAAAAAACACTCCACCCTCTCCACTTTGTCCGCCATCCAATTGCTTTCTGCAGTTGCATGTCAACTGCGATCCAGACCTAATCTACCAGCCCAATAGTGAGGGACCCACAGGGAGCCCGGGGGGGCCCCGGGCCCGGCACCACTGCCTCATTCGTCTTCGAGACAGGCTACAGGCAGAGACCGGCCCCACGCCGATCCTGCCGTGCTTGCATATGCAGAGGTATGAGGAGATACCGAGGCCCCGAAGCCTTCATCTGGTCACCAGGTGGGCAGCGGAGCGGCGGCCTGTCGCTTCCACCCCACACTCCGCTGACCTGCATGGATATGGAAGTCAGTGAAGATGGCTCTCTTTTTATTTCCCCTTGCGGCATGGCTCCAGGCTCCAGGGAAGGGGCAAGAAGGCGTGACGGTGCTGCTCGCACACTGAGGCGGCGATGAGCAAATAGCTGGGGAAGTTGGTTTTTGCCGGTCTGCGCCGTGTGAGCAGTCTCCCGTCTTCACGTCCGCCTCCAGTTTGGTTTGTAAGCTGCTCACATATCGCCCATAAATGTTTGCTGGAACAACATTTGATATTTTTGTTTCACCCCTGTCGTAAATTTCAGTCATAGTTTGGTCACGTTTGCTGGTTCGAGCAAACAATCAGTTTCACATTTATGCAAACCCATGCAGAGATGCTCTCCACCAGGGTGTTTGCTCTCCATTACATGAAGATTTTAGGAGGACAAAGAACTGTTTGCAAGTCATTTGGGTGCTTGTTTGCTTGTGTTTTGTCGCACAATGCTCTCATTGGACTGTAGTTTAGTGGCTTTCTAGTCTGTTATTGCAGCATTGTGCGACTCAAAATCTTTAGAAGGCACTTTTGCATGGAGCTGGCGCACATTCAAACGAAAGATTTAATTTTTAAAAATTCAAAATGCATTGACGACGAAAGCTTACCGTAAATAGTTTTCCAATTTTCCATTTCAAAGTAAAGCAAATAGAGGGAACGCAGTTCAAACAGCACAATCTTGCTGCTGTTTGTTTGCTGAGACTTTGTGTCTTGCAGCATTCAAGTTCCACCACGCTTGCAGAAGACAGACGGCTGGCCTCATAGTGTGTTGTTTACTCTGGCACTTACTCTCAGAAAGTCTTGCAATTGTGGCAAAATGAATGACATGTTGCCCCCCGACAAACCTGCTGGAGGCAAACTTTGTCCTGTCTTTGCTTCCTCGCAAAGGAAGTCAAACACAGCTTTAACAAACACGACGCTGCACTAAAGGAGACAAACCGTTTAACTCAGATGCTGATTAATCATCTGATCACAAATGAACCAATTTCGACTTTAATTCTGCAGAAAAATAACCCATGAAATAAGCCATTTAAGATAGCAGCTCCTTTTTAAACCCTCCCCTCGCTCATCCCTCCCCACTGAGTAAAGAATACATTAGGGGGGTAATGAAATAAAGGCCTTTAAAGAAAGATTTGAATTGAGTGTCAGTCATGGGGAGACGATCACATTACCGGTTGTCCATTACAATGACTTTCCTTCCCATTAGGAAGTATTATCATCTCTGAAATGTAATTATATTGGAAATGGGCTCACGTCTGTGCTGCTGAGACGGTCAGAAAACGTAAAGAGCTTATTTTGTCTTTCATTTTTGCTGTTTGGGACGGTTGCATGTCGGCATTCAGAGACTTCATCAGATCAGAAAAATACTTCTTTTTTTTTTTTTTTTTTTTGCAGCTCGGCTGTCCTGCCCCACATTTTCTGTGGAGTGCATTTACATGAAAGGAAATTGCCACCTACACTTGCTACCTTTGTGGATATAAATTCTTGAAAACCCCACTGAACATTTCTATATTGAGGGGTAAGTAGAGTCAGATATTGAAGTCAGAGGGTAAAGAGGGTTTTTAATGTGCCTCTTCCTCTCCTCAGCTCTGCTACCTCCACTCATTTCCTCTGCTTTTCAGGGGCTGCTGAAGGTTGTTGGAAGCTGAGGCTGGGGGATGGTTGAGGAAGGGAAAGGGGCTCTGGAGGCCGCCTGTGGAATCTTTGCATACCGCCAGAGAAAGTGGGAGGGATTAAATATTTTTTTTCACCCCCCCCTTCCCCTTTTTTCCCCAGCGAGCATCATAAACTGTGCGGCAGCAGCTGGTGTCAGAGAGAAAGACGGAGTGAGAGGAGCGACGCCCTGCTATCTCACTTACCATCTTCTTTAAATAAAAGCCAGTAAGCACAGAGGGCGGGGGATGACACACACACACACACACACACACACACACACACACACACACACACACACACACACACACACACACACGAGCGGAAGATGTGGCACCCATCCCTACAGCAAATCACCAGATGGAGCAGATCTAAATCAAGTTGCTTCTGCTATAAATACAATGGAAAAACAAGCAGACATGGGGAATAATAAGCAGCAGCATATGCCGTGGTCAACCTCTGTGGCTAGAAAGTAGTGCTGCTCTGCCATGCTTTACATTTCTCCCCTGAATTCATCCACGGAGGCGCTCAGTTTAGCACGCACCGCAGCAGAAGTACCCCGGGCAGCAGGACATGCCAATCAGACCGGCGGCCCCACAAAGAATACAAGTCACATCCAACCAGGTGACAAAACCCCGCATTTATCTTCATGCTCCAGCAACCTGCTCGTATATACTACAAAGGCCTCGGCGCCTTTTTGTTGTGTAATTACATCTTGAACAAGGGGCTAGTTTGCTTAAAAGCTGCTGTGATCACTTAGTTCTCCTCCCACCTCCTACTGGGTATCGTAATCCTGAGATTGGGTGGAGGAGGGTTTTTATTTGTTGGCCCATGAGGATCAATTAAGCCATCAGGAGGAAGAGACAGTAATAAGACATGTAATGGAAGGTCCCTCTTCTTCAGGGAACGCTGTTGAATTCATCACAGACTCATGTTCGCACATTCATCACTGGCACATTACAACTTGTAATCATTCACAGACGTCGGGGACGGAGCTGATATTCTATCACTTCCCGGCATCTCGACACCCGTATCAGTTACACCACAAAGCATTCAATGTACGTTTTGTAAACTGTGCAGCTTGAAGAGATGAGGACAGAACATTTGTCAAATTGCAACATAAAAGCCTCTTTTACATGACGATGTTTCCAGTAACAACGTGAAGTTTTTGCGTTTTCATTTCAGAAAAGTTTCACGTTTACACGGCACTGTTTTGTGAACGATGACAGAAATGGCAGAAATGCTATAAATTATGTAGTTGGCATGTGGTTGGCGCTGGAAACAATTCAGCTATGCAAGATCATATTTGCAAACATCGCCACAAGTAAGCAGCGATTTGCTGGGAGGATGAACCCCTCCCCCCCCTCTCTCTGCCCCCCACTCCTGCTGAATTATTTTATCACAGGGGCTATAAAATCTATCTTCTGCTCACAGTAATTACAGCTACTTCACCAGCAGATCAAACACCAAATAAATGCATAGGCTATCAAAATCCAATTAAAGCGGAGCTGCCAACTCTCTCGTTATGGCGGTGAAACTCAACCCGTTCACGCTCAGCTCTCTTGTTGATGGTTGTTGGCATTCATGGGTAAGACAACCATTATACCAGGCATTAAATTCATCCTAACAAGGTGCAAAGCACCGGTTTCTCCCTCATACGTTAGTTCAGCGAGCCAGAAAATTTGGAAGAATAACATGTTTAATCTATTTCAATTACACATTTTGCACCATTTCTGATCATTTTAGATATTTATAAATTATGTGACTTCCCTCCACAAACCATGAGAGGGAGTTTCCACCATATCACAGTATTGAAATGAATTAGGCTTCTTCTTTGAGGTACAGGAGGTGTCTCATCACAAACGCATCATTTCAGGAAAGTTTCGTTACTTTTCTTCTTCTACTATAACCACGCTGCATTCAGTTCTAATAAGTAGTTTATTAAAAAAACAAAATTTTGGTTTTAAACTGCACATATTCCTCTGAACCGAGCCATTGGTTTATTCCACCCGTTTTACGATGTGACGCTTTTCCATCTGAGTTCAGCCTGCAGTGGAGAGAGGGTGGCACACCGGATGCGTGAAAGTGTGATCATGGGCCACAAACGCTTCATCTTCATATTATAACACATATTCCACATGCCTGTCTGGCCAGCAGGGTTGGGTAAATCTATTTGCAGCTTTCTCCCCAGAGTCGGTTTCATACTTCCTTCCACAAGCTGGTTTCAATCTCACACCGCTGCCACCAAACAGGCACAAAGCTGTGTGTCGCAATGAACTAAAAAGAGAAAGAGATGAAGGTGTTTGATGTTATCACTCAATCCAACTGATAATACACAGCCCAACACCCTGGGTTAAGGTGCTAATGAGCACGTGTGCATGTTGTGTTGCCAAAGTGACGTGCGGTAACAGTTTCATACGAACAGACAAAATACAGTTGCAGTGCACCTTCCAGTTTTTCACTGTTTTGGAATAAATGGTCTGCTGCAGACGCCAAACCGCAGCTTTCACTCTGCTGGCTGCGGCCTGGCGACAATTTGAGCAACTGTGTATAAGAGTTGACAGACAAGTGATTTCCCTCACTCGTGTGTCATTATAAAGCCTCACTGCACCTGACTGGACCACAACGCTCACATGGCCGCCAGCTACTCTCTTCTTTTAATTACAACTTCATCGGCCGTAAACTGGCAGCTTTCTCATGACTCGTACTTCGAAACTGGACAGAAATGAAACTTGTCACAACATGTTCTCACATTGTTTTCCATCAATTAAACACTCATGTCGGTTGGTATATATATATATATATATATATATAAAGACATTAAGACACTAACACTGTCCAATAGACAGCGTGGTTCATGCCATCACAAGTAATATGACAAAAATACCAACTATCTAAATAATTAGCACACCTTATTTCCAAAGAACTGAGAAATGTACAAGTTACCAAGCATGGTCTCTTGTCCATTAACGTAGTGAACATGGCAAAACTGAAACCAAAATAGCACGTTGCAAAGCAACATCACACTGATAGATGTAGGAGCAACTTTTCTCTATTTCAATTCCCTTTTGTGCTTTTAAAAAAAACAACTCTTCCCAATATAGAAAACCAATGTGTCCACTTACATACATGTTCTTCTCTGTGCATAATGTGCATCATTTCCATCTATTAATAAATATGCATTGCTATACAGTGTACATTGACATAGTCCTAGCCTTCACAAACCTGAGAGTACTCATATTATTTATATATTGCTTGATAACATTTTGGTATATTACTGCCTGCGGTACCGCTTAAAAAATTTCTGGTTGGATGCAATCGGCATTTGGCCGATTTTCACATGTGGCAAAGATAACATAATAAATATATATTTGTCAAACAAGGGAAATAAATAGGTCTTGCTAAAGTTAAGAACTATATTAATACATTTACTTTAATTAATAATCAATGCAGCTCTTCGAAAATCTGATGAAATGTTCAATGAATATGCCGTCTTTTCTGTAAGAGATACAGTATATTCTGTTAATCCTGGACACCACATTATCTCTGAGGCCTTAAAGGCAAGCCTGTAGCTTGTAAACATAAGCTCTTTATAATAACACCATTATGCACCAACACGTGTAGGCATGTTAATGAGCGGCTTCTAAGTGTGAAGATTTCCAATAGCCTAATGTATTTTGTTTTTGATGCAATATTTAGACTTTTTTGAGTACTTGTGTCATCTCAGAGGAATTATAACACTCATTGTCTTAATAAACTATCTAACTACCAGTGGTTTGCATGGATCTTTTTACGTGCAAACTATCCTGGAGCCACGTCAATGAACCGACTCTCATGACCTGCAGTCAAATTGTTTACAAAGTAGAAAATATCTGTTTTAAATAGGTTCATGTGTCAAATTTCACTCCAGTATCTTGGTTCAGGAGAAAAAAAGTTGGTTTATTGGTTTGTATACGCCTTCGATTTCAGTGATTTGACCATTTTTAATGTTGATTGCTTGGTATTGTGCTGAGATATTATGGTGACCATTTATTTAAAATTAGGTTTTTAACGGCAAGCCTTCCTCAAGTCACATGTATTCACCACCTATATATCTATAAACACTCACATCAGTTTTTGTCTCTGTTCCTGCCTCACTGGGCTCATGTATCCTTTGCGATGGAGTGTCTTTGGTATCAATCCTCAGGAGGGCGCTGCTCTCAATTAATATCCTAGCCAAACACCAAAGGTGAAGGAAAGGAAAAGCCATCGTAACTAACCTATCAACCACAGCAGGTCGTACTACTGTTCATAATGAGGGACACAATTAGAGGCAACGTTGCTAAACTTCTATTTCTTATCAGCTTTTAATCGCAACGCTGCTTCTACAGTTCCTGGTCGTACTCCACTGTTTGATCCGTACAATTCCAGGATTCAGACTGATGGCTCTTTGCATATCTATATCTAACATAGGGCATAAATGATGCATTTCCATAGTCTGTCCTGCGAAGTGATATCACGAGCAGTGATTTTCCTACCCGGGAGCCTTCAGATTGCACGTATGTCATCCATCAACAGCATCTTTATTTTCGTAATACCTTTCCGTCATCGTCTTGTATATTAATTAGTGGTTACTTGAATTCCTGAAACAGTAATAAGTCCCTATGGTATAACAGATCCCTGAATGGAAACATGGAGAAGCTGGTAGACTCTCGCCGAGCGCTTCCTTCCTCATTGGCCTTGCCATATGGTGTTGGCGGGGGAGTCGGTGCCTGGGGAGGCTGCAGCCGTATGGCAGCAGGAAATACACAGACACAGCAGTAAAGCCAAACAAGACAGTAGAGGAATGCAAGTCTCTGCGCAGCGATTCACACTGCAGACGTGAGTACAGTGTGACAGAGATGAATGATTGAAAGCACGAGAATGGAAAAGGTCAGGAATGACCTTCAGACTGAATTAAGACGAGTGCATCAATTCATTTGCTCTCTGGGAGGACTGACGTCGCCAAACGTCTCTCTCCAGCTGCATCTTTCTCCCCTTTGCCTCCCGATGTCGTAAACATCTTCACAAAGAGCTCAGTGAAGATATGTTTTCCTCTGAAGCTCCGCACGCTGCTCACTGAATTCGGCCTTTTGCCACAATCTCATCAGTGACACTGCGAGTCAGGTCTGCAGTCGTTTGACATTTTAAAGGCATTTCTGTTCCTGTCTCTGTTCAACGCTTGAAAAGAATGATTGTGGGGCATTCAGAGGATTGATGAGGAGCTAAAAGCCCCGGCACGAGCTCGGCTGAGGAATCTGTTAGCGGGAGTGAATGGATGGGTGAGTATGTGGAGGTGGCTCTCCTGTATTCTGTGTGACCTTTTTCAAACAGCTCGGAGGATTTTGGTGCCATCTGTGCCCTCTGGGTACCACTAATCCCATCGCTGCGACACTCAGCAGTAATGGGTACCTTAAACCTTTGCAGCATGCCCCCGATGGCTGGTACACAAACACACACAGGAACACGCTCTTTCCTTTGTAGCTGTTTTCACTGAAATACATGTTATCCATCAACTTTTGCATTTTTCACCACTTCTTGCAGTTCTGCCACGTAGTTCGGGTCAGTTAATGCTCACTCCCTTTTTCTCATGGATGAATTTTGCTGAACGCACAAATTAATTTGCCACAACTGATGCAATGAGTTCTCTGTACTGTATTTTTTACTGTTAAAATTCTAAATTGATGCACAATTGTACTCGGAATGCCATGACTACAATTTAGGCATTTTATATACATTTCTCAAATGAGGTTGAATGCAACCGGCAATGTACAGTATTTATAGTAGTGATGAGCAATACCTTCAATTTAATTTCATGTCTTCTTTAATATAATAGCTGATATCATGCGGACTGATATGATACTGATACAATAATGATAAAACATCAACACAATGATTTAGATGAGATAATTATAAGTTACTGATGCAACAAACAACACAAATACGGTAATGATCCAATACAGTACAAAACTGGTCAAATAATATGACAATGCAAAGGGGACAACAATATAATACAGTTATGATGGCAGAATGATCCCAATATGATAAAGATGAGATACAATAACAATATCTATAGGATACAGTTAAAGAAATATGATAAAGACACGATACCAATACTGAGTCATTAAACCACTAACATACTGTACGATCAAAACGTTGATATTACCAGAAGAGAATCGATCTTAAACAGAAACATTACATATCGGCACGACCAATATTTCCAATATTTAACAATCCTCTCTGATTTCTTGTTGCTGCTTTAACAATTGTCTCTCTGCATCTCATTTCCAGCCAACTCAGATTCTCCAGTATTCTGTTTTTGACTCCGTGGGCTGAACTTTGAAGTACTACCTCCTTCCTAAATAAAAGAGCACTGCCTGAGTTGATCATTTGTTTATTGACTCAGGGATCCCGTCACGTTTATGCCGTGCAGAGGCTCTGAGAGGAATGAGGCCCTTTTCTGTCACGCAGTACTTTGATCCTCGCTGAGAGAAAGCCTATTTTAGCTCTGGCTTTGTGACTTAGAAAAAAAAATAAAATTGAACACGCTGCACAAAAGGCTTTCAATCCCACATTGGACAAAAGAGTCACCACTAACGATTTATGAATTAATCCTCACATGTGCACTGATACCTCGGAAGCCCGCTCACACCCACACCTCACCTCTGCTTTCAAAAGTCAGCACTATTCTTGCTGTTGGTGATCTATCCTTGGCATTCTCGGTCTGGCAACTTAATTTCCACTCTTGTCGTGACAATCCGGAGAGCGAGCCATGTGTCAGAAGGCTTTAGCAATTTGTTTTGTTTGACACTTGCTTCAGCAGCTTAGTTTCCTGCTAAGGTTGCTGCAGCTTCTGGAGGTTTACTGCCTTCTTTTTCTTTTTCTCTCTGACTGTTCAGCTCATTTTGCTCTACTCTGCATTCCCTTGTGTGAAATACTCCAACTCCTTTGCCCGGACTCTGTTTTCCTCTCCTCGTGGTGAGGGAGATACAGTGGATGATCAAAGTTTTTCTTTCGCATTTTGGTGCAGAAAAACAGAAAGACGTTTGGGGACATGGCATACATTTCTCTCAGGGACGTATACTGTGGACTAACAGAGCCGTTCATGTCTGAACGGTAATTAGTTTTACACCTTAAATCTGGCGTAGGCTTGAAAATCTTTACCCAGCCATCGAGAGACCAGTTGAAGTGAAACAGAAGCATAAACCGCGGCGTCACAGCCGGGGGGAAGAGTTCATACCTCCGTTTAGATAATTCTCTCGTAATCTGAAATCATTTTCAGAGATAGCAGATCATGACGAGCAGCTTCGTATTCATGCTGGAAGTCAGAACGATAGCAGGAAGATGAAAGTAAACAAACGAGATTGACAGTCCAGCGAAGGGGGGGGGGGGGGGGGGGGGGCAAAACGGCACTAGATTTTTGCAGCAAAGCCCAAAGTATCGCTTGTGATTTATTATCGTGGCGGTTTTCACATGGTACAGGTTTTTTGGTGTGTTTTTTTTTTTTTTTTTTTTTTTATTATTAAACTGGCTGAAGTGTGTAAGTGCTTCCCTGAGGAATGATTCATCACTTGGTTGCTGGGACGCAACCAAGGCTCACCTCTTTAATGTATGAAGCAGCGGAGCAGGCGGAAGAGTTTGTCTACGCAGTGTCCCCCTGCTTCCCCCTGTTCATTCATCTCAACATCGATTCTAATGGTTGGGGAGTGGGGGTAGAGGGGATAACTTTGAGGGATAGATGGTCTTCAGGCGACAGAGTCCAATCTCATTTATATTTCTTTTTATGGCTTACAAGGAGAAACACTACATTACAACGCAGAACAACACTTCCTCCTGCATGATGAATTGAGGGGGATTGCCTTTGGGGGACAATCACGGCAAAAGTCAAGACTCATCTCCATTTTTTTTTCTTCTTTTTTCCCCCCTCGGTGCAGATCTTTGCATGCTGGCAACAACTCAGCATGTGCAAATAAAGATCTTAACACCCCTCCTTCCTCCTCAATTGCGGTGTGATCACCAGATCAGTAGCAGAGCGAGGACACACTGACCTTCAGGTTGGGGGGATGGGGTGTTTTCTCTCTGTAGGGACGCACCCAGAGGGCTGAACTCAACCTCTCCTCCATCAAGAGTTCCCATGTTCCCAGACATTGTGCGATTGTGTCTTAATGAATTCACTGAATACTAATCAGGCAAGCCTAAGTCCAGGGGGTGGGGCAGGGCTTGACATAGACAAGGTCCTGTATGAATATGCAGAGGAAATTTTTCTCCCCGCCGTCATCACATTCCTTTCTCCGTTGAAAAAGAAAAAACGAAGAAAAAAAATTAAGCACTTGTTTTGCCCCATTATGGACAGTTCAGTTTCCATCCAGCTCATGTCAGAGGAGGAAGCCGTGTAATTGTTTCTTTCTCACAGGCTTCAAATCACCTCAATTCAAGCATGTTTGTAAATTTCACAGTTTATATAAATCTTTCTGCACCACTGGCCAGAGGTTACATCCTCCGACATCAATCAACACTCAACAGACTCCTAATCTTTTATCCGGGTCCTGTTCCCCTCACTGGACAAACTCTTTATGGCTCAATCAATCAGACTGACTGGCTCTGAAATGTCCAGTGGTACATTCTCGACAGCCCCTCGGCAGGCAATTCACTGGAGGACAGCATGCCGTAGCAGTGCTACCGTAATCAACATTCAAGAAGAAGAAGAAAAAAAAAAAAAGAATACCAGCATGACCATACATGACCTATGATCTTGGACAATTCAGGCGTAATTCAGGAGCAGAACAAGCTCCTCTTACAGGCACTCCAGCTGATTCAATCTGAGGGTGTTTGGTGGGCGGACTCTTCGAGAGCCTTTGTGGACACGTTACCGAGGCAAACTTTTCTGCCTCATCACTGAGCGCCCTGTAATGACACAAAGTTCATTTTTCACAGTTTCATCCTACAAAGCCGATCTCTAATACATCGTCGGTGCAGCAGACCCAAGTTTTATCTCTACGTTTTAAGCTTCTGAGGAGAGGCGTTCATGTTCATGAATACTGATGGAACTTTATAATGAAACTTCATGAAGCTCTATTTGTACTGAACTAATTTAACCTGAGGTACGAAAGTAACTTCTATAATTGGAGAAGATGGTTGAGGATTTTAATGCCAACATGAAACGTGGTCGAGATTTAATCCTTTGTCCTGCGATCCGACGGATACAGACACACAGACAAGCAGACAGACACTGAAGGCAATGGAAATTCCTAGCACTTCAACAACAAACAAAACGATGATGAGGATGGTCTTTCCCTTTCTCCCTTCAGGGTCACTACATCACGATCAATCAGAATTGGTTTTGCACAGGGTGTCTTTTTGCTGACATAACCCTCAGTGGGATTACTGGGGCGGTGGGATTTGAGACCTGACCTTCCAGTAACAAGCTGTGCAAACCCCTCAGCCACCACTGCCCTGATTTTATTAAAGATTAACAAATATAATACAAATATATATAAGACAGAAACATAAGATATATAAATCTAGAATAAATACACTACGATACTCAAATACATTTAAAATACTAAAAATGAATAAAAACCATGGCTTACCCTGGAGGTGTGCATGAGTATTTAGCTCCATGGTTATCTGCACCCACAGAAATAGTCAGTGTTAGTATCATGTGCCCATCTGCCACTAGTTGGCGCTGCAGCACCATCAGTTAGCAGTACCCGAGTAGAATGGTACCAGTACATAAAAACCGAGCTATTGTCGCTCTAAACTAGTGCAGTTTCTCAAAATATTCATTTGTGAAATAATATTGCACACAGGCTTGAATATATAAAAAAAATGTACATCCCTACAATGCGCCCCTAACCTAACCTGCAACGAACAGTGGGTGCTACTGCTCGTAGTGCTTTTTTGCCCCGCTAAAGCTAATTTGACATTGTTTGACTTTTTATCTCCTACATTCCCTAAATTCTGCTTTCATATATTGCAGTTGAAGGTACATGTACTGAGATACTTACTGGAATATATAGAGCCTGAATACACAGTCACAAACAAAACAGAAGTCTGTCCCTATAAACTAAGGCAGTTTCAATATTTCTTGTATTTTTATGTGTCTGATGATTCTTGTAAACAAAACAGTGTCTCAGAATCACCCTCAAATCTGGCCCCTATTCCATCCAGTTATTTTATAAGTTGTTTGAATTTCTTGATTCTACGAATCCTATGTTTTTGATTGTGCCTGTTACAAATATGTGACACACGGTGAAAGTCCTGGGGACCATCGTAATGACTAATATGCAGACAAAAGCTCTATTTCTCTGCTTTCTGGTACTTTTGGAATTTGATCGGAAAACAATCTGGGAGTTACGATTGTAAGAAGTTCCAAATCCCGTCATCTGTTACAGGACAGGGATACAATAAAGGAACGTGAACGGAGAAAAAAAAAAAAGTGAAATCTGGATTCAATCCATATTCTTTTCTGTAAACCTGCTAAAAACATTTGCACAAAACCTGACCTGAGTTTCGTGTCCAAGAGGTAAGGAGCTTATTTCTTCATTATTCGACGCAGAAAGAATACTTTTTCTCTGGAGGTGGGTTAATTTGGCTTAAGGCTGTGGGGACAGTAACGAACTCACATCCAGTATAACTGCTGGAATAAACCCCTGGAGCTTGAAGGACGTTGTTCCAACACTCCACAGCATCTGTTTGCATTCAGATTTTCCTTTTCCTTGAAAAAGCTCAGCGAACTGCAGTTTTGGAAGGACTCGCAGGACAATTGATTTTCACTCGTTCCTGCTCCTCTGCTGTAATCTGTGGAGTCATAGTGTGCGATCCTCTGACTCAGAGGCCATGAGTACTTGCTGCTTGATTGAAGCCATGTGTTTGTGGGAGGCAGGAGTGTTTTAGAAGTATTACATTCAAACTAGGAAAAAAAGAAAGAAAGGGGGTTTCATCAGGGCTGCATGAATAACTGCTCCATTGTTCCTCCTGCGTTACGTCATGGTTTTTTACCTTTTCTCTAAGTGGATGCAGGCTGCGGGAGAAGTGAAGCCGAGGATTTATTTCACATAATTGCAAGTGTTTTTCTGTATAGCCTGTAATTAACCACATATACTGCTTCATTTTCAGCCCACCTGCTCGCGCTCAGCCCGTTGGGTTTTAATTTAGTCAGTGGTTCATACTCGTGGAGCTGGTTGTGTTTCTTTTTCCTTAACCGTTTTTGATTAAGTTTGCCTAAGGGCTTAACTGACAAAAAACAGACTATTCATCAAGATGAACGTTTAATGAATGTGCCTGTCAAAACAGGAATCTAGTCATCACGTTTAACCAGTACTCAGACCGAGAAGGGAAATATAAACACCGGTTTGGGAAAAGCCTGTTGGCGCTCTGTATATAATTCAGCGTGTTTTACCATATCTGTCATTTTAAAGTGAAACAATTGTCATTTTTCCTTTTGCACAGACATGATGACAAGAAAATCTTGATTTTATATTAACCATGAGTCCAAGCCAATAACTTTAAAAGATAAACCTTTGGCGGAAGGCTGTAGTTGAGTGACATTCTTCTCAAAGAATCTGCTTCAGAATACTTTGGTTTCTCTTTTTGTCCTGTGATGGATGGACTGACAACGTAGAAATGTATGGTAATAGTAAATCTTATAATGAAATGGAATCGGTAGCCCTTTCTTGACATCTGTTTGGCTTCAATCTGAGGATTCATCAGGGCAGAAATAGCATTTCATCCTTGAGCGGACAGGACAAAGCAGATATTACATGATTATAGGATCACAGCACCCAATTCAATATCATACAAAATGTCATGTGCACACACAGTCGAGCACAAACTGATCTGTGCCTCTCCATTGTATTGCCCTATTGTATTGCTCACAGATTACTTGACATGTTACACAACGAGCTCTCATTTTTCTGCTACGCTCTTTCTCAGGGGCTTTGAAATGTCAGGACAACAGTACACCATGAAAGACGAGCCACTTGGGCTTCATTGTATAACCTCTCGCAATCAATGCATGACTTTTAAAAAAGACACCTTCCTGTGTTTGGATAGGTGTGAAGGTTTGCATCATAGCCAGAGAGATTTTGTGAAACCTTTCTTTTTTTGCAGATATTTTAAGGACAAGGTACTCTGTTGCAGAGCTCAATAGGATAAACACAACAGTGGCGAGAAATACACGGACGTTCGTTTTGGACAGACGACAAAGTTGAAAAACTATGACGGGTGACTCAACCATAGAACTAGCAGCATTTCTTCCGTCTACCCTGAAAACGTTGTTTAGTAAACGAGAACAAAGAGACCATATAAACGCCGGTACTGTTTTCTCAGTACAAAAAGCAAAGATACTTTTGAAATTTGAGTATATTTTTGCGACAGTTGAATTTGTGATGTTTACCCGGCGTCCAGGATGCTTGTTCCACATTTATTTTCTGAAAATGTTGTGTCTGCCATTCACGACACCCATAAAAAACTGCAGTTTCCGTTTTTTTAACATTACACATTCACAAAACGAGTCCAGGGAGTCACAGTGGCCAGTTAAGCCGGGAGGATATTTGATTTTGGGGAGTGTGTGGAGAGGCTGCTTAAACTCAATCCAGCTCAGTCCCGAGGGGTAATAAGATAGCCTGGTGTGTGTCCCAGAAGACAGCGTGAATGCAGTGGGCCGGGACTTTAAACACAGGCTGTGCAGTACTTTGTACACTTGGCAGTGGGAGTCAGTTTTTCCTCGATCCCTGAAGCGTTGCATTGTCTTTCGAAAGGAGCCTCTTTGTGTTTGTGGTATGGAGCCGCTCACATGATGAGCCCCAGTACTGTCAGAGAGGCATTTTGATGTCTGGTTGTGTGTGTGTGTGTGTGTGTGTGTGTGTGTGTGTGTGTGTGTGTGTGTGTGTGTGTGTGTGTGTGTGTGTGTGTGTGTGTGTGTGTGTGTGTGTGTGTGTGTGTAAGATACTAAAACATTCATTGCATATTTGGATGCTATTAACATGAATATTACAGCGTAGATTGCTGCGTCTTTGATTTCCCTCTCCCCAGAAGGCCTTGCGTTAGCACACTTACTGCTCATTATAAAGGCTAATTAAGAATCACGAACGCTTTGCTGTAGGTGTTTGCTGACTTCTGGACACGTGGCCCACTGTCATGCTTCTCCGTCAGTGGGAGGAGGGGGCTGCTCAGCACATCAGACGTGACCCAGTTAGAGGAGCTACTCTTGTACGACCCTGTAAAGTCGATCTCACCCCCGAGGAGGATTCCCGTACCCTCTGGCTTCACCTTTCCCCATCACACGGTTTTGTTTCTCCGATTGATAAAACAGTGGAAGGGTTTTTCAGCTGAAGGTCCGGAGCACCACATCAGCATGTTCTACTTGTACTATTTTGCTCAAATAACCTGATTTCAACAAGCCTCGACACGTACAGTTGTATTTAATTGCATCTCTGTGTCATGTAAAGTAACTGCAGCTCTGCCCCTGAGCCCCAATCTGGTGATAAATCCTTCTTTTGGCTTTGGTGATGCCAGTACAAAGTAACAGCTGCTTTTTCGCAGGTTTTCTAATAAACTTGCACACCCCGTCCTCAAAGTTTTTCACTGTTTCCCTGCTTCTGTTTTCAGTAGCAGCTTAGCACATTAGTGGCAAGATTTACAGTAGAAAGGTCAAGGAATGCGATGCATTTCGGAAAAGCTAAAAGAAGAATTTCTCTCGGATGCTGCTGAATTCTTCCCCTTGTTTTTGCATGCCTCGTTTCTGACCTTCTCCCTTAACAGAATGCGGGGGGGGGGGGGGGGGGGGGGGGGGGGGGGGGGGGTTGTCCAATGAGATCAGAGGAGACATGGTTTGCGTTTGCAGCGAGGCACGGGTTTGTCGCTGGAACGAATGAGACGCACTGAAAGATATCTACGCCCTGGTGTGAAAAGCTCCTTCTCCGCTGGCATCCAGGAGATGTTCTCTATTGAAAGTTCTTTAGCACACCCCGGTCTCCAGCTTTCTGTGCGGCTCTCACGGACTGTGCGCCTAATAGTGTTTTGACCGCGGCTTAATGAAGCAGAAGTTCATTTTGCTCTTGTAATTGGTGTGTTTATTAATTACTGGTGGGTAGTCAGAAACTGTGTGACAAATGAAGTGTGTGATTAGATAAGACCAGCCCTTGACAGAATGCCTGTAGCAAAAGCAGTGAAACCGATCAATAAGACACAAACTGCTCTTTCCGCCCAGTGCCGGTGATGGTGACTGATGGCTGGGCGTGGAAAGGCAGCTGGGCTGTGTTTGGGCTTATTTTAGGAGCGTTCTTTGGGAAGATGTGATAAAAAAAAAAAAAAAGGTTTTCATTGCTGAATACGGTAGTTTTACTATAACACCACTTCTGTCATACCCTGACCTCTCAGTACTTTTCAGAGGAATTCAAATTAGCCACATCATTGGTTTTTAAATGGCCTCTAAACCACTGCATAGAGACATCTTTAATAACCTTTTAGTGCTTGTGATTGAGTTTATGGAAGCAAGCTTATACAGTAACCTTAAGGCTCAGGCCCTGTTTACAGAGTTTCTGTTTCTGTTTACACAATAACTACATCATTTTCAGCAGCATCGCTTTCAAAACGTTACCGTGTAAATGGGAAACTTCTCTGAAACTAAAACACACAAAAAAAGTGTTTTCACTTCAAACAATGGCGTTTAAACGGTGGTTTGAGTCACAATGCCAATGAGTCCACCCTGTGTGTCCCCAGCATGCAGATCACATGATTAGCTGTGGCGACCCTGGATGGAAGGCGCCCCCACGTTACCACTTGTAACACCAGTTGTTCTTGCATCACAATAGTCCTCCGTAATCCGGTAACTACAAAACAGCTCCAACAGCGCTAATTGGGAGTTTATGAGGTTTTAGCTGGCTGTTTGGAAATAACACACTGTGCCAACAGAGCCTCATCAGACTCAGCCCATAAAAATCCAAACCCTAATTATCATTAATTATCATCATACTTTCTGTTTTCTGCTTCGTCTCATCTCTATCCATGGATACTAAGAATTGATACACTCTGTCCCAAAAATACTGAAAGTTTGTTCACTAGATAATTGTTTGTAATCTTTCCAGCTTACTTTTCCTGCACTGGATTAAATTTGTGTTCCGTGTTTCTCTTGAAAACATCACAGACGCAGCTCGATTTCTTGAAACTTTCTCTCTAATGAATCAACACCACAGCTTCCGAAAACAGCACATTTGATGTACCTTGAGAATTAGCCTTGAATTGTCAGCCGTGTGTAACTGTGAATGTTGTATAAAGAGCATTCCTTCAACCATTGACAAAATCCATAGACGCAAAGCAACAGAAACCTTCATTCAGCCAGCGTCACTACGACAACAGGGCCACCACCTGCACTTTGTAACCGATCACAACCGTTTAATCCAGGGCTGTCAAACATAAGGCCCGTGGGCCAGAACTGGGCCGCAAGAGGTTCCAATCCAGCCAAACCACCAAGGAAATTTCAGACATTTCAAATAATTATTACACATTTCTTTTTAAACAAATTTCTCAAGAGTAACAGACACACCACTGAGACCTGAGCTGAGATATTGGTGAGGCGACCATGAAAGATGGCAGCCTGACAGCCATGCAATCAGGGTGAGTTTGGAAAATCTTGTATACTGCAACAGATATAGGAGAGGTTTTTTCTGTACATTTCACTGTATTTTGTACCAGAATGTTTCATTACAATTGGCGTTATGTTGTGATTGTAGTAATCTTTGGCGGTAATTATTTTGATTTTGCAAAATTATAGACATTTTCATCATATGTACTGTATACTCCGCGCCACAACAAAGAAAAACGTATAAGTTTAAATTTAAAGGTTATTATGGCACTATTTTACCAGTTTGGCCCGCTCCAGATGAAATTGAGGCGCATGTGGCTCCTGAACTAAAATGTTCAGGAGCTGCTCTGAGATAAAACAAGCACATTTAAAATCAAGAAGATATACAGACTCAGAAGATATTACTTAGTAATAGTTAAAACTCTCCTGCAGTCTATTAATGAATAGTATTCATTAGTGGGTGAGATATGCTACTTCATGTTTTATCACCTTAAACTAGAGGTTGCGCTATATTTTTTCCGTTGTCTGTGATTTTGTGATTAGTGATCGCAGACGTCGCCCGCAACAATCAACTCTGCCCAAATGAAAGACAATTTTCCAAATTTTCAGTCATTGCTAAAGTAAATGTGTCCTCAGTGGGATTAAATATTTGGTTTGCCTTAAACATAACGAATGACTTTGCTGTAAACAGAATGAATTTCTCCTTGTGTGAAACACGATGTGTATCTTTGAAAGCCCTCAAATGATCATTGTGCATTTAAATTGTTTAACACATAATAAGTGACTCGGTGCAGCAGAGCTCTCACATCATCGGTTGTTGACGTTTGTCCGTTAGCACCTTTAGATTGGGAGAAAAATCAGGTGTTGGGCTGTGAAGACGGGGCAGGGTGAAGTTGGCAGTGCTTTATGAGGTAAATTCCCACTGCACTCCGTGAACATGATTTTGCTTCCTGACTTCTCTGTCACGTCAACTTTTCATCAGCGGCGGTTTGCTGGGAACAAAACAAATACTCCAGAGATGTTGCATCATCCTTCCTGTCTTTTGCTTGTGTTTTAATTGACAGACATTGGCGGAAATGTACGAATTTAGCTACTCGTATAAGACGAGGAAAGAATTGTTCGCATTTTCGGGTTTTCTGCAAAAGGGGAGCTGAGGTTTGAAAACAGCATCAGGTGCACTGTGATATCAGTTTTGTGTTTCGGCGTAAGTTCTCGCCGGTTTTTACTCTTGTTTGAGGCATTTGCAGCCACTTTAAGCAGCAATGTGTGACAAATAACAAGCAGGATGACATCTAAATGCAACCCTGCAAACCTTGAGTGATCTCATAATGTGGCCTTGTATGTGTTTGACCTTTTCTTTGGCCTGGAGTGGTGAATACCAGAGGGAAGAGAGAAAGAGAGAACGAGAGAGAGAGAGAGGTGGGGGGTGTTTCATGGGGATGACGGTCACACTCTGAATGAACAGTCAGCGTTTGTTTGCGCTGAAGCTTTTATCTCACCACGGCCTTCTCAGTAATTCACTTCCCCGTGTTGGACATGCAGGTTTCAGTCCCTGTTCATGCGACAAAGTTTTCAAGTAAAAACGCAATCGTTTTTTTTTTCACTTATTGTTTCAGAAAAGTTCCGCATTTACACGGCAATGTTTTGCAAACGATGTCCATTTCAATGGAATACAGCAGAAACAGTGAAAAGCGTTTTCATTTTGGGCCACTCGTTGGTCGTGTTGTTTGTTTTTGTAATGGAGCCACACACACCTGCTGTGTGTGCAGAGGACTGGAAGTCATGACACTCTGGAGTCGCGCATGTGCAGAACAACTATTCACCACAGCCGTGGTGCGCATGCGCAGTAGCAGTGTTTCTGATAAGTTGTGTTTTCCCCCCCTCAAGTCATAGCATTTTCAAAATGTTCCACATTGAGGGCAGTTTTCAAACTGCTGCGTTCTCGGTGGCTGTGAGCACCGTTGTTGTGTAAACGGACACACAAAACACAACCAACTTTGGCGTTTTCGCCTGAAAACGCGTCAACGGTGTCTAATTCACTTCCCTGTGTTGGACGTGAAACTTTTAAAGCAACAAAAGACTTGATTTTGTGAAAACATTAAAGTGGCCCAGCCACTTTAATGTTTCAAGTCTCCAATAGTAATTGCGTCGGTGAGTGAATTAAATAGAAACTCCTAACAAGCTTGATGTGATGCCTTTGTGAGCGAGTACAAAACTAATGAGTAGACCAGTGGCCGAATGACGCTCAGTGCCAGTCATTGGCAGCAGCAGGTATTTATATGCTTCACTGCGCACATCACATATCGCACATACTTCACATACTCTGTTTAAATCCCCCCTTTCTCTGCATCTCCCTCATCCTCCATCATGCCCATCTCTCACTGCTCCTTTCAGCTGAATCTCTAGATTCCTTCGCTTGTGCTTGCACAAAAATACCAGCTTCACCATCAAAAAAAAAAAATGCACAGAGGAGTAAAGCCTTTCTGAAAGCAGCTGCGTTTGCGTTAATCCGACTCGAACGACGGAAAGAGACGAGATGCGATAAGGCAACGGCGGGTGTACGTGTTGATGTGTGCCTTGTGTTTCTCGTGCAGGAGGAAACATGCCTCGACATGCAGGGATCAGTCTTTGGACACATTAGTCACATGCACTGTTTAGACTGATGTGACACTGCGAAGCTTGTTGCAGTTTTTGATTAAAGCGACGACAAGGAAAGCGTGCAAGCTTAGTTTCCCCGTGGATTTATTTGACCCCAATGCTGATGTGTTATCTTTCTTCTTCTGGAAAATAAGGCGCATAAAGATGAGTATGTTCAGGCCTGCCTTACCAGGTACGGTAGCTGCATTTCCCTGCCTGTTGGAAGAGAAGGGAATGTCTTACATTAAGCCAACTCACTCAGGCACATCCCCGCTCCAACTCCCTGGCCACCAAAACTCTCTCCAGCTTCAGCAATCCCCCCCCCCCCCACTTGTCCTCTTTGGCCTCTTGAATGATAACCTTGAATGGTATTGTCTCGGAGCATGAAGGAGGGCAAAGAAATTCCTTGGGTCTTGACAGAGAGCAGGAAGGCTGGACAAAAGGCATCAGCAATCCCTAAATACAAGAGAATGTAGGGGGATATGAAAAGGGGGCAGTTTTTCATTCAGGTAAAAAGCGCTGAAAGAGAAAGGAGGAGGAACAATAGCTCAGCGCTGGAATAAAACACTTCTCTGTGTGCTTTTGAAATCAGCCAAAATGCGATTTCAGAAGTGAGCTCAAGTATGCTGATGAAACCCGAGGCAAGGAGACACAGAAGAAGGATTGCTATATTAGAGCAGATTTTATGGATTCAACACTGATATGTGGGACTGATTGTATTTTGTGGAGTCCATTTAACCCCGCTCCTTCCCAGTTCATAGGAGAGTCTTTCAGAGGAGCCATTAGGCCTGAGATCATTCTGATAATGACTACATGGAGATCAATTGAAACTCGATCTGTGAATAAGTTGCCTAGTTTCTTCTCCTCCTGCACACTCTGGCCAATCCTTTCCCCTCCGCTTCCTCCACCACTGAAAACTGTCAGGTACAATCTCGCAGCCAGAGCAGCTGAAACAAAGCCCCAAAATGGCCCAAGGTTTTACAAATAAAGCTTGTTGGCAAAGAAAAATCAGCAAGGTAAACACACGGGCCTCCAAAGCTTGTGTGGATAAGGCGGCAATCGAACATCTTCCGATTTCGCAGAAAGCTGAGGGCATCTCAAAGTCTGACCTGAGGACATGATGGATGCTGCAGAAGGAAAATTGGCTATTTGGATGCTTAATAACTCCTGTGGAGGGCACACAGAGCTCCTGCGAGTGCTGCTGGTGGCAGATTTCTCACATCTTTGATTTTTTTATCTTTTTATTTTTTTTCTGTCCATGAGCGCTGTGAGTGTTAACGTAGATGCTGTAGAGCCTCTGTAAAAAAAGCCTTCTGGTGTATTCCACCTACTATCCTCATGGCAGCTTGGCGAAATCGTGCAATGATTTCATCATGAGACAGCCATCTGCTCAGAGCGAAATGAAGTTGTTCATGTTGTCTGGGAGTGAAGATTTCCTCTTTGTGCTTTGGGGTACATCTCTTATGTAATAAAGATCTTATTAATTACAGCTGAAATTAAAGGTTTGGAAATTATCTAAAAGATATTTCTGCTTGCAGCAGATTTCAGGTCTTCAATCATAAGTTTCATACCAGTCCCTGACCATTAGTACTTGTTCAGAATTGCTTGTCACTTCTTTAAAAAGTAGTACTCAATGAGATGTTGACATTTTCAATTAATTTGTCCTTTATTCTTACTGTTTCTAGATGGAAACACATTCATAAACTTTTGATGACAAGTAGAAGCAGCATTGAACCAGGTTATGGGCTCCAACGCGTGTGTTAACAAGAAGCACTGATTCTCCAGTAAACAGATGTTTAGTGCAATGGTAACCTTTAACACAATGGCTTTGACTAACAGTGAGGCACCATTTACACAACAATGTTTCTAGTGAAAACGCATCATGTTTTCAGTTCAGAAAGGTTTTGGGTTTATACTGAAACGCTGAAAACTATCTAGTTTTCATGTCAGGCCACTAGTGGGTGCTGTTGGTGGTTTTTGTAATGAAGCCACACACACACATGCCTGGAGAGAACAAACAACTAACAATGGTAAGTACACAGACATTCATATGGACAGATGACCAAGTGTGTTCACTCTGCAGCAGCAGCCGACACACCGACAACGATGTAGTCAGTATGCCGGGCCACGGGAGGGCGCTGTTGCTTGATTTTGTAATGAAAGCACACAGACAGAGAACAATACGCTATGAACGCGAAGAAAGTAGAGAGAACCCGACATCCGTATGGACTGATGATGCATCGGATGCTATCAGGGGTGAGTCTCAACTATAAAACTAAAAAGAAGAGAAAAATGGAAAAAGAAAGAAAGAAAAAAAGGAAAAAAAATTTGAAAGAAAGAAAAAAACCTCGAAAACTACCAAGTCCCAGGAGAATACGAACTGGGAGTCATGACACTCTGGAGGCAAACATTGTTGTTAGTGTCCATCTACTGAGCATGTGCAGAAAAAGTATTTACTACAGCCGTGGTACACATGCGCAGTGGCAGTGTTTTAGTGGCTCCGAGCACCGTTGTCGTGTAAACAGACACCCTAAACACAACTGAAGTACTCTTTTATCACTTAAACGTCGTCGTGTACACAGGGCCTGAGACAGCAGCTCCCCGACTCCTTTTCACATCAGACAAAAATAACTGAAACTTCACTACTTGTAAATGAATCACTAATATAATGGTAATCAGTAACTTGTGTGTTAATGCCAAAACCACATTACTATGTATTGATTTATTCCCCAACACGTGAAATCACCCCCTCCTCTCCATACATCCAAACCATGTTTATTTATTGGATGTCATGTAGTTAATAAGTTCCCGTACATTCTTGCTTTTTTGTTTTCTGCTACAGCGAGCCCGTTCCTCCCAGAGGGGATCATTAGGTTTGTCTTATGTAGTCTAGTATGCAGCGCAGTTGGTTGTGTTTGTAGTGTTCATGAGGTCAAGAAATCTAAGAGAATTCACAAAATGATTCACACAGGAACAGAATTTCATTTAAAAAAAAAAAATCCTGCTTCGTATGCAGTGCATGATGGGAGGTCACAAGAAGGATTTGCTTCAGTTTTAAGAGGTCACAAGGCAAAAAGTTTGAGGAGAGCTGCGGCAGCTGACAGCCACATGCTAAATGACACAAATCCCCAAGTGTCTATTTGTGCAGATCAGGATGTATCTGTGTCAGCTTAGGAAGCAGGGACGGAAAGTATCTGTCGACAACAGCCTGCATGCAGAATCAGAGCCCGAGGTAGTCGAGTCTCACCACTCCACACTTCTTTCTCACAGCTCTGCTCATAAACACTTTGTGAAAGAACATTTTATTTTATTTTTTCATATATTCTTAAGAATCTTTTCCCCACATCCCAGTCCCCAGCCTTCTACTTCCAGTTTTCAATAACCGACATAGTAAGTGTGGAGGATGGGATTTGACGGAATTAACCGTCGTGAGAAAGAAAATAAATAAATAAATCAAATAAATGAAAGCCGAAAGAGAAATGTGGGATCACGTTTGACACGCGACTGAATTACACCTCAGCAACATGGTCATATTCATGTATTCATCTGCTCCCCTGGTGCTTTTTGTTCTGCGGTATGTTTTAATAGTATCACAGTAACATATGTGTGCCTGCACTGATTCCACCCACTGCAGAGTCGCAGCAGGCTCAGTGAGTTTATCCTCACAAACAACACAGCAACAGAAATTCACAGGGAAACCTGGGATTTCTTTTTTTAATGGACGTCAGCTCTTGTCTTGGTTAAGGTCATAATTTCCCTCCTGCCTGCAGCCGTCGAGTGATTTTAACCAGTCACAGTCATCGTCATAATCTGACCTGATGTGGAAACTATGCACTGAAGTCTTTCTTTTCCTACGCCTGCTGCAACTATGCACTCTCCCTTCTCTCTGGTGTCTGCTGCAGAGCGGAGCAGCTTCGGGCTGTGGATTGTTTTAACAAATGTGTTAATCAAATCGTGATCGGGAATCCCCATGAATCTTAATTTTTTAAAAGTGGAAATATTACTCCAAGCTGGACAGAATAACAATATCGTTTAGAGACAAAAGCAACATTTTGCCTTTTTCTTTCTCCTTCTATTTCGCTGCGAGGAAATTCACTTTGATTACATGCTGCTGCATCTCTGCATTGCACAACACTTGAAAGGGAATTTTAGATTTTGTTTAATATTAATCATGAATACATTATCATCCTGGCATCCTTTACAATCTTTACTGTTACAAATTTGTCTCAAAACATTTCTGATAGCATTATATAACTGAGGGCTGTTCACGCCGCACGTGTTTGCTCCAGAATGCATTCCTCCACCTTGCAGAGGACTGGCGTTATAGGTTCATCAGGGGTCCGTGGTGAATGCTCGAGCAGGAATTTACATCAAATGCTGCTGTTTTCAGTGCTGCTCGGCTAAAGGTAGCAAATTTGGGTCTGAAGCGGAAACTCGTCTGAAGTTCTCTTAAGGGTCTGAGGGAGAAACGGCTGAGTTGTTATGAAAATCCCCGGATCCCCTCTGATCCTGAGCTGTAATGACACAGCCTCGGTCAGAGCCTTTTTATATCCCTTCATTCTCATCAACGTGCCAGAGTTTCACTGAATTGATTTTCTACCGCCGGTGCCACACTCGGTCGGTCTGTTCTCCCTCTCCGAACTGCACCACTGACATTCGTCGTCCTGTTGGCTGTGGCTGGGGTTGAAAAAAAAAACCCCAACAACAACAACAACAACAACAGCACAGATGTCGTTTTCACTTTTCCTCCTCCACCTCAAATGTTAGCCAGTTTGTCAAGCCCATCTGCATTAGCACTTGGATTAATTCCTGCCTGTTATCTAGAGTAGATGTAATAAGGCCGTCCTGGATGGCGAAGGGGTAATCAGGTTGGAGGGCGGCGCTTTCTTTGCTTCCAATGCTCCGCTTCCATCCTCGCATCCCAAAACTGATAGCAGGCAGACACATTGGAGGGGATTAAGCTAATGTGATGGCAGAGCCACCTACCAAGGGGCCCCACGGGGTAATTTTAAGAGACAGGCCTTGACACACAGGGAATAACTTGTCAAGACCTGGCTGCAAGCAAATATTGAGGATATTAATCCTTAATGTAATGGCCTTGACTAGATTTTACTCTTGTCTCAGTGTACAGCTTTAAGCACAGTCATAAGTCTCTTTAATCACTGACATAAAGCAGTCCCTCAAGGATTTTCCAGAGTTTTACAGTAATTATTGCGTTCCAAAAAAAATGCTTGTTTTTTTTTTCCTCTCCTTGTTGTAGCCTCTGTGAGAAATTGCCAAGCTAAATTTGCATATGTCCGCTGCTCATTTGCAGTGTTTTTTATGAGCTGCTGGCAGATGAGTGCTCTGTTTTGTCGCATTAAAAAATGTGATGAAGTGGTTAAAAATCACCCTCCGTGTCATCTTACAGAGGAATGTGAGGCTTGTGTCGAGATGAAACCGCTGGAACAGGTCAGAGCCACGTCTCTGTCGCTGTCTGCTGGAAAGCGGCGATAAGGTGGAGGGGAGAAAGACGAGGTCACACGTATCACTCCCACGGAAAAACAGCAGCTCATTGTCTCTTACATATAACGTAAACCGGGGAATCAACTCAGCCAGGCTTTAAATTTAGTTCCTCTGTCCTGGCTATCAAAGAAGGGTAAACAAAAACGCTGCTTTGCATTCTCATTCACCTTAATGAAAAGATTGCTAAATTATGAAAAGCCACAAAGGCAAGGTTTCTCCAAAACAATCATTCCTCTAGGAGCTGAGCGAGCACCTTGGCGGTGAGAGTTTGTCCTTGCTGCAGGTTTCCTCTCACAAAGTGTCTTGTCTTGTCTGCCTGTGGTAATATCTTGTGATATTTTTGAACCCCCCCCCCCCCCCCCCCCCGCCAGTGATCAGTCACATTACTGCAATTTAGCGTGATCACAGGCCTGACTGTTCCTCTCTCTTCATCTCCTTCCCAGGTCTGCTCATAGGATCAGGCTGTGCGCTCTATCCGCTGGGATGGGACAGTGAGGAAGTACAACAGACCTGCAACAACAGCTCAGACCAGTTCCAGTTAGGTAAGATGTCTGCAGTGACAATCCAACACACACACACACACAATCTGAAAACACTTCTTATTGTATTGAAGCAGGTGTGGAAGACTGACATTTGCACTCGTGCACCACTACTACTGTGATATCTGATCCCTGCTGGATAGGAAGACAGTCCATCATGAGGCAAACACAGAGACAATCTCACACTTATAATCACGAGCAATAGAGTCGCCAGTTGATCCCAAACCTTCGTAGCAAACCAGAGAAAACTTGAGGATGAACAGGAAGAACATGTAAACTTCACACAGAAAGTCTGTTCATGACTTAAGCCCTGTTTATACGACATTTTCAAGTGACAACGGTGCTCAGAGCCACTGAAAACACAACTTTCCGAAAACGCCACTCAAGGTGGAACTTTTGGAAAATGCTCCGACTCCATTTCTGTGTGGACGGAGGAAACGCTGCGAGCCCACCACAGCAGCAGCAAATAGTTCTTCTGATGGACAATAACAACAATGGTGGCCTACAGAGTGTGATGGCTCCCAGTCCATATTCTCCAGGGACTTGGTCGTTCTATTGTTGAAAGTTAATGTGAGAAGATAACGGCGCTCCATCCCAACAATAACCTCACAAGAAATGTTTCCACTTAACTTTGTTCAAGCTTCAGGAACTTAATGGAATACGGTCGAGTCTGAATACTCATGTTTTCATTTAGTCGACAGAAACAGCCCGTAGTCTGGAACTTGCTGAACGTTCTTGGTCCCAGAACAGACGAATCAATGATAAAGTGTGAAACTGTAAGCACAGACTTTTTATATCAGACTCTTTTTTTTTTTTTTTTTGCCACTGTCATATACCGAAGAGATATGATTTTTTTGGTGTTTAAAATGCATGATAAGAATTCAACAGAACCTTCAGTAGCCAACGATTTCCGAAGTGTTTTATAGCTATAAATACGGTATGTGCTGAGAATAAGCTGAAGCTGGATTTGTGCTCTGTATGCAGCTGGCATTATCAGTACTATCTTGCAGACAGTAATATGCTACTTCATCAGACACTGGGGAGGCGGAAGAGCATTTCATACTGCCGCCTCTTTTATTTGGTGTGAGTCGAATACTGTTTGATTGTTTGCCTAATGTAAAATATGGACTTGAATTAAAATCATTAAGAGAACAAAGAAGATTTAGTATCACTTTGGGTGACTATAACAGAAACGTCATTCTCATGTTTCTCCTCACTCTGGATGATTTTCATTTTTGTACAGCGCTGACATTTCGACCCGAGGGTGGCACAAGCAGAAAACTCATTTAGTGTTCAAAATGAAAAGACTTGTCCTTATTGAGGCATGACTTTTTATCAGGGAATGTCTTCCTATCAATTCAATCTAATGGAAAATGACAATTCTACCTTGATGGTGGTTTATACCCGGTGTCAACAGGGTCAGAGAACAATAAATTCAGACTACATAGATCAGGAATGTGCAGAAAATGTAAAATTCTTTGGGTGTATAACTTATACAGCACAGCACCAAAAAGAACACAACAAAACTAAATATAGACCAAATAAATCAACTATCCCATATGAGCAGCAGAAAAAAAAGCTTTTAACAGGAAAAAGAACCTCTCGGGAGCCAGACTCTGAGGTGGCGGCCATCTGTCTCTACCGGTTGGGGTTGCCGGATTGTATGAAGGGAAAAAAAGAGGGAATGAGAAATACCAAAGAGAAAAATAGTTAAAGTGAAGCAAACTGAAGGGACCAGGACCCACAGATTAGGAACATTTAGCTCCACTGACTCTAGGAGCTACAGGAAGCAGATACATAAAATGTGTAGAGCAAGCTGGTCATACTCTGTCTGAGCCCCGTTTACACGACCTTTCTAGTCGAAACGCATCAGGTTTGCAGTTTTGGTTCAGAAAAGTTAAATGTTCAGACGGCAACATTTTGAAAACGATGTCTGTTTACACGGTTTTTGCAATGAAACCACACAAATGTGAACAATACACTATAAACATTAATGGTGGCGAGTACACGGACATTCGTATGAACAGATGTTGGACTGTTTTCATGGTGACGCTCAACTTTAAAACCACCAAGTCTCAGAAGAATATGGACTGGGAGTCATGACGCTCTGGAGGCAGCATTTATTGTTATTGTCCATCTATTTGCACATGTGCAGAAGAATTATTTACTACGACTATGCTAATTATGAAACTTATATATATCAACTTTCCTTTGTTTTAGTGCAAGGTGTGGCAGTAGATTTAATGCTCTCTGTGCAAAATGTATGAGCAACAACTTTCTTTGCTGTAAAGTGTAATTCTTTGCAATCTAATGTTGAATAATCTCTGAATCTAAACCTACAGCAGCTCAACTAATGTGACCTGAGCCGGATGACGATAAGTCTCATCACTGTGTGAGCCAGTGTGTGTTTCCGCTGATCGCCTATCCCACTTTATCCAACTTTGGGCTGTGCTTTGCTGATTCCAGCAGTCTGCGGGCTGAAACAGGGTGAATGTTTAATGGACTGTACCTACATCGTGCATCTTTACTGCTTCATCGGTCTCATGGTACTTCACACTGTAAGTCACCTTGCTTGGCAATGGCTGCCATACTTGGTGCTCCATCTCCATTGGGAGCATTGCGGGGTTCAGTGTCTTGCCCTCGGAACCACATGAGCATGCAGTCTGTTTAAAAAAAAAAGAGAAAAAGGCCCACAAGCCTGTAATCCAATTGTCGCTGCCAGGAGGAAGTCCTAACCACCATACGGGTCTAATCCCATGACATTTTGGTCGTTGGCTCAAGCATTTTAGGCCCCGTTTACACAGCAACTTTATCAAGTGAAAACGCAAGAATTTCATTGCGTTTCGGTGCTCGGAGCCACAGAAAACACAACTTTTTCAAAATGGCTCCCAGTGTGGAACTTTTCGAAAACGTCGGGGCTCCATCTCCGTGTAGAAGGTGGAAGCACTGCTTCTGTGCATGAGCACTGCGCCCGAAGTAAATAGTTCTTCTGCACATGTACCAGTAGAGGGACAATAACAAGAATGGTGGATTCCAGAGTGGCATGACTCCCAGTTCTTATTCTCCTGGAACTTGGTAGTTTAGTAGTTGAGAGCCACGGGTAATAACAATCCAGCTCGGTCGTCTGTCCATACGAATGTCTTTGTACTCGCCATTGTTAATGTTTATATCGTATTGTTCTCTGCGTGTGTGTGTATGTGGTTTCATTACAAAAAGAAACAACAGCATCAACTAGTAGCCCTATGTGCTAACTTGAACATTTTGACGGTTTTTGCCGTTTCTGTTTAAATAGACTTCATTTTGTGCAAACGCAGAATTTTTGTGAAACGAAAATATAAAAACGATGGACTTGAAACATGGCCTCATAGTGTAACTCTCACCGATTACTCAGAAATACCAACATAGTTCACCTTTTTTGAAATGATTGCCATCTAGACCAGAATAATAATCATGCTGTTGTTGGAGGTTGGTGAAGAAAAACAAGTCTAGTAATTGTAAACAGTCAAGTGTGTTAAAATTGGGATCAATTCACTGGTTTAAAGAACAAAACAAAACTACACAAAACACTGCAACGCTAAAGTACATGTATATGCACTTTCCAGAGTCACACATTCAGGCTCTAATTACAGATCGATGTGTGAACGTTTAAAGCATCAATTTCAACTGTAAAGTGTCTGTGTGCATTCAAAAGGACGTTATTCTGACTGACTTAAACATCACCTCAATCATTAAAATTTCGAGAGTGCATCATCAGCAAGACCTATGGATCTCCAGTTTTCGTTGTCTTTTCCTATTTGCGTGAACAAGCTTTAGGGAAATTATTATTATTACCAAGCCTCTTCGCATTCTGTACTAATGATGCATTAAATGTGCTTGTTGAAAACTGCAATTATTTCAATTTCTCCTCGTAGATGGTCACACCAACAAGGAGTTTCACTCAAATGATGGGTTCTTCTTCGCTAATTTGTCTCTCTCGCCTTTTATTCATGCGGAGTGTCGTCAGTACCCCATCATTGCATAATTTAATAACTGCATGTATGTTCAAAATGGAAATGATCAAGGTCCTCAGAATGAAAGCATGAAAAAAAAAAAAAACCCATGTTAGCAATTTGATGGTGACTATATGACATCATATAAAAGGTTCATTTTGCATAATTAGTTCATAAATATTCCACAAGATGCAAAGCTAGTTTTTCATTAACTCAGATACAAAGAAAAATTGCAAGAGGAAAATTAGTCGGGACAAAGAAGCATTTTCAGGCATTTAATATCATGTGTTAATGTGACGCGTCGTCGTTTGGCCACCCGGGCTGTTAATTAGATAACTTGTATTCAGGCCGAATATTTGATGCCTATAATGAGAAGTCGGGATGTCCATCACGATGTTTTCAAAAACTGTCATGTCCTGTTTAATAATGTGCATAATCCTCTCAGAGGATGAAAGGAAATGTGTATATTTTAGTTTCCTTTGAACGGGTGCTACATTTTTTAAAAGTCTGCACTGTGCATACGCCACCTACCAGCCTGTTAGAGAGAGAGAGAGAGAGGGTTTGACTGTGCTTGGTGCATTTGTTGTGACGATGGTAACTGTTTTTCACAAGAGGAAGGGAAATGTCAAAGCCAGAACAGAAATGTTGAGCATCTTGGAACAATCTGTGCTCGGCTGTGATGTCGGATCAAAGGCAGATACGGACCCATGGAATCAGTTTTCACCCGTTTTTGTCACGGGTTTTTAACCGAAATCTTTTATAGGGTTCTTACGCCAACCCTGTATACACCGCTTATACTGTCCAACTATCGGATGTGTTTTTGCAATAAAAAAAAAAACCATAAAAACTACTCTAATTGTTACTCTAAAGGTTTATTGATTATCTAGCAAAACATAGGTTAGGTTAGTAGGTTAATAGCGCCATCTCCAGACACATGCAATCATAATTAAGCTGCTCTATTAAAACATTTTGGTAAGGAGCTGCGTTACCTACTAAACTAACTCTTTATTGTGTGATGGGAGATTTACAATGTAAAGAAAAACTTCATATTCACTCTTGTTAAACCAGGCTGTAAGCGGTTTCGTGGCCAAAGCCTCATCCGTCCAAGTTTTATTCAAATCCATCCACTGGCTTTTGAAGATTTCGTGACGGATAGACGGATAAGAATAGAAGTGTGAAAAAGGCAGTTGCCTAAATCCTGCTCTGCTTCCCGCTTCCCTTTGCAGGTTCGTGCCAGATCGGCTGGGCGTATTACTGCACCGGCGCGGGAGCGGCGGCGGCCATGCTGCTGTGCACCTGGCTGTCCTGCTTTGCAGGGAAGAAGCAGAAGCAGTACCCGTACTGACCAGGGGAGGGCGTCAGAGAGACGACGGGGACGGACGGAGACCTCATGCGGTGCGTCAAAAGGGACAGGACTCGGGACTCTGTGGACTCACATCAGTACAGCACACCAGGCACCAAAGACACCAAGTCATTACGGTGCTCTGCGCATCATGGGACACTACTCATCTGACAACTGCAGGGACTGTTTCATAATGCAGCACACACACATGGCTTTGAAAACTGGTACTTCTCTTAAAAGCTGTTCTTAAATGAAAAATGTATGGACCAATCCTATTTGTAAAATTGTTACATAACTATTTCTTTAATGAAAAGCGTTTTCTCTCCTTTTTTTTTGTCTTCCCCTTCTTCTTCTTCACTCATTGATGTTTATGTGATAACGTGCCCTGTGACGAACAGAAAAGTGATCTTGCCTCATTGTTACGTGAAGTGTTTCCGTCTCCTCTTCATGTCTCATTCTTGCCTTAAACACAAACTGAAATGCAATAATCCCTCTAACGTAAAGCAATCCAACACTGGCTGCCTGCTCCCCAACCTCAGCCTTCTCAGATTCCCCCACAAAAAAAAAAAAGAAGAAGCTAAACAGAGTTTATTTAACACATTCATAAGATATACATTGTGTATGGTATTGTATTTTATCATAATATCACGTTTTATATTCACTCTCAAACTATTCTTTGTCATTATATTTGTTTTGTAAATAAATGTTTATTGAACTTTTGTAGTCCGTAGTGTTATTTTAGTCTGGGATTTTGGGCCTGAAGCCAGACAAGGAGCATACACTTGAATTCCTGAACAGCTTTTTCCCATGGCTTCAAGATCTTGATAGAGTTCCCTGCATGTGGGTTAGGGTTAGGACATACAGTGCTGTGAATTTAACTTTTCCCTGTTATCGACGAGGTAAATCTCCTAACCTCCGGTCACAGTTTTCGCCTCGGATCCGGTTTTGTAACTTTAAAGACGCAGAGTCTTTCCTGACGAAGCCTGCGATGGAATCACACCCTGGGAAATCGAGTTGCCGTGCATCCATTACGATGTCAAAGGGTGCATGCAAGCTCGCAGACCTGGCTTCTTAGTGTGAATAACAATAACGGTAACCTTTTCTTAGCAATTACCACACTGGTATGTGTGTCATCAGACGCTGAGCTGCACCCAGTTTTTCAATTACTATTTTTAGGCACGTCTTCCTCTCTTGTTTTCCCTCGTTTGATTAACAAACACAACATCCCAGCCCCGAGTGTACAAAGCAAGCCCATTTACGACGCAGCTGTTCGCCACGTGTTTGGCCCTCATTAGCTTGGCCATTTTCTCACAACGCTCAGCATCCCCCTGATAATGGCAACGCCCCCTCCTCTCAGTCTTCACTCGAGTAATATCTCCCGCACTCGCTCTGTTCAATACATTAGCGGGGCTCCTCTGCATTCTGCTCTCTCGCCCGTCTGATCTGCTGAGCTGATTGATATCAGCGCTGATTGTTACGGGGTGTCAACCAGAAGCCTCGTCGGCACAGACGGACACATTGGGGTCAAGCTGGAGCACTCCCTGCCTTTCTAACACCGCCCGTATCTCAGACTGACAGCGAGCACCCGTCACTCTGAGGTCTTGTTGCATGGAGGTGGGTGATTGTCTTAAAACATGCAAACGTGCGGCCACTGCTCTGATAGGCTGCCGGGTAAAAAAGGTATTTTTAACTGATGTCAATTTAGACTGACGAGAAGCTGAGCCGCATCATAAACGCTGAGTTCTTCTGAGCTTCTTTGCACTTGGATAAACTCTGAGATGTCTGACAGATAAACCTGGAAGTCTACAGAAACTTAGAAACCTAAAACTAGAAATAAAATATCAGAAAAGCCCAGCACCTTTGAGCAATAATCTTAATTTATTCCATACAACTTCAGAATTTGTTAGAGACTCTGAGGGTTTTTATAAAGCATCTCACCGCCGCCACGATGCAATTTACCAGTTACACATATTGTAAAGTGAAATGATGACAAGGTGGAAGAAAAACATTACTATATATCTAGAATTTAAACAAATGTATAATAATAATAATAATAATAAAAATGTACCCAAGTAAACATGCTGTGGATTGTAAGCAGTGTCTAAATACACATATACGCATATGTATACATGCTGTGGGTCGTTAAGTATGCATGCTAACATATACTCACATTAAGGCTGCATAATAAATTGCAATATAAGAATCACAAAAGAAAAACTGAACTGCGATAACTGATAGTTTTGTGCATCAACGCTCTCCGAATTCAATATTAAGAAATTTTAAATACGAAAGAAAAGAGCAATTCATTGACAAAAATGTATAATAATATGAAGAAAGAATTTAAATCAGTTGACTTTTTTATCATTTAATACCTGGTGGAAGTCAGAAGCACAGAAATCTAGGAAAAGGACCAAAAACACAGACCACTCACAACTGGTGAAAACGGGGCAAGAGAAAGAGCACTGTTGTGTGTGTGTTTTATATTGTAAGAACAAATTAGAAAATACAAAACATTAACATGATCTATTCAAGTGTTTGCATTTGTCGCATCATTATCACAGCACTCAACATGATGGCATGTTTTCCTAATATGGTGCAGCAGTAGTACCATGTGTACTACTACTGTGGATTCACTGAGATTCACCTCTGGAGAGTTCAACCGAGGCCGCCCGATGGACACATCCGCATCAATTAAATCTTTGTAATTATTATTTGCCCGCCCTGATAGCAACACCAGTGGGATAATTGCTGCCCTTAAGAGCAACTCCACTCACAAAGGTTTTGTGCTGCTGTAACACCAATCTCCATAAAGAGATGGTTTAATAGATACTGCTGCAGGATGTCAAGATAGCAAGGCACGACTGCAAGCGGAGAGTCTCTATAGGAGGAGGGCTATATTGTCGTGTAGGAGCTGAACAAACAGGCCCGGAAACAAATACCAGCCTTATTATTAATAAAGCATCTGTAGCATGATAAGAAGGACCTCAATGTATACGATGCAAACTAACCCAGAAAGTCACGTAGGTTGAAATCTTAGACGTTACTTCATCCTATTGATTTTAAATAAAATCCCTCTTCAGACATTGTGTTCTTTGTTTCATCAAGCGCCTCCCGAGTCCCTCTCCACTGAAAGAAAACTGCCAATTAGCAGCCCAACTTTTAGAAAGCTGCCAATTATCACGTTACTATGGACGGGGGAGCCCAGGGAATTCCCGATAACATACAGCGGACAAACGGCATCGGCAGAGAGGATCAGGGGCTGTAATGCCAAGATGGACGGATTACAGCCCAGGGTCACTGGTTCACCGGCAGGGATGTGGGAGGGAGGGCTGCGGTTGAAAGCGACTCTAAATTAGCAGTTTGCTTGAACTTGGAAAAGGTAGCGCTTGCTCTGAGAGGGCGTATTTAAGAAGGGCAAGATGTCTGCTCAGAATTAATGCCGCCACTGTTTACCTTTTAGGACTTTGGACACACACACACACACACACACACACACACACACACACACACACACACACACACACACACACACACACACACACACACACACACACACACGCTGTGTTTTTTGATTCTGACTGATGTCAAGTCGAGAACAAGGCAGATGAAATTCAGACTTTATCCATTTATCCAGCTTTAATACTGGGTTTGTACTGACAAGGGGGCCAGCAGGACACCCAGATAGGCGTCACAGGTTTAGCCGGTCATCTAACCTCTCTGTGTGAGGGGTTAGTAAAAAACATGTGAGAGAGTGAAGAGAGACGATAAGTCTCAGTCGGCCTCTCTGGACTTTCCCTTTAAGGATGTTGGTCTGATGGTCCTTTTTTTATTTATTTTTTATTTTTTAGGTTACTTTCTTTGTTTGTTGCTCGTTCACTCTGACTTCTGTATTTTCAACTAATTATTTTCATTAATCATTTCTTACGTGACTTGCATTTGGTTTCAGTGTACTTTGTACACTGTGGTAGTACTTATTGTTTTGGGACAGTTTTGTGTGAAAAAAGCACCGAACACACTCTGAACATAATCAAACAGAACAGAAGTCCTCATAAATAATTTTTACGTATTCACAAATGAAATCCATATAAGTATGACCCTGAACTCCTTTTCAATTTATGTTCATGCTTCGAAACTATTGACTGCAAATTTATTCATGTGACGTTTTTGCCTGTGGGTCTATTTGATTAGTTTGAGACAAAATACTGGAATCAAAGCAAGAAAAACCCACATGGCAAGAGGGAATTATCTTTATTAAGGAACCAAAAAATCATCATCGTTGTCATACACACTGAGGTATATTTACTCAACAGCTCCTTTTCTAAGTTCTTCAGAAAATTGATAATTTTTCACAAAGTCAAAATACCCTTGGAACTCTGCAAACAACATGAATACTCATGAGTTTCCCTTTTCCAAGTATTTGTGTGTGAGCAAAGGCAAATAGAAATAAACTCACTCTGTCATGTACAACCTTATACAGGCCGTGTGAAAAATATCTCCATGATGCATTTTTTATCAGCGCTTCAACAGCTGTCTGAACACATTAAAGACATATTCTTCTTCTGGAAGAGTAACTGCTCATTCATTTCTCTTTATATCTTTTTCAGCAGCTTATCTGATATGGACATCAAATCACACAGGACAGAAGATGTTTCTTTTGCGAAGCTTCAACCGAGCTGCTCTTCAGGCCACACCCATAATCATCCCTCGGCTGCTGTTTTTTCTATTCGCTCTCAAAACCAATTTTACCTCCTCTGACTCCAGCAATAACACAAACCTGTGGGCTATCTGTCCACACCACTCCATCAATAACGCGCCAATTTCTCACGGCGAGATAAACATTCAAATCTCGGGTGGCCTTCACGTTGTCTACACTCCTCCTCTCAAGCGCTTTATTTCATCATCATCTCCACTAAATTATTTCCTAGTGAGAAGAGACTGCCGCGGAAAGTTGCGAGGAAAGCAGTAAAACAGCTTTGGTTTTCCTCTGACAGATGTCTTCCCTGTGTGCAGTTAGCATCAATGAAAAAGAGAAGAAGAAGTAAAAAAAAAAAAAAAGCATAGGCTGCCGGCTGGCGTCGCCTTTTAAGCTCGCTCTCAGGCGGAGGCTGGATTTCCAAACCTGAGCGATACCTGCCACTTTTTAGTTTCCTCGGATCGGAAATACTCCACTGGCAGATATCCAGAGATTTAAATCGTATCAGGAAGCAATGCGAAAGCACGCCGTTTTCATCAACTGCTGTATGGCGTGCTGTTGTGCTATTTATTGTGCGAAATAATAATAAATAAAACAACTTCACAGCCTTCCCGTCGCTCGGGGAAAAGAACTCCCTGCAGAAACGGAACCCAACAGGCGTAAGCCTGTAAGAATTCCCAGAGCCTATAGAAAACCTGCTATAACGCCAGATATATGCAGAGAGGATGCAAGAGCAGAACTCTCCCAGCTCCTATCTAATAATTGTCACAGCACCGAGGTTCTGTTCAGTGTAATCAACTCTGCTATCAAGCCTCTGCAGCACAGACGTCTCCTGTGGGAGAAACACGCAGATTCTTTTATCTTTCAGCAAAAAGCTGGTGAGCGCTGGCCTCCAAATCTGCCGCCTGTTTGATGCGCCTTTAAATCACTTTAAACCAGTTTTTTGTATTTTTTTTTTTCATGTCTTTTCAAAGATGTTTGTCAGATTAAGTGTTTCGGCTGTCCCCAGAACTCCGTCCCAAATGAGCTCTCCCAGGTGGTCTTTGATAAAGTGAATCCAAGCATGTTATCAGTAATAAATGCTTCTGTGACCACGACTATTTAAAGCAAATAAAAAAACGCAGCTCATCTTAAATCCTCCGTTCAATAAATTGGATAATTTCTTGGCATTTCTTCCAATCTAACAAAAGTAAGTTAATGAAAATACATGACTGAACACATGGGCTGCACGTTATTCAAAGGTGTCGCTTGTGTTTGTAAAGCTATGCCACTTGTGTTTAATAATACTGCCCCTTCAGACATGTCAATTAAATCACAATCTAAGGCGAGTTATTACGACAAGACATCGAGTGAAAACGCATAATTTTTTCGTTTTTGTTTAGGAAAAGTTTCTAGTTATCATGGTAACGTTTTAGAAACAACGTACGTTTAAACAGAAACGGCAGAAACGCTGAAAAGAACCTTGTTTTTAGACAATAAAATCGGATTGCCATTCTTTGTGACTCTCAACTATAAAACTCCCCGGAGAATATGGACTTGGAGTCGTGACACTATGGAGGAAAACGTTGTTATTGTCCATCTCCTTGTGCATGTGCAGAAGAACTACTTACTATGGAAGAGGTGTGCATGTGCAGAAGCGGCGTCTCGGCCCGTGGTGTCAAACACATTATAGTTCAGGGCCATATACAGTCTGATGATGACGACAAAAATGTCTATATTTTCATAAAGTCAACAATTACTACTGACAGTGACTACAGTTGCAACATATAGACAATTTTAATTAAACCTCCTGGTGCAAAATACACTGAAATAAAAAATAAAAATAAAATAAAATCCTCTCTTGCAATATGCATGTTTTTACAAACTCACCCTGACAGCATGGCTTTGTGACGTCAGTTTTATGTGGTGTCCTCTACTCTTTGCTTGGTGGTTTGGACGGCAGATTGAAGCCTCTTGCAGGTTTGACACCCCTGTATTAAATGACATTAGCCCCAAAATGTACACACCAAGTGTAAAGGTACATGGTCCAGCGCTCCAGTTACCTTGGTATCTTCAGTGTTGACAATGTGACTGGCCACTTTTCTTGACCGTAGCTCCGTCAGCTTCCTCTGAAAACAGACTTTATTTCTGCCCTCCTGTGGCAGTAACACACGGTGGGAGCGGAACAGAGAAAGAATCCTTCAACCTAAAGTAATACTAATCAAACTAACTCGGCTCTCGCCTCATTAAAGACTCGTCCCGTCACAAAGTGTAGGTATCCTCTGAAAAATTGATGCCCCGAGTAATCCCGAAGTTAGCTAAGGACGTGATTATAGTTATTTATCCTAGTTTATGTTTTCTGATGCTGCGGCCATCAGCAGAAATGACAGAAGACACAAAGAGGGTCTGGAATGCACCCCCCCCCCCCCCCTTTGCGGGACAAAAACAACAATTGCTCCCCACAATATATCATTACACGAATCTATATAATTTAAAAGTTTAGAATGATAGAAAGCAGCTGAGCTGAGAGTGAACACATATGAATATATTTGTAAAGCCATAAAACCAAATGGATCTATTCTCCTAAACTGCTCTCTGAAAAATCTTTTGGTTCATTTTCCTTCCCAACAATCAGGGATTTAAGGCCCCTGGGATGGGAACCCTTAAAGTTTTCTGGCGCCCCCCAGAGGAGGGGGACGAAGTCACTTCCCAAAGAATGTTATGTTTAAAAAGTCTCAAGAGCAAAAACTATCTTAATGCGCACACTATACCGGGTTAACAACGCAGCTCTGATCCTTTAAAATAAGTGGAGCCCAAAATGTTAAAGTCTTTAGTAACAGCACAGATATGCAGCGTTAAAGAGACCTGAAGTAGTTCTAGTGCATAATAGAGAATGTTTTACTCACTTTAGATGATCATTGCTCCAGAAATTAATTATCAACTGTGTCTGAATTGGCGACATGCTTCATCGCCGTAATTAATGAAAAGCAGTATTCATAGTGATTTACTTAAAGAAGCAAATTCACAGACTTATCACAAACCGGCCCTGGAGTAAATGTCCGACACGATGTGGAAACAGCTGAACGTACGCAAGCGGCAGTGGTTCCCCTCAGTTCTGAAGTAACATCCTGTCGTTTATTCTGCAGTAAAATTGTTCTTTGGTATGTTTGTGGTACGCAGAGTGTCCAAAAATACTGCACACATCTCCGAAGGCTGGAATAGTACTCAGGAAAAAATGAGGCGGCAGCAATAATCCTTTTTAGTTTAGGTTTTTTGTTTTTGGTTTGTTTCTCCTGTCTCCAGTTGCCAGATTTCATGAATGCAGCTTTAAGGTATGTCTAACTTTAGAAGTGTGTGTGAGTGTGTGTGCATTTATCACTGTTGGTGGGACTTGTCGCCAATATGGGAACAACTCTGTCGTGAAGTCTTGTTTTAAAGTTACACGTCGGTAATTTAAAGGTAGGGTGAGATTAGTTGCAGCTAACTTCAGAGTGAGGAAATGGATTTGGATCAAAGCAAAAAGATCCTGAAAAAACATGGAAATACAGCATGTGTGTGATTCAGCTAACCTGCCAGCCATGGCTTCATATAATCTTGTTAGGTTTTCTCAAATGTGTTACAGTCTAAAAAAAAAGGTTTTTTGCTTTTAAGGAGTTGAGTTACTATACTGGCGGTTCATGGTGTCGTACCTGCTCAGACTGCATGAGAGCCTCGGTATGACGCTGTCGTCCCAAAATGGAGAAAAAAAAGACTTATAGGTGACGCGTCCTTCTTGCTTCAGCTTACACAGCGTGAGGATCTAAGGTCACGAACATATGTGATGAAAATGTTCAGAAAACAAAGAAATTACTACAATCTCAACATAAAGCCAATTTTAATGATGTCTGGATGCAAAATACAGTGAAATATCCAAAAAAAACTCAATTTTAAGTCCAAAAATTAATGTTTGTTTACAAAATTGACAGTTTGGCTCGATTGCTGCTTTTTGCAGGCTGGTGTTGACGTGGTTGAAAGGTTTATTTAAATATTCATTTTAAAAATCAATTGGTATTTATTAGAACTTTCCTTGCATTTCTTCCCTAAAAACAACTTTTAATATATATTTTTATATCTTTGTATGTTACTTTTCAAAATCAGTTCTACTTTTCCTCTAATCATAATTTTATGGTAGAATCTTTTGTTGTAAATCCTGATCTGGTTTTTAACATCAGCTTTACCTTGTTTTTGTCATTTTAATATTTCATCTCATTAAGTTGTCTTCTTAAACAGTACTTTCCATCCATTCAACGATATTAAATAATCACTCAGTTTAGCCCCCCATGTCCGTCCCATATTTCCTTCCTCGATCTTTTTGTGCCATTATCACTGCATCAATCTTCCTGTGAAGCACTTCGACTTGTTCCAACCTGCAAAGTGTTGTATAAACCAAGTTTGATTGATTTAAATGAAATGCCTACTTTAGGAGCACTCAGAGGCGTAAGCATGTTGACTGAACCTGATTGGTCGACTTGCATCATATTGTTATGTCTTGTTTACTTCCTGTAGGTCTGACGTGTGCCGTTCCTGCGGCTGCAGCAGCAAGTCTCAGCCATTAACGTCCACAATGCTCACATCACCCTGAATGCTGACGTGCTCTGCTGTTATACAATATGGAGTTCTCCTTTAAATCATTTAACAGCAGCTGTATTCCAGATGTAGCCAGTACTAAAGGACATTGACTCACATACTTGAGTACAATGTGGAAGTTGTTATGGTTTGCTCAGAGGAGGACTCGGGACGCTCGACACCCCTGTTGTTGGACCAGAGGCTCGTTTTAGTGGAAAAGGAAAAAAAACCAAGTGCCTAAAATCCAAATGACTAAAATCAAAGTCCTCGACATCACAGGAGAAAAGGATGAGACACTGCAAAGTCCAATCAGAGAGAACACAGACTGAGACATTTGAGAGCAAGAAACACAGATGAACCAACAAACCAGAACACTTCATTTACAAGGACGCGCGTATCCACCTGGTTCAGAGCTGCTATGAGCAGCCAGACCTGTAGGGGGCAGTGTAGCAAGAAGCATGAAGTCATCAGACTCAAGGAAAAAAATACGACGTCACGAATTGCGACGTAAATCTCCACCTACCCCCCTTTAGATGCAACCGGAGACACAGAATTGATCCAGATCTCCACTGTGGCCGGAGTTTTCAAGAATCATCGTTTGTGGTGAGTCGGAGCTGCGTTTATGTGTGAATGCAAACGCAGAAAAATATCACCGTTTTTTTCGAATACCCAGGTACGTGTAAACGTGGCCTGAAGCCAGAGTCAGAATCTCAAGCACAACACGAAACGAAGCGTGAACCATGACAGCACTTCTAAATAATGATGTTGATTCTTAAAATTTCCATAATACTTCAGATATTTTTCCCCATGTGTCAATATCTGAAGTAGATTTACTATACCTTCCTCGGAGGTACAAACCTCTTCTGTCTTGACAAAATATTCATCAAAACCACACACACCAAAAAGCACCGGGCTGATTGTGTTGGGAGATGGACCGTCGCGTCGACAACTCTTGGCGTCACTTTGCATGAACTTAGCACCTTTTTCCTTCGCTTGGCATCGTTATCCACCCCTTCGTTTACAAATACAAGCTCAGATCGTCAATCCAGACCAGTTCAGTGCATAATTCCATGCCTGCATTATCTTAAAATAATATTCGGATGGCTGATGTCACACCTCCTGGGTGGTCCACAAGCAGCTAAGCTAATCTGCTGAAAGTCAAGCTTCAGGTATTTGATGCAGATGGGATCAATCTTGTACCGGCTGAAAGTGAATTAGAACTTTTTCTAAATTGAAAATGAATCTATTGTTTTGAATGTAAAATCAAAACTCTATTTCTGCATTTGAAAACATCAGCTTCCAAATTCATTCTCTCTTTTCAGTTTCACTTCTCTCGGTTCAAATTCAGTTTTTCAATTACATTCATTGCGCCACACATCCGGGACCTGGTGTCAGGCCAAACTAGTCAAACACAGAAGGGAAGAAGTCGGTTTATGCTCTTTACCTAATTGTAAGCACTTCTGATAGAAATAATTATCGGAAACACAGCGTGCCCAGTGGTGTACTGTCTTAAAGAAATGGACTTAAATAAATGTGGACGTGTGTTCAACCTCATTCATCATGTCATGATGCTTCAGGTTTTTAATGAGACTCTTTGCCGGGGCCTTAAGTTTGGGAACGAAACTCTACAAAATAACTGTTAAATTGATGAATTACAACCCCCAAGACATGTATCTTTTTAACTTTTATTCTATTTGACTGCTAATGCATCTGTACTTTTGTCCTGCAGCAGCTTTGAATGCTCAGCATGCACCTGGGACTACCACTGGATTTTTTTTTGGGGGGGGGAGATCAAGTTTTGGCTTCGCTTCTATTCCAGCATGAAATCTGTTTGTTTGTTCCAAATCCAAAATCTGCGAGGGATAAACCAATGAACAACAAGGTGGAGGACAATGAGCTGAGAGGGAGAGCTCACAATATCCAAGGGAAACGCAATGAGCTGCAGCCTCCTGGTCTGAAGGTCAGGACGGTGGTAAAAATCACTGGTTATGCTTCTCAAATGGACCTTAAAATTCAGGTAAACGTTCAGTGGTCGAACAAAGTGACCTTCACACTTCACACAGCAGCTTTATCAACACGGCGCAGACAGTCCCATTGTGTGTTTCATGCCTGATTATGACTGAAATCATCCATTTCGTTTGATCTCGGTTCACTTATACATTCTGATTGAACTGATTCAAAATGTGCTGATGCAGCTTTAACGTTTCCTCTATAAAGTGGATCATATCAATAAATACCAAAAAGTCATGCTTATCCTCATTCATTTTATAATACCGCATGTGCATGTGATCTGTACTTAGAAGTTGTTTTTTTATAAAGCATGGTACAAATCGTAGTTAATAAAAAAAAAAAAATTCCATTTTCTATCCATTTAATTGCCATATTTTGATCATGACACCACAATTTTTTTAATTGAATCAGCATTTTTTTTTCTTTTTTTAATACACATGAAGATTTCATAGTTTTTTTATTGTGATTGGGGGTTAACAGCAGCATTTGTGAATTTGTGCTCTAACACTCCATTATCCTGTCTGTTTAAGATGCACACCTATGAAACAGGAGATTAAATATTATGTATTGATTCATATTTCTACTCTAACTGAATTTTAATCAAGGTCAGTCGTGCATTTATCCCTTTAGACGCCATTCGTTGATGTAGGTGTCACTAAAGTATTCCTCTGGGTTAACGTCTCTTTTCCAAATATGGAAGTGTGACATCACAGAGGTAAAAAGATGTCTGGGTGAAAATCTAACTCGCGGGCTACTTAATGAAGCCAAGACATCAGAAAATAAATGTCTTTTTACCTTAATATAAGCTTTATTAGATTTACAATATTTCATGTTGCAGTCCGGACTTGGTGTATACCTTCATGTCACCTGGGTGAGTAAGTGCTGTTATAGTATGCCGCTATGGTTATTTTTTATTATTTAGGCGCTCAATATTGCATGTTTTTCTGTGTTTCAACACCTCCCCGACTGTTTTAATTATTCATCTTCTCATCCAGAATACTTTCACTCATCCCTTCGACCGGCTATTTGATGGCTGTTAATAAAATGTAAGCTTCTCTTAGAAATGACATTGGCCAGGCATCAACATTTGAGGCATGATTCATTTTGACGACTCTGGAGAAAGACAGATTTTATGGCAGAGAGAACTGCCATTTAAACTATATTACATTCAATCATCGTCCCATATGCAAAATTACTAGCTTCTTTAGTCTCTCTCCTTTGACTCTGGTTTTCAGGCGAGAAAATTAAGAAGGTTGCGAATGTGAAAATAAGACTTTCACCGTCGTCGTCCATATATCACGCCGGTCCACGGGGAGCCGATTACTGGAGTGAGAGACCTCCAACTTAGAGGATATTAATGTCATTCATTTTGATATTTTCATTGCACCACAGTTGCTGCATGCGAGTCATCTGTCATTTATGAAGCAACACAAACTAGACGAGTCACAGCGTCTGACTGATGGCGTGATGCTGGATTTCAATGTCCTCGCAGCACTGCAAACACCTACAGACGAGCTGTTTGAAACATGATCTGATATCATCTGACTGAAAAAGAAAACCAAATTCAGACCCTCCAGTCCAGCAGTCAGAATGCAGCTTTGGTTCACCCAAACTGTGTGCAGTCAAGACCCTATTTGACCAAATATAAAACTCTCCAACAGGTTATGTTAGATACCATTGTAATTCTAAGCTGTTTATCATCGAAAACCTCAAGTCCTTTTGCCAACACAAAATGCTGCATTTAAACAGATTAGACCAGACTCAAACCAGGGTCATTCTCAATATGAGGTGAGTCTTAACCACTACATACAGGGTACTACTGTTAGTACAGTACTATCAAATACATGTGACCATACCAGTACAGCCTTGATTTGATCTTCCAGTTATCTGATGATTTGCATCAGTATATTTGGCTGCCGCTTCGGTGGAGCGTCCAGTCCAAAATGAAGCTTTTCATCCCGTGCAACCAGAACACGTGCCTGTGTTAAAAAAAAATAACGGGCAAATATTTGAAATAATGTGAATTAATCTGTGTGTAGATCAGTTGGTTTATATTGGAAGAGATGAGAGGGGAATTTTTCTAAACATGAACAAGCCTTAGTGGTATATTTTCATGTTTCAGGTCTTTAACTTCAAACCAAACACACTTTAATTTGTGCTGATCATTTACTGGTTGACAGTTCCATTTCATTATTTGCTGCTTATGAAAATCTATTTGCAGACTTTAGAAAATGACTGGAATTGGGTGATCCATCACAATTTATATCAAGTCTGGACTATTTGTCTTTCATTATTTTTGCTGGGATCCAGCGAGGAGTGAGGATTGGTTTGTGATTTCTGCACATTATTACCGTGGGATGAATTTAAAAACTCACAACAATGAATGAAAAACAAGTGGATGAATGACACTTTACTGGAACCACATTAAGTAGGTAACATGCCTTGTTTTGTTTCTAAATTTGAGCTTTTATAATGAAACCAGTCACAAGAACTGAAAATACTTAACAGTAAGTATTCCAACATCCATTAGCCATTCCTATTACTGACCTAATGTCAAAATCATTTCATTAGAAAACATTTTTCTAAAGTGGTTTGCAGCCACTATTTACACAATCCTGGGCAATTTAGAAATTGATGTTATTGGTTTTCATGGCAGAAAACCCAGCCGAGATTATTTCAATCAAAGCGCCCCACAACCACACAAACCTTAACAGGGCTCAAGGGTTGAACTAATGTAATCAGATTGCTTCTCCACAAATGTAACTGAGACAGAGTCGGGGCAGTTTCAAAAAGTTCCACCTTGGGATTAAGTTTCAGAAAGATGCTTTGCACCATTGTCGTGTAAACGGACACCCAAAACACAACAGAAGTTTTCCGTTTCCACTTGAAAACCGTGTCACGTAAATGCGGCCTTCCAAACAGTGAGGGGCCTTTTCACATTGAGTAGTCCGGGACTTGGTTTGGGGGGGGATTTTCACACCTTCATTTGGATCGGGTGGCGTCCAAAATGTCACGCAATTACACCAGCTGCTAGTTTGGGGGCGCTGTCGCCTGACACAAACACTGACCAGAGAGGGAGTAAAGAAGAGACACGGCTCATTGATTGGTCCAGACCGAAACAGGAAGTCCCGCCGCTTTAGCCCGTGGTGGCTAGGCTAGTTAGCCCGTGGCTAATGGGTCGCCACAAACAATTGCCACATATAGTCTTCAGACCAGATATCAATAAGTGCTTTTATACCGGCTACATGACACCAGCATCACTGCTGAAGACCATTTTTAATATTCTTGTTTGAAAGAGTCTCTGAAAATGATGATTTGAGCTGCTGTTCAGTGACGGGTGAATGCAAGAGGCCGAGCTCTGTCACTACGCAGCTTGTTTGTGGGTTGAGGATGTTCAGACGTTCTGATGGAGGCTGTTTGACTTCTACTTCATTCCGGATGTAAAGCTTTGAGGAGGATGTTGGAGAGATTCCCGTCATACCAGGCCTGACTAAAACTCTCGCCCGAACAGGGACTTGAACCCTGGACCCTCAGATTAAAAGTCTGATGCTCTACCGACTGAGCTATCCGGGCTCTGGCAGACCGGCCCTCTGGCAGTGTTTTGTTTGAACTGATAACAATGCGTGTTCAAGGGTCAGTGGCTCAGGTGTTCATCACATGAAGACGTTGAGGTTTTTGACGGGAGCTTAATCATTCCCCTTCATGCAGAAATTAATAACACTGCTCTATGAAGTTATTTTTGTTTCCATAAGTTCATGGCGAGCCAGAAAGGCTAGCCGAGGTCTTGAAGGACTTCAACCCTCAGTTTACAACTTTGACAGAATCTCATGGCAGAAAATCACAAGCTGAACTTGTACAGTGTAATTCAAGGTTGATGTTTTTTGTGTTATAATAAACTTGGTTTTACTGATATTTTTGTTCCCAGATATTCATACACAAACATTCCATGTACAACTTATAACAGAGATTATGAGCGGACAATTTATGAAAAATACATTGAATAAAGTCATTTGGTTCATCAGCATTTAGTTTATAAAACTTGTCTATGAACATGTGCGAGCAGATTCGGTGCTACTTTGAATATAATAGGACATCTTTATCGTGTTAGTACACTGTATAATGACATACTAAAGTGTTTATGAAAAACAAATAGAAATCTGAAAACATTTTGTCTTCAGGTTTGTTTGTTTTTAAAGCATACCTGGCCAGAGTGCTCTCTATCACCGGCGTTCAGCTTTCGACATTGACGAGGTCTGAAATCAAGCAGAAAAAGGGTTTCAAGATGGTTTACACTGGGTTTCTCTTTTAAATATTGTTGCTGAGTTGGTTTCATAGGGAAGTTGCCTCAGTGACACATTTAGCATGTCTTGTTGTGGATTTTCTGATTGTCACGCTGGTTGTTCACCTGGAAGCAACTTCTTAATTTTAACAGTTAAAATTCTTCCGCCCGAACAGGGACTTGAACCCTGGACCCTCAGATTAAAAGTCTGATGCTCTACCGACTGAGCTATCCGGGCTCTTCCTGCTCGGCCGTGAGGCCACTTTTTGTTTGAGCGACTCCACACACTCGGTCTTCCCCTCCTTCCCTCCGCTCAGGCAGGAAGCTGCAGAGCAGCGAGAGCAGGAGCGCCACACACAGGAACAGTCTGTTAAGTCGCGATCCCACCAAGCAGTATGCGCCGGGACAGGACACGTTCTTGTGCGTCCCTACTGCCAAAGTTGTGGATGATTACGGTACCGAAAGAACCGTAACCAATGGTTACCATTAGAGAAGGGGCCGATCTGATCAAGTATTGGCATTGGCGTAAATCGTTTGCAGCCAGCGAGCAGGCTAACGTAGCAGCACTGTGCTATCCAACTTTTCATGACAACATGTCGCCGTTTGGACGTATTTTACGATCAAAACACCACAACGCAACACATCGTGGATGTTTGCGAAGCCGTTGTACAGCGAGGCGGCCGCTCTGCCACCAGATGTCACCGTTTTAAAACGCCAGCTCGCCGGCTTCATTAGTTCACACTTTTACATTGACCTCAAGGCTGCACGGTGGAGCGGCGTTCAGCGCTCTCGCCTCACAGCAACAATGTCATGGGTGCAAATACCAGCTGGGCCTGTCTTTGTGGCCTTTGCATGTCCGTCTCCCTGTGTGTGTGGGTTTCCTTCAGGTACTCTGGTTTCCTCCAACGGTCCAAAAACATGCGGCTGATGACTCCAGATTACCGCTAGATGTGAAAGTGAGTGTATGAAGTTGTCTGTCTTTGTGTGTTTGCTCTGCGATGGACTGGGGACCCGTCCAGGGTGTGTCCTGTCTCCGCCCAATGTGAGCTTAAGTTGGCTCCAATGCCCTGCAAACCTGAACAAGCAAAATTACAGAAGATGGATGGACACTGACGTGAGATTGGTGCTGTACATACCTGTAAGAATGCGTGTTTTCACCTAATTAATATGTGTGTGAATCTTTTAATCTCTACATTATCTGAGGAATGTTATTAAATGCATCCTTAAAAAAAAAGTATCTCTGAAGGCCGGTGTGGAAGAATATAGAGGTTTTATAATATAAGCTGCTCAGTGAAAAAGTGGGTGGATGGAAAATAGGTTACACCTCTTAGCTTTCTTACCAACGAGCTGCATAGTTTAGCAGTTTATTCACAATGAAACACACAATACAAACTAAATACTTTTTGTTTGAGAGTGTATAACAAAATGTTTTAAACCAAACAATCCTGTAATTACGAAGAAAAAAAATCATCCAGTAACTTACTGCCTTAATCCTAATTTATAACGTTCTAACTAGATGGTTGATAATGCATTAACTATCACTTAAATGTACATTACAGTCAAACACACACACACACACACACACACACACACACACACACACACACACACACACATACACACACTCCTTGCACATAAAAGATATCCAACAACTTAGTCTCACTCACGGGTTTGTGTGGTGGTCCTGAAGAAAAAGAAAGTAAGTCCAAAAGATGGCAAAAGGTAGAAAAGGTGAACGAATCAAAACCCAGGTGTGAGGTTTAGGCGTGGCGGACCCTCGGCACGCGTCTACCTCGTGCTACCTGAGACTTCTGCGCATGTGTAATCGTCCGGCAACTCGGCAAACCACCAGCGAAAGTTAAACAATCAAAAGTCGGAAGCAGCACTTCTCTGCTTCTTGCTCCGGCTTTCACTGAAGATAATGTCTCACTATAAAATTCTCTTTTTCACTGTTACTTTTCCAACTCTCTTTTAGTGTTAGGACGTTACCTTCTTCCTGTCTCTCCAGTTGACCCCACCCACTACGTCTTGCCTTTCATTCAAGCCAATCACAACCACTGACTATGACAGACACCAATTAAAATTAAACACTGAATCAAAATGTCACCGAATTTTTAGATAAACCTGAATGCACTTCTTACTAATCTTCAATTTACTATGAACAGATTCCTTATCTCATCTGAATGTATTACATTCACAAAATTAGGAAATGCTTAAACGTGCATAATCAAACACAATCAAAACTCAAATTGTTTTCTTTCACAAACACTCTTATATTGCCTACAAGTACAGGTAAATGCTTATATAGCATCTAGAGGATAAAATGATCCTAGAAAAGTGTTCCTATGACATGAAACGTGCCTGTGAATAAGACACAGAAAGGTTTAGTATATGAACCCAATTCAGGCGCCATGTTTGTTTTGGTTACATGAAATGACCAGGAGTAAAACAGCGCCATCTACCGACACTTACGAATAACCGACACCGACAAGCCTCAAAGGTTTATTTTATCACATTTTACAAAGGTTAATAATCCTCCTTCTACAACAGCACGACAGTCTAAGGAATTTCCTGTGTCTGGCTGCACCATTGTGGGTGTTAGTGTTGATCAATTCACGAATTTAGAGAATTTACTTTACTTTTCTCCGCTAAAATGAAGTAAAAATGTGTTAATTTGATGCGTATTTTAACTTGTGAACATTTATAGTTCGTTTCCGAAAAAATTCTATCGCCCGAACAGGGACTTGAACCCTGGACCCTCAGATTAAAAGTCTGATGCTCTACCGACTGAGCTATCCGGGCTCTGGTAGCGTGGGGACCATGGCGTGATTAATATACCCAAAATCACATTTATAGGCTCGAATCCAGCTTTTGACGGGTCATCTCTGTGAGTCCCTAAACAAGTCCCATGGCGCCCCAGCAGCTCCCTGCTGCGCCTCATTTGACCATGTCGTTTCCATTTATTTCTGTTATTGCAGTAAATTCAGGCGAACGGCCACTAAGAATAGTTTGTCGTCTGCTGCCATCTGGCGGCCGCGTTGCATAATGCTGTGTTACGCATCCCCTACGTCATACAATAACACGGAAGTAGCTCACAAACAGGTCCAGGTGGCGGACGATCTGGAGACTCTTAGATTTCCTGTGTTTGACATGTCATTGTCAATCTCTGTGCTTCACGAACAGGCCAAATGGAGAACTATGCCCTCCCAAAGACCATCGGGGAAGGCTCATTCAAACGCGTCGCGCTGGTCTGGTGTAAAAGCAGCAAGGAACATTATGTGATGAAAGAAATCCAGCTGCCTAAAGTGAGTGCAAACTGCACACCCTCGTGTGTGGTGGAATAAGATTTAAAGCACCATTGCAAACCCTGGGGGGGTGGGGGGGCTTACCTTACCATACCTTAATAAAACCTTGGAATAAGTATGCAGAATCCGCAGGGCTGTCCTTACAACACATGGAGAAACGAACACGATACAGATTATTTGTTTCCAGATTGTTGTGGTCGCCTGCGGCCTGGGATATGAGAATGTTATTTGCACCTTGCTGATAACCTACCAGACTGCTGCCTACATTAAGACATGGAGGCTGTTTGTTTTGCATAATAGAGAATGCCTCCATGCTTGTATTTGCATATTTATAGAATCAGAACCAAATTGGAGAATTCAAAGAGGGACGCCATCCTGCTGTCCACAATGAAGCATCCGCACATTTTGGCCTCCAGGGAGGCATTTGGAGGTAATTGCACCCCATCTCCACACACGTACTCAAACAAATCACCCTTTAAAAGTTATTACAAGATATTTGGGAGGATACAGTTGTGATTGTTTGGATTGCAGGATAGGAAATGTGACTGTGTTTGTTCAGCTGAGTACTGCAGCGGAGATCAGAAAAACACCCAGTTCGATGTGGATAATGTATTCGCTGATGACCTGCAGCTATTTTCACAATTATCCCTCATTGTTTGGCTGCTTTCTGTACTTTTTCTTCTACCAGATATTCTCTCATTCTCACACAAAATACTTTCCTGACAGATCATGGGACAGTCAAGCTCAGAGATTCTGGCTCTGCGTGCATCAGAACAGGTAACAGGAAAAATTCTATTTAATTCCTCGTGTTTCTTTATTTCTCGGTGTGTTTTTTAATAGCTCAAACGCTCGTGTTCCCACATACGATGGAGCCACACATTACTAGGCACTACCAGATATCCAGTACAACAAGAGGTAAGCTGCCACAACTGTTTTTATATGAGATTTTGTAAAAATGGATGAAAACAACAGTGATCAGTGTGTGACTGTGGGGAAAGTTGCATCGCAGCACTGAGCATTGTTGTGCAATGGTGGGACGGCGTATCGCCAGCCAGTTTGTTGTCTCAGGGATTCTGGCGTCTCTCCCTCCAGGTTCTGATGGTGTGTCGGCGTGCACCACCACTTGTTCTAGCAGATGTTTAACCCCAACAACAGGCCGTCCATGCACACAGTCCTGACCTCTCACCAGGGTTTCTCAACGACGGCGGACGTATCTTCAGATTAAAAAAAAAAAGAAAACAGCTTCCTGCTCGCTGACAGTTAGTCTGTTGAACCCGAGCAGATTTTATGGCCGTCCATTCATCAGGACGACCCGCCGTTGTGACGACACGCAAACTCTTACACAACTTCCCCAGCTTGTAGTGCCCTCGTGTGGAGTCTGACCTTTGACAAGCTGCTGTTGCTTCAGATGGCGGCGCTGCGCTCGTGTTTGATTCACGGCATTGGCCTGGGAGGCGGACGAAGCGATGGAGCAGGGAAGAGAGGGAGAAGGTGCTCAGTCGAAAGACAGCAACACTTGAAGGAAACGAGAGCAACGTGATTACCAAAAGCTGCGAAACATGGAACGAGGTGTGAGAGGTGCTGCTGAACATTCTGAGTCTTCACCCTGCACGCAGGGGCAGAATTTCCACAAAGCAGCTTACAATTTGTGGGATGAGCAGAGGAGCTGATAATCCGTCAACTGACAAAAATGTATTGAAATGTTTGGAATGTCGGCAGGAAATACTGCAGATGAGAACGTTGCAACTAGAACTAAAATGTTTTGTTTTCCCTGTGAAGGCCTTACTTCTTGTCTATAAAGCTTTGAACGGCCTCGGGGTCTAAAATCACCTCAGAAAGACAAAACACGAGACATCCAGCGTCGTGAGGTCGTCGGGAAGAGGGTCACGGAGTTTCCCCGGAGTCAGAAGTTCCAGGTTGACGTCATCCTTGGATTCAGCCTCATCAAACCTGGCAAACAGAAAACAGTTTCTGTGTTTTCGTTTCACAAAACATGTCGCGTGTTTGAATAGATGCAGTTTTTTTCTCTTAAATACTTGGTGTGTTCCTTCACTACTTTGGTTTGTTTGTGTACATTTCTTTTTTGTTTTGCTTTATCTGGTTTTTATAAGAATATACGTTTAAAAACAATGTGTGAATAGTAGTTTATATTTCGTCCTGATTCGGGATGTTTTTTTTTTCTTCCTTTTGTTTATGTAGAGGTTCTCTTTGTTGATCCGTTTCCTGTTTGGTCACATTCTGGGGGGAAAAAAAACAAAAAAAAACATGTTTAACCTCTAAAATGAAGCGAACAACTCAAATATATACAGTTTATATACAGTTCTAAATGCAAAAACTACTTGATTTTACATTTCATCACTCCAACTCAGAATAGAAGACATTTTAGTTAATTTTACTTTCTTTTAATTGTGACAGAGCTTTCAACATAACCTTTGGTTTCAGAGCACATCTCAAAGCTTCAGGTTAAGCAGCAGCTTGTCAGTGAACGTAAATAAGTGAAACTCTATTTTACTCCCGGGACTTTACTTTATTCCCAGCTGAAGTATCAGATCATAGAACGAAGGTCTAGCACGAAGATCGGGAAGTGAAGTTTCTTCATGTGGTGGAGAGATTTCAAGAAACATGAATGTCTTTCAGTTCAAAGTCACCGTTTAATCCAATGCACTCAAAATGTATTTAATATTAATTTATTCTATGGCAAACAAAGTACATTTTGGAAGACACCTCGTCACATTTTCAGATACTGAACTGCAGAAATCTTGTGTTGTGTACAAACAAAGATGACAGTCGGGGGAGAAGACAGATTTAACCCTGCAGTTTATCGGAGATCACAGCTAATGTTTGCTTCAGGCGGGTTTTCTTCTCTTTTAAGTGGGATTCCAGATTCCGAGCCTCTGTCAGAAGACTCTCCAGCTCCCTCATCTGGCAGGTATCTGCTGCAGCTTTCTCACTGGGGCAGAAGGACAGACGGAAGACGTCAAGGGAGACGTTCTCTGGAAGATTCTCAGCACAGACGGCTGCTCTTTGTCCGATAGGAAGCGGGGCTTTAGCGAGCTTAGCAGACACAACACTGAGGCAAGAAAGTGAACAGCAGGGAGTCCAGAACGCTTGGAAGAAACTGGGGAAGCACCGACATTGTCCGATAATGCACCAAAAAAAAAAAGGTCCCTGATACAACGTGGTGAGTACTACGTGACGTCATGCTTTAGATTTATGAGCATGGCAGAAGTAACGCAGAGCAATAGCATTATTTTTCTTATTATTATTATTATACGTATCAAAAACAAAACGGGAACTGGAGGGGAGGGGGAGTTGTTAACAATGTGGGCACATCAATGGAAACGCAGCGGCTCAGAGTTGAAGAGACTTGATTAGACCTCATGATGAAGGAAACTCTGCCCCCTGCTGGAGAAATTGTGGAAATGCAAATGGAAATCATTGGTTTTTATTGATGGACTGCCATAAGAAGGGAATACATAAAGTAGTGCAAGACACTTTTGGAAGTTACCTGCCTCTGGAAAGCTTTTTTTAGGGGGGGGGGGGTTTGATAGCCAAAGAGAGACAAATACTTTTTCAGTATTTTGCTGGTGGCAGGAAAAAAAACTTTCTGAACTTACAGGATTGTTTATACTGTTTTTGTAACGAGACGTCGAATCATAACTCAACACATTCTGATTGTAATTCCATTTCAAACATCACTCCAACCTTTTTGTAATCTGGATTGTACACGTTTGTGTAAAATGTTCGATTTGGTCTGGTACTGCAGTCTCGCCATCAATAAATACTCACTGAATAATCTACAGTATATGCCTGTGTTATGACTATGCACACTATAACATTATTTCAATGAGCGAAGCATAGTTTCCATTATTTTCCACACAAAAACTTCATTCACATTCAACACCTTCAAACAATCTCTGCCTGTTCCAAGTGTTAAAATGAGCTTGTCTGAATACCTTAGCCTTCCTGCGAATGCTGACACCAGCATGCCGAGCTCGGTACTGGCACCTGCGACAGGAAGGAAACAAACGGAAGAAAGCCTCAGGCCCCGTTTCCATGGCAACTTCTCAAATGCAAATGCATCGTTTTTGTCTCTTCGTTTCAGAAAAGTTTCGCGTCGACATGAAAACTGCAGAAACACTGAAATCAACGTGGTTTTCGTGTCGGGCCACTAGTGGGTGCTGTTGGTTGTTTATGGAATGAAACCGCACACACACACACACATGCATGCAGAGAATAATACGTTCTAAACATTAACAATATGAGGACACGGGCATTCGTAAGGACAGAGGACAAAGCTGGATTAGTATTACGGTGACGGTCAACTATAAAACTAACAGGTCTTCTCACCACATTGCAACTTCCCAACCTATAGAGGACTCTCTTCTCTCCTGTTTTAAAATGTAAAGTAATCTTACCACACAACTGTGTGCATACCTGCAGCTGTAGCCTCAAAAGTGTGAGCCGAGTCCTCGGTGGATGGTTCAGACGCGGGTCTTTTCTTCTTTGGTGGGGATTTACCGGGATTTGCAGGCGACCTTTCCATCTGATACAGGAGAGAAGACCGGCTGCAACATTTCCACACTGAACATTCAAACACTTCAGAAGAAATGAGTACAGACGACCAAAACCGACCCGAGACGGCTCGCAGATTTAACTCAAAGTGACAAAAGGTGACTTTGTGAGGGCTGCGCGAGAAACGCTGAACATGCAAAACACCATATTGATGTTGAGAAATGCGACAACATTCGTGAAGAATAAAAACACTTTGGGCTCATTTGCACGGCAAAGATTTAAAGTGAAAACGCAAAACTTTCGTGGTATTTTGGGAGTAAAGTCCTCCCGGATCCACTGAGAAGTTATACTAATGAGTTCTAACTCTGCTGATCCAACTGGTGATTAAGTTGCTGGAGTTGTACAAACTGGTTTTTTTTGTCTCCTCTTGATATTTTGGCAGAACATAATTTATATTCTGTCTTACTTTCGTCAAATTTTAAGCAATCTCCAAATTACAGACATCACTCAATCTATCTACCTGCTGCTGATGTCACGTAATACTTGTCAGGTTGAATCAGGAATCCGTTATGAGTACGAGTACTCTGTGCAGTTTCGGATCCAATACCAGCATCGATACTGGTATTGGTATTGATACTGGTATCGGACCCGATACCTAATAATGGTATCGATACCGGTATTGGTATCAGAACGGATACCCAATATTTGTATCGATACTAGTATCGATATCGGAACCGATACCTAATACCGGTATTGATACTGGTATTGGACCCGATACCCAATACCGGTATCGATACCGGTATCGGACCCAATACTGGTATCGATACCGGTATCGGACCCAATACGGGTATCGATATTGGTATTGGACCTGATACCCAATAATGGTATCTTTACTTCCCTACAACAGTTGGGCAACATTTCTCCCAGACAATACAATGTGTGGTGACCTTGTCGATGTGTGTACCTTGTTGGCGGGGGACGCTCGGGGCTCATTGTTGCTCCTCGCTGTCCTCCTGTGAGGCCCTGCCGGCGGCTCTTTGTCTCCAGTCCCCGTTGCTTCATTCATTGTGATGGACGAACACTGCCAACGCAGAATCAGCCATATGTCTTTCGTGAAAGTCTAATAAAAATTTCGCCAATCATTTAATCAGATTATCAGTCAAATAAAGAGATAATCAGATTAGCAGTCAGCTAAAGATTTAATCGGATGAGCACGACCTTCGCGTTAGCAGGCCAACAGAGCTAAAACCTTTTGGGAGGTCAATGAGCCAAAGCGTCGCCAAAGTGTCGATAGGAGCGTTTGTGAAAGAAACGCCGTCTCACCCGGGACCTTTAGCGATTGCAGATTCCGTGAAAAGCACTAAAATGTTCTCAATAAGCTGCGGAATGTCGGTTGTTCAACCACGAAGGAGCTGAACGTGATGCTAACTGCTCGCGCTAACGCTGCGTTCACGGTCATCAGGGAAACGACAGGCACGTTTGGATTACCCGAAAAATCAGTTCATCATTTTTAATTTACCACGTTTCTAAGACGTTATGGACAAACCGTGAGAATAAACAAGATGTAGTTCTTTTTTTATATATATAATCGATGATTGCAGGGAAAGAAATATGAATAATTTCCCTGCAACGCATTTCACTTTTAAAGATTTTTCACACTGAATTGTGATTGAGATGAAATATTATCCCGAAGCTGTGACGTGTAACAACAAAAATAAATAAAAACATACAAGTTTTATAAACAATTTAGTTTTTTTCTTAACAAGTGAAAATGCATGGTTTATATGTTTATCTATCTATCTATCCATCTAACCGTCCATCCATCCATCCATCCATCCATCCATCTATCTATCTAATTACATCCATAACAAAAAATTAAAAAACACACTGGACAGCACCCGTGGTTCAATCCCTCGACTGAGGGAAGAACTGAGGATCATTGAGAGAATGAAGTGTCAGAGGAAGTAACCACTGAGCTAAACCAGTGCGAGCACCCAGGGAGAAAAGCTGTTATATGAAGGCAGACGATCAGGACGTTTCAGTCACACTGATATGAAAAATCACTGCATGTTTTTGTGCAAAAATACTCCTGATTCAATATCATCGAATTTAACAGTGTTTTCATTTTCACTTGTATTTTTCACACTGTCATCACATCTAAAGGATTTTTTGTTATTCAGCTCAGATTCTGGTAATGCAGCTCGAAAAATGTCCTGACAGACTTGTGGTTGAGATGAAATATTATCTTGGAGCTGTAACGTATAACAACAAAAAGAAAGCAAAACATACAACTTTAATAAACAATTTACTTTTTTTCTTAACCCCTCCCCCCCCCCCCCCCCCCCCCCCCCCCCACACACACACACACACATACAAATTTGACAATGTATAAAACCGTACCAGATATTTAAAATGTAAAACTTTTATCCATCACAAGAAGATGATCACTTTTTATTATTACTTTCAGGTCGTGTATATATGACAATATTTCAAGTGAAAATGCATGGTTTATACGTTAATCTATCTATCCATCTATCCATCTATCGATCTATCTATCTATTATCTATCTATCCATCCATCCATCCATCGATCTATCTATCTATTATCTATCCATCCATCCATCCATCCATCCATAACAAAAAAAAGAGAAAACACACTGGACAGCACCCGTGGTTCAATCCCTCGACTGAGGATCATTGAGAGAATGAAGTATCAGAGGAAGTAACCACTGAGCTAAACCAGTGCGAGCACCCAGGGAGAAAAGCTGTTATATGAAGACCAGACGATCAGGACGTTTCAGTCACACTAATATGAAAAATCACTGCATGTTTTTGTTATTCAGCTCAGATTCTGGTAATGCAGCTCGAAAAATGTCCTGATAGACTGAAATGTTTTTTCTGAAAAACTAATTTATTAAAATTTATTATTTTCATCAATCATTTTTTATGTTGTTGTTTTTTTAAGCTGATATAAAAATGAAAATTCTTTCGTCAAATACAACTGACATCCAGGTAATGTAATGCACAAAGACACCACAGGGTGGTGCTGTGGTTTCGCTGGTCAACATACCTGTCTGGTAAAAAGGTGGTCCTGGGTTCAAATCCCTGCGGTGCCTTAATATGTTGTTACATTTGGAAAGTTTCTGTGGTGCTTTTAACCAAAATTATATAAAGGCTAATGTTAGTCTTTCAAATCATGAAGTTGTGATCTTTACACATGCAATTCATTCACATTGATTTTACTATCTTGGGTCCTTTTTTTTTAAAACTGTCATCAAGTGTTTTTACGGTGGCCCAGAAGGGCCAACAACACAACACAACAACAAAGAGCCACAACACAACAACATAAGTTCTTCAAAGCTCTCCGACTGCAGCGTCCTTCTGTTGTGGCGTTTTGTTGTTGTGTTGTTGCGTTTTGTTGTTGTGTTGTGTTGTTGGGCCACCTTATGTTTTACATTACAGCCGACACCAAAGTAATGCAGCATTAACACTGACCAAAAGGAGGCGCTGTGGCTTGGATGGTCAAAAGGCCTGTCTAGTAAACAGAAGATCCTGTTGTTTTTTATGTTTGTAAATTGTAAAGTGTCAGGTGTTGTAATCCAGGTGAAAGCTGAATTAAGAAGACGTAACACTGTGCAGAACATTTTTTAGCAAAACGTGGACAAAGTGAACTCAAATCTTTTTTTTTGACGATTTGAGATTATTGTAGGTTATTTTCTTTCTCCTGGGGATTTTGCTTCATAATTAAGCTCTGAACTCCTTTCATTTCATTTCATTTTGTTTTATTTTGAACATCAAAATCAAATATCAAATATCATGACGTGACGCAACGAAACAGAAAAAGGGAAGTACGACCACACCTGGGTTGTATGTGACGTCATTGGCAGGAGGAAGACAGATCTGTCACAGACAGCGTCAGTTTAACTTCCTCAAGTGGATGATGTACTTTTCTGAGAGAGGAGCTTCTGAAGCACTTGTCTGCCAAATCTGGTGCTTTTATGGTGAAATGAAAGATCGTTTCAACAATCTGCTCCACAAGTGAGTTTTATTTTGTAAGAACCAGCATCAGACATCACATTACTCCAATACTTACCTCTCTTCGTTGGCTCCCTGTTAAATCTAGAATAGAATTTGAAATCCTCCTTCTAACCTATAAAGCTCTTAACAACCAGACTCCATCATATCTTATAGAACTACTAGTCCCATGTCTGCCTTGAATAGAATAGAATTCTACTGGATTCATGGTTTCTGAAGAGTCTGCTCTGGATGTCTTTGCCACAGTAGGTAGTAGAAATGAGCCGTCCCACAGCAACCTCCTCGTCTTTTGGTGACTTCTTCCTTCCCTGGATCGAGTCTTTTGTTGTCTTGGAATTCTTTGACCTCTGAAACCTTCTTGGCCTCTCCCACTGTCTCTCTGGCCTTCTTCTCACTGCCGCCATTGTTCAGTACTTCTTGAAGAGTCGCCTCCAGAAGCTTCTTTTCTTCTTCTTCTTCGCCTGGAGTTCCTCCTCTACAACCTGGTTGGCCTCCTCTGGCCTGACGACGTCATTGTGGAGGCTCTCCTTCTTAGCCAGCACTGTAGTGTACTGACCGTGGAGGCTCTCCTTCTTAGCCAGCACTGTAGTGTACTGACCGTGGAGGCTCTCCTTCTCAGCCAGTACTGTCGTGTACTGACTGTGGAGGCTCTCCTTCTCAGAGAGCAGCCTGTCTCTCTCCTCTTCCACCTGCTGGAGCCTCTCCTCCAGACCTCTGGACTTCACCCTCCTCTTGTCCTCACCTTTCGGTCTTTATGTCATTCAGCTCTTGACAGGAGAGCTGGTACATTGCAAATTTTTCCTGGAGTTTAGTGTTGTGTTGTTGACTCTCGTCTTTTGGTGACTTCTTCCTTCCCTGGATCGACTCTTTTGTTGTCTTGGAATTCTTTGACCTCTGAAACCTTCTTGGCCTCTCCCACTGTCTCTCTGGCCTTCTTCTCTCTGCCGCCATTGTTCAGTGCTTCTTGAAGAGTCGCCTCCAGAAGCTGCTTTTCTTCTTCTTCTTCGCCTGGAGTTCCTCCTCCACAACCTGGTTGGCCTCCTCTGGCCTGACGACGTCATCGTGGAGGCTCTCCTTCTCAGCCACTACTGTAGTGGACTGAGTGTGGAGGCTCTCCTTCTCAGCCAGCAATGTCGTGTTCTGACTGCGGAGGCTCTGCTTCTCAGCCAGTAATGTCGTGTACTGACTGTGGAGGCTCACATTCTCAGCCAGCTCTGTCATGTACTGACCGTGGAGGCTCTCCTTCTTAGCCAGCACTGTAGTGTACTGACCGTGGAGGCTCTCCTTCTCAGCCAGCACTGTAGTGTACTGACCGCGGAGGCTCTCCTTCTCAGCCAGTACTGTCGTGTACTGACTGCGGAGGCTCTCCTTCTCAGCCACCACTGTCGCGTACTGACCGCGGAGGCTCTCCTTCTCAGCCACCACTGTAGCGTACTGACCGCGGAGGCTCTCCTTCTCAGCCACCACTGTCGCGTACTGACCGCGGTGGCTCTCCTTCTCAGCCAGTACTGTAGCGTACTGACCACGGAGGCTCTCCTTCTCAGCCAGTACTGTCGTGTACTTACTCTGGAGGCTCTCCTTATCAGTCACTACTGTAGTGTACTGACCGCGGAGGCTCTCCTTCTCAGCCAGTACTGTCGTGTACTGACCGCGGAGGCTCTCCTTCTTAGCCAGCACTGTAGTGTACTGACCGTGGAGGCTCTCCTTCTCAGCCAGCACTGTAGTGTACTGACTGCGGAGGCTCTCCTTCTCAGCCAGTACTGTCGTGTACTGACTGCGGAGGCTCTCCTTCTCAGCCACCACTGTCGCGTACTGACCGCGGAGGCTCTCCTTCTCAGCCACCACTGTAGCGTACTGACAACGGAGGCTCTCCTTCTCAGCCACCACTGTCGCGTACTGACCGCGGTGGCTCTCCTTCTCAGCCAGTACTGTAGTGTACTGACCACGGAGGCTCTCCTTCTCAGCCAGTACTGTCGTGTACTTACTCTGGAGGCTCTCCTTATCAGTCACTACTGTAGTGTACTGACCGCGGAGGCTCTCCTTCTCAGCCACCACTGTCGTGTACTGACCGCGGAGGCTCTCCTTCTCAGCCAGTACTGTCGTGTACTTACTTTGGAGGCTCTCCTTATCAGTCACTACTGTAGTGTACTGACCGCGGAGGCTCTCCTTCTCAGCCAGTACTGTCGTGTACTCACCGCAGAGGCTCTCCATCTCAGCCAGTACTGTTGTGTACTTACTCTGGAGGCTCTCCTTATCAGTCACTACTGTCGTGTACTGACCGCGGAGGCTCTCCTTCTCAGCCAGTACTGTCGTGTACTCACCGCGGAGGCTCTCCTTCTCAGCCAGTACTGTTGTGTACTTACTCTGGAGGCTCTCCTTATCAGTCACTACTGTAGTGTACTTACTCTGGAGGCTCTCCTTATCAGTCACTACTGTAGTGTACTGACCACGGAGGCTCTCCTTCTCAGCCAGTACTGTCGTGTACTGACCGCAGATGCTCTCCTTCTCAGCCAGTACTGTCGTGTACTGACCGCGGAGGCTCTCCTTCTCAGCCAGTACTGTCGTGTACTGACCGCGGAGGCTCTCCTTCTCAGCCAGTACTGTCGTGTACTTACTCTGGAGGCTCTCCTTATCAGTCACTACTGTTGTGTACTGACCGCGGAGGCTCTCCTTCTCAGCCAGTACTGTCGTGTACTGACCGCGGAGGCTCTCCTTCTCAGCCAGTACTGTCGTGTACTGACCGCGGAGGCTCTCCTTCTCAGCCAGTACTGTCGTGTACTGACCGCGGAGGCTCTCCTTCTCAGCCAGTACTGTCGTGTACTTACTCTGGAGGCTCTCCTTATCAGTCACTACTGTTGTGTACTGACCGCGGAGGCTCTCCTTCTCAGCCAGTACTGTCGTGTACTGAGTGTGGAGGCTCTCCTTATCAGCCAGTACTGCAGTGTACTGACTGTGGAGGTTCTCCTTCTCAGAGAGCAGCCTGTCTCTCTCCTCCTCCACCTGCTGGAGCCTCTCCTCCAGACCTCTGGACTTCACCCTCCTCTTGTCCTCATCTTTTGGTCTTTTTATGTCATTCAGCTCTTGACAGGAGGGCTGGTACATTGCAAATTTCTCCTGGAGTTTAGTGTTGTGTTGTTGACTGCGAGCGAGCTGCTCCTTCAGCTGGACCACTTCTTCATTGAAGTCTTCCTTTGTCCTTTGAGCTGAGTGTCTTTCAGAGGACGCCTCAGTCTTCTTCCATATGTCTCCATCCAACCCTTTAAGGTTAGGGTTAGTGAATCTGGAGAGGGTTAGAGACTGGAGAATCTTCAATCTGGATTGTGTTTCCTTCAGCGCCTCGTTGATTTTCTGGAATTCCGGGCAGTTGGAAGCATTTTCCACCTCCAGTATTTTCTTCCTTGACTTCATGAGTTCATTGACACGACATTTTAGCACCGCAATCTCACGATTAATCCTCGGGTAAGAATCACAGGGAGGGCCCTGTTTGAAACCTTCTCCGTCTCTGAGATTGTACCTTTGTGCCATTTCTAAAATGTGTTTTAAATAAAACTATCAGTGTTTTTTAAAGAAGACTATCAGTGTTTTAAATAAGACTATCAGTGTGGTAGCTTCTGTGCCAGCAAGTACTATGTCTTTGCAGGTGAACAATTGAGATGTGTTCGCTGATCCAACGTGGTCTCTTGTTTGGACACACTATATCATGCATTGCTCTTGAGGACATCATGCTTTGATCTTGACGACATCACTGATGTTGCCACGCTTTCATCTTGGGATCAAAGCCATCAGATCAAAGTCACTCCCTGTGATGTCATACCCAGCGTTTTTCTTTAACGTGAATGTTTCAGAAATCGTCCATAATATCAATTTATTGTTCTTTGTTAAAGATACAGTGACTCAGGTCCTGTGTAGAGTGTATGCATTGAAGAGGAGGTTTGTTACAAAGTAAGCATGTATGTATGCTCTTTGATGGCCAGTTCTGTTTTAATAAATGAAAAATACCACTCAAATATGTGTCATTTGTGTATTTGAATATGTGTTGAAGCCGGAAAAGGTGTAGACACATTTTTATTGACATGTCTCGTTCTTTGCTGAATTTCAGCATCACATCAGTAACCCACTGAGCAAAAAGTCCAAAACATGTGATAAAGACGTAATCTCTATACATCTCGAGGACGTCCTCAGAGAGGTCAGAATGAAAGTTTTTTATACGTCTTTCTCGGACATTGTATGGACGTCAGTAAAAATACTTTTCAACAGGACAGGTCATCATTCTTCCACAGGACACACAGACAGTCAATTAAACATTACATTTTACATGCAATTTTGTGGAATGTGAGAGGAAACCAGAGAACCATGAGGATCCATCCAGGTAAAACAGCAGTTAAAAGCACCTGGTGGGGGCACTGTGGATTAGCTAGTCAAAATACCTTTCTTGTCAACAGGAGATCCTGGATTCAAATCCCTGCAGCACCAGACTGCTTTTTACTTTGGAAAGTTTCTGCAGCAACCAGTCTGTCTGTCTAACTATAAAATATTTCCATATTTCTTCACAACAACTTCTTGTAACCATTAAGTTCCTCAAAAAGCATTTCAAATACAGATGAAGAAGAAGCATTGCGGCCATTTGAAATACCACTTACATCCATAACAGCACGGAACACACACGGCTGTTAACATGATGAACAGGAATAAAACTATCAAACGGGATTATGTGTGCTGTGTGGTTATTGTTTGATGTTAAATCAATAGACTGCACTAGAATAATCAAATTCTTGTTGTAAAATCCCATAAACGCTGACGATGCGCTAAAGAGAGACAGAAATAAAAACACACATGGACAGCACCCGTGGTTCAATCCCTGGACTGAGGGAGGAACTGAGGATCATTGAGAGAATGAAGTGTCAGAGGAAGTAACCACTGAGCTAAACCAGTGCGAGCACCCAGGGAGAAAAGCTGTTATATGAAGACCAGACGATCAGGACGTTTCAGTCACGCTGCATATTAAAAAAAATTACTGCATGTTTTGTGCAAAAATACTCCTGATTCAATATCATAGAACTTAACAGTTTATTCATTTTCACTTGTATTTTTCACACTGTCATCACATCTAAAGGATTTTTTGTTATTCAGCTCAGATTCTGGTAATGCAGCTCGAAAAATGTCCTGACAGACTTGTGGTTGAGATGAAATATTATCTTGGAGCTGTAACGTATAACAACAAAAAGAAAGCAAAACATACAACTTTAATAAACAATTTACTTTTTTTCTTAACCCCTCCCCCCAACACGCACACACACACACACACACACACACACACACACACACACACACACACACACACACACATACAAATTTGACAATGTATAAAACCGTACCAGATATTTAAAATGTAAAACTTTTATCCATCACAAGCAGATGATCACTTTTTATTATTACTTTCAGGTCGTGTATCTATGACAATATTTCAAGTGAAAATGCATGGTTTATACGTTTATCTATCTATCTATCTATCTATCTATCTATCTATCTATCTATCTATCTATCTATCTATCTATCTATCTATCTATCTCCTTTCATCCATAACAAAAAAAGAAAAAACACACTGGACAGCACCCGTGGTTCAATCCCTCGACTGAGGGAAGAACTGAGGATCATTGAGAGAATGAAGTATCAGAGGAAGTAACCACTGAGCTAAACCAGTGCGAGCACCCAGGGAGAAAAGCTGTTATATGAAGACCAGACGATCAGGACGTTTCAGTCACGCTGCATATTAAAAAAAATTACTGCATGTTTTGTGCAAAAATACTCCTGATTCAATATCATAGAACTTAACAGTTTATTCATTTTCACTTGTATTTTTCACACTGTCATCACATCTAAAGGATTTTTTGTTATTCAGCTCAGATTCTGGTAATGCAGCTCGAAAAATGTCCTGACAGACTTGTGGTTGAGATGAAATATTATCTTGGAGCTGTAACGTATAACAACAAAAAGAAAGCAAAACATACAACTTTAATAAACAATTTACTTTTTTTCTTAACCCCTCCCCCCCAACACACACACACACACACACATACAAATTTGACAATGTATAAAACCGTACCAGATATTTAAAATGTAAAACTTTTATCCATCACAAGAAGATGATCACTTTTTATTATTACTTTCAGGTCGTGTATATATGACAATATTTCAAGTGAAAATGCATGGTTTATACGTTAATCTATCTATCCATCTATCCATCTATCCATCTATCCATCTATCTATCTATCTATCTACTTACATCCATAACAAAAAAAAGAAAAAACACACTGGACAGCACCCGTGGTTCAATCCCTCGACTGAGGGAAGAACTGAGGATCATTGAGAGAATGAAGTGTCAGAGGAAGTAACCACTGAGCTAAACCAGTGCGAGCACCCAGGGAGAAAAGCTGTTATATGAAGGCAGACGATCAGGACGTTTCAGTCACACTGCATATGAAAAATAACTGTATGTTTTTGTGCAAAAATACTCCTGATTCAATATCATCGATTTTAACAGTTTTTTCATTTTCACTTGTATTTTTCACACTGTCATCACATCTAAAGGATTTTTTTGTTATTCAGCTCAGATTCTGGTAATGCAGCTTGAAAAATGTCCTGATAGACTTGTGGTTGAGATGAAATATTATCCCGAAGCTGTAACGTGTAACAATTAAAAGAAAGCAAAACATACAACTTTAATAAACCATTTAGTTCTTTTCTTAACCCCCCCCCCCCCCCCCCAACACGCACACACACACACACACATACAAATTTGACAATGTATAAAACCGTACCAGATATTTAAAATGTAAAACTTTTATCCATCACAAGCAGATGATCACTTTTTATTATTACTTTCAGGTCGTGTATATATGACAATATTTCAAGTGAAAATGCATGGTTTATACGTTTATCTATCTATCTATCTATCTATCTATCTATCTATCTATCTATCTATCTATCTATCTCCTTTCATCCATAACAAAAAAAGAAAAAACACACTGGACAGCACCCGTGGTTCAATCCCTCGACTGAGGGAAGAACTGAGGATCATTGAGAGAATGAAGTATCAGAGGAAGTAACCACTGAGCTAAACCAGTGCGAGCACCCAGGGAGAAAAGCTGTTATATGAAGACCAGACGATCAGGATGTTTCAGTCACACTGCATATGAAAAATCACTGTATGTTTTTGTTATTCAGCTCAGATTCTGGTAATGCAGCTCGAAAAATGTCCTGATAGACTGAAATGTTTTTTCTGAAAAACTAATTTATTAAATCACTTTCATCAATCATTTTTTTATGTTTTTTTTTTTTTTAAGCTGATATAAAAATGAAAATTCTTTCCTCAAATACAACTGACATCCAGGTAATGTAACCCACAAAGACACCTCAGGGTGGTGCTGTGGGTTCGCTGGTCAACATACCTGTCTGTTAAAAGGTGGTCCTTGGTTCAAATCCCTGCGGTGCCTTAATATGTTGTTACATTTGGAAAGTTTCTGTGGTGCTTTTAACCCAAATTATATAAAGGCTAATGTTAGTCTTTCAAATCATGAAGTTGTGATCTTTACACATGCAATTCATTCACATTGATTTTACTATCTTGGGTCCTTTTTTTTTAAAACTGTCATCAAGTGTTTTTACGGTGGCCCAGAAGGGCCAACAACACAACACAACAACAAAGAGCCACAACACAACAACATAAGTTCTTCAAAGCTCTCCGACTGCAGCGTCCTTCTGTTGTTGCGTTTTGTTGTTGTGTTGTGTTGTTGGGCCACCGTACGTTTTACATTACATCCGACACCAAAGTAATGCAGCATTAACACTGACCAAAAGGAGGCGCTGTGGCTTGGATGGTCAAAAGGCCTGTCTAGTAAACAGAAGATCCTGTTGTTTTTTATGTTTGTAAATTGTAAAGTGTCAGGTGTTGTAATCCAGGTGAAAGCTGAATTAAGAAGACGTAACACTGTGCAGAACATTTTTTAGCAAAACGTGGACAAAGTGAACTCAAATCTTTTTTTATGACGATTTGAGATTATTGTAGGTTATTTTCTTTCTCCTGGTGATTTTGCTTCATAATTAAGCTCTGAACTCCTTTCATTTCATTTCATTTCATTTTGTTTTATTTTGAACATCAAAATCAAATGATGTACTTTTCTGAGAGAGGAGCTTCTGAAGCACTTGTCTGCCAAATCTGGTGCTTTTATGGTGAAATGAAAGATCGTTTCAACAATCTGCTCCACAAGTGAGTTTTATTTTGTAAGAACCAGCATCAGACATCACATTACTCCAATACTTACCTCTCTTCGTTGGCTCCCTGTTAAATCTAGAATAGAATTTAAAATCCTCCTTCTAACCTATTAAGCTCTTAACAACCAGACTCCATCATATCTTACAGAACTACTAGTCCCATGTCTGCCTTGAATAGAATAGAATTCTACTGGATTCATGGTTTCTGAAGAGTCTGCTCTGGATGTCTTTGCCACAGTAGGTAGTAGAAATGAGCCGTCCCACAGCAACCTCCTCGTCTTTTGGTGACTTCTTCCTTCCCTGGATCGACTCGTTTGTTGTCTTGGAATTCTTTGACCTCTGAAACCTTCTTGGCCTCTCCCACTGTCTCTCTGGCCTTCTTCTCACTGCCGCCATTGTTCAGTGCTTCTTGAAGAGTCGCCTCCAGAAGCTGCTTTTCTTCTTCTTCTTCTCCTGGAGTTCCTCCTCTAAGACCAGGTTGGCCTCCTCTGGCCTGACGACGTCATCGTGGAGGCTCTCCTTCTCAGCCAGTACTGTCGTGTTCTGACCGTGGAGGCTCTCCTTCTTAGCCAGCACTGTAGTGTACTGACCGTGGAGGCTCTCCTTCTTAGCCAGCACTGTAGTGTACTGACCGTGGAGGCTCTCCTTCTCAGCCAGCACTGTAGTGTACTGACCGGGGAGGCTCTCCTTCTCAGCCAGTACTGTCGTGTACTGATTGTGGAGGCTCTCCTTCTCAGCCAGCACTGTCGTGTTCTGACTGCGGAGTCTCTCCTTCTCAGCCACCACTGTGGTGTACTGACCGTGGAGGCTCTCCTTCTCAGCCAGTACTGTAGTGTACTGACTGTGGAGGCTCTCCTTCTCAGAGAGCAGCCTGTCTCTCTCCTCTTCCACCTGCTGGAGCCTCTCCTCCAGACCTCTGGACTTCACCCTCCTCTTGTCCTCACCTTTCGGTCTTTATGTCATTCAGCTCTTGACAGGAGAGCTGGTACATTGCAAATATTTCCTGGAGTTTAGTGTTGTGTTGTTGACTCTCGTCTTTCGGTGACTTCTTCCTTCCCTGGATCGACTCTTTTGTTGTCTTGGAATTCTTTGACCTCTGAAACCTTCTTGGCCTCTCCCACTGTCTCTCTGGCCTTCTTCTCTCTGCCGCCATTGTTCAGTCCTTCTTGAAGAGTCGCCTCCAGAAGCTTATTTTCTTCTTCTTCTCCTGGAGTTCCTCCTCTACAACCTGGTTGGCCTCCTCTGGCCTGACGACGTCAGCACAGATGGTCATTTTCTCAGCCACCAGGGTGAAGAACTGAGTGTCGACGATCTTCTTTTCAGTCAACAGGTTCTGCTTCTCCGGCACCAGCGTGTTACACAGAGTGTGGAGGCTCTCCTTCTCAGCCAGCAATGTCGTGTTCTGACTGCGGAGGCTCTGCTTCTCAGCCAGTAATGTCGTGTACTGACTGTGGAGGCTCACATTCTCAGCCAGCTCTGTCATGTACTGACCGTGGAGGCTCTCCTTCTTAGCCAGTACTGTCGTGTACTGACCGCGGAGGCTCTCCTTCTCAGCCAGTACTGTCGTGTACTGACCGCGGAGGCTCTCCTTCTCAGCCAGTACTGTAGTGTACTGACCGCGGAGGCTCTCCTTCTCAGCCAGTACTGTCGTGTACTGACCGCGGAGGCTCTCCTTCTCAGCCAGTACTGTAGTGTACTGATTGCGGAGGCCCTCCTTCTCTGCCAGTACTGTCGTGTACTGACTGCGGAGGCTCTCCTTCTCTGCCAGTACTGTCGCGTACTGACTGCGGAGGCTCTCCTTCTCAGCCAGCACTGTCGCGTACTGACTGCGGAGGCTCTCCTTCTCAGCCAGCACTGTCGCGTACTGACTGCGGAGGCTCTCCTTCTCAGCCACCACTGTCGCGTACTGACCGCGGAGGCTCTCCTTCTCAGCCACCACTGTAGCGTACTGACCGCGGAGGCTCTCCTTCTCAGCCATCACTGTAGCGTACTGACCACGGAGGCTCTCCTTCTCAGCCAGTACTGTCGTGTACTTCCTCTGGAGGCTCTCCTTATCAGTCACTACTGTAGTGTACTGACCGCGGAGGCTCTCCTTCTCAGCCACCACTGTCGTGTACTGACAACGGAGGCTCTCCTTCTCAGCCAGTACTGTCGTGTACTCACCGCGGAGGCTCTCCTTCTCAGCCAGTACTGTTGTGTACTTACTCTGGAGGCTCTCCTTATCAGTCACTACTGTAGTGTACTGACCGCGGAGGCTCTCCTTCTCAGCCACCACTGTCGTGTACTGACCGCAGAGGCTCTCCTTCTCAGCCAGTACTGTCGTGTACTCAGCCACCACTGTCGCGTACTGACCGCGGAGACTCTCCTTCTCAGCCACCACTGTAGTGTACTGACCGCGGAGGCTCTCCTTCTCAGCCAGTACTGTCGTGTACTGACCGCGGAGGCCCTCCTTCTCAGCCAGTACTGTAGTGTACTGACCGCGGAGGCTCTCCTTATCAGCCAGTACTGTCGTGTACTTACTCTGGAGGCTCTCCTTATCAGTCACTACTGTAGTGTACTGACCGCGGAGGCTCTCCTTCTCAGCCACCACTGTCGTGTACTGACCGCGGAGGCTCTCCTTCTCAGCCAGTACTGTCGTGTACTCACCGCGGAGGCTCTCCTTCTCAACCAGTACTGTTGTGTACTTACTCTGGAGGCTCTCCTTCTCAGTCACCACTGTCGTGTACTGACCGCAGATGCTCTCCTTCTCAGCCAGTACTGTCGTGTACTGACCGCGAAGGCTCTCCTTCTCAGCCAGTACTGTCGTGTACTTACTCTGGAGGCTCTCCTTATCAGTCACTACTGTAGTGTACTGACCGTGGAGGCTCTCCTTCTCAGCCAGTACTGTAGTGTACTGACCGCGGAGGCTCTCCTTCTCAGCCAGTACTGTCGTGTACTGACTGTGGAGTTTCTCCTTCTCAGAGAGCAGCCTGTCTCTCTCCTCCTCCACCTGCTGGAGCCTCTCCTCCAGACCTCTGGACTTCACCCTCCTCTTGTCCTCATCTTTTGGTCTTTTTATGTCATTCAACTCTTGACAGGAGGGCTGGTACATTGCAAATTTCTCCTGGAGTTTAGTGTTGTCTTGTTGACTGCGAGCGAGCTGCTCCTTCAGCTGGACCACTTCTTCATTGAAGTCCTCCTTTGTCCTTTGAGCTGAGTGTCTTTCAGAGGACGCCTCAGTCTTCTCCCATATGTCTCCATCCAACCCTTTAGGGTTAGGGTTAGTGAATCTGGAGTGGGTTAGAGACTGGAGAATCTTCAAACTGGATTGTGTTTCCTTCAGCGCCTCGTTGATTTTCTGGAATTCCGGGCAGTTGGAAGCATTTTCCACCTCCAGTATTTTCTTCCTTGACTTCATGAGTTCATTGACACGACATTTTAGCACCGCAATCTCACGATTAATCCTCGGGTAAGAATCACAGGGAGGGCCCTGTTTGAAACCTTCTCCGTCTCTGAGATTGTACCTTTGTGCCATTTCTAAAATGTGTTTTAAATAAAACTATCAGGTTTTTTTTAAAGAAGACTATCAGTGTTTTAAATAAGACTATCAGTGTGGTAGCTTCTGTGCCAGCAAGTACTATGTCTTTGCAGGTGAACAATTGAGATGTGTTCGCTGATCCAACGTGGTCTCTTGTTTGCACACACTATATCATGCATTGATCTTGAGGACATCAAGCTTTGATCTTGACGACATCACGTGATGTTGCCACGCTTTCATCTTGGGATCAAAGCCATCAGATCAAAGTCACCCCCAGTGATGTCATACCCAGCGTTTTTCTTTAACGTGAATGTTTCAGAAATCGTCCATAATATCAATTTATTGTTCTTTGTTAAAGATACAGTGACTCAGGTCCTGTGTAGAGTGTATGCTTTGAAGAGGAGGTTTGTTATAAAGAAAGCATGTATGTATGCTCTTTGATGGCCAGTTCTGTTTTAATAAATGAAAAATACCACTCAAATATGTGTCATTTGTGTATTTGAATATGTGTTGAAGCCGGAAAAGGTGTAGACACATTTTATTAACATGTCTCTTTCTTTGCTGAATTTCAGCATCATATCAGTAACCCACTGACCAAAAAGTCCAAAACATGTGATAAAGACATAACCTCTATACATTTAGAGGACGTCCTCAGAGAGGCCAGAATGAAAGTTTTTTATACGTCTTTCTCGGACATTGTATGGACGTCAGCAAAAATACTTTTCAACAGGACAGGTCATCATTCTTCCACAGGACACACAGACAGTCAATTTAACAGTACCATTAACATGCAATTTTGTGGAATGTGAGAGGAAACCAGAGAACCATGAGGATCCATCCAGGTAATACAGCAGTTAAAAGCACCGGGTGGGGGCACTGTGGATTAGCTCGTCAAAGTACCTTTCTTGTAAACAGGAGATCCTGGGTTCCAATCCCTGCAGTGCCTCTCTCTGTCTCTCCTGCTAAAGAGAGACAGAAATAAAAACACAGTGGACAGTGCCTGTGGTTCAAATGTCCTGACAGACTTGTGGTTGAGATGAAATATTATCCCAAAGCTGTAACGTGTAACAATAAAAAGAAAGCAAAACATACAACTTTAATAAACCATTTAGTTTTTTTCTTAACCCCCCCCACCCCCCGCAACACACACACACACACACACATACAAATTTGACAATGTATAAAACCGTACCAGATATATAAAATGTAAAACTTTTATCCATCACAAGAAGACGATCACTTTTTATTATTACTTTCAGGCCGTGTATATATGACAATATTTCAAGTGAAAATGCATGGTTTATACGTTTATTTATCTATCCATCCATCCATCCATCCATCCATCCATCCATCTCTCTATCTCTCTATCTCTCTACTTACATCCATAACAAAAAATTAAAAAACACACTGGACAGCACCCATGGTTCAATCCCTCAACTGAGGGAAGAACTGAGGATCATTGAGAGAATGAAGTGTCAGAGGAAGTAACCACTGAGCTAAACCAGTGCAAGCACCCAGGGAGAAAAGCTGTTATATGAAGGCAGACGATCAGGACGTTTCAGTCACACTGCATATGAAAAATCACTGCATGTTTTTGTGCAAAAATACCCCTGATTCAATATCATCGAATTTAACAGTTTTTTTAATTTTCACTTGTATTTTTCACATCTAAAGGATTTTTTTTGTTATTCAGATCCAGATTCTGGTAATGCAGCTATAAAAATGTCCTGAGAGACTGAAATGTTTTCTCTGAAAAACAAATTTATTAAATCACTTTCATCATTCATTTTTTATGTATTTTTTTTTTTTAAGCTGTTATCAAAATGAAAATACTTTCCTCAAATACAACTGACATCCAGGTAATGTAACCCACAAAGCCACTTCAGGATGGTGCTGTGGGTTTGCTGGTCAACATACCTGTCTGTTAAAAGGTGGTCCTTGGTTCAAATCCCTGCTGTGCCTTAATATGTTGTTCCATTTGGAAAGTTTCTGTGGTGCTTTTAACCAAAATTATATAAAGGCTAATGTTAGTCTTTCAAATCATGAAGTTGTGATCATTACACATGCAATTCATTCAATGATTTTACTATCTTGGGTCCTTTTTTTTTAAAACTGTCATCAAGTGTTTTTACGGTGGCCCAGAAGGGCCAACAACACAACACAACAACAAAAGCCACAACACAACAACAAAGAGTCGCAACACAACTAAAGCACAACACAACAACAAAAGTTCTTCAAAGTTCTCTGACTGCTGCGTCCTTCTGTTGTGGCGTTTTGTTGTTGTGTTGTGTTGTTGGGCCACCGTACGTTTTACATTACGTCTGACACCAAAGTAATGCAGCATTAACACTGACCAGAAGGAGGCGCTGTGGCTTAGATGGTCAAAAGACCTGTCTAGTAAATAGAAGATCCTGGGTTCAAATCCCAGCAGGGCATAACCTCTTCTACAAATTTGTCAGTGCCATAGAGGACCAACATATCAATTAAATTCCTCAAAGGTAAGTCATATGAAGCCTTGTGGTCAACAGCAACTCTGTGGTAACAACTGATCAGTTTGCCAGTCCACCATGGCAACTCCAGAGACAAACCATTAGGGCTGCTTAATATAATTCAAAAGTATCGTTATCCTGTATCTCAACACACGCAATATTCATGACTGTTCCACGGCACCCTGCATCCAATTTAAAAAAGGAAAGAACTGTGTGATCTATGGTGGCATAAACTAGCGGCAAGAGAAAGAGCAGAACAAATCTCACAGCACAAAGACATTAAAATCATTCATCTAAGTGCTTGGATTTATTGACGATCACATTAACATTGCACGTTTACCATCGTGAAAGTGTTCAGAGAGTGTATGTAGATCATAAATGTGCATCAGTCAAGAAGTAAGAAACAGGGCATCGAAGCTTTGAAGACTTGAATAACTTTTTTTCCCGTGTTACTGATGAATTAGTGCCTAAAGCAGAGAAGGATGTGACAATTCATCCTGCAGTCCAGCTGAATGTTAATATAGCATGTGTCAGAGGCTCAGAAAACACTTTCATCAGAAAACACTGACATTACTCAGGGGAAAATGTAATAAATATCCCAAAAAAAAAGTAAGTAAATTTAGGGAACGTTTAGAACCACTGGCATTTAGAATCATGCTTCTTTTAGTATCATAGCAAAGTGCACACGCCTTTTCCTGAAACACTCACCGAACTTTAACATAGCGTTGAGTAGGTCGTGGGTTCCAAGGCTCAAAAAGAGTCAAGCAAGAAAAACCAACAAACATTCAAATCTAGTGCTGGTCAAATGAAGCTTCATGAACCCCTTTCTTTATTTTCTGACTCCACCAGCAGGCACTCTTGTTTTGAATATAAGAATGTGAAAGACTGGCAATGAAGTGTGCTTTCAACCGTTTTCTGAACCGACACCGCCATCTAGTGGCTTTAGAAAATAAACACCGTGGTCTATGAAGCTTCATTTGGCCATCACTATTCAAATCCTCTAATAGGACATTTCCCTTTACATTTGAAGGAGTCCAGCATAGATCAGTACATTTCTGCAGGTCAAAGCTTCACAGTGAGTTGGTTGGTGATGAGGACTGTCCAGAGAGGCAGAACCAGCGCCGGCCACAGAGAGCCAGGACCTTGGTGCAGCAGCAGGCCCGAGCCGCTGGGACACTTTTTGATGGCTTCTGAACAAAACAGACAGAGATTGGAATCAGTGAACAGAAGCTAATGCTCACAGTTCATCAAAAGTCCCGGCATACAAGGAGATAACCAGAAGAAGAGTCCTCTTTTTTAATTCAAGCGGTGATTTTAACATTTTTGTAGAAACAACACACACTGATCTTAGAACCAGAGCAAAGATGTGGTCAAGTATGTTTGCTGGTTTTAGAGTCTCACATTGAAATGTATGTAATAATATAAAAAAAAAACATCTTGGTACATCTTGCTCATTATAAATGTTCTCATTACTTTGCTTTACGTCTTTATAAATGAGGTCCAATTTTATCCACCAAAAATTGTTATTGTGAAGATGTGAGCATTTCAAGAAATGGGGGGAAAAATAGAAAACAAGAAATGGAGCAGACACCTGTAATCAGATAATGGATGAATATGCTGTTGTAGCATACAAAAACATGGACTATTACATTCAGACTCATACAGGAACGTGTCCTGTGTTTAAGTGTTCAAGTGTTTAAGTGAAAACACAAAACTTTCATTGTGTTCTGGGTCTCCATTTACACAACAGAGTTGGTCGGAGTCACTGAAACCCCAACCTTTTATATATTTTTTTTACATTCTTTGTTTATTGGGGGGGGGGGGGGGGGGGGGTTCAAAACAAAATCCAATCACACATATGAATGAAATAGAATTACTGGCTAAGATAATGGAAGAAGTGAACAGTATAAGTTAAAAAAAATAAAAATAAAAAACGACAAACAGAACCCCTAAACCTAAAAGAAATAATTACCAAAAGAAAGAAAAAACTAAAAAAGAAAACAAGAATAAAGTAGTAATAGAAATACGTATATATACATAGATACACACACACACACATACATATTAATACAAAACAATCATTAAGGACATTAATAATTGAAGACAGAGTACAAAAAAACTAAGAAAAGAGAATTAAAAATACATATGAAAGTGAGACGACGAAATGTATAAATCAGACCGCTCACAGCCAGACAATATTAGATTGTACATCTGCCACCCTAATCTTTTGAAAACGGCTCCCAAGGTGGAACTTTTCCACCGCGCTCTGACTCCGTCGCCGTGGAAATGACAGAAACACCCTTACTGTGCATGTGCACTACCCCTGTAGTGAACTGCCACGTAAACGAGGCCCAAATAGCAGATTGAACCCAAACACATCTTCTCTTACCAAATATGAAGCTGCGCTAACCTTTTCTTTTCTTTGTTCTGTAGTTTATGGTGATCTGCTTCTCCTCCGTCCTCTTCCTCCTTGTCAGCGTGCAGTTGTAGTTTGTGGTCACGTCTTTGTACTGCTCATAGTGTCCTGGGATCTGATACGAGCACTGGGCATCGGACCCTTTAAAGTGGAGCGTTGGCTGTGCACCCATGATTTCACAATAGAAGGGCGTGGAGTTCGAACAGGGTGCATAAATGCATTGCAACCTTTAGAAGGATAAAATGTGTGCGATTAATGGGAGGCACACTTCAATTAAAGTCTCATCTAGACTACATGGATTTCACATTGTGGTGTTACTTATGAGAAGGACGGATGCTTGAACCTGAGGCTTTTGTCCTTGGTGGTGCAAGCGGTGAAAATGCCAAAATCCCCTTGCCTTTGGGCCGAGGTTGAGCCTGCAATCACATGAGTGGAGATTTTTTGTTGTAGAACTAGACTCAGAGGCAGAGAACAAGTGGCTGTGTCAGGATCTTTTTTACAGCTTAACCCAGGAAAGACTGAAGTTCTAGACTTTGGCTTGAAGGCAGAACATTAAAGTGAGTGCTCATCTAGACGTCATGTCAAGTCTGGGTGTAGTTGTGGGAATCCAACAATCACATTAACACAATATGAAAATGAGCTTACTACCACCTGCAAAATATTGCAAGAATTAAAAGATTTCTGAAAGAATCTGAAAACGCAACTTTTGGAAAACGCTGCAACTTCCTGTCCGTGCACAACTTTTTGAAAACTCTGCTAATGTGCATTGCATCACACCCGGAGTAAATAGCTCATCTGCACACGCTCCAGGAGACGGACAATAACAACAATGGCGGCCTTCAGAGTGTCATGACTATCAGTCATGGCCTTAGTTTTATTGTTGGGAGTCACCGTAATAGCAATCCCAATTCATTATCCATACAAATGTCTGTATACTCCCTATTGTTAATGTGTATACTATATTAGTGTCTGTGAATGTGTGTGTTTTCATCACAAAAACAACCAACAGTGAGTTTAATGACATTAATGAGGTTAACTGTACACCTGAAGTTGCAAACGGGGCAACTTTATGTTTAATGTTTGAAGTCGCATGCAACAATTCATAACACAGCTTTTGGTTGTTGATGTCCATTAATATAAGTTCGTGGAATATCAAGGGCTCTAACAATGTGATAAAGAGGAAATCTGTCCTGAACTCTCTTAAAGAAAAGATAGGATTCAAATAGGTTTTCAACAAGAAACACGTCTAAGTGATGCAGAGTACAAAAAGTATCATAGGGAATGGCTGGGTTAGATATATTTCTCATCACATTCAACAAGTAAGATGGGAGTGATCGCGTTAATATGTAAAAATCTGCCTCTCACAGTAACATCATCCTGTAAAGATAGTGAAGGGAGGTACGTTTTAGTTAAAGGCGTGTTACACACTGAAAATATTTTGCGAGGTAATAGCGATGCACCTGATGTCCAAGAAGATAACTTCAATGCAACTTTACTTAGTGAACTCGCTGACATAGATTGTCTTAATGTGATCTTACCGGGTGTTTTTAACTGTGCACGATGCCCACTGCTGGACAGATCTGCCCTTCAGACAGTTATGACCAAAAATGCCAAGACTGAGGTTAAGAAAATGCGCTGAAGGTTCGGCAATAAAATCAGCGGCCAGCTTCAGAAACAAGGGATCCAACTTGTCTGGACCAGCTGCTTTCCTGGTGTCCAGATGTTTAAGTGGTCTGTCAACCTCCAGTACTGTAATTACTTTAATAAAATGTAATTTTGGCATATTTAATTTATTTCACATTATAAGAAAATTGGGTCTGTACCTGCTGAGTTGGGATTGTTTGTTTCCACACTGAACTCCTGCTTTTCTTTAAACGGGCAACGATTCGATCACTTACCGATTTCTAATAAGTCAGAATAAGGTCTCATTGTGTTTTAACTGCTCTCCAGCTCTCACCAGGAGGCTCCATCTGAACCGTGAATAATGGATGAGGTCATTGCTGCTGCACTATAAGTGTAAATATCGATCTCCCTGGGGTTTTCTTTCTTTTTCCTTAATAAAGTTAAAGACTTACAATTAGCTCACAGACTTGTTTGTTCAATACAATACATTTTAAGCATAGCACTCAATGCAACTATTTGAGAGTTTTAAGTAAGTATTTTTAGATTAGAGAAACGTCTACCACAGCTCAAAGAAAACATGTTTGCTCTGAAGGGAGGAACAAAGTCTTTTTGTTTTTTTTACCACTATGTTTATTTACGTCCATCCATTTGGACTGATTTATACAACTTAAGGTCACGGGGGGGCTTGAGCTGTTGATGGGTGAAGGCTGGTTATCCTCTGGACCGGTCACCAGTCCACCACAGGGTAAATAAAGAGAGAAATCACCTACAGGGCAATAAGGGCTTCATTGTGAAAATTCCATTGTTTTTGTTTCAGAAAAGTTTCACCTTTACATGGCAACGTTTTGAAAGTAAAGTCCGTTTACACAGTCGCTGCAGAAACGCTGAAAAAGATGTTGTTTTCTTGTTGGCCATTAAAGGTTGGTGCTGGTTGTTTTTGCAATAAAAACCACACAGAGAGCAATACGCCATGAACATTAGCAATGGCGAGAACACGGACGTTTGTATGAACAGATGATGAAGTTGGATTTTTTATTACGAGTGATTCTCAACTGTAAAAACCACCGAGTCCCAGGAGAACGTGGACTGGGAGTCATGACACTCTGGAGCCAAACATTGTTGTTATTGTCTGTCTACTACTTGTGGCCATGGTGCACGTGCACAGTCACGCTTGTTGAAGAAAAGTTGCATATAAGCTTTCAGTTCTGCCGCTGTGGGCAAGGGACTCAGGACCGCAACGCTGCTTCTCACTGCGTCATTCCGTGGTTGAACACGCCCCAATGGGCAGCAGCAGAAGACGCCAGCTGTACATTTTGACTGAAGTGATGGAGAAGTTTCTTAAACAATAAAAAAAAAAAGAAGATGAAAGTGAAGCACAAACCCGACTTTCTTAAATTTGGCTTTGTGAACAGCGAGGCAGAGCCACTGCTACTAGCCAATGATGTGTTTACATTTGCAATGTTGTAAACAAGGTCTGATTGGCCACACGTATTATCATTACATGTATCACGTGTACCTAATAAAGTGGCTGGTTAGTGTAGGTCACAACAGGCATTGTGTGATATATCAGTGTGACGAGACTTACCACTTGAGCCGTCTGAGGACACTTTCCATGATGTGATTCACACACACACACACACACACACACACACCAGTGGTGACAACTTCCATGTAAGGTATTATCAGGAGCAACCTCAGGTTCAGTGTCTCGCCCCAACGTCCCTTTGGAACGGACTTTCAGAGAATAGGGATCGAGACGCCAACAATTTGGACTGGAAGGTGACCTTTGCTGCCAGAGCTGTCACAAACCCGAACCTGACCCAAATGCCAACATTTCTGTTTTATGTCACTTGAGAGGATGAAGAAATTCATCTTCAAGTCCAAATGTACGCAGTTCGACCTCCATTCTCTGGCTTTGCTTGGAACCATGGCACCTAATCTCACTGATGAGCTCATGGAACTACCCACACATTTAAAAAAAAAAATAAATACATATCCAGTTGAATGAATTCAGCCCATTGGGTTGACGCGTGTTTCATGGTTCGACACAGTTTACCAGCCCACAGTTATTTCCATCTGGAGCAAAGGAAAGACCTAAATAAGCTGTCTGACATATGCAGCAGCGCTTCATGAGACCCGGAAGCACACTTGCACTAATGTGTAAGATTAATGAGTTCCTCTTTAAAAACGGCTAATCGATTTCCCGCTGTGCTCAGGTCTTAATGCATTATTGATTCATATTTATACGTTGGCATTAATGAACTTATTTAATTTCTCTGAGCGTCACTCCCAGCCTGAGGAGGAACCAAAGGTAGATAGCATCATCGCTAATGAAATCAAATTGTAATTTAGGACAAATAATCTTTGAGGGATCCGGAAAGAAAACCCCAGGACAAACAAACAGCCAAACGAGCAGGTGGAAGGACTGGATATGGTATACGCAGCCTCCGGGTAGCAGTGACATACTCCAGTCTCTCAAATTGGATTAAGGCTGCTTCTGCAGATCGACGCGCTTGTTGCAGGAGCAACTGTTGCTGGCAGAACGCTGTCAGCATCTTTCTGGACCTCAAAGCTAAAAACTCGCATTGCTTTACTACTACTACAGTTTTTATTTTTACAGTCTCATGCTTAAAAATACCCCTCACCTCCCCGGCATTCTGGCATTAGAGGACATCTTACCTAGAAAGAGCAAGAGGAGAGACACTGAGATGTGCATGGCTCCCACCTGATGGTGACAGAAAACAAAGATACTGTCAGCAAAACAAATGCAGTTTTACTAAATCACACCAGGTCCAGGTGCAATAAGCTGGTCTGTTACTGACAGAGCTGAGACTCCTGAAATATGTGAGGTGGAACCTTTGATAATCATCAAAATAAATACACAAGCCGAGGCCATTACCACGAGTAGAAATTGACTTTACTTATTGATTGGAATAAACATTAAACCAGCCCTCAGTATAACTTCATAGTTGGACTGACCTCGCCGGCGTCCAACAGGTTTCCTGCTCTGCTCCCTGGGGCTCCGCACTGTTTTGACAATGTTAAGAGTTGTTAAAGCAGTTGAGTCGCTTACCTCGAGTCTCTGGTTTTGTTGTCTCTGTCCTGTGACTTCCAGCTGTGCTCTGCAGAAATGAAATGGCAGAATCACAGTAATGATCTGGGCTGGGCTGGATGAGAGCTCGGGGCAGCTGGAGTGGCGGTGGGTGGGAGGGGTGGACGGGTGGTGAATGGTCTTAGAGTGCTGCTGTATTCTACGGGGCACACTGTCTCACTTTTAACAGGAATCGATTGAGAAGAATTTATGTTTTCTATTTTTGTGTCATAGTTTTTGCATGTGTGCTGGACACAGATTCACTGATTCAGACGGGAGCTTGCAGGGCAGTGGTTAGCTTGCCATGTCCCTGGTTTTAGTCCAAGCTTGGAAAATTCTCTGAACTCGCATGTTCTCCCGATGTCATCTTATGACCGAATAATGTATGAAATAAATTTGTTCAAGTCATTTTATTTCAGGGGCCACAAACAGCGCAATTCGGACCACTGAATGAATACATTATAATATATAAATAACTCGAACTCTAAATCTTTTTCTTTATTTTTGTGGGGGAAAAAAAGTGTTAATATATCATTAAGAGGTTTACATTTAATGAGCTAGTCTTTTACAAACCTGGAATTTGAATTATATGAAGTGTAATTCAACAGTATTATGCCTCAGTTCACCATCTGCTTTAGAATTTACAGATTACAGTAGATTTTTATTAAATTATCCACATCTTGAAAGGAGTAAAACACTTAGCCACATATAGCAGGAACTCAAAAGTGGAGTAGTCTACTTCATATCATGGTCAGAATAACTTGTCAAATTCTAGAAATTATCTTTAATGTAAACCCACGTCTACATCTGTGTGGTAATCCTAATCACCTGAACTGATAATACAAACTAAAGTGCGCCCCTGGTGGTCAAATTAATATATTGCAGTTGAGGTTAAGGTAAGGTCATCGTTATATGACTGAGAAAGTTAGAATATTTCATCTTGTGAACGGGATTGGTTTTCACTCGAAAACAGGGTGTGGTATGTTACATTTGCACAATCTTCAATTAAATGTACAGTCCCTGGCACAATATCATTTCCATTCTACACGTTGTCTTCACTACTTTGACGTCTGGTTTGTAAATCATGCAATAAAATAACTCTGCTCTTGGCCCAGACTCGCAGCAACTTGCTCGGGTGTATTATCTTCGTCCATATTACATGCAGCTGCATGTTGGTTTCTGCGCCATAGAATTTGTGATGAAATGTGTTTTGTTCATTAGTGCATTAGGGCTAATGGGTATGGTATATAATGGTTACTCCGTTCCTGGATCAATCTCCCCAAAGAGAAATTAGAAAACAGCCATGATGGGTAGAGTGCTGCTCTAAAAATCACTGTATTATATAATAAAAGGAAATGATCAGATGCTGTCCTCTGCTAACAGAGTCCAGATATTTCAAGACAAGATCCTTATAAGAAAATCGCTGGTGATGTGTGCTACAGCGACTGCGAGGGCAAAAGTAAAATTATCACGGCAGTGAATATACTGTATTGATAATGTTATTGGGGATGTGGCGGTGAATCTCACAGCTGGGGGAAGGTGGGGTTCATCTGCTGTGAAGAGTTTGGCTCTCACTCTCCTCTCAGTCAGTCATGGGTCTTCCAGGGATTCAAACATTTGTCTGCCTGAGCTGGAGTCATGTGGGACAAGCATCAGCAGGACTGTAAGTTTACCCTGACTGTCTGAAAAACTCACAGTAACATGGTGCTTCTGTGGAGTTGCACTAATGGCCTGAATATAAGAAGAAAATACCATTCAAACATGAAAACGGGTTGAATTTTGAAAAAGCACAAGACTCTTTACAGGTGTAAAGTGTAATAAATGAAAGTGTCAAAGTGTTCAGAATTGAAATGGACACAAGCAGTTTGATTTAATTGAATTTTTTTTTTCATCAGCACAGTGGTGAAAGTGAGTCTGATCATGCAATAGTGTTGTAATAACAAGCACATTAAAACAGACGAAACGCAACGCTTTCAAACCCGACACGTCTGGTCTAAGAATGCGCTGTGTGTGTGTGTGTGTGTGTGTGTGTGTGTGTGTGTGTGTGTGTGTGTGTGTGTGTGTGTGTGTGTGTGTGTGTGTGTGTGTGTGTGTGTGTGTGTGTGTGTGTGTGTATAAGCAGTACATGGCGGTCCACCCTGCGGTTCTTGAAGCCGGTGTTGAGACCAAATTCCGTGCGAGTCTCCTGCGGCCGAACGAGAGTCTGGTCACGACTGTTACTCTGATGACTAAAGAGGAAAACAGGACTCCTCTGGAGAAGACTCCGGACAAAGACTTTCACACCTTGTTTGCAGTTTTCAGGTCCAAACACATTTCTTTATTAAATTAACTAATATACACATACAACCACCACATTGCTGACACAAAAGAGTCAGTGAGGGTTATCGAGAGCTTGGGTAATCCCCTTCCCCCCTTTTAGTTACTGGCTCTTAGTGCTTCCTTCAGGCTTTATCAGCTGATTTTACTAACGTGTTTTTAAATAATTTGTACCACCTTATCATTACTACTATTACTCAGAGTCATGTGGTGTCAGTATGTGGGAGCACAGGTTCAATGGGGTTTTAAAAAAAGAGTTTAAAAAGTCAAACTAATGACTTGTATTCGAGTTGTTAGTTTTACACCATTGAAATAGTTTAAGAACAAAAAGCTTGAGGCTTTCATTGGAAGAACAGAAGAAAAGAAACTGGATTCTATTGACAACTTCACCCTGACCATGGACAACTTAACTCTGTCTCCATCACCTACTCCTGACCTACAAGGTCTTCAGTGAAGGATAAGGAGGTGCAGACGTTAGAGGTGAAGGTGCGAGGGGAGACATTTTATTCAAAATAAGTTAGGAGAGTTCTTTTCCAAACCAATGAACCGATTACATTTGTGCAGACCGATAAACCAATCTACCTCTGCGGACAAACAGGTAACCTCACAATTACCTTAAGTTCGTGACTGGACTTAAGTCATTGTTCATTTGGTGGCGTAAACACAGGAAAATGTAAATAACATTTCAATTTTGAGTTTGTTTGGACAGAAGAAACTGATTTGACAAGACACATTTTAATAGTGCTGACTAAGGTTTGAGGTTTGGTCTTTAATAAATGGAACTGTACAGACAAATATGCCCAGGGGACATCTAGTCAGGGATCCAGAGGTTTGGTAGAAGAGACCGAGTCCCGGCAGTCTGACAACAATCCAAGTTATTCAAAGAAAAGAAAAACATGCTGCGTTCTAATTTAACGGCTGCATCCTTCAAAGTTCGAACCTAAAAAGAAATGGCGTCAATGACAAAGACTGTCTGGATTAAACAAGGCATCCCATAGCATTCCCTTTGTTTCCAAGGCAAGAACAGATCTAACAGGCGTATCAATCAGTGCACCAAGTAAACCATTTGCTCCCAACAAGTTCCCAACATACACACTGTAGGTTCTCAGCACCCCGACCAATGAGATAAAACACTGTCAAGTGTCAGTAATGGCTTTTCAACTCAATCCCATTACAACTAAATGGCTGTGATATCAGTGGCGCTGAGTGAACTAGCTCAGTTCTCTTAAGTGGAAAAGTCCATTTCGATTCCTCCTGTTGCTAGGCAACTGGTCCGCTGCTTCTGACCGGAAATGATGTGCAGATCATCTCCAATTCATTACCGTTGCTGCACAGACACTCAGTCTTGGTAGGATCTGTCCCCCAGAGACACAGACAGCCTGCCAGAATGTGTCATCTGACTCAAACCCAACAGGAACGGAAAGCTTGTCCTGAAGCAAATCCAACCTGGCTTTGAAAGGAGCGTTTGAAGCAGGGGCGCATTAATCAAGAAGGCTGTAGTCATTCTTTTAGACCTATAAAGCAGTCAGTCAAAAATCTCCTTCCAAGTCAAAAGTATAGTCAAAATGGTCCAAATCATTACATGTTGATTGATTTGAGCTGTCGGGGGTTTATCGCAAAGTTACTAGTTAATGGCTTATGGAGCGTCAGAAACAAACATGACACGTAGGGAAAGCGCAGGAATAGAGAAGAGTAGAGAATAGTAGAGAAGAGTAGAGAATCCGACCATATCTGCCACCGTTCCAACATTAAACTGCTTTTACTTGTTGTGACGGGACCCCAGGTTTGACTGCTGCCCCCAGAGTCTGCTCCTCCAACAGGCCTCAGATTACCTCCACACTCAGAGGAGATTCATGGAAAGTGTTGCCCACATTACTTTTGATAATGTAATCTTGCTGACAGAGTACTCCCCGCGGTCAGACTTTTATGGCCGGGCAGCGACAGGAAATGTAATTTTGCAGGCTAAAAATAGTGCGACACAAAAAAGACCCGGACACGCTTGGTGCTTGTTGGAGAGGGTTTGGTTTTGATTGTTGAAGCAGAAGGAGTCCAGGAGAAACAAACAAAGCAGGAGGCGGTTGATAGATAGAGAACTGCAATGTAGACATGAAATCTGAAACCCCACGGCAGCCATTCAAGTACTTTCTGCTACGTGTTGCAAAGTTCCAGATCTTGTGAGAGTGTTTCAGTAAAAATGTGAATTGTAAAAGACAGGAAATGTGTGCGCATGCGTGCGTGGTAATTGTATAAAGGGACAAACCTGCCAAAAAGAAATTTGTAGATGTCCAATACAAACTACTGATGGATAATTTAAATGTTATATATTATGGGAATTACAATCACGAGGAAACCATAGTTGTTAAAGAATATTTTTAGACCAAACTTTCAACATAACATGTTTTTTATTATTGTGAAGAAATTATATCGAACCGTCTGAGTGGCTGTCTTACTTCATGTAACACTAAATACTACAACCCCTGGCAAATATTATGGAATCGCCAGTCTTTGAGGACGTTCATTCAATTGTTTAGTTTTGTAGAAAAAAAAAGCAGATCACAGACATGCCACAAAACTAAAGTCATTTAAAAAGGCAACTTCCTGGCTTTAAGAAACATTAAAAGAAAATCAAGAAAAAGAAATGTGGTAGTAAATAACAATTTAGATCAGGCAGAGGGAAAACATTATGGAATCACTCAGTTTTGAGGAAAGAATTATGGAATCGCCCTGTAAAATTCCATTGCCAAAAACCAACACCTGCATCAGATTAAATCTGCTCATCAAGGCCTCTTCATACTCCATAAGAACAAGACGAAAGTTCGGCAGTGCGGGGTCCTGTCGAACAAAATGACGTCATTTCCAAATTTGTTTGGGCTGTGCCAACCGCCCTGGCCGAACTATGTGGGAGCCGCACTGCCGAAACTTCTGCACTGCCGTGTGCTGCGCATGCGTGTTCTAGTTCGCTCATGACTATCGATAATATTTTAATCATATTTAGCCTGTAACAGCGCTACTGTACGAGCGCCGCAGCTCGTTAAAATGTCGGAGTGTAGGCTGACGTGATGCACCTGAACGCATCACGAACAGCTGTCAGCTCCTGGAGTTAAAACTGGACCAACATCGCGCTCGGACTAAAACTCTTTTATAACTGAAAAAGTTCAGAGAAATGTATTTCTGAAAGCACTGGAGGCCAGAAACAAACTGTGCTGTTGAAAAGTTTAAACGCCGCTTCACAGACTTGTGCCTGCTGCGAGGGGGCGTGGCCTGTCGTGAGGGGGTGTGGCCTGCAAGTTCGGCAGCTTCTTATCGGAGTATGAACAGTCCTGCCGAAAAAGCTTTTTTTTTCTGCTGCTGGCTGACGTCACTGCCGAATTTTCTTCTTGTTCTTATGGGTTCAAAGGGGAGTATGCAGGCGCCTTTAGTCTGCACTTAAAAAGGAGCGCTCACACACCAAGTGGATTGGCATGAATCGTGGCTCCAACACCAGGGATGCCGGTTGAAAGAAAGGAGAGGATTATCAAACTTCTTAAAGAAGGTAAATCATCACAGAATGTTGCAAAAGATGTTGGTTGTTCACAGTCAGCCGTGTCTAACATCTGGACCAAGTACACACAACATGGGAAGGTTGTAAAAGGCAAAGCATACCTGTAGACCGAGGAAGACGTCAAAACGTCAAGACAGAAAACTTAAAGCAACGTGTCCTGAAAACAGAAAATATACAGCAAAACAAATGAGGAACAAACGGGCGGAAACTGGAGTCAACGTCCCGCGATCGAACTGTAAGAAACCGCCTAAAAGAAAAGGGATTTACATCCAGAAAAGCTAAAGGAAAGCCGTCATTAACACCTAAAGAGAAACAAATAAGGTTAAAATGGGCTCAGGAAAAGCAATGGTGGACTGTGGATGACTCTTGAATCTGCACTGGGCACGGTGTTGTGTCATGAAGACGACTGCCTGAAGAAAACATGCACGTTTCCACAGTCATTGATGATTTGGGGCTGCGTGTCAGGTAAAGGCACTGGGGAGATGGCAGTCATCCCATCATCAATAAATGCACAAGTTTACTTTGACATTTTGGACACTTTTCTTATTCCATCAATTGAAAGGCTGTTTGGGGATGATGACATCCCTTTTCCAGATGATAATGCATCTTGCTATAGAGCAAAAACTGTGAAAACTTTCCTTGAAGAAAGACTCGTAAGGTCCTTGTCATGGCCTGCAAATAGTCCGGCTCTCAATGCAATTGAAAATCTGTGGTGGACATTGAAGAAAATGGTCCATGACAAGGCTCCAACCTGCAAAGCTGATCTGGCAACAGGAAACAGAGAAAGTTGGAGCCGTTGGAATCACTTGGCGAGGACACAGTCTGTATGTGGTTTGTGTTTTCAGGCATCATACTGATGATCGTTGTCCAGCTGAACAAACCGCCTGTAGATCTGTGACTCTGCAGGCGACACTGCAGCAGGACCCTGGAGTGGTGGAGTGAGACATGAAGAGAAAACAAAATGTTCTATATGCCAATAAGGAAACTTCTAGGAATCTGTTGATTTGTTGGACCAACAATGGAAAGTGTGTTTAAATCAACCCTGCCCAGACAAGTGTGAACATATAGATGAATACATTTAAGTAGGGATGTCCCGATCACACGTTTTTGCCCCGATACCGATCCGATTTTTCAGAATTGAGTATCGGCCGATACCGATACTTTCCCGATCCGATACTCACATTGCTATTGCAAATATACTCAATAGTCTATTTTTAGAGCAACTAAGATGTCTAAAGCTAAAAGCACTATTGGCAGAAACTTTGTTTAGCTAGAAATTATTGTAAAACTCACTTATTGAATCAAAATTCTTCTCTTTCTCTTTAGTTGTTGTTGTAAACTGAGGGTACATCCACATAACGAAAAAAACGATCTTTGTCCTCCCTGGCCTTCTCCCAAACCTCCGTCCACACCGCACTATGAACACGGCTCAACACGAGGCTTCAGGGCATGTAGTACACATGCCAGGCCTTTAGGGGCGCTGTGACTCACCAAACACAATAAAAAAGCAGAAGAAGACAGACCACATAGAAATTTAGAAGTAGACTTCTGCACATAAACACATAAACCACTATTTATAACTCTAGTTTTATAGGTCTATGGCCCCGCTCCGCCTGCTTCTAGCTTCTGCAGCTCGACCGGAGCTTCTAATCCCTGATTGTTGTGGTTATTAGGGGACGTTTTTTTTTTTGTTAGATCGGCGGGGTGATCGGCTGGATTTGCCGATTCCCGATCACTCACAAATCACTAATATCGGTCCCGATCCGATATCTACCGATCGGATCGGGACATCCCTACATTTAAGAGACGAGTCCCTCTCACTCAGAGCAAAAAATTAAATGATATAACTTTGTCCAAGATTGAAATAATCTAGGTGAACTGGTCCTATAGATTAGTAGTGTGCGACTGTACGGACGGTGGATCCATGAGGGGAAAGAGTTCAGACAATGGCTAAACGCTAATGTCACATCAAGAGCAGCTCTGTTCAATTCATCCTCTTTTACTTCAGGCTAACTGCATTTGTGCTGAGGTGCTTTGTCAAAGCACAGACTTTTATTTACATCGACCCGAAAAACATCGAGGAGGCGAAGACCTGGCTGATGTGCAAGCGGCAGCCCAACGGCTGTTTTGAAATGTCAGGAAAGCTCCTCCACAACTTGATGAAGGTAAACACAAAGTGCTTTTACTGGAAGAAAAGATGCAACTGGTGACTTGTGGCTGAATGTTTGGTATCGAGATAAAGTGTTTTTGTTTGTTTGTTCTTTTTCTCTCCACAGGGTGGCGTATCTGATGATGTGACACTCAGTGCATATATTACAGCTGCAATTTTGGAAATTAATATATCGCCTGATGCTGCTTGAGTTAAAGAGTCTCTGTGTACTTTGGCTCTACATATTAGGATTTACAGTGCACACAGGGGGAAAAGAAATTTCATTATAAAAAAGCCAGAAAAATAAAGTCATTGGTGCCCAAATATTATCTAATATCCTGAGTGGTGACCTGACCCGGTGTAAACCGTCTTTGCCCGTAGGTAAGCTGAGATCGGGTCCAGCGCCCCCACAACCCTGCATGGGATTTAAATGTTTTTTTCACTTTTGGATGAGAAAATAACACAAAAAACGCATTATTCTATGCTGGAGGGGAACACCAAAAGTGTGATAAACTGTGGTTCAGTTTAAAGCTTGGTTTTCAAAAGTGTTCCTTTAGCGGAGATTCACTCTTCATTAGATGTCCAAACAAGAAAATCCTCAGCTGCCTCACAAAAAGACTGACAGCCACACTTCAAGCTTCGTTTTAAATCTAATGGTGACTCAAAATGAACCCATATTGTACCATACTGTTACACCTGTAACAGGTTTAGTCTGGTGCCATTTGAAACACTGAAACATTTAACTGTATTTTCTTCCACCCAGGTATTATTCCCAACAACATTTCTACTGCTGCTTTCATGGGTTTATATCTGGAAAATAATTTGGGTTTGCATGATTTATCATGAAGCATTTTCTTTACATTCTAGGATCCTGTGCTGGTGAGCGACAAATAAAATGTAAGGTTACAAGAGCATGAAATCCTAAAAAGATAAAAGAGGTAAAGAGTCGGGCCTGGGGTGTCTCTTACCATCGCTGAAGTATTTCCCTTCGGTTTCATTCCGTTTTAAATGCAGTAAGACTTGATAAGACTCCCTGCATTGTGCTGTGAAACTCTAACATACTAAACTTTAACATAAAACAACCTACGTGGTGCAAACTGTAAACTGTACCCCAAACTCACCTGAACATGTTGTTGTTGTTTACAAAACAATAAATAAAGTAAAGAAGCTGTATGTATACAAAACCTTTGCAAGTGAAAATGCAAAACTTCCACAGAATTTATGGGACGTTCGTTTACACAACAATGGTGGTCGGAGCCATTGAAAACACGACATACGTCCCGGGTGGCACGATGATGCAGTGGTTAGAATTGTAAAAGCTCCTGGTGCTTGTTTGGTCTTCAGCCTGAACAATTGATTTTCGGTGGGTACTCCAAAGATGGAGGGATAGACAAAGATATGTCCTCAGATAAGTGGTTGTAGCTGCGGCCTTCTCCGAAGTTTATCGTGTTTAAAAACCTGTATGATGATGTGTGTTGTAGGACACGGTGGTGGCTCTCCAGGCTCTGGCTCTTTACACCACCGTGGTCTTCAGTCCTGAAGGTTTAAACACGGTGACGGTTCAGGCTCCCAGCGGTCCACTGTTGTTGGAGGCGAATTCGGACAACGAGCTGCCCTACCAGGAGAGGGCGCTGCAGGAAGTGACAGGGAAGTTCAGCCTGGAGGTGAAGGGGCTCCACATGTGCTGCAGTGAGTCACACCAACTTACACCAAGTTACAAGAATGAACAGCTCCTTTTTTTTTGTTGTTTTTTACAGCTTGAACAAAGACACATAGTCAAGAATAAGAAATTTCACAAAAAGTCTGACTCTCTTTTCATGCTGGAGCTGCAAATGAATACTGATCCTTCAGATGAACATTCTGTTATTCATTCTATAAAATAAAGACTCATTTTGAAATCAAGTTTTAATAAATTTTAAGAATGGATCTGTCCATAATAAAGAAATCTTCTAATATTTGCAATATCAGCAGATATTGCTGCGTTCTTTCATTGTGTATTCACAATAAGAGCAGCCATGACATTACAAGCAGCTCTGTGACTTAAGGTATGGTACAACAAATTAATTTAACAAATTTCAACGCTTATGATTTGGAAGAAGTATTCTGCTGGTGTTGTTTAAACCAGTGTGACCTTGAAAAATGTTTGTTCTTCTATGAGTGTTTAAATGAACCGAACACAGCGATGAGTCAGGGATGTTTTAGACGTCGCCCACGGGTTAAATAAAAAAATCCAGGTTGATTTAAGGTCAACTTTCTTTTACTGAGAGTTCATGTCTTGCATTAAGAATCTAGTTTGGCAAGTCTCTGTCTGGTTTGAGAGATAATTTTTAAGAGTAGAAAAGAATAGAACTTTATTTACGTTGAATGATTTAGTATTTTATTCGGTCTGCGGTACATCAAAACAGTTCTCCACATGCCAAAGTGTCCTTGAGCAAGACACTGGACCCCAAAATTGCTCCCAATGTGTATGAATGGGTGAATATGATTAATGATGTAAAGTGCTTTGGGAGTGCTCATGCTGTTGAAAAGTGCTATATAAGTGAAGTCCATTTACCATGATGTTCTTTGACTTATTGTGACCCTTGTTAGTTTTAATGGTCGTGGCTGTGCTCGGTAACTATCTGGTTGTAGCACCAGCGATGCTGCTCATCTCCTCTGCCCTGCCTGTGAGCAGCTGCTGAGCCGGTGTTCGAGGAATCCCCAGTCTGGATATTGGGGACAGGGAGGTGTCCATTTTGCCCCAAACGTGGACGATGGCTGGACTTGGTAGGCCTTCCTAAACAGACAAGACTAGAAACCTGATATTGTGGAAGTCTGCCGTCCAGATGCCGAACCAAGTGATCTTGCATTACAGAATATTTGTCCATTTAGTCCAGGCTGTTACCCTCATTCCTACCATCCTTCCTTGTCCACCCTGGTTGCTGGAAAGTAGCCATGTCAGGGTAACATGTACTCTTGACTATCATGTTCATTGTGAGGCCACAAGGAATGGCTGAGATGGTACAGCCTGTTATCATACCCTTCTCCTGAAAATTTGTAATAATCCAGAGTAAGGTCTGTGGCTTTGCAGGTAACATGGTGTCCTTGTAGGGTGAGCTCAACAAGCTTGTGGGCTATGGAGCCGTAGGCATTGACAACGTCCAGTCAGAGTATGTTGGGGTCTCTTTTCCCTTCACGGGCTTCCCTGATGAGTTGTGCCACCATTTCAGTGTGTTCCAAACAGCTCGACACGACAGGGATCCCACCGTTCTACACACAGTCGTTGATGTATCTGTTCTTCAGACGGGTCTCTGTTTGGCGTTATGACAAGATGCTCAAGGAAATCTTGCGTTTAATGCTTAGCTGTGATATAGTTCCAAACTGACTGACTGTTCCTGGAGTTCTCTTCCTTGGGGCTCTACATACCCTCTGCACACATCCATTGAGTTGCGGTTGTTTTCTGTCCTCTGCGCCAAATCACTCTCAAGAGCTTCAGAGGGTGACAAGAGGGCGGTGAGCATTACTTGTACACAGTGTACACCACTGGGGCATGGGGCTGAGGTTGTTCTGTCTCCCTTCACCACCTCCTGAACCTCCATCCAGCTGGAATCTCTGATTGCAAAGTCCACAATAGGGGGTTTTGGACCAATGATAGCCCTCTGTGGCCCAAGCTAATGGTTTCTCTCTCTGGGTCACTCATGGTGTTATGCAGGAATGTGTTTGCATCCTCAGTCAAGCACATGAGGTTTCCACTACGCTTGACCCCAGGAGTTTCTTTGTGAAGGTGAAGGAGTTGGAAGTGAAAGTGGTTTGCTCCATGTTCTTTCTCGCCCTCACCTCCGCCGCCACTCTGCCCGACACAGCACCATCAACTTCTTCCTCACAATGTTTTGAAGCTTAGCAGGCGGTTGTTTTTCCTTCTTTGCGAGTCACATTGAGTTGCTTTTTTTTGAGGCTTCAGGGTGGCCCTATGGATTATGGTGTTGTTGGTCTCTCGATGTGGCCAAACCTCTCGGTCACACAGCTGACTGTGATTGCCGTTATGGTCTCAAGCAACTGGTCCTCCTCCTCCTTGGCTGTGGTTTCCAAGATCTGGCTCACGCTGGTGTCAAAATTGCACTGAATTACTTTTTAAAACTTTTTTTTTTTTTTTTTTTTTTTTTTTTTGACAAAACACCAAATGCATATAAATTCTCCCAACTTTTCTGAAGGTGGATTAAGGTTTCTTTATTTTTCACGTTTCGAAAAGTGAAGTGCAACAAACTCTTCGATGTGCATTCGTATCTTTGGTGAACAATTTACTGGAACATGAAGAGGGTCCAAAACACGTCTGTGTTTGATATTCCCAGCATTTTGCAAATGTCAGCATTAGTAACCGCAATCACATTTCTTCAATCTGTGTTGTAATCTGTGGACTGAGTTGGAGGGTGTTATCAACAGAGTCGTTTACTTACTGGACTTACACTCTACTTTGGCCCGAGTGGTGCGATTAGGGTTTGTTTGCATCACAAAGTCAAACATCCCACACTGGGTAAAGTGCACAGTTCCATGACTCCAAAACCTCCCACACATTTAAGAAAAAACTCTTGTTTGCAGAAGTGAAACTATTCTCGGATATGATGCTGCATCTCTAACAGTCAGATCCTGAAGACCAACATGCGCATTTTTATAGGTAGCATCAGCAAAATACGTTCTCTTTTAGAACCTTTCACGGGGGAAGTGAGCCATTGTTTTATCCGTTCATTAATTTTGCACATCAAAGAGATTTATTGTAACATGAATGATATTATAATGTGAATAGTACTGTTCAAATTGAATGGGTTTGTCACACTTTAAATACACAAATGTCAATACACTGTTTTGAGATATTCTGAAAGCCAATGTTAGATTATGTTTTACCTACATTTTAAGGCCCCTATGTTCACACACACCCATTAGTAGGAGTTGTCTTGCATTTTCAGGGGGAAAAAATTATTCCATATGTGGAATGGAACTATAATTCTTAAATGTTTCTATGTTCTTATAATACATTAGAATAACACTATGGTTGTACAAGTAGTGATAGTCTACAGGGAGTGAATGCATGAATGGGAGGTCACAAGTGTGTGTGTGTGTGTGTGCGAGTCCGTGTGTGTGTGTGTGTGTGTTGTACACGCTGACATTATGAGGACTCGCTGTAATCGTGGGGAGAAAAATTGTGATCCTCCTGAGGAAAATCATTCCACTTTAATCTATAGACAGGTTTTAGGTAATGATAAGGGTTAGGGTTAGGGTGATGGGTAGGATAAATAAGAGGTAATTATTTAGAGAAAGTCTCTGCAAGGAACGAACACACATTGTGTGTGTGCAGCAGCGGTTCAATGTATTGTCTCTAAAGATGCATCAAATCTTCATTTGTGTCAAATTGATTGATGAAGAAAGAATTCCAGTCTTTGCCTTGTGAGGTGCCTGGAAATGAGGTCAGAGGTGAAGTGGGGGTGGTGTGGGAGTGAGTGAACAGTGGGTGTGTTCCTCTCCCAGCAGCTATTTAGCTGATTGTGACTACGAGGATCAGCGCAGTCCATCATGAGTCGTCTTGGGATGCAGACGTGGACGTGGACACTGTGTGTCCTCCTGAGCGGGATATGTGTGAGCCAGGCCCGTCCTGGACCGTAAGTTCATCCGTCTATTCCGTCTCAATGTGGGAAAACTTTTTAACCGGGTTTGTGATTCGTTCCGGGTCAGAGCCAGTGAAGTAACGGCTGCTTGTGTGTGTGTGTGTGTGTGTGTGTGTGTGTGTGTGTGTGTGTGTGTGTGTGTGTGTGTGTGTGTGTGTGTGTGTGTGTGTGTGTGTGTGTGTGTGTGTGTGTGTGTGTGTGTGTGTGTGTAGGCACTACATGGTGCCCATCCCTGCGGTCCTACAAGCTGGATCTGAGACCACATTCTGCGCCAGTTTAATGGAGCCCAACGAGACTTTGACCATGACTGTAACTCTGATGTCTGCAGAGGAAAATATCACCCTGCTCACACACACATCCGACAAAGACTTTCACATCTGCAGACAGTTCAAGGTCAGCTCGCTAATCTAACCTTGTTGAGATGCACGGTGCTTTTCAAGAACCTCTCTAAAGCTCTTCTTCTGTTTTGGTGTGACAGGTTCCTCTCAAAGTAGAAGAGGTGCAGAACTTCAAGGTGGAAGTGCGAGGCGACATGTTTCATTCAACAGAAGTCAGAAAAGTGATGATCAAATCCTATCACCCCGCCACCTTGGTTCAAACAGATAAACCCATCTATCTGCCTGGACAAAAAGGTAACCTTCGACTGATGACAGTTCACATAAAAGCTCATGGGATGGGGTGGTAAATACATTAGATTTTTTAATTTAAAAATAAAACACTAAACGTCTCTTGCAAAATAACAGTGAGCCCAACAAACAAAAAAAACTATGCATTAAGTTGGCGTGTAAAATGAATAAAAATGGCAATGACTGGAAAAGATTTACTACAAAATATGCAAATGGCTTCATCTTTTTCGACAAGTTTGCATTTCCAAAATAAATATATCAACAAGATAAAATTACTTTAGCTTATATAAAAACATTAAAATAGAGTAAAAACAACACTACACAACACCCATATATAATTATGTTGATGAAATAAAAAAGCTTTTGAAAATATCAAAGAATAACATAAAAAAAAGAAGTATTTTGTACATTAGCATGTATTACAGTTTAAACTCACCACTGACTAAAAATATCAAGAAAAAGTATCAGAAATATAAATTGAAGTAATGCTTGATTAAAGCCTTGATGATGACTTGAATTGAAAAAAGCAGTTTATATGACTTTGTCTCATTAGCATATAATCTAATATGTATGTATTAGTTAAATTAGTTCCTCTCTATAGGCTCATTATAAAGTCTGAAGTGTATTTCTAACACTTTTTCCAGAAAAATGGCATTAAGAGGTTATCACAATGATGTGTAAATAATTTAAAACCTATGTTTGTATGAAAATAGTAAAGAGACAACATTGCAAATCTTTAATTATGATTATTAGACCATATGACAAAGCTTAGGCTCTAAGACACCGCTGTTATATGTACTTGTTTTTGAGTTTTGACGTATATGTCTGGACAGTCTGATGAAGCGTATCCACAGACAATGGATTTCAGGAGTGTTCCTGAGCCTATGCAATGGTTTCCACGCCACGATCATGTCTGTTTTGATGCAGGTCACAACTTACAACATATTTTCAGTTGTGATCATAAATGAAACTGCAAAGAAGCAGAATGTGAAAAAACAAAGTTCAGGACTGTGTGCAAATGACTGAGCAACATGCTAAGAAGAAGATAGCAGCCGTATGCAAGAAATGGTGATTTAGAATTTGAAGTCAAAAGCTGGTTATTGAAGGGACGACAAAGACAACTGAGTCAAGTCTTCACACATTGTCTCTGTTTATTTCAGTGAATTTCAGAATGGTCACCCTTGACTCCAAGCTGAGACCTGTCAATCTGAAGGTGAGGTCAATGGACCCGTTATCCTTCGACTGCCGCCAAAAGATCAAAAGTACAAGCAGGGCCCCTTTAGACAAACCTGTTTCTGCTGACGCAGTGAAGCTTGTGTTTACTCCTGTTGTTTTCTTCATGAAAATATCTGTTGATGCAATCACTACAAAGTATGCAACACTTTTGACCAAGTCATGAAAAACAATAAAACACTTGTACTCGCACTAAAATACACTGAACAAAAATACAAACGCAACACCTTTGTTTTTGCTCTTATTTTTCACGAGCTGAACTTTTCCTTTGTATGCAAAAGGCCAATTTCTCTCAAATATTGTTGACAGATTTGTCTAAATCTGTGTTAGTGAGCACTTCTCCTTTGCCGAGATAATGCAGCCCACCTCACAGATATGGCATATCAAGATGCTGATGAGAGAGCGTGAATATTGCACACTTGTGCCCTCGGGTGGCCACAATAAAAGGGCCACTCTGTAATGTGCAGTTTTATTGCGTTTACTTGACATTAATGTCAGTGTTTTTATAAAAATGTGTAAATGCATAAATCTCTGTGTATTTTACAAGGTTTCGTCACAAATGCAGCCCTGTTTAAGTCACTGTAGTTCTGTTACACAGAGAAATATTCAGACTGGTGAAGACACTACATGATGAGAACAACTTGTCCTTTAACATAATCTCTATATGGTATCTTTTTGTTTTGCAGTACAACATCATCGAGCTCAAGGTAAGAATATACCCGCAAACTCATTCGGTTACTTCTTGTTGAATCTACATATGTTGCAACATCAAGGAGTTTTATTCATTTTGAGTAAGAACCCTTCTTTTTAAGACAGACCACTATATGGTATACATTCCATAGTTTTATCTGCAGTCTGGTTTAATAGTAAAACCAGGAGAAGTCTTGGTTGGAAAAGTATTTCCACCTTTATGTCCTCCTATTTGTGTGTCTAACGTCTGAACCCCTGGATGTCGTTGATTGAACAGGATCCTAACAACAACAGGATCGCCCAGTGGCTGAATGCCACATCAGACAGTTTCATCGTGCAGCATTCATACTCCCTCAACCCCGAGGCCCCAGAGGGAAATTACCTGATCAGCGTGGAAACACAGGGCAAGGAGATACATCACAACTTCAAGGTGGAGAAGTACGGTAAGTAAGCAAATTGGATCTTTATTCAGCAATCCTTTTTAATTTATCAGTAATGAAGTACTAACAATGATCATTTCCTCCACAGTTTTGCCTAAATTTGACATGACTTTGGAAGTTAAAGAAGAAATGAGTGTGAAGGAGGAAGAAATAAAATCAGAAGTTTGTGCAAAGTAAGTAGAGTTATATCTGGGTAATGAAACAAGTGTGCTTTCACTGACTCTGAGGTAGATCTAGTTCGATGACTGAATGACTCAAAGGTTATGTTTTCTTGTGTAAATGTTTAGGTACACGTATGGGCAGCCTGTGCCCGGAGCGGTGAAACTGAAGGTGTGCCGACCTCTTAATCGTTATGTAGCAAACACTTATTTCTCTTTGGAGCTGCAAGAGGAACTTCAGGTTACTCCCCCGTGCTACACGGAGACAAAGGAGGTACAGTAAATACAGCATCATCTTTCTGTGTGAATGTCAAATAACTCAGGCTGGACTGAATATGGGAGAGCTTATATGTTTATCAGAGACTCAATACTAACCAGCAGCATCTTTGTAGTGAACATTTCTCTCAAACAAGGGATAGTGGTTACATACTTTACTTTCTCTCACGTAATTTTAGATACCACCCATGTTTTGTCAATCATAGAGGAATTCTTTAATTCTTCCATCCATCCATCCATCCATCCATCCATCCATCCATCCATCCATCCATCTAACCATTATCCAGGGCAACATGCAAACTCCATACAGAAAGTTCTAACTAAACAACCCTGCTTAAGTGCCACTGACGTAATTAGATTATTTCTAGAAGGAGTTTACAAGGAAATTGCATTCCATACACTTTTTTAAAAGCAGTAGAGGCACACACACACACACACACACACACACACACACACACACACACACACACACACACACACACACACACACACACACACACACACACACACACACACACACACACACAAAACATCCAAGGCTGCAGTTTCTGGGGTTTGTTGAGGGGCTAATCTTGGACCATTTGGTTGTTTGTTGCTGCAGGCTGGTATCACACTGGCTAACCTGTAAATGAGGTTAACGCTGATGGGTTTTAGTTAAAGCCACACCATTTCCACATGGTTTCTATGGTTTTCTGAATGACTGTGAGTCGGCAGCATCACCACAGCTTTAGAGCTCAATGTGCGTCATCGTGGTACAACTCATACGAAGGCTGTTGTATGTAGTGACCTGATTATGGTGAAGAACTGTGGAGAAGTCTCTTTTGTCTGTGTTTTAATGCTGTTTCATTTCTTCATGTTTCCCTTGATGACACAGACAGAAAAAAATGGTTGTGCCACATTTACCTTCATGATGTCAGCTTTCAACAAACTCGACCAGAAAGTTCTGCAGGATAAGCTGGATGTCAGTGCTGAAATAGAAGAGGAGGGCACAGGCAAGCCGATTAACCTTTCAACATTGTTTTTTTAAAGATTGATGCACATCACAATGTTACTAATGAAATCATGTAATAACATTCTTTTTGCAAATGTAGGTATTGCACGCAGTCAACACAAGAAAATAACCATTTCATATGTTATTGGAGAGCTGTCTGTCATCAACACACCCTCAATCTATATGAAGGGAACCAATGTGGAGGGAAAAGTAAGTGCTAAAGATTTCCTCACGTTATCTCTTCAGTTTTCCCTTCAGTGTTACAGCACCATGTTGCTTTCCACAGGTCAAAGCAGTCGACCACCATGGCAAGCCCATTCCCGATATGCCGCTCTACCTGTTTCAAGGAGAAAGGTGGGCTTCAACCAGACTGCAGAATCTCACCACTGACAGTGAAGGACTGGCCACGTTTTCAATCAGCACCGACAACTTCAACGGGGAAACTCGCCTTCAAGTAAGTAGGAAGGTCTGAAGGTAACCAACAAGCTTCCCTGACTGGGGAGCCAATAAGACCAGGCTATAATGTGCAAGCTGCTGAATAGTGGGTGGGCCACTGTCACTAGTTACTAATTTATTCATTTTGAAGAATATTTCATTTGCTATGTATGGACAAACTAAAGACAGGAACCCGTTTAAACCCCACAATCCCTATCAGATCGAGTTTTGGCAAATCCAGCCAATCACCTCACCGATTTTTTTTTTATCCACTGAACCGTGTTTGTGACCTGCCAGAAACTAAAATCTGATCAATTGGATCGGTATCAGGGACCAAAAAGTGTGAAATGGACGTCTCAAGTAAGACGTTTACAGTCGTTTTCATCATCTCCATCCCTTTTCTACTCTTGACCTGGGTGGGGTTTTTTTGCACATAGAGACCTCGCACAGTGGTAACCTCTCAGCGGGATTCGAACTACCGATCACAAGCTTGCCACTCAACCACTTTTACTTTATGAAGAGTCGTAAGCATAAAACAAGCTAGCTAGTAAAAGCTCTCTATCTCAGTTAGCATGATAATGTTATGCATCAAATCCTTCAACCTGTCCGTGAAAGGACTTTTTTACACTTCAAGTGCAGGTTTCTTATGAGATTTCATGAACCTATGTTAATAAACTGATCCAATATTCAGTTAAATTTTACTTGCGTAACACCAAAGAAGAATACAGTCATTTTAAGGCACTTTTACAGAGAAAAATCAAACAATTTGACATGAACAAGGAAAGGTTAAGGTGGAAAGGAATAACTCTTAACAAGCAGAACCAGACACAGAGGTCGCTGCTTTCTGGAGAATCAGACTCGGAGGTCTGGTTCTTTCTGTAGAACCAGGATCAGAGGTGGAGACTTTCTGTAGAACCAGGGTCAGAGGTGGAGACTTTCAGCGCTGAGGAGAAAGACCACTCTGGGGATAAAAGTTGCCCTCCTCCTTTGAGTCCAGCAGACTGGGCAGCGAGAGCAACTCGAATGCAGGGAACAGCAGGTGTGATGGGCCCCGAAGGATCTTGCCTGCCTTCGTTACAGGCTGTTGCTCACAAAGGGTGGAGAGGGATCTTACCGGGATCCCGATAGCATGAAGCATCAAGTAACATCTTCTTACTGAGAGACCTCGTCATACAATTTCTTTCTACTACTCAGGTGAGCAACAAGCCAGAACTGGAATACGTTGGATACAGGGTCCCTTACTATGACTGCAAAGTCCACATCATGAACATGTTCCAGGCGGTCAATGAGGAAACCGTAACTGTCAGCTCCCTGACGGTGAAGAAGAGGGAGGAAATCCTCACCTGTGGCAAAGAAGAAGAGATCCAAATCGCTTATAGTGTGGTGGGAGAGCCTCAGGGCCCTGTGGATTTCTTATATCTGGTGAGTTATTTCTCGTTCTCTCGCACCTTGAGCCATTTTACAAAACTCACATCGGACTGGAAGGATTCTAACTTGTCAGCTGGACATGAAAGAGTAATGGCCAAGCTTGAAATAAAGGAAATGCTCGGCAGCAAAGTTTTAGTTTGTTGTCTACAAGATTTATTTGAGGGAATCTTTATATATTTTTTTGTGATTTTTGTCACATGTATAACAAAGTCTTTTCAATAAATTATTGTCATAAACATCATCTCTAATGAGACGTGGCCACGGGTCATCGTAAATCTTTGTTTTTTAAGCAGGTTCAACCAGTCAATCAAGCAATCAAACAGCAAGGACAGATAATTTTTTACAATTCCTCCAGAACCACAGTGGCTTCAGATAACTGCAGTCACACCATCTGGATTGCAAAGTCAGATATCCTGACTATCACCTCTGTTCACAAACACACAGTTGGTCAACCCAATTTCTATGTTTTAAAATATTGGGCTGAATCTAACTGACTGAATTGGACATGCTTTGTGCTCCATTACTAATTCTGTGTCATTTCACCTCTAATCTTCCAGGTCTTAGCTCGGGGAGCCATCGTCACCCAAGGATTTGAACAGTTTGAAGTGCAAGATAAACAATGTTTGTAATTTCATTTGCTTTCCATTCATAGTTGCAAAGTCATGATTTTTGCCTTCCGAAGCAAGTGTGGATGATCATTGTCAAAGGAAAACTGATTATTAGTGGTTGGTTTTCTGTTTCAGTGAATCAGGGCGCTGTGTCTTTTAAGCTGGAAGTGTCTCCAGATATGGCACCTGAAATCCAGGTTGTGGCTTACGCCGTCCTCCCCAGTGAAAATGTGATTGCCCACAGTGCTGACTTCAACGTCGAGAAATGCTTTGGTCACAAGGTCAGTGTCACAACAAAGTGCCACTAGTTTTGCTGTTTACATTTAACTGCAAAATTAAGAAAGATCAAGTTGCTTAAAATAAATGATATTAAAAAGAAAGTCCCCCTGTATTAGGTGTCATTGGAGTTTACACCAGTGACAAGTGTCCCAGGAGTGGAGGCCAACATGCAGGTGACGGCGCAGCCAGATTCTCTGTGTGGTGTGAGTGCTGTGGACCAGAGCGTCCTCATCAAGGAGCCAGGGAAGACTCTGGATACTGAACAGGTACCTTTAAATCCTAAACAAATGTTTCTCCCAAAGGGTCCAGGCTTAGTAATTTAACACATGCAGTGAGACATCCAGACAAAAATGTCTTCTTTCATAATATTAGCTAATCAGAATGTAATTTCCCACTCTCTTTAAGAGCCACGTACTTTGTTCTTATGCTAAGCAATAATAAAAGCAACAGCCAGAGTTTGGGGAACAGTTTCTGTCAGAAATGTACAAAATATGATCTGTTCCTTGATCTTAAAGCATCATAGCCTCCATATACATCCTGCTATTGGCTGATGATGTTGTTCTAATAATCCCCTAGACCCTCAATGTGCGGCTCTTTGATCAATTTACTGATGACAGTGCAGTTCTTTCAGTTATAAAGAGTTTTTGTGTGAAGCTCAGAATTAGGATTTTGTTAAGACGCACTCAAATACATCAGAGCACAACACCATGGACTGCAAAATCTCTCTCATTCTCTTGTCAAATAGTTTAACACGAAACCTGTCTGAACAAGAGAATAACGATGGGAGACCAATAAAGGAATGATAACAGAGGGTGATAAATTAACAGAAATACAGAACTATTAGGTATAACTACACTAAACTTAGAAATAAAGTCCCAGAAAGTAAAGTTCATAATCCTCTGCGCCGTCCCCTCCGACGGCATTAACACACTCCACAGCCACTCTACACTATAACTACCCTTTTTTGGCAGGTCGGGCTAGTTAGAGCGTACATTGGCAAGTAAACAAAGACTCAGGTCTGGCCATGGACGTTTTCAAAAGCGCTTCAAGTGTCAGTGATTGGTTGAATTCTCTGTCAGCCACTTATATTCTTGATCAGTAATTGGTGAACCTGTGACTAAGCCATGTAATTGAGCACCCAAGCTGCTCAAATCCTCATAAAAGAAATCATCTCGCTTATTGAAGACTATCTGTAGAAAATGAAGCACATACAGTTCAGGGTCAAACAGGACAGGTTCGTCTGAATAGGTGGGTTTTGAGTGCGGCCGGTGTTCGTGTTGTAGGGAGTTCCAGAAGCGAGGGAGTAGAGCAACTGAAGGGCCGACACCCAGAGTCTTAATCTGGGGGGTGGGAGAGATGATGGAGTTTTCCATATTTTAAAGATTATGCTGTCAGTTTTGGAGAGAGTGGATTTAGTGCCAATTTAGTTTAATTTGAGTGAGTTGTGAGGGAGGGTGGAGGAGGGTGTCGTGTAGAGGTAGAGCTGGGTGTCATCCGCATAACAGTGGAACTGGATGTTATATTTCCGGAAGATGTTGCCGAGGGGAAGAAGGGAGATTATAAAGAGGAGAGGACCAAGGACAGAACCTTGTGGGACACCTGAAGTGACGGTGGATAGCTGGGATGTCAATGAGCTGAGTTGGATGAATTGAGTACGGCCAGATAGATATATGTATACTCTATTAAAAAAATTTTAAGGTTGTAGTTTTATTCTTCTATATTTGTTTTTGTGTAGCAATTCCTCTTGTTTTCTTGTAGCCATTTGTGTTTCGAAATTAATTAATTGTTCAATACATTTCAACACTGATTTTCATGTAACTCATCGGCCAAGGGACAAGTTTGATAAACAAGACTTACAGCTTTGAGCCTCTGGCCAATTCAACCAGTTATCAGAACTTCATTGAACATTCTGGTTTGTTCTATGTTTTTCCACTTTAGATATTTAACTTGCTGCCCGTCAAAAAATCAACCTACATACCATATCAGGCTGAAGATCCTACAGAATGCTTGCACGTGAGACCAAAAAGATACATCTTGCCACCCCCCGATTCTTCTCAAGATGTCCACTCAGTTTTCACGGTACAATACAAATCATACCAACCTCTTTCCTTCTCTCTCTTGTTCCCTCTCAAAGCTTTTCTCGTATCTTTTCTTCCTCAAAGTGATGTTTGTGTGTTGTTTGCTTATCTAGAATGTTGGACTGAAGATGGCCACAAACTTATTCATCCGAGTCCCTTCATGCCTCATGCTCAGAGGACGATATTACCACCAGGGACATGGCAGATACCGTAACTTTCTTCATATACAGTTTATAGATGTCTGTGTCTAATATTCTCTGCTACCAATATCTAAATGTTTCTTGGTTATCTTTCAGATCTAGAGTACGCTCCTGAAGTGGCCCGAATGGATACCCGAGTGGTGGCTATGGCATCTCCAGGAGTTGCCGGTGGATTAGGCATGGATTATGATGCATCAAGCAATGATGCAGTCATGGAAACGGTTCGCACCTTCTTCCCGGAGACTTGGATCTGGGACCTGGTGGAAGTTGGGTGAGCAAAAGGATTTGATGGTCAGGAAATTAACGTATATTTCAGGATTAGAACTTGAATTTCTCATTTTAAGGGTAAAATGATGTGGTCTGCGTAGGCAGGGTCCAGCAGAAGGTGATCCAGATAATCCAGAAGACATACAAAGTGACTAAACATGAGATAGTAATAGAAATAGAATAAACTTGGAAAAAATAAGACGAGACATGAAACACTAAGAAACCTGGATGAGCATGGATTGACTGCACTGCTGACTGACAAGCTGGTAAGGATAAGCGGACTCAAGCTGAACACTCAGCCAGGGAATCAGGGGAAATTAAACTCAGGCGTTAACAAGCAAGGGAACATACTTCTGTTTACAGAAGGAAGAGTGAGGGTGGGGCAGACTGCACTTGAAACCATGGGAGTGACCGCAACATCAGCTACAACAAGGGGCATGAAACATGACATGGCTGAACTGTAGCAAAGCATGAGACAGGCAAAATGAGTGAAAGAGCTTTACTCTGAATCCATGAAACATGAGGCAACATGAAACAGCGCCGGAACATGGCTACGCCTGGACAGCGGACGAGAACAATTAGTATACAATGGTAATGAGATGAACATTAGACTGGTGGACTGATAGTTGGGGGAAAAAAAAACTTTGACGGGACAAAACAAGATGAGAGAAACAGAAAACAATGTATAACCAGATCGTGAGACTCAACTGTGAACGCTCGAAACGGATTATGAAGACGATTAAAAACGGGACAAGACTCTAAACTGCTGAAAACCTTCAGCGGGAGACATGGCATGTGGTCAACAGACTCCCTGACAGTCAACTACTGCTGGCAAATTGCTTCTGTGAATTAAAAGGGAGTAATTGAAAATTCGATGAGAAAGCAATATTGCCCCTATTCAGCACAGCTTTAAAGGACAGGAAGAAAAACAAAATCATTTGGATAATCAGTACAATTCTATGGAACCTTGATGCAGACTATTTCAAATTTAAAAAGTGGAACAGCACATGGACAGACACACTCCACCAGCACCTCACACTTTAGAAATAAAAGCCTGTGTCTTATATATGGTGCGGCAAGACGTTTTGACGAGACACTGAATAAACATGATTTGAGAGTTTTAACAGTGGAGAAAGAAAAGGCTAACTCTGTCATTAAGACAGTTAAAGTTTACGCCGACGTGTGTTTTCCCAGAAAATCACGTTTTCCTCAAGACTTCTACACCATCTATAGCTAACAAATGGCAATGCTGGTGTCAAATTACATGGGTCTGGATGCTGCATATTAGGAATTCTTGAGCAGTGAATCATAGAAAAATCTACTATTGCTGAGAATGTCTATGTTGCTTATTGTGGCGATAACTACACAGAGCAATAAATGAAGTTGTTCACTCAACAGTCCATACGAATTATTTACTGTCTCACAGATTGTATTTGTGTTTGCTGATCCAGAGACTCTGGAAGGAAGGACGTTTCCCTCAAAGTGCCCGACACCATCACCACCTGGGAGACGGAGGCTTTCTGTTTGTCCCCTCAGGGTTTCGGTCTGGCTCCTCGCCAGAAGTTCACCGTCTTCCAGCCGTTCTTCCTGGAGCTCACCATGCCTTACTCCATCATCCGAGGAGAGAACTTTGAGCTGAAGGCGACCGTCTTCAACTACCTGACCAGCTGCATGATGGTAACCAGTCCTTTGACTTCTCCTTGGCTTTGGGCACCGTTTGCATGACCAAGTGAAAATGCGACACTTTCGTTTTGCTCTGTGTCCGTTTACAGGACAACAAGGCTCGGAGCCACCAAAACTTCTTTTTGCAACCGGCTCCCAACGAGAGTATTATTTTTTGTACTAATTGTGAATTATTATTATTATTTTTTTAAAGTTATACTGGACGTCACAACAAAGAAAAACTTTAAAGTTTAAATCTAAGGCTTATTACTGTATACCACTGAAATACTAGTTTGCTCCGCTCAAGATGATACAGGCCTGTTTGTGGCCCCTGAACTAAAATGAAGTTGACACCAGATTATTACTGTGACTCTTATTTGTTGGACACTCAATTTTAAAACACAATGATTTGTTTCCTTTTCAACAGATTATAGTGAAGCCCACCACCTCGACAGATTACGACCTGGCCCCGCTCTCGGGAGACCAGTACACGTCCTGTTTGTGTGGAAACCAGCGCAGGACCCTCAGCTGGACCATGACTCCCTCCACCCTGGGTGAGAACCGCCGTCCACTTTTCATTCACACACCGTGAGATCCGTCTGAACGACAAAATGTTTGATAGGTGAGGAATCAATGGGGATCTTGAAGACTTGATCTTTTTTCAGGGGTTGTGAATGTGACTATGTCTGCCGAGGCCGTGGTGTCTCACATCTCTTGTAACAACGAGGTGGTCCACGTGCCTCAACAAGGTAGCATTGATGTGGTGACAAAATCCCTCATAGTCAAGGTTGGTGCCTTTCAAAATTATGTCTTCTTGCTCTGCAACGTTTTGCTTGTAAAACTGGCAAGGCTCCTTATTGTTACTATCATTTTCTTTTTTACATTTTTCTTTCAGGCTGAGGGAACTGAGGTGACAGACACCTACAACTGGCTTCTGTGTCCAAATGGTAAGCTTGGATTACAGAAATCAACCCCCCCATCACACATTTAGCTTAAAGCTGTGTTTACACATAACAACGACAAGTCAGGAAGGGCGTGAATCTCAATGCTTGATCAAGATTTTCACCTAAATTATATGATTCAGGTCGGAGGCGCCGCCACAGACAATCGCGACCTGTTATCATGCGTTACAATTACTAGCACGAAGCGGTGGCGATTACTCACGGTCATCAATATTATTTACTGGTCCGGTAAATAATAGCGTTATAATAGCGGGTAGTGCAGTAGGTGCTACTTCAGGCAGTGTCGACCCTGCCTACACGAGACCCAGGCTCAGCTGGCTCCGGCTGTCGGTACCCGGTTGGGGCCCCCACTCAAGGATACGAGGGAGTAAACCCTGTCCCGGTCCACTTGAGATCAAATTTGGCAGTGTGTGACCCCTGAAGTAAAAGGAGTTTAACACCTCTGGTCTATATCAATATGCAGTGTCAATATTTCACCTCTAGCTGTACGGAAACAAGAGGAAAAACTTTTCAAACATTCAGATCGTAACAAGACGAATGTTAACGCGAGGAATATAAATGTGACTAACTCCTGTTACAGTTTATGAATTTTACAACTGGTTCATGAGCATGTTGCTTTCTCATGTGGTTTGTTTTCACACTGCACTGGTGCAAACCTGGATTTCACATTTTGACAAATACAAACGGAACCAAAGCAGCCAGACCTCCAACTGGAGTTTCTTTCTGTTTCTGTCGGCACACAGGAGGAGCTTTGGCAGAAGAAAAAGAGATCAACCTTCCTGCAAACGTGATTGCTGGCTCTGCCCGTGCTTCAGTGTCAGTCCTGGGTAAACTCAACAATTCACTTCAACCAAATGTTGCTACAGCCGATGCATAGAGCGCCACGTGATACAGAATTTTCTGTCGCAGGTGACATCCTGGGCCGGGCCCTGAAGAACCTGGGAGGACTGCTGCGGATGCCTTACGGATGTGGGGAGCAGAACATGGCTCTGCTGTCCCCCAACATCTACATCCTGCAGTACCTGAAGGGCACACAGCAGCTCACCCCAGACATCATGGAGAAGGCATCCAACTTCCTGACCAGTGGTGAGACTCAGTGTAGCAAAACAAGAGGACTGTAGAGATGCCAGAAGTTTAATGCATCAAACTCCAGAATATCACAGCACAGCATCCACAATCTGATCCCGTTTCCCTCAAAACTGGGTTCTATAAATGGCAATGAAGTGCATATTACTACATGCACACAAAAAAATACACTTGTACATCTTTCATCACAGCTGGGATGTTGAAGTTTCTCACTCGTATACAAGGTGTAGTAGTAACTTAATAATAGTTCGGATAATTTAAATATTAATTATAATACAAAATTTAATATAAAACTGACCCCTGTAAGGCGATTCAACGGATCGACGGATGACCTGGATTAGTTTATAATGACTTTGTCAGAAGAAACTAGTTTTACTATGCTGCCAGCTGAGGGTTGGTCATTACCATAGAATCTGTGCTGTGCAGGTGAGCTTGTGAAAACATGACGAAGTCTCCAGGAAATGATTGTTAATGATAATTGTTTCTGTTGTTGTAAAGGCCTCCAGAGACAGCTCAACTACAAACATGGGGATGGCGCCTACAGCACATTTGGATCGGGAGTTGGAAACACTTGGTAAGGAAATGAGCAGAAGTATTCAGTCATCCTTTCAGCAACTTCTCATTTGGTCCATCACGATGCGGACGTATATTTCAGTATTATATCTAGTCGTAATCTCTTCTTCTGATATTCAAAGGTATTTTTTTTTAGCATGTATCATGTGATTTATATAAAGTTTAGATGAATTTTAAGCCAACAACCCTGGAAAAACACTGCCTATGTATGCAGCAATTGGGTTCTCATACTGAAGTACACCAAAAAAAAAATCACTGAAAATATTTTCACGATATCCCTCAAGTTTCAGGACATTCGTATAACTTCAAGTGGCATTTTCTCCTCGTATCTGTTTGACAAAGACTTCCTCATAGTATATGGCACCACTTGGAGGTTAAATAAACATTCATTTAAAGAGAAGAAAAAAGGTTTTATAACCAGTGAAGACGAATGCTGCTTCTTTTCAATAAATGTTTTCTCCTGGTAACTCGGGTCTTCTCGTCCGCAGGCTGACAGCCTTTGTGATGAGATCGTTTGCCAAAGCTAAATCTTTCATTTACGTTGATCAAACTCATATCGACCAGTCCCTGAACTGGCTGCGAACAAAACAACGTGAAAATGGCTGTTTTGAAAAGTCAGGAAAACTCTTCAACAACAGAATGAAGGTATGTTGATCCTCTTCTGATGTGTGTGTATGGACTTCTTGCAGTTAGCCAGAGCCAATGTACTTTAAGGATAATTCAGAAAATCGAATTGTACAATAAGCTTCAGTGTGAAAATGTATTTCTTTAAAAATTAGGGATGCACCGATACCAATATCAGGTATTGGGGTGGGGGGGGTATTGGGGCATTCCTATAAAAAACATGACAAATGATGTTTCCATGCACTGTGCATTCATGCCCTGCAAATTCAAAATCAGAAGTCAGCACTGGCCATGTACAATTGCAAGCGTATTTATGATTGGCTTATGGGAGTCTGGTGATGCTCATTGCTAACGTGTGCACGATGCTTTGTGTGCAGGGAGGTGTGTCTGATGAGGTGACTCTCACTGCCTACATCACTGCTGCTCTGCTGGAGATGAACCATGGTGCAAAAGTGAGTAAACTTCAAGAAGAAGGTTTCAAATCATCCACATTTCTGTGGTCGTAGTTCAAGATAAAATGTTTTTGTGTCATCGGCAAAGCATGCAAACCTTTCAATCTGTTTAGACGAACCGATACTATGAATGTGTGTCTTTTAATGTGTGGTAGAATCCAGAGGTAAAGAACAGCCTGTCGTGCCTCAAAGAGTCCATGAGTGACCTGAGCAACACCTACACCACGGCCATGATGGCCTACGTCTTCACCCTGGCAGGAGACATGGAGACCCGCGGTCGCCTCCTGCAGCACCTCGACATGGTCGCAGTCAGAGAAGGTGAGTCGTTGTCCTGAAGGAGACGATCAGGCTCCATTACAGTGAGTGTAAGCTGATGTTGTTTCTGTTTCCAGGAGGTTTCCTCCACTGGTCCCAGAAAGCAGCAGAAACATCAGCCTCTCTGTCTGTGGAGATCAGCTCCTACGTGCTCATGGCCAAACTCAGCGCCTCTCCCTCCGCTGAGGACCTGGGATACGCCTCCAGCATCGTCAGGTGGCTGACAAGGCAGCAAAACTCCTACGGAGGTTTCTCCTCCACACAGGTACGACTGCACTTGACCCAGACAAGCCGAGGTGAGGCAGGTAAATGAGTGCAGCAGCGTGGGATCGTTCAGGCAAAAATAATTCTGATGTCCCATCAAAGCAGCAGGTGGAAGCCATGTTTTCCTCACATAATTCACATTTTCATGTCTATCGATGATCTTGAATTTAAGCCTAACATCCTTCATCCTTTATAAACTTTCAATCCCAGGTTTTTGCATGGTTATCATAAACTCGACTTCATAGCGTCATCATGGCGTTCACATGCTGTTCTGGTGATGCGAGAACTCTCATGAGAGGGAAATATTGTTTATGCGACTTTATTCAAACAGGTTTTTCACCATGTGTGACTCAAACTTTCTTGATTATTTACGATCCACTGTCCAATCTACACACAAACTTCAATATTGCCAGGCGTTCACATCATTTTATTTAGTTCAACTTCAGCAGAATTCGACGAGGTTGCACTTTGCACTGGATACGTACTGACGGTTTTAATTGTTTCCCGCCTGGTGGCCAGAGAAGTCAGAAGCAAAAAAAGATCAAGGAAAAGCAGGCAAAGCTTAAAATTCTGTTGGTTTGAAGTGCAAAGACAACTTGTGAATCTGATGGGAGGAAAGCAGCAAGAGAACAAGTTCTGTTCTGTTCATAATATCATTTATCATAACAACATCACAGCATGTTGCATGCTCACCTGATATCAGGCAGCCATCTTTAATCCTCCTCTCCTGTGCTGCAGGACACGGTGGTGGCTCTCCAGGCTCTGGCTCTCTACTCCACTCTGGTGTTCAGTCCTGCAGGTTCGAGCACCGTGACTCTCCAGTCTCCCAGTGCTCCGCTCATGTTCGAGGTAAATCCAGACAACAAGCTGCTCTACCAGGAGAGGGCGCTGCAGGACGTGACGGGGAAGTTCAACCTGGAGGTGAAGGGCTCCGCATGTGCTGCAGTGCAGGTCAGTTAGGAAAAGCTCATCCACATGGCCTCCGAGCAAATCAAACCAAACAGTTGTTCACCTTTCATGCTGAACTTCTCTTGTCCGCCTGTTTTCCAGCTTGCCGTTGACTACAACATCCCCACTCCCACTCAGACCACCACTCTCAGTGTGAAGGTTCAAACGGAAGTCGACGTCAGCAAGCCCACCAGACCTAAACTCACTCTGAAGCTGCAGTCGCTGTAAGTCATCCACGAGCAGGTTACAGACATGTTACAGTCAGAAAGTCTTTTCTTTGAGATGCATCCTGAAGGACAGATTAAACGTGCCGGTCAGGGGAAAATGTACCTGTTTTCATCAAAGGTCACATCACCATGATAATTGTTCTTCAAGGGCCGGTTGTAACTTTGACTTTAACTGAGAGAAGTGATTCTCCACCTTTTTCTTGATGGACCCAAATCTTTACCATTGAAAACCTTGGCATCCCCGCACTGCGCACTGCACGACCTCATAGCACACTGTATGTGAAATACAGTTTCTTTGTCATCTTCTGTAACAATGAGTTCCTTTTCTCTGAGGATGAAGTCTTTGGGTTTGCATACTGTCTCGGGGTGTTTGGTGGTGTTTCAGCTTGCACATTGTCAAACTGTCATTGGCCAGTTTTTCACCCCAAAAGACGCACTCAGCTCTATGAAGCCATGTTAGTCTCTCGGTTCGCTCTTTTCTTTTTGACCTATTCATCTTTCTCTTAATCCTGACGCTCCACTGTTCCTTCTCCCGCTATTGACTCTGCAACTTTACCTCTGTGTATACCGCAGACAATGATGTACTTTTAATGTAAATGTTTGAACGTAGTAGTTTTGTGACGAATAGGAATTTAATGCAGACTCGCCCATTTTAAGACGTAAAAAATATTATGACCCATAAAAACAAGAGGACTTTGTTACCCCCCATGGATCTTTGGTGCCCCACACACCAGGGTCACGATCCAATGGGATCATTGTAAACAGAACATTGTAAACTACAGTTTAACCGTTTTAGAGTTAGAAATTGATTAAAGTTTGATTTTACAAAAAGAGAATTAAAGAAACCTTATGATGGTTATCCCCCGGCGAGCTCAGTTGGTAGAGCATGAGACTCTCAATCCCAAGGTAGAGGCTTCATGTCCCACGCCGGGCGCCACCTTCCCGTGGGCTCACCACCGGCAGGAAAGGTTCTTAATCGGTGCAATGTGATCTGGGTGACGGTGCTCAGACTGACACCCCCGCGACCTGGAAACGGATAAGCAGGAGAAAATGGATGTTGATGGTTACTGACTATGCAGAGGCTGTTGGTTTCTTTTACAGTTACACTGGAGCTGAGAGCGACACCAACATGGTGATCCTGGATATCAAAGTGCTCTCTGGATTTGTCCCAGATGAAAAGTCTGTGAAGAGGGTGAGTTGTTATCGTGACCTTGTTTAGTTTATGAGTTCCTTCATGTATAGTACTGGTGGATGACCGTCTGAGACCGTTTTCTGCCGACAGCTCCGAGGGGCTCTGCTGGTGGACCGTGTTGACCAAAAGGAGGACCACGTCCTGGTGTACCTGCGGGAGGTGAGAGAGAGTTCTGCAGATTGTTTGATTTGGGAAAATGTTTTGATGGCAGTGGTGTTGACCGTAGTGTGTTTTTCTCTTCTGTTCAGTTACCCAAAGACACGCCCATTAACCACACCTTAGACTTCATCCAGGAGCTCCCGGTGAAGAATCTGAAGCCCGCTGTGGTCAAGATCTATGACTACTACCAGCCCAGTAAAAACACATTCACTTTGCCTTTCCATACCGACCATTATGAAAAGTAAACAGTATTAAATGTGTTGGAAATCTGAAAAATTATCTCCCCTCTTTCCTCAGGCGATCAGGCTGAGACGGAATACGTCTTCGAGTGAGCTACAGGTAACAATCTCTCATAAATTACAGGAAAAAAATATTGATACGGCTCCAGAAATGTTTACCACAATAAGAAGAAAAAACTTCTTGTATCCTTTGTTTTGCAGTCATCCCTTACTCCAGCACCAAGCAAGAAGTTGCATTTTATTAAAGATAATTTTGAATACATTGCTTATCTCTGTGTCTTTTTTCATGAACATACAGATTAATACATAAGCTCTGCTTATTGAATAAAATCATCAAAGGTGAAGACTTAGTGACAGTACATAGATAAAAGATAAGTGAAATATACCACTTTCCAGTGATAATCATCAATACAAAGTGTAAAAGCTGAATGGTCATAGTATGGTGGGAGAGTGTATCATATTGAAGATCATTTCTTTATGAAGATTTGTAGGTTAATGTAGAGATTTCTCAGATTTTGGGGAACCGATGTCTATATAAAGAATCCGAATGCTATTGTTGGTTAAAAACATTGGAATTGACCAAATGAAACCAACAGAAGCATGTTATGACAATGATTTATTGTTTAGATATTAACTGAGGTCAGTTTTTTTGCATTGTAATTGTCACTTGACATCTTTAAAACAGACAAAAACTAAATGTTTGTCTACCAAGGAAGGCAGAAAATGTTCTCAGGAGGATCTGGGTTCTGCCAGTTTCTTCCTGTGAAAAAGGATTCTCTTTTCCTCTTTCCACTGTCTCCTATTCTTGCTCATGTGGAATTGTTGAGATTATTTTTGTAACAGTGCTTTGAGGTAACTGTTGTATTTAGTGCAATAGAAATAAAGTTGAATTGAATCGTATTGAATATCATAAATTTAGCTTGATTTCACTAAATTTCACTTGTAAATCATATTATTTGCCAGCTTTGGTTTAAATAAACAGGCATCATGGACATGCTGGATTAGAAACAATCAAACCAGCATCTAAATGTATATTTAAAAAAAAAACATATAATTGTGATTTAAAAGGCAGTTTGAGTCTTTGGAGTTTAAGTGGTTAGTACAGTGGCCGAGAAGTTCAAAACATTGCAACATGTGAAACACTTTTACAAAATGTGACACAAATTTAAATTAAAAAAAAAAAACGTTCTTAATTATCATAAAACAAAATTACATTACCATAACACGTTCACAAGTCCCAAAATACATTTACGTTTCAGAAAAATTAATTAATAAATAAAAATCAACAGAGCGCGAAGAACTCAGCGGAGATACAAATTTACAATTTACCGGATAGGGAGGGGCTGACCCGGAAGTTACCGACAGCTGACCCGGAAGTGATAACGGGAGCGGTTACATTCGAAGTGTTGTCGTTTATGGAGCAGGATAGAAAGCGACATAGTCGTGTTTTGCGGACAACATATGGACCAATTAACGCGGTTTTGTTGTTCGTGTGCTCGGTCTCTTCAATGTTTACGGGGCATGGACCAGACCGGCGGACCAGATGTGTCACAGCAGTGCGTAGAGTATTTCAACCAGGGCCACTCGTACGCTGTGATCGCTGATATGATGTCTAGTTTGCACAGCGTACAAATCAGCTTGAGGTCGTTGAAAGGTAAACTGAACGAAGCCGGATTTTATCGCAGAAAGGATTACTCCTCTACATCCGCGATAATTAGCGCCGTCCGATTGGAACTCCGTGGACCTGGCCGGCTGTTTGGCTGCCGCGCGATGTGGCAGGTACTCAAACAAAAGTATAATCTGCGAGTGAAGCGGGATCGTGTGATGATTTAACTCCGGGAGCTTAATCCTCGAGGGCGCGGGAGCAGAGCACGCAGAAGGAGGTCTGTAAGAGCAACCTACCACTCCATGGGACCGAACTATATGTGGCACGCGGGTGGTTATGATAAACTCACGCGATGCGGTTTGGCCCTCTCCGGGTGCATTGGTGGATTTCCTCGCAAAGTGCTGTGGCTTGCATGTGGACCGACAAACAGTGATCCGTCAGGGATCGCTCACCATTTCCTGTCATGTGTGCGGGACCTCGGTGTCACCCACATGAGACTGAGGACGGATTGTGGCGAGGAGAACGGGACCATGGCTGCCATCCAGTGCACCCTCCACCACCACCACAGTGACTACCACTCCGGGGCCTCCAGCCACATGTATGGCTCCTCCACAAACAACCAGATGATTCGGTCCATATCCAGAAAGGGAAGGTCAGGGCCTTCATAAAGCAATATAATTATATTTAACCTTTGACTTTATTCTATAAACATGCATATATGCTTAGAAATTACAATTGTATAAATTCCTGTCGGTCTAAGTTCTGGATGGAGCTATTTGCAGACCTGAGAGACGCAGGATACTTCAATGGAAGTCAGTGTCTGTTGAAGCATCAGTGTCTGTTGAGATACTGCTTTGGTGATGTTCTTCAGAAGGACTTGGATGAGTGTGGTCGACTGTGGAACAGTCACAGGATTGGCCCCTCCAGAACAGCATCGTGTCCAGGAGGCGTCCCCAAATGAACTCTACCACTTACCACACAGGTGATCCATACTTTCCTTTACTGTGTGGTTTTATACTTTTATTGTTATCCTCTTTTTAGACACTTTTAAAAGCCAAAGTTGAGCCTTTGCAGTAAAAATCTGTTCTTATTTCGCACCTATGGTGTGTATGCATGTATGAATGATAATTTATCCATAGCAGATAAATGTTTAATTGTTTTACTTTTATCTATAATTCAAATAAATGCAATTATGTCTTCTATTTAACAGGTTTGGCTCCAGAGACTGTGGCTTTAAAGTTGGACACTCGGAACTGGATGTCTTTCCCGTGCCTCACCTGTCAAAGAGCTCCATGTGGAGACCCAGACATGCAGGAGTATTTGGACTTGGCCATGGAGCACAAGCAGTTCCTGGCAGTCTGCCACTGAACTGTACCTGAAACTAAAAAATTGCTCCGCTATGAAATTGAATTTGATCAAAAAGGGGTTTGTTGTAATGGTGGAACATAAAGTGTTTGAATCTGTCACCCAATGTTTATTATATTCTTTTATTCTAAACAAAATCTCCTGAAGTACTTTAACATTGATAAATGCATAGACCAGTTGCTCCAGTTCAAAGCCAGTGAGTTGCTTTTCAGAGTGGCACAGGACAGTGGGCAGCAAAGTAGGGTGTTGGTCCAGTGCAGTCAAAAACTGAAGGGCCGAGAGGCCGTCTTTAAATCTACAAACTGAAGAAGAACACTTGTTTCACCGCTGTGTAGTTCCACCTGCCAATTATCTAAAGACAGCTATCAAATATTCTGTTCCCTACAATTACAATCCACTTAAACTAATAAAAATAAACATCTTTTCATTTTCTTTACTGTGTACACACGCACAACCACATTTGATATGTACCTGAAGGGTTAAATGAAAAATGTCATGAACATTTTCATTCAGTCATCCTTCCTATGTATCTGTGGTAGAAGTGCCTTGTCATGGGGTTGTTTTTTGGGTTTTTTTTTTGGTCCTTTCTATTTTAGATGTTACAATTTGTAAAGTGCCTAACTTGTAAGAAACAAATGTGAATAAATGAATCCCACTTTGAACAAACGCGTGCTTGAGCTTGTGGAATACAGCGAGAGACCGAGCTCGACCATTGACTGGGAAAAAGTCCAAGGACTCATCGGAGCTGTGTTCTTCTAATCCATTTTAATCCCTTATTTTTCCAGAGACACGGAGCGGGAATCCCTCTCTTTTGTGGGTCAGAGTCACTGCTTTTACATCAAATGCACCGTCATCCACGCAGATGTGTGTTGTTGTTTTTTTTTTGTCCTTGTGCAGACCGACGGGACAAAAGTTCTCAGAAATAAACCTGCAGAACGATATCAGACTGGGTTTGATACTCGGCTTTGACAATTAAAACGTATTGCCTCACATGGATAGATAGATAGGGTCCTAAGTAGGTCATCTGCACTCTGCAAATATTGTTCCAACACTTGTGCAAGGCCTCAGCTTTCTGAAATTTACAGGCTTTTAAAGAAAAGTTTTACAAAAAGTCAGTTTATGGTGAGAAATAAAGTGGATCTTTGTGGATTATTTGACACTATAAAATGACTTGAACTTATAAAATAGTGAACCCAAAGTTTTGTTTCTAATAAATTATTATTAATTATGTGTGTTTTGTTAGTCTTTGCTGACACATTAAACTTCAAGTCGCTTCAACAACAAATTCCGATTTAACTTATCGTGACCGTCATGAAAATAATTTATTATTGCAGTATTTACTTTTCTTTCATCTTTTAAAAATGAAATTTGGCATACCATAACATATGAACATTTAGTGTGAAAATCTGGTTTTGTGTTAAAAACAAGTGCTCAACTAAGAGTTTTGGTGATGATTTAATACTTCATGTGTTAAAAACAGTCAAAACAGACGGGTGGGACGAAAAGTGTGCAGCAAATGGGAGGAAAATACGAAGGTTAAAACAAAAAATAGTATTGTAAATGTTTGACTCAGCCTCTGTGAGTCATATTCTGTATGAAATGATGCTGCTTTGCTCAAGCATTTTGTTTTACTTCAGTAAATTCTCATTCACCCTGCTTGTTTGACGAAGAGTTCAAACACGTTCGCCTGTATAGCCCAAACAGCAAGTAAAGTTACTATCAATGAGGGTTTTTTTTTTACTTTTGCGTTCAAATTTTCAGCAGCCTGTAAAGTTATTTAAACATTTTTCAGTACTTCAATACATTTGTAGCTGTGTACATCTTCAACAGTAACGATAATAATGCCAGGAAAAGGCGACAATATGAAAGGAGGCCGGATTCCGTGTGATTTGAGAGATATGTGTGTATAATATAATTTCAGCATGGATTGAAAATGTTCAATAATGTAAGAAATTGGGTGTGTGGATCGTCATCCATGATAATCTTCAGTTCAATGATAGACAACGTTGCTGGTTTTGTAAATATTTCTTAGTTTTTCACTCTGCTAAGTAGGATAAAAACCTGTAACTCCACAAATAGTAAAGACTTTTCTTTCTTGAGTTAAGTCCATGCTGGCTGTGGATCAGCGAGCGTCTTTTATATTGCAGTTTCATTCCCGTCCGCGTATCTCGAACACACTGAACCTCAAATTACTCCCGGCGAATGGAAGCGACGCTGATGTGTATTTGTGCTGCTGGAGAAACTGCCTTCTCTCCTCATGCAGTATCTACCACGGTGAAGGAGCGACAAACTGCATTAACCTCGATTCCATGTCAACAGCAGAGCGGTCCATGTGGAGGATTGGTGCTTCAGACCTTTGGTTTTTCTGTAAATTATTGACGATTAAAATAGTCTGAAGGCGTCTGCTTGTGTTTGTTTGATGTGGGCAAACGGAGGACAGACGTGACTCTCAGTCAGACAGTCATGGGTTTTTCGGCGGCACAGGTCAGGATATGGACTCTGTTTCTCTGTATACTTTGGATTTACGTGGAGGGCAGAGAGGCAACGCCGTAAGTAACCCTGCTCTTTCAGAACTGACTGACACTGACGCACATCAAGTCTTCAGGGAGCCTGGAGGTGGAGGGAGTGACAAAGAAGAAGGGTGTAGATCCGTCGTGACAAGTTGCAGGTTCTTCCAGGTTCCAGTGAAGTGACAGGGTTTGTCTGTGTTTAGGCAATACATGGTGGCCGTTCCCGGGGTGATGGAGGCCGGATCTGAGGCTCAGTTCTGTGCGAGTCTTCTGCATTCCGACCAGGTTCTGGTCATGACCGTCACTCTGATGTCCGAAGAGGCGAACACGACCTTACTCACACACACGTCCAGCCAAGACTTTCACATCTGCTTTCAGTTCAAGGTCAGCGCCACACACAGGCTGGGATCGCTTCGTCAAAACAAGCAGGATGTCAGAAAGAAGTCATGTAGTACCACTTTAACGGTTGGGTGGCAGTGTTGGACCACCGTAAAACACTCACTATTACTTAAAGATGTTTTGGCTCTTTCTTCTCATTAATTTACCTTTTTATGTGACGTTTATAGTTTTATGAGATTGTCAGCTAATTTGACTGCATGTGGGCCAAATTAAGTACAGATAATAATGCAATAAATGAGACATATTCAATATGTTTCCAGAGTTAAAAGCAATAATGTGATTGACTAGAATTGAAAATGTTATATTGCCTCATGTCACCACCTTGTGGTGCAGAGGGGTATTACAAGACAGGCTAATTAGTTATCTATCTTTCACAGTGCACAGACATCATCCAGACTTACAATTGTTTTAGTTCTTTTTAGGTTATATGGTAATATGAACTTGTGACATACAGTATAAGCAACACTTTGATGTTTGCTTGTCTCTTGTTTGTTTTTGTGACAGACTCCTGTAGTGAAAGTTGAAATGGAGATTCAGACGCAGATGTTTAAAGTGGAGGTACGAGGGGAAAACTTCTACTCGGTGGAAATGAGGAAAGTCTTGTTTGAAGTCTTTAAACCAATGGTATTCATCCAAACTGCTAAACCGATCTACCTTCCGGGACAAACAGGTAAATAACCTAATAAATAATAAGAACTAAATAACCCTAACCCTCAGCTGATGTTGTCTCAAAGTTCACCGTCAGTTTTCACTAATTATCTAGAGATTATGAGTCTGGAGGATTATGAAGTTTCATGTTCCTTGGAGATTTAAATTTCGGTGCCACTGGAGTCAGTTCAGATAGGTTGAAAGTCAAGATTATTACATGATTGCATGACTGAATCACATATTTCTTTACCTTACAGCATGATACCTGTGATTAACTTTCCATTTCACCCTCTATAATCCTGATCACATCGAATTATGATATCTATAATGTTTAGGGTACTTTTAATGACAGATCATTATAAATGGACACATGGACTATTGTTACTGCCAATAAACTCAGTAATGTCTGACTGTCATTTCAGTTTGCTCTGATTTTATCCACCTTGTATTATTCATTTAGACAAAATCTCTATTTAGATTAAAAATTTTCTTGTTCTGAAAAAGGTAATAACATATACATATAAATAAAAAAAAGACATGCTGGAGAAGATCATGTTGGCATGAAGTGAACATCAGTGCTAAGTGGATTTCAAATGTTATATAATACCTTCATGAGTTCATTTTGACTGTCTTTCAGTTGGTTTCAGAGTCATCACACTGGACAACAAGTTAAGACCTGTTGATCAGCAGGTGAGTTTCAAACCTCTGTTTGTCTAGATATCTGTCTACACATATATATAGATATATATACATACATATTATATATATTTATTAATAAATCTCTTTTTGTTTTCTTTTCCCAGTTCAGTGCCATTGAGATTAGGGTAAGAAACTCTTTAAAGATACCCTATTCTACAGCTTTACAACAATTTTTTTTTGTTGGTCCAGACATTTTTGTATTCAAAGTTTATTGCCCCAAATTCAAGTTTTCCTTGATTTTCCCTCCATTTGAATATTGGGTCATATGAGCTGCATTTAGAATCTGCTGTGTCTGTGTGAGCTGGACTGGCTCCGCCCACACATGCCCATCTTGGGAAGAGGAGGCGGTACTTCCTCTGGTGTTACCATGTGCCAGAGCAAAGCTGCCTAATTGTGGGAGGAGTCAAAGGGAGGTCCTACCTTGATTCTTATTGGCTAAAGCCCTGATGACACTATATAGGGTTTGATTTCTTATTCTCGCCCGTTGAAGCAACACATTTTTTTTTTTAAATTAAACAAGCCTTGGAGAAAGATGACAGACTTTCTTCACTTCGAGGGTGTCATTCCAGGTATGGGAACGATTATCACTGTTGGAAAACCATTATAAACTGAATTTAGCACAAGATGACCCTTATAAAATGTTTGTATATAAGCCTGTATCAGAACATATTGTGATCTAAATGGCAACAGAGCAGAAAACTGCATTTGATGACAAACTAGTCTGTATAAAACAAATGTTTTTATCATTTTAATGTCTTGCATATTTGGAGATTATATGTGAAATATTTTAGGTTATGTGGCACTTGACCTGTTAATATTATAATACATCTTAACATTTTAAAAGTTTTCACTGCTTTTATTGCTGATTTGACCTTCAAATTATTTCCCAGGATCCAAGCGACAACAGGATCGGACTGTGGCTGAATGAATCCTCCAACTCCACATTACTGCAGCATTCGTATACACTGAACTCTGAGGCCCAACAAGGTGTCTACAAAATCATCGCGTCTGTAGATTCATGGAACCTACAAATCTCTCACAACTTCAAGGTCATGAAATACGGTGAGTTCAGTTTCTATCTTCTGGGTTTTGGTGGATTCATTCGTTCTAACATGGAGCTGCTTCCAGTTTTGCCGAGATTCAACGTCCATGTGCATGCACCCAGCGATGTGAACATTGCGCAGGAGGAATTTCAAATTGAAGCATGCGCACAGTGAGTGTGATCAGTTCAATGTCGACACTTGATTGGCTGAATCTGTCGTCACACATGGCGGTGATGTTGGTGAAAATGTCCTTTCTGTCAGATATACGTACGGGCAGTCCGTGCCGGGCAGCGCTGAAGCCAAGGTGTGCAGAGGAATTCTGGATTCCGTAAAGGGAACCACGAATTTAACCGACTTGTGCTCCCAAGAGACCAAACAGGTATGAGTACAAAACTAAAGTGCTATGAATGTTTCAAGTTCAGAATTAATTTACTGACACATAGAAGCAGCTCTGTTACAGTGTTAAGTTATGATGCATCAATGAAGTAATTATTTTTTTATTCTGAACATGTTAAAACAGAAAAAAAGAAATAAGCAAGTAAAAAAGAAAAAAGTCACAATAAGTAAAGCAAAAAATAAAAAATACACATATTGAGCGATAGCACACTCCCATTTTTCTTTCATATTTGGCACAAGCTTTACATGTTTGAAAGGAAAGTAAGAAGTACAGACTTATTCAATCCTATCTCTCAAGAATTTTATTACAAAATGTTTCTTTATTACATAATAAGTCTAAAACCTATTACATCATTACATAGTGCGGCGCAGCCCTGCTGGTAATACCGTAGCTTTTTAAGGTGGTGTGGACTTTATGAGTTTTAAACTGTAATTTTCCAGTGAAGGTGTAACCTCCTTCTCTTTCATGAAACAATTTCTGAATGTCACCCGGCAGTAAGTTCTCCGTTGCTCTACATAATACTTGAATGGTTTTAAACTCTACAAGGTCAATGAATTTGAACATTTTCGACAGTCAGGACAGTGGATGATGTATATGTAATGTTAATGAAATACACTCAGGCCCAGTATACACGACATTTCAGGTGAAAAACGCATCGTTTTTGCATTTTTATTTCAAGAAAGTTTCGCCTTATCACTGCACAGTTTTGAAAACGATGTCTGTTTAAAAAGTGTAAATGATGTAGTTAGCGTATTGGGCCACTAGTGGGTGCTGTTGGTTGTTTTTATAATGAATTGGTAATCAATAATACTAAAGAATCTCCAAACCGAGGACCTGACTTGTGCCGAATCGTCTATATGCTGGCGACATTGCTGACCATGAAGTAAATATTTGCTGTGCTGTATAGGGGATCTCTTATGAGTGTAAGTTCGCCGTGCCGATGTTGGTATCGGTGCATCCCTGTAAACTAACATTTTCAGAATATAAGCGTTGTAGAGATTGAATATTTTAAATTAAACGCTTCTAAGTAGCTAGATATGGTTATTATTACCTGTAGATCCCAATTGAGCTTTACTAAAAAATCTCCGGAACGCTTGCATTCAGCCATAAATGACAACTTGATTTCAGACAAAACATGCAGAATTCATTGGCTGAGATGTTTGAGTGGGTTGTGTTTTAGTTACACAGTTACAGGTTTGATCCCCCCTCTATGTCAAAGTGTCCATGAGCAAGACATGAAACCCCAGATTTCTCCCATTGGACGGTCGAGAGCCTTGTATGGCAGCGCAGGTGTGTGAACGGGTGAATGTGACTGCCAATATAAAGCACTTTGGAACGGCTCACCTCGATAAGCCCTGACTTAAATCCACACATCTGGAACCGAGCAGCAGAGAGGCACAGTAGTTAGAATCCTCTGTAAACAACTAATACAGCCAAGATATGAAAAATGAATCATGATGGCGCCCATGTGATAACAGACTTGGGTTTATTTGTTTTTTTTCTCTGCAGACAGACAAGAAAGGCTGCGCCTTGTTCACCTTCCACTTGTCAACGTTCAAGAAAGTAGATCCAAACTCGCTGCAAAACGACTTCACTGTGAATGTCAAAGTGGAAGAAGAAGGAACCGGCAAGTCTTTCAATTCTTTCCGTCAGTTTAGGATGAATCAATGTGTTGAAATGCTGACAAACACACTTGGCCCTTCGTGGTTACAGGCGTTTCAGCTTCAAAAGACCAAAGGCTGAAAATTAATTTTGAATTAGGAAAAATCACCCTTTTCGACACACCTAAAATCTTCAAAAAAGGATCCGCAGTGGAAGGAAAGGTAAGTGATCGCTGTTTCAGAAGTTCGGATTTCTGTATGGCGGGAAAAGCTCATTTCAACTGTTCTGAAGAGGGAGAAGTGGTACACACCAAAGTTTAAGTGAAAATGAGTCACATCTAATCAGCCTAACCTACATGGTTTTCTAGCAACAAGAGAAAATTTAATAGTGAAGACCATCTATAAACTAACCCCACAAATGCTGTTGAGTCACAGGCATTGAATCTAACAGCTTGCAGGCACTATTTCAGATGGGAACATGTTAAAATGACGTTCAATTGTTGGAACAAAATGAAAATACATGCCATACATGTTGATTTTCTAACACCAGGGACAGTGTAAACAGAGTGAATGAGCTACAGTGGTCCCCACAACACCACCACATCTGACGCGTGTGTTTATATCCCAGTGGTCTCAGATATAAAACCTGCCTGCATCCATGAACACACCTTTCAGAGCGGATAGCAACTGTGAGAACCACGTGAACGAAGGATAAACAAATCTACTCCCATTCTTCATAAACTGTAAAACTTCAACATGGATGCCACGTATCATTTATGTTGGGCTCATAGTGGTTCTTCTAGTCAACCAACTGAAAGAAACCAACAGCAGAGGCCCCAAACCCACAGACATCTAAACAGATAACTGAAGATGAAAGAACAAAGATTTGTGTCAGTGGCTCAGATGTCGACTGTCTCACCAAATAAAACAATTATCTAGATTCTCCACACATTTTCCACAGGTGCTACTTTTAAGTAGGAGGAAGTTTAACTGCAAGCTGACTTACTCCAAACCCCCACTGCAAAATACAAACACAAACAATCATAAAATACTTATCGTTAAATATTCATTAATAATAATCATCGTAATAGCCGAGTATTAGATATTATAACAAATGAGTATGTATCTCTGCGAAGGCACCATAACTCACACTCAATACCAGACAACGATCATCACGCAGCATCTTGGTCCCCACAGATTAGAGCAGTTCATTACAACAACACACCCATTCCCGACCTGCCGGTCTTCCTGCATGTGGGCATACCATACAGGACAGAGCTGGAGCAGAACCTGACCACAGACGGCAACGGCATCGCGACCTTCTCAGTGAGCACTGACACCTTCGACGGAGACTTCAGTCTGTACGTAAGTAAAAACCACCACTGGCTTCAGAGTACGACAAATGGAAACTCTCCAAAGGCACTTTACTCTCAAACTGTCTCATTCTTCCTGTGTCCACAGTATCTGCAGAATACACAGTATCTGTGGTCAATCGGCAGCTTTGAATAAATCCTAAGTTACCTCTGTAATAGGGAAGAGATGCTGTCGGCATGCTCGTATTAGCAGCCGATTTAAGTTCATAAAACTACAATAATAGATTCAATTTGATTCTTAAAGGAGCAAATGGAGGCCTGAGCTATTGATCCCACCTCAAAGCTAAATTGCCGTGTTAAAGGGTGTGCAACGTCAATAAGAGTCACATCAGGCAACTTAATTTATGGATTTTTTTGTTCACACAGAAACAGACAAACTGACTTTGATAAAACAATTCCATTTGTCCCGCATTATCTTAAAGGGTGTAATACCGCCTTCTACCCCTAGGGTGGTGCAGTGAGTCACTTTAGCATCTTATCGAGCTGAAATCCAGGAGTCGTAAGTTGAAGAGACAATGATATAGTACGATTAGATAAGAATTGTAAATACTGTACAACCAAATAAAATTTTTAACAAGACGTTAGCAACCAGGCACAACTCTGATAGATGCACTCAGCGCCGACACTCAATCAGCACAAGTGTGGATACAATTTTTATTTAGGTTTAAAGACCTCCAGGAATTAAACTGTCAAAGTGAGCTTCTATCTTCATGATTCCATGGTTATTTTCATGTTTTCTCTTTTGTAATCCAGGCGACCAACACACCAACACATCTAAGCTGGTGGCACTTTGGTGGAAATAAACCACACTTTAATGTTGGATCCCAACTGCTGTCTATGTCCAAACCTTCTTCCCCCATCACCAAATCAGTCAGCTCTCTGCAGGTGAAGGACGTGAATAAAGAACTCTCCTGTGACAGTGAACACAGCATCACCATTGAATACACTGTGGTGGGAGAGGCTGAGGGCTCTGTGGATATCATGTATCTGGTGAGTAATCTGATCTGAAGTCTGTGTGAATTGCATTTCTACATAACACCTGTTTGACAATTACTGAGAACTGTATGTAGTCATAAGTGAATACTCAAGATTAGTTTAGACTATGATAATAATCATTGGTGCAAAACCACGAATATAACAAATAGGACCAGATTTTTCAAATTGAAAGCATGGATCTAGCTGAAGAAGATTTTTGAATTAATATGAATCCTAAACATCGTCAGTAGTAGTAATGATGTGTAAAATATCAGGAGCTTACTCTGTGAGGGGAAACCCTGCAATTTGTGGCTGAAAGTCCCTTTTCTGTTGTTTTTTTGTTGGTCAGTTTTAATTTTACTGAGAACAAACATCCAGCTGCTGATCTCAGGAGTCACATATTAAACAAACTCAGAACAGAGATTTATTATTATTTAAACAGACTTTAAAGAGATTGACAGATTCAAAATTGTGAGATGAATTGTCTTTCATTTTGTTGTTCTCTTCAAACTGTCCAGGTTCTATCCAGTAACGTCATCATCACGCAGGGCTTCAGGAGGATTGAGTTGAAAGAACATTCAGGTAGGCCGTGATTCTCAATGGTCGTATGAAAGTCAAAGTCATTGATGAATGTTTGTTTGGTAGATTCGTCTAAGGCCCTGTTTACACAACAACAATTCAAATAGCCTAATTTTTGCATTTTCTTTTTAGGAAAGTTTTGCGTTTACACAGCAATGTTTTGAAAACGACGTCCAATGGCCATATTCTGAAATAAAAGTGATAAAATCAGGTTTTTTGTTTTGAAACATCAATACATCAATAATGACTTTACAGGGTATCCTTTCTTTAAACTTATTTTTTAGGGACACAGTAATACACAGAGAAAATGATTTAGATCTGACCCGTTTGATTAGTTCCTTTGCTAAGAAGTCACTTCAAACAATTACCTGGGTTTGGACCTTACATTTTAAGATTTTATTGCCTACAGTGCTGATTTATTAATGTCTTGTGTTGGGTTTAATTTCCCTAAAGGATAATAATGGTTCATGGTGGGGGATTTCTCCCTCGAGACAATTCTACTCACAATGCATTTTTATCTCTTATCCCTCAAAATGCCTCTTCGCTTCGTCCGGTTTGCTGTCCAGTGAATGAGGGCAAGGTTTCCTTCACTCTGAGAGTCTTGCCAGAAATGGCCTCAAACATCAAGATCGTAGCTTACGCCGTCCTGCCCAGCAAGACCGTGATCGCCCACACAGCCAACTTCAACAAAGAGAAATGCTTCAGTCACAAGGTCAGTGTCGGAAGAGGTCAGAGGCGGGGACGAACTGAAAATTCAACTTTTTGAGAACGACTCCCAAAGTGGAGCTTTCCAACAAAGTTCGGGCTCAGTTGCCATGCAGACGGGGGGAAAGCAACACTTTGTGGAAAAGCTCAGGGCTCGTTGCCCAACACTGCTACTGCGCATGTGCACCATGACCGTGGTAATGGTGCGAGAGGATGGACAAAGGCAAACAAAGCAGCCTCCGGAGTGGCATCACTCCCAGAGCACGTTCTAGTTTATTGTCCATATTGGTAGTTTGGGAGTTGAGATTCACCTGTAATACCAATCAAACTCTTTTCCGTCCATACAAATGTCTGTGCACTCCTATTGTCAATGTTTATGGAGTATTGTTCTTTGCATGCTTATACTGAATAAGTGGATTCATTACAAAAAAAAAACAAACAGCACCCACGAGTGGTCCAACATGAAAACAATATCCTCATCTGAATTTCTGCTGGTACTGTGTGAACATTAACTAATTCTGAAACAAAAAAATGAAAACGATGCGTTTTCATCTGAATTAATACAGAAAATATGATGTGAAAAAGAAGCAATGTTGATTTTAACACATTTTCAAAGAGATGGGTGATTACCTACTGCCTCGCAATAAATATTATACAAATGACTCCATCCACAATAAATTGATATTTGTATTTTCCTCTTAGATTTAAAAAATATAAATTTGTCATCCATTCTTTGTCCATTGTGGCTGTGTTCAGACATTAAACATCAATGACATGCAGATCAAGGCCTGTATGATGCTAAAGGATGGCTCCCCGTAATTCTCCCCAAAGGTTGTATCGGGCAACTTTTATGAGTACAAGTACTCTGTGCAGTATCAGACCAGATACCCAGTATTGGTATCTGTATCAGTGCATCCCTGCAATACCATACACTTATGTCTACGATACCTTTTGGGCAGGTGCAAGATAACATACTGCATTTCGTACACATACACTTCAAAATAATTCACATTTCAAACAGTGTGCATGCAGACCACAGCATTCATTCCTAACTTGATTTCTTTTTTTTCCAATTAAATACATTTTAAAAGTCAAATTTACATTCAATCCCTTTGTGATAAAAAGTTTATCTTTTATTCATTGCGTTAAAATTTTTTTTCAGAAAAAGTGTTTTTTCGACTTAATTATATATACAGTATGTCATAATAATTCCAATCTGTGTGTGTGCGTGTGTGTGTGTGTGTGTGTGTGTGTGTGTGTGTGTGTGTGTGTGTGTGTGTGTGTGTGTGTGTGTGTGTGTGTGCGTGTGTTAGGTGTCTCTGGAGTTTTCACCACGTTCAGCTCTCCCAGGTGAAGAAATCGGCCTGCAGGTGGCATCACAGCCCAGATCTCTGTGTGGGATCAGTGCCGTTGACCAGAGTGTCCTCGTCCAAGATTCAAGCAATATTTTCAATGAAGAACGGGTAATCAAACACTAACGGGGGCCACAGGAGCAGAGCCGGGTGTCCATTGACGTGACAACGCAGCTCGAAACCACTGAAAACACAACTTTTTGAAAATGGCTTCCAAGGTGGAACTTTTTGAAAGAGTGTTGAGAACCTAACAATAAACCAAAAATGGCACAGATTGCTAATTCCATAAACATTTTTAAAGACGAACATACAGTCAACTCACTTCATAGCAGGATGGACCAGAGTATAAATGTTCCTCCTGTGCATGCATGGATTTTGGGAGGAAACAGCCACCCTTGTTTGCTCGTGTTGTTTTTCATTCGAGGCTCATTTCAGTTTTGTGGGACTTGTGACTTGTGGGATCAACAAAGTTGTCTTTCTTTAAGTTACTTATTTTTACTATTGGAATGGTGGAACGTTTTCACTTTCATTTCTTTGCAGGTGTTTAGCGTGTGGTCTGCCAGAAAATCCTCCCACAATTCACGTATTCCTCGTGACCACGTAGGATGCCTGCACTTGAAAGCGAAGAGATATATCAGGTCATACCAGCAAAATGATGTCTTCCAAGTTTTTCTGGTAAATCTTTTTTTTTCCCAATGAAATACAGAAATATTGTATTTACTGCTCATGTGATGGGCCTGTGAATGTGAATGACAATGCAGGATGCAGGACTGAAGATGGTGACAAATTTAGACATTAGAAGAGCATTGTGTGTCATTTATCAAGGTGAAGAATACACCCTCAACAGTCGCAGCGGTCAGTATCTTTAGTGTTCTACCAAACCTTTATTGAAGCATTTCACTTGCTCTGCCACTGTGAGCCGTTCTCTGGAGGAAAGTATGAAACGGGAGTCCTGTTTGCAGGAACTCGGTGGCTGTCATACTCCACTGGAGGGATAGTTCCTATTGGTGAAAGAGGTCAAAGGCCTTCTGCTCCACCTATTGAGACAGTCCGCACAATCTTCCCTGAGACTTGGATATGGGACCTAGTTGAAGTTGGGTAAGTTTTTTGACATGATGCCACACAAAAGTTGCGTTGGAATGTGACTCTGAATTTGCTTTCCTCCAAAAAGTGTTGAATCTGATCTTGATTGTATGATTCCTTAGAAAGCCATAAGTCACACTGAAAAGGGAGGTTGATCTCAGGTCAGGTGTTGGATCTTGTGCCACTGTGGCCCTTATATGTTGACCTTCCCTTCAAATCTTTGTCTCATAGTGTCAACTGCTATGCGTACTGACAGGAATATATGATTTAAAGATCCCATGTTGGGGAGGAGGCGTGGACAGACACAGCTCACTAGAGGGACTTTTTAGACCGGCTGAAATTCAGGACAAAGGCTGGATTTGGGACAAGACACATACAATATACTGATGTGAAATTCATCCAACTTATGAATGACAACGCAAGCGTGAGCACAGAATGAGACCAAAGTGTGTGTATTTTGGAAAATGTGAGCTCTGACTGAAGTCTGTTCATTTCATAAGTACCACAAATAAAGCTGATTATCAGCAGGTGAGACAAAACCTAGGCTTTATTAAAGGTTTTGAACATCAGGCAAACAAAGCTGACGTGTCTCTTTTCAATGTCATAATCCAGAGACTCTGGAAGGAAGGACGTTTCCCTCAAAGTGCCCGACACCATCACCACCTGGGAGACGGAGGCTTTCTGTTTGTCCCCTCAGGGTTTCGGTCTGGCTCCTCGCCAGAAACTCACCGTCTTCCAGCCGTTCTTCCTGGAGCTCACCATGCCTTACTCCATCATCCGAGGAGAGAACTTTGAGCTGAAGGCGACCGTCTTCAACTACCTGACCAGCTGCATGATGGTAACCAGTCATCTTGGATTTGCAATGTATGCTCACTACATGGTGGTTTAAACCACTGCTTCACAAGTGGTCTGGTTTTTTTTACAGGATAAAACCTCGCTGAACAAAACACATTTTTGTCCTCCATTGTTTTCAGTAGGGTCAAACAATTTTCTCATATTCTGAGAAAATATGAGACTATGACACTTTCTTATTTCTTTTTTTTTCCACAATGTGCAAATATCATATACAAGCTAACTGTGTGTCTTCTTCTACACTCTGAAATAGTTCACACTCAAGGCAATACTGCCACCTACTGGTAATGACCGTGTAATAGAGGATGCTACGTTGATCTTTATCTTCATTCCTCACCTGGGCCACAATCCAGCGGTTGAGAATCTCTGGTTTAAACCATACCCTTCCCCCATTTCACAACAACGTGAAAATGTCCCCAACAGAAACACAAATGCCTTGCCCTCCTGATGGTGGCCCGCTGGAATTTGAAGGTGTAGCTGTAAAGAACAGCTTTGATGTTTAAAGCACTTTGTGTTCCACCTTGAACAGATCAGTGTTACATCGCCACCGTCTTCAGATTACACCCTCACGCCTCTCCCTGGAACGCAGCTTACATCCTGTTTGTGTGGCAGTGAGCGCAAGACTTTATCCTGGACCTTTAACCCATCAACCTTAGGTGAGAATAATAGGGGGACAAACTAATAAAATATATCTTTCTTTGGGATACAAACTCTGGCAAACTATTCAATTATTATGTTTTCAAGTGACACTGTTATTCATGTAACACATTGAGCTGCGTTGTGGCCTTTAATGATTTGTGCTTTATGCAAAACTTATCTCCCCTCTTGTGCATTGATCATTTCCAGGGGTTGTGAATGTGACTGTGTCGGCTGAGGCTGTGGCCTCCCACATTTCTTGTGACAATGAGATTGTGAGTGTGCCGGAAAGAGGCCGCATCGACGTGGTCACACGGTCTCTCATAGTCAAGGTAGGTGGGCTTAAAGCGGGTTGGGAAAATTAAAGTTTATACTAAAACCGACAGCGTCATTGTAACCTCTCTGTCCTCTCAGGCTGAAGGAACTGAGATGTCGAAGGCTTACAACTTCCTGCTCTGCCCCAATGGTCAGTATGGTAGATGCCTCAATCAGTTGAGATTCACTATAGATTTGACCTCCTGTCAGCTGCAGCCGTCAGCTACTTTCTGTCAGGTAACAATTTTGTTTTCTGTCTTGTTTTCTGTACAGGAGATGTTCGGACAGATGAAATCGAAGTGCATCTCCCTGAGAATGTGATAGAAGGATCGGCCCGAGCTTCGGTGTCTGTCTTAGGTAAAGCGTTAGATTGAGTTTTTTTCTGGTCAGATATGCTTATGAGAATAAATGTTGTATATCTGGTCTGATTAACTTAGTGTTTTTGTTGCAGGTGACATCCTGGGACGGGCCTTGAGGAATCTGGAGGGACTGCTGCGGATGCCTTACGGATGTGGGGAGCAGAACATGGCTCTGCTGGCCCCCAACATCTACATCCTGCAGTACCTGCAAGGCACACAGCAGCTCACGCCAGCCATCATTGAGAAGGCGTCCAACTTCCTGACCAGCGGTGAGTCTCAGTTGGTTTTTCTGGTGCAGCTCAAGAAAGAAACTCATAACTTAGCAGATCATTTGAAAACAATAGTGGTCCAATCCACATCTTCCAGTGGTGGACAAACACCTTCCATGGGAGCTGTGATCATTAGCGACCCAGTATGTTTGTAAATCTGATTGTCTATGTACTTGATTGATGGTTCTATAAGTAAAGTCCATTGTGGCATCACCAGAGGCTGTGTGGTGGAAGGGAGGTACATTCCCTTCCACAGAGAACCAGTAAATGACAAAATGGCTGCTAAAGGGGACCACAGCACCCAGAAGGCAGTGCAGCCAGACCTGAGGCTGTCAGGTGCCCATGATTGGGGTTGAGTGAAGCGGGCTGGGTAAAAAGGGGAGAGCAGGGGTTGGAAGGGAGAGGAGAGAGAGCTGGGCTGGAGGAGGAAAAAGCAAGGACTCTGGACAAGTAAAGAAGACGTTTTGGAAAGGACTATTTATGTTGGAGGCTAAGGAAGGAGGCTGGAGATTGAAAACCTGGATTTGAGTTAAGATCTTTCTGTTTTTCTTTTGGATTAACTGCCCGGTACGGGAAGAAATAAAGCCCGGATCTTTTGTTTGAAAGCCAGAACTGTCTCGGTGTCGTTGGTCTCCCGTCCCTGTCATCTGCAGCTAGGGACATCCCCTGGTGAAGCTATACCATTTATCATATACTCCGGTGATCTCAATAGGCATTGTGGGAACATTAAACCCGATGGAAACCAAGGGCTCTAAAGCCTCTGAGCTTTTGACTGAGAGAAACTCAATAAACATGGAACTGAAATGTAGCATCTGACAGGAGCATTAAAATCAATATCAAAGTCTAGTAACAAGACCAAACTAAAAAGGATGAAGCAAATCACAACAGAATACATTGAACGTACACTACAGTACTTAATACACGTAGAGATAAAGAAAGTCCACAAAGTAAAGCAGGGAGTGTCGAGTGTGACTCGAGACAAGAATCACAATCTTATTGTGAAGCCATTACATGCATTAACAAGTCCAAATCATTTCCTGAATGTCGTCATATACAGGCTACCAGAAACAACTGAACTACAAGCAGAGGGATGGTGTTTACAGCGCATTTCGATCTGTATCTGGGAACACCTGGTGAGGACACAGCTGAATTCCTCTCTCTCCACGCTCAAATATTCTGCTATTTCACTGCGTCTCCTGGACTTTTTCTGTAGTTTGCATTGGGGTGGAACTTTTCAGAAACACCGCAGTGTAAATGGGCCAAAACGACACTTTTTGGAAACGTTCAGGCTCTGTCCTGAGTAGACGGCGGAAATGCTGCTACTGCCCATGTTAGTGCTTCAAATGCTCTATTAAATCAAGAGAAAAGATGGCAGAGAGGAGCGGAGTGACATTTGTATGTTTGTGTGTTGGCATACTGAGGATGTGAATCCACAGACCCACATGCCACAAAATCTAAACGTAACACACATGAATCAATTAACAGAGATTATGGCATCATGGGTTTGCTTTTGACTTTTTCATCAACTCGTCCAGCTATACAAGAACTGGAGACAACTGACCTTAGACCAGGCTGGTCTCCGCTCCATTGCGGGCCAATGGCACATATAATTACACCAACGAGCAATCTGGAGTCATTGACCAGCCTCAAATGTTTGTTTTTGGACTGTGGGACTTGAACCAGGGACTTTCTTGCTCTAAGATGAGTACGCTAACAAGAATACTTGTGTGACCTCCAAAAGGCAGGATGTAGTGTTAACTAGCTTTGCCTTTGTTCCCCTCAGGCTGACTGCGTTTGTGGTGAGATCTTTTGCCAAAGCTCGGTCTTTCATCTACATCAACCCGGAACATATCAACGAGTCCAAAATGTGGCTGATCCACAAACAAAAGGAAAATGGCTGCTTCCTACAGTTTGGAAAACTTTTCAATAACCGAATGAAGGTGAGCTGCTCCTCAATCCAAAGAGGGTCGAAACACCACTGACGTTATTCAAACAAACTTGAAACGGTCTCGAACAGATGTCAGGAATTTTCCGTTGCCTTGAGCTCCTGCTTCTTGCCCTTTTCCCCCAAGTACAGGAAGCGTGACATGAATGTCGTGTGTTTTTCACTTCTACAACCAGGATGTGAATTTGGTTCAAAGGTTAAAGTCCCTGGTCAAGTGGGTGAGGGTTTCAAAAGATGAAGAAACTTTGGGCTGGGGTCTGTAGTGCTGAAAATATCTAATAGGACGACGACTCACTGTATCGTATTTAATTCTCGAAAAACACTATTTTTCCTTCATTTATCTCAATTGTGCTTTAGTCAAGTGAAGAGACATTCTGGTGTTTTGGGTCCATTTTGCTAGAGGGATAGTTTCTTTTCCATATTACCCCAATTAACCCATTTACAATTTAAATAAACGGTTATAATTTAAACGGTACGTTGAACCCTCATCCATATTTAAAATCTGCCAAGTGGGGATCATATCTTCTCAATTTCACATACTGCATTGTTGTTGTATTACGTCGTCGTTATAATCCTCGCAGGCTTGACGCCGCAATGAAAATGCAGTTATTAGTTTCTTGAAGAGAAGTACCCGGAACTAAAGCAACCTGGTGCTTTTAATTGAAATCCAGCTTTGTATGTAAGTGATTGGAGGTCCAGTAATGGATTAATTCTGTGTAATGCCTTTTCTCTACAGGGCGGTGTGTCAAATGAAGTGACTCTCAGTGCTTACATCACTGCGGCTTTCTTGGAAATGAACATTTCTTTGAATGTGAGTGAAGTACCACGTGCAGGTGTGATGATATTTCACTCATATATGTAGTTAAATAAGGTATCTTAATAAATGTTTTAGGTATTTTCTATCCCTGATTATGAAGAGTTCCTTATTTTGAGAAAGAACTGTGAGATTTTTATTTGGTCTCCCGAAGGATCCTGTGCTGGTGAAGAGTCTGTCGTGCCTCAAAGAGTCCATGAGTGACCTGAGCAACACCTACACCACGGCCCTGATGGCCTACGTCTTCACCCTGGCAGGAGACATGGAGACCCGCGGTCGCCTCCTGCAGCACCTCGACACGGTCGCAATCAGAGAAGGTGAGTCGTCGTCCTGAAGGAGACGATCAGGCTCCATTACAGTGAGTGTAAGCTGATGTTGTTTCTGTTTCCAGGAGGTTTCCTCCACTGGTCCCAGAAAGCAGCAGAAACATCAGCCTCTCTGTCTGTGGAGATCAGCTCCTACGTGCTCATGGCCAAACTCAGCGTCCCTCCCTCCGTTGAGGACCTGGGATACGCCTCCAGCATCGCCAGGTGGCTGACGGGACAGCAAAACTCTTACGGAGGTTTCTCCTCCACACAGGTACGACTGAAGTTTCACTTTGAAATGAGTACAGTGCTCTACATCGTTATTAAAAATGTCTCCGAGGGCTTTCAGACAGGGGTCCGCTACCGACTGCTCTGGAGCCACAAGAAAAAGGAATTCAGAGAGTGTATTGGTCTGCCTTACGAGGATATGATCCAGATCTCGCCAAAAAACAGATCACTTCATTCTTGTCTCTTTATCTGTTAGCCTGTCAAAGTTTTATCAAAATGTGTCAACACGTTTTTCAGTTATTCTGTTATAAATCAACTAACCTACCAACCAACCGACCGATGATCCGACAAACCAATCAACCAAACAACCAAAAAACAAACAAACCAACCACCAATCAACTAATTGACTAATCAGCCAACCACCGACGGACCAACCGACCGACGATATGTTTATTTTATTAGCTCACCAGACTATTTTTCACAACATTAAAAGGAGTTAAAACTGTTGAAATTAGCAATTTCTACTAAAGGCTTTTAAATTTAAAACAACTTAAGTTGCTTAAATTATTGGCTGACAAAACCCGAAACCACTAGAAGAGGTCAAATGTATAAACAGCCAAACCAACAACAACAAATAAATGTTACCACTAAATCTACTACTCCAGACCAGGCAATGAAAGAAGGAGTTACTTCTGTCTTTCTTTCTTTCTTAGTTTATTTAAGAGGTACAGAACAGAGAGCATTGTTACAACAATAGCAACCGATGCCATGCCCATGAGCCATCGAGCCAAAGGCTTATTTGCAGACCTTCATGATTCTAAAGTGTACCTTCAGTTATCGTTCAGTCTCAACTGAGAACCTACTTTACTAATATTAGCATCATTATATCAATGCCAAAATTCAAATCCAAAGTTAAAAAAAAAGAGCGAGAAACGCTTTTGTTATTACATCGTACACGATACAAAACAATTACTGTTGCTCTCCATAATGCAAAACATTAATTTCACATAAAACAACGAAAGCATAATCAGATAAATAAAAACACCACAAGAGAACAAGACCATACATGTAATTCCACTCCTGTGCTGCAGGACACGGTGGTGGCTCTCCAGGCTCTGGCTCTCTACTCCACTGTGGTCTTCAGTACTGAGGGTTCGAGCACCGTGACGCTTCAGGCTCCCAGCGGCCCGCTGGTGTTCGAGGTGAATCCGGACAACAAGCTGCTCTACCAGGAGAGGGCGCTGCAGGACATGACGGGGAAGTTCAACCTGGAGGTGAAGGGCTCCGCATGTGCTTCAATACAGGTGAGTGAACACAGCGTCAGGCTAGAATGTGATGATAAACACTCACAAGTCCCATGACAACGAACAACCTTCCTGTTGCCCCCCCCCCAAAAAAATCATTCATTACCTGAATCTATCTTTGAAATGGATTTATTCGATTTTGAAATGAAAGCAGTGGATTGAGTTTAATTTGCAGAACCCCAGAAGACCACTTAGACTGATCCGCTTTTCAAATTCATCGGTGTGCCGTACTGCTCGGCCTTATTGTCGTGTGTCTGTCTCCCAGGTTTCTCTTCACTACAACGTCCCAACCCCGATAGACACCACCTCTCTGAGTGTGGAGGTCACGGCAAAGGTCAACGACAACACCCAATCCCGCCAGTCCAAACTCTCTCTGGAACTGAAGTCCCTGTAAGTACTGAGCTACGACTGCATCCACCTCCTCCCGCAGAAAGTTCAATCACCTAAAACAAAAAAAACAAAGCAATTGTTTAAAAAAAATAATTAAAAATTGTGCGTTCACACTTGGGTCCATTTACAACAAACAACAACAAACCCCTGATACGACTGGTTTCTTTATCGTTGTCACTTTCGTGGCCGGAGTCTTGTTCCTGTGTCTCGGCTCACATGATCATGAACGGTTAAATAAATCACATGAAAAGACTCTCGTTCATGTCTGTGGCTCCAAGTCAAACATCAGGTAGGTTTCACAGCCTTTTTTTTTTTTTTTTAAGAAGAAAATAAAACACAGATGAAGAAAAATTCAAAACAATATTTTTTGAAATTTCTTTTTTGGGGGGGGGGCGGATTGTTCTTGTTATTGACTGATTTATTTATCTATTCTTTATTTTATTGTTAGTAATTTTATTTTATTTTATTTGTCATGTTCTGTATGTGTTCACTTTGTGGTGTTGTATTATGAAATAATAAAAAAATTATTGATTTGAAAAACATATATATATATATTTGGGAACCACTACTTAGATCAGGGATCTCCAACCCCGGTTCTGGAGATCTGTCATCCTTCATGTTTTAAATGTCTTCCTGCTGCAGCACACATGATTACAATGAGAGTCATTCGATTCAGATGTGTTGAAGCAGTTCGGATTCAGCGTCATTGCGGAGACTCCTGACTGCCTTTGGCGCCAGGTTTTCCATAGAGTTGTCTCAGACATACGACCTATGAACCCATGAGCGCGGCCGAGCCTCATCGACTCACTGAGAAAATGTTATCGACTTCATTCCAGATACAGCGGACAGGAGAACACAACAAACATGGTCATCCTGGACGTCAAAGTGCTCTCTGGATTTGTCCCGGACTCACAATCTTTGAAAAATGTGAGTTTTCTCATGCGACTTCAACCAAAGCAGATATCCTTCTTATATTTGGTGGTTCGGTGTGCCCCTTTCATTCTGTGACCGACCCCCCCCCCCCCCACCACAGCTCCGACTGGCTATGCTGGTGGACCGTGTCGACCAGACTAAAGACCACGTCCTGGTGTACCTGCGGGAGGTGAGCGGAATCTGCAGCAGGATAACCGATGGAAGTCTCCACTTCTGTTGCTCATAGTCTTGATTTCTCAGCTGCGAAAGGACGAGTCCGTCACCCACCACCTCGACCTGGTCCAGGAGCTCCCAGTGCAGAACCTGAAACCAGCTGTGGTCCACATCTATGACTACTACCAGCCAAGTAATCACCCACAACCTGCAGACTATAATTCCAACACATTGTCACTGATATTAAACCAGGTCCGCCCCCTCTGGGGGCCGCTTCCAGCTCGGGGTCCATCAGGCGATCTGTGTAAAGTTTCAATATTTATACCTCTTTTCTTTAAATTGTACTTTTTTTTTTTCTTGCAGGTGACAAAGCTGAGACAGAATACACGTACCCAGGTGTTGCAGGTAATTCACATTACAATGATACACACAAATTCAACAAAAAATTTTTTTTTTTTTTTTTTTGCCTAATTCTTGGAAGTTTCCTCTTATTGTTATTCAATCAAATACACTGAAAGAAAGTTGTTGCAAATACCACATTTAAAACATCACAATGCACTGGATGATATTACTGTCTGAAAATGACCCTAAAGAACAATAATATTTTGCATTTCAGATGTTTATCCATCTTAAAAGCACCAGAAAAGGTTCTACTACATCCACAAAATAACACCACTGAGTATGTCTTGTATTGAATTTATTGTAGATATAAATAACATGTCATTCTTGAGTCACAATTTTCATTTTGGAATATATTTTTTTACTGTGACATAAACATGGTCCGTGTTTTGAAGGTATTTCGATGAAAGAGTTTGTAATAGAACGACCACAGGACTTGATAAAAAGTAATTCAACTTGTATAGTTTTATATAAAAATCACATGAAAATATATATTTTTTAAAAACAGATTCAAAATTGCAAGAAAAAAATACATATTTTATTGTTACTGAATATAATTGGAACAAACAACTGTTGTATCTGTGAGAAAATGTGTCTAATTTTTAGTTTGTTGACTTTAAAACTGTTTCATATGAAAATCAGACACAGTGCGTAGGTACAGAGTTAATGTGATAATCTGTGTACGTTTTCTGTTCTTTTTCATTTGCAGCTTGAACACGTCATTGTGATTCAACATTTCAATAAACAAACATTTTCTGTAGCCATCTGTCGTTTTGTGTCACTGAAGATAAAGAAAAAAGAAAAAAAAAATGTGCCTTTCCGACATATAAGGGTTGTTCATCTCTACCTTTCCCAAATCAAACAGCAATAAAAGTGAAATCCTTCATTGGCATGAAATCCCAAATCCACCTTATCGAGCGTTGAGTTTCTCACTCTCCATTGACGACACGTCAGCTTCCCGCTTCCCTCAGGTAAAGTCTGGGCGTCATTCCTCGACAACATTTCAGTCTCACATGAATAACGTCACCCGGCCTGCTTACCTCCGCCCCTCCCTCACCTACGGTGCCTCAGCCATCCTCGCCCACAGCCTCGTCACCTCCCGGGCCTGGATTCCTGCAACTTCACTGGCCTCCCTCAAAAGTTCCTCCTTAAACTCCAGCTGGTTCAGAACTCTGCCGCCTGGATCATTACTAAAACTTCACTTCACCACGTCACCTCCATCCTACAGCAACTTCTCTGGCTCCCGGTCAAACAAAACATGATCTGAAAAATCCTTCCGTACATTTACAAGTTTATCCATAACCCGGCTCCTCCACACCTCTCTTCACCTCCTGCATGTTGTCACTATGGTCATATTGTTTTCTTTTTATTGCTTCTCTTCTATTTACTGTCCACTTGCTGCAGCAACAATGCAAATTTCCACATTTTGGGAAAAATAAAGGAATATCTTTTTTAGAAGAGGTTTTTTATGGGAAAATAAAGAATTCAGACCGTTGCCAAAATGATTAAAAAACAGACACAAAATATGTTTGGAAAAAAAAAAAATCAAATACGAGTGAAGCAATGACATTATCTGAATAGAATAGAATAGAATAGACCTTTATTATTGTGGTACATTGAATAAACTTCAGATAATCTATGAGGTATTTTGATTATGCAAAACTGATCAATTTGCATCAATTCCAACAGTTATTCATTCCCTTGTCAATGGGCTTATATCCCTACTCGAAGGCACTGGAGCCTGAACAGACTAATGATGACCAAATGAAGCTACTGTAATGTATTTTTCAAAAAATCATACCAGGCATACCAGGCCAAGAGTACATGAGATTCTATGGGGCCATTTACTTTCCCATTTATTTGTCTCGTAAATCCGCATATTACTAAATAGTTCTCTCATCCTGTTTTGTTTTCTAGGATAATATCGAAGATTAAATCAACTCCTTTAGTGTGGCCAGTCTTGATAATAATAATGATGATGATGATGATAATAATAATAAAGCTGTATTATTGTCAGTGTTATTAGTGTCTTCTGCTGAAGTTTCATCAGTTAGGGGGATGAAGATGCTCTATGCTCTGATTTAACTCAAGTTACATGAGTTAGTAGTTAGAAAGATGTTCTATAACCTGGATGTTAGTGGAAGACAGATGCTCTATAATCTGAATGGTATCTGAAGTTGCATCTGCTGGGAAGAAGATGCTCTATAATTTGAATGTTGACCTGGATTTATTTCCATTTATCATGCTGATAACTCATATTTTATGCAGACTTTACATCACACACCATCCCCTTCCTCTTTCTCGTCCTCCTTTTAGCCGCGAGAAGTTAATGACGTCATATGTCTATCTCTCTGGATAGTACAGATTTACAACAAAAACATATTTATATATTTTATAACACCTGCATAAACATCATCACAACACACTTCGGGTGTATTTTGGGAGTCTGGCGGGATTAAATGAAGTTATTGATTTAAGAAAACGAGGAAGGAGAGAGCCGTTAGTGATGGGGTTACGTCACTTCCGGGATATAAACGGAGCAAAGATGACAGCTGGTTTGTTTTCATCAACATCTGAGATCCAAAGTGAACATTAGAGGTAGGTACAAAGACCCCCGTCTGCTATCCCCACAGTGCCCCGGCCTCTCTCGGCTCTCCGCTGTCAGCGGAACCCCGGGTCTTTTTGTCCCAGCCGTCGGTGATCCATGTCGGGTTCCATGGAGCTGCTGTGATGGAAAAAGCCAGACTCCGTTCAAAGATGGGTCAATTTTGAGTTGCATGTGCTTTTTATGTCACATTTCCACCTCGACAACCTTCATTTAGGGCTTTAATGGAGGCACTATGATTCAAGAGTCGTATCGGCGTTAGTTTCTTTAAAGAAATAGATAAAACAACACTGAATAATCAAAGTTTTATCAGGCCAATGTCAAAAGCATCGTGCATAAAATAGATGTCACTCGCTGACACACGATAGAGAGAAAGGTTCATAGAAAAGTTGTAATATTGCATTAATTATGTTAACTTTGTCGAAACAAAATTAGCTTAGTCCCGAATCCAGTTGTGTTATTGTTTTACATATATTAATGAGTACATTTAAAGAAAAACGCATTTCACTCTAATTAATCTGCACCTTAATTCTATCATGCAGTCTGTTGATTGATACCTAAATGGGTTTTATTGTGCACTTCTATGTATTTTTATTAATCAGTAGTTAAGCAACATATCAGCGGAAATCAAAATGATTTAACAGCTGTTACTGCACTATAAAATAAACTTTTAATGATCGTAGACATTAATTCTTTACATTCAGCCTGTGTTCTGTCGTTGTTGTTTTCTTTATTAAATTTTTTTTTAGATTTGACCAGAACTTTTCAAAACATACCTCCCTCTTGACAGGATTCCTCCAATTAGACTTTAGTTCTTTAATCCTCATTTGAACTCTTGGAAGTAGCATTTTTACTCTTTATTAAACAACACCTGCATGATTTACTCCTAATACAACCTGACATGGACTCTTTAGAAATGACCAGGACTTTCTCTACTAAACTTCATCTCAATAAACTACACCTGGAATAAAACATTTATTTCAAGTTTTTCTTTTAGCGCTTGATCTTATATCATACAAGTACAGCCAGAGGTTGTTTTTTTTTTTTGTTTTTTTTTATTTACATCCAGATTTTTTACATGTTAAAATCAACCCATAATATTTTAAATAAACATGATTTTCTTTTTTTTTTTTTTACCTCAGGAACACATCAGATACAAACAGTGAACTAGACCAAGCTCATTTGAAGTGCATGTGGACTTTTTAAATTGAATCCAGACACTTTAACAGGCCCTTTAAAGAAATAATATCTGAAAAGTGTTTCCTGTTACAGTAAAATGATTTTTACCTTTGCCAACAAAAGGTTATGTTTTTGTCTGTATTTATTTATTTAATGGTTTGTTTGTAGTATGTTACCAACTTTTTTGCAAAAACTATTACCTGAATTGTTTGAAATCTTTGGGGATGATTTGTCATCATCCAAGGACCAATCTATTAGATTTTGAGATGTTAACGGCGAACTGCTTCCGAATAAATCCCCAAAACAAATGTGGCGTTGGCGAAGGCATGTTTTTGTGTCACTGTGTTGTTGTGGTTTTTTAACTTTTTTACTTTGAGGTGATGGCGTTGTAATGACCTTGTCTGGAAGTTGTCCAGCTCCAACCACCGGGAAGCAATCCAATTGTGCTTTTATGCTCTTCTGACACATAAAAGCACAAAGTGAACTTTGACCTTGTTTGCTCCCCAGTGTCATGCGGTGAAGGGCCTTCCCCTCGATCCCTCCCTCCTCTGCCTCATCCGGAGTCCGTCTGAAGAGGGATCTGCTCTATTCTTCTTCTTTTTCCGTCTCTTCTGACGTCCACCAGAGCCCAGCCTGCCACTCTGGAGTAAGACCGTACTGATCAATGCTGCAGGACACAAATGGTTTTATCTCGTACTTTGATAATGAGAATAGTTGTGGTATTTAGTTGCAGGTGTGTTGAAGTGGATACAGAGTGAACGGGGGTCTCTTTTCCAGGCCGTCCGCACAGAAAGAGAAGAAGGCAGTGAGCGGCGGCGGTGACACCAGGAGAGACGTCTCCTCGGGTAAGACCGGTTTAAAAATAGGTCATGCTCCTCCCTGTTATGACACCAGGACACACACGTCTGATTTGAATTGTCTCTTATGGGTTAAAACATTTTTTTTTAATTCCCTCTGAGGAGTAACAACTGCCTTTCATAAGTGATCAGTTGTTGTTGTTTTTTGCAGCCCCATTTTTTTGGGCCACAGATGATACTGTAACAGGAACCTTTTTGTTTTTATTTTTTCATTTCAGCTAAACCACTACATAATTGATGCTTCCCCTTCCTCCTGCAGACTCCACAGCGAGGCTCAGCCCAACCTGCACTTTAAAGCAGAGGCTCGTCATTTTAATTATAGTGATTTAAGTGATGTGTTAGGTCAGGAGTGTGTTCTGTTTGTCGGCTACTTTTCCAGAGTTTCACCGATGAAGAGCCGAGAACACTTCTGGGTTCTTCCAACAGGATGTCTAACATTTAGTTACTCAGAAAGAAATTACATTACCAGATGGGGTAGAAGTGGGAAGCAAGTATGTGTTTATTACAAAGGAACTAATATCCGAAGTATCACTGGATCATTTTTCTGTAAAGTAAAAGATCTTCCAGTACTAAGTGTTGGAGATTCGTGTTTGTTTTGGCTGCAGCGACAGAGAAAAGAGAAGCAATCATATCATTGCAGCAAGAACACAACTGCAGAGATGTTACACTATTTTTGTGATTTATATTTATATTTTTATTGATATATTGGCAGGAAGCCCGAACCCCTTTTTTCAATCAATCAATGAAACTTTGCATCTGTGTTTTTTTTTAAAGAGTTAAGATAAAAATACATACTTTTTCTTCAAAATGTATTTTATTTATTTAGATTGCCACATAAACAAGCTACCATGATGCATGCAATATTTTGTCTCTCCTATCTTCCCAGGAACATATAGTATACAGACGGATTTTCAGAGTAACAACAAACTATACACATCATTGGAAAGTACAACTCTTTCCAGACATAGGCTACTCTATCTCAGGATATAATATTTTTTACCCTGAACATGTTATTTTTGTTTCATGAAGTTTTTCTGCTCTGCTGCAAAACTTAAACAAGGCCATTTTCATTGAGCTGCTGGTACTATAGCGCCCACTACTGGGCTATACCCATATATTGTGCTTAGAGAAGGTCACCTGAACTATATATATATATATATATATATATACAGCTAAAGAAATTTTACTTCATCCTCTGTTAAGAGGGAATGCCAAGATCATGGGATTTACAGTATTTTCAATATTGTGAAAACGTAAAAAATTGACACTTCAATTGAACTGCTGTTGCTATGGCAACCACTCCTGGGCCATACCCATATATTTTGCTTAGAGAAGGACACTTGTACTACATATACAGTTCATAGAATTTGACTTCATCCTGTGATTAGAGGGAATGCCAGCATCAGTGTGATTTTTTTATTTAGCTCAAGCTGTCATTTATCTTATTGCTTAATATGCAGTGTTTTTCAGTAACATTCTTGTAGAGTGACTTGACACAACATCTCGTGGTGCACAGAGGTGCTACAAATTTGGATTGGTTGTTACCAGTAGTTATCTTGGTAAAATGTGTAAATACTTCCAAGACAAATAAACTGAACTACGTAACGTGTAATACGTAGAATAGAATCATTTGATTCCTAATATTCCAGTAATATTCTGCAGAATTCCATAACACTCAGCCAATTTAAAGCAAATGGTCAAAACTCTGAACGCACTTTAGAGCACATATACTGTCATACCAAACAGAGTTGAAGGTTTTTAACAATTAATTAAATGTCAACCAAGAAATGAATTGATGATCTAATCATTGTTTAAAAATGAATAAAGGATTCGGTGCTGATCCCATTTGGCTCAGCTGTGTAAAGATCTAAACTCAGTGGTGTGCAACGAGAGTGTGAATGCGCCTGGATGAGTGCAGTGGTTCGCACCTCATTGATTTTTAGCTTCCTCTCTGTGTGGAGAGGATGCATGTTTTACCCTGTGCATGTGTTGGTTTTTCTCTAACGACTCTGGTCCCAAACAGAAACATGAAGAATGTGAATCTAATAGGCGATTCTAAATGTCCTGTATGTGTTAATTGTGAGTGTTTGCCCCGTGATGGACTGATGAGATTTCTGGAGCGTATTTTTTTCCTCCCCCTCCCAGTGTTGGAATAAAGCAGTAGAGATTATGGTTGTGTTGACACGGCTACATGCTGCACTGGTCTTAGAACATTTTGAACACACTGCCGGTATTTGCTGTGAAAGTGTGTTTGCCTGCTGAAGGGGAAGCTGCTCAGCGAGAAGGAGCCATGGAGCCACCGGAGAACCAAGATGGCCGCTCCTTCATGGAGGTGATCAACGAAAAGTACAGCCCGGAGAACTTCCCATACCGCAGGGGGCCTGGAGTGGTTGTAGTGCCCACTGTTGGTCCACAGGGTTCTCCCATGAAAGGTGAGCCGGAAAGTCCTTTGAGGCGCCGTTTACAGGACATCTCGAGACAAAATGCACCGTTTTTGCATTTTCCATCTTATTTTTTTTCTCGAAGTTTATCAACCCTCGTTGTGTCATTCTTTTCTGGAAACCAACATCGAAAACATTTTGTGGATTTGTTCATTTTTCTGTTTAGCATCGCACACAAACCTTTGGTAGTTGTGGCTCAATCTGCTGTGTGTGGTATCTTAGAGTTGATAGTCTGAGTTTGACTCACGATGAGTGTGAGGTGATGGTTCTCCTTCATTAAGATTTATATAATGTGTCTTGTCCAGATGATGATGAAGTAGCTTCATTCAGTCTGAAGGGCGACATATGTTATCCACCCCGCGATATGAATGGATCATCAGACGTCAGATCGCATTCCTCATTAAATTTCACTCAAGTTTGATGATGTGACTCTTAAATAAAAGGTTTTCCTTCCCGATTAGAGAATAAATTAGAGATAGAAATACAGATATCAGCCAGTTTCCTGACAAACACATTCACTGTGTTCATGCCTCTTGCTATCAATATATTTTCCTTCCAGTCTGTTTAATGAAGTTAATACTTGTCCGCCGACAGACCGTCTGAACCTGCCCAGCATCTTGGTGTTGAATAACTGTGGGATCAGCCGGGCCGGGGACCAGGCGGGGATCGCCGCCTTCTGCTCGCATGTCATGGAGCTGGATCTCTCCCACAACAAGCTGCACGACTGGCATGAGGTGCTGTCTCTAGGTCCATTACATCAGGCTCTTCTCATTGGGGAAGAAAAAAAAAAAAAAGAAAATAAGCCAGTTGATCTTTTGTATGTTTTGGTTTTCGTCGTCAGCAAATCCAATGAAAGTTTCAAAATCAACAAAGATGTGATCCTAGCAAGTACACTTTCGAGGAAAAGTATGTGAACGCTCTGAAATGCCACTGCTTTCTGCATGAATTGGGTTTGAAATTTGAATATTATTATCGGAGTCACAGCTTCAGACAAACGCCATTACAATCCAACAGTTCTAACTTTTCATGCATCCATTGAACACGCATGCAGTTTACCAGCAGGGAGTCGTGTGCCGGTCATTTTGAATTGGCAAGCGTTTAAACCTGTGACAAATACTCACGTAACCCTAACCCAGTAACCAAATGTTTACGAATGAGATTGCTGAGGATCCACTAACACAGGGGTGTCAAACATAAGGCACGTGGAACAAATCTGGCCCGCAAGAGGCTCCAATCCAGCCCACTGCCAAACCACCGAGAAAATGTAAAGAATTTCAAAGAAAACTGATGTTTTTTTGTTTGTTTTTTAAGGAATTTCTTCAGAGTAGTGAAAACAACACAACACTGATACCCGAGTTGAAATATCTGTGATGTTGTATTCGCGTTAGCATTAGCTCCAAATCCAGAGTTTGTAAATACATGCATAATGCATCAGCTATAGTAAAAGTTTCAGTATTTTGACACCAGAAGGTTCCATTAGAATTGGTTCTGTGTTAAGATTGTTGTCTGTTTCAGTCATAATTATTTGGTTTTTGTTAGAATATTGACATTGTCATCATGTATATTGTGCACCACTGCAAATAACAAAAAACATCAATTTAAAGGTAATTATGGCAGTACTTCACCAGTCTGGCTCACTCGTGATGAAATCAGGTTTTATTTGGGTCTGAACTAAAATGTATTTTACTCCCTGCACTAACCTATCAGTTAAAGTACCATTACAGATTTGTCACTATTCTGTCTTCCACAATAGTAGATCAGTTGTCTAGTTTTCAAAAGACAAAATCCACAACGCAACAAAAATGTTTCCGTTCTCATTTTTCAGATCAGTAAAATTGTGGCCAACATTCCAAATCTGGATTTCCTCAACTTGAGCTCCAACCCCCTGGCGGGGGGGGCCCTTGAGCCGCGGTCCGCCGAGGCCTTTTCCCGGGTCCGACGCCTCGTCCTTAACAACACTCAAGTGTCCTGGGCTAACGTGCTGCTGCTCGCTCAGGAGATACCTGAGTAAGGCCAAGACTTATCGTAAACTGAGACTCAGCAGAGGACCCAGTGATGGTTGGCTGTATTAGCCTGATTCTTTAATGTTCAGTCTGCTCTCTCCGGTTCTCCTGCAGGCTGGAGGAGTTGTTCCTGTGCCTTAATGAGTACAGTAGCGTGAGTGCCTCCAGCGTGGCCTGTCCCACCCTGCGCCTGCTCCACATCACCGACAACAGCCTCCAGGACTGGGCTGAAGTGCGCAAGTTCGGCTCCCTCTTCCCCAGTCTTGACACTCTAGTTATGGCCAACAACAACTTGGCCTCCATTCAGGACGACAAAGACATCCTCCGTCGTCTCTTCCCCAACCTACGCAGCATCAACCTGCACAACTCAGGTAAGCAGAGCAATCTACTCTGAGTTACTATCGGCCTGATAACGGCTGATAAAATTAGCACATGTAAAGATGTGACTGTATCCTGAAAGCTCTGTGCTATTTGTGGAGCCGGATCCCGTCCACCCCAGACTGCATCTCTGGATTTGTTTCTATTTTAAGGGACTATCGGTGTCGAGTCTATTTTTAGAGTTGTTTTCAAGGCAGAAAGGATTAAAATGATATCCAAAGATGAGCGCGCACAGACTTCGTTTCAGTTTCATTTGTCTTATCTTCTACACTACAGGCACAACCAAAAAAAACAAACAGATTTTCATCCTCCAATGAGAAAAGACTCTCTGAGGTTGGGGATTGAACTGCAAACTTTAGCACTGGCAGGACGACGGCGTTACCAAATGAGCCGCCCCAAACAGGCATTTGATACCAAGTTAGGAAAATAGATAGTGAAGAAATACTGATTCGATACAAGTTCTTTGTAAAAAATGGGAAGAGAAATGAGTTTCAATTGTTTCCCTTTCAAATGAAAAGTTTGAGAAACTCTGTTGTCTCTTATTGTTCGTCTGAGGTCCAAATGTGGTCAGAGCCTTCATCTGTAGCCACCTCAGAAAGATCTTCAGCTACAGCGGCATCACTAAACACACATTAAGGAACTATTTATGCCAACTATGAAAGAGATATTCCTAATTAATATAGTAACCTCTAACTATAATTTAATTTTTTATTTTTTTTAAACGCTGATGATTGATCCAAAAATGAATAGATGATATCAATATTTTGGTATCTTTCTGATACTGGCTCCAGATGGACGAGGCTTACAGTGGCTGAAGGGAGACGTGGCAGTCCGCCGTAGAGAGGAAATAACTTGATGCTGCCAGGCTGAAAATGATTCTGCTGCAAGAAGTGAGCTCACAGTCATTAGCTGGAAATGACAGGGACCCAAAATAAAATTATTAAAATGACGTCATGTAAACACGTTCATCTGATTAGATCAAGCAGCTCATCAGAGGAGGTGGTGTAAACCATGTAAACCCCACATCAGAGCCTCTGTCCAAGCTTCGTGCACATGTCTGTTATGTAACTGTGAGGCTTCACAAGACTGAATTCAGAAGCTGACGCTGCTCTCTAAACACACCGTTTTACATTATGAATCTAAACTTTGTAACCTTGCACAGTACTTTCTTTTTAAAAACGATATACAGTTTTCCATATGTGCAGTCAGACAAATAAATGTGTGTAAAATTGATGGAAGCGTTGAAATGAAACTTGTGTGTCGACAGGTCTCAACCGGTGGGAAGACATCGAGAAGCTCAACTTCTTCCCGAAGCTGGAGGAGGTGCGACTGCAGGGCATCCCCTTACTGCAGACGTACACCAACGTAGAGCGACGCAGCCTCATGATCGCACAGTAAGGAGAAACAACCTGGAGCTGAGTACGAATAGCTGGGACGGGCTGGAGGAACATGAAGAACAGACCCTCCCCTGTTCTTCATGTCCTCCATCAAATCAAATCACAAGGTGCTAATAATGATAATAACTGTTGGGCTCTTTTTGCAATAAAGCGGGTGAGTGGAATCTTATTCAAGACTTTATATACAGACATGCAATAGGGCTGGGAAATATATATATATATATATATATATATATGTACATTTATATATGTATGTATATGTATATGTGCAACATATGCTATATAAACCGGAGTGTGTCAACCACATTTTAGCTCAGGGGCCACATACAGCCACATTTTATCTTTAGTGGGCAGGAACAGTAAAATAATGTCATAATAGCCTTTGATTTAAACTTTAAAGTTTTTCATTAAAGAGTACACATGATGAAAATGTCTCTATTTTCACAAAACCAAATAATTACTATTGGAAATGACTACAATCGTCACAAAAATCCAATTTTAATCAAACCTTCTGGACAAAATATAGTTGTGTCCGCTTCTCTTAAGAAACGTGTTTAAAAAAAGCAATGTCTTCTAAACTTTTATTATTTGCTTAGTGGTTTGATGGGCCCGATTGGAGTCTCAATTTGGCAGCGTTTGTCCCACGGGCCTTATGTTTGACACACCTGGAGTAAACTGTGACTTACAACATACTTCTAATGATTTGACAACCCTAACTATTTGATTCCGAGTGGCCACAAAAAGTGAAGGGGTCCCTTTATTACTGAGAAAAATATTAAATTAAGAAAGAACTTAAGGGAGCTTGCCCATTTCCATCGTACTGCTTTCTGTCTACATGCATGTGTAGTTGTATTTCAAAAAAACAAACAAGTAGTGGCCTTGTCAAGTGATAACTTCTTCCCCTTAACTGCAGAACATGTGTCCTTCTCCTCAGGTTGCCCTCGATATCTGTGCTGAATGGCAGCGTGGTGAGTGACTGTGAGAGAGAGGACGCCGAGAGGTTCTTCATCCGTTACCACCTGGACTACCCCGAGGAAGAGCTGCCTTACCGGTACGCTGCTCAGGTCTTTGGCTCCGGCTGAGTGTTGGTCCCATGTTTGTGGATAGTCGCCCTGGTAAACACATCCTTCGCCTCGGTCCCCCTCAGATACCATTCCCTGGTTACAAAGTACGGGAAGCTGGAGCCACTGGCTGAGATCGACCTCCGACCTCGCTGCCGCGCCCAGGTGGAGGTTCACTGTGAGGAGAAAGTAGAACAGGTACGAGGAGCAATTTAAAGTCACAATTCAGAGTACCTTCATTCTTGGTGTCATAGATCCAACAGTGCGCTGCAAACGCTCCCCTGAGATCTATGTTGCGTTCATGTTTGCTGAACTTGAAAGCAGCATTTGGGAAAATCCCATTTGGGAGTAACATCACCTTATAAACCGACACATGAATCAAGACGGTGCTTGTAAAGCAGGGGTGTCAATCTCAGTTTACTTCAGGTGCCACATTTGATCTCAAGTGGGCCGGACCGGTAAATAATAGCATAATACTAATTTATAAGTGTTGATATACATTAAAAATTCCACATTTTATGGAATTATCCTTTTGCAACACAAGACAAACCTGAAATTTGAATGAAAGGTCGGCAAATTCAACAATATCATGCCTCAGTCCACCACGTGCTTTACAATATACAGGTTACGGTGGGTTTTTATTTTATTATTTACATCTTCAAAGGCATGAAACATTTGGCCACATGTAGCTGGAACTCAAAAATATAGCAGGCTAGTTCATATTGTGGTCAGAATAACATCTCAAAATCTAGACATGATCTTTAATGTTCAGATATTTCTACATCAGTGTAATAACCGTGAAGCTAAAGTGGAAATGAAGATAAATGGTCAGATACATGTACTGCAATGAATGTCATGAGTTGTCACATCTGGAAAACGGAATCTCGTAGGCTGGATTGGACTCTGGGCCGTACATTTGACACCCCTGCTGTGAAGTGTCTTTTATACATATGGAAATATTGTTTTTCCATTTTGACAGTGGAAAGTTCCCAGTTGGACAGAACTCTGTTGTTTGTTTCCCAGTAACAAAGTGGAAGCTCTCCCACCTCCTATTTGGACTTGAAACCATCACAAGACTCATTTATCTCTTTTATAATCAGTTATTTTATTTTCAAGCATTAAATCAAGCCTGTAGCTTAGTAGTGCAACTTCGGTGTGTTTTCTTTTGTTGCTTGGAGTTACGTTTTAATTTCAGGAAGTACTTCAGGCTTCTTATATCAAAAATACAAATATGATTCAGTCATACCATGGGGTGGTGGGGTACTGGGTCAGATTGGAGAAGACCTGCATATTTACATTCATTACTTTAAATAGAACTTAAAATCACAGGTCTCGGCATTAATGGCAGCCTGTCAAAATGCTGTTTGTTTGGGAAACGTGAATTTTCTGTTGAGATGCATGCATTCCTTTTCCACCTTATCAATGGGAGAGGAGCTTTTTTTGTCTGGCAGCCACACTACCACACAGTCAACAACCAACTTCAGCACATTTCTTTTTAAATGAATCTGACTAAATAAACACTTGTCTGTTGTTGTTGACAGACTTTTTTTAAGAAAATTCAGAAGGGAACCATGTTTGAATTGCATTCACTAACTTCACCGTTATTTACCTTTGGACTCAACATAAACAGTTGATTTAAGATCGACTCAAGGACAAATTTGAAGTTTAAAGTAACAGAATCTAAACCTGAAAGAAAAGTGTAATTAATTGAAGAAAGTTTGTGTGGTAAGCTAATCAATAACTTTAATTGAATGGACCAGCCATGATGAAACTTCTCCACCGCTGCAAATCAAAAACCCTTTAACACATAAAATGCTTCTTCCAATCTTAGTTTGACCTTTTTGTGAATTCCACTTTGTTTACAACAAATGTTAAAGCTGCAGCTCCCTCCAACAGAGTCTCACTGTTCCCACTGCTATGAAAGTTCTGTTTGAGGTGTATTGTGAAGTTTGAGGCAGACGTTTGCCCCAACCACTAACAACCAGGGTGCAGTTCATGACGTGGAAATCCAACCACTCTGGAGTACTTTACCTTTAGGGAGCTATAATTTCTCCCATCTATCAAAACGGACTCTGCTTGAAATCATTTCCAGTCAGAATGCTGGTATTTCTACGTAAACGTTAGAAACACTCAGGACGTTCAGTAGGCGTGTGAACTGTGCGTCTTTGTGTCAGGTGAACATCCGTTTGGACCAGACGGTCGCCGAGCTGAAGAAGCAGCTGACGACAGTGGTGCAGCTGTCCACCCAGAGGATGAGGATCTACTACATCGACAAGTGCAGCGCCTTCGGCCCGGAGGAGATGAAGTACAACACGCGGGCCCTGCACTCCTACAGCATCCAGGACGGGGACGAGATACTGGTGGTGCCCAAGACCAAGTGAGCGGCTCCGGTCCAGCTGTGGCTCGTCACAGTCAATTGATTAACTGGATTTTTGTTGATTAGGTAACTGAATTTGCAAATTAATCGTAAAAGCCTCCCAAACAGCAGCTACAGCCACTTTTTGTGCGGAGGGATTAAGACGCAAGTGACGTGAGGACCACCATGGAGCCGGGACAGTGGAATATGAGGGGCTGCTGGGAGGCACCGGCAGCCGACCTGGAGGAAATTTAGTGTTTATTTGTTTCAGCTTGGTGTGAGGGGAAACCCCTGGGGCCTATGGACAATGTGTCACACATGCAGAGCAGGTGGGTGGAGCGCCTCGCCGTCAGTCAGCAGCGTCAACCCAGGGGCTCGAGTTGCAGTCTCGGCTCTGCCTCTTAGCACACGGCATGCACCATTGGCACCTGCATAGGCGAGCATCCAACACCGCCCACTTGCCCACTTGTTGCAAAATGCTACCTGATTAGCAGTGGAGTAGTGCTGAGGAGTGTAGAGGAGACCGCCGCTCTCATCTGCACTCCCATCGCAGGCTCAAAACCGCCTTTTCTGAGAGAGAAACTCCTTCCACACTGTTCCATGTGAGGTCCACCATTATTCTCCTTTGTTGTTTACGTTTCTCCCTCATATCTGTGCCTAACTGCCAGAGGTCACACTTTGGCCATTTCCATTTATAGACGGATAGAGAGATATGGGGATTATTTCTAGGACATTGAAGACACAGAAAATCTGTTTAGATTTTTGGAATTTTAAAAATATATCAAGTGAGTATTGATTTTAAACATGCAAATAATAATAACCTAATATAATCAACAGAAGATGAATGAATATATTACGTATTCTCAAAGATATATGTGTATTGTGCTGGATAGAAGAGAAATGACCAAATAGTGGGATTTAAACCCTTTGTAAAACTGTTCCTATAAGTGAGACTCCAACTGCCAAAAGTCTTCAGGTACGCAGTGCCGAGTGAAGCCCAGTCCGTTGAGCTCACACACTTTTTAAATAATCACATATGGAGATGTTTATTCCCACGGTAAGGTGGCACCAAGAGCAGAATTTAGATTCTACTACTTTTACTTTGTCACAGTTGCCATTTTGTTTGAGTAGCATGTCTGAAGGGAAAATATTTTTATAATTTTTCTTTTTTTTTTTTTTAACATCTGCTTTAAAGTGATGCACCATTTGCAACGTGCTCATGTAAGAGCTCCACAGCGGAGGCTCATATGTCATCGGTGTAGAAATATTTCAGCAGAAAGTGAAAACAGTCCAACAACCTGCTGCACTCACTCCTGAGCTGTGTCACCGTTATCACTTCGACTCTCTGTCGCGTCATGCTCCCCATGCAAAAAAAAGCCTCCTTATATTCAACTGATTGCTTGATCTGTTTTCACAAAAGTTTCGTGTGCAACCGGCCTTGATATCTCAGAATCTCATTGAAACGTGAGCCATACTTTACGTGTGATCATCAAACCTCCAAATAGCAAAAATGGACCTTAATGCACTCATATGACTGACAACATCAAATTCCAACTTTCCAGTGACACACAGCACAAAGCTGGCATGACATGAAGTACCCGTAAAGCTGTCGTCCACGCATGTTCACAGCACATCACTTTAAATGAGACTAAACTGGACCGTGCTTCCAAGCGAGCCACAAAACATGCTTTTGCAGCAGCAGATACATGAGAAACCTGTCACCTCTTAGTGGTGCTTAAGATCGCTGCTCTGAGGTGGATCAGATTAGATTTGCTCATTTTAATGGAAAATAAATAATAAGGCATGTTATAGAATCTAGAGTAGACCTGGGAAACTCTCAGAACTGATTATTTTAAAACTTCCTTTCCTTCTGCATTGATAAGAGTGGATGTGTCCGCCAGCATTTGGTTTTACTGTAATGCTTTGAACATGTTATGGGGATTCGCAGCCATTGTTGGGGCAATGCTGCATTGATTTTCTGGAGGGAGATAGATAATAAGATTGATATTCTTAATTAATTAGAAAGTCTTATACTGTAAATCAGGGGTGTCAAACGTACGACCCTGCGGGCCAGAACCGACCCGCCAGAGAGTCCAATCCAGCCCATAAAATGAAATTTTACAGCTGTGAGAAATTATGACTTTATAACTGCAACATATTTATTTGACCACCAGGGGCGCACGGGGGTATAACTTATTTTCTTTCTATTTTAGTTTAGATTGTGTGGTGAGTCAGTTCAGGTGATTAGGATTATTACACAGATCTAGAAATGTGTCTACATTAAAGATCAGTTCTCTGTTATTCTGCTCATAATATGAACTAGTCTGTTATATTGTTTTGTGGTCCAGTTACATGTGGCCAAATGTTTTATGCCTTTAAATGTAAATCGTATAATACAAATCCACAATGATCTAAGTTGCACATGGTGAACTGAGGCAGAATATTGTTATTACAGTTCTTTTATTAAAATTTCATTAAATGGACTTCTTAATGATATATTAATACGTTGTTGCACTAAAACAAATACATAGATTTAGAGTTCTAGTTATTCATAGAATACAATGCTATTATTTACTGTCCGGCTCACTTGTGATCATTTTGCACTGGATGTGACTCCTGAAGTAAAATTAGTTTGACACCCCTGCCCGAAATGAAATCCAGACAAGAACTCTGAGTGACACTGGAATTTCACATTAGGACAAGATAATGCAGACAGAGGACTATTCGTCCGAGAAAAAAAGCCTAAAACACAACCAATTTGGGACATAATTTAATCAACATACACTTTCTGGGTTGAAGTTTTCCTTCATCAGTAACTTAAGCCTAATATAACTGTGTTCCTAATCACAATATACACACATACACACACACACACACACACACACACACACACACACACACACACACACACACACACACACACACACACACACACACACACACACACACACACAGTGCACACCATAAACCAACAGTTTTCTTGTATTGTCATGTGCTGCCCCCTTCAGGCCTCAGTGTGTCTGTGAACGCAACACCAGCTTCACACCAGTTAACTGGAAGACAATCTCTGTCTACATCCACACTTTAGTTTTATGTTCACTTTAGAGAAAACACTGTAATAATGACAGAGAGAGTAGTAGTAGCACAGTTGCAGCACTCACTATTGTTTCGTGTGAGCGCTGATAGAATTTAAACAAGATGACTTTTATCTCATATTCTCAATTTATCAACATATGTGTATTTATAAAGTGGAAGTTTAAATGCTTCTTCCGTGCACTTTAACTTCCCGACGGGTGACAAGTTAAAGGAAGCACTTCTTCGCACAGTACCAACAACACAGTATAACCTGATTAGAGTAGAGATACTGATAAACTCAAGTGAAGACGATGAAATGTGACCAGTATATAAGAGTAGATTTTAGCTTTTTATCTGTTTTGTTCCTTGGATTTGAGCATTTCAACCAAGCAGATGGTGTTATTTGAAACCGACTAGCAGTGTCTTTATTCCTGGATGGAAATGTTGGCAGGATGATTCATACGAATCAGATGGAAGCCTGGTAAGACATAAGTAGGAATTTAAAATCAAAATAAAAGCTTATTTTGTGTTAAATCAAAGCTATTTGCGGCAGACTCCAGGAAGAAGAAAACATAATGTTTACGACATTCCATTCTCTTGAAAAGCCTGATATCACAAAGCTTTGCAAAGAATATCGAAAGTGTCTGGTTTATACAGACACAGGTATCATTTCCCCCTTTGTCATGCACACAGTCTCAACAGTGCGTCCGTCTGAGTGATGATTTTAAAAGGGAACAATTAAAACAACATCTTAGATGAATGTCTTAAAGTTTGTACTTAATGCCTTGCAACAAAATCACGCCAATAAATAAAAAAGAAAGGATATGATGAAGTGGTTTTCAGTTTGAATATGTGCAGGACTTTGCACACAGACAGTAAACAGTAAGGGATAAATGTTCACAATACAATTTGAACCTAATGTCTGTTCAGAATATGAATATGCAGCTTTGCAAAGGACTGTCAAGTGTTGCTCTTTGATTGGTGTAGATTGGTGTACATCCACGGAAAAATTATAATGGTGCCACATTTGCTTGGAACCCAGCGTGAGGATGAAAAAGCAATGTAAAGTAATTAATTTGATTTGCTTTAGCCTGCAGATTACGCAGTTTTTAAGAAAATCTGTAAGGGGAAGGACATGCTCTTCGAAAGACACAGCAACTGGTATGGGATGCACACTACGTCAATACGCCAATACATCCGGAACAAACCTCTCCTCCATCTTACTGGTGGTGTTGTTCCATCCTATATGACAGTCTTATAAAACATCCAACACTCATGATAACAATGCTACTTTTCCCCTAAAGAATCCACAAAAAAAAGGTAATGAGCTTCTTATTGCCAACTATTAAAACTGGACACTCGGACACAATCAAGCGCCTTTTTGGTTTTTGCTTGAATTTGTTGCCCGTTAAACTACAGCTCGTCTCTACGTTCAATGCATTAACATGCAACTTTAAATATTCAGTAAAACAGCAGTGTTTTTATTTGCAACAATTATCGCCATTCCTTTCCCTCCTGCTTACACCAAAGATAGCGTATTATGTTAGCATTATTACTCTCATATGGAACACACACCGTGTGTGTTGCTCCGCATACAGTGCATCTGTCTTGCTGCAGTGGTCCAGCCGCAGTGTTAAATAAATATAAAAAATAAAAAAACGGGGTTAAACTGTTCAGGTTTTAGCTCCGTCTCGCCCACGGTCTCCTGAACCTCCACCTCCGGCCTCTTTACACCCTCCAAGCTATCGGTCACCAGTGTGGGTCTTATAAAGCTTCTGTTATACTTGAAAAAGACTATAATGTTTATCTATGGAGAGCAGGTCAGATGGGAAGAGTTCATGTACCTTTTTGATTGTTAGTGTAGCACAGCCTCAGACAGCAGCACACGGAGGAAGCAGCAGCATCCACGTCAGTATTCAGCCCAAATATGTGCATTAATCAATGTGCAATTACTTGGACATGAGAACGTGGTGGGTAATTGTTTTCAGGATGGGTGGTTTTAATGGCATGCTTGTTATTTATCTATTTATTGAATTTCCATGTTTTATCACGAGGGTTTGTCACATCACCTGCTTGGATGTGACTTTGTTGTTGAAATGGTTGTAATTATATTTTATAATTTAAAGTTATTTATTGTGAGTCCCACCGACTCATCGAGCTGCTTTCGGTGAAGATATTTGATCGATCTTATGGCCCCTGAGAATGTTCCCTCGGATTCTAAAGGGATGTGTGCAGTAGATGAGGGCGTCGGTACGTCGACAAACGATGATCCGGATTATTTTTTTACAAATTTCATCATTTACATTGTTCTCTGCGTTTGTGCTTGTGAGGTTATGTTACAAAAAACACGCCTCATACAAACTGAAGTTGTTTTTTTTTTCAATATTTCTGCTGGTTGCATGGTACATGGCACTGCAGTCCTGCCATCTGAACGTGAAACTTTTCTGAAACGAAAAGCGAAGAACAACGCCAGTCAGGGATTTTCATGTAAACTGCCTAACCCTTAACAGTGAAAGTAGAGAAGTTAGATTTAGAGAATAACTGTTGAAAATGGGAGCTTAACATTATCGAAATTTTGATTCTGTTCTCAAAAATGTGATTTTATCTAAAAATGTGCGTCAATATTTTGATTTTATTTGTGATATTTTGTCTTCAGTGATGCTGTAAGGTTAAATTTAAAATCCACACGTCAACTTATTATTGACTAAAATATATAGCGATCATAGAGGAGACCTGAGGTTTATAAGAATTAGGTTATATAATAAAACCAGAATAACGCCCCATTTACATGACAGGGTGAAAACACATTGTTTTTGTGTTTCCTTTTGAGAAGAATGTTTGCGTTAACCTAGCGAAGTTTTGGAAAATTATGTCGATTTCCACAGAAATGACAGAAAAATTGAAAACGATGTTCGACCATGAGTTGGTGCTGCAGTTTGTTTTTGTCATGAAACCACACACACGTGCGCAGAGAACAGTACGCTATTATTTACTGTGGGTGCGGTGTGTTTCTTGACAGCGGCATTTTCAAAAAGTAGTGTTTTCCCCCAATTAAACGGAGACGGAGTCGGTGCAGTTTGAAAAAATTCCACCGTGCGATTCGTTTTTTTTTTTTAAAGTTGCATTTTCTGTGGCTCCGAGCAACGTTGTCGTGCGAGCAGACACTCAAAACACAATGAAAGTTTAGTGTTCTCACTTGAAAACGTCCTGTAAATAGGGCCTGGATCTCTTTCCTGACACTGGAGCAGACATGGGTAAATGGCCCGTCGCTGGCCGTCGTTTGGCTTCACTGTAACCAGAGAGTCAGAGCCAGGAGAAAAGTTCTGAAAGCACTGCCGAATGTTATGTCGGTGTCACAAAAGAGCACAAAGGAATTGATTGAGGAAGCAGTTAAATACTTTTAGTGGCCTTTAAGAAAGAAATATACAGAAGTTCCTCATTGACAATATAAGTGGAAGCTGTGAAATTTTCCTCCGTGTCCCATAAACCAGTATTTGTGCGTTCAGACACACCGATGCCCACCTACTGCACTGAGAATAACTAAGTATTAATCACTTTCAGTATTCCTAATCACACCTTTCAAAAATTAAGAAGTGAGCAGTGAACAATCAATTGTGCTAAAGCACACGGGCAACTGGAGTCCCTGCTGCCTTATTTGTGGCCCATGAGAACATTTCCAGAAGTGATGACACAAAGAAGAAGGTCAATTAACCACCAACTTACCGCTATTTAATTAGTACTCCACATTACATTAGCAGCTCCAGTTCACAGGCAACGTTAAGTACCCTGTTACAGGTTGGTTCTCCGGTAGAGACGATGGCATTTTGTGCCCCTCAACACCGTCCCAGTCCACCGTTCTTGTACTAAAGCAGCGTTTGGAAAGAGTGATAATGTGAGTTATTGAGAATGTATCATCACTAATCTTGAGTAGGTCTGCTCCACCGGGTCTGTTTGGCTGCTGTGTGATCCAGTTCCATTGCCTTTTTTAACTGGTCCATGTGTGTGACATCACTTTGACGGTGTAACATAAGACTTCCACCTCAACACTCTTTCATACGTGTGATGGCTGCGAGTCGTTTTTGTCTTTTCTTTTCTGTTGTTTGACAGATCACACCGACGGGATTGTCAGGGAAAAAAATAAAAAATCAGGTTTTGGTGTCGGCCACCCTGACTCATACTGTGAGCCTTTCTAGAGCCACATTTCTCTCTCATCGTTCATCAGAATTTATAGTTTAACAGTCCATGACAAAAACAACGAACCCACCAGCCGAGGCCTCAACACACCACCATGCAGTGCAGCCAGTGGACATGTGATTTTTATTTATTTTTCATTTGCTGCTGCCACCATTGTTGTGTTTCTGCGATGTTTTCTGCACATTCACTTGTAATGTGACATTGGAAAGAACACTAAAGCTTTTATCAGAATAAATACACCTATTTGCCTTCTTGGTGAGGATTACTCTGTATGCTAAATATGAATCTCCAGCCGGCTCGGCTTCCTTTTTAAGGTTATCTTGTTTTTCCTTTAGCTTAGCTTCAGGACATGAACATTGTTGTCTACTGATATGTCATATTCACGCTTCCAAATGAAAAACGAACATGTTGAGGTGTTTGCTAAGAGACTAGATTTGTTTGGCTTCCTCTTCGTTTTTTGTGCTAAGCTAAGCTAAGCTAACTGGTTGCTTCACATTTGGCATGCAAACATGAAAAAAAAAAAGTGTAACGTCACAAAACGTATTTGAAAGAAAGACCTGAACGTTGTGAGTCCAAATGAAAAGTCCCCACCGGTGAAATATGTTGAGCAAACGAGGATCTGGGCATGAATGCAGTTGACGTTATTCCAGGTCGATCAAGTTTTTCCCAATGGAAGTTGAGCAGCTTCAGTTGTAGCTCCATTGCCGGTGTTGTTCAAATCTGTGTGTGTGTGTGTGTGTGTGTGTGTGTGTGTGTGTGTGTGTGTGTGTGTGTGTGTGTGTGTGTGTGTGTGTGTGTGTGTGTGTGTGTGTGTGTGTGTGTGTGTGTGTGTGTGTGTAAATGATTAGGTTTGTAAAGCAGTAAAGACACAATGTACACCGACTGGCCATAACATTATGACCAATAGCTCGCTACCAAAGCAGCTCTGATGTGTGGAGACTTGGACTCCACTACACCTCCTCACTGGTTTTCCTTCTACGAACGTATTTCAATACATACTGGCCCCGGAATACACCACGAGAGCCCAATCATCAAGCAATCACATTTTGACCCTTGTCGTCAATTAAGTCTCCAAACATGCCCCTTTTTTTTAATGCCTCTAACACACAAACTATGATTTACGAAATGTTCACTTAATATCTCCCACCTGGTAACGGCTGATGAGATATTGCGTGCTATCGCTTCACGTGCCAGTGGTCATAATGGTATGGCCGATCAGCGTATGAAGAAGTACCTTATTTTTGCACCGATTGCCACCAATCAGTTGGGTTGATCTTGTTTTTCCTTTTCTTTAAGTGTAATAACCCACGACCTCCTCCTTGGCTTCTTTGAATCAGTGTAATCTATCCATCACGTAAGAAGCAACTGAAACTGGACAAATATGAAAATGCCGTCTTGCTTTTTTTTTTGTCCATTTTAAACACTCTCTACTCTGTTCAGCTTTGACTCAATGCTGTGACAAGCTCTGCAGCTCCATCTGTCAGCTTCGGCGCAACACATCAGGTTTAAATGGAAAGCAAACACAATTTTTCCTCATCTGGATGTCTTAATAAACGCACAGCTTGAGTCGTCATCTGCGTCTGGGAGTAGGGCACCGGGGTTCACCTGGATCTCCGAAGGCTGTGTTTGTCTTTGAGTCCTTATTGATCTTATTATCCGGGTTTTTGTCCCTGTTCAGTCTGAGACACCCGTATTTAAAGCTAATCGATTCTCTCAATCTGTATGTAACGCTGTACTGTTCATAACCTGTGGCATTTAAAGCATAACCTTTTCTTTTGGAGGAACCTATATGAAGTCGTAAGTGGATCGGGGTGAGTCATCATCCTTGTACTAGTATACGTGGAGAACGGTGCGTCACTGAATGGTAATAAATGGCAGTTCTCTCTCTTTCCCCCCTCGCTGTGTGGCACTTTGTTTCATTCACCGCAGCTTTGGGACCGTAGCAGAGGGTTTGGGATGTACTCCATGGTACAACTGGTTATACTGCAGTATGAGTGCATGACTCATTCACTTTGATACAGACAAGCACACACTTTAGCTCCGAGGCCGACTTGAGTGCTTGTGCTCTGAATATTTAAGAGAAACAATCTTATTCCCTATCGGGAGAAGTCACTCAACATTAGGTTTGATAATCTGATAAGGTTATCAGTAAAGGCTCATTAGAATGATCACAGAGGCTTTGGCTTTGTGTAAAGGGCTTTACAAGAATAATTTGCATTTGGATTATGATTGTCAGCGCTGTTTCTGTAGTGTGATTCTGTCGAATCTCTGGGTCAGCTTGCATCGACACTACTGCAATCATGATAGAGACCGCTAACTCCACAGTCCAGATTATTCTGAGGTGCGGCCTCCACAATGAGGACATGCCAGATGCCGGCGAGCTGCTGTTGACGTGATGAGAAGTTGACGGAGAGGACACGGTGTTTGAGGAACAGCTCGGGGCAGCAGAAAGGAGCTGCAGCTGGGAGAAGAGTGTCAACCAGCAAAGACTTCACAAGGAGTGGACACAGACCCGGAGTCAGAGCATCAACGGGCAGCAAACAGAGGTGGGTTCCAGGAAATTAACTGCAAATTCTCCTGCATGCGGCGGACCAACATGGACTTCCATACTGCGTTTACTTTGGAATGCAGAGTCTCAGAATGTGTAGGAGTAGTGGAGACGCTCCTGATCCAGGTTTGTTTATTTAGGTCCAGAGTGAAGTGTTCAACATTCAGCGAGGATCTGAGCTCCAATGTCACTGTGCTTTATAAGTCCACGGTCACTGCAGCAGCAGGTTTTTTGAGCACTTAATACTCCTGACCAGCTGCATACAGATGCTGCTTTCCTGTTGCAGCAGGACTTTCCACCTTTGAGTGAGAAACTGGGCTTGGAATCTATTTTCTATGAAGTTTGCATGTTCTCCCTGTACATGCCAGGGTTTTCATGTGTGAACGTGAGTGAGTGAGTGTGTATGTGTGTGTGTGTGACTTTGGACCCGTTCAGACCTGGCATCATCATGAAGTGGAGCCTGATTTTTATCCATTATCAGCTGGGAGCAGTTCTCGCCCGTTAGGACCTGACCTCATGATCTGAGGCCAACATACACACAAAGCAGGAGGTCTGAACAGAGCCAATGAATGCTTCAAAGTAAGTTGTGACGCCAACTCACCTGAAATTTGACGTTTCGCCACAAAACTCGAAGTGCAGTGTGGAAAGGCCTCAACATGGTTTGTTCGTGTGTCAAACTTGACACATTGGATCAGAGTCCGGCCCTCATCACAACCATAGGATTACTCTTACTCGTAGCGCCAGACTCTCTTGGTCGGGGTCCCATCTGAGGTGGATGTCATTCAGTTAGCTGACACATTACAAAGAATCCAGCAGGTAACGTCTATGTTTGAGTTCATGCAAGACCTTCCCGGTTTTAAAAACGTAACTGTTCTGGCTGTCAAATAGACGTCCAGATTACCGCCTGTCAATTATTGACACTTGATTGCGTGAATGCTGATTCTGAAAGTTATTTGCATTTTTTGACTCTCTTTCGGCTCCTGCAGTCTAACTAATTTGAACCATTCAAGTATCAAAATGTGCAGCTTTTATTTTTTTTTATTCTTGCTTGTAAGTTTTTAATATCTTTTAGACTTTTTAAAATATCTAAACTTTTCTCCAGAAGTATGGGGATTTTGAATTTTTTTTTTAAATGCCTATTAGTCTCACTAACGAAAGGCTGCGGTTCCAGTTTTCCCAGCACAAGTGAACGTCACAGTTTTTCAATGAAAGAAATCTGTGGTGTTTACGCTCGTCACCATGGTTACGGTGTGGGGGGGGCGGTGTCCCTGCGCAGGCAGGCGACGTGCGGGAGGGACGCACGAGCCAATCAGAGACGAACTCCGTTGGTCCTGCTGACGTCACCGTTAAAGGGAAAAGAACCGTTACTTGGCAGCCCGAAACTCTACAACTGCAAAGGGATGAAGATATGGCTGAATCCCGGCGTGGTCTCCATTAAAGCCCCCGGCGCTGCGCTCCGTCCTTCATCCTCGCCTGCCTTGCCGGGAGAGGTCTGAGCAAAGGCGGCGCAGCCCGGGCAGAGCCGCACTTTGCGTCTGTTGAAGGGGGGCGTTTCGCTGCCCGTCCGGACCGGGATGGTCTCCAACTGTGCGGTGAGTGAATGCAGCGACTTCCAGCAGGAGACCGAACTGCTGTCAGCCCCCGGCCGCATTAAGTTCTCCCGTTCGCCCGCAGCTTAGAGAAGCACACTGGGGGGCGGTTAGAAGTCAGGACGTGCTTCTGGAACATTTGACTTCAAATAGCGGCGCTAAAACAGCTTTTTATTTGGAGTAATGTGAAGTTTTATTTGTTTTGTTGTTTTCAAAGGGGGGCGGGGGGCTGACTCCAGAACACTACGGTCAAACAGCTGATTTCGATGTCGGGCCGTAATTCTGTGTATTATTCGGTAATAAAGTCCATTAAACTGCCACGGGGGTGTGTAGTTTGGCTGTAGCTTCACGTCACACCGCCCCGGTCCGGGCTGGAGCGAGCTGGCCAGCGGGTTACCAACAGCGGACACGGTGAGAGAAACTCCACCGGTCACTTCGTTATTAACTTTACGCAGAAACGAGTGGAAGTTTGAGCCTCGCCTCTCCTCCCCGCCCGGCTGAAGCCAGCCTCGCTCCCCGGGTTGCCCACGGCAGCGCTCCCGGGGTCGTTACCTAACCCGGGCACGGAGCCCCGCCTCCCCGCATTTCGTATTGGAATCACGTCGATGAAGCGACGTAGAACCGGGCCCGCCGCCGCAGTGCACCGAGCTCCGGCCCCGGTCCCGGCGTCCATCCCGTCCCCTCTCCGCCCCGTGTAACGCTACACCGGAGAGAGTCCACCACCGCAGAGCCGCGGCTGGCTGTGTTTTCCATTGTCCCTCCCCGAGCTGACTCTCTGCTGCACAGCATGACGCCAAAATAACAGCCGGCAGGTGCAATCTGACTTTTCTCCGGAAGAAACCATCGCTGCAAGCTGAAGCTGAAGCTGAAGCTGCACCGGACTAAATGATGTCACATCTCACTTTGCAATGTGAAATTCCAGCGCCAGTCCAGCTGAGTGTCATTTACCATTACATGATGTGCCATTCTGTCCCCGAGGACTGCAGACATGCCGGAGGATGAATCATGATCCAGTGGATCTGAAAAGGAGGATCCAGACTTATAACAAGCTCCTGGAACTCTTTAACGTGATTATTAGTGAACTGTTCACTTTCTCCCTCTTTGCCAAATTTGCTAGGGCCACAATGCACTTTATATGAGGACTATATGACTATATGAGTGCTTTTTCTATGTTATGGTTTTTAAGTTCTTACATCTGCTTACATGACTACTCAGTGTGGGCTGTTTTAAATCGCCCCAAGGGGATAAATAAAATCATTTGAATCTTGAATCTGAAACTTTGGAGAAAACCACTTGATTAAACGTTCTGGCTTCACAGAATTCACCATGATCAGGGTTCAGTTTAGAAAGTCCTGCCAAACATAAGGCCCGTGTACCAAAACTGTCCGGCAAGAGGCTTCATGGGGCCCGTCAGGCCGCCAAGCAAGTTGAAAAAGAATTCAAAGAGAACATAGTTTTTCAAGCAAATTTCTTAAGAGCTGCAGACATGACACAACACTGAGATATCAGTGATGCTGCCATGAAAGATGGCGACCTCCTCGCTCTCAAACCAGCCTCACAGCCATGCTGTCAGGGTGAGTTTGTAGAAAGTTTAAAGTTTTAATCTAGAGGTTATTATGGCACTATTTTACCATCTGGTGATGTAAAAGAATCCTGGCTCCAACCCTGACCCCCCTTTTCAGGATTACCCAGATGACCATTGCTAAGTATCGAGATTTAAAAAGTCCCGATCTTGTAAAGAGTTAGGTTTGTTTTGAAGAGTCGAGGTCAGGTGTATCGTAAAGAATGGAGCTCTGGTAGGGGTCTGTGACCTTTATGACCAAAAGAGCTTTTCTTCACAATTTTCCACCAAACAGAATTTGTCTGGACTTCCTGTGGACTCACCACCTGCAGGAAAGGTTCTTAATCGGTGCAACCGACCCGGAAACAGATAAGCGGGAGAAAATGGATGGATGGATGGATGGAATTTGTCTGGAGACCCAAAGCATGTTTCTTTATCTGAAATGAGGAAAAAAAATACTGAAAAAATGTCTGTACATAAAAAAAAACCTGAGGTTGCTGTGCATTTTTTCCATTCTTTCCTTTTCTCTTTTCTACATTTTCTCTTCTTTTCATTTTTTCCCTTTTTCCTTTCTTTTTTTGTTTTAAATTCTTTTCCTTTTCCTTAAAAAAAGGTAGACTTGTAATCTTAATCATTTTAATTTGACCATTTTTCCTTTATCTCTTTTTTTTTAGTTTCAGCTATTTGATAATTTTCTGGCAGTTCTAGCTATTCTGGCTGTTTTGCCTTATTTAGCTGTTTTTAACATGGAGATTAGCCTTTTTTTTTTCTTTTTTTTTTTTAATCTGTGTAAAATGCCAAATCAAATAAAAATGAAAACAAAATGTATATTTACATTACATTTTCTGAAAGCTTCAGGGAGCTTGTGAGGCAAAACCTTCTACTAAACCCCTGAGTCCTGGTCTGTGCCTCTTGAAAGCATCTCAGGTGTGAATTAAAGAACCAGAGTCTTATTGTAAGAATCTGGGTGAAGAGTCGGGGTCAGGTCTAAATAAAATCCAGGAGAAGAGAAGCTCACGGTCAAGTTTAAAGTCTCAGTCTGTTTGAAGAGTCCGGGGTTTGGTTTGAAGAGTGCAGGTCAGCCGTCGTGTCCAGGTCTTTAAAGAGTCTGAATCTAAGTTAAGGAGTCCAGGTATGTTCTAAAGGGTTTGACTCTGGTTGAAGTAATGCTTTCTTCATTACTTTTTCTTCTTTCTTTAAGAGGATGTGAAAGGGTTAAGAGCAAATTGGAATGCCGGCGAGTGTTGAGTGACCTGTGGAGGTCATAGGCGTCTGCTATATTTACCAGGGCTGAAATTTGATCTGTGGCATTCTGGATGGCTGTGCTCATACTATCCTCTGGCACTCTGAGGCCAGAGCCTCCCAAGTAGCGCCCAGTGCTCCCACTGTCTGTCCGTCTGTCCGTCTGTCTGTGGGCCTGGCCGCTCAGAACAACTCGGGTGAGACTCTTCAAAAACCTAACCCACGACTCTTCCTTCCCTTTCGCTGCTTTAGGTGCCCGCTCAACAGTGAGGGAGCGTTTGCTCAGCTGTAGGATGTGTTGGTTGATTTTTTTTTTTAAGCCCCGAAGAGACGAAGGGTGGTAGAAACTGTTTCAGAAAGTTCTAGATTTTTCTAGCCTGAGTAGGACAAACGAGAACAGCCTACCGGGGGTAGTTTACACCACAAGTTGAACACTGTGTAGTCCAAGAAGGCTGTAAGCTTTGAGGCGAAGCTTCATCTGTTGGAGTTAGTTCATCCACCCTGAGATAAATAATCCAGAGACTTTGCCAGATTCATCTGCGTTGGCTTGACCGTCTTCTTCAAAAGCAGTTCACTCCCAGGAAAGACTCTGAGCCGATCAGTCAGATATTCGTCTTGATTATCTGCGGGTTTATAAGCAGTGAGGCGCCCACTATCTATTATTATTATTATTATTATTATTATTATTATTATTATTATTATTATTATTATTATTATTATTATTATTGCTAGCTCATCTCTTCAGTGTCTTCTGGATTAATCAGTCACACATTCAGTATTAAAAATGTCAGAAAACGATGAAAACTATAACGAAAACCTTCAGACCGAGCATAAAGTTACATGTTTTATTTTGACCAGCGGGTTACGATGAAAATATGTAAACACATTCACAACTATTGAATCAAAATGTGCAATGAAAATGTATACAAGTCAAATTGTGCAGAAAAGCGTCAAATTTATTACATACTTATTAAATAGTTTGGAAGAAATGTTCTTTGGACGAGTGAACTGAATGTTCCAGCTTTGCAAGTAACATCCAATGAAACTTTTGGAGTTATATCTGAGGTTTTATCCACAAATGTCTTTTTGACCAAAACAGCTGGCGAGAGCTGTAAGATTGGAAACGATGCTGAACCAAAACCTTTTCAGTTTCTGACCAGGAAGCACTACATTAATGGGAAATATTCACATGGTTATGATGGCATCAGAGTCTGAATCAAGCCAAAGTTTAACACATCAGTTTATAAATGAGTGGTTGTGTTTTTGACGTGGCTCAGAAACATTACATGACTTTCCCAAACCGTAACACGATTTCTGAGAAGTCAGAAAGTCTGAACTATGACACAAAAACTGGAATGTTGTCTAACTTTATATTAGAAACATAAGCGATATGAATAATTGAATCACAAAACTTTGTTGAATTTGTGGCGGCTCCAGTAAGACGCGGATGTATTCAGTTTTCCCTACAGAGCTGACTGACTCATACAGTCTGTAATCCCAACACGTTTGTTCAGTAATAATCTGAATGTTTCTCATGTTGCTGCTTCATTTCACAGACCTGATCGGCCTCACAAAACCTTCGTGTGTGTGTGTGTGTCTCTGTGTTGGCAGCAAGAGAAGGATGAGCTGCCCCAAAGCCTTCACAGTCAACGTGGACTGACACACTGTTACCAATACAGCAGGTAAGCACCGTACACACACACACACTTTGTCCCAGTGTGAATTCTCCACTGCACTGCAGAAGTCAGTTCTGTGAGAGACTCAGATGAACTTATGAAAATAGGAGACGTGTTAAAGCAGTGACTCACAGAAATGACTAAGGAAGAAAGTTGAAGCCGTACGTCGCTTCATTCTCACTTTGCCACGGTGTCGCCACGTAGACGTTCGAAGTGCAGCTAAAAGGTTTGAGATGATCACAGAAAAGTCTAGAGAGTTCAAACTGATATACCGCCTCCGTAGTCTAATGTTATACCTAAATTATGATCCAGTGAGTTGAGCCAGTAGGATGCATGATGGAGCCAGTAGGATGCATGATGGAGCCAGGCTGCTTGCATTTAGTCATCCAGCCCGGCATGGAGAGAGAGGGACATCTTTACTCAAACCCCAAACTGCCCCCATTGGAGTGACAGCGCCTTGCATGGCTGCAGCCTCCAATGGAGTGTGAATGTGTGTGTGAATGGGTGAATGTGGTGAGCTATGTAAAGCACTTTGGGGCTGCTGTGAGCGAAAAAGCGCTATATAAGTTAGTCCATTTACCATTTATCCACTGTGTGAAAGCCAGTGTTGAACGAGGGCAGAACATCAAACGACCAACTATCTTTTTATTTACAATTTGGTCTGCAGCAAATGCATGACAACAATGACAGACTTACACCAGTATTTACTAATGAATTCATGAGCCAAGCACAAAACAGTTTTTTCTGCCATTTATTTGTGATCAGGGTGTGGGTCGATCTCGTGCAGCCACACCGACACAACACACGTGTATTCTTTTATTAGGCAAGGTGCTGCTAGTTGAGAACTGTCCAGAGCTGAAGCTATTACTCCCGAGACGAGGCCATCCTGGATCCATGAGCAGTTTGTACCAAATATAAAAACTACTGCTGTACAACACCATCACTGTCAGAGGAGCAGCAAAGAAAAGTGATGTTTAGGAGGAAGCTATATACTTTACAAATTCTGTTTCAACTGTTATATCTAATGAATCTTTTTGCGATCGAGGCTCTGAACTTCGTTCAATGGTTCCACCAATCAGTGAACTCTGTGCTGAGAGGTCCATCTTCTCCACAGGTGAGACATTCAGCTCCGTCTGTTGATGGTTTGAAGCCAGCCCTGCGTATCTCATGCGTGTCTGTGTGGGTTACTGGCAGAGACTGACGTGCGTTTGAGATCATAATGGTATCTAATTGAGCGGATGATTTGCTCAATGAATAAAGAATTACACCAGTAAGCTGCACAGGTGCAGCATCAATCACTTTTGGCCCGCAGACGCAGCCCTCTCTGAGGTCACTGCTGCTTTATTGCCCCACAGATGGTGGAAGTGATGAATGCAGTCACCCCCCCCCCCCCCCCCTCCAGGTTTTCACAGTGTAGAAACTCGCTTTGTGTCGTGAGGATTGTAATGAATGACGTCAGTAATCAGAGAAAAGTCAGTCATTGAAACCTAGTGTGAGCTGTGTTTTATTCAAATTTGTTCAAAGATGAGGAATGTTAGGCGAGAGAGCCCAAGAGCTTTTTGGACTATGCTGAAGGGCAAGCATCATTTTTTTCCCCCAGCATTTTCATGAGTCAGATATTTGTACTTAGCGTTATTAACTTTTCTAGACATTCTTGTGCCAGGAACTCAAGTTTTTGTCTTTTTGGTGTAATGCTCTGAAGAAGCTTGGCTGTACCGTAGTGATCTGTCATTTTATCTGAGGTCAAAACAAAGTGTTGAATAACAGCTAACCAGCAGCTCAGTTGAAGACACGGAGCCATGGCGGAACAGAAAAGCCTGGTTTTAATATGTTTGGCAGAGCGGCAGGACGGGAGGCGTCACTGTGGCCCACGCAGGCATCCGCAGTCTCTTATCTGCTCACATTTCAGGTTATAAATATGGCAGCTTGTAAGACCAGGCCAAAGCCAGCACAGCTCCGAGTTCTACTCGTCCTCTCTGTCAAATTTCAAACATCATTTCCCCTGAGAAAACAGTCTGAGTGGAGCCGCATGTTCATCTGGGCCGCTAATGCTGATCCGGTGATAGTGACGATGAAGTTCACTGTTCAGTGTGCCTCAGAGAGAGACAGCCAGCATCAAAGTGAGCTGCATAACCTTTTGAGTATAGCTGGTTTAATAAAGCTGATATGTAATTATAATGCTAATGCAGTAATCCTATCATGCAGTGTCAAATTTAAAGCCCGTGGACCGAAACTGGCCCGCAAGAGGCTCCAATCCGACTCGCCAAACCAAAAAGCAAATGGAAAACATTTCAAAGAAAACATTGATTTTTGAACCGATTTCTTAACTGTCGCGGACACAACACAGCAGTGAGACCCGAGCTGAGATATTGGTGATGCTGCCATGAAAACTAGATAACTAGATAACTAGAATTAGCCTCAAAGCCATTGGTTGCTTGACATAGCCATTGGTTTCAACACAGCTGATCTGAGCTAGCGCCGTGATTATGAAAAGCCCATATTAATTGACCATCAATACCTCAGCTCACCATGGCAACTAACAACATAATGAGGCCCATTAGATCAACATGACTGACTGCAAAGAAAAGCAGTGTCACTAAGTTTAAAAGCCTGGAAATGATAGAATCTGTACTTGTGCTCTCATTTTGCTCCCAGGGAGGTTACACCACCTCTTCCTAAACAGGAATCTCTTGGAAAGGACACAGCATTTTCAGTATTAATTGGCTCTTTAATTTAAATATTCTGTTGAGAGAGGCAGAGAGGAACTCCAGGTTTATTAAAGTGAAGATGCCACCCAACCAGGTTAGATTCAAGCTCTGTTAATTCAGCAATTGACTTGAAGTTACATCTTTCTGTAAAACTAGCAGCAGTTAGTCTTCAAATTCATTTATATAGCGCTTTTCCACTGCTTGAGCAGCCCTCAAAGTGCTTTATGTCATTAGATGTGAGAAATTTTGCAATAGATTGTTCACAAATATTATCTGATTAAATCCTCCGATAAGAGATTTTGCTTTTGAAAATACTCAGTGATTAAGAAAACAGAATGTTGTTTGTTCTGCAATACCTATCACACCAGAGCTGTGAAACATGCTGTCAGTGAAAGGTAGGGTGTGTGGATGAGACTGGTACCGCTGCTCTGCTTGTTGTAAATCAACGAACAGAAACAGCAGGCCTCAGAACAACAGCTCCTATGTGGTCTGAAAATAAAGGCGGCGGGGAGCAGGACATCGCTCACTCGTGATTCGTTCTGGTGAGGCGCTTCTTCTCTACTCTGCAACACAGAAGGGCTGATGTGATGCTGATGTCAGGCTGAATGAACAGTAAGCAGGCTGCTGATTGACGATAAAAGATGTGGTGAAAGCATGTAAATGTGGCTTCTGGAGTCAGCCAGCAAACCACTCAGACATCAGTGTGAATCACAATCGTCCACCTGAGCAGAGAGGAAGTGAATTATGGAGCTACCTGTTGTGTCTTCTTTATCATCTATGTGCTTTGTGACTTTGATAAGTGAAACATCCGAGCAGGCATCTAGAAAGCCCTCGCCTAAAAGCTGAACGGACTCAGCCAAGACGGAGCGAGTCATTTACTGCCTCTCCACACACACACACACACTCGCTTGCTCTAAGTCACCAGAGAGCATCCACGCTGATGTTACATTCATGCGGCGTCACCCGGGGCCAGGGCTGCTGCGGCAGCGTTCCTGCGTCATCACACTCATTCACTCATCCATTCTCTTATCAGGCCTGAGGTGACCCGCGAGGACAATTTGTGCTGGAAGAGATCTGACTGCCTGACTCATTTAACATCTCACATTTTCAACAGGCGCACATAGAAGGCAGATAAATCCACTCAAAGTCAATTAGCAACACTCAGCTATTCAGATAGAATCAAGCTTGAAAATAATTATTGTTTCTTTATTATACACACTTATTTTTTCAAGACCTTTAAAGGGGCTTAACCCTTGTAGTGCATTCAATGACGTGCACAATGTTGCTTTGTTATTGCAGTAGATCTTACAGCTTTTTCTTTAACTTCAGTGGCTTTTTAAAGTCAAGGAAATATTAATGTAATTATAAGGCATTTATATCTGTTAAACCATTACACATATTTAATGTTTTATAGCTTCGAAGATATCTCTAAATGGTAGTGAAATTCTCCCTGAAGTTCTGTAAAAGGTTATCCGTTGTTTGTTTCTGTATTTGATACACTGCTGAGTGCTAGTGTCTGAAAATATAAAGTGCTTTTTGGAAAAAAAAGCATAGAAATTTCCTTTTTGGATGTTTTAGATGAATGTTTTTAAATGAAAATACTCTATTTTGCGTTCATATCAAATACGTTGCCGGTGGGGCAAAACACAATGTTGAGGTTATTATGAGAAATGTGAAGCATAAATCTCAATCATTTTCATTGGACTGTCCTGGAAAGCCTGCACCAGCTATACTTCAAATCATTCAGTCAAATTTCGACCGATACTCTGTGGTAAGTGTATCACCAGTGGTATGCGAGCTTCCTCTAGTCTACTGGTTCGTGGGAGCAAGTCATAAATGTATATATTTCTTCATTAAATATTAGTTGTACTTTCAAAGTCTTTCAAAACCTGGAATGAAAACATATAAACCTCATATTTAAAATAAGGAAAAAGTCCATAGCTAACAGGGTCTCTGCTACTGAAAGTTCAGGTCAGCCATAATGGTAGTACTTGGAAAGCTCAATATTTTCTCAGGTAGTATACACTGTGTAAAGTTTGAGAACCACTACACTAAATAATATTGACTTTACATGTGGCGATTAATGTTTGCGATTACAAAACTGAAGAATGGATTATTATTATTATTATTATTATTATTGCTGCTGCTGCTAGTTTTCTGATTGTGCCATCAGTTGCTTCTGAGTCCAGTTTTCATTGTTTTTCAGGGCATATTAAGCATGTAAGAATTTGAGCTGATGGTTCTATGATGCATGTAGAAAATGAATAACGTTTGAACATCATTTCGGCTATCACGAGGCCAAGCCAAACATGGTCACTGTATTCTTGGGTGATTGCAACGTCTCCCAGCAAAGCGGATCCGTATCTAATCCACGAGTTGCTGTTGTCTTGATTTCTTCCGGTTTCCCTGAGTTGCTCCTAAATCCACTTCCACGTATTAAGGATGAGGTTCTTGAAAAGTTTTTAGCTTGGTTTCCCAAAACCTGCCTGGTAAGTGAAACCTCATCTCTTCAGCTCAGTGCCAGCAGGATGCCGGTACTCAGCTGCTGAAATCACACAGGAGAGAGTTTGTGACTCCTGCCACACTGTTGACAGCTTTCTTAATACAGATTTAATAGAAGCTTGGCAGTAGTGGCAGTTTGTTCGCCTATGAACTCTCATATTCGATATCTGTCATTTTCCAGTTGCACAGAGCCTTGTTGGACACTCTTCATTTCCTTGGTGGTTCTCTGCAGGAAGGGCAGGAATGCAGAGCATTATGTGCAGGTACCAGGCTTAAATTGGCTTAGACTATTCCCTGCTGCTCCTTTAAAGTCCTTTATGTGATGGTAACAAGAAACAAATGCAGCTTGTTGCCTTGGTAGCTATGGTAACTACTGGTTAGCACAGCCTCGAGGGAGGCCGAAAATGCAGAGTAGCCAGAATGCGTTTGTGTGTGTGCTGTTGTTTCCTTGGAGACGTCTCTTCTCAGAAGTGGATTCCATAGTTTGCTCTCGTCTCTTCCCCCTTAGTGTGGTCCATACTGTGTGGTGTTACTCCCACCGATGCGGACGTATTAGCTGTTTGCACTTCACTTTCAGGAGCTCGCCCACCAGGCCAGCCTGAGCCTGTTCCACCCGGCTGCCCTCTCAGTGTGGATGTGACACCGCGGCGAGAACACACCGGGAGGTGTGGGCATCGGGCACCTCTGGTGAGGTTCAACCCGAGGCTGAGGCCGTGCATGGCAGGACTGGTAACGAGTCCCATTTCTGCATCATGCCTCATGCTGATGTCAAAAATTACACACCCTGCGGTGCTGTAGATCGTCCAGGATTCACACTGTTACTTTATTCCTGTTGTCTGAAGTGAAGCTCCAAGCAGCTGGGACTATAATGATGCAGCAGCTTTGGACCACTGTGAAATTTTCCGCGAAGACTGAAGTTTTGCTTGAGAAGTCAGGGAATGTGCTGCGTGCTTTTGGCTGCTCACTTTGTGCTCTGTCAGTAAATTACCAGCTGGAATGAACCGACAGTGTGCAGTACTGTAAAAGGCAATCAGTCCATGCCTGAGAGAAGCATTTTACTGTGGACTTAAAGCAATGGGAAAGATTCTTTTTTTTTTTGCTGAAGCCCAGTAGAGGTGTCTGAGAGCGACTACAGACTCCCTCTCCAAGCTCTGATTTGCCAAAACATTACAGTGGACAAACCCACACTCACTACCAACTGGTTTTCTTTCAACTTGGGATCGTGGGGCGCTGGAGCCAATCCCAGCTGACTGCGGGTTAAAGGGTAAATGGATTTCACTTATGAAGAACTTTTGAACTGCTTGGGCAGTCTCAAAGCGCTTTACATGGTTAATCACACTCACCCTGACATTCACACAGCAATGGAGGCGGTAAATATTTTTTCTCCTGTAATTTTAGGAAGCTCACAAACAGAACGTTTTACCATTTGGGATAAAGCTGAGGTCACCGATGAGGGGAGATGCTGACTCAGGCTGAGTTGAACCTAAAGCTGTGGTTTCAGTGTTTATGAATCCTTCATCCATGTTGTGATCAGCCTGCTTTGGGCCTGTTTGCCTCGGGTGGTAGGTCAGTGAGTCGTCTCTCGTTTTCTACAAACTCATTTTCCCCCCAGACTGCCCACCACATTGCCTTGACTTAGCAATGTTCTGGCTCCAGCATCTCTCGGAAAGAGGGGATTGTAGAGTAAATCCAGGTCTGGGTGACGTCAGACACATCGTCCACGTTTTGCTGTTGCTGTCTGCATGGGTCTGCCAAAACCAAAATAACCCACCAAACACCAGCACTGCCAAATTATAGAAACTAACCTCATACTTCTCCAAAGCCTGGCTTCAGCCGGCTGACTCAGAGCCGCCCGACCTGCCTCCGTGTGCTGGCCCGTCTCCATCACGGTGCCTGTCTGCCTACTCCAGATCCATGCGCTGAATTATTGATAAAGTTGTGGTCACAGAGAGGCAGAGCAGCAGCAGCACGAGGAGAAAGCAATAGAGACCCAGAAGGAAGGAAAGCTACACAGGAGGAGGAGAATGAGGTGGAGGAGGAGCAGGAGGAGGGCTCAGGAGGGAGGCAGGAGGCCGTAGAGGAAAATAGAGAAAGAGGGTGAGTGAGGGTGAGTGAGGGAGGACAGGAAGCACAAGGAGAGAAACTGGAGCCTCTGCTCACTGAACTCAACACGCATCAGCAACACCAGATATGTTTATTTATTCAGACGCTGCTGTGCATGTGAACAAGAGCCTCTCTGCCCCGGCCCGCCACAGGAACAAACTGTGCCTGCGTGGCCTTACCTCCAACACTCGGCTGGGCCGTCCCATTATAGCCGCGGGAGACCCTCAGGATGCCCAGAGAGGGGATTTGTAATGTGAGAAGTAAAAGCTGCTGCAGTATGCTTCCCATATCTCCACCGAGTTCCTTTGATTCGTCAGAATTTCTAAAGTTTTGTCAGTATGTTATTTAGTTTGTAATTATAAAAGACTTCCAACCTCTGTTGTGTTTACTATTCAGTCTGATTGGACTGAGGACAAACTCTGCTCTATTTACAAGACTGGGCAGGCTGGGGTGAGCTGCTTAGCTTGGTTTTATATGCAATTTATAAGACGCAGGCAGTGGAGCCTACACAGTGGCACACATCTCACCTCATAGTGAGAAGGTCCAGCTCGGATCCATGTTGAGTCGGGGGCCTTTCTGTGTGCTGTCATGTTCTGCATGCGTGTGCATGAGTTTTCTCTTTGACATCGGTTCCATGTCCCTTGCCTGTCTGTGTTTGGCCTCTCATGGGTGGCGGCCTGTTCAGGGTGAAACTTGTCTTGGTCTGTACTCAGCTCAGCCCCAGCACCTTGCAATCCTTAGTTTGATAAAACATAAATCACTTTCCTGACACATTTTAGGAAGTAAAAAAAAAAAAAAAAAAAGAACATCACATTTTCAAATCACGTTGTTTACACTGACCACTATTTTTAGAAGATGCCCTTTGGATAGCTATAGTTGGCTGCTCCTGGCTGAGGGGCTCAGGGCTTAACTTGGATTGAAATTCACCAAGCGTGGCAGGCTATAGCCAGTGACATTGTTGCTATAGCTCACATCACAGAACTCCGAGGAGCAGAACACACAACAGAGAACACTTTGGGAAACAATTACCACAAACTGGCATGCCTGCAGATGAAGTATCGATGAGTGATCCAATGCTCAAGGAAGGCACAGCATTCTTAACTGGGATTCAATTCCTCCTCTCTCTCTCTCTCTCTCTCTCTCTCTCTCTCTCTCTCTCTCTCTCTCTCTCTCTCCTCTCACACACACTCCTCCTGGATAAATACTTTTGGCGTGTGCGTTAGAGGACAAGACTAGAGCTGACTTCTATCTATGTCAATCAGATAATACACTATGTTTTGGCATGGCGCATTCAACACACACAATTAAAGCCTTGCTTTTTCGGTCGTATTTGGGTATGAAAAAGTTCTTCCTGATAAACAATTAAAGCAAATAAAATCACACCTAAAGCATATATTTTTGATCAGTAGACTAAAACAGTATTCATAAAAGTGGAGATGAGAAGCAGAATGAAAGCTCAATATATGAAAATGATTTAAAATTTATAATTACATTAATAACAAATTACAAGCCAGCTAAAAGGGAAACTAGAAACCCTTAAAGAAGCAGTGTGTTTGATTTAAGTCATGCCTCTGTTGTACATTGGGTGGCTGTGTTGAGTCACTTTTGCATCAGTCTGCTCTGCTCCAGGTTTTTTGAGTTTCACCTCTTTGATTCTTTTTGGTTGATGCAGTAGTCATGAATGATAGGGTTCAGAGTGTTGACACTGATACCAAATAATCACAAAGACTGTGTAGAAGCCAAGTGCTTTCAATATTCTTATAATAATGGTTCCTACTGCTGCTTCACTGACTGACTCGATACATCCTCCATTTATAAGATTCCATGCTGTACCTTTAAGTCAGGAAAACATTGTAAACATGATGGGATGCTCTGAAGGGGTTGAAACCTGACAGAATGCAGTAGAAATGGGAGGAGAGTGAATGTCAGTGTGTCAGGGTTTGGTCAATAGCAGCGTTTTATATAATCATCTGACTATAAATCATAGATTTAAAATGTCCATGATATTTTGCCCGCTGTTGAATCATTTTGTTTTACAAGCAGATTAATGCTGAGTGAAGCGAGGATGACTGATGACCTAACCACTGCCCAGCGTTGTTGCTGTAGTGTAAGTATTGATCAGATTGTTGCTGATGAACTAATACGGAGCTGCTGTGTCTTTTTGCTGTGTGTGCAGTCGATGCAGTCTTCCAGAGGCTCTCTCTCCCCGTTGCTGAGAAACCAGCGGCAGCATGTCTCGCGTCTCCTCCACCGCCAAGCGCTACGCTGGCCCCTCCTACACCAGCCACTACAGCTCCTACAGCTCCTCCCTGACCCCGGGCCTTAGCTCCTACAGCGAGCGGGACAGGCTGTCCTACAAGTCCACCCCCTCCTCGTCCTCGTCCACCTCAGGTTACTCCTCCTCCAGCTACCTGAGCAGCTCTGCAATCCGCAGCCGCAACTACAGCACTTCCTTGGACCCCGACCGTGACCGGGGGCGTACTATCCCCCGCACCGACATCCTCGGGAGCAGCAGCAGCATCGGCCGCCGGAGCGAAAGCCTCAGCAGGACCCCCATCAAGAGCTACGGGACGTCGGGCCTCAGCGGGGGGTCGGCGTACAGCGGCTACAGCTCCTACTCCTCGTCCTCGGCCCAGTCCAGCTACCTCTCCTCATCACCGGTGGCCTCCAGCATTTCGCTCAGCCGGCGAAAATCTGTTTCCCAGAGTGACTTGAGCAGGGACCTGGCCTCTCTGGGACTCAGTGATGCCTCGTCCTCCTCCTCCACCCCGTCCTCCTCCACCAGTGCCCTACGGAGCTACCGCACTCGGACCAGTGATGTGTCCGACTCGTACAGCTCCGGCTCTCGCTACTCGGGCCTGTCTCGGAGCTCCACTCAGGAGGCCCTCTCACGGAGTTCCACCCAAGAGGCCTTCAGCAGCAGCAGCAGCAGAGCCCACAGCTCCTCGACGTGGGAGCCGAGCAGCAACAGCCTGTCCGGCTCCCCCACCAGGGACTCCACGGTAAGAACATTTTTTTTCGCTCTCGATCTGCTTTTAATGGCGGAGCAATCCTCCAGATAGGATCGATATCTGAGAACTGAGTAAGGCTGAGTAACGCTGAGATCTACATCCTTTGCTGACTTTCAATTAATTACTTGCACACATGCAAAGCCCCACAATGCTTTGTGGCATTTGTCTTTACTGTTCTTCACCAGGTGGGGGCAGTATTTCTCAAGGTAGTCAGCGCACTTCAGGTCCTGGTTTCTGGTCATTTACCAGACACCTTAATCCAGGGGACAGAGTTGGAGCTCATATGAATGTCCCAATTCAGATGCCCCCCCCCACCCCAAAAAGAAAAAGAAAAGGTCCTCTCATATGCCAGAGCAGAAGTCATTAGTCCTGTGTGGTTATGCGACAAACAAGCTCTTAGCAGTGATATCTGAGCCCTTCTCACCTATCAAGCAGCCAGATTACACCTCCAGGAGGGTGTGCAGGTCACCAGCCTCATCACACGAGTTCAAGCATGAATGACTCACTGCTTCCTCTGTGCACGTCACACAGCACAACTGACCCACTTCCCCTCTGGATTAGCCCCGATAACCACTTACATGATCAGAGGCGAGGTGGGGGTGGAGTAACGGAGAGGGAGATCGCGAGACGGAAAAGACATTTGTGGTTAATCATGAATAAACCTGCGTTCAACTGTTATCTTCATTCATGCACCAGATGCTTAGTTTATGTATCTTAATGTGTGCGTCAACATTTGGCTTCACTGTAATGTTGAGGGTAACGGCATTACAGAATACAGATTACAGTTAAACAATTCAATTCAATCTAGTGGAAATCTGTGAGCAAATCACAATAAACAAACTCCCAGTTTGCACATTTTCTATCACCTCACCAAAAGTAATTAGTGTAATAATATTATTTTATAATTTTAGGGCTATATAATTGTTAAACATGTTTTTTTCTTTAAAGATGTGAAATTTTTGTCTAGATATAAAATGAAACAACCAGATATGGGAATAGATGACCACCTAATTGCCACATAGACCCCACAGAATGTGTCTGTATATTGTAGGTTTCCTCAGTTTTTATTTCAGTCCTATTCTTTTTTATTATTAAAAAAAAAACATTTAAATGTAGTAAGCTCATGGTGCAACCATGGTAGTCTGTGTTGAGTTTGTGGCCGGTTAGCTGCATGCTCAGGTCGAAAGTGGGCGGCACTGCGCTGAGGAGTCATGTGAAGTGGCTGGACAGTGTTTGTTAATCAGAACGTCTTGACTCCCACGCAGTCCTGAGAGGAGCCAGTGTCATTCAGAGCTCGGCTCTTCATACACACTGTCGGTGGATGGGGGTGTAAATATGGCCACACTTCGCTGTTTGACTGTTGAGCTTTCCTGAGACATCCTAGTCACTTTAGAGGAGTGTTGAGTGTACTATAGGAAATGAAACAATGGCATACCCAACAGGGAGAATCTCATGTTCTTTGTGAAGCACATAAAATTTTTGGGCATGATGTGCATGCAGCTCATGACTGTAATAGCAGGAGGCTGCATGATGCGCACTCGGCCTCATGTTCACGTGTCAGTGTTGTTCCAGACTGATCAGCGGATAAGCAGAGGTAGTGAAGTCTAAGTGACTCTTACCAGCAGGCCTAAACTTGACTTTTAATCCTGTGACCCCATTAAGTAATCAACACATTTTCTTCACACATGAACTGACAAGTACAGCGGTGGATGTGACCAGCTGTGCTATTTTTGCTGTTAATGAAGCACAGGCCTCCTCCCTCCTCACTGTGGAGTTCCTTCCTGCTGTATTTACATGCTGGTCACATGCAGTCCTGTCAGACCCCGTTTACACAACAAGGTTCGAAATGGAAAACCATTCTTTTTGAAAACAATGTCCATTTGAATGGAAATATGGTTAGAGCAGAAATACTGAAAAGGATGTAGTGAGACATGGGCAGAGAACAGTGCGCTATAAACATTAAGAATAGTGAGTACATGGACAATCATTTGGACAGACGACTAAGTCGGATTGTTATTACCAGTGACTCTGAACTATAAAACCACCAAGTCCCAGGAGAATATGGACTGGAAGCCATGCCACTCTGGAGGCTGCCATTGTTGTTATTGTCCATCTACTCACACGTGAAGGAGAACCACTTACTACAGCCATGGTGCGCATGTGCAGTAGCAACATTTCTGCTTTCTTCACGGAGGCGGAGGGCTTTGAGAAAGTTCCACCTTGGGAGCTTAACGGAGTTGCATAATCAGTGGCTCCGAGAACCATTGTCATGTAATCAGACACCAAAAACTCAAAGAAAGTTTTCCGTTTTCACTTGAAAACGTTGCAGTGTAAATGGTGCTTCAGTTTCAGCCATGTTACTGTCACACAACAATTATATCTTGTACGCAACTTGTGAAAATGGTAACAGTGACTGAGGTTTCAGTCGAAAACAGTCACAGAGCTGCACGGCTCCTGTCTGTATCGAATGTCAGCATTAGTACCTTCATTCATCATTATGGTTGCGAGTAAAAAGGCAATAACCTAAAGCTGGTCAGGAAACGGCTTAAAAACATCATAAACCTGATTCACAAGATGGAGATTTTAACTTTTATGCTATGACTACAAAAAGTAAAATGAGAGGAATACTGGGAAAAATGAGATAGCCACAAAAACTCTAAAGGACTGTGTATAGACTGAATAATCTAGCGTAACCTGTCTGAGGATTTCAGTGTTTTACTGTATAATTGTAAATATCCTTGCCCTCAAATGTTCATGCAAGAAGTTCAAAAAAATTTAAGTACATTTTTATTTATTTTTTATCATTAACTGCATCTGTTGTCTGCTGCTCTCTTACTGTTTCACTCAATTGTTCATTGAAGGAGGAGCTCCTGGATTATTCCTCAGTCTCGTGCAAGATACCCCACCATATTAATATATTAGCATTTCCATGTAACCACAATGGATTAACATCCTTTCATAAATGTTTGCCTATGTTTACAGGACAAGTCTGCACATTGGGAGTAACATCTATATAGACTGGACAATATTTCGTACAATACCACCTCATTAAACAGAGAGCGATTCTCCATAGTCCCAAATGATCTGCCTTTAATGCTGCTGTTTTATTCCTCTTCAGTCAAGCATAAATGCAGTTATTTCTGCTGCTCCTCCTACCATTTTCAGATCATATCTGGCACTTCCTTCCTCACACCAGCTGTACAAGCAGGTGAAGTCAAGGTTATCGGTCTGAGCTGCAGCACAGCAGTGACCTTCACTGGGACACTCCGACACACACACTGTTGATGTGGATGGATGATCTTTTAGTGGACAGACACCACTGCTTAACCACTGGGTTTGTGGAGGCGAAAAATATTTTTAGCCTTTACTTATCCAGTTAAGTCCTGTTGTATTCAAAGATGAGGTAAAATGTGAACCACAAACTTAATAATCCAAATAAAACGAGGTAATGATAGCAAAGAGCTTATTAGGAGCGGCAATTATAGAATTTTAAAGTGGAAGCAACCTTGTACTGGTGACCAAATAGGGTTGGCAGTCATGTATTATTTTACCTGTTCTCTCTAATGATTCAAGTATATTTGCCATCACAGAACATGTAGAAAGAGGTATATAATTATTTAACAATACAAGGTAATGTAACAAACATTAGTAATAAATGAACTGCAACCAAGGGCTCTGTTGATGAATAGTTTCCTCCCACTGGCTTCAATATTCTTTCAAAAATACAATTACAACAGTTGTACTCATCCCAATGTAGCCCAGGATGTTAGTTAACCCCTATTCAGTTATTTTCCTCACATAATTCTCATCTCAGTATGTTGACTGTGCACATTGTTTTCCACTTTCCAGGCACTAAGTTCATCATCATGCATTAAAGCACCTCCTTTCTTCCTGCCATTTTCTGAATCTTTGAACCCACTCGTGCCCTTGTTGAAGACTCTTTTGAAAGTGTTGGCAAAGCGAGTTAAACCCAACCCTGCTAGTTTCTGAGAAGCTTGCAGCAGCTGCCAGCGCCTCATGGTGCGTAACGTCTTGTGCCATGTTTATGAGTAAGGCAATCTGGTTAACATGACTACCATCCTCTTTGTTTTTCCTGTTTTCTTCTGCTTATTATTCATAACAGACCAGGCGGACACAAGAAAACAACAGTGATATAAGCATTTGAGTGGACATGACCCGCTACTGCAAATCTTTTAAAATTCGTAAGAACTTTTTATTTGGATCTGAGCACCAAGCAGTGTGAGAACCCTATTCGAATGCAAAGAGTTATTATTATGATTATTATTATTGTTATTATTATTATTATGCTGTCTTCTTCTTCCATACTATGCAGAACTGCTGCATTATTGACAGCCTAAACGTGCCCTATGAAAATTTGCACACACATCAAAAGTCCCAAAAAATTTAAGATTTTATGGGCGTTGCACATGTGTCTGCCAACAGGGCTCCATAGCGCCCCTACATTTTACATATTTGTAACATCTACTACGGGCAGTATATTTCACCTACGTCCACATCACGCAGCACGGATGTGCCACTGACATCCATACTCTAAAGCCAGCAGGAAGTCCGTCATTTTCCGTTGTGCGAGAACAGTTTTAAACAAAGACTTCATGAATTTGGTCATGTTCAAGAGCAGATTCCTCCTAGGGATTAACTCCTACATGCCTCAACCTCCTCTAGCGTATACAGCAGGCTGTCCTGATGACAAGTTATTAAAATGTTACTCACAAAGTCAAAGGGCCCGCTGAAAATGCATGCATCTCCATCCAGCAGGAATTGATCCAACTCTCATCTGCATGCTTCAATCTGCTTAAAACTTTACATGTGTGATTACATTCCTTCCCTGATGAATTTCACGGACCAATATACATTCATAGTGATAGCGTCACCAGGTGGATGGGCTGGAAGTGCTGCATAGCTAGCCTGTACGTCCTTCAATCTCCCTCAAATTTTACAAGTAAGAGCAGAGTTCAACCGTGATTAATTTCTTAGACCAATATACAGTCACAGTAACAGCGCCACTTGGTGGATAGACAGGAAGTGCTGCCTAACTAGGCTGTATTTGCTCCACTCAGCCTGACACTTTACATGTATGATCACAATCGGCACTCGTTAAACATCCGTAAGCCAAAATACACTGTCAGTCGCAGTGACAACCGGAGGACAATGCTTCACTGACCAGCAAGAATTCCGGAGACCCGTACAACGCTGCTTGCAGCTTCAATTAATTTAGTTCTGCTTGTTGACTCACCGCTGATAGTTCTAGTTGGGTTCGCTTGTTTTGTAAGGAGTAGCTCACAGGTCTGACACAATACAGCAGGCAGATAGCAATGTGTGAGCCTTTGTGCTCGTACCCAACACTTCAGGTTGTTAGAATAGACTGAAACTGGGTCATGTACAACACAAACCTAAGGGAGGAACATAGTCCCTTGTCCTTTTGGCTATGGTGATATTACACACAACAGAATAACAGCGAGCTGATCAGGCACAATGGAAGAAACGTTCTCCAGCCCGGTTTACACAACAACATTTCAAGTGAAAATGTATAATTTTTCTATTTCCATTTCCAGAGAGCTCAGTCTTTACATGGCAATGTTTGGAAAACGATGTCCGTTTACATGGAAATGGCAGAAAAAACTATATAGTTTTCATGTAGGTCCTCGAGTGGAAGCTGTTGTTGGTTGTTGCACTGAAACCACACACACACACACACACACACACACACACACACACACACACACACACACACACACACACAGATGCACAGAGGACAATACTCTATAAAATCAACCATTACGAGTACACGGACATTCGTATGGACCGACCACCAAGTTGGATTGTTATTATGGTGTATGCTATAATCCAAGTGACTCCCATCTATAGAACTACCATGTCCCAGGGGAATATGGATTGGGAGTCATGAAACTCTGGATGACCCCATTGTTGTGATTACCCGTCTACTCATGCAAAAGAACTATATACTACGGCTGTGGTGCACATGCACAGCAGCAGGATTTCAGAAAAGAGTTGGACCATTTTCAAGAAGTTGTGTTGTCCCCCCTTTTCCATGGAGACGGAGTCGGAGCCTTTTTGAAAAGTCCCACCTTGGGAGTTTTCAGTGCCTTCAAGCACGTGTAGACGGACACCCAACAACACTACCAAAGTTTTTCATTTATGTAAAAGCCTCAGCCCTGTTCAATTTGTTATTGAAAATGGATTATTATGGTCAAATGTAATGATGTGGTATTTGAATATGTCACTTCTTTATTTTACACCACTGGGTAAAAGAAAGAAGTATTATAAGTAATAAAGTATTATACACTATAATATGTAATGAGAAAGTATGTCTTCTGTATGAGTATTCCTTTATGGTCACAAAATGAATGGTTTTGATTTAACATATATTAGTTCTCAAGTAATTCACACTATTTATTTGTCCTCCACCTGAAAACGAAAGGTGCTTTGAACAACCTGGCCAATGTGTCAGCACGCCTACAAGCTGCGTCTTAAAGAATCTATAATTACCGTTATTAGTCAGACTCTTTGTAAAGTTTCTCACAGGACGTTTACTCGTGGCCTCACTTTACAAAGACACTCTCGTCCACCTTTTCCAGCCACTGTGAGGTCAGAGTGGGGACGGCCTTTTATTTTCTTTGCCTTGAGCAGATCTTTGTGTCCAGACTTTTTGTTGAGTCAACAATATTTTTAGACTGTCTGGCTCACTGTTTGCCACCTTGGTTTAGACAGCTTATGGCTTGATTTTTTAAAAAAAAAATCCATGAAAAATACAGACACGCGCTGTCTGGTACGTAATGAAGCTTTTCTGTGTGCTTTGGCGAATAAAGGCCAGGGCTTTAGTGGCTCAGTTTTGTAAGCTGTTATTGTGGGTCAGTGTGTGGCACGTCTATCAGGGTGACTGATTATACTGAGACCTCAGGATTTAAGGTGTCCTACTTGTTTACTTTCTCTTTTTGATATTCTATGCGCACACACCGACACTGTGGATTGCATGTCAGCCATGTGTCCACTCATTTCCTATGTGCCCACCCTGCTCAAGGTCGAGGGGCTGACAGCATGTGGTGGCGCACAGATGCTCGGGTTGACTTCTACTACTTGGCTCCAGGCTGCCGTCGCCGCCGTGTTCTACTGCCACCCCCCATCTTTCCAAATTGTTTTTTAATTTGCTTGAAAATTTTCAGTCTTCTTATATATCGCATATGTCGATATCACGGTAAAGAAGAGTTGGTGATGCGAACCATGTGTCAATATATTTGGGATTGTGGTTCTTTCTTTTTTTGTGCCGACAGCCCATGAACCGCTTCACAGCAGTGTTGATGGGTCGTTTGGGAAATTCTTGCTGCTTCAATTAAGGTCACTGGGCCTCTCATTTTCTTTCCACTTGTGCTTCATCCTGTTGAGGAGAAGGTGACACAAACTGTTTGGTTTTGTTTGTTCTCTCTCAAACGTTCTCCTAAATGAGAAGAACTCAGCATCAAATGCCAATGCTCAGGAGCCCCGGGGCAGGCACTCTGGATAAGTGTGGACTGAAAGCTTTTCCCCACCAACAGTGAATCATCGCAATTACCCTCTAAAGGAATATGTTAAATTTAAACACTGAAGTGAAGAGATTGTCGGCCTAATGTGCCTAATTAAGCTTAGGGAATAGAGCAGCTGTCCCACGGTAATTGTACTCTGCCTTCTCCTAGATATCACGGCTCAGAGGCAGCTTTTGTCCCATTTCTCATAACGCCACCGTATTGGATATCATAATACAAACACCGGCTCTCTGCTCCCTTCTCGCGTTGTAGTGTTACACCTCAAGGATTTGGACATTCTCACACACACACACACACACACACACACACACACACACACACACACACACACACACACACACACACACACACACACACACACACACACACACACACACACACACACACACACAGGCACACACACACACACACTCTGATGGAATGTGCTCCATGGTTATTTGTTATGCACACACACTTCAGCCTGGGTCATGAGACTGTTGCTGGGTACAAGCTGCACTTTTCGTTTTTCACATTACATATCAGTTCAGCCAGTAATACCTGCTGTTTCCCTGCTGCTCAGCCGCTGGTGATTTAAAGTGAAGGAAATGAGTCTCCAGCCATTTTTATTGCAGTGTTTGACTGCTTTCTGCTGCCTGTAAGTGGGAGTATAGGTACCGAACGTTCCTCTGTCTCATTAGGTAACTGTGTTTGTTGGGGAACTTTCTTTGAAAATCTCTTGAATGGGAGTCTGTCAGGTCACACGTTTTATTTCAGATCGTCTGAAACACTTTCAAGGTGGACAGAATCAACAAATGTGCATCTCCTGATATTTCCACCCTGACTCTATTTTTGAGTCAGAAATATGAAAACATCAACCCTCATTTACTAAAAATGGATGTGACAGCACGCTGTTAAGCCCTTCTGACTCAGTCGGGTTGGATCATTTCCCTATTTTGCGTGCTTATACGCGATCATGGAACTTGAAAACATTGAGGCAACACCTGCCGACTTGTGTACAGTTTTCCTTCCAGCTATCAACGCCAGTGTTTTGGCGAAATACTGAGGAGTATTCTGAGTTTTTGGCTTCCTCTGCATTAAACTGGAGCATTCCATCCTGGCTGCTCGTATTGTTTGGAGCATGTTTAGTTGTTCTGATCTGTTAGACTGTACTGCCACTTGTTTCCACACTGCCATCATTTTTTTTTCTCAAGTCTGAGGTTTCACTGCACCTGAACAGTCGATTTTAACATAAACAGATTTTTGGGATATTATTGTTTTTGATTGACGATGACAGTTTCCCTTTGTACTGTAATAGTTTGCACATCATATGTCCATGCGAATGTCCATGCACTCGCCACACATGTGTTTGGCGTGTGAGAGGAAAGCAGAATACCTGGAGAAAATCTACACACATTTAAAAGCCGTGAACCATCACACCACCGCAGCCTGTTCACATTCATTATCATTTTATTCTCGCTCTGTGTCAGTAGTACGCCTTCTGAACAGTAATGATTCATAAAGTTTTGTGAGAGGTGTCAAAACAGTGATCTTTAATAGACTGGAACATAAAACGCAGCCGTAAATCTGTCTGAAGTGTCTCCAGTTTGGCTGTCGGACTGTAGCTGTCATTTTTCTTTGTCCCTGCTGTCATTGGGAGGGTTTGAACCTCCACTCTGTGAGTCACTGGATCCACATTGAAGATGTTCGAGCTGCAGATTGCAGTGAGCAGCCATGCAGCTCGTGCTCTGTGTGTCATGGAGCTGGTCCACTGTCGGCCCCTCTGCTGTCCCCATCCTCGGTGTGGAGGCAGTCTCCTTGGACCACCCGTGAGTCCTTCACGGTGACGTGCAGGGGGGGCGGGTGGGGGGCTGGACAGTGACGAGCGCCGGCTCGAGGCGCTCTGACGTCGGTCGGAGGCTGACTTTTCCCCGGGCCACAAGGGGCGGAGCTCCGGAGCTCTATAACGGAATCCCAGCACTGTGCGCTGGATGGATATCACTCACTCTCACCTGCGGACCGGATCACTCGCTGTTTTTTATCGGGCTTCCTCCTCTCCATCACCAGCTTCATCCCGTGACTTGAGAGGGAGAGCCGCAGGTCCTCGGAGCCGGTATATGAATGAATGAGTGCCCGATCGTACGCGCGCCTCTCTGTCCCGACGCCGGTTCATTAACCCGGAGAGCAGCGGCTCCGTGAAGCTCCGTGTATCTCTGTGAAGCTCCGTGAAGCTCGGTGTTCCACGGCTCCGTCCCTCTGCCAGCATGCCGAGCATGCGGCAGTCCTACACCGTGACCCTCCCGGAGGAGCCGCCGGCCGCCGCCTTCCCCTTCCTCAAGCAGGAGATGCGGCGGAAGGGCAGCATGTCCGGATCCGTGCTGGTCTCCACCTTCGTGGGGCTCCTCATCAACCAAGCCAAGGTAGGAGAGCCACATCTGGCAACAAAGGGATTGTTTTAACTCTTATTACTCGAGCCGAGACACAACATACCAATAAGACAGTGATTTAAGAAGGAGACTGGGTTTTAATGTTGCTTTGATTTGCAGTGTTTCACCAGGTTTTCATGGTTGAAAATGCACATTGGTTGTAAAGTGTTGTGGTCCTCGGACTGGTGGTGTGGAGGTTTACTGGAAACAGGACAGATGTTTATTCCTCTGTGTTATGTATGTTGTGTGATGAATGTCGATGTGAGTCATTTGTGGAGTTAAGCTGTGCCAGGCTCAGAGGGCCTGTAGCCGGCAGGTCACAGTTTATATAACCTGAGTTTAATCCTCCTCCTCCTCCTCCTCCTCCTCCTCCTCTTACTACACCACACTTATGTATGTACCCTCATGTATCTGTACCATGCAAGGATGCTCTGATGCTGGTTGCTCTAACAATGAGCATGTGTAGGTTGGTCCCTCCTCCTCCTCCTCCTCCTCCTCCTCCTCCTCCTCCTCCTCCTCCTCCTCGTCCTCCTCTTTCCATATGGACAACAACAGAGAGATGTAGGTCTGAGTACAGGATGTACAGACAAACATTGACAACAGAGGTCATGCGGGATTACAGCAGCCATTGATTTCTTCTGGCTGATCTGACTGGGGTTTATTTATTTTTCATTATTATTGAATTCAGTCGATTTATCTGTAGATAATCTATAATATCGTCTCATACATCTATATCATTGTTTTTACCAACATCAACCGAGTTATCAAAGCTAATTTTATTCTGCGTTTGTTAATCTAAAATATGTTAAATTTGTTGTTATATATGGTTTGTCATGAAAGCAGTAATACAATGGATGGAAGGTGAATAGAAAAAAGAAATTTCAGTTCAAAAAGCATCACAATTTTAATGAAATACAGGGAAATTATTGATGACTTACTATTGCTTCTGCTCCAAATGTAAAAGCTTCTCAAACTTCAATGTGCTTTCGTTTTAAAAACAGCTGATATCAGGCTTCCAACCACAGTTTGTGACTGTGTGCAGCGTGAGTGGGAGTTTAGTGTTGAATGTATGAGCTGTTACAGTTAAAGACGTTTGTTGGATGGAATTTATCTGGTCTGCTGGTGAAGTGTCTTTAATGACTAATTACTAGAGATGATATTAAACATCTATCCGATACTGACAACCAATATTTACTGATATCGATGTATATTATATATTAAAAAAAACACCTCCCATAATCAGCTTGTGTAGATCCTAACAAAAGACATAAGCACTGAATTTGAACAGTCTTTCTAACTTTTTTATTTATTTATTTACAAAATCAGACTGATGTTATGGGATTTATTTCCCATAGTTGTAATCTTCAACAGGTTTGAGACTTCTGGTCTCAAATAACTGTGGATACATAATAAAACTGGCACCGGTCAGAGGAAGCATGTTTATTTTCCAGAACATCACACTGTGGTCTGTTTGAAGTCAATAATCTCACTGCTCACAGTAGTTTGTGGTGGACTGAACTGTAATCACATCTACAGATGCTTAACAATTGACAATTCTGGATGGCTTATCATTTGGAATTGTTTAATCTTAATATTTGTGACATTTTTTGGCGAAATTGTAATAGCACACAACAATGACAATGGTGTGCTTTGAAAGTGTAATTTGTAATCAGTTCAATTAATGCATTTTATGACAAATGTAAAGAAAGAAATGTCTTAAACTATAGTTTTGATGAATGCTGATGCTGTCAGCAGCCGAGTTGACTTCCTGGTCTGATGTGTGTCCTCGGCCAAAGCTGACACCTCTGTCTGCAACCTTGGAGATGAATCGAGATGGAAATTAGACATGCATCCTTATTAAAGTGGGGTTTAAAAGCCTGTATGTCAGCTGTACTTGTCCCTATCAGTGCAGGAGAAGAGGAATGACTTTCGGTCTGTACTGTGTGTGTGTGTGTGTGTGTGTGTGTGTGTGTGTGTGTGTGTGTGTGTGTGTGTGTGTGTGTGTGTGTGTGTGTGTGTGTGTGTGTGTGTGTGTGTGTGTGTGTGTGTGCGTGTGTGTGTGTGTGTGTTCCTGCAGCATGGAGCAGAGCTGCTGTGAGCCAGCTTCTGTTATGTAATGATAAATTACATTAGAATACACTTTAGTGGCAGCCAGGCCCCGTCCAGCTCTTGGCGTGCTTGTCTGTTTTGTTGTCAGCGTCCACCTGCTCCTCCTGTTCTGTCCTTCTCCTTCTCCGTCCGCTCTGGCCAATCATCTGTCCTCCACTCCCCCCACTAACACCACCAACACCACTGAACACCACTGAACACCACTGAACACCGCCCGCTGCGTGTGGAAGAAACATCCAAACGTGTTCCAGCTTTCTCTCAGTGTCTGCAATTATTAATTTAACCACAAGAGACATGCATGCACGTGTGTGTGTGTGTGTGTGTGTGTGTGTGTGTGTGTGTGTGTGTGTGTGTGTGTGTGTGTGTGTGTGTGTGTGTGTGTGTGTGTGTGTGTGTGTGTGTGTTTTCTCTGCCATAAAAGTGCAGCAGCTGTTGGGTCAAAGGTAGTTTTCCTACTGCAGATTTCCAACTTGTGCTTTGCGATAATTCATTCCTCAAGGTATTTACATTTTGTGCTACGTTATTAAGTGCACATATGCGATCTCATACAAAAACTTAGAAATGTTTTATTTAATTGTAGTTTCTGTAACAGTATCACTGACATGCAGTGAATGCAGTGCCTTTGTGCATCATTTTGACCTTTTTTTTCTAATCATGAATGAATAACTAAAAGAAACATGATTTGCTTATTTCTGTATTTTTTAACTAAACACACCAATCCCCTCCTGATTCACACAAACAATAAATAAATGCTTCCTCCTAATGTGTCTTTGAAAGGCATCATGAACTGCTTGTAATTTCACACCAGGCTCATCATCATTGTATGTGGAGTGTGTTCTATCAGGAGCAGAAGAATGAGCTTTTAAATCTGTGATAAGTTCACAGCAGCTGCAAGCAACATTTCATTTAGTTTAATTTAATTTTATTATTCTAAAGGAATTTTATTTTTATAGAATGGACAATCAAAATAACCCTTTTTTTTTGTTTGTTTGTTTTTTGAGAAAAGCATTTGTTAACCCACTTAAAGGATTCCTGTAGAGCTTTTGAAAGCATTTCTTATTAATTCTCTGAGATTCAAGGACAGCATGTGGTGCTGAGCGATGATTCACTGCAGAGACAGAATCTACTTCAGTGGGAGTAAGTTGGCCCAGCGTGTCATGTATGGTATTTACACATTAGTATTTGGTTCTCTTCGGCCCACTCGTGGAGGCTTGTGCTGTGATTTCTCCAGTGTTGTGTGTCAGGATGAGGCTCGGGCCTCAGTACAATGTAAACACGAGCCTGAGAGTGAACAGTGCGGCAGGATGCTTCTCCCGGGAGTGAAGCGCATGTGTAAAGATCAGTAGATCTTGTTACATAAGAAGCCACAGCATTATTCTCTCTGGTCACGTGCTTTCTAGCTGTAGTGTGAGGACTGCTGGGTAAAACCCAGAGGACAGTGCATGGGATGATAGCAGGAATATTTATCTGAAGTTCTGTAAGAAGATATCAAGGAGATAAAATCAGTTAACCTGCTTGAGTGCAGAAACTGCTTATAAAACGTGATGTGATATATCTATTGTCACAAGACGACTAAACACACACTGTAACCTAATACAACACAAACAATTGTAATATTTGCCATGCTGTACTGCAGTTAACGAAACATTCACAGTCCTGCTGAGAAAAGTGGAGTTTTACAATTACGTTTACGACTCCAAAAGACACGCTTGGGGTCAGAAAATAGATTTCTGAAGACCAGCCCTCCAGCTGCAAGACGTGATCAAGTCATTTCAAGGGCTTCTAGTTGAAACCCGGACACACTGTTCACGTGGGAGAAAAACTTGACGGTGTCAGAAGAGGTAATTTGCTGAGAGTGAGCGAGAGATTGTTTATGATGGTCTGCCAAACAGAAAGACGGGTCAGAACACAGTTTTCTCTCTCTCTCTCTCTCTCTCTCTCTCTCTCTCTCTCTCTCTCTCTCTCTCTCTCTCTCTCTCTCTCTCTCTCTCTCTCTCTCTCTCTCTCTCTCTCTCGCTCTCTCTCTCTCTCTCATGAGGCGCTGGCAGGCTGTTCTGCCAGGTGGACCAGGGCATCCTGCTGCTGGTGTGAAGTTTACAGCCCCAAGAGACACAAGCAGAATTGGCAAATGGATTTGGGGGGGTTGTGTGTGAAAGACATGTCATAACAACAACAACACTGCCTCCAAGTTGTTTTTGTTGATTTCGCATGCTAACATTCATTGCTCTCTACTTGAGTGTTGTCTTAAAGGGGACATATCATGCTAAATCCACTTTTTTAGCCCTTAAATGCATGTTGTTGTATATTTAGAGTGTTTAGAAGTACAGAAAAGTTCAAAGTAGTCTCTTCAGGTGCTCCGTTGATATCTTTATATTCTGTTTTGGTCATATTTTGCGATCCGTTTCGATTTTTCTATTCTCTATTACGTTTTTTGAACAATGACGTCACAGTATTCCCGGCGGAACTGCCAAATTAGGACATCGACACTTCGAGCAATCCGCCATTTTTGTTTCTCGCTGCGATTTTGTAGTCCAACCTAAGGGTGCCGAAGTTACGAGAGGATAAGTCGAAATGTTCGGTTGTTGGATGTAGTAACCCACAAGCTTCGTTACACCGTCTCCCAGCATCAGAACCTTTTCGAAGTGCCTGGTTGAGTTTTATTTTTCACAGAAATGTACCCACATCTGTGGGTAAGGTCATTTTTGTGTGCGCGAAGCACTTTAAGGACGACTGCTTCAGCAACCTCCGCCAGTGTAAAGAAGGATTTGCCGAAAGACTTGGTCTGATTGAGCGGTCAGTTCCTTCTATCTATGGAGACGACGAACAGAGCACTTCGGTAAGCTGTATATAACGCTAAAAAGTGTGATGATAAGACGTCCCTGTCATTGTTTTGTTAGCATTAGCAGTTGCACCGTCTTCATATGTTAGCGCTGTGTGCTCGTTTTAGATTATAATGTAACTTCTGTGTTAAATAGTCGTTGTAATACAGGCAGTATTGTAGTAGTGGGCATGGATGGAGAAGTTAGTGTAAATATAGTAACACACCATTGCGTTACATCCATATGAAGACGTTGTTCTGAAGGTGCATCATCGTCATTTTCATCTCGCTCCGCCGGGTCCGACTCTGGCTCCAACATGTATGGCTGGATGGACAAATCTTCCGTTGTTGACATTTTGTAAATAATGTGTGAATATAAAGTTTCTGCGCCGCTAGATAATTGTATCTGTTCTATCAAACTACAAAGATGGCCGAACAGGGTGACGTTGAACCGAGTGTGACCTCTGCAACCTGGAGAGGAGGCGGGGTATGAAGTGTCTCATTTGCATTTGAAGAGACCGCCCCAAAACGAGTTGCTCTCAGAAGCACATCAGAAAAGGGGTAGAAAAGGGGCCTGTGGAGCTCTAATAATGAGGAATTCAGACCCAAGCATTGCAGTTCCGCTTTATATAGACCACAACTGTATGATTTATATGTAAAAAGGAAGGATTTAAAAGCATGATATGTCTCCTTTAAGTTTGTTTTTGTTTTTTTGTTTTTTAATTAAATACTCAATCGTCCCGGGATTCCCGTTATCAGGAAACTGCCTGTTACTTTTATTTTGAAGGTTCCTTCTGCTTTTTTATGCTGGTGAGAGTGAGTGTATTCCTGTGTTAGGCTTCACCTTAAAGTTTTGGATGAAGCAGAGATTGGACAAGCTTTTCTTGGGCCCCGTTTACATGACAACGTTTCAAGTGAAAAAGCAAACATTAAACATTAACAATGGCGAGTACACAGACATTTGTATGGACAGACGACCAAGTTGGATAGCTATTATGAGTGATTGAACTATAAAACTATGACGTTCCAGGAGGATATAGACTGGGAGTCATGACACTCTGGAGACAAACATTGTTGTTATTGTCCATTTCGCGCATCAGCAGACGAACTATTTAACACGCCGGTGGTGCACAGTAGCAGCAATACCGCTGTCTACTCGGGACGGCGCCCGAGCGTTTCCAGAATGTGTCATTTTTGTCCATTTACACGACAATGGAGCGCAAGCTTTTTTTTTCAAAAGTTCCACCTCGGGAGCCATTTTCAAAAAGCTTTTTTTCACAATGAACGTTTTGTCTTTTCATTTGAAATTGTTGCCGTGTGAACAGGCCCTTAGAGGATATCGAGTGAGTTGCCACAACAGGATGAAAATAAGGGTCTCTACCATTTGGTAGAAAAAAATCTGTGCGACATGTTGAGAGAAATGTGTATTTCATATGTGCTTTTTCTGCTATCTTCTACATTGCTCTAGTCAACCTTGGGTTGGTCTAGGTAGTTTTTCCACATGAAATCTACTTTTGCTTCCTAAAAATCCCCATCCTCTGGATGGAGGCGGTAAGATCCTGACTATCTTTTGTCCATCATCAACTGATGATTCAATGAAAGCACGACAAGCATTTCTTGATTCCACTCAGATTTTGGGGTTATTTTCTCTTGTTGTTTCGCTCACTGTGTCACTCTGGAAGGCAGGGCCAGAATCGGGGATTAGGCCATCCTCTCCAGCCTCCTCACCTTGCTCTGACCCACTTCCTCCACCCCTGAAGTCTGCGGCCACACATCTCTGAATTAATTGAGCGCAGTGGATGGATGGCTTTTACCTTCAAGTGACGCTGGATGCGAGCCAGAGGCACATTTCCTGTGTCTCTTATTGCCGGCTCCGACCTGGAATGCTTTTTAATGTCTCCGCGTACCCAAAGCCTTTCAGCCTCAGAGGAGTAGTGTTTCAAAAGTAGCTCACTGGTTGCCTGAGCTACTTCTGCTATTTCTGAATAGACCATTTATACAAAGTTATCCCCCAGGGCTCAATTCTTTTGTGTACAGTACCAGCCTGCTCACGTGGAACGACTGGGAATACGATGAGTGGATGCATGTTCCCCCCTGTGACTGCTGCATTCATATATCTCCCCTCCTTTGTTCCTCTTATTCTCCTCATCCTTTTCTTTACTCCTCTCCTCTCACGCATTCACCTTTGATTTATAGCTTGGAGCCAATCAGACAGATGAAGTGCATGCGCAGCTTCATTACTATACTCTGAATGGAATTCGGAAGCGATCCACTGAGAGTGTGACTGCAGTGTGGTGGGATGCATTACGATGTGAAAAGCCGTGAGAATTGGTGGAGGATCATGTGCTGCTACAGTCATGAGCTCTCCACACTGCACCACGAGAAAGACTTTAAGAGTGTGACAGGATTTATCAAGTTAAAACAACAGGATGCTGGTGTGTAGCTGCTAAAATTGTACATTTATTGGGTTTAAATGCCTTGAAAAAAAAAAGGTTTCTTGATACGGTACTGATTCCCAAAAAACTGTCTATGGATTGTAACTGATAGGTAGAAACATATCTGTGGTAAAATGTTTTGAATTCAGCAGTTGGTTGCTTTTGACTCCTTGTTTCACTGACTTCTTCTCACACATAATTGGCTGACGACAGATTACAATGCTGCCATCTCATGATGGGCTGAAAGCACGTCGTTCTCCGGTTTTCTTTAGAGGGATTCCCAAAATTAAACTTTAAAAAAGCATATAATAACTTTTCAAACAGTCTTTAAATGAAACTAAACCGTATTTGTGAGCATGCAATGACACATACATTTTTGTAGCGTTAGAACACTTTAAACTATTTGGTTATTGGGCCGTTCATGAAGGGTGAATCAAACATTGGCATATTTCTTAACATCTCTTGTCCCAGCATCCGAAATAGGTTTAAGATTAAAGCATTCAGAGAAATCTCGGGGTGCATAAAATAGCCTGGGTCTTAATTCTATGTGTTTTTTTTTCCTGCGGTTTTGTAATGTGTGAAATTTCCACACTGCACCACCTCTCTGTCAGCACATGGCTTCAATCCCACATCTACTGTGTGCTGCTTTCAGCTGCTTATAGAGAAGAATCGCGGCAGAATTAGCAGAACGGAATTATCTATCATTACAGGGGTGCTGCAGGCTGCGATCCGAGTTGCAGCTGATGAGTCCTGGATCCTGTCTCTCATTCACACATACATTCACACACGCTAGTTTACATCAATCAGGGTTGCAGGATTAAAGAGGGAGACATTCATTTTTGCTCTTTCACGAAACCTCTGTCACTTTTAAAGCAAACAAAGCTCCCCCCTCATTAACGCTCCATGATATGTTGGCATTATGACTATAAATAATGGAGAGGCCGGAGAAATCCCTCCAGTGAGATTTGGGAGATTTTCCTCAAGCTCGCAATAAAAGCTGCTTTCCTCCACTCTAAGGAGAGCTGCTAACTCACCAAAAAAAAAAAAAAAAAAAAAGGTCATTAGAGTGGCTTTTAGTGAGCAGCTTTACTGTCCCATGATGCACTGGGAAAAAAAAAACTTTGTGAAAAATTATGCAACAGATAATCACATGAGTAAATGGAAATGAAACATGCAGGAGAGGATTACAACTTTCTTTTTTTTTTTTTAAACAATCTTTATTGATTTGCTCCTTTCATCATGTTATGCAAACTCTCGTGATCGTCAATCTCACACACACACACACACACACACACACACACACACACACACACACACACACACACACACACACACACACACACACACACACACACACACACACACACACTCTGATGTCACAGCATCTTTTCAGCCTTCTGTTCTGTAAAAGAAAGTAAGAATGGCGTTGCCATGGATACAGAGTCAGAGACGTTGTTGCATGGCGGTGACGTGTGCTGGCGCTGGCTGAAGGATCAGCCAATTGCTGGCGGACGGGCGCTTGGCTTGTTATTAAAAGCAAAGCAGCTATTTTTGGGAGAGTGGCCGTGGCTGGCATTACTCAGCAGAGTGCAGCAAAGTCAGACGTGTGTGTGTGTGTGTGTGTGTGTGTGTGTGTGTGTGTGTGTGTGTGTGTGTGTGTGTGTGTGTGTGTGTGTGTGTGTGTGTGTGTGTGTGTGTGTGTGTGTGTGTGTGTGTGTGTGTGTGTGTGTGTGTGTGTGTGTGTGCGCTCTCATGGAATGCCATGTGTTTGCATGTTTGTGTATTGATTCTATATAATCCCGGCTAACAACGAGCTCCATTCATCGCAGGCAAACTGGCAGAAATTAGGATTTAGATAAGCTGTTGTTAATTAAAGTGTCCATGTTTTTACCCCCCTCCTGCACGCTGTATATACCTCCTATTCCTCCTGACCGGGAGGCAGATGGCGGAGGTTATTTATGTAATACTAAAAAAGCCGGTCCTGTATCAGTGCTCATAACGAGATAAGCTGCAGGCACACTTTGCTGATGAGCAGACGGAGCATGCTGCCAGTCATGTGAACGTCCAGAAGCCCGGCAGCAGAGCTCCCTCTCATTTCTCCTTCCTGTCGCATCCTGTCTCCGCCTCCTGCAAGAGGCAGAAATGCAAACAGATTACAGCCGCAGAGTTTGGATTGTCATACATCTGCACTGTGAACATTTTTATTAGTCCCACAGTTTCTCACTTGTTGTACTAATAAAGGTTTATCTAATAGAATCACTTCTGCTCCATATGATGCAAAATCGTTTGCATATATTTTGTTGGTGTTTTAAGAATCAGAATCGTTAAACACGGGACACGATGTTAGATTGTCTTTTGTTTCAAAAGATGGTAGTCACAAGAGGTGTACCGTTTGAGAGTGGCATGGGAGCCGTGTCTCAGATATTGGAAGGATGTACATTTTGGGACACATCATCAGTAGCTGTCGCCGCGGTCCCACTGCAGTTTTTGTGCTGGGACGGGGCGGGACGGGGCGGGATGGGTTTTTGTGTGGTCCCACTGAAAATGTTGTGGATGGTACTGACAAAACCGCAACCACCGGCTACGATTTTCCGTCACTCCTCCGTTGAGGTACCCAGCACTGAGGAAGGGTCTGTGAGGAGGAGCGTCCCTGATGACTGTTTCCTTCTCTGTCTTATCAGCAGCTGTTTTGTCCCTGATGACTGTTTCACTTCTTCACTTGGTTTCAGCGGCAGTTGGCATCCGTGAAGTTACACTACCGCCATTGTTGTTTTCCTCGTCACTGTGCTTCAATCAACCGATTTGACTGGTTGCTTTGTAAGAAGTATTGGTCCGTGCGAGTCCCGAGCCTCTGCTTCCTCATGCATCCTCTCTTTCCTTGGTGGATCCTCAACCCTCTAAGTGATGTTATTTTTTCTCAGCCACAGGTGCAGGAGTGTCCTGCTGCTGCTGTCGTTGTCTCATGTGCCTTGTTCGTTCTTGTAGTCATGTCCGTTCCTGTGTCTGTAGCCGTGTTGTCAATCATTGAGCCATCTCGCGCCCCGGCTCTTGCAGGCTCTAGGTTGTATGTTCTTTTGTTTACTTTCTACAGCATTTGGCGAGTGTCTCCAACAACTGCAGTAGCGTTAGAGACTGCCACCATGAGTAGCTTGCCCATGGCAGCCCCAGTGGGGTGGGGTCTATCTATCTGAAAAGTAAATTAAGAAAACCTTTAAACGGTTTTAGAATTATTAAGTTATTCACATAAAGGTCAAAGTAGCTTTACAAAAAAATGCTCTAAAACGTTTCACATGGTCACTTATTCCATTCCAGAAACATTGGGGCACTTTATTTCATAAAGATTTCAGATTTACCTCATTTAAAAGGTTTAGAACCCACAAATCAATGCAGCATTGAGATAAACTGCTAAAGAAATATCGGGTTAATCACACAAAGTCGATACGAAAAAAGTTTAGTGAAGCAAAAAGTCAATTTGCAGCTTGTAGCTGGCTTAGTGTCAGATCTGGCTGCCCTATGTCTATGTCGTTGTAAATTAAATAGATTTGAGGTGCTGGGTAAGCAAGCCATTTAAAAACATCTGCCGTGTGCTCAGGACCGTTGTGGTCATATATTTCATGACTTTCTGACGTTTTCTGGCTTTTGTAGTGAAAAATGTTGACATGTTCCAGTGTGGTGAAAAAAAAAAACATTAAAGCAGGTTGTCATGCTCTTCATTAATCCCACTCCAGGAACTTCTTACAAAACAATAATTACAAAACAGTAATCACACTGATGCACAGCAGGAGGTTTTGCAGTCCATCCATCCATCTTCTATACAGCTTATCCCGTTCAGCGTCACAGGACGCTGGAGCCAATCCCAGCTCACTATGGGCGAGGGCAGGATACACCCCGAACAGGTCATCCAGTCCATCACAGGACAATTCAGACTGAAAAGATCACCAAAACAATACTGTTGTCCTGTTTCACATGGTTGAACAGATAAGACACACATGTTATTGAGTAAAAAGTGAAAAGTTAAAAAAGAGATCCGGTCACAGGGTGACCAAACTGCTGGACAACTCTGTACAGGCTGCAGGGGGATTTCTGGTCGTCTGGTTTCATGGTCATGCTGGCCTAAATAGTTTAAAATGCAGGTTTATTTGGCCGTCATGATGATAAAAGTTGCCCCTCTCAACTCAGTCTTTTGGGGCATTTGAGGCCTTGCAGATGCGGCACGATGCGACGCAGCGGTCACCTAGCAACTGTGGCATCAGTCCCATGGTACTGGGAGCGGATTCACAGACGGAGGCAATCGCTAGGCTGATATCACAGATTTAGATTTATCTGGAGGTAGTTTTTGTTTGTGATGTGCAAGTTGAGAACCAATGACAGTCCTTCAGCCATGATACAGTCTTAAAGAGATTATATAACCCATCATAATCCTGTCCCCAAAGAAAACCGTCCTGAATATTTATCTCACTTTAATTACTTTCATCTTTCGTCTCCCATACAGGCCTAATGGCAGCAGTATTTCATTTCAAGCACACAAACGCTTCCTCATCTTCTCATGCTTTGTTTCAATTTGTCAGTCTTTTTTATTTTTAACTAAATATTTTATTTCAAGTTGTGCACCTTACTGTGCAATATTGCGACAAAATTAAATACAATAAATAAACGCATGAATAAATAGAAGGCAATTCAAAAAAGGTTTTTCATTTCAGTTCCGTCCTGGGATTAGGAGCAAAGCCACAAAATAAAACCCAAAAACCACGGACAAGGGAAGTGACAGAAACAAATACAGTAAAGCAAAGCATACAAATGTACAGGAACCTTCCCCCTCTTTTGTCTTTCCTATTTTTCCCCATTCCCTCCCTTTTCCTCTCCCCCCGGCTCGCTCGCCCCTTAAGTTACTCTTCTTCAGTTGTTTGGCATTTTAAAGTAATTAATTACCAGAGCCCACACAGTCAAGAACAGACCCATTCGGTAATGGAGTTTTGATTTGGCCACTTTTCATGGTGGTCCTGCACTCTCAGTGAGCCTGAATGGGCTTCACCACAGGTGAGGGTAACAGGAAGCACTTGGTGAAGATAGGTTTCAGCTGCCTGTGGGATCGGGTGACTCACATTGGAAAATACAAGGCAGCCCTGCCTGTACCTGTTAGTATTAATGTACTAAAATGATCCTCTACTGGTAAAATCCACTGCTGGAACACTTAAATATAATCATTATTATTATGATTATTAATCATTCATCAAAACTGCAGCTGAAGTTGACACACAATAGAAACCTAATTTTTTATTTGTTTATTTATTCATTGTCTAGTTACACTACTAAACATCTTTGGACTTTTCATTTAGAGTCAGGTGGTTGTGGTAATGGCTTTTCTGTAGAGGTGAAGTGGAGAGAAGAGTGTGGCTCCTGTAAGACATTGCTATTCACATTCAGTGTTCAAATCTGTCAGTGAAGGAAAGAATACTGTGAATGTTCCTTAGTTCATGTTCAGCCACAAGCATTTTCCTGCCTCTTAAGCTAAATCCCCAAAGCTTTCTGACAGAAAATGCAGCTGTAAACTACAAGTTTGGTTGTAAAGAAGAGATGCATCCTTAATCCCAAAGGGTGGAATAATTATCGTTTGACGTATAATTGACGCTGAAGCTGATCAAACCTTGTTTTAGGCCTTAGCTGTTCTACTTCATGCGGACAGATTGGTTTCCTCAGATAGCTCAGTGAATAATGCAGGAGCTGAAAACATCATGTCTTTGTCATGCTGGATGTTGTTGTTCCACATTTCATGTTTTCTGAAGCTGCTGCTTGTGCTTCCTCGTCAAGTGCATTCCTTATCCACCCCCGTCCCCTTTGTTATTTCTTCCTATCGCTGCTCCATTATATAACCACTCAACTTATGTAATGCAATTTAACTGCAGCAAGTGATGACATAAGTTTGCCAAAGCTTTCTGCACCATTTCAAGATCTTTGAGATGGGGGGGAATATGCTCCGCCATCTGCTGCCTTTTACTCCAGATCGTGGCTTACTTACCTCGAGAGGAGCTGCGGTATGGATCAAAATCTTCCCTGTGCTCCAGTGGTATCTGCTGATCTCTGCCACCTGGGAGCGATTACTATGGGAGGAAGCGATGGCCACATCACACAAAACACGATAATGCTCCGCAGGATTAAGCTCCTGCCTGTCATTCGTGGAGCGACAGTGGAGTCGGATCACATCTCTGTCACATGTCTGCTTTGAACTCATCGTCTGGATCTCTTCAGCCACAAACACATCGGCACTGTTCAGACGCAGCCGGTGGAAATGTACATGATGATCCGAACACAGTTAGAGAACACACATCAACTGTGAAGAGTCGTTTCAAGACCATTTCACTTTTTCTATAGAGTGAGTTTTTAAAAACACATTTAAAAGACATACTGTGCAGATAAATTTAAATCTTTGCAGTAGTTTTTGTCATGCTCTTTTTTTGTTTTGTAATTGGCCTGACTGTCACCACAGAAAAAGCATCCCTTTCGTAGACACTCGCACAGTACAAGTCAACGCTGCTGTACACTCAACACACTTTGAATCCACACGGATGACAGCTGATCTGCTCCATGCTCACACACCTTTGGGAGTACGCTGGGTTTTAATGGATGATCAAGGTACAGATTATTAACTGCAGTCTGAAACACCAGCTGACAGAGGCCTGGATATTTAATCATTCTTACTGCTTGTGATGGTTTGTAAACAGCTAATCAACACAGACTTACTGTTGTGTCTTTTGTCTTTCAGAATTCAAAGAGTGCCCAGGGCCTGGTGGGACTGAAGAACTTAGGAAACACTGTAAGTTGTGGACCCTGATACTTAAAGTCTCCTAAGAGCCATCCTAAAACGAAAGTCCTGTCGTGGTTTCACCATTTTCTCAACAAATTTTCATAAGATTTCTCGAAAGAATCCTGTTGTTTTATGTCTGGGACCTGTTTGTTGACTTGTGAGCAGTGTGGAGCCCGGTGTCTGCCAGGCAACAGGCTCCCAAAATAAATGTGTGTGTGTTTTCAGTAACCTAATCACATAGCTGTGAACTATGGACCAGGGAGGACTGATTTGATCTGACCAAACTGCACGTGTCTCATGTGAACACGTGACGAGAACATTATACACGCACCTCATGCTCACATGTGAACGCCACTTCGCAGTCGGTCCCTCTTCTCCTAAAATCTTAAACTATTAACCCGGCACCGAGGACTTTTAACTCCAGCTCAGCTTTTAAAACAATTCCAGTGCACTTTGTGTAAATACAGCTTCAGTCAGTCAGTGACTGATGTGTTTTTGTCCGAAAAGAAAACAGAGAAAAACTACTTAGTATTGGAGGGAGTGGTTTCCAGGCAACCAGCTGAGATCTTAAGAAATAATCGAGGACATAAACTGCCTCAGAAGCTCAAACTGTGAAGGTATTTGTAGGCAGATTCAAACTCCTTCAGACGATTGCTGTGCAGATTTTAATCACTAGTTGTTCTCAAAGTTGTGGAGTTACTTTACTCGGTACTGCTAGTGCCGAGTTTCCTCGTAAAGTCAGTCTTGTGAAACTGGATGTTATTGGGGGGAAGATGCTCTATAATCTGGATCTTCACTCCTGGAGAAGAAGCAGTCACTAAACAACAGACCAACAGCTCTTAGAAAAGGAGGCGAACATTCATTCATGTGCCTGATGTGGACACAGGCTAATGCTGATGTTACTTGAAGTGGAACGTCAGGAAACATGCGACCCTTTTCCCACAGTAAAAAGTACTTTAGTGAAATAGTAACCTTGAAGCCAGTAGCTTGGGCGAGTAACGGCTGGCTCAGAGCAGGACAGAGCGCGATGGCAACTTTCATCTGAAACCAAGGTATCGAGTAATGAAGTAACTGAAAGTTTAGTAACGATCACCATGTTTTTCACGTTTTAATAGTAGTTACTGTCTAAAGCAATATCAATACAGTCCAGCTCAGGTGACTATAGTTACATTTGTACAGATGCTTAATAGCAACTTAAAACACAAAGACTAAAAGAAGCATTTTCATTCATGAAAAAAAAAAAAAAAAGCAGACGATGAGGGGTCTGGTTGCCATGACGTCACGTGTGTCAGACACGCCAACAGTTTCCAGATTCTACGCTCTCTGATTGTGCTGCTCTGTTTTTGTTTGTGCCCCGGCAGTGTTTCATGAACAGTATCCTGCAGTGTCTCAGCAACACACACAGCCTGCGAGACTACTGCCTGCACAACTCGCACCGCAGAGACCTTAACAACAACAGCCGCACCAACACCGCCCTCATGGAAGGTGAGACTGAAACACTGTTTACCTTCAGGCCAGCATCCCTCAGCATGTCAGGGAAGACGGAAACGTCCCCTGGGGACGCTGGGACTTTTAGCTCCCATCTTTTAAGAGTTTGTATGACAAGAGAGGGAAATCAGCTGCTTTGATGAGCAGATAACTCTGATTCTGTTCTCCTCCTCGTCGACTCATGTGAATGACTGCAGCGTCTTTGTGTCGGCAGAATTTGCCAAGCTGATACAGACCATGTGGACGTCGTCGAGCAGCGAGGCGGTCAGCCCGTCCGAATTCAAAACTCAGATCCAGAGATACGCCCCGAGATTTGTAGGATACAAGTAAGCTTTGTCCCTCTCCCTTGTCGTACGAGAACACGAGTGTAGAGATCAGAAACTAAGGAAAGTCTTGGTGTTGATGTGCTGCAGCCAGCAGGACGCTCAGGAGTTCCTGCGCTTCCTCCTGGACGGCCTGCACAACGAGGTGAACAGGGTGACGGTCCGGCCCCGCGGCACCATGGAGGACTTCGACCACCTGCCGTGAGTATCACACCTGCTCCTTCACTATCACAACACCACGCGGGGAGATGTATGAGGAAAACACAAAGAGAAAAGACTGACTCATCCCCAAAGTGCAGTATACAAACCGTCTGTTTTGCTCAGGAGTGTCAAACACATTTTAGTCCACGGACAGTAAAATATTTCCATGACAACATTTAAACTTAATCCATTTTTGCGCAGAGTATATGTTTATAAAAAAGTCAGTTAATTGCAAAAAATGACTGCAATCTCAACGTAAAGCCGATTTTAGTGATACAAAATACAGTAGTTGTTGGATTCTGCCTGTTTTTACAAAACTCCCCCTGACAGCATGGCTTTGAGGCTGGTTTGATAGCAACAAGGGATCCAGCTTCCATGGCCGCATCACCGGTAGCTCACTTTGTTAAAAAAAAATCTAAAAATCTATATTTCCTTTGAAATATTTACAATTTGCTTGGTGGTTTGGCAGGCCGGATTGGAGCCTCTGGTTTAGCTGCTGAATGCTACCAAATTGAATATCATGCTATAGAAACGATTTTCCTTGTTTTCAGGGACAATGGGATGAAATGAATTAAGAAAACACAAAGAATGCTAATTAAAACTTCTGGTTGACGGGGGTTGTTGCACATCACGTTTCACGGAGGGGCTCAGGTGGTTATGGATTGAAACTGTTCATAGGTTCCGTTCACATGACAACGGTGCTCCGAGCCACTGAAAACACAAGTTTTTGAAAACGGCTCCCAAGGTGGAAATTTTTGAAACTGCTCAGGCTCCGCCTGCGTGGAATTGGGCTAAAATACAACCTTTCAGAAACACTGCTACTGCTCATGCATTCTACGGCCTTCCTCAAGAGTTCTTCTTGCACATGCGTGAGTAGATGGTGATGTAGAACGTCATGGCTCCCGGTCCATGTTCTCCTGGGACTTGCTAGTTTTATAGTTGACAGTCAGCTGGAATAACAATCCAGCGTCGTCCTCTGTCCATCCGAATGTCTGCATACTCGCCATTTTTAATGTTCATAGTGTTCTTTACGCATGTGTGCGGTTCCATTACAAAAACAACCAACAGCGCCGTGGCCTGTCATGTGAAAGGTGTGTCCGTGGAAATGGACATCGTCTTCAAACCGTTGCCATGGAAACACAAAACCTTTCCGAAACGAAAACGCAAAATAAACCGCCACGTTGTCACTTGAAACGTTGTCGTGTGAACGCGGCCTTGTTCTGATGGGGTCTGAGGAATAGTCGTTGGGCAGAGTAAATGTCTCTGAGGCGTCTCAGATTGTGTCCTACATGTTTAGCAGCCGGGCTCCACTCATAAATAAATCCTTACGTTTTTTTTTAATAACAAGATTAATGCTTTTGTTTGAACAACTATTTCAAGAAATGGTTTCAGGCGATTTGCTGCTGAGGTCGAACCAACCAAGTGATAAAAAATGTTACTCCTTCCCAGTTAGCGTCCTCGTTTGACCTCAGGTTGTCTCTGGCGGTGAAACGTTTTAATGGCTGATTCAAACCTCTGTCTCTGACCTGCAGTCGGAACATCTGGAGACGAGCACTGAGCAATGTGTGGAGGGTTAGCACAGGATTCACATGAAGCCGACATGAATCATTCAGGCTCCGTCATTAAGCTTTAATCTGAGGCGGCGTGCCAGTTTCACCTCCCGTGTCGGGGTGTTGCCTCTCCACAGCACAGACCAGCTTAATGCTCCAATTCTTCTTGGATATTATTATCACTCATCTAACGCACAGTTAATCTCAGGGTTTTCAAACCGGGTCAGTTGTGATGAAATGTTCTAAACCCTGACCCAAAGCCTTTCCCATCTTCAGGCGAAGGGTGTCGGGGTAATCTCCCGATATTCTGCCACCTGTATGTTTGGATTAAAGTAGGTCAGGGTCATAATCTCTGACAGTAGCAGCCATTTTACTGCCTCCGACATGAAGACATGAATCCGTCTGTGACGTTTCCTCTCGTCTGTCCCGCAGCGACGAGGAGAAAGGGAAGAAGATGTGGAGTAAATACCTAGAGAGAGAAGACAGCAAGATAGTGGGTGAGTGGAAGGGGCCAACGTTTGGTTTTGTTTGGGGGGAAATACTCAGAATCTGTAAGTGGTTATATTGTGATTTATTTCAGTGGAGAAATAAAAGCTCTTCATTCTGTTGCAGATCTTTTTGTTGGGCAGCTGAAGAGTTCTCTGACCTGCAGCCACTGTGGCTTCTGCTCCACCGTCTTCGACCCCTTCTGGGACCTCTCTCTACCTATCGCTAAGGTTAGAACACACACACACACACACACACACACACACACACACACACACACACACACGCAATTATTATGAATGATGAAACAACAGGATTTTTTGTAAGACTTTCAGTAACATTATTACAGTAACTTGTAAAATACCTTGTCATACTGGTTTTTATCACTTACAAATGACACAGAGACTCTTAATAAGAAACAAATCTAATTAAAGCAGATTATCTCCAGTCTTTGTCCAGACGCTGACATAATGAGTCCTGATAGATCAGTGTGGAAATTGATCTCTACCTCTGAAGCGCTGCTTTTTATTGACATAATATATCTGAAATAAGTGTCTTAACTTCATACTGGCGTCAAACCACGTCTCAAAACAATGTGTTAATGTTGGATAAGACCCTGAGAGTCTCCACTCGCATTAGGATCTTAATGATTCTCACTCTGACCTTAACGCTGAACCCGTTGTCACTACATTGTGAATTCTGAAGCCACGGCTTAATCCTCAATTACATGTAAGGAAGAGTGTTTTGGTCCACACCTGTTAGACGGGACCCCACAAGTGTAGTATGAAGAGAAGAAATCCACACACGTGGACTTTTAGCGCCGACATGTCAGAAAGTTACACAACAGGTCCCAGAAGGTCACTACACACACGTCGGCACACTGAGCGGTCCAGAGTGTGTGTCTTTCTTTTTCTGTCCTCCAGTGATTTGAGTTAAAAATCACCCGACACCTGGTGACTGTCCTCAGCTCTTAACAGCAGCTCTTTGCTTTCTTCCCGTCTCTATCTGTGCTTTCTGTGTGTGTGTGTGTGTGTGTGTGTGTGTGTGTGTGTGTGTGTGTGTGTGTGTGTGTGTGTGTGTGTGTGTGTGTGTGTGTGTGTGTGTGTGTGTGTGTGTGTGTGTGTGTGTGTGTGTGTGTGTGTGTGTGTGTGTGTGTGTGTGTGTGTGTGTGTGTGTGTGTGTGTGTGTGTGTGTGTGTGTGTGTGTGTGTGTGTGTGCTAATGTGACTGCGTCTATGTTTGTGCTCAGAAGGGCTACGGCGAGGTGAGTCTGATGGACTGCATGCGGCTCTTCACCAAAGAGGACGTCCTGGACGGAGACGAGAAGCCGGTGGGTTTCCACAGCCACAGACGACCTCTGACCTTCAGCTCCGAGCTGCGATCTCTTTCACATCACAATGTTCAGAGAGACAATCGTTTAAACGTTGATTACAAATACAGCGGTTTGTCACAATGTGCAGAGCCAGGGGTGTCAAACATCACCGCACCTCGACCCCACGGCTCCAATCTGTCCACACCACCAAGCAAGTGGTCAAATTCATAAAAAGGAATTTGCTCATATCTCCTAATAGGGTCAGACACAACCCAACACTGAGACTTGAGGCACGCAGACTGAAAGAAAATGGGGGATAAGAAGTGTAAAATGTGTTTGACACTTGCACTGAGCACTCCTTCAGAGCTCCAAATCAGTGCGTCGAGTGACGCGATGCTGCCCTCTGGTGGCAGGGGAAGAGGGAAATCTGAAGTGGAACTAGAAACAAAAGGCTCTTCAATTACTGCATCTACTTCTTGCTTTTTGACATTATGAGCCAACTTTCCATTAGTTTGTTTGAATGAAGGTCACAAACAATCCGCCTGACACCTTAAAAACATTATTAAAAAGAAGTGATATCATCGTCAGCCTTCAGTGTGTCTCCATGTGTTGATGTGTGTGATTTTAATCTCACCCCGTTTGCTCCTCGCAGACGTGCTACAGGTGTAAAGCCCGCAGGAGATGCACCAAGAAGTTCACCGTACAGAAGTTCCCCAAGATCTTAGTGCTGCGTATCCTTTCAAGGAGATGTGTGACACACTTCATCACATGTACAGACCGATATCGGCCGGTGGAACAGAAACCGACACTGTGAGGATTCAGCTGGACCATTTAGGACAAGAAAACTTTTGATTTGAAAAAAAGAATTGTTGTTGTTTGTAATGAATGAATGAATCTAAAATGCCTTTTAGATTTCAAATAAACAAGCGGAGATATGAAAGTTAAACTGCTTTAAAATGACATTTAAAACACAAATTTGAATAAAACAAAGGAGGGAAACAAACTGATAAATCAGTTAAATATTATTTAAAATATGGTAAACAGTAGAATATTAAATACAGTCTCGACATGTATTAGAAGTCCAGAATATGAAGTGGTTGTAATCAACAACTAAGATCATGGATTTGTTCAAGTTTAGAGAAACGTTTCCACGCAGTATAGAAACAGCTGCTTCTCAAGCTTTGGTTCATTAGATCAGTGGTACAGAAACGTCCTTGGTGTGTTTCCATGTGTTGTATGATCCCCGGGATGCAGAGCTCTTCTTCCTTGACCGGCTCTCCCCCTCAGACCTGAAGCGTTTCTCTGAAGCACGAAGAACCAGCAAACTGTCCACCTTTGTTAACTTCCCCATGAAGGACCTGGACCTGCGGGAGTTTGCATCTGAAAATAGCAGTGAGTCCCTCATGACGGACTGAGATCCAAATAATTCACTTTGCTGGAAAATGATCCGTTTAGCTTTAAGCGTCACATTGTTCTCCGATTCAGGACTCAGTAGATATGCTTTAAATGTCGCTCGGTGTTGGCGAACGCACGAGTCTTTGTTGGGAAGGTTTTAATGTGTCTCCAGATGAGTTCCCCTTGGTGGTGAAAGTTACTCTGAAACTGACCGCAGTTGTTTGTGTGTTTGCAGTAAACGCAGTGTACAACCTGTATGCAGTGTCCAACCACTCAGGCACCACGATGGGCGGTCACTACACAGCCTACTGTCGCAACCCCAGCTCGGGAGAATGGTACACCTTCAATGACTCCAGGTGAGTGTTTCACAGCCCTCCAGGTTTCAACCAGGACGACCATATAAACACTGCAACATCCATCCATCTCTCTCTCTCTCTCTCTCTCTCAGAGTAACGCCAATGTCCTCCAGCCAAGTGCGCAGCAGCGACGCCTACGTCTTGTTCTACGAGTTGGCTTCGTCCTCGAGGATGTGAGGCAGCTGGAGGCCGGCGGGCCGCGGCACCACTCCGACCAGCAGAGGGCGGAGGAGAAGGATGCTGCTGCAGCCGCGCTCTGTTTTTATATTTGGACATATCTCTCTCTCTCTCACACACACACACACACTCTGGAAACTCTCTGGAAAACACAGGGACCTGATCAACCAGCCCCCCCCGCTCCCCTCTCTGTCTGTACTGTGTGTGTATATATGTGTGTGTGTGTGTGTGTGTGTGTGTGTGTGTGTGTGTGTGTGTGTGTGTGTGTGTGTGTGTGTGTGTGTGTGTGTGTGTGTGTGTGTGTGTGTGTGGGTGTGTGTGTGGGTGTGTGAGGCTGACACAGGGCAATAATCCCACTGAGCGACCATGTGACCCCGTCAGAAGCGCCCCTCTCTATGCAGCACGAGCTCAGCTCCCCTCTCCGCCTTCATCTCCTCGTTTGCCTCGAAACATTAAAACGGACTTCTTTTTTTTCTTTTTTGCTTCATTTCATGTTTTTTGTTGTTTGTTTTGTTGGCGTTGGGGGGGGGGCGTCGTCTCAATACGCCCCCCCCCCCCCCCCCCCCCCCCCCCCCCCCCCTGTGGACAGTGGATGAACTGTTTGCTGTGTGACTGGTTGGTGTCACAGTACGAGGAACTCACAGCCCACCGACCCGTCTGCTGGGATTTGCCCTCTTATTTCCCTCCACATGCACTCCATCCCCCTCTTCCTCCTCCTCCTCCTCCTCTTCCTCTCTCTGCAGACGTGGTGGAGGTCACTGTGAGGACGACCCTCCGACCCCCGTTTTCATGTCTCTCCCACGTGTGGCTGCTACTGATGTTTTAAAGTGCTGTGAAGGCCTGAGCGGACACTGACAAGCCCCCCGCCGTCCGGACGGGCTCTTTTCTTCCTCTCTTGTTTCATGCCATTGAACAACACGGAAAGAATGTTTTAAAGAAGAAGAAAAAAAAAAACAAACACACTATATCTGTATATTTTTATATCCTGATGCAATATAGAGAATGTACTATTCAATGGTGCTGAAAATGACCCCCTAACTGTTTTCAGTTGGTTTATTTACCAGGTTTCAAGAGAGAAAAAAAAGTTCTTATTTATGCTTACAGGTGATGATGTGATGAGTCACACTTTTTAACAGTGGCAGTCAAACACACGAGTATATAAAATATATATATAAATATATATATATATATATATATATGAATAAAATTCAACAAAGCAGTGGTTTTATTCCGAGTCTTTTGTCTTTTTTGTGTGCGTGTGTGTGCATGTGTGCGTGTGTGTGCGTGTGTGCGCGTGTGCGTGTGTGTGTGTGCGTGTGTGCGTGTGTGTGTGTGTGTGTGTGTGCAGAATTTGAAATGAGAATAGAATAGTAATACATTATTAGTCCCAGAGGGAAATTCTGTTCACCGTTGCTCCACACAGAATAAAGAGAATATATCAAGTAAGACTAAATTAAAGTTAAATAAGTTCTATTAAATATTAATGTGAGGATTAATGGTGACTAATATAAGCATAGAACCAATGAAATTAACCAAAACAACTATATTTTAACATTGATTGATCACGTGAAGACATATTGATGAATTTCAATATGAGGGTAACAATTCACTCTTATTTATTTAGGAAATTGTAGAAAAATGTAGAATATCTCTCCTCTCTCTCACCCAACTTAATCTTGCCGGGACGATTTCAATATCAAGGGCAACACCAACCTCCCTCTCGCCAAAGATTTCCCTTCCTGCCTAGAAAGCTTTGGATTTCTGCAGCACAGCTTCACAAAGGAAACACCAAATCTTCGACTTCCAGCCTCTCTGCCTCTCTGGCCGCACTCAGTTCACTCAACTGAAATCTTCTAAGTCCATCCCTTTCTCCGTCATCACAGGTGTGCCCCATGTCCCGGGGCCCCTCCTCCATCGTTTGCCTCCTTCCCCTTGGCAATATCTTCCGCAAATTCAACATACATTTCCACGGCTAGGCGGATGACACCCAGCTTTACCTCGCCACTAAACCCTCCTCCCCCACTGATTGCATCTCTGACATAAAAACCTGGTTCACCCTCAACAGCAATAAAACTGAGATCCTCCTCATTGGAACCAAGTCCACTTTATCCAAAACCAGCAGCTTTTGAGTTTTTTATTTTTTTTGTTTAGTTCTTTTTTAAATCATACCACGTAGGGAGATTCTTCGGATCTCACAATTAATACTCAGTTACCACCACAATGACTAAATATTAGGATAATCGGGTGATTGTTAATTTTGCACTGTGTATGTTCAAGAGAAAATATCAGAGTTACCTGCTCCTGATGAAGGAGTAAGCAGTTCAGAGACCTTGAACATGGACGAGAGACCTCCAATAAACATAGTCACTGGTAATTTGTTCAGAGAAGCTTGTCTGAACACGTCAGGTGGGAATCCATCAAACTGCAGTTTGAAAATCAAAAACGCATTTCGTCCCTGGGTGGGCTCGAACCACCAACCTTTCGGTTAACAGCCGAACGCGCTAACCGATTGCGCCACAGAGACTTATGGACCACATTCTAATAAAAACCCACATTATAAAACATTAAATAGACAAAATGCAATACTACTTTGTAATAAGACTGTTTCCATTAAAGCAAACAGTAAATTTACGCTGGGAATATTAACTTTAAACGTCACTGAGCGATTGGAAACTGTGGGGGGTAAGTACCCAATGTGACCACAAGAGGGAGACAAACCTGGTGGAGAAACGTGAGGTTGACTCACACTGGTTCATCTCAACAAAGATTGTATCTTTGGCTTAATAGAAAATAATAAGTATTCACAAAAATCAAAGTTGAGATTTTTTTTTTTCACGGAGAGACGTCAATCCATCCCTCATCATTTGCCCGTAGATGTGAATTCACATTAAATCACTTAATTGTGACAATATCGGGTTGCTTACTGCTTATGGACGTGTGATTTTACACAGGATTTCCTTGATTAAAAAGAACACATTTAAATAAGCAGTCCGGGATCCTTTGAGAGATCCTTTGACCTTTGACCTTCGTACTCGAAGAACTTCCGCGACGGAACCGCTCTGTCTCTTCTGGTCCTGATACTGATGACTGCACCGTGTTTATGAGCTCGATTCTGTCCTGAAGCATCTTTTCATCACTTCATTAAACCGCCTGATGCATTTTGAGGAAGCAGTCTCACCGCTGGCATGTCGATGGACAGACTTTTTTTTCCACCGTGAAAAAAAAAAAATCTCGACTTTGATTTTCGACTTTTTTTGAGGCCACAAAGGTTTTTTGGGTTTTTTTCGCCCCCGAATTTTTATTTATTTATTTTCTTCAGTGGCCCTAAAACTCTTCCGTAAAAAAGTCGAAAATCAAATTCGAGATTTTTTTTTCGGAGGCTAAAAAAAAACAACCTTCATAGCCCCAGAAAAAGTCGAAAATCTAATTTGAGATTTTTTTTTTCACGGAGAGACGTCAATCCATCCCTCATCATTTGCCCGTCGATGTGAATTCACATTAAATCACTTAATTCTGACTATATCGGGTTGCTTACTGCTTATGGACGTGTGATTTTACACAGGAATTCCTTGATTAATAAGAACATTTAAATAAGCAGCCCGGGATCCGTGCCTTTGTCCTTCGCACTGGACGAACTTCCGCGACGGAACCAGGCAGCAGGCTGCTCTGTCTCTTCTGGTCCTGATACTGATGATAACTGCTCCGTGTTTATGAGCGACATTCTGTCCTGAAGCATCTTTTCATCACTTCATTAAACCGCCTGATGCATTTTGAGGAAGTAGTCACACGCGCTGGCACGTGGATGGACCGACTTTTTTTTCCACCGTGAAAAATAAAAATCTCGACTTTGATTTTCGACTTTTTCTGAAGCGCGTGAAGGTTATTTTTTTTTAGCCTCCGAATTTTTTTTTTTCTTCAGTGGCCCTAAAACTCTTCCGTAGTCATTTTTCTTGAAGTACATGAGGATTTTTTTTTTTTTTTTACCTCCGATATTTATTTTTTCTTCAGTGGCCCTAAAAAATCTCAACGTTGTTTTTCGACTTTTTTTTTTCTCCGTGGAAAAAAATTTATCTCGAATTTGAATTTCGACTTTTTCTGGGGCCACAAAGGTTTTTTTTTTTTTTTAGCCTCCGAAAAAAAAATCTCGAATTTGACTTTCGACTTTTTTTGAGGCCACGAAGGTTGAGGCCTCAACAGCACTGAGAGAAAAATATCTGCTTCAATTGACCTAATGACAGATTAATAAACACTGCATAGAGAGAACCAGGAGTCAGAGTTCAGATCTCAAACACCAAACAGGCAATAATCATAAGACGTCAAGGAAGTTGTAAATTCAAAGGCTGGGCTGCAGTAATTGGCAGAATCAGATTGTACTACTTTTTAGTTTAGAAAAACAAAACATAAATACATGTTTTATTGGTGTATTTATTAATTAACTAGGCAACAAATTATAATCTTTACACGTTAAAAAAAAATAAACCACTTTGTCATAAACCAAATCATATTTCTCGGGGTGCTATGGGGGTACGTTGGCTATACTCGGGGGAGCTGCAGCACCCCAAGCCCCCAATAAATGCATTCTTTAATTTTTCCTGTAAAATGGAAAATTAATTTCCTGCCCTTGATTGTTTGTTGCAGTCTAATACAGTCACAACAAACTTTATTGTAAATCGTCCTGTGTACAGTTTAAAAATCAGAGGTCATTTCAGGTGAATCATTCTCATTGGCTGACAGCGCCTTTCCGCCAGCCAATCAGAATGAAGGACACTTGATGGGGCGGAAGTTCCATGACGCCTATAATGCTAAGTGGCTAACAGCAAACCCACGAGTAATGTTTCAGTGTCAGTTTTATACGTAACTTCGGGAGATTTTAACAGCTGATATGTGGACTGCGTTGGTGTGTGGAGCCGTGGTGTTTCCGGGTCTTTTCTACGGCTTCAGGACCGTTTTACAGTGGCGGTTTCCCAGTTGGAGAGAGGCTGACGTAGTGTTCGTCAGTGAGAGGTCAGCGCCCACCAGAGTCCACTCACAACAGAGCTAATTCAACATCTCATCCTTTTTATTGCACTTTATTCACTTTAGACACAAGTAATTACTGTGTCATAACAAGTAAGAGAGAGGTCTGATTAATTCGTCTCAATCCAAAAGTCCACACGTTTGTGAAAAAACATATATACAACTTTGTTTTTATTAACAACACGAGGGAGGGACTAAGTGGATCTGCTCAAAGTTGTAATTGTGCTAAATTAGTCACACTTACTTGTGTTATATGCGTGCTGCTTTACCAGCAAACCCTACTAAAGTCTCAAGCAAACTGTTAAGAATGTGTGCATTGATATTAAAGAGGAAGAGGCAGATGGATAAAACGAGCGTATTTGACTGGAGTTTGGTGTGATTGCCTGTATGTCTGAGTTTGTTGTTTCTGTCTCCTCAGCCTGCTTTCCATCACCCACGCATCTCTGGCCACTGCATCTGGAGCCCTAATAGTCACATCCTGTAGCGATGTGATGACCGACAGGTTGGACAGTCACCGTTTCAGTTTGTATCCAAACTTAAATCCAACATACAGAGACCAGAACCGTGTGTTTAAAACAAACCCACCGACACCCACAGAGCCTGAGCCACGACCAAACACAAATCCATGTTTACATCTTTATGTCTGTTGGCGCTCATCAGGGTGAAGGCAGGTCACACTTTGAACAGGTCACTAGTCCATCACAGTGCAAACAGACAGACAAATACCAACATGCAAGGTTTTTGGAGCACACAGGGACAACTTTCAAACCACGCTCAGTATAGTGTATATAAGTTTTGTTGCATTCATTCTAACTATTGTGTAGTCTTTAATGTAAATGCTAAACATTGTATTTTTCGTTGTGTAAATGCTTAATTATCGGGTTAAGTTTTTTTTTTAATGTTAATGCTATATATTGTACATTTTAGTTATGTTAAAGCTTACTGTTGTGTTAATGTTAATGTGTACTTTTATTGTGGTAGTGTTAAACGTGTAGATTTCTTGTCGTATTGCCAGTTATTCCCTCGTTTTGTTGTATTAACGCTTTGCATGGCGACAGCCTCCATTGGAGTGTGAATGTGTGTGTGAATGGGTGAATGTGACTGTCGATGTAAAGCGCTTTGGGTGAATATTGTAGAATTCTGTTAAGGTTATGACGTGCGCAGTAGTGTGCTTTAGTCAAACAGAGAAACGTGATGAACGAATCTGTCTCTCCACTCAGCCACTGGCTGGCGGACGGCTTCGTCCTGTTTGGAGCATCCTACATGGCCTTCGACATCTACGCCATGTACCTGAGCCACTACCACAAGCAGAGGGTCAAAGGTCACGGCGGGGATCACTCCATCCACACAGTGAGATCCTTCCTGCTCAGACACACCATGCTGGTGCTTCATCACGCTGCGCTGCTGCTCGTCTTCATGCCCGTGTCACTGGTGAGGAAGAGGAGGACGAGGAGGAGGAGGAGGAGGAGGAGGAGGAGGAGGATGTCATCTGACTGTGTTCTCTTCTCCACAGTTCCTCAGGAGGGGTCTCGGGGATTTCTTCATTGGTTGTTTCTTCCTCACAGAGTTCAGCACGCCGTTCCTCTCCTTCGGAATGATTCTCATCCAGGTGAACGAAACCGAAAATAAGAAATTCACCTAATCCGTTTGAAATATCCAACTGTGGAATTCAGGCTTCACATTTAGATGTTTTTGAAAAACATGAGCTGCATTATTGACGTTTCTTCTCTCTCTCTCGTGTGTGTGTGTGTGTGTGTGTGTGTGTGTGTGTGTGTGTGTGTGTGTGTGTGTGTGTGTGTGTGTGTGTGTGTGTGTGTGTGTGTGTGTGTGTGTGTGTGTGTGTGTGTGTGTGTGTGTGTGTGTGTCCAGCTGGGCCTGGATAACTCCGTCCTGCACAAGGTCAACGGCGTTGTGGTCCTGCTGTGCTTCTTCACCTGCCGGATCCTCCTCTTCCCCTTCATGTACTGGACGTACGGCCGGCAGCTCGGGATCCCGCTGCACCGGGTGGCCGCTCATCTGCCGCTGCACTGCAACCTGGGTAACCTGGTGGTCCTGTCTCCTCAGATCTACTGGTTCATCCTGCTGCTGAAGAAGGCCAAGAGACTGTACCTGAGACAGAAGACACGGCGGGCGGATATGGACGAGCCCAAGACGGACTGAGAGGAGCCCAAACGATCCGAACCAATCAATGAGCAGTGTTTCTTCTTTACTTCCTCTCTGGTCAGTGTTCGTGTCAGGCAACAGCGCCCCCAAACTGCCAGCTGTTGTAATTGCGTGAAATTTTACAGATGCTTTGGTCTCAAAACTGAATGTTTTGAGACACCCCCACCCCCCACGTTCCAATTGCACTTGAGAACGTCGTCGTGTCAACTCTGCCCATCACTGCCCCAAGAAGCACATATTTTTAAATGTTTACCCAAATGTTTACTCAAACTTCCAGTATGAGCTGGCTGCACAAACCAAAGCACCAAACATCTGGATCAGTCTGAGACAGATGTTTCCACTCAGTGCATTTTCATCAGGCGTTGACAAAGATGTCAGATATTGTTTTAATATATTTCCATGGCTGTAATTTGCACTTTAAAAAAAAAAAAAAAAAAAAGTCTTTAAAACGTACTCTTAAAATAACTTGTAGGTGACGATGTAAGACGACAGGAAGCTGCTGTACCAAAAATAAAAACATTACTGTTACGGATTTCACTGAAAACATCAAACCCAAAACTCTAGACAGCAGAATTTAAACTCATGATTAAACAAGCAGCCAAAAGGTTTGAGCGTGGAATAATAAATGTGCCTTAAACACCAGTGGGAACTGTTCTTTCCTCTTAATGCCTTTTTCTTTTTTAATAACACGTGACTCATATTTCAGAAAATCCAGTGTATTACTCGCCATGTTATGGTAATATGCGGTGTCCTTTATAACTTTTTTTTTTTTTTTTATTAATGTGGATGTAATACTTTTTTGTGGAGAAAGTTTAAACCTTTTAAAATAGTCTTGTTTCTTCTCATACAGGTTGTAAAGTGTTGCTGTTCTTTAATGGCTTTAATAGTTGAATTCTGGTGCTTTTCCAACCATGTTCTGGTTTTTAAGTCAAGGGTGTGTGTGATTCCAAAGATTACTCGTTCTTTTACTCATGTGCATATAATCACACCATCAGGCTCATTGGACGCTGCGACCCCGCCCGATCTGGGAAGACATCGCAGCTCCTCACGACACCGTCAATCTGGACTCTTTGCTTTTATGAAACTCGCCGACGATTCTGAACGTCTTGGTTCGGCCGAGTCACCGGGAACATCCTTGAGATGTGTGACCTCTGCTCTCAGGTGGAGGGAGAGTTCAGAATCGGCTCTCGCCAGACTTTCTCTGGAAGCTGCGAAGCGACAATCTTTCTTCCTGTGCAAAACGATTGTTAGACAAGTGGAGTCACGATGACGGGGTCAGTCGAATTTCAGACGCCTGCTTCCAGAAAAGATGTTTGATCGATTCCCTGCCAAATGTAGTTCTGGGTCCGTATTTATCAAGCGTCTTAGAATTACTCCTCAGAACCCTGTTAAGAGTTGACTTGTGTGTAAAAAAAAAAATTATTCTGTCACTCTGAGCTGAATTACTACGGTACTATGCGCCGTAAATGGAGTTTGAGGTGACATCACTTCAGAAATGACCAATCACGGAACGGAATTCCTTTTCTAAGAATAAATATCTTCGAGATATTTAAATGTACAATGGAAGTGTATGTTTTGACAATAATCTGCAAACAATACAAAACATAATGGCAATGAATCAAAAATCAATTTTCCCTTATATCTTTATTAAAGAAAAAAAAAAGGTTTTAAACACGGCCTCCATGGTGGGGCGACGGAGGGAGAGAGGGCGAGTGAATTCCTGGAAAAATTCACAAACACAGTTTTATCTCTGTTCATAGGATTTGCTGGTTGTGATTCTGAGGAGAGAAATGGCCTCTAAGATGCTTGATAAACACGGCCCCTCGATTCCAAAGAGTTTAATTCTATTATTTTCTGAATCAAATTGCAAGTGTGGTTTTTTTTACTTGTTTTTTTTATGAACAAGTCCTTGGTTTTCACAGCAGCATTAAAAGAAATCTATTTACTTAAATTGTCTTGTATTTTTTTTTCCATGAAGATGAAGAAATGGATTCCTTTACAGGAGACGTGGGCATCATGAGGCTCGGGGGGGGGGGGGCACATGTTCCCTTTAGCTCTGCGTCACCGGCCCTCAGCGAGTCACTGGGAGGAAAATCCTCAATCACATGAGATTTACTCTTATTATTGGCTTCATCACATCTAAAATGGTCCCATTTTCAGGTTATTTGCTATTATTGCATTATTGGTTGGGTCTTGTATCTTGGCCGGCAGAGCTCGCAGTTGTTACCTCACAAAAGTGGGTGTTTCACCGTGGAAACAAAAAGATGGGTAAACCAGTAAAATAGCAGAAAAGCCTTTCACTTTGTGTTGCAAACAATTTAAACGTACTTTTTTTGTAGGTTTTTTTCAGACGAGGCGTGGTTCCTGCCCAACTGGGCTTCTTGGGGAGCCGGTTTGCTTTTTTCTTTATTTATACACAGTTGCGTGCTTAGAACATTTATTACGCATGTAATAATTATAAGGTTTTTATCACGCGTTTCTAGAGGCTCAGACAGGTTTTTCTTGACATGGGCGGGTCTTATGTTGCATTTGGACTGGAGACGGCGAGTCAGATCTGGAAACCCTGGAGAAAATGGGGCTTTTGCTCGCGGCACAACGCACCAACATTCATGGTGGATTTATAGAAATAAAGACTTTATAGATTCTCCTGAAAAAATTCAGACTCTGCGTCTGCAGCGGAACGTTGTTACCACCAAGGAGCTACCGCTCGCTCCTGCTCACTGTAAGAATAAGTGTCAGTTTTTCATATTATACTGAATTTATTCAGGTGGAGTTCATTTCCCTGCATGATGTCATGAAGGGAAAATCTCTGCTTCGCCTGTATGAGCACAATCGCTAAAAGGTGGAGTGAGCAACATGACACTTTCTTCACTTCTGGGGCCTCACACACAGGCTAAAGGGACACATGTTACTGTTAGAAAACCATTAGAAAGTGAATTTTGCAAACAATGAGACCTTTTTACACTCGGACATCATCCTTGGACCTGCAGGTCTTATTACAGATCTGAGTTTATGTGTTAGATTATATAAGCTGATTGTCGATCACTGAGTTGCATTTTTTCCAGTCAGGAGGCGTTTGGTTTGATCGTTGTAGGAGGAAAGTAAAGGACCTGGAGAAAACACTGTGACGCACCTAAAGAGTGGACATGAATACAACAGTAGCAGCACAAACAGGCTCTTAGACATGACATATTACATTTTTATTCACTCCTCAGCCAAATGCGAACATTTCAAACGTCACTTTTTTTTTTATCAACTGTGCCCAGATATTTTCATTTAAATTTCACCTAGAAAAAAAAAAATTGAGTGTCTCGTTTTGCACACTTTGTGGGGTCCAAAACATGACCGCTCATGAGAATCGAGGGTTCCTACCTTCTCTGTGGGGACAGAACCATACTTTACAAATGACAATATTGTTTGCGACGCGGCATCAGGCGGCCGAGGAGACCAGCTGGGCGATCTTCTGCTGCAACACGGCCTTCATCTCGCGGCTCTGCAGGTTGTCTGTGATGGTGGAGAAGAAGTGGCGGGTGTTGTCGCTCTCCACCGAGGTGCAGCTGTCCGGAAAGGCGGCCATGACGGCCTCGTAGTGGCTGAGGATGTCCAGGCTGGACAGGAAGAGAGCCTCGCACTGTCCTCCAGGCATCATCACCTGAGAGGGGAAATCCAACACTGAGCGTCTGATCTGATGGAATTTATCATTTAAATATTATCTGATGGCTCCTTGTTAGCACATCGACAAAAACATGTTCGGACAAATCATCAAATAACACAAGGCTGAACAAAATAACAAGGAAACAAACATTTTCACCCTTTTTTTAAATTTGTACATCAGACTGTTCCACAAAAGGAATCATATCATGGCTAAATAGTTAGAAACCAACAAATAAATTGCTGAAAAAAAATAGACAAACAGTCAAAATGGCCCAGAATGTGAATATATCGCAGTGTTTGAAGGGTCGATACCTGGATGTGCTGAACGTGGCAGTAGAGCTGGCTGAGAACGAAGAGCACCTCCTGGCTATGAGCTGCTCCCACCTCCTTCACCTCCCCCTCTTCCTCCATCCGTGAGTGTTCTTCTCCTTCACGCACTTTACGAGCTCTGGCCGGAGTGTGGTTGGCGTCCTTGGAAGGTCGGGATGAGGGGAGTGGCTGCTTGTCTCTGACCGAGCTCATGATCTCCCTCACGGCCTGGGCGTACAGCCTGCCGACGTGAGCCCAGCCCTCTGCCGGCAGCCAGTCGGAGCAGCTGGACCCACAGAGCAGCTGCAGGGCCCGCAGCAGCAGCACGGACAGCCGCAGGTCGCAGGAGAAGCCCCGGAGGTCCAGGAGGGGCAGGTGGTCCACGTACTCCAGGGAGAAGGGCACGTGGAGGCGGGCCGAGGCCACGAGGTCGCGGAGGGTCCGGAGCACTCTGCTCCACTGGCACGGCGAGCACCAGGGCAGGACCTGGGTCAGAGCCACCAGCAGGCCTTTGCTGAACATGCCCACCTGCTCCGGACTGCTCTGGTCCAGAGCCAGGCGGGACAACATGGTGGTCAGCAGGGAGTCCGATATACAGCAGCACTCCATCCAGGCTAGAAGACCGGTGCCGGGCCCATAGGGGGGCAGGTCTGACCCGGACCACTCCTACAGAGGGGGGGGGACACAGAGACACGGGTGAGCTCCGGACTGCAGGAACTGAAGGTACAAACCTCCATCAGGACAATCCAACACAACACCACTACACAATGAGACTTAATGCGAAACAAAAAAAACTCGTTTTCAAAACGTTCATTGATAAAACGTTTCATTAATCCAGACTCACCAAGACTCTGTTACCCGACTCCCCGTCTGTGGAAATTACTTAACCAACTGAACTCATGAGGTTTAACTTTTTTTATTTGCTGTGTTGTTGTTTTATTCTCTATTGGCACACTGTGGACATTTCTAAATGTATGATTATTAATCTCATTGACTTCATCAGTCAGGGAGAAGTTTTTAACTTGTTGACTCTGTTGTCACTTGGTTCTTGTACCTCTGACTTTTGTCTTTCGGCTGCCGGCACCACATCAAATCTACTGGAAATGAAATAGAATGAATTGTCCTTATGAGACGTTTTAGTGTGAGAATAACATGATTACAATCCCCTCTGCCTGCTTCACTCTCCTCTGTGCAGCATCAGAAAGAAATAAGACTTTCCAAGCAACATTCAAGCTACAAAACAAAGTCAGGATCTTCAAGCATGGATATTATAATTGTAATTTACATATAAAACAGATCTAGCAAAGTGCAACCTGTCTGCAAAAAATACAGAGTGGAAAAACTTCGCAGTCCCACAGGATCTGGCAACCCTAAACCTCATCCTGATGACGTAGTTGCTTCCTACCTGCTCGGGCAGATCGCACACGGCCAGCAGAGATGAGGGCACCTCGTTCTTGAAGTGTTCCCCCCACACCGGCTTCAGGTAGAAGCGCACAGTCCAGTCCAGCTCCTCCGTCTTGTCATAGAGCCAGAACAGAGCTCTGGAGTATCTGCTGGGGGCCGCCGACACCTCCGCCCCCACCACCTCCCCCAGCCTGGTGATCACTGAAGCCAGCAGCTCCTTCGCGTCCATGGAGAAGGCATGTACGGCGCCCCCTGGTGTCTGCTCCCAGAACCTGTGGACGGATTCATGATGGAATGAGGAGACGGATTTGCTTTGCCGAAAGTTCCACCCCGGGAGCCGTTCGGTGGCTCGGAGCGCTGTCGTCGTGGAAACCGACACCCCAAAATGCAACAAAACCTTTGCGTTTTCCCTTGAAACGGTTGCATGTCATCATACAAACCTGAGAGTCTGGTGGAGCAGCTGGGCCAGGATGTAGAGGAGGGGGAACGGAGAGCAGAGCATCGCCCAGTGAGGAGAGGAAGCCTCGTCCAGAGCGAGAGCGGCATGGAGGAGCTGCAGACTCAGATCTGCATCTGCAGCGTGCACGGAGGGAAAACTGCATCAATACTTTTGAGAAGAAAACAATCACTGCTGCTGGAGAGAAATAACAGGTTGTACCAAGCAGGAGGGGTCGCAAATATTTAACTTCACACTTCAGGTTCAAATGTCTTGAAAATGAACCACATCCACCAATTTACATGTGAGTGCAGCAGCGACAATCATAGTATGTAAATATTCATCTGCTGGTGTTTCATCCGGTTTGGTCATTTACATTTTTCTTCCCGGTAATCAATGAAGGTCATAAATTACATAATTACACAGCCAACTTTTAAAAAGTGCCTAATTGAAGTACCATTGAAGTAGTGCAAAGAAATGCAAAGTAGAAGTATGACCATTTATTAATCACAAATAGTAGGATGGAGGTAATTCAAACTGTGTGGCCTTTATTTAGAGAAATCTACAGAAAAAAATTATCGCAATTCAGAGAAATATGAAGGTAGTTAATGTGTTTTTTTCTCAGTTTAATTCAGCTCACCATACTTTTATGTATGAAAATTGCACAAAGAGGTGTTTATCTAATACTGGTTTCTATACCACAGGGTTGACGTTTCCAGTGACGTCAAAGACAATATTGGAAAAGGTCAATACTTTGTTGAAGTGTAAACTTAACACAACCTAAGCTGATTAGTCAAATGTTTCAGGTATTTTGAGATTTTAATGTTGACATTACCAACACCTTGAAAGATGAAGGAATATTGACAATATTCATCAATACCGGTATTGTTTGCGGTGCTTCCTGCCTTTAGTGAGCAGCAAAAAGTGGAAAAGAGGAAGGACCTGCATGTACAATAAAGTGAAATATGTCTGAATGCTCACCCCCAGCAGAGATGTGGGGCAGGACAAAGGTGTTGATGACTTCCTGAGGAGGCAGAAAGCGTTGCTGCTTCTCTTCTCCCTCGGCTGGCTGGACAGGCATCATCAGCAGACCCAGAAACTTCAGGAACTGTTCCTTCTCTGTGTTCGACAGCGGCTTATTCCCGATGGTCTCCTGCAAACACCTGCAGAGGAGAGCACCTCCTCCCTGCACATCCTGAGCTGCAGGGTCTCCTGACGTCTGGCCCGTCAGTCCCGGCAGCTGCTCCAGGATTGTGGCCATGAGAGAAAACGCTCCTTTGTTGAAAACAGCTGATTGGCAGCAGGACTTCAGAGCAGCTTCGGGGTTCTGGAAGGAGACTCTGGCTACTAAGGAGACGGCTGTGTTCAGATTAGCCGCCGACGCTCTGCCTCCTCCCTGGATGATGCAGTTGAAGGCCATGTTCAGCTCCTTTTCGAAGCCCTCGGTCACGGCTGAGGGGACGGGGTGCTGGAAGAAGCCCCTGCTGGACGACCGCAGCGTGGCAGCCAAGCATTTGTTCTTATCCTCTAAGGAAAGAGCAGAGAAGATATCTGCGATGATCTTCATGAGCTTCCGGCACTGGCTCACGTCGGAGCTCTGGCCGTGCAGTTTTCTCTTGAGGGTGGAAGAGAGTCTGATGAGGGCATTGTGCTGTTTGAAGGCCGCTTGGTTCTTCTCCAGGCAGTCCAGCCAGTGCTCATCGCACACTGACTCACTGGCAAACAGCACGGCGAAGCGCTCATGGTCCTCCAGACGATTTGCTATGACTGCAGTCATGACGGCTGCTCTCACTTCTGGACTGCTCTCTGTGGAGGGAAGATCCATGGACTTCAGCAAACCTTGGAGAGAACTTCCCTCAGAGTCTTCGTCTCTTTCATGAAGCGCCGGCAGGACTCTCTGGATGCTTTGCTCCAGTTGCAACGTGTTGTAGCTCGGATCAGCGCCGTTCTGAACCTTCAGAAGGTTGCTGCTTTGCCAAAACTCTGCGAGCTCTGTTTCAACTTTCAAGGCTTCCCTCAGTGTTATCGAGCTGGGCCGGAACTGAGACGGTGTGTGAGAAGCGCGTAAGTCTCTCTGAGTGTCCCTGATGAGGTCAGGACTCAGCTGCTCACTGTCCATCTCTCTGCTGCTGATCATCTGGCTTAACATCTGCAGCTTTCTTTCAGGTGGGAGTTCAACTTGTGAATCTATTAGAAAGGATGTGTATATAGCATTGAGAGACACTGAAAGCGCCTGAAAGCAAAGATCTGTGGAGGAGATATGAGCTTTCAGCTCTGCAAGAGCGTGAAGAAGAAGGTGCAGGATGTCTGGGTTTGGTCCTGACTGTTGTGACTCTGTGTTTTCGAGCTTTAACCTCTTGGCGCTCTGATAATTCGGACTGGAAGACTCGGAGAAGAGATGCGACAGCTGGTTGGAAAACATCACCTCAGTGCTCGCCGCTTCTCCACCTCCTCCCGCTTTCTGCTCGTCTCTTCCTTTCCACAGTTCCCACCACACCTGCAGGAAGAGTCGCACATCCTCCTCCTTCGTGGGAGAGCTCTTCACATGTTCAGCGAACCGCTGCAGCTCTGCATGGAGCTGCGCTGGAGGGAAGCACAGGAGGAGCCGGGCGAACACACCCGCAGCCTCGGTCGACTTCACCAACTCCAGCAGGACGACTCTGTTGAGCTCGGGGAGGCTGTTCTGAAGGGAGTAGAAAGGGTTCTTCCTCCACAGCTCCTCGATGTCCTCTCCTGCTTCTCTGCACAGCAGCTTCAGCCACACGACACAGACGATCCTCTCCGTCCAGCTCGCATCCTGCCCGCAGACCTCTCTGACCGCCTCGACCACCACGTGACCCACCCGGCTCCAATCATCCTTCTGAACGGAGGACAGACATGATGGACGGCAGAGCTTATCAGCCAGGAGGAAAGCTCCCTGCAGGACTGCTGAATCTGAAACACAGTTTGACGGATTCACAGGAATGAGCAAGTAGGAAAGAAAAATACTTGCAGAGCTACACGCATGCAAAGTAGTTAGATGCATAATAACGTCTTCACTTTTTATTCAAATTACCACTCCACTTAACATGACCAGAGGCAATTTCCAGCAAAGATTCTAACGGCTTTATCTGTTCTGGCTAAATCTTATGTGTTCAATGAAACAGATTTCAGAGTAAGTTTTACGTATTTCTATATATATAAGTATTTATTAGAATTGGATGTAGGAAACAACCCAAATTACAAAGCGAGATGATAAATACGACACCTAAAAGAAGAATATTTCATATAAAAATACACAAATCAAATCACAAATCAAAAAAGAATAAAAGAAAAAAAAACTGCATCATTATCTAATGGCGTCTCTTAAACAGATTATACACGACAATTGAAAAGCAACAAACGAGAGTTTTCCCCTTCTGATGCCCTTGAGAGAGGAATGTTGGTCAGTAGAGGAGCATCAAAAGCTCCTGGATGCATCTCAAGTTGAAGAAAGACTTGCTCACCAGGAAAGAAACCAGGGTGTACACACAAGGAGGGGACAGTGGTGCTTTTTTCTCTCAAAATCTGAATGTGGTGACACAATACACAGCAAAACCTACTAAATTACAGTATTAGTGTCGTAATGATAGAAAACTTCGCATAAGCGTGATGGTTCTCTTAGACTTTATAGCCATTTTGTTTGTTGTTTATTTTTTTATTATTGTGGTAAAATGGTTTGCTACAAAGGGGCAGATTACAAAAGCCTTTCTTCCTTCTTCTCCCTTTCATTCATAACTTGGAAACTTTTGTTTTGTTTTGCCCTTGAGTTGTTAAGTTTGTTGATTTCTTTATCATCAATGAATGGAATAAAAATCAACTAAATAACTTGTATTTGGTGAAATAACAATAAATTGAGTTGAGATGTGAAAACGTGAAGGTATCCGTGGATCTGGAAGTAAACTGCTGACTTCTTCCAATATATTCTGACTTCACAGCAGAACTGATAAACTCCAGTTATCGACCTCCTCACCTCGGTTCATCTTGTGTCGTCGCCGCTGCGTGCAGCCGGTTCTCTAACTTTAGTCCGCTGTTGACACGTCCGAGGAGTTTGTTGGGTTCAGAACATTCTGCCTGAGCTCAGAATGAACCGCAGAAAAGCTCGGGAAGTACAAAACACACTTTGTGAGAGAGAAACTGTACAGAAGGCACAGAAGAGGGCAGGAGTAACAAACGTGTGACAACAAGTTTGTATGAAGCGCTTCCGCCCTGCGGACGTCGTGACGTCATGTCCATGAGGCTGGTGGCTGTTCGGGTTTCTTCACAGCGCCCCCTCAGAATGTCTCCGGTACTGCAGCTGCTAAAACACCACAACCTCAGGTTGAATCTCAAAATATAACAATTTTCAACAAAACTAAACATAATATAACAGATATGACGTTATAATACAGAGAAAGACGGCTAGATATTCAAAAAATGTGGTGTTTATTTGTTTGAAAAAACAAAACTCAATTCATATAAATGATAACTCCCTCCACTGGATTGCATCCTCTAGCCATTACATATTTATATATTTATTTATTTATATTAAACACATTGTTTGTTTGTTTAACTTTTAAAAGAAAGAAAATAGATTCTGAACATAAAAAAAACTCAAAACTTAAATATTAAGTCACATGATGGTATTCATATGAGCAATATGCCTTGTCTTGTCGTGGAATGAAATTAAAGAATAAAGTAAAAACTCTCTCTCTCTCTCTCTCTCTCTCTCTCTCTCTCTCTCTCTCTCTCTCTCTCTCTCTCTCTCTCTCTCTCTCTTCGTGTCACGTGTCTCTGCTGCGTACTCCAGTTTTTCTTCCCCTGAAGTGAAAGTGAAAGTAAAGTAATCCTCAGACTCCTGTTGAAGGCTCTGCCTGTATGAAGAAGAAAAGGAGACCACCAATGAACGACCATGGCTGTAATCCTACAGATGCTCGTGTGCGCGTGTCTGTGTGCGGGTGAGTGTCTGTGTGCGGGGTTTCTGCGGGTCTGTGCGTTAAAGAGCGTGACACAGAACGCTGACATGAACGAAATGACAGCTGCACGATACTACACCACTTTCAGTTACAGCGTACTCTGAAAGTTACTTTAACCTCGACTGTGAGACGAATTAGAAATACTCACATTACTCGAATCAAGTATATTTTGTGTTTTGATCATATGACCAGTGAAATGAGCAAAATAACATAAATGTTTCAGCTTGTTAATGCAAAGAGCTCTTATGAAAATGTACTCATTTAATTAAATATCTTTTTCACAAAAACTGCTTTTGCTGTTTTTACTAACAGTTTGTGTTTATTTTAGAACAATACTAAATACCATTATTGTCTGTTTAACATGGTGCAGCCCTGGTCAGCAGGAGTTTCCTTTTAAGCTGTATTGGTATTAATGTAGACACAGACGGTGTGTGTGACTGTGTTGTGTGTGTTTCTCCCCCCTCAGGTGTGTACTGTGTGCCTCAGATATCATGGCTGCCCTGTCAGTTCACTGATGAACACGTGTTCCTGAATGCAGAAGCATTAACTGAGACTGAGCTCCGGCCCAGACAGGTGGTCCTGCAGTTCGGTCTGCAGGGAGATCCTCCCATCAGTCCTCACGCCGTCACCTTTCTGCTCACCGGTGAGTCTCTGCAATACGGAGCAGACTGAGAGCTGCCGGGTTTCTAAATGTTTGTTTTTTGGGGGGTTTTTTTCGCTGTGTTGCAGCGTCGAAGCTGGACGTGCGTCGGTACCTGGAGGGAGCGGAGGCCGAGCAGCTGGACTGTGAGCTGGCGAGGTACAGCACAGAGGGGATCCACGTCCGCTGGCCCGCCCTGGGAGCACATGGCTACAACTACTGGTTCAGCTGCACCATCCGACACAGCAAGGGGCTTTTTACAGTCACCAGCTTCCTCAGACAGGCGTCCGACCAGCCTCCTCCGGGACAGCAGGACTTCCGCAGCTGGCCTGTGATCCCCGATGGAGAAATCCTCACCACCACAGGTGAACCAGCTCGGGGCCGGGAACCAGAGAGAATCTGTTCTGTACTATGTAGAAATAAACATGGCAATAATAAAAAACAAAAAAAGGAATTTCATCATAAAGAGAGAAACAACACCCTATTACTCCTGAAGCTTCGCTCGTCTGATTAGTTGTTACGGCTGTAAGACATGAGAAGAGGTGGAGAGCTGCTGTCACTGAGCTCACTGCCAAAAGTCTTTGTTTAAAGTTATTTTAATACCCTTTTGAACTTTTCCACATTTTGTCTCATTACAACCACAAATGTAAATGTATTTTATTGAGATTTTATGCGACAGACCAACACAACATGAAGTAGATGGAACATAATATATGGTTTTGATCTTTTTATCTTTTTTTTTTACAAATAAAAATAACTAACATATAAGCCCAATAAATTTCCATTTACATTGGTGGTTGTTATGTGACAAAATGTGGGATATATATGCGTACGCCACAGGTTATTTGCTGTTTTTGAACTACAGCAGACATTAAGGACTACAAAGACTTTATACTCTGTTATAACTGCCTACAACCCCCACATTTTAGCAGAAAGGCCACAGAGCAACATAAGTTAGAAACATTCATTTCAGACATGTGAGAAACAAATGCAGTCATTCAAACAAACAAAAATAACAGAGCAAAGCAAAAAAAATAATTTAAATGAGCCAACATATTCAAAAAGGAGTAAGATGAAGCATAAGCTTATTTACTCCAACCTCTTCTTCATCTCAACCATCAGTCACTCAGTACCACTGTCCCATAGTTACTTATATACACGTAATAAAAAACGGGGGCCTTATAGACTATATATATATATATATATATATATGTTAGGTAAGGCAAATAAATTATTAGAGCACCATTCAGACATGAGGGAATCCACAGTGCTTTACAAAAAAACCAACTAATGTATTAAAGCAAGTAATTAACTGGAATATGTTAAAACCTCCAACATTCTCTCTCACACCCTCTCATCCTTTTAATTGGATCAAGTTTACTTTGCGCTTTTCCCATATAGTTGTTTGGCGTCTCAGCTCACCTACAGATAGTACGTCCTCTCATCAGAGCAACTCACTGGTATCATTCAGTAGGTGAGTGGGGATAAAGATGAAGCAGATGATGCCAGATTTCAACTTTCAAACTTGAGACACTAGTTTGGACAACAAACCGACGATGCTCGGAGCCACTGAAAACGCTCCAACCTTGTCTCCATGGAAGCAGGGGAAATGCAATTTTTCCTAAACGCTGGTACTTTGCACCACGGCCGTAGTAAATAGTTCTTCTGCAGAGTGTCGAGAACGACGTTTGCCTCCAGAGCGTCGTGGCTTCAAGTCCACATTCTCCTGGGACTTGGTAGTTTTATGATTGAGAGTCTCTGAAAACGACTCGTTTCCTTCTGTTGCCGTGTGAACGGAGGTCATTTTCAAAATGAAAACAAAATGCAAAAATGTTTTTATTTGAAGTTTCATACTCAACTATCTGTTTTATTGAATCGGCTTCTTGCTTCTTCTTTTATTTGCTGGTTTGTCTCACTGTCCATAAAGAGTCGGACTCGACTGCAGGATGGTAAGAGGGTGATGGTAACAGACTGATGTGAGCCGCCAGTTGGTCTCTGCTTCAGCTCTCTGGAACTTATAGCAGGTTTGTGTTCCTCTCCCGTCCGTCTCCATAGCCGCCATGGTGATCAAGACGCAGACCCCCATAGTGAGGGCCAGGCTGGGGTCCGAACAGAAGCTCCACTGCCACTTCGACGTTGACCACAAGGGAGCGAACTTCACCGCAGAGTGGCACAAGCAGAACCGAGGCGAGAGGACCAAGCTGTTCAGCCACAGCAGCCGGTCGGGGCGGACCGAGGGCTCCGGGGTCCGTGTGAAGCCCCTCTCTGGAGGAGAAGCCTCCTACACCCTCCCCTTCTCCAAGATCAGCAGCGAGGCCACCTACGTGTGTTCGGTGTCAGTGATACCCATCTTCGCAAGTGTGGAGGTGAATCTGCGTATAGAAGGTGAGAGGTAAAGTCAAACATTTTGGGGGGAAAAGAATATTTAAATAAGCACAAAACATTCACCATACATTTTGATACCAGAGGGACGATGCAGCCAGTCAGTGAGGGACAGATTTATTCCTCTATTTCCATCTATTTTTCATTTATAACTACTTTCATTGGATTCTGAGAAAGAAAGTACATGTGGAACGTGTATGAATGATGATATTTTTATATTTCTGTGGATGGAAAAATTAATGCAATAGAAAAAAAACATTGTTGAGGATGCAGTAATGTCCTTCTTTCTCTTCTTGGACAAATTTAAAGCGGATGCTGCAGTCTTCCTTTTTTTGTTGAATCACATATGCGTCTGCAGTTTCCGCCAGCAGCATTTCTGAAGCATACGAGTCGTTGACTTTGTTGGCTTCAGTCATTTCCCCTGATTTATGTGCTTCTGACTGCATCGTGCCCGACCTGCTGTCACCAGGGACGCTCATGTGTTGACATGCAGAACACAAATGCACAGTGCATGAAATCATTTAATCTAATGAAGTTCAGTCAGTATTATGTGATATTTAACTTGCAAACTTGAGTTAAATGGTGCAGCCCATGTGTGTACAAAGTGATATGATTTGTGTGTCAACAGGGGACGTAATACAAACCTTCAACTGAAGATCGTTTATTTAAGAAATATACCGATAATATACCTGAACTTCCTGTGTGGCTCAGTCTGTCCTGACCTTTAATGGCTGTCAGCAGACCGGTGCACAGACTCTTCGGCTGAAAACACAAGCGTTTGTCTTGAAACAAACCTTTTGGAAATCGGAGGTTACGCCGCTGCAGCTACCTCATGTCATACCTGCAGGAAAAAAACTCAAAAATCAGGGAGAAAATGACCCAAAAATACAGTCAACAAGTGCAACATTTCTGAGAGGCTTTCGCCTTCTTCTCCTCAGAGCCTCCTCGGGTCTCCATCAGCGTGGGACCGTCCCTCTCTCTGCAGGAGGGCGAGGAGCTGAAGGTCTTGTGTGAAGCCGACAGCTACTTCCCCCTGGATGTGGATATCGTTTGGTACGAGCAGGACCCTGCAGCCTCGGGTCAGAGGGTCGGTGCACCTCTCCCCAAAAAGCTCCAGAACATTCTGGTGTCCAGCCACAGACACAACGCCGACAGGACCTACACCATGTCGGCCTTCTTCTACCTGAAGGCCTCGCTCAGGGACTCGGGGAAACAGTTTACATGCAGCGTGTCCCACGTGTCGCTGAGAGTTCCCATCAAGAAGAACTTCATCCTGACTGTTGAAGGTATACGAAGGCTGAAAGTAAGGCTGCGTTCCAGTTGCTCTCAGGGCTTGGAAACCTGAGCTGTCTATCAATATCTGTCAATATCCTGAGAGTCAACAGTAGCAGTTCAATTAGTGCCACAGTATTTAAGTCAATGTGACGTGATATTAGCGTCCACACCTATTGAGAGCTATCACATAGTTTTAATCACTGCCTCCGTATTGTTCCCGCTGGAGTTTACAGTATCTGCACTGTACTGCCACCAGACGGGAGTAGAGTTACACGTGTGGTCTGTTTTCTTCTCAGAACCTGTCAGCTGGTTGTTCATCATCTGTGTCGGTCTCACTGTGGCCACGCTGTCCTCTGTGCTCGCTGTGATGCTGTGCCACCTGTACTCGGGTGAGTTTAAAGGCATGCATAAAAAAACAAACTCCACCAGAGACAATTCTCATTTAACGATTCCATCTAACAATAACAGGTTGACTTTCATCGCATTTAAAACATTTGAAATGCACAGATTTATATTTAGTATAAAATCGGATACGTGGGGGTGGGATGTCACCGTCATTTCAGTTGTTGATGTTCTAAAATGTATTTTTATTTTCTTTACAGCAAAGAAGAAGTTAGTTGAGGTAAGATGACATAGAAGACCACGTTTGCCTTCATTTCCCCATTGTCATCAGTTCAAACTAATATTTATTTGTATCTGTGTGTGTGTGTGTGTGTGTGTGTGTGTGTGTGTGTGTGTGTGTGTGTGTGTGTGTGTGTGTGTGTGTGTGTGTGTGTGTGTGTGTGTGTGTGTGTGTGTGTGTGTGTGTGTGTTTGGTCTGAGCAGAAGAAACCCTACTGAGTCCCACCAGCATCATTACTGGAAGATTGCGTCCTCCTCCATCCTCCTTCATTTCTAATGTACAAACCTTCACCTGTGTGATTTTGGTGTCTGGGTGGGATTATTTATTGGGGTTGATATGAAACTGATTGTCACTACTTAATTTTGCACTATTGCTGTAATAGTAACTTGTTCCTGCTTGGACATTGAACGGCCTCATCAATCGGGACAGATCCATGTTTATCATTAGAGGTTATGATTGTTTATATCAGGATTTGGTTGTTGTTGTTTTTTTGTTTTTTTCAACACATTAAGCTTTAGTTGGCACTATCAGCCGTCCATTCATCTTCTATTCCATGAAGGCAGGCTACGTCTTGGACAGGTTGTCAGTATATTACACGGTCACAACCCAGTGGTTCCCAGAATGTTTCTCCCAGTGCCACTTTTAGTAATGCCAACATTTCCATGGGACCCTGATCTGGACATATACGCAGTCCTATTTGCATTCAAACTCTGCTGCACATGATTTTACTAAATGACTGATACAAACTGCAAAGTTGATTTAAAAAAAAAAAAAGCACATTAGAAGTGAAATTATTAAAAGTCGTCACGTCTTATCATTTTTGCAGTCGTCACATTTCAACAGCCATTGCTTTCGGGATATGCTATAAAACTACTCAATGGGAATGGCTTCCACCTCTCTTTCCTCTGGTACTTTTGATAAAATAGACTCTCATCTTATCAGCAGCGGCATCTGGCCTACCGAGTCGTTCATTCAGCGACTCATGACAATTATCTTTGCAAAATCCAACATGGCTGTGAACCGAATCAGTCAGAACTCATCTCCTCACACAGCCAGGAAAAGGTTGATTCCACAGTTTTTAATGACGTCGACTGTAAACTGTGCCCCGCCTGCAATGGCTCCAGGCTCCTCTAGGGGGTGTGCCCACCCCACCCGACCCCACCCCCCACCCTTCACACTTTGGGAACCACTGTATTGGCATATAGATGTTTTTGGATTAGGGAATCAGAGTACCTGGATTAAGCCCATCCATACAGAGAGAACATGCAAACTCCACACAGACCGATGCAGACCGCTGGTTTCTATCGGCTTTCTTGTGCCAAAGTGACTTTGGAGAAGTAGAACCTGGAAGTATTTGGAAATCTGAGCACTTCGGGTCGCGTGATTGGTTAAATGAATCGGACATGTCAGGGTGGGAAGACGGAGGAGTGAAATGCAAACAAAATAAAAGACAAAAAGTCCAGAACTGAAGAGGTGGAGTTTGATGTGGACTGTTCCTGGTGTTTAATGTGAAGATTGAAGATGACATTCTAAATCATCAGTACTTGACCTCACGGGAAGTTTAGTAAGTGAGATTATTCATCATCCAAGTGAACCAGGAGCAACAGCATCAGACTTCCTGTATTTACGTTGCCATAGTAATGTAGTAAGTACAGGGTGATTCAAATGGAGCATTTTATAGAGTTTTCTTTTTTTTTTTTTAAATTGGGACAGTGGATTGATAGTTTCTGTCTTTTGCATAATTCTCAGGAATAAAAGTTTTCTTCGAAAATGGTTTCCCTCGTTTCTTTTTTCTGATGTTTTGGCAGCTCTGGACCTAAAGTCACTTCAGGTTTTTCAGAATTTACAAACTTTGTGTCGCTGAGGCGAACTAAAACTCCCTCCCACACCCCGTCAGGGATACAGGCGTTCAATACGTCTAATAGCCCCCAGGAGGGCAATTCGTTCTGCAGCCAGTGAAATAAAGAAAAATACAAACACAAGCATGCAAATAAATGAATAAAAATCTTTTGCAAGCCTTTTTCAAAAGATTGATCATGACGTAGTTTCAAGTCCCTTCCGGATCTGGACCTCACCCAATATTAAAATTAATCAGAAAACCTGTTTAATTTCTTTCTGACACTCCACTGAAAAGGAGTCAAAAGTGAAACTTAGGTGTGAATTTGAGTGTGTGTGGTCGTCTGTGTCTCCGTGTTTGTCCTGTGATACACTGGTGACGTGTTCATAGTGTGTCCTGGCCTCGTCCACGCTCAGCTGGGATTGGCTCCAGCGCCCCGTGAACATGAACGGGATAAGCGGTACGGAAGATGGATGGACGGATATATTGAATTGAATAAAACCACCGCGGGGATGATTTTGGTTTTTAGTCTCATTTACATCTGGAGAAACCAAAAAAAATTTACTCCCAAGTTGGAGAACTGATAATTTTGTCGATAAAAACAACAGAAGTGGAGCAACAGGTTTCAGCTGGATTCCTAAAATAAACCCACACCTATTGTCAAAGTGAACCTGATCTCCCTGCTGGGACAGACGACACGATCATTCCTGCTGAAAAGTGACTTGAGTTGCAGCTGTCAGGGCCTCACACTGCAAGGTGTGTCCCCCATTCCACTCGACGTGATGATCCAAAAAGGGTTTCATAACTGAGTGACAATTCCTGGTATGTCTTTGTTTTTCAAAGCGCTGGATGTCAAGACCCTGGGGGCGGCTCTGCTAAATCACAGAGGGAGTCTGGCCACAGCAAAGGAGAATGACAAATACGAGGCTCCGTTTGTAAGTCTGGTACATTTGCTTTTGTTTGTAATAAAGGTCACAGAGATATGTGAATGAAAAACTAAAGATCGAAGTCTCGACACTTTTTAACCTCATTGTTTATTACATTAATAAACTGGAAGATATGTTTTGTGATAGCTGGATATTTGTTTATTCGTGACATTATTTTTCTGTTTGAAAAGAGGATTTATGTTCTTTGTATTCTTTTGTAATTCAAAGATTTATAAAATTTTCATACATGTAATAACAAATAAATAGAATAAGATGATCAGAATGATTGAACATAACTACACACACACACACACACACGCACAAAGTCGTTGTTGCTGCTGCACACAGGAGAATGTTTTGGCCATGTGTATGTTTGACGCCCCTGATCTAAAGTCAATTGACCTCTTTTTTTATAAATAATAATATAGTCACCCTATTTCAATAATCTCCACTATATACAAAATGTAATGAAGTTCTTAAAGATTAAATCTGATTTAATACGCAAATTAAATCAAGCATCCAAAGGTCCCAGCTAAGATAATTATAATTTAGTGACACATAATATCGTCTAATGTAACGACAAAGGCTCCGTTGAGGAGAAAACATTTTCCAGTTTGATGGCTTCATTCCACGCAAACACTTTCAGCCTCAGGTTAGTACGCACAGGTACATTTATTAACCTGTCTGCCATGTTTCTGTGTGTCGCTCTGCTTCCCTTTCCTCTTCTCACGGGTCCTAACTCAGTTTCCTCTTATTCTGCCTTTGTTGCAATGTTCCCTTGTGTGTGTGAAAAAAAACATTTTAAACTTTCCCCACATTGCGTTTTAAATGCAAACTGACATTTCAAGCTTTATTCATATGGAGGTCGTGTCATCGAATAGTTCATTCATTCCTGTAATTTGATTTTTAAAAAACGAAACATCTTTGCACAGACCGAAATATTCCAAGTGTGTATTTCTCCTAATTATGACAAGTATAACTGAAACCCATTGAAAACATAAATTTCAGACTTACGGACACAGAGAAATGTTGCCTGAGCTTTTAAACGGTGTAACTACATCATTGTGTGCAATTAAATCCTAAAACCAACTGACATGAATATTCAAGACACACGTTCACTGTGTGGCGACTGGTTATGATTGTGTGATTGCTCACCACGTGATTCCAACATGCAAATGAAGTAACTATGGTTTGTATTTAACTCTGAATGCATCTTGAGAAACCTGCCGTGCAGCTCAACCAAGCAGGGAATTACAAGTGCACAACCATGAGTTTCATCTTCAAGATACTTTTTCATTTGTGTCTGTACACGGGTGAGTAATCTCATTTTTTTTTTTTACAAGTTGCAGCTTTTTAGTCACTGAAAAGTGATGAATGGAATGATGACTAGCAATGGAGGAGTACACTGACCTTCACTACACTTAACCTGAGAGCGAAATGCCATTTTCAGGATAAATACGTGTCTTTAAGACAAACATGCAGTTTCAGTCCATGTTGAGTTTCTATAATACATTTGTTGTAATTTGTTGGTGTTTTTTTGGAATCATACGAAAGAAAAAAAAGGTGTTTCTTGCTGCTGTGTACTCAGATTACTTCTTTGTATGGTGATTCAGACTAATGAAACTAATTGTTTTAGATATTAGTTTTATCTTCATGACATATTTCATGAAAAACTTGTCTTGTGGACAAAGTTTGTAATTTTAAACATTTCAACAAGAAGCACAAGGTTTTTAAAGGTTAAAAAAAAAAAAAAGGCCAAGGAGAAAATGTTGCATATCACCGACTGAGAGCTTCAGGATTCTTAATAATGCTTCAGTCACTATAGGTTTGTTGCTTGAGGGCGTCACTGAGCTGATGTGGAATGAAAACACCGAAGCTTTTTCACATTGAAATGATGAAATATATTATTAGATCAGGGGTTGTACATCGCTCACACATCTCAAAGTTGTGTGGAAAATCTCCAGAACTGGCCAAGACAAGTATTTTGTAACTTTAGCAAGAAGGTGTTGCTCCAGCTTGTTCCTTCCCTTGAACGGAACCATCTGTTCGTCTAAACAAGCTTTTCACTCATTGGGATCATTTCCAACTTCTACGCGAGACGATCTCCCGGTGGCCTGATCTTGTAAAGTGCATTTGAATGATCTAGTCTTCCTGCTTCATCGTTATTGAAGCGAAGGGCTTTCTTGATGGCGTCTCATCGATTCAGATTCGCGGTGTCAGCTTCACGAGACACTCGGCTGATTTGACGCCAAATCCTGTGGGTGGCTGGTCATCCCTTCTGTGATACGTAGACCACAGTACCCAGGAACTGCTCCAGCTCTTTAGTCCAGAGGTTTGGGGGTTTTTCTGGGTCTCACAGGAGCATTCAGATTTGACTGCTCTGACACTAATTCACGGACATCTTCTCAGAAAAGCAGCTTGAGGTATTGGCAAGGCGATAGAATGAATGTTGTTCTGTGGAGGGTAAAAGGGGCACGTTGGGTCATTAGGGTGTAATGGTTTCATTGAGTTTGTTCGGTTGGCAGTAAACTGTGGATGATCATGTTCATAGAGATCAACATTAACTGCACACACTCTTTGGTTTAGTGTATTTTTAATTGTCTAGAAAAACTGAGACCTTTTGTGTTTCAAGCCCCAAAATGTCCAGCTTTGTATGTATTAACAGATTGTTGATTTTTTTTCCCAGGTGTACAGTGTTTCAACCACATACTTTCACTCACCTGTAAGCTCTCTGACCAAGAATTGTTCCAGAATAAAGATGGACACCCTGAAATCAGGGTCACCCACAGAGAAGTAATTCTGCAGTTTGGCCAGAAAGGAGAGGCCCCTGTGAATCCAGACGCCGTCATCTTCCTGGTCAATGGTGAGCTACTGCAGCCTACAGACAGACGAGACTGGACGCTGCTGGTTTACCGGTTTTTCTTGTGCTGTAGGAAGTAATCTGGACTTGCGGTTGTACTTGGAGGATAAAGACGCAGACCACCGGGAGTGTGAGTTGCATCGCTACAATACAAACGGCGTTCATGTCCAGTGGCCTCTTCAAGCAGCTCAGGACTATAACTACTGGTACAACTGCACTATCAAACACAGACTTTTCACTGTGACCAGCTTCCTCAGACAACCGTCCCAAAAACCTGCTCCAAGACAGGACAGTTGGCCTGTTCTCAAGAATGGAGATATCCTCCCCACAACAGGTAAAGACAAGAGGCCCGATTTACTAAGATCCTGCATAAACTGACACAAACAGATTAAGCTTTCAGTTTTGCAAGTGGTCCACCGACAATAACAGTGAATGAAAGTCCTCTCAGCCTTCAGCAGGCAGTGATGTTTCTATAGTGAAAGGCATTTTCTCAGCTGCACCCCCCACATTTCTTTTAATCAGAGATTTTCTGTGTTGAACATCAAACATGGGCTTTTTTACTAAAAAGGAGAAAAAAAAGGCTTTCTGTTTAAAAAAAAAGAAGATAGAAATCAGTGTTATAATCAAATTAGCAACCAGAATGTGTGCGGGAGCCAGCGAGGGAAATGCCTCTCACTAAAATAACGACATCATGTCTGCTGAAGGCTGAACTGATTCATGTCTCCTTTTCAAACACGGGTTGTGCGTGGAGCTTCAAGTTTCATCAAGAAGACACAATATCACACTTGCAGGGAGAACGTGCAAACTTCACACAGAATGAACCCCGAGACTCAAACTGGTGATGTTCTCGCTGTGAGGCCAGAGAGCTAACCACTACACCACTGTGCAAACATGGTCTGTCTTTGTTTCCACAGTTGCCCTGGTCATGAAAACAAACACTCCAGAAGTGAAATCAGCGCTGGGGGCCAAAACAAAGCTGGACTGTCAGTTTGTGATTGACCACGAGGGAGCAGACTACACCCTGGAGTGGTTCTCATACATCAGTGGTCAGAGGAAGCAGCTCTTCAACCACAACAGCCGCTCAGGATTGACTCAGGGGACTGGTGTCGGTATGAAGGCCCTTCAAAAAGGAGATGCCTCCTATGACCTACCTGCTGCTGATAAAGGCAGCCAGCAGACCTTTGTTTGTTCAGTGTCCATGAATTCATTGGTCACAAGCCTGAACATACATTGGATTATTGAAGGTAAAAAAATAAAAATAAAATAAAAGTTCTACATCGCATCAGAAATACCCACGTGTTTACCTGGGCCAATATTTTAATATATTGTTAGTGCTAAGTTTAAGAGAACTATTCAGTAAGATCATTGGTAGCTGCTTTGCAACCTCTTTATTTGCTTGAATTAAATTTTTCCAACCTGTACTTACCTCTGACTTCAGAAATATTTTTGACGATTCGGATGTTGACTTTGTCAGAAATAAGCTCATTCTATTTTTTTTTTTTTTTTTTTTACTTTCTCTCATAGTAGATGCAGAGTCAGCAGCCCAGTAATTGTTAGTATTGCTGAAGAATATCAAGCTTCAGTGATAGAATAGTTCTTGGTTACTGTTTGATGCCAAGAAAATATATAAGTTTTGAGAATTAAATTTTTTCTTTTCAAATTTTAACCTCATTCTCTCTCCTCTCTTTCCTAAGTGCGTCCCAAAGTTTCCATTAACGTGGAAAGCATACTCTTGTTAGTGGAGAACGGTCCAAAAGCATCGATTACTTGCACAGCAGAGGACTTCTACCCTGAGAATGTGGAGATACTTTGGACTCAGATCAAATCGTCAGGCCTGAGCAGCCTGGGCCGCGGTCCGGTCCCTGCTATTCTCAGCAAGAACGTCAGGGTGGTCGGCTCCCAGGACAACGGCACTCTCTCAATGTTTTCCAGCCTCGACCTCCAACCTTCAGTGAAGGACTCGGGGACACAGTTCACCTGCAGTGTCTTCCACCAGTCCCTGACCGTGCCTATCAAAAGGAGCTTCATCATATATGTCGAAGGTAATGGGAGTTCTTGGTATTTCTACTGTAGCGCACATGAATCGTCAGCTGGTGGCAGCAGAAGTACATGTGCTGTGTGTTTTCTCTGCTCAGAGCAAGCCATGGTAATGCCATTCTTCACCATCATCGTCTTCATAATGCTCGTGTCAGTCCTTTTCTATTTCGCATACAACCCACGTTCAGGTAAGAACAGATTTCCACAGATCTACAGTCCTTGATTTAGAAATTTTTTCAAAGATTCAAAGAAAAGCCGAGACACAACAAAGAAACTCATCCTGTAGGAGTTGAGTATCATCTCCTGAATTCAGATGCTTCAGATTTGACTGAGTCTGTGGATAGAAAAGTGATTAAATCACCACAAACCAGTTAGTTCAATAAAATCTCTGTAAGCAGTCCTGATCAGATGTAACAGCAAACATAAAGAAAGGAATATATTACTAATAATCATTTCCTTTTCCACAGCAAGAAGATTGAAGTATCGGGTATAAAGACATGAATATATTCAATGAGTATGAATATCTACATATGAATATATACATAGATTTAAACAGTCTCATGAATACGTGTTAGTACCTTTATTTACATGTTTGCATCTGCGTTTGTCTTTAACAGATGTCTACTCATTGGTACTAGTTACATGAAAACAGCCTCGTCCAGCCACAGTGAAAGAAGACCCTCTACCTTTCCTCCCACCTCACTCATATTTCTTTTACCTCTGTCGAGGCATCTATGTTTTCAATGATGCAGGTTTGGTGGATTGTTGGTGAGAGGCGGATCATATTCTGGATCCAGAAGCTGGAAGGGAGAAATTGTCCTTTAAGATGGATTTAGTGTTTCGGGGGGAATGGTATTCTTCTTTTTTTATTTTTTTCGCAAGTGGATCATTGTAGTCACTACGATTGCCAGGGCTTGCGGTAGTATTTTCCCCTCTCTGATCTGATTCACTAAAAGATCACAGGGAAGCCGAACTGCGGCAGACACGCCCACTCTCACCAATGTACAGAGTTATTTTTTTGCAGGTTTCCCCCAAACCTGGAGTTACATTGATTGATTGATTGATTGATGGTTAAAGGAAATGTTATGATGAGTCGAAGTGTGCAAGCTTTACTGAATAAAAAACAATGCAAGACTGAGATTCCGTGGTTTCTATCAGCACATTGATGCATTCACACGTTTCTAACTTCTTTATATGGATGAGAAAATGACCACGTCATATACCTGCTGAGTGAGTGTAGAGCACAGGTGTCAACCATACTGAATTTACCATGATCATTTATGTACTGAGGAGTTTAGTGTTTCAATGAGAGTTATGGACACAAAAATGAGCCCTGAACTGAAAAACTGTGTGAACAATAACCCTGCAAATACCAGACTTGGTTCTGTTTCTGCACCAGGGCGCATCAGTAAATATAGAGTAAAGCTGAAATTGCACATATTTCATTTTGTGAACTTGAACTCTTCGGGGGTTTTGTAAAGATGTCAAATTGAATGTATTTTTTTTTCCCATCTTTGCACTAAAGCACAGTGAAAATGAAGAGACGAGCGCCCCGGGGAACTGTCTCCAGGACAAAGTGGTGCCACAGCAGATAATAGCTGAGATGATCAAACACCCAACACACTGCTTCATCCCCTGGTTCTCTACTGGCCTCCTCTCTCCGATGATCTCTTGCAGATCTCCTACACCTTCTCCCGAAGCCTCCACCTGGAGGACAGGCTGGCTACAGACGGCTTCCTTCCGGCATATGAAGGCTTTATGACACTCCTCAGTTCAGCGTACCTCGTTCGGAGCTCAGGTTTTGGTGAGATCAGTCAGTAATGCAGCTGAGAAAACAATTCCGATACCATCCAACCAAACTCGTGAAATTCCTCACCGTCTTTTTTGGACATACCTGAATAGCCCCCATCTTCCCAACTTGTGACCTCACCTTGGCAGATCTGGCTATGTCACATTTCCTCGATGGACGTTCACTCCAGTAGAACCTAAACGTGGGTCGCATTGACCTGCTATACGACAACATACTCCAGATATGCTGCAGCAAACTCAGACGTTCCCCTGAGGTCATGATTAGACTTTGAAATGTGACTGGTGCTCCCTGGAGGCCAAATGGAATGAACAGGTAAATACACCAGTGTCTTCAGGCTATAAGCTCCTTTGCTTCTGCTGCCAGAGCTGCTGCCAATGTAGGGACGTCCAACGTGATGATGTGCTCGCCGACTTTGTCCATCAGTTCTTGGCAAAGGATATAGGTGAAAGTTAAGAGTTGGCATTCAGATACATGAAATCAATGCAAAACCTCGGGGATCCATCTTTCACTGGCAGCAGAACAATTGAGCAGACGCCTCGATTATTCCCAGTTCTAACATCTGAAGATGATAATGAGTGGTACTGATCCCCTTCGGACCTTGCAGCTGATGCAATAGTTCAGAGGAAAAAAAAGACGTACCACAGTGTGTCAGCGTCTCTTTAGATATTCCTACTCTAGAAAAGAGCTACAACTGACGGTTGGTTTTCTGTCTGGCCTGAACTGTTCTGAGGGGGAATGTTCCAAAATATCCAGAAGCTTCGTCACAAATGACTGAGATGTATTGGTTCCCTGACAAACTCTTTACATTGCTTACACCATAATGAGTACATTCAATTATTACTCCCAATATAGTGATACAATACTTACAACGAAAAGTTATCATCTGATATTTAAAAGAGTATTGAATAAGAAATATGAGAAATTATCTTCAATTAAGTTAGTTGAAAAAACAAATTGTGATAATTGACTCAAAATAGTTTTTGTTGCTCCTTCAATCGAACTATACAATCTTTCTGTCGTAACTCAGAAGAAAGTAAATGAAAAAAAAAAATAAAGTTAGCCTGTTGGTTGGTTGTCAAATGCTGCTGGATAACATTTCAGTGAAGAGATGAAATATGGGGTTAGATGTGCTGGGAAAATAATAAAACAGGCAGAAAAAAACCCTTTTAATCCATAGAAAACATTTATTATTCACTCAAAACATGGCAAAACTTGATAAACCACATCTAAAATATAGGACATTAGTCTCAAATCTGAAAATATGACCTGCATAAACTCCTACTGCTATTCCATTGTTTTACACTCGGGGGGGTATCAACTTCATTTTAGTCCACATGCAGTCCCTTTCTATCCAATCTGCAATGTGACCTTAGAACATTCAAATAACTCCACAGTTTTACTATGTTTTAGTGCAAAGAGTTATGAGTACAATATGAAAATTGACATTTAATTTAACATCTTTTTACAAAACCTGGACAACTTCAATTTCACAAAAAAAAAAAAAAAAATTTAATTTGCAATTTCAATATTATACCACGTTTACTGATGCTTACTTGTGCAATGAAAGTGTACCATCAGAAAACCAAGTCCCCGAAAATCCTCAGGATTTGCTCAAATTAAATATACACGTTACAAAGCAAACTATTACTAGACACTTTCTAGAATCTAAAGTATCTATTTTATTGTGCATTTTTACACCTTATTTATTCTACTGTAAAGCACTTTGGTCCACTGCGGTTCATTTCAAGTGCTATATGAATAAAATCGCTTGCCTAACAGATTCTGTACGTTGGTGAGAGTGAGCACGTCTGCCTCAGTTTGGCTTTGCAGTAATCCAATAGTGAATTATATCCGAGAGGGGAAAACCCTTAAGGCCTTGAAATCGTAGTGACGACAGTGATCCAGACAAACAAAGACAAAAACGGCATTCAGCATAAAAACTAAACTCAAAACAACTCCTAATTAATCAATCCACCATTTCCCCCTTCCAGCGAAACCCATCAATCGCAAATATGTACACTTAGATATCTGGATCATATTGTCCATCTTCTATCCCACTCATCCTGTTCAGGGTTGCAGGGCGCTGGAGCCGATCCCAGCTTCCTGAGGGGCGACGGCAGGATACACTCTGGACAGGTTACCAGTATGTCACAGGGCAAACTCATATACACAGACAAACAACCACACACACTCACATTTAGGGGCAATTAGTGTCACCAGTTAACGTCACATGCAGGTTTTTGGACTGTAGGAGGAAACCGGAGTATCTTGAGGAAACCCCAACACACACATGGGGAGAACATGCAACCTCGACATATAGAAAGGCCCCAGGCCGTACTTGAACCCACAACCTTCTCTCGGGTGTTTATATTTGATTTAATGTCCATAATATGACCCGAATCTCAATCAGATTGCATCTCTTCTGCCTTCATCGAGGAGCCAATCAGCCCGAGGAGTTTGATTTAAGACATTCATAATTTCCATATTACAGTAAAATCCAACGTTTTCTTCTGGATCCAGAATATGATCAAACTCTAACCAACAAACCCAAACAAAAAACAAACAAAACCCCACACCAATGAAAACATGGAGCCCCCGACGGAGGTAAAAAGTGTACGTGAGTTGGGAGGAGCAAAGCGGAGGCTCTTCCTTCACTGTGACTGGATGAGGCTCTTTTCAGGTCACCAGTCCCGATCAGTAGGGCAGCCTCTGCTCAGGACAGATTAAATCACAGCCATGCAGATTCAAACGTGTGTTAACATGTGTTTATCAGATTAGTTAAGCATTTGTGTTCATGTCACCATACCCGGAACAGCCGTCTTCTTGCTGTGGAGAAACAAATATCTATTACTATTATCTGTTTCAGTGACTCTCATACACATGCCTTTATGTTGATGTTACATCTGATCTGGATCGGTTACAAAGATTGTACTGGACTGACTGGTTTGTGGTGATTTAGTAACTTCTGCATACACAGATTCATACAAATCTGAAGCATCTGAATTCAGAAGATGATATTGGCCTCTCACCCAATTCCTCTGACCACAGTATGAACTGACATTCTCTGACCAGAAACACCAGAATTTTCTTTTATGCCCAGAACCTTGGGTTTCTATGTTAATGGTTTCTATGTTAGTTGGCCATGTTGCCCACAGTGTTGTTCAGCGACACACTGATCTGTGCTTTAGACATGTCTGAAGAGGGATCAGTTGGTGTCTGAGAACCAAATCCATTTACGCATTCAAGTCTGTATGTTTTTGCAGAACTTGCCTACACGTTTTTTTTGTCTCTTGCTACTGTTTCTTCTAATCACAAACGTTTGTTCAGGACTGTGCATCTGTGGCCCCTGCACTTACCTGAGCGCATGCTGTGTATAATGTACAGAAGGGCTGCCATTATGATGGCGCTGAAGAAGATATAGAAGATGAACAGCCGCTTCATTGGATCTGAGCAAAGAAAACAGACGGAACATGTTTCTTTGCTGCCACCAGGTGGTGACTCGTGTGTACAACAGTGTGAAAATCGAAATCTCTTCTTACTGGGGCTGGGAAAAAATGGATGTTATCGATTAATGGAATTTGTGGCTAAAAAGGATTTTCAGTTTGCAAATTCAACCCAACAATTTTATTTTTTTTTGGGGGGGGGGGGCATTTTTCACATTCCTTTCTACCATTCCTGGTGGGTTTCAATATATCTGATGTTTCCAGTCATTTCTAAGTGCATTGAAAAAAAAAAATCAAAAATTTAATCGAAACTCAAATTTTTCTTTAAAAAAAGTTTTTTTTTTTAGGTCAAATTTCCCAGCCCTGCTTCTTACCTTCAACTTGTATTATGAAGCTCATTCTGATAGGCACCCTCAGGGACTGGTGGAAGACACTGCATATAAACTGTGTCCCTGAGTCCTTCACTGAAGGGCGGAGGTGGATGTAAGCGTCCAAAGATGCAGTGCCGTCGTCGTTAGTCATGTGGCTGGAGTGCGTCTTGTTGAGAACATCAGGGAGAGTCTGACCCAATGCTGTCGGTTTGTACCGATACCAAATCATCTTTACATCCCGAGGGTAGTAGTGACCTGCTCGACAATCAATCCTTTCAAATTTGCCCTCCTTGATTGAGAGCACCCGTGGCACACTAAGGGAAACTTTAGGTTTCTCTTAAGAGAAAAAAAAGAAGAGATTACATCAAATTTAGCAAAATGATCACGATTCGTACATTGGAGCTGAAAACATTGTGATGTTTACGATTGTTTACCTTCAATGGTCCAATGTATGTTCAGGCTTGCGACCAATGGATTCACGGACACTGAACAAACAAAGGTCTGCTGGCTGCCTTTATCAGCAGCAGGTAGGTCATAGGAGGCATCTCCTTTTTGAAGGGCCTTCATACCGACACCAGTCCCCTGAGTCAATCCTGAGCGGCTGTTGTGGTTGAAGAGCTGCTTCCTCTGACCACTGATGTATGAGAACCACTCCAGGGTGTAGTCTGCTCCCACGTGGTCAAACACAAACTGACAGTCCAGCTTTGTTTTGGCCCCCAGCGCTGATTTCACTTCTGGAGTGTTTGTTTTCATGACCAGGGCAACTGTGGAAACAAAGACAGACCATGTTTGCACAGTGGTGTAGTGGTTAGCTCTCTGGCCTCACAGCGAGAACATCACCAGTTTGAGTCTCGGGGTTCATTCTGTGTGAAGTTTGCATGTTCTCCCTGCAAGTGTGTGGATTTTCTCCTGGTACAGATATATATATAGATATATATATATATCTATATATATACCTGTTGTGGTGAGGACGTCTCCATCGTTGATCACAGTCCAGTTGTGGTAGTCATGGTGTCCCGGAGCGGGGTTTGGGGACGGCTGTCTGAGGAAGCTGGTCACAGTGAAAAGTCTGTGTTCGATGACGCAGTTGTACCAGTAGTTATAGTCTTGAGTTTTTTGAAGAGGCCACTGGACATGAACACCGTTTGTATTGTATCGATGCAGCACACACTCCAGCTGGTCTTCATCTGCTCCCTCCAAGTACAACCGCAAGTCCAGATTAGTTCCTACAACACAAGAGAAACCAGTAAACCAGCAGCGTCCAGTCTCGTTCATATGCAGGCTGCAGTAACTCACCGGTGAGCAGGAAAGTGACCGTGTCTGGTTTCACAGGGGCCTCTCCTTTTTGGCCAAACAGCAGAATAACATTCTTGTGGATGAACCTGATGTCATGTGTTCCTTTATCAGTTATAAATGATTCTTGGTCAGAGAACTTACAGTTCAGAGCACGTATGTCGCTGACACACTGCACACCTGGGAAAAACAAAAAAAAAAGAGTTATAAATACAGGACTCACATTTCAGCGGTCCTAAACAATTAAACCAGAGCGTTTATGCATAAACATTATACATTAAATGTTTACCTCTGTTAACATGATGGTCCATTTTCTGCCAACTGAGCAAAGTCAGTGACACGTTACTCTAACTATGACCCGAATTGTTATAGAATATGTGATAAAACCTGAAATGTATCAACTGGTCAATAATGTACAAGTATTTAACAAGAATTCAAATGTGATATTAATATGTTTATTTCTTATACAATATGTTGTGCTGATGATTTTTAGAAATAGATTCCAGATTGTAGAGAACAGAAGACTATAACTGACTCGGGCAACAGCAATCATACATAAAAACTACAAACTGTATACAGATATATGTATAAGCTTGGGATGTCGATATTAGTGATTTGTGAGTGATCGGGAATCGGCAAATCCAGCCGATCTAACAAAAAACAAACAAACAAAAAAAAAACGAGGTCCACAACGTCCCCTAATAACCACAACAATCAGGGACTAGAAGCTCCGGTCGAGCTGCAGAAGCTAGAAGCAGGCGGAGCGGGGCCATAGACCTATAAAACTAGAGTTATATATAGTGGTTTATGTGTTTATGTGTATAAGTCTACTTCTAAATTTCTATGTGGTCTGTCTTCTTCTGCTTTTTAATTGTGTTTGGTGAGTCACAGCGCCCCTAAAGGCCTGGCATGTGTACTACATGCCCTGAAGCCTCGTGTTGAGCCGTGTTCATAGTGCGGTGTGGACGGAGGCTTTTTAGGAGAAGGCCAGGGAGGACAAAGATCGTTTTATCGTCGTGTGGATGTACCCTCAGTTTACAACAACAACTAAAAAGAAAGAGAAGAATTTTGATTCAATAAGTGAGTTTTACAATAATTTCTATCTAAACAAAGCTTCTGCCAATAGTGCTTTTAGCTTTAGACATCTTAGTTGCTCCAAAAATAGACTATTGAGTATATTTGCAATAGCAATGTGAGTATCGGATCGGCAAAGTATCGGTATCGGCCGATACTCAATTCTGAAAAATCGGATCGGTATCGGGGCAAAAAAGTGTGATGGGGACATCCCTAGTATAAACAAATAGTCCAAACTTTAAGAACCCGTTATTTCAAGTTCAAACCATGAATTCATTGCCTCACTTTATGATGTAATAAAATGATTACACTATTATTACAATATTGTGTCTGCCTCAAAATGTAATATTAAAAGGTTTTTTTAAGTTTTGGGCTCAGCATCATGTTGCATTATTGACCCGTTATTACATTTTGGGTTTTATTACATCTTTTAAATGACGTTTTGGGCTCAGTTCTTTCTCGTTACACCAGTCGTGGTTCCATGTTGCTCCCACAGACACACTAACAGCGAAGTGACCAAATTCCAGCCTTTTACTATGTGAATTGTGCTTATATGGCTGAAATGTTTTAAATGAAGTGTTGTTGCTCGATAATGTGTATGTGTACACTGTGAACAAAGCTCATGCTAAATATGTCAGTATTTCAGGAAGCGATTCCAAGACGTGGCTGATTTGTTGTCGGTTGACAAAGTAAACACAACAAAGTCAAAGACAATCACTCACCTGTGTACAGCGATAAATGTAAAAGGATCTTTAAGATGAAACCCATCGTTGTAAGGATTAAAGTCATTGCTTGTTTTTCCCCGTTGGAGCTGCAGAGCAAGTCTCTCCTGAGACTTTCACTTTCATTTCATAGTTTAATATTCATGACTTGTTGATTTGCCTTTTGCTCGAATCACGTGACGAGCAGGCGCCGCCGACCAACTGAATCCTGCGCGCGCGTAAGTGTGTGTTTGTGTGTGTGTGTGTGTGTGTGTGTGTGTGCGTGTGTGTTTGTGTAAAATCTGACTGACAATGCATTTGCATCAGCAGCAAAGTGAATAATACCTGTGAGAAGAGGAAAGACCAACACAACACCCTCAATGAACATTCTAAACAGACAGGTTAATAAAAAAAAGTTCCATAAATACCTTTATTATCTAGGCTAGAATCTTTGGAGTTGTGAAGTTGTGTAAGAGGACATCTGACTTTAATAAGTAAGAGAAGTTATTTTGAAAAAAAAAAGATCTGTTATGTGACAAAATAATATCTAAACCAAATTATAAGCGAATACAACTTCAGTAGGATTCTCAGTGGTTAATCAATTCTTTGTACCTAAATAATCTTTTTGACAGTAAAAGTAAATTTAACATGTTTGTGATTAAATATTCTTTCTTTATACGAAAATACAACAAGAGCATAATCTGGAATTAAAGAAAGAAAATAAGAATAGTGTGTCGACACGTACATGTGAGCCAGCTAAACATATATCTGAACGATTTGCAAGGACGACCAGGTGATTCAGTTTTATTGCTTTAAATGACTTCATGATTCTTTATAACGTTGAATTTCAAATTCACCCCTTGACAACTCTTAAGAGTGACTTTTGTCTCCTATTCTTTATATACAGACACAAATGTGGCCAGTAAAAGTGTCTCGTCATTTCATTTCACTTCATTAATTTACTTGAACGGGACAGTGGATATTAAAGCACAGACAACCAGTGCTGGAGGGTTCGGGTTCGGGTTCGGGTTAGGGTTAATGTCAGCCATGCTGAAGAGGAGCAGCGTGGATGAAGAGGAGCACAGATGAAGAGCAGCGCAGTGTGTTAGGAGCAGTGGCACTGACAGAGACAGAGATGATGGCTGAAGTGGCCACTTAGATCTGAATGAGGCAAACAGAGATTTATTCACATTCAGTCTTTCTTCCTTGTTCAGACACTGAATGAACGGAGATTCACAGAGTGCAGGTTTTTACTGAACCAGATTCTTTTTTTACCCAAAAGTACACGAAAGGTGTGGAAAAGATTTCATGCCAAAGGTCCAAGAAGAATTACAATTAATGAGTTTGTAAGAATATTTTTCTTGAAACTGGAAGTTGCAGTGACGTTTAGATGAAAACCATTAAAATAATTTAAGACCAGATTTTGTGGCCTCTGGGAAGCCAATGGAGGTGGTGGAGGAGTACAAATATTTGGGCACCATCATGGACAACCTCCCGAGATTCTCTGCCAACACAGAAAAGATTCTCAGGAGGTGTCATCAACGAATGTACCTCCTCAGGAAACTCAATTCCTTTGGAGTCAGCACAGCCATCATGATGACTTTTTACTATGCCTTCATTGAAAGCATCATGACCTTCTCCATGACCTGCTGGTTCCACTCCCTCAGCCTTCAAAACAGGAACAGACTGCCGCGCACTGCATCGGTTTGCTCAAAAATCATTGGTTTGCCTGTCAGATCTCTTGCACACATCTTCAGCCAACAGGCCCTGAGACAGGCAACCAAAATCATTAATGATCCCTCCCACATTCTCCACCCCGCATTTCAATGGCTTCCCTCCGGGCGGCGCCTCCGCTGCATTGCCTGCAGGACTGAGAGGAGGAGAGCTACCTTTGTCCCCAAAGCCATTCTGCTCTTCAACTCCAGCTGCTAACATAACATCACATTCCCTTTTCCTCGATTATTTATACTATTTATACTATTTATACTCATTTATACTCATCTTACACTGTCCACACCCCATTTCACCCACTTCAGTCACTTTACTTGATATTATGTACAGTTTATACCATATAGTCTATAATTATTACTCTTTTTTTTACTATATTTATTTATTCATTTATTTTTATTCGATTTTATTCTATTGTCTGTCATTGTCCTGCTCAGTTGTAGTTGCCCAATTGCCCCTTGGGGATAAATAAAGTATTTTGAATTGAATTGAATTGAATTGAATCTCTTGAAGTGTAATGCTTCCAGCTTTAGTGGTTTTTAAAGTTAGAACCGGGAAGACATTATGGAAAGAGACGAGAGAGTATTTGATTGTTGTTGTTGTTTTTTTTTATAAGATGTCTTTAAATCGAAGCTCAACAATATAATTTGATTTCTCGACCTTGTGTTGGAAAAGGTTGAAAAAGATGCGCTTCCAACAAGACTTTGCCTGCACAGCTAAAAAAAAGGTCCTTTCATTGGAAACAATGATATATGAAAAGGAAGAGTTATAAGTTCCAAATGTTTTATTTGCAGGAAGAAGAAAAAAATAAAAGATGAAGAAGAGAGATAAGAAATGTTATGATGCGTCAGTTCAGTGAAATGTCTTCGTCCAGCCGCAGAACCGGAGACGTTGAGCCGGTTTATGGGCCGAGGGGCAAGCTGGGGCCTGATCTCACTGGAGACGGAAAAACGCTCTCTGATCCCTGGATGTTCTTACTGTACCCGGAACAATTAGCCCAACATAATGCAGCAGGCTGCGGATGATTTAGGGGCCAATCTCATTTTATCCTTCGGTTTGACTTTGGGATCAACGGCCCGGTGTCTCCAGGGAGCTGTTAACACTAACCAGCATAGAAACCGCATGTCTGAACGGAATACAGTGCGTCCGCCGATCGCTACGGGGAGGCTCCTCCGTGTGAGTCTACAGTATCAAGCCAACATCTTCATGTCGCCTCCCCTCAGATTTATTTATGTACACAATTATAACGGCCATTTCATGGTACTGTTACCAAAACAAACCAAAACAATTCCACATGAGCGTCTATAGGTGACGATGGAAAGGAGAATAAACTCCCTTTTAACAGGAAGAAACCTGCAGAACCAGATTTAGCGCTTCCAGGTGGAGGTTAGAGAGTATAAGAGGAGAGAGAGTGAATGTTAGTGACATGTAATAGTGAATCATTGATACATGGTGAGTGTGAAAGGACAGATTGTAGTGTCCTCCGGGAGTCTTAACCTGCAGCAGCTCAACTAAAAAATGGTCCAGGGTGGCCTGAGCCAGCCCGAACTACGGTATAAGTTTTATTTTAGAAACGTCTTAAGCCTAACCTCGAAGTTAGAGACTGAGTCAGCCTCACTAACTGAAACTGGGATCTGGTTCCACATGAGAGGAGCCCGAAAGCTGAAAGTTCTGCCTCCAGTTCTACTTTCAGAAAACCTAGGAACCTCCGGTAAGCAGTACTCTGAGAACGAAGTATCCTGCCGGGTGATATGGGAGTACCAGTTCTTTAGGATACGGTGGAGTCTGATTGTTATGAGCTTTATAAGTTAGATGGAGGTTTTTTAATTCTACTCTAGATTTAACAGGGAGCCAATGAAGAGACGTTAGTATCGGAGTAATGTTTATCTCTGATGCTGGTTCTTGTCAGGACTCCCGCTGTAGCATTTTGAATCAACTAAAGACTTTTTAAGCAGTTATTGTTTCACCCTGATAATAATAGGGAGCGACAATAGTATTCTCTGGAGGTGACAAATGCATGTTTAACATAGTTAAGAAGGTCTGGATTAAATCCAGCCAAATGGCGCAACACTGGCATCTACTGTTGGATAAGTGCAACTGCAGTTCTATCGCGGGGTTTATGTGGCAAAGCATTGTGGGTAATTCCTCCCCCGCTACGAGGGAATCACTGCAGGTAACACGGCCGAGAGGCCCGTGAAAATATACATTTATAAATGCACATACTGATTGAATTAATAGAAACTACTGTACCCAAGTTATTATTTGTACTTTTAATTTGATTTCTGCCATGTTTTCATGAAGTTTAGCCTTTGTTTGTGTTGAGTTTTATCACGTTAGTTGACGGTTGGTATTGTGCTGTCTACAGGCTGCTGTATGGTTACAACAAGAAGCCATGATGATTGTATTTGTCCAGGTATGTTGCACTGTGCCATATGATTATTGAAAGTTCACAAAAAATCTCTTTTACTGTTTTTATACTGTCAGCTTTTCATGCTGTTGAAAAATCCACTACACGATCACATGATACCATGTCATGTAGAGGTTGCATTTATCTTTCATGATGTAATTCCTTCACTGCGACGGGGGAATTACTGCAGGCTGCTGTATGTGCCGTTACAACAAGAAGCCATTATTCCCTGTTGATTGTATTTGTCCAGGAGGATGCAATGAAAGACTGCTTGAACCAACCCGAGCGACTCCCAAAAGTTCTCCCAGGAGCAGACAACCGACGTCACACAGGTCACACATGGATTAATCTCTCAGCGTCACTCTGAGTCAACGTGTTCCTGATTCTACAGATTTTACAGGTGAAAGAAAGTCCTGCAGATTTGTTTAATGTGGGAGTTGAAGCACAAGTCCTGGTCAAAAGTAACTCCCAGGTTCCTCACAGAGGTCAAAGTAATACCACCCAGTGTTTCTATATGTTTTTATCATTTGTCTCTCAGATGTTTTGACGCCAAATATAATAACTTCCGTTTTAACTGCCAGTGCACTAATAAAGCACTAATCTCAGGATCCATACAAAAGAGGTCAAAGTTATCATCACATATAGATATTCAGCAGTACGGTTAAACTACTTTTTCGTTTAAGCCTCAAAAGGCAAGCAACCATATTTGGTAACTTCCTCATTTCTTGCTGCTTCTTCCAAAGTCCAATGAGTTAATGTCAATGACACACGATATGAGAAAATGCTTTTCAACAAAATCAAAACTAGAGGCGCACAAATTCTCATACCAGTATCAGGTATTGGGTTCTATACTGCACGGAGTACTTGTACCTGTAACAGCACCTCGATACAACCCGGCGAGACATCATGGATCAGCAACGCCACCTACAGGTACGCAAGAGAGCACAAGTCTGTGGTTTGGAGATTCTTCAATATTAATGAGAATGACAAACATCAGGCAGACAGAGGTTGATGCAGACGCGGTGCGGAGCTGAATTACAGCAGCACATAGCCTTCACACATTGTTTGCACATGGAGTATAAATCAGGCTTAATTGTAAAAGTACTCTGTATCAGCAAGTAGCTAAACTCAAAGTTGTACTTTCAAAAAGTGGTATTGGTACATCCCTAACAATAACACGTCCTTTAAACCTCTCGCATACTGACATGAGCTCTCATTTTTCGCCTTGGAAAATCACCTCTTATTCACAGCGAGTGCACGCAGTGACCTGACTGATGCTCAATGCAAAAAAAAAAGAGAAAATATTCAAAAAAAAACCATTTGAATCTGATTTTAAGCTATAAATCATTAAATATTTTATCAGTTTTACACCTTATATTCTAAATAAATTACACAAACTGATGGCATTTTTGAGTCTTGTTTAAAAAAAGTGTTTAACTGTGTGCACTCCAAGGAAGGGTTAACATATAAAATAGACCTGCTGCAGTACAGCCAGTAAATGGAAACATTGCCTTTCTGGTGTGTAATAATGTCTGATGTCACGACCGCATGTTTAGTTGTCAGTGGTGCAGTGTATTGCTGTTCCTCCGGTCGACGGGTCATTCGGGGTAACTCTTGTCAGGGTTGCATTGACCCTCAGCGTTTGTTTGGTCTGCAGCGATAAAGTGGTGCCTGAAACTCAGTGGAAAATTCATGTGGAGAGCAGGGAACATCCTACGTGTGTGTGTGTGTGTGTGTGTGTGTGTGTGTGTGTGTGTGTGTGTGTGTGTGTGTGTGTGTGTGTGTGTGTGTGTGTGTGTGTGTGTGTGTGTGTGTGTGTGTGTGTGTGTGTGTGTGTGTGTGTGTGTGTGTGTGTGTGTGTGTGTGTCCAAACCGCCAGCCACACACTTAACCGCTGCACACATAATGAAGATCCTTGCAGCGCTGGTAGGATTTCAGTGTCTGAGGGCACGTGCATGCCGGTCCTGCATCTGCCTGTGGTTTCCAGTCTCTCTGCTGAGGTCAGGTTGCACGAAGTCTCAGAACGACATAATAATAATAGAAGAAAGTGCATGCTGCAGCTAGGAGAGCATGAGCTCATACTCCCAGCGTCTGGCCTGGCTGGAGGCTTCACTCCCGTCAGCCAGCGGCCCCGGATGCTCCGGGTCTTCGCCATGAAACATCGAAGCTGTGCGAGAGAGTGAGCGTGAAACATGATTCATAAAGCCTGCTGCAGACATTTAAGACAGCTCGTAAAAAACCAGGACGTGTCATTGCTCAGCTATGCAGCCGGCGTCATGAAAATGTTGGGAGAAAACTGTGTGTATTGCTTATCACGAGCAGAAAAGAGTCCGGGGACCGACTACATCCAGACGGGAACTTATTAGGCATTAAAGTGCGACATGACTCTAAGACGGTGATATTATAGAGCTTAATGACACCGTGTATTTATAACTTTTATTCCTCCTTCTGTTTGTGTCCTCATGGAAACTGAGGGGGAATAACTGTAAACGATAGCGGTCCTCTGGGGCCGGACAGCGCCTGTTTACGCCACCCGATGCCTCGACTACTCTCTTTATTGTTGTGCCATACCCGGATAATAGCAGCTTCCTGCTGTAGCGATGAGTGGCTGTTAACCATCATTCACACACATAAACAAACAAGCAAACAAACAAACACACACACAGTTGTGTTTCCATGACTTTAAAAACAGAATATTAACTTAGTCTAACTTTAATCATAGCTGCAATTAGCTTAGCCATGACACTGACCTCTGACTTTAACCCTTTAACTGCTCTGCTTTAGATTTCTGAGATTGATCATTCACAGGTGGAATCTTTCAGAGATGTCAGATGAACTGAACTGAAAACTGAAGGCAAGGCGCGTTGGCATTGGGGTGAATAATGATCTTATTCCTACTTTCTGACAGACTTCTCATTGTCATAGACACAGACCTGCTCCAGGATGCAGGAACAAACCCAAAAGAAGTTGTAGTTTTAAAATGTATTTCCACTCAACTGTGCAAACTTAACAGTTTTTTTTTTTTTTTTTTTTTTTAAATCTGGTTTAATATTGAGCTGATATTAATGGAAGAGATGTCTGGACATTGTACCGCACCAATTTATATCTTTATTAAGAAAAGGAGGAAAATGTCTCCACCTAATGAATGCAGTCTTGTAATTTTATATATTTGCAATTAAAAATTGCATTTTGAAAGCTAATTGGGCCGTTCCAGTACTATTTCAAGACAAAGCTGCTTTTATGACTGCGTCCAGTTGTCTGGTGTCCCGATGGGACGGGCGGTGGATCCATGGTTACGCCGCTCCGCTCTGTTTGTTGTGGCGTGCGGAGAGCACGGTAACAGATCAGCCGGCACACTTGAGCTTGTTTTTGACAGAAGACGTGCTGAGGTGACGATAACACGATGAAGGCAGACTGAATTATCTGCAGGCTGGATGCCGTCGCTGGGGACTGAGATGTGGTGCGAAAGATGAATCCTCCGGGTGAATTCACTTCAGAAAGGTGAATCCAGCTGCACAAGCTGTGCTCATCCTCTGGTTATCTAATCAATGGGTTAATATCCTACTACAAGAAGATCAATACAGTAAGAAGCACGTTTTCAAAGATTTTTCTAACTTTTAACGTCATTTCCCGAAATCGATGTAAACGGGAAGAACTGTGTTCCAGGTTGAACGACAGATTAAATTTAAAGTCCTGAGAGATTACAACTATACTGACAATGTAGGAGGAGAAATACAGCTGTAACTTCAACTGTAATCATGCAGACTTGAATTACAGTAATACGTAGGGTGTATTTTCACCATCATAAACATCCCCAATGTGGTGAGTTGATCACGGTTTCAACTCTGACAACTTCTGGGTTGGAAACTCGTCTTCAGCTGGGCTCTGACCGGAGGCACGGGGTCACCGGGAGGCCATTCCTTCACTTTAACTTGGATTTATTTGTGGTTTGATCGTCGTTTGTGGAGTGGTGGCAAGAGACGAGGTTGTAACAGAAGATGCATCATCTTTGCGTATTCGTTTCAGAAAGGTGTCGCGATTACATGGCAATGTTTTGAAAACAATGTCTGTTTACATGGAAACGACAGAAACGCTGAAGTTAGCCAGTTGGGCCACTAGTGGGTGCTGTTAGTTTTTGTAACAAAACTACACCAACATATGTGCAGAGAACAGTATGCTATAAACATTAACACTTGCGAATGCACTCATATAGACCAGGGGTTCTCAATCCTGGTCCTGGAGGGCCGGCGTCCTGCATGTTTTAGCTCTCCCAGCTTCAGCACACCTCAATCTGATGTTGTTATTGCATTCAGGTGTGTTGCAACTGGGAGAAACCTAAAACATGCAGGACGCCGGCCCTCGTGGACCAAGATTGAGAACCCCTGATATAGACGGACGTTGGATTGTCATTACGTTTGACTCTCTGACGCCATGGTTATAAACAAAGGAGGCTACTTACTCATTAAACAAACAACAATCAAATATTTTCCATTATTGATGTTACGAACACGTTTAAAGTAAATACTGTATATTAAAATCATAAATCACCTCTGAGTAAATGTCTCCTCTTTGTTGGAAATTCAAATATGGCCGTGTTACATTTCAGCTCCACCGTCCCACAGTCATCTGCATCATGTTCCCTTCATGCAGCAGCAACGCAGCTTTGGAGGATTTTTCGAGGGCAGAAATGCGTATGAGCCTCCTTCCCTCCATTTCAAATCGTAATATCTGGAACCCACAAATATTCAGTACTTTCATTCAATTTCTTCAGAAAAATCATCCCTGCAGTTTGAGTGAATATAAATAATGGCTTGGAGTAAAATGTTAATGCTAGGTTTCAGACTACAGCCACATGACAGCAATGTCAAAACCTCCAAGCTTCCAATGCTTTATCAGGAGTTCAATTTTTTGTAACCAGTTTTACGAGAGATGTACCGATACTGCGCGGAGTACTCGTACTCATAAAGGAACGTTGACACAACTCGGTGAGTAATACGTGACATCATCAGTCGGCAACATCAGCAGCAGGTAGACGAGTGATGTTTGGAGGTTCTTTAATATTAATGAGAATCACAAAAGTAAAACAGACTGTAAATGATATTCTGCCAAAATATCAAGAGGAGGAGAAAGATAATGCAGACGACACCAGCAACTTAGTCACCAGAGACATTTGGACCAGCTAATGTCCTAGAAACAGTTTTATAAAGAGACATAAAACCTTCAATTCTATCAGCTGCAGTTTTTACTGATGTTTTTGAAGGTGAAGGATCAATCCTATAAATCTACTGCGTCTCTTATCTATGAGGAGAACTGCTATATGTCTCCTGTTCACGCGGATTTGTACATCTTTTAACTTAAGACGAAGACATGTAGACGAGGACTTTTCCTAACAACGTCCCCTTGCATGCGGAAGGCTGTAATTTAAAAGCAGCAGTTCAAACACGACTTAAGTGGAATCTGTAGCTGATTTTACGAGTGGGTGGCATTCAGAGATGATTTAAGTACCTGAACTGTCGGAGGATCTTCAGAGGGAGAAAACACTTTGTGCTGAGGCAGTGCCTGTACTGAGCCTCGCTGAAACTGGTTTTTAATTTGTGATGAGGAGGCCAGATGTGTGTGTGTGTGTGTGTGTGCGTGTGTGTGTGTGTGTGTGTGTGTGTGTGTGTGTGTGTGTGTGTGTGTGTGTGTGTGTGTGTGTGTGTGTGTGTGTGTGTGTGTGTGTGTGTGTGTGTGTGTGTGTGTGTGTGTGTGTGTGTGTGTTGGTTATGTCACAGTTAGAGCAGCTCCCAAACAGCATATCGCGGGAAAGGTCAGCAGGATGGATTCCCATGCTGTTAAACAGAAAGACAGGACGTTCAGGGCTGACGTTCAGAGTGTCACACACACACACACACACACACACACACACACACACACGCGTCAAAAGTGACTTTTTTTTTGTAAAATTATGAATTCAATCAAGACAAACTACTTAGAGTCCATTTACGTGACAATGTTTTTCAAGTGAAAACAGAAAACCTTCGTTGTGTTTTGAGGCTCGACAATGGTGCTCAGATCCACTGAAAACGGACGTTTTTGAAAACATTCCGACTTTATCTCCACGGAAATGGTGGAAAACGCAACTTTTCTGCCAGTGCGCTTGTGCCTGCACCACGGCTGTAGTAAACACTTCTTCTGCACATGAACAAGTAGAAGGACAATAACGACAATGTTCACCTCCATAGTGTCATGACTCCAAATCTATATGTTCTCCTGGGACTTTTAAAGTGGAGAGTCACCGCAGTAACAATCCAACGTGGTCATCCCTCCATACGAATGTTTGTTTACTCAAAATAAACAGCACCCACTAGTGGCCCTACATGCTAACTAAATTGTCCTCGGTTTTTCAGCCATTTTCAAAGCGTTGCTGTTGAAACTTTTCTGAAACGAGGCCTTGTGGTACAAACAGTCCAGTGCATGAATGTGAGTTCATCGACTGACTGTCACTCACAAAGGTTTGCTGGTGGTTTTCTATGTTACATTTGCTTTATTTGCTTCAATTACTATTGGGAAAATCTTTTTTATTTCTTGCTGTTGGTAAAGATAATCAAGCAAAAGGGGATGACATCGAGAAGACGGAGAATATGTCGCTTCCAGCAAATTGCTCTCAACTTGTATCTGAAGAAGTTACAATTAAAAACGTGTTGAATATTGCATTTTTACCCTTTTCGACTTGTAAAACTGATTTATTATTGTAGGGTAGAGCAGTGTTTAGACTGACAAGAGTCTGCCTGGTTAAATTGAGGTGTAAACCTTTAGAAAACAGCTGGTTGATGCAGACTTACTGTAAACTCCAGCGGTTGCAGGTCCCGCCGTGACTCACCGCACTACATTACATAAAGTAATGTGATGCAACACTACTCGGCGTGCAGTCTGAGCGGTGTGTGGGATCCTGCTGGATTTACCGGCTCATGAAAACACATGCCGACCTTTGTGTTTAACTCTAAAACCACATTCAGACGAGTCGTAAGCGGTTGAAGAAACTGTGATATTTAACTTTGCTGCAGTGCGAGTAACCCTGGGAATTTCACTTCATCCATTTTTTATTGGCTGTCAGAAATGAAACTATTAGAAGGCGGTATAGAGGGGATTTTAAGATATGTTCTGGGCATTTATGGCTGAACATTGAAGTACAAAAAGAGGGAGGGTGAGACAGAAATTAGTCCTAAATTCTAAAAGTTGTGCAATTACTCAGTTTTACTTTGGCTCACACGACAGCTGTTGGACTATTTCTGATGTAGCATCAGATAACGTCCAGATTATAGAGCATCTTCCTCCCACTAACTGATGTAACAGTATTTTTCTTTCTTTTTAACATTTTGTAGTAGTTTTAGTTATTTTAGCTACCTTTTAACAGTTTTAAGGAGTTTTAGACATTTTCATTTCTTTCCCCATTGGAGCCAAAAAACAGATTGAAATAAGGTAGAAGTGATTATTTCCCAATATTCTTATGAAAAGCTGCAGGGAGCCTCCATAGAGGGGACACAGAGCCACGTGTGGCTCCACAGCTGCAACTTGTTGAGTTAATTTGTAACAGCAACGCTAAAATAATACAATTATATGCTCATCATTTAAATAGGATGGTTTTAGGAAGGCAAAGGAGTCACTTTCCCAAGTAAATATTTGCGTTTGCATTGCTGAGTTACGTAAGTCCATTTCTTATTAAAGTAGAAACAATCATCAATTTTGAGCATTAAGAAGGAGATATTCAAAGACTGAGACCAGAACATAGAAAGGAGGGCGAGTGAGGGCAGCGGGGACGCCTGATACAAGACAGAAAGACATAAACAAACCAAAAGAAACAGAAAGCACAACGTGGATAATCAAAGGTATTACAACACCCCCCAAAAAAACTACCTAATCACAACAAATTCAGTATTTTATGACATGATTTTTTTACCTTGAGAAAAAAGAAATTCTGCTAATTTTGATAAGAGGAAGAGGAGGAGGACATATTTTGGATTGTTGGACGATGAAGATTAATTAATTTATTGTTTTGGAAGAATGTAGGTGGCAGGACTATCTTATTCTTAAAGTGTGGAGGGGTTAGACCCCCTTCAGAGAGATTAAACCGTGGTGCTCTCCCCAAACCCACCAAACCCACCAAACCTTCACCCATAATTAGAGTATTGTGTTTGGATTTCCTAATCTCTGCCACATACTAAGAAAATATAGATTTTACAGATCTTCTTCTGCCAGACAAATATAAGGCCCATGGGGAAAAACTGGTCCACAAGAGGCTCCAATGCAGCGAAAACATGAAGCAAATAGTAAAAATTCCAAAGGAACACAGATTTTTTTTTAATAAATTTCTTATGTGTAGCAGATACTAGCAGGATGAAACAGTTATAGAAGTTTTTTTTTTTGACATTTCACTGTATTTTGCTTTCGAATGTTTTGTTAAAATTGGCTTTATGTTGAGATTGTAGTCATTTTCCACAGTAATTCTTTGGTTTAGTGAAGATATTGACATCTCCATCACGTAATTTCTGCGTCACAACAAAGAAAAACTTTAAAGTTTAAATTCGAAGGTTATTGTGGCTTTATTTTACCGGCCCAGTTCACTAAAGATACTGTCGGACTGTTTGTCGCCCCTGAACTAAATGTGTTTGTATAGTCATTAACTGTAAGTACAATAGATTCAGTAATGCAAACGTACGTTTTCAACAAAATTATTAATAGTTTTAATCTTGCACTTACTTCTTTGTAATATCATTTCTTCCCAAAAACAAAATGAAAGGATTTGGATTCGGTTTTATGATGGTTTTGTGGCGTGATGTGCAAACCTTAAGTGTGATCAGAAGACCCAAAGGAAGCCTAACCTCTCACCCTAAAAAGCTTTCGGTGGGTATGGATCTCTAGAAATGGAACAAAAGCGTATTTTCATTTGTCGCATCGACTGACTGACTCGTGATGAATAATGCAGGTAATAACGGTCATGAAACTCCCACATGCTAAAACCCTCAATTTAATTCTAAACATATGCCCTCTCAAACGATTTTCCATACTGCGCGCTGACATCACTTCTCACTTGTTTTTCTTCCACGCTCCCTCTCTTAGCGCGCTGCGCGTGCGCCGGACCACAGATCTGCTCCTGCGCTTTTCACATGGCGTGTTGGACGTATTGACGTTGTCTCTCCAGGTGCTGGCTTTAAGGGGAAGCATGTTGTGGACTTGATGGATGTCCTCTAATGACCCTGCTGATTGGCTCTGCTTTCCGATTGAGTGTGTGAGTGTGTGTGTGTGTGTGTGTGTGTGTGTGTGTGTGTGTGTGTGTGTGTGTGTGTGTGTGTGTGTGTGTGTGTGTGTGTGTGTGTGTGTGTGTGTGTGTGTGTGTGTGTGTGTGTGTGTGTGTGTGTGTGTGTGTGTGTGTGTGTGTGTGTGTGTGTGTGTGTGTGTGTGTGTGTGTGTGTGTGTGTGCGCGCACGTCCACCTCCAGGGCCTGGACGAGGAAAGGCTGATGTAATGCTGCATCAGGGGGCCTTGCAGTGAACTGAGGGGCTGGTTATGGTAACACTGTGTGTGTGTGTGTGTGTGTGTGTGTGTGTGTGTGTGTGTGTGTGTGTGTGTGTGTGTGTGTGTGTGTGTGTGTGTGTGTGTGTGTGTGTGTGTGTGTGTGTGTGTGTGTGTGTGTGTGTGTGTGTGTGTGTGCGCGCGCGCATGCTGAGAGAGAACAATTGATGGATATGACTGAGCTGTATTTTGGCTCAGTGTTGGTGCATGACATCATGTTGCACGAACACATGGTCTCGCTTCACAATCAGTCAGCAGTTATCAGTGTGTGTTCACCACGGAAAAACAACAGAACCTGGTTGTACTGTTTACTCATGCTTCAGTCATTAAGTAAGTATAACTCTACAATTTGATTAAATATTTAACCTCAAAACACGATCCAAAGAAAGTTTTTTTGTTTGGTTTTTCCACAGTAAAACCATTATTTGATTGTGTGGTTTGTGGTGGGATGTGTGTTTCTGTTTTTTTTTTTTTTTTGTCCACATGCACTTAACTTTTCAAACTCCCATCCAGACCTTGAGGTCACTTCCTCACTGCGGTCTCCAGTATCCTCTCTGCTGTTGACATTAGGGGCCCGTCCACTTCCACACCTATCTAATCCTGAAGCCGACCCAAAGAGGACACCCCATCCAGACTCATTCAGACGATCTGTCTGTGCAGTCTGCTTCTTAAGAGAGCATCTGCTGCACCGTGTTTGCACGTCAGCTAAAAAGTTGAGATGTGTCAGATAACAATAGCTCTGTTGTAGCTGGAACAGCCAGCAGCCGAGTGTGAAGTGATTAACACTGGGAACATTAAACTCTTGAGTCCGGGGTCTCATGGAAAAGATGATATTCATGTATGAGGTGAGAGCCTAACCCAGGCGGAGGCATTAACGCTCCTCAGGAGTCGAGAAAAACAAGCCGTAATGTGGAACAACGTCGTGAGTCGTGACGTACTGTTTTGATCAAATGGGGCTCAGGATGTTTGGTGAATTCAAACGTACAACCTCACTTAAATATTAGACCGAAAGCCAAAGAATGAAATAGCTGATCCAAACTGCGTCATACTTCATGAATGTTTGAGGAGCTCACCTCTCTTGGAGAATTCAAACGACAGGTCGTCTTCCTCCACATTATTAGAGGCTGTTTTCTTTTCATTCTTTTTTTTACTCCACACGCTCTTTCATTTGGAATTAAGACTGTAAGGAAGTAGACTGTACGAAGAGGACCCGGGACACTCTGACTTTCACATATTGTCATTATCCTTCTTCACTGATTTGAACTGTTGCATACTTCTTGAAATGGTTGAGGAGTTTTTCTCTATTTAAGATCTCATAAGACAGGTTGTTTGGGAACCAGAAAAACGTTTAGTGATTGGGGAACCGGGCTGGACCTCACTGGTCACGGAGGACCTGAAATGTTGGTAAGTCTACATTCCAATCCGCACACAAAGGTCACAGACTGAAGCTGCAGAGATGACCCTTCTTTAAAAAAGCAGTCCTGTGGGATGCCTTTGGCATGGTGCAGTGGTGGCCTCGAGGTCACCAAACTGAGTTTGTACCCAGAAGTTTGCTGGTTTGAGTCGAGGATCACTGAAAAAGGCTTTTAATACACAAATTCTCAGTTTGCATCAGGAATAGTGTAAGATTTGAAGATACCATGATCTGCCCCAAAAGGGAGAATCTCCCACTGTCCGAGGTTGTTTGTGGACTTCCTAAGAGAAACCTGCTGATGTGAGAGATTTGTCAGCTCAAGCTGCTCATTTGGCCTATTTGGCTGGATGAAAACACGGTTCACATGCTCGCCAGTTGGGCTCTTTCTTTTCAAACTAGCATCTGTTTGTGGTTACGAGTTGTTCTGGTCTTAGATTGAATAAATGTCTTGGGATTTCAGTTTCTCTCTTGTGTGGTCAATCCCTATTTGCCACAAATCTGCATCTGGTTTTAGACAGGGACCAGTTGAAATGCAACTTTTCCTTGAACTGAAGGACGGAATCCACAGGTCAAGTCAGGCTACACTAAAGAGATTATACCCTCATATCCCAAGAGACACTAGAAGATGTTGGATTTGGGGGATGTCTGGGGATTCCTTATACTCTCCATATTGTCAACACAATCCTTGCAGAACGAAGTGGGTATAAAGACAAACATGTATGACACTCACTCAGTGCTTAAAGCTGCACCAAACACCTCTTAAACATCACACAAACAATCAGTTTTAGGATGTTTACACAGTGTGGTGCCACTCCTGCTTCAGACCAAAACATAACAGTCCTAATACCAAACATTAGAATTAAACATTTCTCTATTCCACATATCAATGAAAATGTCAAGAGTTTCATGGAGTAGGACTTTTTTTGTTTCGTCAAAACTGAGCAGAGAGTTATGGTATGTACTACATTCTCATGCAATGGGACAAGAGTATTTTCCAGAGGGGCTGAAGGGCTGTGTGGATTCGATTTGTATTTGCTTTAATTTTCCCTTCTGTGGCCCTTCAGGTTTTCAACTCTTCTTACCATCTGGTACAAGGAATCAATGATCAACAACATGTAGTACAAAGAACACAGAGAAGAACAACGATGGCAGATTGCAACTTGATCACTCAACCTTCAAAGTGGCTCAAATGGAATATTTTTATGTGGAGAGTCCAGCATCCAAGATGATAAAGGTTTGAAAAGGGACGACGGGTCAGTTACAGTAAATTAGTTGCAAAATGTCTCCCTTTTGACCGTCCATCCCCTTCCTTTCCTCTTCACAACCTCCCACCATTTATTCTGACACAATTTGCGCGCCACTTGTAGTCTGATTACTAATAACCCCCGAGAAACTAAACGTTAGATTGCAGTGTTCAAACGCAGTCCACACATAATGATAACAGAGAGGCTTCGGTTCCAGCAGCCTCAAACAAGTTTCACCTTAAAACAGTAAAATAAAGCCTCCCGTGTTGAAGCAGCAGAATGATTAATGTGAAACAGACGTCAGGTTGAGAGCAGAGGCTTCATCGTCCCCGTGAGCTCCGAGATGGAAGATGTTGTGAAAATAAACCAAATTCCGACACTCGGGGTGACCCCTGTATGATTGTTGGATATTCCTGAAAGACACAAATCCCAACTTGTTGCTCTTGAAAATGTAAATCAAACACACCTCGTCCTCCCACAGTTTGCTGCCTGGACTGATTCAGATTTCACCTTTCTGACATATTTACCTTCGTCTCCTAACACTGGGGGCTCCCCTTGTATTTTCCTCACTTTATTATTGGCATTTGCCACTACCAATGAATCCGTTCAATGAATTTCCACACATTTTTTTTTTCCGTTCATTTTTAAATTGCCCTAAAACTCTTTGGTTTGATAAGGATCTGCATCGCTATAAAGTACTATTACTGCTTTTTGCATTTATTGCTCGCTGGTATTTTACGGCCATGTTACAAAAGTGTGATTTAACATAGAGTAGTAAAGCTGTCAGATTGCTAGATTGTAAGCGTATGTCCACTATGGTAAAGAAGTTATGTGAGCTTTCATTAAATGAGATCAGATTCGTGTAGAGCTGGCTCACCCTATCCCAAGAAGGTCAAACACAAGGCTGCTGTTTCAACTTTTGCCAAAATGTCATGGTCTCATTTTGTGGTGCAGTCATTATATAAAGTAATAAAAGTACATGATGTAAGACCTCTGCAGATCGAATGAGAGCTGAAGGGCAAATGTCACAGTGTCGGGAAGTGAGGCTCCAAGCACAGGTACAAACGTGTCAACAGACGACGATCTTTATTGATTAATCAAGATGTGATGACTATTGCAAGTACACATCATATGTAGGGCACAACTAACCTGTCTCACGCCATTCTAAACCAAGCTCACGTTCCGCATTAGTCGGTGAACAAATGAACGCTTGGCGAATTCTGCTTCACAATGATGGGAAGAGCCGACATCAAAGAATGAACAAGTGCCAACAACACTTGGCCGCCAGAAATCCCTGAGATGAAGTGAGACCCATGGAGCGACAACACACTGAGGACAGGAGGGGAAACATACCACACAACATGAAACACAACATGAAAAGACATGATAATAATATGATGTGCTGTGAAAAGACGAGGCGAGACTCGGGGATTGAGATACAGTGATATAATATGAACTCGACAAATAAACGTACAAGACAAGTAAGACACTGAAAAGCTAAAGACTTTCTAGTAACTTGTACAGACAGATGGGACACCAGTAAACAGCAAGTCCGGGCGAGACATTTAACCTACGTTTGAATATATGAAGAAATGAAAAAAGAACAGACTTTTGCTGGAGTGTAAAGATAAAAGCCTGTAAGCCGGAACCAGACGTAGCATCTCCTACAACCTCTGTAACGTCCTTTATCTATTTGTTAGCTGTAAAACCTAAAATCACGAGTAGGGTATTCAACATTATTTTCCAAGGTGACAAAAAATGACTAATCACTCAGCAGAAATTGCTTCTCCCTGACCCTTGCCCTGATCTTGGAGAAAGTAATTGGTGGCTGAGAAACAGACAGGTGAGCCTGAGGAGCAATGAGTTACCAAGTTATGACTCCCACCGCCGCTGTGGCGGCTTCCAGCTGCTAGAAATAACACTGAGTGGCCTTGGCGTTTTTGGCATAACTGCAACCAGTTGAAAAACGCAAAAAGTGAAAATGAAAAACTTTTTTCGGGGGTCTGTTTACGCAACAACGGTCACTGAAAACTAAACTTTTTGAAAACTGCCCATAATGTGTAACTTTTCAAGAAGCACTCCAACTCCATTCCGGTGGAAACGGCGGCTGGAGTAGATAGTTCTTCTGCACATGTGAGTAGACAGACTGTAACAACACTGTTTGCCTCAAGAGTGTCATAATTCTCCAGGGACTTGGTAGTTTTATAGTTGAGAGTCACCCGGATTAAAAAGTCCAACTTGGTCGTGTGTCCATATGAAGAATATACAAAATCAGAATAAGATTAAGAAGAAAAAAATTATCCCAGAGGGGCACTTATGTCTGTGTACTTTCCACTGTTAATATTCGTAGCGCATTGTTCTCTGCACGCATGTGCGTGTAGTTTCATTACAAAAATTACTAACCGCACCCACTCGTGGCCTGGCATGCTAATCTCGTCGTTTTTACAATTTCTGTCATTTCCGTGAAAACAGACATGCCATGTAAACGCAAAACTTTTCTGGAATGAAAATGCAAAATCTATGCATTCTAAATTGGAAAGTTATGCATAAACAAGACTTAGGAGCAAGAGAGGCTCATGACTTCAGGACAATTAAGCTTGAATTTCTAAACTCTAACTCATTATCAGACCTTAGACTCATTTTTGCACCAACTTCTTTCCCTACCAAGCATAAGGCTTTTCTGGCTGGAAATCTTTTGCATTAAAACAGGCAAGGAGAGTTACGTAGGGAAGTTACAGAGGATCTGGAACTCCAGCTGACTTTTTGGCATGTGATTTATTCAATAATCTCAAAGCCTAAAATAATGATTTTTGTCTTGGAACAGGAGCTTGTGTTTAATCACTAAATCTGCCTAAATCTACAGTACAAGTGTCAGAATGATAGTTCGGATCCTTATGAGCAAAATACTTGGAAATATAGGTGTATATGCCCTTCAAGCTTTGTTATCCTGCTTCTACTTCTACAGCAGCACTATACTTGGCAAACAGCAAAAGGTTTGTAATATTTTCATTTTTATTTGGGTGGGCTGACTCTACTTAGTCTACTTTGCCAGAACACTCATGTAAGGTAGTGAGCGATAACATAAACAACACGAAAGCAGCAAATTTGTCGTAATTGCCCTCAAAAACAATGTATTTCTTTCTCCTCCGCTCTCCCTGTCGAAGCTCCACATGCAGTCAATTAAAGTCAAACTTTGAAGTGTCAATGACATCAGAGCTTGGCTGCCTCGCTGTCCCTGTCCAGACACGACAGGTTCCCATGGAAACCCTGAAGTCAGGAGGGGGTCGAGGCGAGTGAGAGTGGGTGATGTTTCGGGGGTTAAATAAGATGTCTGTTAGCGCGCAGACGGAGCCGTGTGTCAGCAGGCCGGGGTGGAAGCCAGCAGCTCGCCTGTCTGTCAGCATGAGACGACACTCTGCCTGAAACATGTCTTATTGTGTCTCTCCAGGCAGAGGCAGCCGGTTTACTGAGTGTGAGCTCAACATAATGGAAGGAGGAGTCGTGTGGTTGCATGCAAACCCCGGGATAAGTGAGTCTGCTTGACGAAATGAGCATAAATTGAACAAAAATATGCAAATTCTTTTAAACTTCTTTCATAGCATAGGTGGATCTTCTATAAATATATACATATATATATATAAAAATTCAAACACTTTTCTTTTCATGTAAATATATTAACCACAATATGCTGCAGAGAACCGTAGTGGCACATTTATCCCGCTGCAGAATTTCCAGGTCTCCAGGTCTCAAGTGTCCCAGCATATGTGTCAGGCTGCACAGTGCTGTGCTCCGAGACCTAAGCTTCACATGTACACAACAAATATTACGACTTAAGCTTATCTTTTTTTTTGCTTTTGCCTGTTCTGGATGGAAGATGAGTTTCCAGAACAGGCAGTGAGATAATTGAAGGGTGTACGCCTAAGAGCTATGGAGATGCCGGTAAAACGGAGGAAAAACTCAACACAGCCTTCATTGCATTTGGCCTGCATGCCAACAACCTTGTGAATGAGCTGCAGCCGTTTACTGAATCGCTCACCTGTGTGTAACCACGCCCACACCTGAAAGTAGGTCACACACACACCAGATCAATTAAGAACACAAAGTCCCACCGGTCAACAAAGGGTATTATTCTTTTTCTGAATTCTCATTTATCATCTCAAAAGACTCCTACTATCAGCTACAAGTCCAGTAGATCTACAGCAAACCACAATAGGATGATCAAACCAACAGAGAAAACAATAGTTAATGGATTAAAAAGCTGGATCATGTCTGTCTGTGTTTTCTGTCTACTTCCGGTCTACTTTCTTCCCTCCACTTAAATGCTTCTACAGCACAATTCCTGGTACACTCTGTTTATTTTTTGCTGATCTATGCGAATGACGTACGGGATAACATTGGTATTTGTGCATGAGATTACTTCATAACAATGATCACTTATGTTCCAGTGGCGAATGAGTTTGATCTGTCAAGTTTCTATCGTTCGCTTCCTCTTGATATTTTGGCAGGCCATAATTTACAGTCTTACTTTTGTTATTTTCATTAATATCAAAGACTTTCCATATTGCGGATATCACTTGTCCTCTTTAGTCTGCCTGTGGGAGACGTTGCTGACTCATGACGTGACGTAATACTTGCCGGGTTGCATCCTGGACCTTTTATAAGTATAACTTTGCCATAAAGTATTGGATCAGAAAGTGCCAACATGCCCAAACCTTTTGGTCAGAGGTCAAGAGCAGCCTCTCAGAGACACTCAGCATCCCTGTCTGCCCAACAACTGCACTGCTACATCAACATTTCAGCTGCCTCATTGTTTAAATAATTATTACTAACATGGATAATGGTTAAAAAGACTATATTGTTAAAAAAAAAAAAAAAAAAGGCAAGATATCCACAACTAAATGGGTACAATCTGCCTACCGATCATTCAAACCTGGAAAAACTAACAGCACTCTGAATCCTTTGAAAACAAAATCTGATCTTTATTCACACAATAGGTACAATGCTGAACCGTCTTTATCTCCACAGAACTCCAGTAAACCATACTGTTTACCTCATGACTATTGTAGTGGCTATTATATATATATATCACCTGGCACTATCCGGTCTTTGGTTGCTTGGTCTCGACTTTTAGCCTCGACTCGACTGCAGTATAAAGCTGAGAAGAGCGACTCTGCTGTGGTGCTTCTGCCTCAAACCATAAGAAACGTGAGCTTCTTCAGGACCTTGTATAGTCATTATGGGATTTGAACGTCTCACTTCTGTGTAACTCCACACACTTCAGAGAACTACATGCTGTGCAACTTTTGGGCTGTTTCAGACGAAATATGAGCCATCGCAGATCTTTGCTTAATACCGCTGGTCCTACTGCACAGTTACAGATGTCCTCATGGCTGTTGGGAGGATCTTGCAAGCAGTTACATAAATTTGAATCACATCTCACAGAGTGACCACTGCTGCAGCCTGCGGCAACACTGAGGGAGGGTATTGAGGCGTGGACCATATTTTCCCGATTTGGAGAGTCGTGTGATTAGGAGGACCGTGAATCTTAATTGTCTCTAACGCTTTCCAAAGCCAATGAGGGTTTTTCATTTTCACTTGAAAACTTTGTGGTGTAGACAGGACCTCCTCCAATGTGATGACCCTTTCCTCATTCCAGTTCACGATGTGGTTGTGCCTTTTGCAGGGGTCACCGACCACCGACCGGGACATCACATCGGAGGAGAACAACTTCATACGGTGGATAAAGGAGGCCATCGAGATCAGGAAGCGGGACACCGTCAACCGGGACCCACGCCCGACAAAATCCAGGCGAAGGCCAGGATGCATATTTAACCTTTGGCCTACATTCTTTGTTGTATTTATATCCGACTCACAGTTTCTATTAACAGATTTTTAATGTTACCGGTATTTATTTACCCGGTGGCTGGACTGAATGGCTGGACCGTTAGAGGCAGAGAGACCGAAGAAGACCGGGGCCTCCTCAGACAGCCAGGAACCTCAAAGAGCAAAGATGGACTTCAAACAAGAAGTGACCGAGCTGAAGTCGGGGCTCGCTGCCTTACAACACACCTTTTCTGAACTTGCAAAGTTGCATAACCTCTCCAAATAGCTGGGCCACATAAAGAGCCAGGACCTTCAGACAGAAGAGGACAGGACGGTGAAGCTCAGCGCTCCGGAGGAGAGGCCCCAGCAGAGGACAGTGAAGCTCAGCGCTCCAGAGGAGAGGCCCCAGCAGAGGACGGCGAAGCTCAGCGCTCCGAGGAGAAGCCCCAGTAGAGGACGGTGAAGGTCAGTGCTCCGGAGCAGAGGCCCCAGCCGAGGGCCGTGAAGGTCAGTGCTCCGGAGCAGAGGCCCCAGCCGAGGGCCGTGAAGGTCAGCGCTCCGGAGGAGAGGCCCCAGCAGAGGACGGTGAAGATCTGGCTGAGAAAGACTTGCTGGTTGTGAACGAGACCCTCCAGTCTGAGAAGATCAGGCTGGAGGAGGCCAAGAAAGTCCATAGATGCTGGGGTATATAACTCACCCTGTGATGGCTTGTGCGCCCGAAGTAATATAAATAAAGTTTGGAGTGCTGCTGCTCAAGTGCTGGGCTTCCTGTCAACTTCATTAAAACACAAAGCCAAACATCACATGGTGTCAGAAGTGAAGTGTCAAGAATGGCACTCTTCAAACCACCACTCAGTCTCAGTCTTCAAGGAAATCTGTCGGAGAACTGGAGGACGTGGCTTCAACGATATGAACTGTTTGCTGTAGCGAGTGGAGAGGCTGAGGCCACGTTTACACGTACCCAGTTTTTTTTTTTTTTATACGGATATTTCCCTCTACGTTTAAAAAAAAATCTTCATTTACACTGGCCCACAGCTGGTTCAGAGCTGCTATGAGCATGCCAAACCTGTAGGGGGCAGTGTAGCAAGAAGCATGAAGCCATGATAACCAATCAGAATCCTGGAAAAAATAAATAAACAGGACGTCACAATTTGTGATGTAAATATCAGCCGATCCCCCTTTAGATGCAAACAGAGACACAAATTTTATCCAGATCTCCACTGTGGTCGGAGTTTTCAGGAATCATCGTTTGTGGTGAGTCATAGCTGCGTTTATGTGTAAATGCGTGGCCCAAACGCAGAATATCATCGTTTTTTCAGATACCCAGGGACAGTATTTCTTCAGCACCATGTTTAGATAAAAGATGATCGAATATTTTGTGCAGATGTGCAGCAGCTGTCAGTGTGTGTGTGTGTGTGTGTGTGTGTGTGTGTGTGTGTGTGTGTGTGTGTGTGTGTGTGTGTGTGTGTGGGTGGGAGCGTGGACATGTTTGTGTTCTGTTGAAAGCAGCAGTGACGTATAGCGTTCTCTGCAGGTGAACTCAGAGCCCCCTTGTTAATGTTTACGGTCTGGACAGAGTGAGCGTGGCGATAATGCAGCGGGGGAGGAGGCGTTACTGGAACGAACGTGTGTGTGTATGTGTGTGTGTGTGTGTGTGTGTGTGTGTGTGTGTGTGTGTGTGTGTGTGTGTGTGTGTGTGTGTGTGTGTGTGTGTGTGTGTGTGTGTGTGTGTGTGTGTACCCTCACACTCTTTCACACATGTGGAAGGATGTGAATGATGAAGAAATTAGAGAGGACAGGGAAGGGGAGTGGTGAGCTTTGGCATGTTTAGTTATGCAGTGTCTCTATAATTAACATCCTAATTATAAACAACATTTTTCTGAGTTACGACATGTTCCGTAAATCCACTTGCCTACAAAATTGAATTGTTGCCAGCTGCGGCATATGCACCAGATTCACAACCTGGAAACTTCTTGATTAACAAAAACTAATTTCAGAATGTGTTTACGTCTTGCTTCCTGACAAAACAGGCAGCGGCCTTTTCAATGTAAAGCTATGAAGAATAGAGCATGCCAGTCTGAATTCAGGGCGGGGAGATCAAAGCCTTTAATAAAGAAAGGTACCTTATAAAAAAGGAAATAAGTGGGTGACATTAATGCTATGTATGTCATTAAAACACGTCATAAAGAAACAAAAACAACCTCACTGTGTTTACTGGATCAAAAGGCCACTTATTTTGGTAAACCTGCAACAAAAGCTTCTTCATGCAAATATATAATGAACCAGTCACATGGCAGCAACCCAAAGCATTTATGCATGAAGACATGTTGAAGGTGAGTGGCTGAAGTTCAGATCAAGCATGAGAAGTGGGGGGAAAGTGTGATTTAAATGACTTTGAATGCTGCTAAATCATTCTAATACTACCTGAATAATATAAACAATTGACCCTGTGAATCAATCAGCCCTCTGCTGCCACTAATATGGAAAAACTACGCTTTGCAGCAGTTGGTTGAGTGTTGAGCTTGATGATAGAAATAAATAAAATTGTCAGATAGCTTTTGTAGGAAGTAACTCTTTGTAAAGCTGCTGCTACTTACTGGAGACTGATTAGCATGAACACACTTCCACTGATCCACAGGCAGTAAAAATGGGCCAAACTATTGGGAGGCAAATGTGGATGAGGGAGGGTACCAGTGCTTTCAGTAATAATTTACATTAACAAATAGCGAAATTCTATCATTTAATCAAATGGTATTTTCTATACAATTGTAGAATTATCTGAGAAAGTTGGATGTGGACCAACGTGTGTGATTTTATCAAACTGCAAACTCCTGTCCCAGTGGCTGGCGATGAATATTGAATCACAAATTGATTGGTTTCAGTTCATGTTTTCCAGTAAAAGACACAAAGAGTGTGAGAAACTTCATCACATCATAATGTGTCATGCTTTCAACAGCTGCTTGTCTGTCCTTGTTTTGTGTTTATTTCACAACACTACACAGACCTGAGGGCAGGTGACACTATCAGAGATCTGTGTTTGGACCGACTGTGCTCTCTCCGCTTTGTTTCACTTTAATCTTCAACCGATGAAATATCTGTCATCACGATCAGGAGTGTAACAGAGTCGCCGTTTCATCATGATGAAAATATGAAAGGCGCGGCTTATTTTGATGAACTTAGAGTAACTCGTCATCTGTGTACAGTGATCTGATCAGACGTGTAGATTATAACTCCCACGGCTTTAAAGCTTCTTAAAGCCTCTGAGCTCTCATTTCAAAACATTTCAGCAACAACAGTTTCAGTCAAAAACTATGAATCCAACTTCTCAGGAACTGGAAGGAATGAATTATAGATACTCATAAGACTGCGAATAAGTCGTATATTTGGGTACTTGTATCAAAATAATTTTGAAGTATATCCTTTTACTGAACTGCATAAATACATTTTTGACAGATGCAACTTCTAGTTTAGAAAATACAGTATTGCTTTGGATGGCACTTTGCACTTTATGACCAGGAGTCATATTTAGATTTAGATTGATCCAGTTAATCATTTTCCAGCGTCACACTGACACAATCTCAATCGCAAAAGTTTTTCTCATATCTGTGCACATTGGTATAAAGGAAATTGCGGCCAAACCATTGCGGTGTATAACTACATTGAGCCAATACTAAGAACTAAAATAATATTTCCAGCCAATGACGCAGTTTTAAATTAAAGGGTAGTAAAATTGTGTATTTACAGTTTAAAGAATGTTGTTTCAAAGACTTCCTTCTGATAAACGACGCCAGCCATGAGTTGATGCCCAAACTGTAGGTTTCTATGAAGGCAACATTTCAGTCATCACAATTGTTTGTCAAGACAAATTTATGGTTGGATTATTTATCATTTAAAAATAATCCATCATTCCTCAGTTGTGCAAACATAAAGGTTTTGTCAACCTAGTTTTCAGTGACACAGACACAATCTTTTAAGTTGCACTCCATAGTAAAGAAAGTGAAAAGATGCACATTCTAAACTCGGTATGATCAAGCCTCCACGTCCCAAACCAACCTCACATTATGGATCTGCCCTGTGCTGCTGATTTGCACGTCACTGTCTTACTCAAGAGCACTTTGGGAGAATTTCTTCCACGCAAGTCATGACTCCCAGTCGTATTCTGTCATTTCTGAAACCTGTTTGCGGTCAATTCCCCCCTAAAGTTGCTTCAAAGAAGAACAAAGGAAAGAACAAACTGAATGGCTCGTATGGTTGTGTACTTTTTGCAGATGTTTGGACCCTCTTTAAACGTGACATGTGAGATAAATGCATCGTAAAGTCCAAACGTCTTCCACTCAGCTACATGACCTAATCCACACTAAATCAGCCGAGGCAGCCTCGCCGTGTCTGTAGGAGTCTCTGCAAATATCAACAAATTCTTGCACTGGGTGAGGTCCAGACCAGGAGAAAATCAAAGTCTGTGGCCTTGGGTGTTCGGTAATCACTCTGGAGGGGTACGACCTCGCGTTCGGAGAAGTTAAACACTTCTAGTTATTCATCAAAACAGCAAAGGCTGTATGGGGTTGGGAGAAAATGAGTTAAATCTATTGTTATAACTTCAGCTGAACTGTTCCTGTCATAGCAGCTCTGATTCATGCAGGTCAAACCGCTTTATCTGCTGACTCACTGTTACTGGAAAGCTGTGGTTTAAGGAGTGGGGCATGGGACCCCCAGGGAGTCTTCACTGTGCCCCCAATAAAAGAAAAACTGTTTACTTTCACTACAAGAATGCCTCGTCTTAGTTTCCTCCTCTTTTCTTATAGGTGACATCACTCTTAATGGGCAGCAATAATGTATTCTCTTTACTGATGCTGTTGATGCATGATGAACAAATCAGCATGTCAGATCAATTTATATCAATGTGATTAATTCAGTCTTTTTATTTGGTTAGTAGGCCTCATGAGAGTGTAGTGGTTAGCACTCTCAGCCCACAACCAGAATATCCTTGGTTTGATTCTGAGTTTGGGGACATTTCTGTGTGTGTGGGTTGCAGATTCTGTTTCCTCTCACAGTCCAAAGATCTGCTTATTTTGCTGGTTTGGCATCTATGAAATGAATATAAGTCTGAATATATTTGGGTTTCTCTCTGTGTCAAATGTCAAGATTTTAATCAATGTCAGCTGGGATGGCTTCAGCCAACCTTAAGGTGAATGAAGTGTATGGATGGATGGATGGATGGATGGATGGATGGATGGATGGATGGATGGAAACCTTTTTAGTGTTTACTAGTTGATTTATGTCAAAAACTTGTTCCCATTAAAACAGACAACTACTTTTAAACGTGTTATCAAAAGTTAGATTTAAATCGTAGATCTTTAGATTTGCTGGGTTGAAGAGTGACAGTCCTGATCAACAGGGGCATCCTCAAAAAGTCTTGGAAAATAATGTCAAAGAGAATGAAGAAAATAAAACTTCAAAACGTTAAAGTCTTGTGCCCTCCCTGTGATTTCCAACATAGTCTGAACGTTGGGAACTGCTGCTCCAGCAAACACCTAGCGGACTGTAGAACTGTGGAAGTTTGTTAGATGTTTCGCGAAGTGCCGATGTATTCATGGCTTTCGATTGAACGAGGAGTCAGTTTATTTCCCCCAAACAATCAGGACCACTTCCCCTTCAACAAGGGCAAAGCGCCCTCACTTGTTGTGACATGTCCAATATATTGATTGTATCTTTCTTTGATAAACTGACTTGTGGTAAATAATAATTCACTTTTATGAACAACGATGTGTTGCTCTGGGGTAGAAAATTGTGACATGGAAGCTGAATTTTAAATGTAATTAGAATTGAGTAAAGGATGTCTACGAGAAACCGGAGTGGAAATCTTACTGAAAACCGGTCTGACCGTGTTTGTATTGGAACTCTCATCATTACTTAGTAGCAGCTTCTAGGAGGAAAAAAAAGATCATTTTGAAAATACGAAAAAAAAAAGATATTGTGATGAACGTGTGACTTGTGTGTTCTGGTTCCTCCAACAGTCGAGACGGAGTCGATGGTGATGAGTGTTTGACCGGGAGAGAAAGGTGGAATTGTGGGGCAACGATCTTCCAGTAACGACCCCCCCCCCCCCCATCCCATCACTGAGCTGTCTGAACACACACACACACACACACACACACACACACACACACACACACACACACACACACACACACACACACTTAGTATCTGGCGTGGAATGTTTGCTTTGTTGGGGTCCAGTTACAGGGGGGAGGATGGTGGTGGTCCTCAGTCTGTCTTGGTCTGTCATCAGGAATTAAACTACAATAAAACGGAACTTTTTAAAAGATTGATGAGAAAAAAATTAAGTTGAAGTCAATTCAAATCCCTTGTGAAGCTTAGTGATAGTAAACTTAAAATATGAAGTACCAACCTAGCATTTCTATGCTCACTTTAGAGTAGTACGTATTGAGTAAGAATAAATTATTTACATTCCATTATTATCCTTTATGCATCACCTTAGGCAAGACTGTCAGACGACTATTAATCTCTCTTGAAAAGTCTTAAAGAAACTTGTGTTGAGAGTTGTTTGACCTCGTGCAGCTTTTTGGCCTCCTCTTATCAACAAGCCCATTGTCTTTTGAAAAACCTCTCATTCACACGCATGATCTTGCTGATATACAGCATCACCAGTTTGGGATTTGACATCTGCCTCACCATCTTTTGGCTGCAATGTCTGGAATGTCCCGCTCCCTAGAATGCTTGACCAAACGTATATAGAAAGAAGAAATCTGTGCTGGGTGGAGGTCAGAAAACATCCGCTTTCATAATAAAGTGAAGGATAAGATTCTCAGTAAATAAAAGTTGCTCTGGCTTTCAGGTAATTCCTGAAGTTTAGACTTGGGACGCTTTAGCGTAACATGAACAAAACTGATCCTATTTTAGTGACAACAATGATGAATAAGCACAATTGGAAGCTACAGAAGTCTCATTAGTCTACAGTCCCAACCAAATCTATGATTCATCTTCATAGTTTCGTAGTTTTTAATAGTTAAAAACATGACAATTCTGAACTTGATAGTCTTGTCAATGAATAGTTTTTCTCTATTGACATTTTTTTCTGAAATTTCAAGGGATCTAAAAAGAAGAGACCATTCTGAAAGTCTTAACGGTTAACCCCTTTTACATTATGTATAAACACTTCCAATGTTGTTGTGTACGTGGGGCCTGAATATCACTGCCTCAAGCAAAGTGACACAAACACATTAAAAATCATTTCCATCTCTTCATTACTCTGAAAAGTCCCTTGTGGTGAATTAGAGGATGCTACTTGAATGCTAAATTCAGCATTGTGAAAATGATCTGCAATCTTTTGTTCTTTTTATCCCGGTGAGTTTTATAAGAAGTCAAATTCTTGCTTCTGGAATGATCTGCTTTGTTAATAGAGTTTTTGTCTTTGTCTCATCTTCCTTAAATTTTAAGACACCAAGAGAAAGACACGCCGATGATATAAAGGAGGAGGAAAGAGTGCAGTAAGAGTTTACATAGCATTACCAAGTCCACCTCCCTCCCTCCCTCCCTCTCTCCCTCCGTCTTACTACTTTCCACTCAACCACCACCCTCCTCCCTTAACCCTCCCTTTTCTCCTCCCTCCTCCGGTCCAGGGTAGAGGAGTGATCAACCTGAGAGTTTAAACAATCCAGAGTGCCGGCAGCGCAGAGCAGAGCTCGCAATACACTCACACACACACACACACACTCAGACACACACACACACACACATTCTTCCAGCAGTTCAGCGCTGAGGAGCCGAACCGGAGGGCGAGGCTGAGGTACGTCTATATCAGCTCTGACTGAAACAGACCTGCATCTTTGTGTTGATTGCAATTGTGTTACATGTATGGATTCAGGATTGTCTTCCTGACCTCTGTCCTCGGCGGAAACCTTTTAAGACTTTGACAAATTCGTTTGATTTGTGTTTTCAGGCAGAAGTGAGGCAGTGAGACCTCGAGAGCAGCTAAAGAAGACTCAGGGAAAACTGTCCTATCTCAGGACAGAGCTCAAGGAGTGAGGATAACGCTATCCAGACCTTTGCCCCCCCCCCCCCCCCCCCCACCCCCTGTCAACTTTCACCTCCCAACCCTTGACCATCAGGCCCCCGCCCCCCTCCCAGACAAACCCTGAGCCCACTCACTGAAGCCGGAGATTCTCCAGTGAGTAGTGGATCTCACAGACGTGGAGTGTGAGTCTGTCTGGCCTGTGAACGGAGAGTCAACCCCCCCCCACCCACCCCAGCAAGAGTTGTGCTGATGGAAGCCCAAACCCTGCCTGAGATGGGAGACCTGTGTCACCCCCGATCTTCCTCTCCGGAGGGGGAGACCGTGTGCGCGGCTCTGACCCGGTACGAGAACACTCTGCGGGACGCCATCAGGGAGATCCACCTGGACGTCAGCACTTTCAAGGTGGGCATGGAGCGTCGCCTGGAGGAGACGGCCAACCTGAGCGGACCCCTCGGGCGAGCCATGGCTCAGCTCCAGCAGGAGAACCGACAGCTCAGGAGTCAGCTGGAGACTCTCACCCGGCAGGTGGAGCTCCTCAGCGGGCTCTCGTGTAACAGGAGCTCCTTGTTGAACAACAATCACAGCGACAGTCAGAACCACAAGAACCACCTCAATGACATTCAGGAGAACCATCAGGAGATCAAGGAGGTCTTCTATGGAAAGGGTCAGGCCCACACTCAGAGCCAAGCTCAACTCCACATCCAGACCTCCACCATGGGAAGCCCAGCACAGACTTACAACAACCTCGGCAGTCAATCCAGCCCTCCGTCCCCACCTGCTACCTTCTCCTCTTCCCCCACCTCCAGCAGTCCTCCTGCCGGCTCCAGAGTTTCCTCCATGGTGACGAGCCCGGCATCCAGTAGCAGCCCTTCCATCACCCGCTTCTCCAGCCGAGCCACATTCGCTGTGTCCAGCAAGACAAACGTGAGTACCGGCCATTTAATGTAAGAGTCTTGAATAAGCTCTTCTTGAAAAACTTTTCTTCTTTCTTCTCATATATTTATAAACACTTTTTTTCCAATGGAGCTATTGATCATAAATCGGAAGTTTTTGCTTTTTGTCTGACATAAGGAGGGAAAGGGTATTTTAGGGAACAGTTTTCAACATTTAACTTGTTTTACAATCCACTATTTTTATCCCGTGATTTCAAACTACTTACTGCTTTAATGCCATCTCTTTTTTTGTGCACAATACATTTTATTGCATCAATCTGCATCCATTATTGTTATTATTTGCCAGCTGTCAGAATTATTTAGTTGATAGGTTTAAACTCTGCTGACTATCCTTTACATGTGCTCAGTAGCTTTCAGTCGGGCCATCATTCATTCACATAATATGAAAAATACATTTACACCTTGTGTGACCTGTTTTGTAAACTACTTCAGTTGCAGTCTTTTCATGTACAGTCGCATTCTCCTGGCAGTACTCTTGATTATCCAAAATTCCAGTTTTATAGCTCCTCCTGTTTTGTACACAGAAATCATCTTCCATACATTGCAATAAAGGTCTATGTGGAGGAGACCAGTAGCAATGATTACTTCTGTCGTGCAGAAGTTGTGAGTTTGATTGAGGGCTGGAGGTTGTGCAGCAGCTGAGTAGAGGCACTGCTGGGTTTGTCACTGCGGCAGCACAATAGCCTTCTGCCAGGATGCTTAAGGATTTATGAGGTACAGTAACATGAGGAGAGCAGGCTCTTGGGAGGTGAGGTTAGTGTGGTTCTGTGGTTTTTACAGACCCGAACCAAATATGTGAAATCAGCATTGTGAAATGTCGGCTGTGTGTAAACCTCATGGGTCTATTGTGAGAAATATATTTTGCCTGAGTGATTTAATTAGTTTGATCTCCTGGTTTTGGGAAAGTTTTTCAAACTTATTCAAAAAGAAAAATAAAAATAAAAAAATGCCAGTGAAGCCAAAAGTCCCAGTTCTTGGAAAGCCGACACATTTTTTAAAACTGCTTGAATAACTTTGACTTCGGTTATTGTGCATCCATCAACAAGTGCTAATAACACCATTTATTTGGTGATATATTAGGTAGTGGAATCAAAGATGGGACATCGCATGTCAAACTGCTTTACAAGCACTTCAAAGCTCCTCTGCATAGGTTAAAAGACAGGAAGGAGTCTGCAGAAGGTGTTATTTACTTCCAAACCAGACCGTCCTGCTGTGGAAAGTTTGACATTTATGAGACCAGTATTAAGGCTGTCATTTTTATTTGGAGTGGAGCTGTTCTGTGGTGAAGCTCTGTATTTTGTCTTAGTGTAGAATCAGCACTGATGCAAATCTGGAACGCATTACACACATGTACAGTCATATAAACAACCAAGTGCAACAGTGGTTTTTTGATTTTAACACGTTTGATTCTGTTAAAGAATGCTATTTCCTCAGGAGACACAACTCACCAATTGATATTTCTTTTACAAATGATTACAACATTTTTAATTACAACTAAACAGATCCCGGATTGCATGAAATACAGTCACACTTTGGAAGACGATCAGATGGAGCCCATATCTGGCTCTGGTGGTACAACTGTTGTCTCATGTCAGCAAAAGCAGGTTCAGTTCTTTGTGAAGTCTCTATGCTGTGTCTGTGTGGCGTTTTTCTCCATGTACTGCCTCCCACAAGCCAAAGACATGCTTGTTGCAGTAATTGGCCTTAAGTGTGAATGTGAGTAGTTGTTGTCATCTCTGAATTCGCTCTTCGATGAACTCCAGAATTCCAGATGTGTTCACAACATTAGCTAATATGGTGAGTGTGTAGAAAAGGTGGATGGATGCTGGAGTGTCACATAAGCCCAAATGAAATCTTCCATTAGACCTAATCCTAATGACATACTCTCCATGCATTAGAATACAAAAATAATGTAGTGGGAAGATTTAAATGATTTGTACATCCCAAATCATCTTTAACTATCTTAAACTGAAGGAATGTTGATGTGTATGTCCAGCAAGAGTAACTGAGTAATTGTCCACCAGTTTTCCATTAAAGGGGCAATAGAAGCCTCGACTGTGTGAGGGTACTTACTTTTTCCATAGTATACATTTCTTGGATGAAACAATGACTACACTTAAAGATGATGAAATTACCCCAGAAATACACTAAACCCTTTATAGGATATGTAACCAGATTTGGTAACTTGTCAATTTCTTTTGTTTTCCTCTGAATGGTTATCTCAAGGAAATACAAAAATATTCATCAAGTACTTACATTATTTTTGTTTTACTGCCAATTGTTGATATGGCCGTTATTTTAGTTGTGTTTCTTAACATAAATTTATTATGAGAGAATTTGATCACTTTTCATTAATAAAACATCTCATCTTGATCAAAAAATGGATCTAAAAAATTATAAGCAAATGTGCTATAGCATCAATAATGTACACATCAATCTACCTCAAGTGATTGTGTCTATTATCAAAAAACAAATGACAAATCTTTAGTGTACCTTCTTTGTAAATTACCACATTGTATTGTAGGAAAACAGCTATAGAGATATTTGTGATATTAGTCCATTTTGCACCACTCACCAAGCAATATCATCTTAAAATTCTTGAGTAATGGTGAATATATCTCTTTAAAGTCTTGAAATATCAAAATAATTCTAAGAATAACATTTCTAATTTCCCTCTATTTTACTGGGTCCCCTATAAAGAGTTAATCAATACAGATATAATGTTTGAAAAAATTTAATTCCCAACAATTTATTGTGAGACGTAATGGATTTTCCTCTTCCTTATAGGCATTTTCATCTTTGGAGGTAACACCAATTTCTTTACGCAGCCCAATGCATATTCACACATCATGATGCTGGTACCTAAAAGACTCAAAAGTGTTTGCATGCACATGCACACATTATGCAAATGCTTGCTCCTCCTGTATCTGTAATTACCGCGCTATGTGGAGGATACAACAGAGGAATGTTATCTCCTGTGAAATCATGTGGTCAGAGCTAAACAACACAAGGGTGCCATTGTTTCTGTGTGTCTCTGCTGTGGGAGATCCCCCGCTGTCAGCCAAACACACCACTTCAGATACACACACATCAGAAAATTGCGCAGGAATAATACTCGAGTGCACAAAGGTTCGCTGTGTGCATCATGTGGTTCTGCTCAGCAGGTTGTCATCATTAGCCTATGGGACTTTTCATTCATTCATGCTGTTTGAAATCATAATTGCAGCTTGTGTTTTGAGCCACATCCTCACCTGTCTGTCAGGAGGACAGATGCAGGGCATGAAGTTCAGTCGACTGCTCCAACAGGCCCGATTGACGACACGCAACCACACGGACCTATCTTTCTTCGTCAACTGATGTCGCCCCTCACTCAAGCCTGAACAATATTACCCGAGTGCCTGAGCGTAACAAGTACCATCATTGCATTCAAAATAAATGTGAAACAGCATCTCTTCACCACAGTGACGAGGTGTCTAATATTTCCACCTTATGCTCACCCAACCACATGAAATATTTACCCTATTGCCAATTTGTAGCTGATAAATGTTTCACATTTCGGTATAAGCCCCCACAAGCCGCCTGGATCTCACATGTATGGTAGGCCTTCGAGGTATGGACCTCACATCGTAGGTAAACGGGGAGAAACACACTCCACACATTCCTACTGCAGCTCTCGGTGCCAGAGAGATGTGTATGTGCGCGTCTGTCTTCCGTCCTGCTCTCCAGCTGTTTCTCTACACTGACCTGCCAAGCTGTACCATGACACACACACACACACACACACACACACACACACACACACACACACACACACACACACACACACACACACACACACACACACACACGCACACACTCTCACAACGTAGATAAGCTATACTGTAAAAATGAAGAAGTCGGTTCAACAAACATTAGTAAACATCATGTTTACTCTTTCAAGAGACAATTTATAAACCTGAAACCAGCAATTAAAAAAATAAATATTAAGTTGTCCAACCCTAACATGTCATTAAAGCCAACAAACATGGTCAAGCTTATTGAGGAGTTAACTTATAGTGGGTACTGTATGAAACATTATAGGCTTTGTCCACATGGAGATGGGTTTAGGTGTATCCACATTTTTGTTTTTATCTATTTATACGCTTCGGCTAGTTGATAAATCTGAAAATTCATCATCATCATCCAACTGATAAAAGGTGATGTTATAGCCTCACCCTCCCAACCAAATGAACATCAATGGTGATTTACAGGCTTATGTTCATGCCACAGATACAACTCAGCTTGTTTTGACTTTTACAACAAAATGACAGTTGTCTTGCTCATGTGTCCGTGATTGCCATCGTCTTTGTTTTTTTTTTTTTGTTTGTTTTGTTTTGTTTTTTTGTTCCTGTGTTGCTGATTTTCATGTGAATACTTCATGCCTTCTTTGCTTTTTGTGTATTTCTGTATTTTTGTGGCGGCGTTACTTTGCAGGTGGGACTGGCCCTGGTATAAATACAACAGTGTTTTCAGTGGTTCCATATGGACAGACACATTTCTTGATGCAGTTTAATGTCCACAGGAAACTTTTTGTTAATGAAAATGCTTTCGTATTTGTCTGAACGTAGTCTTGGTAATGCCATCTTTATGCATCAGGTACAATTTTCTTCCTTTTTTGGTGGACTTAGGAGAAACTAAATGTTGGATTGTCTCACTACACTTACCTTCTTGTAAAAAAAAAAAGTACTAAAAGACCAGATGGGATGAGACTACTCAGTTAGCATGCAAACTGTCATAAAATTCCCATTTGGACAATATGCATACAATACATCTTCACAAGTTTGTGAATTCCTCTTAATTATTTTAGAAAAACCCAAATAGTTCTTGTTCCTTTAAAGCTACATTTAAACTGAGATTTCCAAAAGACATTTTTTCAGCTGAACTGCCCGAGGTCCTTTTTCTTTTTACAGTATCTTCTCTTTGAATGTATCCATGTCAGACGTATGTTCCTCTTAGCCCGTCTCATCAAAACCATAATTTAGGGGTTTGTGGTAAATGAGAAGCTTTGTCATAATGCTCTGCCCGCCTCTTTCTGATTACCTGCGGCAGAGTTCACATAAAAACTCTTGAATGGAATCCCAGCTGTGTGTGTGTGTGTGTGTGTGTGTGTGTGTGTGTGTGTGTGTGTGTGTGTGTGTGTGTGTGTGTGTGTGTGTTTTCTGGCCAACAAAAATTAGCTGAGATTAGGATTAGGACAAAGACCTTCTCAACAACGTCTCGTCTTCTCCGACTGTTTCCACCTCAAAACTCTCCTCTCCATCTCGCTCTCTCTCTCTTGCACGCACACACACACACACACACACACACACACACACACACACACACACACACACACACACACACACACACACACACACACACACACGAACACACTAGCAAACAACAGCACTGTTTACAATTACAGCGCTGCAGCAGCCGCCTCAATAGGCCATTGTGTGGGATCCCGTGCTTCATCAGGAGTACATTGGGTGTGGAAGGATTAGAGAATCAGTCTTCCTTCTCATTCCTGCATTCACTCTGGCTTTTAACTCTATCCCAGTCGATACGTCCAACATGTTTCACTCGAGATCAAGATTTTCTTCCCGTTTTAAACTTTGAAACAGTCAAATTAAAGTATTTAATATAAATATATTTCAACTCAAGGTTCTTATCGGGGCTTTTTCAAAGGGATTTCATCTCGTTTCGTTGTCTTTGTTAGCAAATGACTCAATTGTCATGATGTGAGCAGAGTGCGAGTGTGACAGCGATGCGTGGAGCTACTGGGAACGCAACTTTCTGAATACACTCTGATTCTGTGTAGATGGAGGAAACTGTAAAAACTGCAAAAAAGCTGGACCGGCCGAAGTAAATAGTTCAGTACGTGTACGAGTAGATGGACAATAACAAAAATAACGACCTCCAGGGTGTCCTGACTCCCCGTCTATATTCTCCTAGGACTTGGTGTTGTTGAATCGCCTGTAATAGCAATTCAACTTTGTCACCTGTCCATACGAAAGTCTGTGTACTCACCCCTTTGTTAATGTTTATAGCGTATTATTCTCTGTGCCCATGTGTGTGTGTGGTTTCATTACAAAATCAACAAACGGCACCCACTATTGGCCTGGCATGGTAACTACATCGTTTTCAGCATTTCAGCCTATTCCGTGTAACCGGACATCATTTTCAAATGTTGCAGTGTAAAAGTGCAACTTTTCTGAACCAAAAATGCGAAAACGATGCATTTTCACTCGAAACGTCATGTAAACAGGGCCTCGGTGTGCATCAGCAGAGGAAGTGATCATGTTGGAGCACACAGGTAAGAGACTGATGTACCGTTGATTAGCAGCCACGTCAAAGACTGCTTGTCCTTCATCTTGGGCTCAGTGCAACACTTGCAGCACATGTTACATAAGTGCTGCTGTCTGGAGATGAGAAATCTGAGCCTGTTGGGAATCATGGATGTATTTTCTTTGCGGGCTCAGCTCCAGACTGTCGCATGAGTTTTCTGCTTTAGGTGCTACACGTCCCAAATTAAACATCATAAACCATTGCTCTGTGTATTTTGCGGCATTTTCACTGTGAACAGTCTGGTACACACTGAACGGAGGGTTTCATTGGTGGTGGCAGACAGTGGAAGGAATGAAAGACAAATTGCTTTTTACAGATTCTGAACAGGAGGCAACAGGATTTACGGGAAAATGTGGTTTTAATTCTGAAGAGCATCTGCCCTGTCAGAAGCTCGCCATTGTCTCAACCCTCATCTCAATTTTTATTTATTTTTTTGCAATTAAACCGAGCTATTAAAAGTCCATGTGTGACAGTAATCACATACTGCCACTCACAAGTAAAACCTTGTCTCTTTTCAGCATCAAACCAGCAATTTAATGGCTTGATCTTTTGATTTGTGGAACAAATTCCACATGGTTTCACATCCATCTCCATCCGTTCTCCCCCACGCTCCGTCTCCCGCCGACATTACACAACCCAACGTTATCTACTTCTTATCTTTACCTACACACACACGCACACACACACACGTAAGAGTGGCAGACTGCAGCAATATTTAGCCTGTTTTAGTTTAGTCACAGTCTGAGAACTGGCTGATGGATAGATTGTGTGTTCGGGGCACTTAAACGTACTGATCCCCTTCCAAACAGAATTACTCTGTGATTACCAGCTCACATTCACATGCACGGACCCTCTTTTAGCAATAAATCAGGGGAGAGGTGGAGTCTCCACAGCGCTCTCGCTGCCTCGTGTGCATAAACACAGTTGTTCTGCACTCGTACACAGACATGCACACACATCGCTATGAGTTGACGTCATTTTTCTGGAGTGTGTATAGAGACCCGGCAGCAGCTCGCCGATGTTGTTTTGGCAATTTGAAGGAGTAAAGCTTTAAGGAAATATTATGTCACGATGTAATGTGTTGATATTCAGTATCTGGTTGATGCAGCTGTTTAGAGCAGATGTCAGTCATGATAGTTTAAGGATTTCATTAATATAGAGCTTTTCCACTCTGTTAGCAGCCCTTGAAGAACTTTTTAAGTAGTCACAAATGATGGCAATTATCAAGTCTTTGTAATTCAGAGCCCGTTCAGATCTGGCGCTAACATGCATTTCTGGTGATCTGATCACACGTGGCGAGCCCAAGTACAGAATGTTTACATTTGTCCGTATCATGAGTTTCTGGCTAACCACTTGAGATTGGATTGTGCTGCTCCCTCTACGTCACTTCTGCTAAATGTTATGAGTCATGTCATCCAGCTTGCGCTGGACGGTATCCTCCGCTCGGCCGCTATAAGGCACCGTGTCTCTGCAGACCGCCAGGCACAGACGTCCATGTTCCTTTCCTGAGGTGCTTTGGAAAGACTGTCCAACTCAGCCTGGCACATTCTCTTAAATAAAAACACAGTGCACATGTTGACGTTTCGGTGTTACGTATGACATATATATTCCTGCGCCGCCGCCGTCCCGGGATGCATGCAGTTCACAGGGCGTCCCTGACCACCTCGGGAAGTGGTTTGAGTGAAAGGTGCCTTTGGTGCCCGTTCCCTCGTGTCTTTAGGGCTCGCCATTTGCGATCAGATCACCCGAAACGCAGGTCTGAACAGGGCCCTGTAGACACTCAGCAACTGATCCAACTTTACCACTCCTCTCTGAAGCCCCTTCCTCACTCTCTTCCCCCTTCCCCCATCTCCCATCTCAGCTGCATTTTGAGGCTGGATTCCTGGCACCAACCACCCCTCCAGTCCTCTTTGTGGCTATTAATACATGAGGAGCAAGACATAAAACAGAGATTCAAGTATGCAAACACATTCGCACAAATGCGTGCTGGCCTTTAGATCATAATTAATTTTAACCCGTCTTTTCTCGTTTGACCACGTACCCCGAATCATTTCCACGCTCCTGCGCGGCCGATCAGGTCTCTGTTATTATGGCTGCCAGAGTGGTTTGGCAATGCAAACTGCTTATCGCGGCTATTTTGGATGCTTTTCCAGTGCTGTTAGCAGTTTTAATAGATCTGGACTGATATAGAAGCAGAAAGGGAGGAAAACAGGGCACAGCTAAAACGAGAGCAAAGTAGTGCGTACACATGCTGGGGGGGTTTAACAGAGGTATGCAGCCACTCCCTGGCTACCCCTGGCTCTCTTAATGACTTCCAGACAATAGGCCGTGTTCCCGTCATCATCTCTGTGGAAACAGGTTAATAAGTGACCGGGACAGCGCTCTGGAACCTGTGAGCCTGACTGGAAGTCCGACCTCAGGAGCTCATAAGATTTTAAGGTCAGCTCAAGCTGTCCTGGGAATACTTCACCCATTTCATTTAGCTCCAGTGTTTTGGAGGCCTGCCCAGAAGGCACTTAAAGCAAAATCACTTTTAGGGGTCGAGTGACACCGGGAAAGGGTCATCAGTGAGGGGGGGGGGGGGGGGGGGGGTTCCTGGAGTTTGCAGGTTTCGTAACATTGTAAAGTCTCCCTCCACAGGGGGGCTGACCTCCACATAATGACCACACAGGGATTTTTGGAGCCCAGCAAACACAGGTACAAGACTCAGAGTTAATTTGTCCTCCTGTCAATCACTGTGAGGGTGAAGTCCTCAGAGGTGAAATGATGGAGAGCCGGAGGTGAGATGATGACATGCTAAATCTTCCCGCTGAGCTGAGAGAGCAGTGGAAGAACAGTCGACAGAGAGGAATCTTCTCCACTACATTCCTGTATAAGATGATGCACCACTCACACACTGGGAGGCAAAAAATGTCAATTAATGAAAAAACCTCAACTGAAAATGGACTCCAGTATTTATTTTTCATGGTGTTTGTGTTTGCAGTAATTGAATAAGATAGACTCAAATATCGCTGTATGATCATAGAAAAACAATCAGTTGCCAACTGAGCGTTACGAAAGCCCAAAATCGACATTATATTGCACCAAGATTATTAGAATTTATTGTATCTCGTGCTTTTATAGACATTCTGCATGATATTGCTTTAATTTCTGTTAATGCGAACCTTTAGAGGCCTCTCATTAAAAGACTTCCAATTCAACATTCATGAAGAGCATTAAATAGTCACAGATTGTAAAAGTAGTATTCTCGCTTCTTTGCACATTAGCCAATTATGTGCACTATATGGATAAATATCCCCCTGGATTTTAATAAAAGGTTGCAATGATGTTAATGTATGCTATTGTCTAGGACAGAAGTATATGATGTTTATGTTCTGTGCTTTGAGGTTTCTTCTTTCAAATAACGGTGGTTTTTTTTCTCTAATTTTTCTTACCTCTAATTTACACCAGTTGTGACGGGACTGTTATTTATTTTCATTTTGTTTTGTTTTTATCCATTACATGCGGATCTACATTTCATACCCGGAGTTTCAGAAGCAAAGCCGTTTATGTTCATTTCCCCCAACCTGTGGCCTCCATTATTCAGACTAGAAATCAGTCAAAATGTTTGAAGCAGCTGATCGCACAATTTTTCTTTCATTTTTAAAATCATGCCACCATGGAACAAAAATAGTTTGTACTGCTTCCTTTTCTGACCTTATACTAACCTCAAGTTGTCTTTTGAGAGAATACATGCATACATTTGTACAATTTATACTTTACTCTAGAGAGGAGTTTATTGCAGCCTCATTTAAAGTCAACAATAATGATAGTAATAATATTAAAGCAAACAGAGCTCTGCTATCAGAGTCGTATCAGCAGATATACAAATTTAAGTATGGGGATCGGATTGGAAGTGAAAAAACGTGGATCGGTGCTTCCCTACTGCAATGTAGATGAGCAAACCACTCAAAATCCTTAATGTCAAGCCCTGAATTAGTATAGTGACCCAACCTGGGTTTACGGCTTTGATAAGCACAATGGACAAACGGTTGGCTTGTTGTGGTGAATGCTTACAAGACTGCAAATCACTGTATTTAGTAAGTTTGCTACTATAATTGAAGTAGAAGATAAATAAACTGTCTTTCATATTAATACATGCTTCATTTGACTTTATCTTAACATAAGCCTAGCCTATAAGAAAGAACAATTTATGTATAATAAATCTGATATTGTTTATTATAATACACATTGATTTATTGCTTGTGTTTGTTGAAAAATACATGAGAAGAGGACCTTGAAAAAATAATGGCATATTAAATCGCAATCGCAATATTGAGAAAAAAATTTACTAAAATTTACACTAAATTGCGGTGTAGAGTGAGTGTATACATGACTTTTTGCCCGACACTGAAGTCAGTAGAAGAGCCATGCATAGAAGCAGTTTTTGCAAGAAATTAGTTGCTTGAATGCAAAAACTAAAATAAAAAATGCTTTGCTGTGGTTAGTTTTTGGTGGAAACCAGACGACATCAGACCTCCTCTGCACTGTGTAAACTCTTTCAGACTCTCGGGGTGATTACATTTCGTAGCATGTGTGTGTTTACGAGTTTGGTAGCAGAGCAGTCCAGCCCCAGGACAGATTATTAACATGACACGCGCAATGACGTGGACTCCTAAAGTATGTTTGCTCTGAACGGTCTTTGGCAACGTTTGTGTTTCTCAGTAATTTGTTGTGAAATCAAAACATCTTCTAACCACCAAACATCACTTTCCCTCCTACTGTGAGCATAAATGTCCAGATGGCCCAGATTATTTGGCCTCAGCACATATCCCACATAAACCTAGGAACACATGGGTCAACAAGTTTGGTAATTGAGTTGATGATTTTGAGTTTGAATGAGCTTTTACAAACTGACGTGTTCACGTTTGATCAATACACAATGCAGGTACGTTAAGGTGGATTTACTCCACACTTTACAGAAACAGAGGACCTCCATACTTCGGTCTTGACGTACGATTTCACCAGGTTTGCCAAAAAATTGCACCTCTTGTCCCTATTGTCTCACATGAAGCGTAACGTTGAGAAAACTTACTCTGAGCTTAACAACACTTCTTGAGCTTTTTGGAAAGGAAGTGGACGGAGAGGAGTTACTCACTTATTTATATTCCCTCAACTGCTGAAGGTCAGCGTGTATGACTCCCCAATGTCCCGTCTTCGTACTGCCAGGAACAGATGTAGATAAATGAAAAAGGTGGTCGAGTAAGATGGAGGAGTCGCTCTCTATTGCTGCCATATGTTGGAGCCCGATGCTACGGTGAAAAACAATCTTTTCCCTGTGGCGACGAGACCTATTTTTCATTGATTCCTGGCCTGAAAAGCACAGAAGCCACCGTGTTCTTCTTCCACGAATCTTAGATATAAAGAAAATCAGATTTAACCAACACCAGACAAGGAGCAGCTAAAAGGGAGCATCGGGAAACAGTTGAGCAAATAAGTGTGCAGTACCATACGTTATCCTTTGGAGTGACAATTCTTCTGTTTGGCTCTCTGAGATGCCGGAGAGGTTGAACTCCCTTCAAAACGTCGAACTGATTTATTCGAGATCTGGGAGGGTGAAGCAGGCTGTCAGCACCGATCACAGCTACACAACAGATGAGAATCCTTTGTGTTCAAGAAGATTTTACAGCTGAGGTTTCAGGGAAAGAATTAAGTTTATGAGCTTTTCTCATGAAATTAAGGAAAGTCATGAAAGGTCATGGAGTAGTTTCTTTTTCTTTTCTTTTTTTTTGTCGCCTTGTTTGTTGCTGTATCTACAAACAACGAAATTTACTGCAACGTCGACATCATGACATGACCCCCCCCCCCCCCCCCCCCCCAAAAGAACTTGCACTTCAATACCGCACCTTACCAAAGACTATTATTTTTTATTTTTTTTTATTTAAATGTGAATGTGACATGCTGCTGCTGCTATTAGTGATGCAACAAACGGAATTTCGTTGTACTTGAACAATGACAATAAAGCTTCTTAACTTATTTTGGACTGAAAAGGATCCAGAATAGAAAACCGGACGACCAAAAGAGATAGTTACTTGTGCCCGGTGTCTGCCAATGGTCCTGACCTCAAACACAACAGGAAAGTAGAAGCGTAGCAGCGGACTACTTGTTGAGATTGTAGCTTGCGCTTGTAGCGACTCTCACCTGCAATTAGACTTTTTATATCTTCGCAGTTCAAAGGCTGTACGTAATTTCCACCTTCAACCCAAAGTGCTGTTCCCTACCAATTTTTCATTTTTTTTTTTTCCTGGGAAGAAATTGCAGGCTGTGGGAATGCATTTGAAGAACAGGTGGTTTGAGCGCGTCCTCCTTCCTCACTGAGGATTCCGCTATAGAGCCCCGCGGGGGGAAATTACAGAGTGGGAAATCTCCGTCGCCGTTTCCTCTGAGAGCGACACAGTAGCTGTTACACGTGATAACATGCCTTCTTGCCTCATATGCGACACTCCGGCCAGAGAGTACCCCGTGTCATTTCTTGACAGTAGTGAAATACACGGTAGAAAGGAAACTGACGTTGTTTAATAGGAAGTGAAGAATGGTGACGGTGTTTTCTGTTTTCATGGAAACCTTCTTTTGTTTGTGCATCTGACAACTGCCTCCATTGTTTGCGCCAATGTGTCGAAAGAGAACAAGAAAGAAGGCACAGCATAAAACAAATGGTTACGATAAGAAGAGCTGGAGGAGAAAAACAGGTTGACCGAAGTTAGTTTACCTTGTAGGAATTCAAACCAATCGAGTATTCACAGAGAAGAGACTTAGACAGGGTAATCTGTGTGACCATCGTCATATTGCATGAGTGGAATTGAAACAGTTACAGATTTAGAAGCAAACAATTGGGACCCAAACGGTTTGGCACTAAGAACCTGTCGTGTGAACGGAGTCTGAGATTCTGTAGAAAGTGTCCTGATGTAAATTGCTTTTGTTTGTGGGTGATCAGATAAGAAAGACTGAGTGATATTATGTGCAAATAAAGGTTTAGTGTCCAAAAAAGACATGGTTTTGGCTTCCTAAATATGGAAATGATAATTCTGTTCACCATTGATCAACTGTAGGCATAAACTAGCTTTAATATTTAACGATTACAGATCATATTTCAAGCCAATGATCACTATTTCTTTCTGAATTCAACACACTAGAGGACAGGGAAGTGACATTCTGGGCTCAGGTTTCCCTGCAGCCAGCAGCCGACTCGTCCCGTCGACACGTCATTTTTTAACCCCGACACAGTTTTATATCAGTGATGAAGTTGCGTCTGACAGCTGAACAATGTCTTCTGACCAAACACGGGAGGTGGCGCTCACACAGCAGCCTCTGTCCCTCCTCCTGTTTGAACACACAGGTCTCCACGCAGGGACGTCCAGCAGCCAGCATGGGTGACATTTGCAGACATTTCAGGTCACGTGTCTGATGCCTTTGTCACAGTTCATACTGGGAACTGGATGAATGCTGTATTTAGTGTGACAGTATAATCAATTGTTAACATTTAAAAAAGCCATTTTTCTGCCGAGCCATTTCCTCCAATCCGTCAGCTCCCTGAGACGTGGATTTGAGCCGATGCATATTTTGGTTTACAAACTATAGAAATATCTATTTATAATGTCACATTTGTCTCCTTGAGCAGCAACATAAATCTCTCTTCTAAAGATTATCTGCAGGGGTACAATATTTAGATGAGAAAGAAAACCCATTTGTATATAAATTTGAAAAGCTGCATGAAGTCTGGGACAAAGGAGCTGAATAGACACGAGAATTTGTAGCTCCCTGACTCAGTCTGCTGTTTGTTTAATAGAAATGAATGATAGAAAAGCACCATTCGGGTTAATAAATTGATAAATGTTATATACATGGACAATTCATTCCTCAACATGACTCCAAATAGAGGAAATTCAAAAGTCTCTGATGTGAATGGGGAAAAAGCGACCATGTCCCTTTTTCCTTTCCAGCCCTCTTCTGTCTCTGCTCTCCGACTGGAGGCTTTTCCAAATTTCCTGCTCTGTTTTACTATGTCCAAATATTTTATAGCTCCAGGTTCACGGCGCAGTGACGCACGCTCGGGGAATCGGGGATTTGTTGTTCTCCTGAGACAAAAAAAAAAAAAAGTGAGCTTTTGTCTGCGTTCAGGCCTGTCACTGGATTACGAGGTTTTTATGGGAGAAAAGTTTCATCTGTGAGTCTGTCCGTGTGCGTTTACGAGTCCACAGTGTATTGCAATAACTACAAATAGCAAACTTGACTAAGGAGCTGATTCATTCTGTCGAGGCCTTTAATATTCACAATCTGTACTGTGCTGTAGATACATGCAGAGCTCCTCTCCCAGCTCTGCTCGGTCTATTTTGGTAGCACGTGGATGTGATTAGTCCTGCTCACAGACACTTATAAGTAGAGCATGAATGCAAATACGCACGTGTCGGCCAATATGGCAAACGTGAGTTGTGTCGCTGCTCTGACATGCGAGGTGATATCTTTAAAAGTTGGTTCCTGATTTATAAGTGGAAAGAGCTGCAGCCCGATGCTGATTGTTGGTGTGAGAACAATTAAACACACTCATTTTCAACTCTAAACTCTCAGTATCAGCTCTGAACTCTCACTTTGTAACTCTAAACTCTCACTATAAACTCTAAACTCTCACTATAAACTCTAAACTCTCACTATAAACTCTAAAGTTTCACTTTTAACTCTAAACTCTCAGTATCAGCTCTGAACTCTCACTTTGTAACTCTAAACTCTCACTATAAACTCTAAACTCTCACTATAAACTATAAAGTTTCACTTTTAACTCTAAACTCTCAGTATCAGCTCTGAACTCTCACTTTGTAACTCTAAACTCTCACTATAAACTCTAAACTCTCACTATAAACTCTAAAGTTTCACTTTTAACTTTAAACTCTCAGTATCAGCTCTCAACCCTCACTTTTAACTCTAAACGTTCACTGTGAACTGTAAACTCTCACTATTATCTCTGAACTCACACTATTAACTCTAAACTCTCACTATTAAATTTGAACTGACACTATCAGCTCTATATTCTCACTACAATTGCTGCATGCCAACAATTGTTTGCTTTTGGGGTTTTTTTGTTTAGCGTTTTGAGGTGTGGGGGGGGGGGCTTTTAAACGGACTGCACATTATATATTGACTCCTTCGTCGATAAATATTAGTTTTGTAGCAGCTGCTAACCTCAGGTTTGACCTTTGAAGTTTCCCTCAGATAGCTGCAGCGCTCAGCCGGCCCTCCTCTGTGAATTAGGTGCCTCCTTACGGCCCCGCAGCCAGGAAGGGCCCCAGATGGTCGTGAATCAAACTCACTGAGTGGAATAAGGCTGTGCTAAACTCTGCTGTGCACAATACAGACAGCAGAGTCTGGGTGTTTTTAATTTACAAACAATGTTTTGTTGGGGGGGGGGGGGGGGGGGGTTCATAGTTTTGCCTTTATCCTTCTCTATTTGCAATTTGATTGTGTAAATTATTTCTATTACCGTTAGAAAAGTTCAGATTAGAAAGTTGGGACTTGAGGATTTATTTTGAATGTAGGCTGTTTTCCATTTTCCCTGTAATATATAAAAACTGTCATTCAAATGTCTCTTTCGCTGCAGTTTGATATTACCAGGTTTGTCCATGAGATATTTTATGTAAATGGTTTGTCGATGTCTTGCTTCAACAACATACAGAATTCAGATTTTCCGATAAAAAAAAAAAAGACAAATTCAGTCAGTAAACTTTAAGTCTTTCATTGAGTTTGCTCAGTTAGCATTAAACTATGAGTCATTATGTTAATAAATGTAAACATTTAATGCATAATTTTTTATAATTGTGCACATTTTTTTGAGTCTCTTTTTGCAAAAGTAGGACCCCTGAAGCGCCCTGTTGATACAGTATTAAACCTGTTATGTGTCCACCAAGTGAAGACAACTCCAGCACATATCAGATGTTCAGCATCACCATGAGGTTGTTACGCCAAAATATTTGTTTATGCGAACGCACGCACGGATGTTCAGGGTGCAGCAGGTCCACGGACCCCGCAGCCGCCTCGTGCCACCTTAAGCTCGGAGAACTTCACGGGAATCATCGGTGTTCTGCCAGCAAATAAGACCTCCAGATACCAGAGAGTTTACAGGAACCTCAGAGGGTCCGCTATCACGTTTCCCCCCGCGGACCCAAAGTGGGCGCCTGATGATGTGGGAAGCCTCCAGTTTGTCCTCCTCCTCCTTCATAGCCAGCTGTTTCCATCGAGACCCGCCCACCCCCACTCCTCCCCCCCCCCCCACCCCCCTCGCTCACTGCCCCTCTGTGCAAATTCCTAAACTGAAATGACTCCACCTTATCATGCACACTGATATTTTCTCCAGGAGTCATCATTTTCTCCTTTTCATGTGTGTTATCACTAGATTATGAAATGAAACCCCCACTTCCCTCCACAGACACACACACACACACACACAAACACACAAACACACACACACACACACACACACACATACACACACACACACACAGGCCACAATTCTTGCCTTGTGTTAACACACGTAATCTAGCAGCATTCCAAGATACACACGCAGACACAGGGTTTGTACTCAGTCTTGCTGTTGCTGACATTAATAATGTTAGATCCATTAACATACTGACATTTTTCCAAGATGCTTGTTGGCTTCTTTTATTTTTCCTCCTTTTCACTCTCATGTTTCGATCTGTTCTCTATAACTATATAATGTATTTCAATTGCGCGAGCATCACATTCATTCTTATAGCACAGATCAATGCCAAAGTATGAGGACTTCTGATACCTGTCTGTTTTTAAGTTGATTCTCATGTTAAACTATGAATATTTACATTGTAGGAACTGTTTTTGGTTGAATTTCTTGCTTGTTTGCATTTTTACACATTTTTTCTTGGATACCTTTAATATTCTTTTCTTTTACCCCAGCATAGGGTTATTCTCACACATGAAGCTTTTATACAAATCATCGCCACAGTATTGGTATCGTATCGTATCGCTATCGAACCGATATTATATTGGTATCGATTGAAATAGTTTTTTTTATGAAAGGGGTCCAATCATTCTGTGTCATCAGTTAAGATGTCCACAAAATTAGAATTACATTTTAGCGTTGAGGTCCTTTTTTTTCTTTTTCTTTTATTTTTTGCAAAAAGACATAAAGAAGATCTTACTAATTTAAGTTACTTTCAGACTTCATGAATAATGCTTGGCTTTTAAAACTTGTTTGCATCTGAAGGTAGCTGCTGTCGTGAGTAAAACCACATAGCGGATGCTCATTTAGAAAATGATGATGTTTCCACGACTACCACATCTCCGGGATTGAGCCATCTCTGGGAGGAAAGGGAAAATGTATCCCGACAATGCTTTCGGAAATTAAAGACGCTCCAGTAACCACTTATCTTCCTTTTCTGGCTCAGTGAAACGGCTGAGTTAGATTTTTCCATAAAGTCACTTCTTTTTGTGTTCACTTTGTGGTTTCCAACCTCATGCTGCTGCTTCCAAACACACTGACGTTAACACAAAGTCGATGATTCGGCATTCAAGTCAATCTTCCCAGTTACGCTCAGTTTAATTCCAAAGTGACCATTGAAATATAACCATCCGTTCATTAATTAGTTTCCAAAGAGCTGAGGATGTGGTTTTGATCGTGTTAGTTAGCTGTTGGTGTAGAACGATGGGCAGTTTATAGTGTTTTTAGGTTTTGTTTTGTTTTTGTTTTTTATTTTTATTACATTTTCTTGGCCTTGTAGCTTTAAAATGGCTATAATTTATTTATTTATTTATTTTTAACTCCTTTAGTCATTTTGGTGATTTTAGCAGACCTGGCTATTTAATACATTTTCTTTGTAAAGTTTTACCTTTTGTAAAGCGCTTTTACCCAAAAATATTTTACACTATTTTAGCAGGTTTTTTTTATCCATTTTAGCTGTATTGCCATTTTATACTGCTTGCTTTCAGAAACTTTTGCTACCTTCGCTGTTTTAGTTGCTTTTGCCAGATTTTAAAAGATTTTTGCAGGTTTTTGCATTTCTAGCCATTTTAATAATTTTAGCTGCTTTTCCATTTCCATCTTCTATCTCGCTTATCCAGTTCAGGGTCCGCGGGGTGCTGGAGTCGATCCCAGCTTACTATGGACGTGAGCAGGATTCACCTGGACAGGGTTGTTCCATTTGACCTTTTATATTAATTTTAGCTATTTTTAGCCACTTAAGCTGTTTTTACCTTTTAAGTCCATTTTAGCCAATTTTCAGCCAGTAGATAAGAGTCTCTTTGGAAAGTAGTCGAGTGTGCAAACTAAGTAATCCTTTTGTGAACGTACTAGAACTCTGAAGGCTGGAAGAAGCCACTATAGGAGTTTAAGAGCCTCCTGTGGCTCCAGGGCAGCAGAGTTGCATACCCCTGACCTGAGAAGTGTTGTTCTGTGCCAGAAGAACTATCAACACCCTGAGCTCTGCGTCTATCTGGCAGATCCACATTTAAAGTGACAGATTGAACCGCAGCCTATGTGGGTCAGCAGCAGCGTGAATCAAGAGGTCCGATAGAAGTATCTGGTGGTGACGGTGATTAGCCGTTCGACGAGGATGATTGTGTTTGAAGGGAGGGAAGTCAGCACGGATCGGATCACGATAAAGAAAGTCTGGACACTGATGATGTTTGACATTAAGACTTGATCTCTAGTCACATTAGCAGTCAGAGTTTTTTGGCAGGGATCCCTACCCTTAAGATGTCAGATTGAAAACAAAGACTTGTAAGGTCCTATCAGAGGAGGGACACCCTGGACATACTCACCCCGGTGCCTCTCACACCTTCGAGCTCCACCGAGGTCACCGCTCAGTATTTTTTTGAAGTGAGCCAAGCTGTGGGGTGACACTTTATAGGATTGTTTTGTTCTGTGTGAGTTTGAGAGTAAAACAATGACTCACAAAGCTCATCAGAATGTTTTATTTTTTTTGAAGGCCAAACTGCTTTGATTCTGACTGCGATCCAAACACAACAAACTGGTGTTTCCACAACTCGACCCAAACAAAAATTAATCAGTCAACAAATGCAGCTTTTACCTCCATTGTGGGACGTTCGCTGACTTTAAAATCGTACATTTTGGCTTGTAGTCTCTGTTTGTGTTTGTGTTTGTGTTTGTGGTCAGCAGTCAAGGTCAAATGTGACTGAAGTTGTTGTTTCTTTCTCACTGTGTTTCAGAGCATAGAGCGAGAAGAGCCGATAGAAATCGACCCCGTCCCAACACATGCTGCACAGGAGAATGGACACGCTGCGAACACGGGTATGGGGCCTATATGGGAAAAACAATAGTTTTAAATTTGTAGAGCTGAGGATGTTTGTTCCCAAACTTATCCTGAAAACAAAATTAGAAGAAAAAATAATAATTTTAGTTGTGTGATATATAACATCACTGTACAGTAGGGAGCAGAATGACGAAATCCAGATATTGTTGTGTTTATGTGTCTTTTATCAGTGTCACAAATTGCTGCTTCTTTTCTCTTTGGGTTTTCTGTTGAGAACAGTGGAAGCTAAAGTGGCTCACCACACCACCAAGAGGCACATAATAGTATTACAATGCTTTGAATCCTGTGGTTCGTTGGTTCAGCTCGGCCGCTCCAAATTACCAACTCAAACTGTGAATTAAATTCCCAAATTATGAATTTTATGCATTGCTTTGCATCGCAATCGGAGTCACTGTGGATTTGGAAAGCGTAAGAAATGAACCTCTGTCATGTTTTAATAGTTTTTGCTGCACTTGTCATGACAAACTTATAGGCGGATTAGAGAGAAAATATCTAATTTATACGGTCAAGAATTCTTATTTGTCTCGCTTGAATGTCAAAGCAAATTTTGGTGATCATACCTGGTGAATCATCAGCATATCAACATGCAAAAAAACAGCAAGAAAAATTAAAAAAATAAAAATTTGATTAAATTCTTGGAAAGATTTTCAAATTCACCTTGGTGCAAAAAAGATTGCGTACTATCAATAATCAATGAAATATTTGGGCGTTAGGGTAAGAAGAAAAGTAGTTTGGAATAAACATGAACGCTGTGATTCCCCCGGCTAGCTCAGTTGGTAGAGCATGAGACTCACAATCTCAGGGGTAGTGGGTTTGTGTCCCACGCCGGGCGTCACCTTCCCGTGGGCTCACCACCTGCAGGAAGGTTCTTAATAGGTGCATTGTGATCTGGGTGACAGTGCTCAGACTGCCACCCCCGTGACCCGGAAACGGATAAGCGGAAGCAAATGAATGAATGAACGCTGTGCAGCTTGATAAGCAATCGTTTCCGTTGTCTTTTTTTTTTCCTCGAGCAGAACATTCGGTGTTGGTACATGGAAAGATTTCTCCACCCAACGAGTTCCCACATGGGCACATAGCCCCGGTCGCCATGCGCATGCCCCACCTCCCCATCACCGCCACAACCAAGACTGCAGAACTCAAAGGTTCCCCTGTCGCTCCCAGCAGCCCCGTCGGTTCTCCGTCCTCCTCTCCTGTGTGCGAGGCCTCGCCTTCACACCAATCAGCTGACAGCATCAACCAACCGCAAACTGGAGAGGAGACTCCTGTCCCACCAGGTGGCTGCTGGACTCATCATGAGTTCAATCAATCCACCTTTAATATGAGTCATGTTTTAGTTAAAATCTCCTTGATTTCTCTACTTTCAGTGTCTTCCGTGAAGACCTGGAATCCAACACCCATTAGAGCTTTGGGATCTCCCACCCTTCATGGTGAGCTCTTCTTTCAGAACGTCTCGGACTGTTCAAGAACAACCACCGCTGATGGCATATCCTCTCATTCTTTTATTCCAGAAAAGGCTAACTCAGCTCCTGGAAAATCAGTGACGTATTCAGGGCTGCTACACAGTGACAGGTGAGTTGATGGTGACGGAATCTCCATCAAGATAACTGAAATACGGCTGAATCTTGTACCCCCCCCCCGATCAGTGAGCGAGCTCCAGGGCGACGGGAGCTGGTGAGGTCGCAGACTCTGCCCCGTAACATCGGAGCTCAGGCCCGCCGATCCATCTTTGAAAGACTCGACTCCGAGGCCAACAACAGGTAAAAGCAACGTAAGTCTGATCACATGAGATCACATGAGAAAAAAATCTTTGTTTCTCTTTTCTCTGCACAGTCGCCCCAAACAAACGGTGGACTCCAAACCCAAACTGAAGCGTTCGCAAAGTTTTGGGGTGTCCAGTGCCAGCAGCATCAAACAGATTCTTCTCGAGTGGTGCCGATCCAAGACCATCGGCTACCAGGTACAAGACCAGTCGGCTCCCACTTGAGACCAGATCAGAACTAGTCTCGTGAAAGGAGTTTGGAAACGATTATCCTGGCTTCGCATAAATGTTAGAGGCAATAGAACCAGCTAGCCTTCCTCTGTCAAAAGATTAAAATATACTGCTTTGCTTTTATGTACAAATGGCAATGCAGCAACAGCGGTGAAACTATTACTGATGTGATGCTGAAATTCAGCGAAGAATTAAGAACTGGGCATGTGTATAAAATGTGTCTGCACCTTTTCCAGCTTCAGCACATATTCAAATACACAAATGACACATATTTGAGTGGTATTTTTCATTTATTAAAACAGAACTGGCCATCAAATAGCATACATACATGCTTTCTTCATAACAAACCTTCTCTTCAATGCATAGATGTTAAGAATGCCAGAGCTGGACACAGTCCACCACCTCGACTCAGGACCTGAGTCACTGTATCTTTAACAAAGAACAATATATTGATTTCTGAAAGATATATGTAGCATGCGTTTGAGCTAGTCTAGCAATGGTTCTATAAATTGTTATTATTTAGCTAATCAGAAGTCCTGGTTACAGCTCTTGGAGAGATGAAATGGACACCGAACATTACTTTGCAAATGGTACCAGTGTTATTGATTCTTTTTACAGTGAACACAAAACAATTACACATACGGATAAACATGGATAGGAATGGCCATAAATAGACAAAATTACATGAATACCAACAATAACTCGGGTTCGAAAGTTCATAATCGACAATTCATAAGCAAAAGTTCATAAGCGCACTTCATACACCGCACTTCATACGGCCACACGGGTTTGGGGATTTGCATAATAGTTCAGAGGGGGAATGATTTGGGCTATGGAGATGATGTGTGTGGTATAGTGCAAAGGGCCGCAGCGTAGTGAGGTGCGAGTCAAAAGGGTGTGGCCGAAGCCGCCTACCGCCCGACCAGAGCAGGTGGAGTTCAGGAATCGAGAGGTGGAGATCCTTGGGCTCAGGCTCGAGGCCTATCTATAGCTTGCCATCCAAGACTTTGGGACCTGGCCAACTCCGCTTTCTATCTCCGCATCGACACACTCGCCCGCACTAACTCGGCCCTGATGATCGGCACCTATGACGGCTTCAAACTTCCTCCCGACGCTTAGCCTCAGCACCTCTCAGCCATTTTGAAACATGGGGCAATATAGAGCGCGATAGGTTGCAGCGGGTCACGTGGGCATGTCATCACTCTCGCGAGATTAAACACGGGAATGCAGCAGGTAATTAATTCCCACCCGTGTTACATATACTTTAAACAAAAACACTGAGGGGGGATTTCCGGTCGGAGAACAAGATGGTGGCGTGAACTTTTTTTCTCCCGATAGCGAGTTTAGAATTTACCCCCTAAAATCCATAAAAGAACACTTAAATCGGATCCAATGTGTGGGGGAGCCAAAACAAGAAGTAAGAAGAAACAAAACGTCAAAGTAGGACCGAATTCAATGGCAATGGATAAGAATGACGATGGCGGTGAGCACCTTGCTAATGCTAACTCGCTAACGGACATGATGCGCTCGGGGTTGGATGCAATCAGTAAGGAGATAAATGATCTCAAAACCGAGATGAAAAATGACCTAGACACACTCAAGGACCAAGTCAAAAAAGACGTCACGTTCGAAATCAACGAGCTGAGGCAAGAAATAAACCAGCAACTCACTGCTAACACTAAAACTTTACACGCACATGCAGCCCAGCTAGCTGAAGCGGAGGACCGCATCGCGGACACGGAGACGTGGAATATGGAGGTAAAAGACGCTCTGTGTAAATCTTTGAGACAGCAGAAAAAACTGCAAGACAAGTTGACGGATATTGAAGGGAGGAACTGGAGGAACAATATCCGCATTTTCGGGATACCCGGAGATAAAGAAGGTGACTCAGCCACCATATACGTCCAAAAGCTGCTTACCGCGGAGCTCTCGTTACCACCTGACGTCAGCCTGCAAATTCAACGCGCACACAGAGCACTGGCCCGAAAGCCGAACCCAGGTTTGCCGATCCATGGTTGTTAACTTTTTGGAATTCACTGTCAAAGAGATGGTCTTGAAAAAAGCGTGGCAAAAGAAAATCATTGTGGAAGGGCGGCAGCTGTTTTTTGATCACTATTATGCAGCTGAAGTGGTTCAGAAAAGGAAAGAATACAGCGGGGTTAAGAAAATATTGAAGGAGAGAGGGATTCGTTTCCAGACTCCTCTCACCAGGATGAGAATCCACTAGGATACCGGACCGAAGCTGTATGAATCCGCACGAGGAGAAGGAGCAGCTCAGCGCGCAAGGGAAAAGTTGCAGGAATTTGAAAGGATCCCAGAAAATAACTAATCATTACCAAATACAGGTATCAGCACAGCAGCCTCCAAAGAAATGCCTTTATCAGTACTATATACTCTGTTGATATTTTTTCTGTAGTTTTAATATTTGTTCTATCCTCATCAATAAAGAGGCTGCACATAATTTAGAGTCCTATTTGCTGTTGAAAATACAGAATACAGTAAGCCGATTTCGGGATTCTGCCACTTGTCAGCGGTAGAACGCCCGGGCCCCGCTACCCCCCAATTTTTGCAACACATTGCACCCACTTCCTCAAAACACATAGTCACACCCCTACATGCATCCAACACTCCACAGGGTGGGGGGAGGGCGGGAGATGTGGCTCCCCCCACCACCTTCCGCTGGGGTCCCACCCCCTCCCGCTGGGGTCCCACCCCGGCCCGGGTTACTGGCACAGAGTGGAGGCGTCGAGCGTGGAACAATGGTTCAAGATCATCAGGGATATCTATTCAATGGAACAGATGACCCATCACTTGAGACTCAAGAGACACATATTTGAGAGGAACTTGAAGAAATGGAACACCTACAAAGAACGTGACACCAACAACTAAATGGACTAATCAAACGAACTGAGAGAGAAACATACAGACTGGAGATGCCCCACTGTATTTTTGTTTATTATTGTTTGATTGTTTAAAAATGAAAATAAAAAGAAAGTTAAAAAAAAAAAAAAAAAAACACTGAGTATGACATCACTGGGGGTGACTTTGATCTAATGACTTTGATCCAAAGTTGAAAGCGTGGCTCAAAGTGATGATGTCTTCAAGATCAAAGCAAGATATCATCAAAGTCAAAGCATGATATTGTGCATATGAACAAGAGACCATGTTGGATCAGCGAACACATCTCAATTGTTTCCTTGCAAAGACATAGTACTTGCTGGCACAGAAGTCTTATTTAAAACGCTGATAGTCTTATTTAAAACACTGATAGTCTTATTTAAAACACATTTTAGAAATGGCACAAAGGTACAATCTCAGAGACGGAGAAGGTTTCAAACAGGGCCCTCCCTGTGATTTTTACCCGGGGATTACTCGTGCGATTGCAGTGAATGAACGTCGCATCAATGAACTCATGAAGTCAAGTAAGGAAAGATTCCAGGTGGTAAATGCTTCCAACTGCCCGGAATTCCAGAAAATTAAGGAGGAGCTGAAGGAAAAACAATCCAGATTGGAGGCTCTCCAGATCATTTTTAAAGGGTTGGAGGGAGACAGACGGGAAAAGACTGATGCGTCCTCTGTCAGACACTCAGCTCAAAGGACAAAGGAGGACTTCAATCAAGAAGTGGTCCAGCAGAGGGAGCAGCTCGCTCGCAGTCAACAAGACAACACTAAACTCCAGGAAGAATTTGCAATGTACCAGCTCTCCTGTCAAGAGCTGAATGACATAAAAAGACCGAAAGATGAGGACAAGAGCAGGGTGAAGTCCAGAGGTCTGGAGGAGAGGCTCCAGCAGGTGGAGGAGGAGAGAGACAGGCTGCTCTCTGAGAAGGAGAACCTCCACAGTCAGTACACTACAGTACTGGCTGAGAAGGAAAGCCTCCACGGTCAGTACACGACCGTGCTCTCTGAGAAGGAGAGCCTCCGCGGTCAGAACACGACCGTGCTCGCTGAGAAGGAGAGCCTCCGCGGTCAGTACACTACAGTACTGGCTGAGAAGGAGAGCCTCCGCAGTCAATACACGACAGTACTGGCTGAGAAGGAGAGCCTCCACGGTCAGTACACGACAGTGCTGGCTGAGAAGGAGAGCCTCCGCAGTCAGTACACTACAGTGCTGGCTGAGAAGGAGAGCCTCCGCGGTCAGTACACGACCGTGCTGGCTGAGAAGGAGAGCCTCCGCGGTCAGTACACTACAGTACTGGCTGAGAAGGAGAGCCTCCGCGGTCAATACACGACAGTACTGACTGAGAAGGAGAGCCTCCACGGTCAGTACACGACAGTGCTGGCTGAGAAGGAGAGCCTCCGCAGTCAGTACACGACAGTGCTGGCTGAGAAGGAGAGCCTCCGCAGTCAGTACACGACAGTGCTGACTGAGAAGGAGAGCCTCCATACTCCATACACTACAGTACTGGCTGAGAAGGAGAGCCTCCGCGGTCAGTACACGACCATGCTCTCTGAGAAGGAGAGCCTCCGCGGTCAGAACACGACCATGCTCGCTGAGAAGGAGAGCCTCCGCGGTCAGTACACTACAGTACTGGCTGAGAAGGAGAGCCTCCGCGGTCAGTACACGACAGTGCTGGCTGAGAAGGAGAGCCTCCGCGGTCAGTACACGACAGTGCTGGCTGAGAAGGAGAGCCTCCGCGGTCAGTACACTACAGTGCTGGCTGAGAAGGAGAGTCTCCGCGGTCAGTACACGACCGTACTTGCTGAGAAGGAGAGCCTCCGCGGTCAGTACACGACAGTGCTGGCTGAGAAGGAGAGCCTCCGCAGTCAGTACACGACAGTGCTGACTGAGAAGGAGAGCCTCCATACTCCATACAGGACAGTACTGGCTGAGAAGGAGAGCCTCCACAGTCAGTACACGACAGTGCTGGCTGAGAAGGAGAGCCTCCGCAATCAGAACACCACAGTGCTGGCTGAGAAGGAGAGCCTCCGCAGTCAGTACACGACAGTACTGGCTGAGAAGGAGAGCCTCCGCAGTCAGTACACGACCGTGCTGGCTGAGAAGGAGAGCCTCCGCAATCAGAACACCACAGTACTGGCTGAGAAGGAGAGCCTCCACAGTCAATACACCACAGTAATGGCTGAGAAGGAGAGCCTCCGCGGTCAGTACACGACAGTACTAGCTGAGAAGGAGAGCCTCCACGGTCAGTACACGACAGTGCTAGCTGAGAAGGAGAGCCTCCACGGTCAGTACACTACAGTGCTGGCTAAGAAGGAGAGCCTCCGCGGTCAGTACATGACAGAGCTGGCTGATAATGTGATCCTCCACAGTCAGTACATAACATTACTGGCTGAGAAGCAGAGCCTCCGCAGTCAGTACACGACCGTACTGGCTGAGAAGGAGAACCTCCGCAGTCAGTACATGACAGAGCTGGCTGAGGAGGAGAGCCTCCACGATGACGTCGTCAGGCCAGAGGAGGAACTCCAGGCGAAGAAGAAGAAAAGAAGCGTCTGGAGGCGACTCTTCAAGAAGCACTGAACAATGGTGGCAGAGAGAAGAAGGCCAGAGAGACAGTGGGAGAGGCCAAGAAGGTTTCAGAGGTCGAAGAATTCCAAGACAACAAAAGAGTCGATCCAGGGAAGGAAGAAGTCACCAAAAGACGAGAGTCAACAACACAACACTAAACTCCAGGAAAAATTTGCAATGTACCAGCTCTCCTGTCAAGAGCTAAATGACATAAAGACCGAAAGGTGAGGACAAGAGTAGGGTGAAGTCCAGAGGTCTGGAGGAGAGGCTCCAGCAGGTGGAGGAGGAGAGAGACAGGCTGCTCTCTGAGAAGGAGAGCCTCCACAGTCAGTACACTACAGTACTGGCTGAGAAGGAGAGCCTCCACGGTCAGTACACCACAGTGCTGCCTGAGAAGGAGAGCCTCCACGGTCAGTACACCACAGTGCTGCCTGAGAAGGAGAGCCTCCACGGTCAGTACACCACAGTACTGGCTGAGAAGGAGAGCCTCCGCAGTCAGAACACGACAGTACTGGCTGAGAAGGAGAGCCTCCACGATGACGTCGTCAGGCCAGAGGAGGCTAACCTGGTCTTAGAGGAGGAACTCCAGGAGAAGAAGAAGAAGAAAAGCAGCTTCTGGAGGCGACTCTTCAAGAAGCACTGAACAATGGCGGCAGTGAGAAGAAGGCCAGAGAGACAGTGGGAGAGGCCAAGAAGGTTTCAGAGGTCAAAGAATTCCAAGACAACAAAAGACTCGATCCAGGGAAGGAAGAAGTCACCAAAAGACGAGGAGGTTGCTGTGGGACGGCTCATTTCTACTACCTACTGTGGCAAAGACATCCAGAGCAGACTCTTCAGAAACCATGAATCCAGTAGAATTCTATTCTATTCAAGGCAGACATGGGACTAGTAGTTCTGTAAGATATGATGGAGTCTGGTTGTTAAGAGCTTTATAGGTTAGAAGGAGGATTTTAAATTCTATTCTAGATTTAACAGGGAGCCAACGAAGAGAGGTAAGTATTGGAGTAATGTGATGTCAGATGCTGGTTCTTACAAAATAAAACTCACTTGTGGAGCAGATTGTTGAAACGATCTTTCATTTCACCATAAAAGCACCAGATTTGGCACACAAGTGCTTCAGAAGCTCCTCTCTCAGAAAAGTACATCATCCACTTGAGGAAGTTAAACTGACGCTGTCTGTGACAGATCTGTCTTCCTCCTGCCAATGACGTCACATACAACCCAGGTGTGGTCGTACTTCCCCTTTTTCTGTTTCGTTGCGTCACGTCATGATATTTGATATTTGATTTTGATGTTCAAAATAAAACTAAATGAAATGAAATGAAAGGAGTTCAGAGCTTAATTATGAAGCAAAATCCCCAGGAGAAAGAAAATAACCTACAATAATCTCAAATCGTCAAAAAAAAAGATTTGAGATCACTTTGTCCACGTTTTGCTAAAAAATGTTCTGCACAGTGTTACGTCTTCTTAATTCAGCTTTCACCTGGATTACAACACCTGACACTTTACAATTTACAAACATAAAACACATTTGTGGTAATAATAATGTTAATGATGTGTGAAACATATGGATGGTTGCTAGGCAACAGGGACTTACAGGTTAGTAACAGAACTAAATTAGCTCCAATTTAAACACTTTAATGCAGGGGGCTCTATCAATCACTGGACGGGGAACTCAAGCAAGAATACAGGCGGAATCCACATTTTAAACCCACGAGCAAGCAACTTAGCAATTTCATGCAAATTCATAGTCAATCAGATTGATTTTAATCTCACTCCAGCAACGCTGATTGGAGAGACTTGATTTTTTTTGAAGGGACTAAAATACAGAAAGAAGATAGTTTTCTCCACGTTCATATTAATCCAGCTTTTCCCGTTCAGGGTAACTGGGAGTTGATCCTCGTTGACGCTGTTGACAGGTCAGAAACCCGGAGCAACCCGAGGCCAAATATGTAAACCACAAGGTGGAAAAGAAAGTTCTAAGAGAGCGCCACCCACTGCGTCGCTGTGCCCTGCGAGGTGTTTATCGTCGGCACTCTTTGTCCTCCTCATCGTCAGCGACGCATTTGGTTGAAAACAAACGAAATCCAACAAACGTTGCTTCTGGTGTGAACCTTTTTACAAACACGGTGACTGTGCCACCACTGAGCTGCAGGTAAGTAAGTGTGTGTCCTCGGTAAGAAAAGTGCCTGTAGTTGCATGTGTGTGCGCGCCGTTTGAGAGGGTTTGACACATTATTCATTATTCTTACTCTGGTATCTTTTAGTTTTTATCGACTTTGTCTCGGCAGCTGGGGCAGCTGGTTCATGAGGTTTGGTTCCAGTTGAACACGGGGAGGCAAAGCCAAGGCTCTTATTGACTCGTGGAGAGAGAGAGAGAGAGAGAGAGAGAGAGAGAGAGAGAGAGAGAGAGAGAGAGAGAGAGAGAGAGGGGTTCATCCGAGTACTCGATATGTTGCATTTCATTCCAGGCAAACTCCAAACTAATTGCAGAAGTTTGAAATGACTTGAGAATTTGCAATGGCTTACTCCTTCGTCAACTGTCAGTTAGAAATTATATTCCACAGGCAGTGTCAGTAGCTAGCCCAGCTACACACTTCACAAAAGTCCACTCCAGAAACGTTGTTGTATTAAAGAAAAAAAATATATAAAAATCTCCGTTTAATTACTCAGTTCCAAAGTTATAATTCCACTCACTTACAAAGGAATGTAGCTGGCTAAAACACTTGAAATTACTAACTAACAATGACAAAAAGAAGAGGTAAGAAAACCGTTTGCTCCTGTAGCTCTCAAGCACTGTCTCCCCCTTTCCAGAAATCAACAGCACCCCTCACGCACGTATGCGGTCTTAAAGGGGCAGTACCCTCTTTCATCAACATGCACCAAATCATATAAAAACACGAATTCTAGTGTGCTTTTAACGTTTTTAACTATCATATGAACTTTCAATTTAAACCAAGCATCTTTTTAACACATTTCAATCATGTTAACTGTATTCAAAACTATGAACTGTTCTTTGGCCTCTACACTAATAAAGCCTGAAAATGACATGATTTCAAAGGCACGTAACAGAGACCCCGGAGCAGCAGTGGAGCCCAGTCTGGCGCTTCCATCAGGCTTCTGGGCGAGACAGTGAGCAGGGGGGGGGGGGGGGGGGGGGGGGGGGGGACGTCTTTATGAGGACGCCCGTCACTTTTTACGGGCCGTCTTCCTTCACCTCCCCTCAGCAAGCCCTTCTTCTCTTTCCCCTCAGAACATCGACATCCAGAACTTCTCGTCCAGTTGGAGCGACGGGATGGCGTTCTGCGCCCTGGTCCACTCCTTCTTCCCCACCGAGTTCGACTACGGCTCGCTGTCGCCCGCCAACCGGAAGCAGAACTTCGAGCTGGCGTTTGGGACTGCAGAGTGAGTGGAAGCAGCATGAGCATGTCGGCGAAGCCGAAAGGGTTTCCCGAGGCTCCTGAAGAAAGGAACCCTTTCAAAATGAGTCATACGTTTGGACCATATCACACCGTGAAACTGACGTCCACATAGTTATTACATTTTTATTAATAAAAAAAAAAATCTGAAGCCATTATAGAGAATTTGACATTAAAAAAAAATGAGTTTGTCTTGTGCTGAAAAAAAACCCCCAACAACTAAGTAGGATAACTTTCAGTGAACCAATAAACCTTTTTCAGTTTACTGTTGTACTAGAAATAAACAGTGTCAACAAGAGCTGAAACTGAAGAACAAACAAAGAAATGACATTAGTTTCGGAAGCTGTTGACAATCCATGTGTTGTTTGTTTGTTTTTTTTCGTATCAACTGGATCAGAAAGATGCAGTGATTATGTGTTTTTTGTCTTTGTTTGTTTGTTTGCTTGTTTGTTTGTTTGTTTCAAAGATGCAAAAAGACAAAAACAAATCAAAATCAAAGTATTTTCAGAATTTGATGGGAAGAAGAAGGAATTAATGAAGGAATCTGTTCCTGCTGCTGCTGTTTGTTTGTTTTCATATTTAACACACCCGTCACCGGTTGTGCTTTTTCAGATTCACTTGACGGTTTATAGATTTATAGAGTTTCAGATAAACACCAAACAGGCATGTCTCTTTTTAATTGAAGACAAATACTTCATCATGGTTCTTTCTCAGTTCAATTATTTACAGTTACATGTTATTTTTCCCAGGTGAACCTCATTCTCACGCACACACACACACACACGCACACACACACGCGCACGCACGCCACGGCTTAAAGAAATCACTTGATCTGACGGTGTATTATTCCTCCACTGCAGCAGAATTAAGCTGATTTGACTGAAAAAAATAATATTCCAACAATCAGTCCTCCGTCCGCGACGCAGCTTTGGATTTGACCTCTTAAAGAGATCACAGAACTTACAGCACCGGAAATATTCTCTGGTGACGCCACGGAGCCAGCCTCAAAACATGTTTGTCATTGTGTTTCCTTCTGGTGGATCAGGAGGGAATCTCACTCGCAGCTTCACACCATCGAACATGTGAGCAAATTAATTAATTAATTAAAGTTCAGTGAGTGACCAGTTCTTGGTTGCAGTTGATTCGTACTTTTACTTTCGTACAATACAAGGCGAGATCGTCAACCACCACACCACTATTATGAATCTACAGACATTCCCAACAGGAACAGAACTCTTTATGGTTCTGTAGTGAACGATGACACATCTGATGTATTTGCTGGCTCCCCTGTTTGTTTAATATTCTGTGTGTTTGCGTGTGTGGATATTACAGTATATCATTGCAGCTTTGTTCATGTAATCAGTTCACAACTTTGTTTCTAGAAATATTCCAATGTACGCTATATATATATATATATTATATTATATAAGAAAAATATTATTTATTAATATTGTTATTATTTATCGGGTAAACTTGGAGCGTAACAGCATTCACGCAAAGCTAAAAGGGCATTATTAAAAATAGTCTTTGAATTTGACTATGGTTTCTGTGGTTTCCCATGAATAAATATGCATTACAAGCTTCAGGCTTAAGTAGAAAAGAAATGGGATTAATCTGAATAAATTACAGAAACTTGTGTGTGGAGCTCCTATAAAATGAACTGAAAAATAATATGTAATAAATAAATTTATCATTTTAAAAAAGCTGTTATAGTAAAACATTCTTACTTTCAAAATGTTGTTTTCTTAATCCAAGGTGCTGATTATCTTTCCCCCAATTATTTTTTTAATCAACAATAAATGGAAATGATTGATTAATATAGAAGTGATGGATTTAAGGTATTATCTAACAATTAACACGCTGATGTGTTTTAACCTCTTGCATCCTGCATGTTCATGTAAGTGACCGCATGGTGTGAAAAGTGTCCCGGCAGCATGTCTGACCCTGTTGTGTCTCCGTCTGTGTGCAGACTGAAGGCCGGCTGCGACCGCCTCATCGAGGTGGACGACATGATGATCATGGGCCGTAAACCCGACCCCATGTGTGTCTTCACCTACGTGCAGTCGCTCTACAACCATCTGCGCAGGTTTGAGTGAAGCTGCAGAGGTCTCCTTCCCAGGAGACCCCCAGGCCTGCAGCTCAAAGCTAAGGAGGAACAGACTGTGTCGCCCCCTGGTGGCGGATCACTGAACACCAAAGACAGGCTGCTTCCAGTCATATATGAAGAAGAGGAATTTCCTGTGGGTGACTGAGTGTGTGTCTGCAGTTGAGTCCATGTATACTGGAAGTTCAAAGAAAACGGTAAAGTTGCTGTGTTGTATAAATCTTTATTATCACCACGCATGTTTGGAAATGAATACTAACCTTTGCACCAGTGGAGAAATATGATAGAGATCTGCAGTTTTTTAGAGAATAAAATGATAGAAAATGATGAGTTAGGAAATTTTCTTCCACATGTACTGTGTGACACTGAGATTATGTGAAATTAAACAATAAACTGTCTTGAAAACCTGCATACAAGGACTATTGATTTATGGCATGTCAAAATAAATAAGTTATTTTAAAACAATAGCTTGAGGAGCTTGAGGTCTAATCATGCAACATATCCTCAGAAACACAATTATCCTTTAGCATCTGCTTACAATTGTTGGGAATTAAATTTATATTATATTTATAAAAATGTATTTTTGATAAGAATTTTTAAAGCTTAAAATTACTGGAAAATGTAATGTTTAATTTTGTTACGAATGTGCTGAGTGATGTTGTCCAAGCAGTTTGCTTTGAGTCGTGGTTCTGAACGTGAGGCCAATTTACCCGTGTGGGTTTTTTGACATTGTCTCGTTAATCGTCTTGAAGTGCAGCCATGAGACGTTTCAGTCGGTCATGTGGAATTTCGGACTTTAGGATTCATTTGGCTGGAAACCAAACAGCTCTTTTGCTTTATGTGTTCAAAGATCGCCAACCCTCGTCCTGCTAGTATTGTAGTGGTCAAGAGCCGTCGTGGTCTCGGGACAACCAAGGTCCAACATGCAGGACAGGGCTCCTCCCTCCAGGATCTCCTGGCTTTTTGTCAGTGGTTCTGTCCTCCTCGACCCTCCTGAAGCTGTTTTCGACCTCTGACTCCTCATAGATTCTGACCACTGCTCCTCCTTTGGAGATGATGTCCAACCAGCACACTGGGATCCTGTAAAGTTCCTCTAAACCCTCAAACCTTTCCTTGTTCCTGCTTTCTGTTACACCACAATTGAGGGGAAAAAGTTACTTTACTTATATCGTACCCCATCAGGTGCCTTTCGTATTCTTGTCATAATGTTGGATTCAATTTGTTTTCATCACCAAGTTGTACATTTTAAAGTTAGATGATTTCTATGTATTGGACCACACATACGTGTGTATTTTAGAAGTAACCAGGTTAGTTCCCATGCAGACGACTGTGCCGACTCCTGGAAAACAGAGTATATTTCCATGTTGTTGCGTGAGAGAAGCTGGCTTGAGATCATGATCATGGATACGATGCATCCAGAGGCGTGTGTCTGCAGAAGGTCTCTGCCGACGCGTCTGTCTGGATGCTGCCGTGACTGGTGGAGCTGCGGCTCTGCAGACGCAGCAGATGGAGCATCAACACGTCGCCTCGTCACCTTCGATCATTGTTCTTTGAACAAAGGGGCTGAAGAGAAGAAGAACTCAACGGAGGACGGAGAATTAGCCCACACACGTTCTCAAGATCCTGTGTGTCCTGGAAGCAGCTGCCTCGGCGTTCCGCAGATCTCCAGGTGGCCAAGAGACTGAGGCACATCACAAAGATTATCAAGTGTCATAATCTCACATATCATCCAGTTGTTTTGCAGGAAATGGGGTCATTATGAGTTCAGTAGATTAAATAGCTCCATGACCTACTTGGAGGAATATGTACAATACTCAAATATTGACATATTGAAAATTCGATTTATGCATAGATTACATACTACGATCTGTCAGGAGGAGATCAACCACATCTCCTATTGGGTCGTAAACGATTAAAGAAAATACACACGGATATATTCTATTAGTGTGTTTTTATTCCAGAAAAACACACTTTCTTGAAGACGTGAATGACAGTTAGAAGAGGTAACACCAACACCCTCCACCCTCCAGTCAGAGCAGTCGATGAAGTCATGGAACATGAAAACAAGCCTCTCAGTCCCGAGAGATTACTGAGGTGATGGCGTCCCATCTGATCTGATCTGGCCGGGCTATAAGAAGCAGCTGGCTCCTCCTCGACCGGCAGCATCAGGCCGAGCAGCAGAGGTGAGGCATGTCTCTGTTCCTGGACCAGGATTTCTCTTTACTGAAGCCGAGCCAGCCCAGAGAGCTGATGGACTTCAAGGTGCTGTTTGAAGAGCAGGGCCACTGTAAAGGTGAGCTTCATGCAAAGATTAAACTCGTCACATCGTTTTCATTACTTTTATTTTGAAGGAAGAGTGAAGACAACCAAAGATAGATAGATGGATGGATAGATAGATAGATAGATAGATAGATAGATAGATAGATAGATAGATAGATAGATAGATAGATAGATAGATAGATAGATAGATAGATAGATAGATAGATAGATAGATAGATAGATAGATAGCTATGTGGAGGGAAACTTATTTTTTATTGGAAGTTATTTAAAAATCTAATTTTCACAACGTGATAAATTCAGTCTGAAATAGGTCAAATAATTCCTGGAAATTATTATTATTGTTATTATTATTATTATTATTGATACACATTTAATGCGTATTCATTTAAAAATTTCGCACTATAAGATTAATTAGATTAATTCAATAAATCATCAAAAAATAATTCTGTGGATAAACCCACATATATTGCATTCTGCTTCTTTTTTTTATTTATTTTTTTATTCGCTTATTTAATATTAATCAATTCATGATTTTTTTTTTTAATTGCATAGTTTTGTTATGTGAATGTATATTTCTTTACATCTTTTTTACAGTGATGTTTTTATTTCCTAAGGAGTCACTGAATGTTTTTCTCTAAATGTTCTCTGGTGCGTCAGACGGCCGCAGTGAGGACGCGGCGTCCTCTCCGGAACCGGACCCGGGACCGGGGCTGGACCGCGCGGCTGGAGGCGGCGGGGGGCCTCCTGAAGGTCAGAGGAAGAGGAAGAGGACCATCTTCAGCCGGGCGCAGCTGTCCGAGCTGGAACAGGCCTTCGCGGTCACTCCTTACCCGGACATCACGCTCCGGGAGCGGCTGGCGGCGCACACGCACCTGCCGGAGAGCAAGATCCAGGTGAGGCTGAGGATTTATCGTGAGGCTCACTGAGGGGAGGCCTGGGGGGGGGGGGGGGGGGGGTTGCACTGGGCCAACACAGCTAAAGGTGGCTAATTCTAGGAATCTCAAATATAAAATATGTTTTGAGTTATCTCACACTTTTTTTGTTTACTTCATAATTCCATACTTTCAGTGAGAAAAAACTAATGATGACTGGAAGATTTTTTTTTCCTCTATTATTCCACTTTAACATAAAGTTTATCATACGTTGGCTAATGTGACTAATTCCTACCGTTTTTACTTATCTCTTAACATATTCTGTGAGCATCGATTTATTCCAGCCTTATTGGAAACTTTCTATTGAAGCACTATTTCTCAGGAAATAGATGATAAACTAATTTTATAGAGGTAACCAGTTAATGTTAATCATGGTTTTTCTGTTTAAAAGCAAAGGAACATTTTGTTTCCACAAATTCTCGCCTGACCCAAATATTACCAAGACATTAGTATTTTTTTGAAAAGTTACAGTAAATCTACCAGCCAGGGATTTTGAGTTTTTGGTCAAATTCCATTACAAGATGTGGCACAGACACTTCCACACATGGATACAGTGAGATGGGAATTGAACCACTAACCCTGAGATCTTAAGAAGACCCACTGTGAGACGACCTTATGAAGACGATCCTGATCAGTCAAAGAATAGTTTGAAAAAGTTAAAAGTTACACGACAACGGTGTGTGTGCGTGTGTGTGTGTGTGTACGTGTGTGTGTTTCTATTACAAAAATAAACGACAGCACCCACTAGTGGTCCAACATGAAGCTACATAGTTTTCAGTGTTTCTGCCGCTCCTGCGTGAACAGACTAGTCAAATAGCAAATGATGAAGGAGGCAGAAACACCTGTCTCTTATCATTCATGTAGTTGATTTGACTTTTTGTAGAAATCAGTTTAATAAATGTGAACATTTTCACAATCTAAGTGTATTTTTTTTTTTTGCAATAAAACTACAAGGAAAACATCGGAGTTGTCATCTGTAGTAGGTTGTTGTGTTTTTACTGGTTTGGCCCCACTGGGAACAACATATTGTGAAGTAGACGGACTTACACGTTATAAATGTTCTCACAGGTGTGGTTCCAGAACAGAAGAGCCAGAAGTATTAAGACCGGCAGATTCCAGAAGTCCTCGAAGCCCGCGCTGGGTCGAGGTTTTGTGGAGCCCCCCTCTGGTCCGGGGACCTCCTCGTACCCGGCCGCCGCCAGCCTCTCAGACATATTCCGATCCGAGCAGAACCACCTGTGCGAGGACGTCCCACAGATCTACTCCGACTGGATCCAGATCTACAGTAACCCCGTGTCGTCGTCCTCGGCCCTCCACCAGCAGCCGACGCTCAGCTGCTCCAAACCCTCCGAGCCTCGTCCGTGGGAGGAGGAGCCCGGCCGGCAGCCGCCGCCGCCGCCGCCGCCGCCGCCGCTCGGACCGCCCCTGGCCGGGTTCCTCCCTCAGCCCATGGCCCGGCAGGCCCACCGGCCCGCCGGCTCCCGGGCCTCCTACCAGGCCTTCAGGAACTTCAAGCCCCAGAGCTTAACTGCGTCTCATCAGGCTGTTTATGGAGGCGGCGCTGCGGGTGGAGGCCACTGCTCGGTGGATCAGGTGGTCCCCTCCCACCCCCAGCCGGTCTACTGGGAGGTAACACAAGGTCCAGGACACCATCATCATCATCATCATCATCCACAGGTGGGACCACAGACTTCCATGGGATACATCTCAGATCTGATTTATAACGCTGCCATCGTGACCAATTTTCTTGAATTCTGACGATCCTGGACGAGGAATGTAAACTCAACCATGACTCTGGATATTGTTCCAATGAAAACCCCAGTGTGGGTCAAACCCCCTTGTATTTTCTAATACATCACATTTTGTCTTTGAATCTGTCCTGATTGTTGACTGAGCTGTCAAACCCTGTTCTGTATTGTGTTTCTTTTTTTTTTTCTTTGTGCATGTTCATTCAACAACGAGCTCAGAGAATAAATTGTGTTATTTCATCTCAGACTCGAGCTGAATCATCATTGAATTTACACTTCATTCTATAACTAAAAGACTTTGAAACAATTACACAAGTATGAAAGATCAGGGAACTAACTGGTGCATATGTCATAGATTTTACCTGATAACTTAATCGCAGCTCAAACAATTTTGGGATCTAATACAAATTAATTCGAAAATATGTCATTATGTTGACTTATTTAGTTCCCATTAGTGTTCCAACTATTTAACAATTGTTACCCACAGTAAGTGAGACCTTATTGAAAACATAGTAAATTTCCTTTACAAGGTTTGCCAGATACTCTGAGGACATTTATAAAATATATTTTTCAGCATTATTGGTATATTTTAACATATATTTCCATGGAGTTAGAGTATACTGTATGTTTTTTCCCCCCAATTGAATTATTCAGGCTTTATTGTAGCTGAGAATAATAACCATTTATCAACTGCATTCAGCAAATGTTTACATATATACTAGCATTAATTATCTTGGAAAGAAGAACTTTTCTCCAGTTATTGAGCAGTTCTGTTTAGGTTTTGTACAATTCTGTAAGAAATGTTTTCAAAATTGTTCCAAACTTTTTTTCAGAATTTTATTTTTCACCTTTACTCAAATTCAATTCTTTAATTTGTCTTCCTGGAAACTATATTAAACTGTTATACACTATTTTTTATTCGCCAACAAAAATCAAGCTACCTTTCGCTAAGCTAATTTCCACTAACGATGCTAAAACTAGCCAATATTTTCTTTCACTAATTTAAATGTTTGAACAACAATTTTAACTAACTTTTTTTTTACGATTATCAGTCAAGTTAATTTTCTAAACACAGTTGAATTTAGCATTCAGTAGCTAAGCTCACTTCGGCTAACTGGCTGAAACGAGATGATTTTAGTTATTAAGCCAAAGTTTCAGGTGAAAATGAATTAGTTTTGCCTTTACATGACAACATTGTCATTCATTAAAAAAAGGAGTGCGTTTACACTGCAGCGGACACGGAGCCAACAATGTAGTTAGTATGCCGGGCCACTGGAGGGCGCTGTTACTTGATTTTATAATGAAACTACACAGACGTGTGTGCAGAGAACAATACACCATATACGTGATGAAAATGGAGAGAACCTGGCATCCGTGTGGACTGATGATGACGCATCGGATGCTGTCAGGGGTGAGTCTCAACTATTAAACTACTGATATGGACGATAAAACTAGAATATGGACCGCGCTTCGTACCACTACGCGGCCGCCATGTTTGTTTACAACTGGGTGAGCAGAAGGGCGAGGGATAGATGCGCATGCGCAGTAACAGGCTCTGTAGTCTGCAGGCGGGATTAGCGACCGTGAAAGAATCTTTCCACGTTGGGGGTCAGATTAAAAAACTTGTCGGATACAGTGGATCCACACACTGGTGCCGTGTAAACGGACCCCTGAAAAGTGAAGAAAGTTTTTGCGGATACACTCGTATCTGTTGTCGTGGGCCTTAAAAACTACCAAATCCCAGGAGAATATGAACAGAGAGTCATAACTGCTGACTATGACCGTGATGCCCATGCGCAGTATTAACATTTCTGAAACGTTGCATTTTGTGTCATTTCCACAGAGACTGTTGGAGCGTTTTCAAAAAGTTCCACCTCAGGAGCTGTTATTGACAAGTTCTGTTTTCAGTCGCACGTTGTCATGTAAACAGACTATAAATTATAGTATATATTTTCCATTGAAAAGGTGTAAAAGGGGCCTAAATCAATTTTAGCATGTTAGCTTAGCACTAGCTGGACAGAGATTTGCGAACTTTTTCAACCATTAAGACATAATAAACCTGTTTTTATTATGAATTCTGAAAACGTTTGTCAGCTTTGAACATTTTTGACATTACAAAGAAGTATTAACGTTTTCAATATTCTTTGCCATTTAGTTTGTTTTTATTTTTAGGCTATCTGATTTAAACCCACGGAGGTGTATTGCATTCACATGAAAAAATAAAAAGGTACTTTGTTTTTCTGAATTAATGACATAATTATCCCATAATTAAAAGAAAAGATTAATTATAAAAAAAAAACGTGGCTCTGTTTTTTTGGAATTTATGAGATAATTATGTCATTAATTCGGAAAAACAGAGTCCATTTTTATATTTTCATCTGAATGCAATACGCTTCTACATAAACCTTCCATATTCTGAACTCACACTGAATAAACCCAATATACATGATACGTGGTTTCTCTCCCGGCTCCTGTTTTTCCAGCTCTGAGCTGAACTGTGGCCTGTTTAATGCTTCGACCTCGTCGAGTATTATGTTTCAAAACATCCTGATTAAAATGATTCCTTGTCGTAAGATACCATGACAGGAATAATAGTGTTTTTTAAATAAAAATATATTTTTTTCATATCTCTGCAGTAAGCACCAGAGGTTTATATGAGCAGAGGGAAGGCAAAAAAAAAAGAATGAAAAATAAGAAGTAAATTAAAGCCAGAGCTCAGGGTCTATCAGCTTACAGGCTCTGTAATTCGGCTTGGATTTAAGTTTAGAAATATTACATGAGAGGTAAATATGATGGACAGCACTGGACGATCTCTGCATATCATAATAATCTTTTATACCAAATAATCTTTCAATAAACCTTTAATCCGGGTGTCAAATCTCAGATCTTGGGACGATACTTTTGTTTTTTGTATTCCAGATGTAGTTACATCTTTTAATCCCTCCAGTCGGATATGAGGGGCCTCGACAAGAGTTGGATAGTTTACAGAAAATATGAATCCACATGGGAAGAAGGAGGGATCAGAAAAAAAAGGATCTTTGAAATAAGATACTGTGGTGTTGTCGAGGCCGCGCACATGAATCACGCTATCATGCAATAATCGCCTGTTTGCCGTTTCTGTAATTCACTTGGAACAGATGAGGGGATAACAGGACAGAAGCTGTGTTATTGAACGGCGTCACAGCTGCTGGGTTATTTCAAAAAAAGGCAAAACAAGTGAAAGCATGAAGCCAAAAAAACCGAGCTGAGGTCGCGTAAGGCGACGTGAGGTCTTTCTCTGAGCGATCAAACTGCTGCTTGAGATCAGGGATGAACTTTCACACTCAGTTTTATCCATTTTTATGAAGCTCAATGTAAATTACAGCAGCTTAAAAGGTGGTGATATTCTACATGATATTTATTGTATGTAAATCCTCCACAGCTTGCAGAGGCCTGGCTCACCCTCTCACCTGTAATCCTGCAACACCAGCATGTGTGAGTCAAAGTGGTTTTTCTACTTCAATCAGACGCTGTAGTTGGACTTTGCAATAACATGTGTCATCATATTTACTGGATATTTCTTTGGATCTGCAGGTTTATACTTGCATTTACAAGTTAAAATCACAAAGAAAGTGTTGTTTTTTTTAACAATAGTTTTATTAAACAATCACATTCGGAACCCACAGAAAGAAATCATTATTTTACAGAGCAGTGCATAGCAGAGGATGAACCTGGGCTGGAGTTTATAGAAGATACAATAAAAAGGAGGGGGGGGGGAAATAAATAAGAAACACCAGTCATTTCGTGTGAGCGAAGAGGGGAGGTGGAATGTTAAAAGGACAGATATTCAATCAATTTGGAATCAAATTCCTTTTTTTTCTTTTTTAATCATGCTACAGTTCAATTTTAATAAACCAGCTGGAAATCATCACTATTTCCACAGCAAAGGATCTGGATGTTGAAGCTTGCCCGGTGTTGCCATACTTCAGTGTCCCCAGAAGAAGAAGAAAACCTGGAACCCTGGACGTCCCCAGAGCCGCTACGGCTCCCCGAGGTCGCCCTCCATGGTGCGGACCAGGACGTACAGCTCAGCTAAGCCCACCACGGACGCGGCGATCACGGCCGATATCACCCGCTGGAGGGAAGAAGTCAGTGACAGAGGCCAAACTCGTCACATCGGCTCAAGGAGAGACATCGGGAAAGTCTTGACTATGACCACATTTATTCACACGTGTAGGATTAAACGTGTCCTTACCGCCGGGGTCTCGGTGAACAAATACTGGCTGCCCATGAAGGAGCAGGCGAACGTGGCCACTACGGTCACCAGGAAGTTAAAAACAGTCACCACCACGGCTTTGGCCGAGCGCACTGCGAGCAGAAAACATCATCAGGATTCAGCGTCGTCATCAGTTTTTTACTTTTAAGAGTCAAAGTGGGACAAGTGAAAACTCACTGTCCCGTCCGAAGTCTGCGAAAGTCCCATTCCGCTGGATTTCCTGGAGATGAAGTACTCATTATTTATTCATGCAGCGAAATGTGTTTGATTTTTCCTCCAGTTCACAGCGACTTCAGAGACATGAGGAAGAGTTTCTTAAGAGTATACTCCTGTATGCTCCTGTACTTTGTGCATTTGCTTGTGCAAAGAAATAAAACTTTTGATATCTTGTTGCTCATCGGTCTGGATATATATCAGATGGAATGGATTGTATCTATGAGAAGCTGAACTTCGACCTCCCGGATGTGGTTTTGTACCTGCGTGTTGACGTTCCGTGTGATCTTGTTGTACTCCTCGTTGGCCAGCTTGGCTTTGATCTTCTCCAGACGAGCGACCAGCTCTGGGTTCTGAAACGAAATGCAACGGATCTCAGAGCCACAAGCTCTCGAACGTCCTCCCCCAAGCCTGCCCGCTCACAATCAGGTCTATCTTTACGGCAAACTAAACTGGCATTAACAAAGCTCAGCAACTATCTAACAGCTTGATTTTAAATGTTGACTCAACAATATGATACGTTATTATAATTTTTCTCTATATAAAAGTGCAGATTTTGATTTTGTTTTGTGTTCCAGCTCAGAATTCCAGGTTTTCTGAGCTCTGGAGAGGAAGTTTCTAGAAGACCTGCGAGGTTGAGATCAGAGCTCCAAGTTTAAAAGAATATGCTTTTTTTGTAGTATTTCTAGACCTTTTAAATAATATATAATAATAAATTCATTTACTTGAACAGTGGTGATGAACTAGAATGCTTCAGCCTGGTTTTTCTGAGGCAGTGAATTTATTCTGAGTTGTGAATTAAAAACTCCAAGACAACAGAAACACAGTGATTTTCACCTGATTTAGAAAATGTGCCAGCTTTTAAAAAGAAAGTTTTAATGTTTCTTATTCAGATTATAAATCGTAAACTGGAGTCATTCTCCGACAAATATGAATATTTTATCTCTGGTCACCGTCTGATTGCCTGTAAATGAGGTTGTGGACCGCTTCTGAGATCTATGACAGTGAGAATAAAACTGTGGCGAGCGCACCAACTCTCAACAAAACACAAAAGCAGGAGTCTTTAGGGCAGTTCTCATGTTTGATCTAGAGCCTACGAATACTCACTTATCCAGTGTTAAAAGTCTTTCTGCTGTGGATTCACACATACGGATAACAGGCAGGCTGTTTCTCTTTACAACAATTGATTTGTCGTGTACATTTCCCTGGCTCCTCTTTAATTTTTCAGGAATCACAGCACTCAATTAGCACAACCAGACACTCACATCCACATGTGAAGGTGCCTGTGGTACAGACAGTCTGACTCTGATCAGCCAACAGTGTTGCAAAGAGCACAGAAAGACAATTTACAGCATTTTCTGTCCATTTTTAGTTGGCATGTACTTTCACCTGTTGATATTGTAATGATGATACAAATATTGTAGAGAAAAGATTGAAAATGGTTTCCTCTGACATGGCTGAGTCTAAATTCGATAACCCTGAGCAGGCCGGTGAGTAGGACACCCCCTGTGACCATCCGCTCCTGTGTCATAAAGTCAGAACTGTCCGTTGCCGTACTCACCCTGGGCGGCTTCACGACCTCGGGCAGGTGCAGTAAACTGTCCTCCAGCAGCTCGTGCAGGTAGAAAGGATGACCTGAGAACACACAGGCACAGAACAATGTGACGTTCAGTCTGAAGAACTGAGATGTTGCTTGACTAAAGAAATGGACTTCCGCTGTTTATTTTAAGGCCTTTTACCACCATCATACATGCAGCGACTGAGTCATGCTGCCAATGAGAAGCACAAGGGGACCTGCATCTGAGTCACATGTCTAGACAGTTTGATTTACACAATCAATCCTATTTGAGCATTCATTAAACTCCCGGGATGATACCCTGCCATTAGAGGATACAAAACACACACCTCTCTTAAATAGTGGCACAGAAACTGTTAAAAACATAACTTGTTTCTCTCATATTCAAATACTTCTCTTTTGCGGGTATTTCTTCCACATCATTTACATCTGTTAAATTCAGAAGTCACTCATGAATACAATAAAGGATTGGTTTAACAACTGAAGAAATATTAAATGTTGTGAAAAGGTTTTTTTTTTTTTTTTTTAATTAATTATTAAGGCTAAAACTTGAAGATATCTGTGGTACAATGTCAAAACTAAACACAACAAATAAATACAGTTCATTTATTAATTCTGCACACAATGTATGTTAAAAAAATCCGAACCAGAACACTTGGTTCAGGATCACCGAGCCTGTAAACAGGAGATTATTGAAATTATGACCACCAATGAAGACAGACAGCATCTCTATAGCGCTTTAACTTTTCACTTTCTCAAAATATTAGCAAATAAGTTATTATAACTGCAGTATTCATCACTGCTTTACTAACTTAATGAGAGTAAGCAGTTACTAGCAGGTTACTGCTGGTCCAGTAATAGATTACCTGCATCCTGGAGGTACTTCTTGAGCTGTCTGGCCGTGCTGAAGGACAGGGTGATTGTCTCCGGGCTGTCCAGGAGCCGGATCAGCTCTGCTCTTAGTGTTTCAGGCAGACATGAGTTTCCTGAGTTTTCTGAGTCTTCCAGTAGCTCTCTCACCTTCTTCCTGAATTTATCTCCGGCTACAAAAGCAGAAGCCATAATGCTCGAATCAACGACTTTACACAACGCAGACCTCTACATGCGTCTTTTTTTATCCAGCCGGTCTCAGAGAAACACGACAGACGCGACTGTGTACCTTCTACGTCGATATTTAATGGTTAAAATCTCGTTTTTGAGCACAAATGTGGCTAAAGGTACAAAACTACATCCCTGCAGTCGGCCATACTGTTTCCCTGTGACACGATGACGTATGCAACCACGTGACCAACTCGGAGACATTTTTTTAAATTAAATTTTTTTCTTTCTAAGAAATTTATTTTCAAACTTTATCAGGTCTTCCCCTAATGGTTTGTTAAGTAAATTCATTTTCAAAAATAAATATGCAAATATGTAATAAATGTTTTCGCATTACAGTACACGCGAGACTCGTGGTGCGTTCATGTCCCCTCACGAGGTGAAGAAAAAAAGAAATATTTCCTGTGACAACAACAATGATAACAACAACAATAATAATAATAATAATAATAATAATCTAGGCTTATGGCCCTTTCTGTGCATTTTATAAGTAAACAGAAGGTAACTTACTGCCAAAGATATTATGTCTGCTGAATGTAAAATAATTGTCAATTTCAAACACACAACAACGAATAACCTGATAAGACAAAAGAGAGCTGTTTGATTAAATATGCTTTATTAATAATGTTACATAAAGCTAAGTCATTTACATTCCGACTCCAAACTACAAAGATAAACAGAAAATGGTGACAGATGTGATGGTAGTTTCGAAATGCACAAGAATACAATTTTTCCTTGAAGAACTCTGTCCATTTTCATCTAACAGAGTCTCAGTTTTGGAACTCTTTGGTACAAAAAGGTGCCAAAAAGGTGCCAAAAAGTTGCGATCTAAATTGTCCACGTTTTCTGTTGCCCCAAAGCAAAGGTAGTGCTCTTTAAACACTTTATACATCCTGCTGCCAAATGTTTGATGGCAACAGTTGCTCTTTCTGCAGCAAAAACTTTGAAACAACTGAACATAATTTTTTATTTTTACCGTAAATTTATCTGTGCTTTTGGCATAGACATGTACAGCTGGTTGTTCTGCAAAATTTGTCAATCGTTCTGACATTAAAAAAGAGCATGTTTTGTTTGGTATACCTTTTGAAAATCCTATGGCCATAGAGATCATTTTAATTACTGGAAAAGCCTATACATACAAAAATAGTATTTTTTATCTTTGAAACGTTTGCATGAAAATAATGCTGTCAAGATATTTTTTAAATTGCAATTTTCTTCAATAATAATAAATAAAACAAAGATCTGATGATCGCTGTTCCCATTGTGCCGTGGTTCCCTGAACGCAGCATCATTAACCACATATCTGTACGCATGCGCGGCCGTGTCAGGGCAGGAAAGATGGCGGCCTGTGCACTCCGCCGCGGCTTGCTGAGCAGCGTCAGTAAATACAACCACAAACACACGCACCGGATCCTCAGCGTGGCCGACAGCGGCTTCGAGGCGTTCAGACCGCGGCAGCAGTGCCGCGCCTGCGGGCTGCCCAACTTTGTTCAGCAGCGGAGGTTAATGTCGTCACGGTAAGAGACGCAGCTAGCTAGCTAAAGTCGTTAGCATTCGCACGAGCGGGGGAAGATGGCACCGCGGGGCAGCGACCTCTGAAGGGACACGAGCCCTGGAGTGGTGCCCGAGCTGCGGTGTGGAGCGGGTAGAGTCTCCGCTTCTCGAGTCCGACGTCCGGCCGAGAGTCGGTGGAAAGCCAGCGAGCTCCGGTCGCCCTTTGCCAAACTGCCGTGAATGTGCGGCGTGCGCAGCCAGCGTGGGTTTGATAAGACTTGACAGCGGCCGGATCGAGCTCCAATAATGACCTGTCAGCTTTTTTGTCTCGGTTCTACGGTGGGAACTACCGGTGTGTCAATCCTGGCCGTTTTCACGTTATGCGAGCTTCCGTGGCCAAGTGCGGACGTAGCGACCCGTGGCTGCGTTTTTTTTTTTTCCAAGTTTAACGATGCAGTCAGAGGTTATGAATGGAGCTGTGATCACTATTATGTAGTTGTGATCACTATTGCAAAACGGTTTTGTATTTCAGTAAAATATGTTTTCATCCGTGTGCATTCCTGCTCTGCAAATTAATAGAATGGGTAATTTCACCCATAAAGTGCTTCTTCATTGCTTGAGCACCCCCCCAGAAGCACTTTACAGTCCAATGGAGGAGGCTCAGATGCAGAATTGAGCCTGCAACTAAACTAAAATACTAAAAAAAAAAAAAAAACACGACCCCAACCACAGCTGATGAAGATTAGGGACAGGAGAAAGCACTGCTATTTGTAAGGGCAAACCTTTACAAACACACATTAAAGTCATCTGTATAAGTAAAATTTGCATTTTAAACTAGAATCTGAAGCCGTATTACTTATCCCGGATAGAAAATCATATGATGGGATGTACCTTCAAATGTTGTAATTGTCTTCTAGCCATCAATCAAATGCATTTATTTTTTCAAACTAATAGAGAACTGATGCAGAGGTAAAACATGCAAACTCTAAACAGCAGGCCTCCAATTGGATTTAAACCAGACAGACCAAGTCTTTACAAATTTCGTTCAAAAAGTATTTCATAGTGTGTTCATACATGTTTGTACTAAAACAGGAACATTGGAAGTTTTTTTAATGTTTTTTACTGCTTTAAGTGGTTCCTCACTAAAAGATTGACAAACTGTTAAAATCATTGAAATGTGTGCAAAGGTTAAAATTTAACTTGTCGTGGAATGTACAACATGTGATGCAGAATTTCAGGTTTGTGGCTCAATTCCAGAAGAAAATGTGGGGAATTGGGAAAGTGAATATTAAATCCTGTCACTCCAATCGATCTTCTTTCAGATAGGCTAAAAGGAAACTTTGGATAATTTTTGTTGAATTTATATTTGTGTAATTTCTTGAAATTCCTCTAATTTGGTCTAAACAATTAAATTCCTTCATGGTTTCAAGGACTCGTGTAAAACATCCGTTCATAAGAAACCATCTACTTACAAAGTGCCGCTCAGGTGGAGAGTTCAGGCTTAGTGTGAAGAAAGACTTTTGCTTTAGTCTGACAGATTTCCTGTTATGTTTTCAGATTTAAAGCATTTGTTTCTGACAGCTACGCCAAATAAAATAATTCAAGAACTATTTTAGGTGGCTTTTTAAGTCAAGTTCCTCCCAAATCAGGGCAAATTAAATTTTAAATTCATCTTAGATAAAATAGTTAATAGTCCTGTCTTGAGAACTTGTTTTAATAAATAGTTTTATTTGTAAGATGTGGAAGCGAATCATCCGAAAGGTGCCAAACAAAATGCACCTATAAATGAGTGATTGTTTGTTTTTCGGCTGAGGCTCCGTTAAAATGGTGTTTCAAGTGAAAACGCATCGTTTTCTTTTCACCAAAGTTTCACGTCGACGCGATTTTGAAATGTCAGTTTACGTTGAAACGTGAGAAACCATGAAAACAATGTGTTTAGCCACTGGGGACACTATGGGGTGCCGTAAGTTTTTGTAATTCAACTTCATTTATATAGCACCACACAGTCATTTCTAGGTGCTGTTAACAGAGAGAAACCCAACAAACCCACACACACACGTGTGCAGAGAATAATACGCTAAAAACATCAACAATGGCGTTGTTGTTGTCCTTCCACTCGAGAACGATCAATTCTCACTTCAAATGTGTAAACGTGGCCTGAGCTTATCAAATCTGTATCTTCAAGCTCATTGGAAGCAGGGAGAGACTTTAGACAAACAGGACGAGCCTGATTTCATGTGAAATTTTGTTTTGAATGTATATATTCTATTCCATACTGTGTGTGTGTGCATACTTGTATATAAGTCTGTGGATGTGTATCAAGACGGCGCAATATATCGTACTGTCATCCTGAAGAATGAAAAGTGAATTATTTCACTAAAACTGGGCAAATATCTAATTTCAATATGTAATTGGTGAACAGCTGTATTTAGTTCATACCTGTTAGGCACAGGAAAAATTGAATTAAAATATTAAATCGAAAAGGAAAACAAAAATTACAAACTGCAGATGTACATGTGTTGTAGATTCCAGGAAGTGTTGATTTATATTCTTTTATCATTTGTAGTTTTAATTCAGAAAGCCTCGGTATCAACGGCACTCGATGGTGTGAATAGTTGTAGTTTGGCTTTTGAAGCAGGATTGAGTGAAATTCATGTTCCAAACATGACTCGGCGTGTTTTCTTCGTCTGTCAGCCTGTGTAAACATGTGATCACAGCTTAAAGTCTTACGGCGATCACTGGCAGGTGTAGCGCCATGTTTACTCTGCGCAGCGCTCAATGTGACGCAGCAGTGTGAGAATCCATGTGACGTGGGAAAGTTGCTGTTTAATATTTGTGCTTCGCTTAAGTTTTGAAACTTTGAGCTCAGAGAGTGGAGGTGGCCGAGTGCCCGCACAGCAGGAGTCGGCACTTTCTCCCATACCTCCGTCTTTATGTAACCTTTCCATTGCTTCATCACGTCTCCTGTTTTATTTGAGATTCGCCGCCTCGTCTTGCTGCCTTCACTGCTTGTTTGCGTTCTGTTGTCGCTGTTGAGGAGTTACTGGCCGAGGCCGGTTGCAGATAAATTTAGAACACTGCTTGTCTCTGTCTGCCCTTTTTTTGGCTTTGGTGAGGTTGCTATAGAGGTGGAAAAGGAAGAGATCGGCCCCCTGGAGCATGTGTGTGTGTGTTTGACTCTTCACTCTATGTATAACTTATTCATGAATGTGAAGTGTGCTCTGTTAGGACCGCGGATAAAAAACCAAAACAATGAATGGTTTTGTCTTGGCAAATAGTTTCAAGTCCTTTTATGCCAATAGAATATAATTTAATTCTAATTCATTATTGCTTTTATACGTTAGAGCATTTTGAGCAACAAAACATTTCAAGGTTTCAGTGAAGCTAAAAAAAATCTGCTAAACATTCAGTTTGTCTTGTTTTCAGGACACCCTGTTACGCAAACATTCGATCATAACGGCTGTGAGGAAAGCAGTTTTTACTTCTGTTGGATCACTTCACCTGATTTCTCCACGTGCGTAGAGTTAATTAATGCTGTTCAAGTTAAATCAAACTAAGGAGAATCAAACCATTAAGCATGAGTACTTTCCAGTCATGTTTCTTTAAAGCCCCGGCGTCACCAAGTTGAGTGTCATCAGTTACGATATCCTAATATTTTTATTAACATAGTGGATAAATGTGAGCGCTTGGTTCCAGCTAGACTTTCTTCCTGTTACAGGCTACATCAGGGGTGTTGAACTAATCTGAGTTCAGCAGCCACATACAGTGGGCAGGACCCTCAACATAGTGCCATAATAACCTTTACATTTTAAACTTTTAAGTTTTTCTTTGTGGCGCATGAGTATACTTGATCAATTTGTCTAATATATATATATATATATATATATATATATATATATATATACACACACACACACAAAACCAAACAATTACTACTGAAAATGACTGCATTTTCAACATAAAGCCAATTATAATGAAACATTCTGGTGCAAAATTCAGTCAAATGTCCCAAACAAAAAGGCCTTCTCTCACAGCTGTTGCATTATGGGTGTTTTTACAAATGCACCCTGACAGCATGGCTTTGAGGCGAGTCCGATAGCGACGAGGGAGCCTACCTCACTACCACATGTGATCGGATCACCCAAAACGCTTGTTAACACCAGGTCTGAACGACTCTTTGATTTGTCTTCCCGATCAAACGGACTCGCTTTGTTTTGGCTGCTTTTAAATAAAGAGACTAAATCCTTTTGTTTCCAATACATTCACTTATTTCATATATTTTTGTCACATGTAATAGACCTAAGTTTTGATCAAATTTTTTGAAAATGGCAGAAATCTTGCAGGTTGATGGTATATTAAAGACTTATATTTGTAAGTTATGTCTGGATACTGTTAAAACCATTTCAGTCTAAGATGTGAACAAAGTGTGGGACATGTACAAAGGAACATTTTCATTTTTCTTCTCCTTCAGATACATTTGCTGATATTTTTACACTTGTCCTCTGACATTAACTGTTTATCCTGCATGTGATCTATAAACTCTTTGGAAATACACACATCAACAAGTTATTAAATTGATTTGCAGAGTGCGCCCTATGAAAACCATCCACGTTGGCTTTAGGTGATTATATGAAACGAAACCAAAGTTAACTTTTTGAAGACGGATCAAATCGACTTGAAGCCGGGATGAAGTTTAAGAACGTTCTTCGTCATTAACCTCATGGTGGTCTTCAAGTATTTCAGCTAAAGCCACATAAATAGATATTATCTAGAACCAGTTATGCTTCGATCTCGGTGTACAAGGTCAGTTCTGTAAGCATATTTGTCATAATAAAATCTGATTATTCCTCTGCAGCTCAGCCATAATAAATAAAAAATAACCTGTGTTATATTAAATCCCACCTCCATTAATCTCATCTCTGGGGAAGATCAGCTCTCCACAAGTCTGCATGTTATTGATTTAAAGTGACCAGCTGTTGTTATCGGTGAAATTCCCTTTGAGTGTTTTGTGTTGTGGGGATTGATGTGAAGACTTGGAGATTATTAGGTTGTGTGTCCACTCTGTTTGTCATCTGAGGTGTTTCATTCAATCCAGTAGTGATTAAGATTACGGCTGATTCCGTCTCCCGTCATGCTGAATGAAACCCACAGTGCAGGGATTTCCTGCTGAGGCTCCTCCAGCGTCTTGCGCTTTGTGTTCACGCCTGTTTGCAGCTGGAGACGTTGTGTTGATGCTGCAGTGTGTAATGGTGCTGCCTGTTTGTGGCAGGAACAGGCCTGAGGGGAAGATTCTGGAGACAGTTGGAGTGTTTGAGGCCGTGAAGCAGCACGGGAAATATGAAACGGGACAGGTGAGTCTTATTTCTTGCTCTCAGTTCACGTTCTTGCACATTGTTGATGTCTTCACTGTGTTTTGAAGTTGTGACAGTAATTTAATGTTGCAGGACATTTGCGTGATCTCATCAAGTGACGTTAATCCCTTCAGAGGTCGCACGTTTATAATCTGATGGTTGATCTGCGGTCTGCTTGTTGTCCTCAGCTGTTTCTCCACAGCGTGTTTGGCTACAGAGGAATCGTGTTGTTTCCCTGGCACGCCCGCCTCTATGACCGGGACATCACCCCTCCCATGTCGGACAGGTGAACCCCTGCTCGCCCCCCACAGGCTGAATAAACTCCCCCCAGACTCTCTGCTAATGTCACTCACTGTTGCATTGTGTCTCCCCTCAGCAAGCCCGAGCCTCCGGGAGCCCACGGCTCCAAAGAGGTGAAGGGGAAGACTCACACCTACTACCAGGTCCTCATCGACACCAGAGACTGTCCTCACATAGTAAGTCCTGGAGCAACCTTCTGACAACACTTCAACTGTCTCCATGTAAACAAGGGAAACTTTGCTACTGTGCATGTGCAGGAAATAGCTTTTCTTGACATGTGCGAGGAGCTGGACAATAACAACAATGGCGGCCTCCAGAGTGTCATGACTCCCAGTCCATGTTCTCCTGGGACTCGGTGATTTTATAGTTGAGTCTCCTGTCGTAGCAGTAAAACACTTGTTCATCTGTCCATACAGAAAGAAATGGCACCTACTAGTGGCCCAACATGAAAACGACATCCTTTACAGTAAACGGACACCGTTTTTTTCAAAACGTATAATCGGGGTCTCATTCTGACTTTATGATAAAAGTTGGCTGTTCTCAAGACGGACTTGAGGTTCATGTTGTTTTAGTTTGTCTGATTCATTGGAGAGACGACAAAGTTCTTACTCTTCACTTGTGAATAACGGATTTCCTTTTAATTTGTCAGACGTCGGCAAAGTAAATGTTTACTTAGTTCACAGATGTTCTAGAGATATGAAGAGTGTTTTACTTGGAAAAGGGACAAAACAGATCGTGTGTGTGCATCACTTTCACCTGTGAACACTGAAGGAGCCTCGCTGCTCAACTTTGTTAAACAAAGCAACATAAATTAACAACAAATGTAAAATTGGCAGAAAACAAATGCTTCAGTACTTCCAGTCCAGTCCAGCTTTGGAGAAATCATTCAGCATGTTCCTGCTCGCAGCAGCCGGACTCCTGATAGCCTTTAAGCGGAGACTTGTGTGGTTTTGTTTCCTGCTAATCCTCCCGTCTGACTCAGTGATCAGGAGTAAGTGCACTTTAGAGGGACATTCAGACACTTTACAACTGTTCTCTGTCCCTCTTGAGGCAAATAAATGTTTCTTCCCTCTCCGAGTTGTAATTTCAACACATTGAAGAGGAGAGTCCTGGTGCTACCCTGAGATTAGAATTTAACATGAAGGACTCTGAACTGTTCCTTACATTGATAACGGTTGGTTTAAAGAGAGGAAAACGTTCCGGATTGAAGCTGCAGTCCTGCCTGTTTCCTGTTCGTTGCCTTTGTGTTGTCAGCACTTTGCTTCAGACAAGAGGAGCAGTCAATTTTCTCCACAAACACACCGTGTAAACAAAGTGCTTCTCCATAAAGGTGGAGCGGCGTCTCAGTGGTGTGATTGTTTGTTTGTTTTGTTCTGCGTTCTACAGTCTCAGAGATCCCAGACGGAGGCGGTGACGTTTCTGGCAAACCACGACGACAGCCGAGCGCTCTACGCTATTCCAGGTATGTGTCACGTGCAGCTGGTCGGGAAGCGTCGGCAGCACTGGTCTTATTTCTAACGAGCGGCTTTTCCGTTTCACGGTGTCTGGTCTCTTCAGGTCTGGACTACGTGAGCCACGAGGACATCCTGCCCTACAACTCCACCGAGCAGGTTCCCATCCAGCACGAACTCTTCGAGCGCTTCCTCATGTACAACCCCGCAAAGTGTGAGCAGAGTCCACCGAGGCGTTCAGCACGCCATGTCACTCGACTTGCCGAAAACCAGGAGAAACTCGCTCGCTCAAAAATACTTTGATAGACTTAATTCATCTCCACATTCTGTAGTATCATATCGGGACGTTGCTGCATTAATATCTATGTGGAGGCAAAGCTGTTCCCCTCCTGACTGTTCCTCGGTTCACACGCACGCCAACATGGCAGCCAATGACTCCTGATGTCATGATAGTGATGCGCGTGTGCATCTTTAAAGAACTGAAACATCCCGGAAACGTTTGAAGATTTCGGTCGTTGTTGAATAAATCTTCGTCTGTTCAGAATTGTTCTTGGAACGGATCCAGTTAAAAACGCACCATCTAACTTTCCTCCTCTGGACCTCGTAGCTCCTCCGTTCACGGCCCGGGACACGCTGAAGGCGTGGCAGGAGAAGAACCACCCGTGGCTGGAGCTGTCGGACGTCCACAGAGAGACCACCGAGAACATCCGGGTCACCGTCATCCCCTTCTACATGGGCATGAGGGTTTGTGACGCCTCCGTCTGATCCTCAGTCTGACCACGGCCCGTCCACAACTCTGGATTCTAACTTCTGTTTCTTCTTGTTCTCAGGAAGCCCAGAACTCCCACGTTTACTGGGTAAGAAACTTGTTTGTTTAACTTTGTGAATGATTGAGAGCAGAGTCTGTCTGTGAGGAGCTGCAGAAGAATCTCCGCTGCAACAAACAGACCAGTTGAACCAGAAACTTACATTAAGAGGAAGTTGTTGGTTTTTCAATTACAAACTATATTCTTGGGATTTTTCCATTTATTTTCATTCACTTTTTTTTACCTTCGATTGCAGTTTCTACTTTATAAATGTACATTTTTAAAATAATACTTTTAATATCATTGTAGTTTAGGATTTTTTTCTTACATTTTGATTTTCTTCAGGCTTTTAAATAAACATTTTACTCATTGCAGTTTAACATTAGTCCTATTTAGTTGTTACCTATGAGATATTTTATGTTTTGAGCATTTAATGTGATTTTCAACAATAAAGAGAATTCAGTCAGTTAAAGGTAAAGACGATACGGTCGGACAGATTTAAGTGTTTATTTGTTTACACTCAGTCATGTTAATAAACACAAACATTTAATACATTACGTTTCCAGTTGCACACACTTTCTGCATGAGTGTATTTTTGATGGGATATTTATGGAAAACGTTGAAACTTTTCTAGCCGAAGGCTCTGAAACGTGCGGTTGTGGGAGCAGGCGTGTGTTCGATGGTGGATTGAGACGGTTGGTGTGTTTTCAGTGGCGTTACTGCATCCGCCTGGAGAACATGGGCAGCGAGGTGGTTCAGCTCCGGGAGCGACACTGGAGGATCTTCAGCCTGTCGGGAACTCTGGAGACGGTCCGAGGACGGGGAGTGGTGGGCCGGGTGAGCTCACACAGACACAGACACAGACACAGACACACACACACACACACACACACACACACACACACACACACACACACACAATTAAAAGCTATGTACGCTTTTTATACTAAACTGAGCACTTTATGACTGATCTGATTCAGGATGTGTCACACGTCTGGAAAATATGATGTAGTAATGGTCTTTTCTACATGAATCAGTTATAATATTCTGACCACTGATGGACAAAGTAAATCAACCAGATTATATCATCACACAGACTTCAGACCCAGAGTGCGTTCCAATCAGAAAGCCAAATAAGAGGATTTGATGAGGCCCAGTGACATGTTCCTGCTCTGCAGTGGTGAAAAGACTGACGTTGTGGATTAATGTAACTGGTTTTCTGACAATGCTGCAGTTACGGGTACAAAGATCACTTGTGTCACTAATACCCGTCCTCTTTATGTCCAGGAGCCGGTGTTATCTAAAGAGCAGCCAGCCTTCCAGTACAGCAGCCATGTTTCTCTACAAGCCCCCAGTGGTCACATGTGGTGGGTCCTCTCTCCTCCTCTTCCTCCTCTGCTGCCTGTCGCTCTTCCTCCTCCTCCTCCTCCTCCTCCTGAACCTGACGTCTGCTTCCTCTGCTCAGGGGGACGTTTCGTATCGAGAGGACAGATGGCTCCCACTTCGACGTGCGCATTCCTCCTTTCTCCCTGGAGAGCAACAAAGACGACAAAGCGCCCCCTGCTGGCTACACGTTTTAACCCCCACCTGCCATGCCCCGCCCCTCCTCGGGCAGGGCCGCCACGCCGGCTCATCTGGGGTCGTGTCGGACTCTCCTGTAACGCGGCCTGCACGTGAGATTAGCATGAGTCGGGTCAAAGGGATGAAAAAAATATAAAGTCTTCATTTGTGTTCTGTCCTCAACGGCAGCCATTGAAAATCAATCAGCTGCAGTATTAATGGTTCCTCACACTACAACTTAAAGCTCCTCTTTCCTCCAACTCTTTCTGTTTCTGCTGTAAAGGTCACAGCTGAGAGGGGAGTTCAGTCTCAGCAATGAAGCACAGTGCATCAGGAAACTGCTCTTTAACCTCCAAACACATTTATGACACGAAGCAGTTGTAGAAAACTACCGTCAACCGCTCTCTGACCGCCAGAGGTGGAGCAAATCCAAAGGCTGTGGTGCATTCACGCAGCTGGAAAATCATAGTTACCATATTGGAAATTCCCACTTCAGAGCAGTGAATCGATGACAACTTAGAAAACCCAGGAGACATAATTCACTCAAGAGTACAACTTTGTCACTTGAAGATCAACGCAGGAGTGCATCATTCATGTAATACATTTATAATGTGTCGCATAGGTGCAGAAATAAAGTCTGATCTTTGTTTTCCCAGTGTGAAATTTAAAGTACAGAAATTTACCGGTTAGCCCTGAAAACACCGATTGTGAAAGCTTATATTTATTAAATTAACACGATCAGACGAGGCACACTGAGTGAGCAGCTTGTAGAGAAATTAAAGACGTTAGATATAGAAATTCAGATAAATTTGGTGGGACTTGAACGCACCGTTGCGGTTTCAGTTTCGCTCTCGTTGGATTTCTGCGTCTAATAGTTTTAATCGTATTGTAAAACCTCCCGCTCCACTTCCACGGTGTATCAACGACTTCCCTCCCTCCGATTTTAAGTTATTAGTGTTTCTATTTGTACATTGTGAGACGAGATCAACAGAAAATCTTCTGCTGCGTTTGTGAGATGAGCAGGAAACCAGCTGATTTCTCTCTGTGGAGCCGTGAAGACGAGACGACGACGGCTCCTCCACAATAAAACCAGAACCAAGTCTCCTTCCCTGGGATTTTGATTTTAAGAGCCTAACATTTCTGCGAGGGATCGAGGAAAGAAAATAACATTTTCTTGTTTTGATAAGTGATTTGAGGCGATTGTTGACATGCTACTGTAAATAGAGATGTAATTAAAGGCAAAACCAATAAATATTCCTTTTCAAAAACACCAGTCACATAATGCTTCAGTGTCTGTCCATGCATGTTCAGCGTTAACAGAATTAACAGTTATAATCGATACTTGTAAGTACTTGTTTTAATCATATTTTACAAGTTAAATGGAAACTGCCCCTCCATACTTGTGGCTGCTTTATTCACACACCAAGTACAGATCATGGGAAATTACATACAGGATGGTTTACTGGGCACATGTAGACTCGGTTTATGCTGCTTACAACAATTTTCTTTAAATTATTAGAACCATTTTAGCAAACATATTGAAAACATGTCCACGATGCAGTGAAAACGGTTCTAAACTTGGAAAATGACAATGCTGCAAGCCTTATAACTGTTTTTAAATATACAAATCCCTCTTGTCAATCTGATTATCTTGTTATCTGCAGGATAAACTTCTAAATCCGTGGGTCAGATTCTGTCCACATGGAAAATGAGGAAAAAGCTCACAGCAGCAGTCACAGGTTTGTTCACACAAACAACTAGAAGTCTCACTTTTACAGAGTCAGATTCCTCCTGAGCCTCAGGCAATCCTCTTATCAGAAAGTCAGTGCTGTTAGTAAACCAGAGTGGAGGAAGTAAGCAAAAGTCCAGACTGAGAGGTTTTCAAACAGAGGCGATTCAAGCAGCCACCAGCAGATGGCAGTGTAGACTTTCTTTAATGAGAAGGCCAAACGTGTCTGTGTCGTCCTGTGACAGGCAACACACGTAAAGAGGACAATAATTAATAAAGACAATAATCGCAAAGACTGAGTGGATCGGTGACAGCTGGACAAGATGAAATGAAATGAAAAGGCCTTTAAGTAACAAGCAGAAACTTGAAGTAAAACTTAACACACTGTAAAAATATTACTTTAACTTTCCTCTCAATTTGAGCATAAAGTAAGACTGTCAACCTAAATATAAGCTATTCATCACAGGTTTTCCAAATCTTTTAAACACTTATTTTAAAAAAAACGGGCTCACAGATTTATAAAATCTATCATCTCAAGCACTTCACTTTCAACAATTGCAGAAGGTGCCGATCTGACGTCATAGAAGACAGTAGAGATCTTAAAGTTTCTTCCACTAAACATTAAACTAAGCTAAGGTCGAGGAGAGTGGGGCAATAGTAAAGGGCATAAAGATGACACTAAAGTCCAGCTCCTCAACACAAAAAGAAAAGCCCTGGCAAACTACTGTAAAACACGGTGGAGGTACCATCATGCTGTCTGGCTGTTTTGCTCTCCCCAAGCTGTTAATGATCAAATCAGATTAAAAAAAACCAACTAATTAACCTGTAAGAACTACTGAGTTTGAGGTGAAGCTCTTCAGTGTTTAAGACAAATTAAACCTAACATTCCTCAGCATAAAGAAGAAAAACTGTTTAAAGTGACCAGAATGAGTTCTGATTTAAATCAAACTGTAAACCTCGAGACAGAGACACGTTTCCCTGCATGAAAGACAGAATTGCTGCAAACCTCTTTATTCTAGTTGGCATGTAAAATAAGGATTCTATTGTACTTTTAGTTTTAATTGCAACGTTTGCCTCGTTTTGTTGTCTAGTTTTGCTAAAATATGCAACTTGTTATCCACACTATGAGTTTGAACGTGTAAGGATGTCAAATAAAGCTGTTCAAAACAATGTGTTGGTGTGGATAGATTTATCTGCAGATGTTAAAGAGAGTTTACACATCGGAGTGGATGTGTAAACAAGTGAAAAAGAGAGTGATCATTATTCACATCTAAGCTTTCAGACATGGGAAAAGTAAATTAAAGGACTTCTCAGCTTGTTGAGACAAACACTAAAATGTGAGGTACATACATGTCTACGTATGTGTTTATGTCTGTGCTTGTGTACATACACATGAATGCACACATGTACACGTAAAGCCATTATCATATGTGAGAACAGAGAAAAAGAAAAAAATGTAATGCAAAAAATGAAACGTACCAGATTGTATGAATTAAGAAATAGCGTTGCCTCTGAGCATCACAAACAACACATTATTCTAAGGAAATTTGCTAAATCTGTGATTCGATTGCATGAAACCTGAGCGTTAACCGAATGTCAGTAAATCCAGTACAGATTAAAGTTAATAATTAAAATCTAACTTTACACGAGAATCAAATTTGCCCCATTTGCAGAATCATTAAGAATAAGTGAGGCAGAATATTTATGAATTAAAACAATCCACATATTTGAGTGTGACTAATTCACTTATCATAATTTTCATTAAAGTATTTTACTTTGGAAATGTGTCGTTCGGTGCTTAATAATAATAATAATAATAATAATAATAATAATAATAATAATAATAATAATAATAATAATAATAATAATAATACTAATACTAATACTAATACTAATAATAATAATAATAATAATAATAATACAAAGTTGTCGGTGCGCGTGCTCGCGCTCCGTGGACAGAGCGAGGACCAATGCTCGGGTGCACGCGCGGCGCGCTCCCGTGTCTCCGCTGAACGCAGGGTGGGTGGGAAGCATCTTCCAGTCCCGGTCCGGAGGACTCCTCAGTCCGCCTTCCTCTCTCCTCCGCCCCGCAGTCTCTGCGGACCGACGCCGCGCCCCGCAGCCTCGCAGCTTTGCCGCCTCGCAGCCTCCGCTCCGGGCAGGATGGAGCCCTCTCCCCGGTAGGATCGCGGCCGTTAGCCGCAGGTTACCGCCGGAGACGTAAACAGTGCCATGCCCTGCTTCATGCAGCACCTCCTCCGGACCTCCTCCTCTGCTGCTGCGCGGAGCTGCGTGTTTTAGAGGACAGCCGCCGCAGGAGGACCGAGGAGGACGCGGCGGGGGAGTGGCGGGACGGAGGGAAGTTGTGTGCGGGATAGGAGGCTGCTGCGGGCCACGGAGGAGCTCCTGCATCCTGACATGCTGCGGGCTGCATCCCCCGACCTGTTCCCGACCTGAGCCTCTCTCTCTCTGGGAATGACGAGTTACCCAAAGCACACCGAGTCTTCAGCCGCGAACCTTCAGTGCTGAGTGGGACTGTGTGGTCACGAGGCTTCCCTGGGATGCCATCAGCTGCTGATTCTTATCAGGGGCATTTAATCACACCTGCCTCTGCAGGAGGGCTCAGTGGGGCAGCTCCAGCCCTGGCCCCGGCGGCGCCATGGGAGCCAAGCAGAACAAAGGCCAGGAGCCAGGTGGGGCCAGTCCTCAGCACAGCTGGAAGCGGACCCCCACCAAGGAGCGGGGGGACATCCTGGCCTCCCTCATGCTGAAGTCGGGCGACCGGCTGAGTCGGGGCGGGACGCCGCCGCCACCCTACCAGCGCCGCATCGGCATGATCCAGGAGATGATGCTGATGGCCAAGCAGGGAAAGCAGGACGAGGCCACGGAGATGCTGAAGACCCTCCGACAGGTAACGGTTCGTCGTATCGCAAACTCATCGTCATCACCATACCAACATGTCTCCATGTGTTCACGACCCGCAAACTCAACATGTCTCCATGTGTTCACGACCCGCAAACTCAACATGTCTCCACGTGTTCACGACCCGCAAACTCACGATTAAAACTTTGTATTTATTGCGAATCAAACCGATGAATCGATGGCCCTCGAGCACAACGGTTTCCTCCCTGTTTAAACGACATTTTGAAGTGAAAACTGTGAATGTCAGTTGGGTTTTGGGTGTTTGTTTACATGAAGACGGTGTTGAGAGTCACTGGCGACGGCACTATTTGAACGTGGCTTCCCAGAGTTCAACCTTTCCATTGGTCTCTGTATCCGTGTAAACAGGGAAAACACAACTTTTCTGACGGACGCATCATGGCACTACGATCACACTCCGTATTTTATTTTTTTTAAAAACAATTCAGTTTCCTATGAATAGCTCTTGGATGTGTGCCAGAAATGAGAGAAGATGGTCATTTGGATTGGAAAGTAAATGTCAAAGGGAAAGAAACTAGAATGTGACGCAGACCTAACGAGCCTGGGTGAGAGTGAGCGGCTTCACGGGAGGTTTGGGAAAATCTCAGGTCGTAGATGGTGGGGCAAAACGAGGGATCGCTGTGAAAAGAAAAGTTGGAGAAGTCGGATCCTTGACGATGTTGGAGGAAGTAGATCCACCAATAACAGTCCCTCATGATTCTCCAGACGTTCGTCCACAGTGACAGATGTTTGGGACGAGAGGATGGACGATACTGCCGGCCCACTTTTAGCTTCATGGCAGCGGCGTCAAACTCAAACTCAACATTTTTTCTCAATTCTAAAAAAGTTGCACGTTCAGACGGGAACATTTTGAGAAGGATTGCATTGGAATACCGGAAACGCTGTAGTTTGTTCGTCAGCCCACTAGGCGGTGCTGTGCGGAGAACGATACAACCACCTTACTTCACGGTATCGGTCCACTCAGTGTTTCACTTTATGCAGATGATGGTGTACTCAATGTTAGTAAATGTACTCTTAGTTGGAGACATGCCGTTAAACGTATATATATGAGAGGAACAATTGTTATTGATCACGTACAGAAGTACTATTGACTTCGAGTGTTGTGTACACGTCCTGTAGAAATACGCTCGCTTCCATTGATTGTCAACCCGTTTGTTGTTGTTGTCGTCGGTGCAGAGTTTTACAAACCGTGTCCTCCACCTGCAGCCTTGAACGTGTTTCTTTTTACAAATTCACAACCGCAGAATGTCTTTGACGCCGCTTCACCGGCAGGAAGGTCACTGTTCAGTGCTGCACCACTGACCTCTGTTAGTCCGTTACTCTTATTGACACACAAGCGCGATTCCCCAGTGAATGAATCAGAAGCGGCTGTAACTTTCATTGAAAAGTTGATCTCCTTGCAGTTCCACAGGCCTGAACAGGGCTGCGAACAGGCCACCGGGTGGCGTTCCTCCTAATGTCGCCACGTCAGCAGGAAGTAGCAGTGTCTCTTTTAGAAAACGTCCAGTAAGCCAGCGAAGGACAACTTCTTATGTCGGGTCCATAAAGTTTCCTCTGACGAACTTTGCTCAGATTAACAAATCTTGAGGAAAATCTTTTGTTTGTAGGTTCGAGACCCTTGACCCCCATCAGATTCCTGCTCCACCCTCTTAATATGTGTACTTAAGGTTTCCTTTGAAGGCGACGGATTAAATGCAGAGAAGTAATTTTGGGAATCAGTGAAGAATCTAAAAACGGTTGCTGCAACCAGATTTGCCGAGCTGGTTTCTTTTTTTACCAAGTGCTAGCTCTACATGCTGCGGTCTGTTGTCAATACTTGGGTGAAGTCTGGGATCAGACTGAGTCACACTGCTTCAACTGATTCAGCGATCGACGGCTCACACGCCTGATTAACCAGCCTCCTCCTGGCCTGTATGTTTAGAACATCCAGGGAGGACCTGTTGTGTTCAGCCGGGCTCAGCTGCACTGCTGCACTGAGGACACGGCGATGATTTATAGCCTCACTCTGTGTTTGGGAGTCGCGTGCGGCGCTCGGCTGGCTGCTGCTGTTGCTAATGGGAAAAGCCTTAACAACAACAGGCTGCAAGAATCTGGTGGGGCCAGAAAAAAACTAAACAAAACACAAAGCTTGTTGACAATAAACCGCAAATCAAATCATGAGAAATCTACTTGAGTATATGTTTTAAAATGATGATCGGAAGGATGAATGGAGAAACGGGTTTCTAATCCTTCATTCTTACAGCAGCAGACAATCCATATGCTGTTTACCCCCTGATGACTCAGCCACAGGAAACGGCCTCTGGAGCTTCATGCTTGCAGCTTTTCACGGTGTATTGTTTGGGCCTTGCAGATTTCCATCGGCTCCTGTTTTGTTTACTGGTCATTGCCGTTTGCATTGTTAATCCTCCACTCCATAGCGAAACAAACTTTAAGACAAAGGCCACCTTTACATGCACATTATCAATACTTCGCCGTGCTCGTCTGTACTTCGGTTAAGCTGTGATACCCCCAGAGGAGGAGAATCACGCTCACCTGTTTTGTTTTTCTGCAACAAGTCGAGAACGACTCAGTTTTTATTTTGTCTTTGAAATGTGGTTACAATGATTTTGCAGCTTAAGATATCCAAACAAACATCTGTTTATTTTCTTCCTAATTGTATTCGATAGGGACTATCGGTGTCTAAGCTCTGAGAAAACAATCAGCCGTCTGCGAGCAGCAGAGAAGACACTGACGATATTTGTTGGTTTACTTCCTACGGTCTCGTGATGATCCTTAGAATAACAGTCGGAGGTATTTAAAAATCGGAAAACTAATGTCATGATTCCGTTCATTTGAAGGGCTGCAGACACTGGTGGTACTGCACCACGTCCTGGTCCGTAGTCAATAGTTCTTTGGCACCAGTCTATGGACGATGACATCAGTGTTTCCTCCGGAGTGTCACGAGTGTCCATGTTCTCCTGGGACCTGCATGCATGTGTGTGTGTGTGGTTTCAGTACAAGAACCATCAGCCTCAGCTCGTGACCTGTCAACTGTGTCGTTTTCAGCGTTTCTGCTGTTTTTGTGGAAATGGAAATCCTTTTCAAAACTTTGCTCTGTGGAGGCCAAACTTCTCCACCAAAACCAAAATCCCAGTTAATCGAGCCATGAAGGCCATTTGTTGTTGGATATTTCCCAATGGGCAGAGTGAGCTTTCTAAGTTGGTTGGAAGGGAGCAGCTTACCGTCTGTTTCAAGTCCCTCTTCTGATCAGCAAACTTCTTTTTAACATATTAATCATCCCACTGCTCCCATTCACTCTCCACTGGACCTCCATTAGGTACCACATGCAGCTGCTGGGAGATCTGTGGTGAACTATAAAGCCTCCATCAGCCCTTTGGTTTTAGTGAGCAAGTCATTTATGCAGTTTACAAACTTCTTTATGGACGTCAGAGCTTCTGTCTTTCATGTTTGGAAGCTGGCAGTCTTTGCTTCTGCTACACGACTTAACGGGAAAACCTCGCTTTCATCCGAGTCGCTTTCACCCGCTTTCACCCGACTTCTGAACGATTTTGCTTGTGATGCCACTAGCAGAGCTGAAGATGATGGCGAAGAAGACGCTGCCCAGCTGGATGCCCTCCAAGCAGACTGACTTCGAGATACATTCAGATGTTGAAGTTCGACGGGTGCATCTTTTATTACTTCTCCAGCTGAATGTTACGGACACAGATCTCCGGGAGCGAGAAAATGAGAGAAATTAAATATCAACACGGTGCTTCATATTCCAATCACTTTGATAATGACGATAATTCATGTTGGGTCATGAAGACACAGGCAGATGAGATTCAGCGTCATATTCCGGGAGGGTCGTGTTCTGCTGGAACAGTGTGTTACAGAACAGCAACGAACTGGGTAAAGATAATTACGGCAGGTAAGGAGGGCAGAGAGTCGATGTGGAAGAGGAGTGAGTACAGAGACGAGAAAAAAAGAGAGGAGAACACATAGTGAGGAGGGAGGCATCCTTCATGAAGGAGAGAGGAGACGCTCGCCGTCGTCATTGTCGGTTACCAGGTTGTCGTCCACGTTGCCCGGAAACCACTGGAGAGCTCGGATTAAATAGACATTGATTAATCAAGCAGGAGCTCTGTTAACAGCTAATGGGCAGGGAGCCTTTTTAATCACCATCCGTCAATTAACTCAAAACCAAAGCGAACGTCTCATCAACACCCCCCCCCCCCCCCCCCCCCCACTGCAACGCCAAAAACTCCACCGTTTCCAACGAGCTGCCAGCGAGGTTTTATTTTTTAACTCATCCTGCGGTGTCCTCGAGGGTTCTGTTGAGTAATGACTTCCTGTTGTGTCGTAAACCTGAAGTAGTGCCGGGGTCGGAGCTGTTGCTGAGAAGTATCGGCGTCTCCCTGAGTGACGAAAATCGATCCGATCACACTCCAAACTCAACAAATGTTCCTGAGGAGTGGTGCGGTCGTGTAGCAACACTCAGATTGTGGCAACAAACTGCGATTCCAGCTGAAGGTAACAGTCATCATCGCTGTACTCATGGACAGCGTGGTGAAGACGATGGCTCATACAAAGACAATCATGCTGTCTTTACAGATTTCAGTCTAATGTTGAATCTGTGTCCCCTAGTTTTCTTATCTTTTTCCATCCACATATATTCTGTGTTCCACAAGAAGAAACGCTGGATATTTGGTCAGCATTATTTGTTTGTGATGACGTACGTGATTATCCTTGTGTGTAGATGCAAGATGCAGCATGTGTCTATAGTCTCCGCAACAAAACACGTTGTCATACCCAAGTTTTAGCAGACTGCTAAAATCATACAGTCTGTAAAGCGTCAGTAGATTTTTTATTTCCTAGAATTCTGCAAGTCCAAAATCCGTTAAAAAAAAAGGGTAGTTTTCTGCATTGGTGGCGCCGTTGAGAGAAAATCATCAGATCAAGAAAAGTTGCGATGCAGCAGTGGTAGATGGACTTCACAGTGAATTTTGACTGCGTCAGCAGCATCAAAGCGGCGATTCGCACGGTGACTGTCTCACAGGGATAATTCAGCACAAAGGAGGTGAACCACCAACAAAGAGCTGGAAAGACGAGCCACTTCCCTTCCTGCGAGGGTGCAATTAAATCTGAGCATTTTAACATGAGCTTTTAACATTCAGCTGTGCCATTAAACTTTGAACAAAGAAAAAAAAAAGCATCAAGCTGACGTTAAGTTAAGAGTATTATTGGATAACTTCAAATTTAGTTGTTCAGAGATCCTATTTTCTTTAACACCACAATGATATCGCTCTACCTGACTACAGTGAGTGTTAGTGAGGCTGCAACATAACGTTGAATTGACTGTTTATACTCATACACTTGTGAATTATTCTCACCCAAACTGTTAAATGTTCTGCTTCAGTACAAAATCCAATTGGAAACCAGAAATTCCAGAGGTGCGTGTAGAGACGGTCTGTTGACCATGTGAGCTTTAATAAAGGTCGATTCCTGCTCCGTAGACGGGTCTTTCTTCCCCCTCATGGCATTTCCTTTCATTAATCAAGCTCCTGTACTTGAGCTGATGTCTTTAGCATGTCTGGCTTCGTCTTTACCGGAAAGTGTCCGGGTTCAGACCTCGGCTTAGATGTTGACCGGCTCTAATTAGTGTGGGTTGGCATTTTCTAATGAGGGAAGAGCCCACTGGGTTTTCCTCGGTGCCCGAATTGGTGTGCGGGTGTTTGTGTGTGTGCTTCTTGGTTTACTATTGTTTAGGTAAAACTAACTCGTCTCATAATCCCTAATCCCAGTCTCTAATCCCAGCTTCCCCATTAGTGGGTGAACGACGTGAAGTTTCTGGCGCGAAGTTCACGGATCTACTTTTCTTTCCTTGTCCCATTTAGTCCTACTTTCTTCCTCCTTCACCTGCACAACGTCCGTCAATTTATCATCTTCATGACAAGAGAAGCAGAGAAGTTAGTTTTTTTTGTATTTTAGACTATTTTCTATACTGGCTGTTGTTTAATGATGTAAATCTTATTTTTTATAGTGATTTTGGTTTATATGTTTAGTTTCTACTTTGTGTCCATTTCAGATTTGTTTTGATTCATTTTTTTTACTTTTTGTTGTTTTATTTTTGTTATTTTCATGTTTGTGTTCTATATTTTTGTTGTGTTGTATTGTTGTGTTTTGATTGTCATGTTTCTGTCTTTGTTGGTTTTGTGTTTATGTATTTATTCTGTTTTGTCATGTCATTGCGTATCTTATGTCAGATTTATGTTTGAGTCCTGTTGTCAGGCGTTTGTTTCCAATTGCCATGTTTGCTTATTTGAACCTGATGATAATCTCTATGTAAAGGGATTGAAACAGTAAAAGGAAACAGCAATTACAGCTTGTGAACAAGGTAGAAGGGTTATAATCTTTTTTTATTATTCTCATCTTTCAAATTGGGTTTGAGTGAATTGAGATCCAGTGAAATTCCCCCTGAATTCTTCTGTATTTTAAATTTACGTTATCTCCTCAAGAGCTTTACTCTAAAGATAGATTTTGAATTGATTTGAAAACTCATAACTGCATAATGAATCACAGCGTTACGTTGTCAGTGTCCATCAGTGAACGGTGAGAATTCAACAACACTTGGGTCATACAGATTTTCCACAAACACGCAGGCTTGGTTCATTTTAATTCATGCTTTTATTTAATTGATTCACTTGAAAGGAAGAAGGGACGACGAACGCTAATGACCAATTCAGCATATCCAAATGAATTCAATGTGCATTTTGGGGGTCGATGGGAGGAAACTGGAGCTCCTGGAGAAAACCTGCTTCAAAATAAAACAGAATTCAAAACACTAAGACACTGAAATCATCAATGGAAGGGCTTGTATAGTTAACATCTAATAGGTCACATGACCAGCCAAGTTACTAACAAAAGAGACGTATAGTCTGGGAAAAAATGGTTAATCTTTGTTGTGGGTTATATCTAACAATAAGTTGGACACAGATCAGCTTTCTGCTTCTGCCTGTTTGGTTTCGAGACTAATTATTTTGTATTTATCGTGTTTTATATTCGGTAAAAAAAAAATCCATTGACATGAATGTCAGACAAAGGGACAAGCAGGTAACGTGTGACCAGTCCATCACAAATCTATCCACTCTGACATTTCAATCAAATCCTTCTATAATTAGCCGCGAAAGGCTTCTGAAGTCAAATCTAGATGGATAATCAAACCACAGCAGACCAGAGCAGCTTGACTTTATGCATAAACCAATTACTAATCCACTGGTGCTGCTTCAAATTAACTCACCGTAGAGGCTGAAACTCATTGTTTTTCAGTATTTTATATTCATAATCCACAAAGACTGGGGAAAAAAATCCCTGCTGTCCAATTATTTTCTTTTACACTGACACTGATGTCAAAGCTACCTCTGTGTGTGTGTGTGTGAGAGAGTGTGTGTGAGAGAGAGTGTGTGTGTGTGTCATTTCACAGTGATTTCAGCTTGAAACAATGCGTTCAGCCCGGGTTCACTGAAACATCCACCTGTTGATGAACGGATCGCAGGTTTCCCACGTCTCCTGCGCAGCTCCAATGTGAAAACACAGCTGCTGATTAATACTTGCCTTTCTGTCAATGCCGCTGCGGTTATTCGCCGCCCCGCCCACGCGGAACAATAGACAGCATGGAAACATCGGTGAGTCATCGCTTTCTGTAGGAGACGGAGCAGCTCTCGTTCTGGCCTGTCAGTCCTGTTGCCGCTCAGCTGGCCATAAACGGTCTGCCAGAGAAACCCAACCGGTGTGTCAGCAGACACTATAAGCATGCACTTAAATACGCACCTAAATGTATTTCGCAGTTTGATATACAGATTCTACTGGAAAGCGTTCCCAGCATTTACTGCAGGAGCCCAGTTGGTTAAGCAAAGCCAGTAAACTGAGTTGTCTCCGAGCGTACAGTGTTTAGAGTCTTGATTACACGCAAAAAGATTGTGTTTTCGGTTTTCCAGGTGATCATTATGAATTGAGATGAAACGCAAATGCAGAACACAGTATCGTTTATGAATCAGACATAAGAAGAGTTAGAACACAGAAAATATATTTTAATGAAGTCCCTATGTAAAAGTTACGATGCGCCAGCTGAGGAAACGTCTCGCACCTCAACATCTTCACTGAAGGCTGAGATGATTTCCACCTTTTCTTCTTATTTATTTAATTTTTTAAAAAGAACAAACCTTCCAACCAGTGTGCAACTTTAACCTGCAGGTTTTTTCTTGTTATTTGAAACTGCAGCCGCTTTCTTGGATGGTGGCTCTTTAATCGTGACGGTATCTGATGTGGGTTTAAACATCAAACGACCTGCATGTTAGAAATTCATCAACAACCAGTGAAGCCAAACGTGATCAACTGATGTGGACGGAGTCCAAAGACAGACGGAAAAACCTTGTGAGGTACTGAAAAAGAAGGAAACCGTGTAGAGCTGTGGCAGCGGGAGTCTTGTTCACGCTCTGACGCCGACTTTAAAAACGGAACACTCATGGGATCACGATGACCTCTGATCACCAATATCCAATCAAGTGACAGTGGGATGTTCCAACATGTGAGGCGATTCAGTTCACCGCTTTCCACTGAACTCACTGAGACGCCATCCTGTCAAAAATGGGACAAATGCATGGAGGCACAGATGGACAGCCTTAAAAATTCACGACATTGCTGCGGGGGGGGGGATGGGGGGGATAATGTTGTTCTTTCATATCGACTCATGACACAACATGTCTACAGACATCTTGGAAACGTGAGATTTTATTTTTCTGTTCTGTGTCAAACAATTGTCCCACTGTCGCCATAGCAACAATGTGCAACATCTATGGACAGTGTTGAACTGATGATTTGACCGGAGATTAGTAATCAAAGGTCCGAGTCATGTGTGCTCCATATTTGTGAGTGTAATTTGTTAAACAAGCCTTCATATATGTTAAAAACATTGATGTGAACTGAGTGATAAGCTACTCAATCTTGGGGATCAGAGGTTAATTTAACTCGTGTTTGTCCCGATGATGCCTCTGCTCAGGTAAGGCTATAAACCAGAGTTATATTAAAGGCTTATTAAAGTTAGTTGCATCAGATCGTAGATGCAAATGTCACTATGACCTTGTTCATGAACACAGTACAACCTCAGTGTGACCAAAAGCCTCGGAACTTTGGGGAAAGTTTTTCGAAGGAATGCTTCAAACGTGCAACAAATTTCCAAGTGATGTCCCAAAAGGAACTGGCCCGATATCAGCGGTGTAAAGGCTCGTTCACAGAGAACCCACACCGGGAAAAACATGCAGACTCGGCACAAAACGGATGAAAGTCAAACCTGAGTGTTTCTGCTGTGACCCGACTGCACCAACCACATCTCCAAGGTTACACCTCAGTAATCCTGAGACGGATGCAGTATAGCAGATAGTAGAGCAAAGAGTTCAGTTTGGAAAACCACCACAGAGGCACAGGAGGAACATGCAAACTCCACATATGAAGGACAGTTGTCTGTTGAATGCTTTTGTCCAAATACGATCAAAACGTCGTCGTTGTAATTTGATAGTCGCGTGTTTGACAGATGCGTTTTAAATATGAGGGAATGTATAACTGTTATGTGAAGTTATATTTCTGTTTATATTCTCATTTCTCTCACTGGATCTAAAACGTTGTTGCCTTTAAATGCGCCGCCACCACTTTGCTGTGTTATTGACGTTCCTGTCGGCTGCTGCAGCTTTGTGGTATAGGCCCCGCCTCGATCCTCTCCTGTGGCCCGCCACGCGGAGCTGTCATTCACTCTGACTTTTTTTTTTCTTTAAAGATAGCACAGGACGGCCGCTCAGGCGTGACGCTCCGCCGACAGGTTCACGCTTCGCCGACTTTGATGCGGCTTGAGATGTGCCAAATTTTAATTTAAGCAGCGCAACAGGGTTTAATGTAAAGCTGACGGGGGGGGAAAGGAGCTGGTGGAGGTGGGGTGGTAGGGGGACTGGGAGGGGGAGGGGGGGATCAGCTGGTTGTCATCACAGCATGGAAGATGTAAAAAGCCTTTCACAGAGCGTCCTGCACTTAACAAGCCAGAGATTCTCATGACTGAACGGTTTGCTTTTATCAGGGAAAAAAAAAGAAGCGATTTATATGCTGCATGTTTTTCTTTCCATCCTTGTAATATCAACTTGAAGCATGTTGTGTTCTCTCCATGCTGCATAAATAGACTGCACCACTGCACAAGCCAGGGTCTGATGGGTTCATCCAATGTGTGTGTGTGTGTGTGTGTGTGTGCAGGACCTGGGCATGGAGTCCACCTCGCTGGACGACGTGCTGTACCGCTACGCCAGCTTCAGGAACCTGGTCGATCCCATCACACACGACCTGATCATCAGCCTGGCTCGATACGTCCACTGCCCGAAGACGGTGAGGCACACCATACACACACATACAGATACACGGTAAAATAGAATAAAAAAAAAACAACGGTGTGATTGTGAAGAATGTGTGGAGGATCTGGGGGATGACAGTGAACAGGCCTCGGCCTGCTAACGTGCGCTCGTAAAACCAATGTGATTTACTGCATGGCCACTATCAGATGATCTCCTGACTCATTCTGTCCGACACTATTAGGTTACGGAAGCGCTCCAAGTGGTTGTGTGGCAGCGTGTGTCCTTGAGGACGGGGGGGGGGGGGGGGGGGGGGGGGGGGGGTGGAGGCCTTCTTGTGTTTGTTCATTCATGTAGTCCAGTGTGTCATTGAAAGAGAGAGGAAAACCGACAGGATGAATAATGCAAGGAAAGAGGCGTGATGGAGATGAAGATAGGAATTAAAAGCCCTGATGCATTGTGCTGTTGTCAAAAGGTTTCAGGCAAATGTATGTTCATCACATGTAGCCTCTCCCTCCCAGTGCCTCCAGATCACATCTCTTCCGCCCTCCACAGATGAAGCAAAAAACACTTCAGACATGATTAAGATAATTCACCTAATCTGTGGGTCTGGTGTATTTTCCCCGTGACCTCCTCAGACCTCATGAAACACCGTCTCGCTTCCTTAATTCGCTCTCATTTCCTGTGAAAACTGGATTTTGTACAAAACAACAACCCGGGTGAGAGAGAAAAATTGGATATTTTCCCTGCACGGCATGTTGTGGGAAAAGTATCATAAGAAATCAGAGTGGAAATGAAAAAAAATGGAGCGTAAAGTTAAACGCGTTGAAGACAAAATTCTATTTATATACACACACACACACACACACACACACACACACATATATATATACAGTATATATATATATATATATATATATATATATATCTCCATTTCCTGCTCTGCGGGGCTGAGTATTTCTTTTAACACTTGCATGTCTCAAGTGTTTCTCCTTGTGGCAGCGAGTTCAACAAAACAGGCAACAAACGTGGCACATTTTGATCATTTCAAGACTTCCGTCCTCGCTGATGTTACTCCAGAACCCTGAATATTTCCTTGTAAGTGTGCGATGGGGTGCGGGCAGGGGGTTTGATGTTTGGACAGACAGGAGATGTTTTCTGGTTGAGTTCAACGTGTTTAAACAACTATAGTAAGTATAGTATGAGTGAAAACGGCTTTGAGGGATCCAAGATTTTAATATAATACTTAATAGTGAGCGACGTTGCTGAGGCTTAACATTATGTAGTACTGGCTTTTTTTTTTTTAACTTGAGAAGTTTATTGTTCCACTGCCGAAAAAAACGAACAAACTACATTTTAATCAATTATGTTTTATCGCTGCATTGATGCAGAATTGTTCGCGTCCTTATCGCCATGCATCGTAGAAATGATTGAATCCAACACACTGTGGTGTTTCTTTTCCTCAGTACTTCTGTGGGTGCAGTCGTTTTGCAGTACACCCTGTTACAGTGTGTTAGCGTGTTGTTAAAAAAAAAAACGAAAGAAAAGAAATCAGTGAACATTATCCCTTCCGAACGCGCGCAGTGTGTCAGTCGGCACAAAGCGAATTCATTGAAAGTGACTGAATGAACGTCACATTGCACTTTTCTAATCTGCTTGATTAATAAAGTCACAGCATGAGGAGGAATGATGCATTTTCATTCATGACCGATCGCTCTAAAAACTCCACTAAGAGAGAGAGGGTGCTGAGGAAATCGTGAAGCACGTATAATACAAGAAAATGTTGATTATATTGTTTTGATCAAGCGTTTTAGTCTACGTTTATTGATCTGATTGGTATGTAAAAGTGAAAGGAGAGCCTCTAATGAGGCATAAATGTGGAATATTCCATCCCCAACATGCAATATATATGAAACGCAGAGTAGCGAGACCTTGAAAAAAGCTGCTTCTGTCAATACTGAAGCAGACTCTGGTGTAAATGGAGTACGGTTGGTCCAAGGTGAGTCCTTAGTCCCATAGATAGCCGGGCTGCTATTGATCAATTCTACGGTAAATATGAGATCAATCGAAAGATTCTCTACTAATCAAACCACAGCCAGACTGACTTTTAATAAACCGTTGATACAAACAAGCCAATAAGCAGGTTGGGTATTTCTGCCTCCATCATAAAAAAAATGTGCTTTTTAAAATGTATTTATATCATTTAGTTCTCTATTCTATTAAGAAATGTGGATGAAGATTGCAAATCCGCAGCTCAGTAAGTGAGTGGTGTATAATATGAGAAACTGGATGCGGGTGAACGTGAAGCACAGTACAGGTATTTGTGTCAACGGGGGGACAACATGGCAGGGTGTTGGTACATTTTCTGTCTGGTTTGTATGTGTAAAAGGTGCCTGCAGCGTTTTCCTGCCCACTCTGCTGCTCTTTGTTCACCACTCCCTTCAGCAACAGCTGGAAACAAACACTGAATTGAGACATTTCCCTTAAACAAAAGACATTTAGTTGGTGAAACCAGTGGACCTCTCAGTGAACATAATGAGGGTTTTTAATGAAAACGTTAATCACACCATTAAAGGAAGTCGGTTGCTTGAAGAGAATTCTGAACGGGAAACAAACACATTGGTGTTGCAGTAACAATAAATAGACGGTTTCAGTTTTATCATCCACCTCTTCAACCATGTGTACGTTCCTCATTTGCCACCGTTTCTCCCTTCCTGGAGGAAATTGGAAGAAAAAGTAAGGATGTGGCGTTCTCGGTCGTGGGTGAAAATGAATTTCACGCCAGTCGCAGGTTTTTCCGGTCTGAAATCACTCTCAGGCTCTCTGATTCACTCCTGCAGGTAGACAAACACCCTGGCTCAAATCAACACTTTATAAAAGTACTTTCAGACTGAGAAATCTGACATTATGCTCTGTGGGAGATAGAAGCTCAGGGCTGTCAAACTCCAGGCTGGTGGGCTCCGTCAGTCCTCAACTTGATGTCAGAATTATTGGGTGATGCAAGTTAATGGCAAAAATATAAGGCAGTTTGGTCACTTAAAATGTATTGATCAGTTCAAAAAAAAGAAAAATGACTTCATTAGTTTACTATTTTACATCGAGTCCCACCGTTAGTTGTTATAAAATACAGCAGCTGCAGTAGGGACTCGTTGAAATAGAAAACAAGCTTGTTGGTTACAAGTTGTAGCATCATTAACCTGGAGTCACACACAGGTGTGTGTGTGTGTGTGTGTGTGTGTGTGTGTGTGTGTGTGTGTGTGTGTGTGTGTGTGTGTGTGTGTGTGTGTGTGTGTGTGTGTGTGTGTGTGTGTGTGTGTGTGTGTGTGTGTGTGTGTGTGTGTGTGTGTGTGTGTGTTGAACACCAAATCAACGCTCACTTTCCCAAAGAGGAAACTCCAGGATTTTTGGAATTTCAGCTGAACTCATTCAGTGAATCCGCTTCTGTGTGATCTTCTTCCTGTCTCACACACACACACACGCACACGCACACGCACTCACATGCACACACACACACCAATACACCTGTGTTTATATTTAGAACACGGATAAAGATTAACCTAATGCATTTTAGCTGCATGAAAAGACATGCACAACCACACAAATATACCCTTGCTCATGTAAATACTGTCTCAAACACATAGTAAACACACACACGCACACACACACGCACACACACACACACACACACACACACGCACACACACACACACGCAGCCTCTATAGAGTGTGTGAAAGGTCTTTTCATTGCTGTGTGACTCCAGCTAAGCAGGGTGACACATGAATCACGACTTAAAGCAGCAGAAAACCTCGTTGCTTTGTCTCTGCAGCTGCTCATTGCTTCATCCATCCATCCATCCATCCATCCATCCATCCATCCATCCATCCATCCATCCATCCATCCATCCATCCATCCATCCATCCATCCATCCATCCATCCATCCATCCATCCATCCATCCATCCATCCATCCATCCATCCATCCAAATATTAGCTGGCTTGTATTGGAGTTTATTTGAAGGTCTTGACTCTTGAAATAACTGAACTATAACCGTATAAAAATTCTCAGAATTACCAGGAAGTACTGAGGATTGAGTCTGACAGATGCACCACATAATTCCTGATGAGTATTAAATATTGGGGATTCCAGACCTTGTGAAATCCCTGGAGGAGTTTCTGCTAAAAAGACATGTGTGGTTGCTTTGGCTTTTTGTTTGAAAGGGTGTGAATCTATTAACCCTTTAACAAGCAAGCTGCTGTTATTGTGATGAAACGTCATTTCCTCCACTGGCCCCCCATAACTTTTTATTTCAGAAATTTATTATAAGATTCTTCCTATGTTGCGAACCTTCTGAGCCTCTGCAACATTTTCTGAATTTGATTTGATTTGATTTTCTTTTTTTTTGTCTCTTTGTGTTCGGTAACTTCTTCCACGAACACGTCAAACTCCAAGATATGACAGGCAAAGCTTTAAGTGAGTTTGCGTCTACATGAACGTAAACCTAAAGCACAATCTTTTTGCGTGAGCATGTCCCTCTTTGTCTAGGATCCCAAGTAAATCAGACCCTGAAGGATTCAGGTGAAAAACCTTCTTGGTATTTTGCCCCTTCGGGCTTCATCAACAGAGTTTTCATCACGTTGAAGGTCATGTGGCTCAAATAAATTGATCGCGTGGTTTAACTTTGCCACTTCAGACTTGTAATCTCGAGAATATCATCCAAATGTCAGCCTGTTGGGGTGGGGGGTGGGGGGGGTGGGGGGGGGTTGGGGGGGGTTGTCAGTGGACAAAGCTATCAGAGATTAAAAGATTGAATTTATAGTTTTTCCCTGAATATAGAAAATATGTATTAGTATGACAAAACCCGGCCGTGGGTCTAACGATAGGAGAGGTGGGGAAACAAAGGAATCAGATTTGATTGGTGATTTATCCTGGTGAGGGTTTTTATACAGGAGGACTAGTGTCTCCTCTGGGGACTTTTTCGGCTTCGCACATGTGCAGAAGAACTTTTCCTTGGCCATGGTGGGCATGAGCACGTTTACACAGACAAAAACTGGAACCTTTGATTTATTTCATCTGTTTTAGGTAATGGCTTTTTTACTAGCCATTTTTAAGGGATTTTGACTTTTTGATGTTTTAGCTGGGTTTTATTTTCACTTTTAGTTGTTTCTAGTTATTTTCAAGTTTTTCTTCTTTGACTTTTGACCTTTCAGAATTTTTTGTGGTTTTACCATTTTAGCCCATCTAATTCTTTTAGCAGCTTTGTGATTGTTTATCCTTTATGGTTGATTATACAGCAGCTTGATCTATATTAGACATTTTTAGTCACTTTTATATTGAGCTGTTTTAGTTTAGTTTAGTTTTTTTAGGCAAGAGATAAAAGTCATTTTAAAAAAAAAAGTCTGCGATTAAGCGAAATTAAAAGAAGATTACAACATTCACATTTAATCTACATAACGTTTGAAGTTAGAACACATTGATTTTTTGTGTTTTAGTTTCAGAAAAGTTTCACATCTACACGGCCATGTTCTGGTCTGCCTTATGTCTGTGATTCTCATTAATATTAAAGAATCTCCAAGCTGCTGACGGCTGAAATCACGTCGCCGAGTTGTATCTGGGAGTTTTTTCAGCTTGAAATAATTTATTTTTATCCCCCCAGATTTCTATAATATGATATGTAACACTGTGAAATAACAATAACAACTCCTCCATATGTTCACATGCAACATGCGGCGATTCTCAAGCTGTTTGTTTCACGATATCTATATTTACATCTTATTAACTGGCATGTTCACGGTCAGCATGTGGCATTTCCTCATTCTTCCTCGTTAAAAATAATCAATTCATGAGGCAAATATGAAAAATAGGCTCCAGAACTGCAAGTTGATGCTTATTTATTTAAGGCGGGGATGGAACTTGATTGTTATTCAGAAGGAAAGACTTCAGCCTCACTGCCAAAGAGGGCCATTATAACCAAGCACTTCTACAAGAAGAAAATACTCAAAACTAGTGTCATAAAAAGGGTTAATTTTATGTCTGATTTTAATTATTTCATGTATGAAGATTCATGAATCTGCTTTTTAAAGTGCGTTTTGATTGACCCTGAAATAACTTACAGTTCCAGTTGTTCGGTTTTGTTAATTTCTTTGTCAGTCGCCTCCTCTTTCTTCTAATTTTTCTCTTCAGCAGTTCGAACTCACGTTGACATCACAGTTAACTCATCCAGATGAGTCCGCTGACATTTCTATTCCAGGTGAGGAAAGAAAAAACACAATTTAAGATGAGCTGAAATCAAACAATGACGGGCTCAACTGCTGTGTGTGTGTTTGTGTGTGTGACTCTTGTCAGTGTGAGACACCAAAGCTCGAGTGATTTATGAATGATCGATAACCGTACAGCGGCCGAATAACGAAGGAGACCGAATTGATCGTTTCCACCTCATTTGAATATTGCCAGGCCAATCAAACAGTTGTTGTCAATGCTTACAGAATAGGGTTACAGATTCAGGTTTGAGAGCTTTAGCAGGTGACAGATCCAGCAGGTGACCTCCAGCGGCTCCATGGATCACAACTGAAGTTAGGATTTATTGACACAAAACAGAGAAGAGTTGAAAAGTCATGCTCAGGATGCAGAATGGGGAGCAGAAAGGAAGTAGGAACATTAATTCCTCTGAAAAGACCAGAGTCAGGCTCAAAAGTGAACAAATACTCAAAACACTGAGCCACAGCCACACAATGAGATGTGACAAGTTTTTCACAAAAAAACCCAAACACAATGATTTCCTGATTCAAAATAAAGTCTGCAGGACTTTTGGAGTGTCATCCATGTTTCTACTTCCTCACTTTTCCTGTTTTGCTCTCTGACGCACACAACAATTCTCTCAAAACACACTTTTCTTCTCCATCTATCTCTAGAAAAGCTGCGAACACAAAAATCATGAAACTGGTAGCTTTCTCATTAAAAATTGAATGTGGAAGTACAAAATGGCTGCCGTTCCGGCTGCCGTGGCTGCCTCTGCAAGGTCAGCTGCAGCAGCTGGAGGTCATGGAGGGTGTCGTGAAGGTGGAGGATCGCTGGGATCAGCAGATCGTGTTTGCGGCTTCGTCCTCGAGGAGTTACCCGATCTAGTTTCCAGGCTTTATTCTGTTTTGATTCTGCTGCTTAACAAGGATATGTTTCATTTGTGTCGTCCAACAAGACCGTCAATGAACAAGAGTCAATATACCGTAATTTCTGGACTATAAGTCACACCTGAATATAAATGGGTAGCTTTCAAAAAAATGAAGAGGATAAAACATATAGAAGTCACATTGGTGTAAAAGACATTTAAATTTGTGCAGCATATTTAATCATCTTTAATTAAAGAATTTATGGGTTTTTTTTGTAGCCGGTTAGCTTGGCATTAGGCACAAACTGCTAAGAAAGTGATCAAATATGCAGATCATTCTACAAAAACAATCTTTTGGGGGTTACACTTTCTTTGTGTGAGTATTTAACATCCTGTTTTTGTGACATGGTGGAAAATGTTCTTCTGTTTTAAGTTTTTGAAATATTTTATTTCAGTTTTTTAGCTTGTGTGCTAAGCTAGGCTAACCCACTATGAGTGCTCGTTGAATTTTTTTCTCTTTGGCTTTTCAAATACAGTAGTATGGAGGTCATACAGTGACATCCAGTGGTCACATATGGTATTTACCAAGTATATTTTGAAGGCACATGAGAAGCCAAACGATTAAAAAGTGTGACTTATCGTCCAGAAAATATAGTAGGTAAGGTTCTTTTTAGCGGAGAAACTGCCAAGTTATTCCTGACAGCTTATTTCCTCAGTGTTAAAGAACAACCTCGGTTCAAACGTTTAGTTTTTTTATCGTCAGTCAGTGGAGGAAATCTGGTGGAGCAGCTCCATTTCCTTCCTGAGAACAAACCAAATCTATGAGTCAGCTCTCTGCCTGGTCTTCTCGCCACCTCCTCCTGACCGCTGGAAACGGGAGCAATAAAGAAGAATTATCCCGGCGATTCATCAGCAGAAAGTGCGGCGGGGTCGGAGTGAAAAATAGGCCTGAAGTAATGCCAACCATTTGTGCTGTGCAAACCAAAACTCCATCAGCCTGGAGGGGAGAGACGGAGAGATGAAGCAGACGGATAAAAACGTGACCAAGAGGGGAGAGAAAGGGAGGAGAGAAGGGGAGGAGAGGTCGTCGGTCCTCTGGAGACTGGAAAGGCTGGTGGATGTGTTCTATATCAATAATGTAAGGAGAAGGAGGAAGAGGAGGAGGAGGAGGAGGAGAAAAACGAGCAGGAGAGGGGAAAGAGTGATTCTCAGGGAGTAGGAAAGGAGGAAATGTCGAAAAAGCTGTCCAGTAAAGCTGCTTCTTTTCTTTTCATTGACCCGACCTCCCCGTCACTCGTTTCTACACAATCCATGTCGTGCAGCTTTATCAATGCGTCCAGGCCGCTCCGGCTGTACATGTCGATACCGCTCAGCTGCACTATACCAAGACAAAAATATTTACCTGAACATTCAGATTACCAGTAAGTGCTTCGATATTGACGCTTAAAATGTCAACAGAGCAACAGCCAACTGAGGGGAGCTTTAATATCATGTCAGTCTAAAGAAAACCCTCCCGTCTCCTCTCAGTGCTTTTACTGCAAGGCCACTGTGAACATTCAAAAGCTTCTGATGTCAATACGAGTCAAATGGAGCAATAATAAAGCGAGGGATCACTTTTAAGAATTTCAGTTTTTTTGGTGCAAATGTCATTCGATAATGAAAAGAACTGAATGTATTTACACAAAGTGCCTATTTTATTCATGTTAAGTAGAGAACGTGAGCTAAAGAGAATCAAAAAATGGCATACATATGTTCATATGTATGTTCATGATGGCGATGTTACTCACTGAGTTGTTTTCATCAGATCGCCTGTAAAACACTCACAAACCGAAGGTCTTTAGCTTCTGGACAGGATCTTAGTGATGGTCAGTTATGATTTGGGGGAAGTGTTTGGGAAGCTCAGCACTGAGACATGGGAAGATGGAAAAAAGGTTCTTATTTCCTCAGAATCTGAAATTCTTGCAGACGTGAGGAATACAGTGTCCTCAACTCTTTCTTATCCTCTGTGTGTGTCACTGTCTGAACGAACACACACACACACACACACACACACACACACACACACACACACACACACACACACACACACACACACACAATTGCTGAAACATCTTCACAGTTTCTCCCAGGCTATCATTATCGCTCATTCAATTTGACAAATGAGAAATTCATTTGGCAGCCATAGAAATGAAAGAACCTTCCCTTTTTATTATTGTTATTATTATTATTATTATTGTTGTTATCTCTGCCCTGCGGGAAGACACTTATTGACGCCCACACCTGCTGTTTTTCTGTTTCACCTTCCACTTGCTGCCTTCAGGCATCTTACCGAGCGAGGCAGGTGCTGCTCCGGAATATTGCTCTTCTTTGTCGCTTCACCATCTGCTAAAGGACACCTGCACACCTGATGTCCACCTGACTGAACACTTCCAGCATTACCTGGAAGGCTCTCATGGTTGGTTAATGGGATAACTCAGGCTCACAGATCAGATAGCTAACATCCAGATCGTAGAGCATCTTCCTCCCACTAACTGAGCTGCCTGTTAATGGCCGAAGTCAGTTTTGGACCAAAATTAATTTTAGTCATGAACTCATTTTGGTAATTAGCCTCATTCATTTTCCAACAGATCATGTTGCTTTAATCACAATATCGTGTTTTTTAAGAAATCAAACCTTTTATATGTGGTTCAGGTTATTATTATTTTTTTTTTAAACTTGAGAAAATGACCAAAGCTTTTATTTTATTTTTGCCTGGCAAAATCGACGCCCTCTAGATTAATCCATTTCTCAGTAAGCAACAGACAAAACTGTTTAAAAATAAAACAGTAACCAATGTTGGAATAATGGCTGTTAGCATTAGCCCAAAATCTTGCGCATTACTGTTGCACTAAACTCTTGTCCTTCACTCATCCTGAACCAACACAATTCTCCTGACAGCAGCATAAACAATGTCCCACTATAAGTAGCATTAGCATGTGATTAGCATTAGCGTCCCCTCGGTAATGTTGGGATTCCTTCCGTGCAGCTGCATACATGCCAGCAGTTTATCGGTCTGTTCTCCTTTTGTTGTTATTGGTTCATAAAAGCTAATGTGCCACGTTTTTGTTGTGTAATGTAGCACAGCAGGCTTGGTGACTGTAGTTGTCTGGGTTACACGATGAGGCGGTGGGCCTGTCTTCTCTACAGACTGTTTCAGATTAGCAGTTATTGTGCGTCACCAGCAGCAGGCGTCACTCGCTCACGACTCCACTCCTCCCCCCCCCCCCATCAGTCATGCACAGGTGCCCAGATGACCCGAGTCACCAGGGGAAATCTTGTTTCCGCCGTGCTAGCCTGATTGCTGTACACGCCGCACGATCGTGAGGTTCACACGCTTTGTGACTCAGACTGAACGTAGTGTCACTCAGATAAAGTGTGATTGTGGACGGCCAATCAAACAGCTCGCACGCAGACATAGAGTGTGTTTGCTAATTCCTCGCTCCACTGGCCTTCGGATCCTTTAATTGCGTCCTGTCCTATCAGCTGCCGCAGTGACGCTTCACTGGCGTCTTATTCTGTGGTGGTGATGTGTCTGACATGACATTTCTCCCCTCCAGTGTGTTCACCTCTCTAGAACCGACAGTATCACAACACTATCTACTATCTAGTTATTGATTTATTTGGGTCAGTTGGTTGCTCCTTATTTTATTTCTTCTTATTTAATAATATGTATTTGTTTTGTGTTATTAACTAGAAATTATATAAATAAATCAGGTTTGGTAGATGAATCAATAAATATTGATTTATTATTACTAAGAATTCTTATATTTTGGCTTGCTTGTTTGTTTGGTTGGTCGGTTAGTTAGTTTATTTATTTTTCTTCAGCTTAGAGCTAAGACATTTCTTTAGCTACAATATTTTATTCAGGTTGTTTGTTGGTTGTGGTTGTCTGAATGTATTAATTCCTTTATTGTCTATTTTGTTTATCCTTTTGATTTAATATAATTTTTTTTGATAATTTCTAAATTGCTTGTTCTCTTTTTTATTTATTTGTCTGTATGCATTGTTGTTTGCGCTAATAAATAAGGTTTTGGAGGTATATAAATTCAGGTTTATACATTTCAGGTTTACAAATCAGGTTTGCTTGCTTATTCAGTTTGTTCCATTTTATATATTTTATTAATATTTAATTTTTTTTTATAATTCCTTTATAGCTTTTTTTTAACTCTTGTTTATATATCTGCCTGTTTGCTTGTTTTCACAAATGTGTGTGTGTGTGTGTGTGTGTGTGTGTGTGTGTGTGTGTGTGTGTGTGTGTGTGTGTGTGTGTGTGTGTGTGTGTGTGTGTGTGTGTGTCCTACAGGAGGGGGACTCTCTGGGGGCGATGGAGAAGGTCTGTCGTCAGCTGACCTACCACCTCAGCCCTCATTCTCGGTGGAGGAGGCAGGGTCTGCTGAAGAGGAAACCTCAGGCCTGGTGAGTGTGTGTGTGTGTGTGTGTGTGTGTGTGTGTGTGTGTGTGTGTGTGTGTGTGTGTGTGTGTGTGTGTGTGTGTGTGTGTGTGTGTGCGTGTGTTTCTGTGTGTGTGTGTGTGCTCTGTTTCTTTTAACATCTCAGTGTGTCACCACTGTGTCATCATCTGCTGCCCCTTTGCGTCTCCTGACGTCTCAGTTTGTGTTTTCTGGCTCTCATGAGCGCAGTAGGAGATGAAATCAGTCGTGTCAGTGTCGCCTTCACCACTTTGCCTCTTCCTCTCTTTTATTCCTCATCTTCACACAAACGTTAGCAGCTGTCTTGTTTTTCATAAATTCAGAGCGCCCGTCAGTCTGCGGTCCGTTCCCAGAGAGGCTTTATTTTAAAAGTCTCCAATCATGTGAAAATGGGAGTAAAAGCTGGATTTACCGACCATCACCTCAGAATAGAATAGAATAGAATAGAATAGTTCTTAATAGACACTCTGAATGAAAGCAATGTTAAAAGACAGTGTTAACTGTGGTGAAATTTCGTTTCAGCATCCTCTGTGGCAGCAATAAATATACATGAATAAAATAGTTAATCTATTTAAGTGCACATGAATACTAATACATACTCAAATCAAACAGCAGCGCGATGCATGTAGGAGCGTACAAATAGTCCAGATGGCTTTTTGGAAGTCAAACTGAGCCTCAGAATGAAGCCGAAAGGTGATTAAAGTGACTTAAAGTGCTTGTTCAGACGGTTTCACAAGATGCTGATCTGCTGGGTTTTCCTTCTCCGTTCACCTGGATTGCGACCACACCTGGAAATGTGGCACGCAGCAAAAAGGCAATAATTACAGAAAGGAAAGGATGGACATGTGCCTACAGACGCTACATTAACTCAGGTGGAGGCGACGGATGTCAGTCTACCAGATGTGGATGTGGAGCTTCTCCACTCTGTGATGTTTCATACCGATATGAAGCAAAACATCTGGGGCATCACCTTGTTGGACGTCAGAGACCAATAATGAAGGATCCTCGTGAGGTAAAAAGACTGGAAAGCTGGGTCTTTAAGTGTGGTTCGTGTTTATCGGCTCTACACAACAGCGCTTCACAATATGCAAATCAGCCTTCAAGTATAAGTAAGTAATCCATCTGCTTCTCCAGCTCAGCTGACGACTCGTGTTTGGATTCTGTAAAACTTTCTCCATAATGAAATATCGGATCCAGCTCTCAGTTAATGAGCTGATTGAGAGCACTTGGTGCCAAACCTGTGCCTGATGGTGCTTCCACTTTCCACTGTCAGATTTTGTATTCGTTCAACTAGAAAACAGAACAACTAGTTTTTTTTATTACATTTCAAGTGAATGAGAGTCCTGCATGACTGTGGATTAATTCATTATCTTCTGACAATACAAGTGCAGTTCATCTGGAAATGATTTAAATTAATTTAGAGGAGCTGCTTTTATAAATCAAGGTCTGATTAAAGGTTGTTGGAGCAGATGTCAGTTTATTCTGTATATTTGATCTATATAAGCACAAATCGGGGTGTCTTCTGGTAACCACGCATGGACACAGTCGGTTCAATCATCCATCTAACATGTAGAAAACCTTCTTAGGTTTACAAGAAACACTGAAGATTGAGTCTGACAGACATGCAAATGAACACATATCATCCATTTAGCGTGTTTGCCTTCATGCATATGGAATATCAGGCATGTTTCCCAGATCGCACAATATGCTGGGATGAGTTTATGATAACAGTTAATGAGGTATGACCAATGTGATTTACAACCTCTGAAAAACATCTGTGTTGGTTTTGATTCCGTACGTTTTTACGCTGCGGTTATGGTGATGAGGGACATTTCCTCAGCTGGCCCGCCAAGACTTTGGCTGCTTTTCTTTGTGTACCATGTTTGGATTTGTTGATTTTTCGCTGCTGAAGCTCGCATTTCATCTTTCTCAGTCCTAAAGGGATTCACTCAGTGAGGATTATAGACATCGAAACGTTTTTTCCTTCCTGCTTCCGGGGAGAGCTTGTTTTTTCTGTGTTGCTTTGTCCGATTGGTCGGAGTCAGGTGACCGGTCATTAATAGGAAATCTCCCCGCGAGAGCAAAACAATGAGGGTTTTTGATTATATGTATTCCAGTCAGAACTAACGGTAGCAAGCTGCTTTAAGCAACACAGTAAAAGTTGCATTTTTCTTCAGAATTGTACTCAAGTAAATGTTGATAGCAATCAAACAACTCCCACAAGTACAGTTCATCCAAAAGTTTCCGAAGTTAGTGTAACAGAGTACATGAGTTTCATTACTACATACATATACATCCAGTAGAGGGCAGTAGAGGTTGTTCGCTTCATGTAGGTCGATGTTTCTAATCCAAACGTCAATGAAACAGATTCAAAACTTGTAAAATGAGTATTCATGTCCCTTATATTTAAGATTTGGTCTATGGGGATAATTCATGACATTATGTTTTCAACTTTGCCATTGAAGACCTTTCTAAACTTCTGACACAAGTCATCTGAAGCTGCTTTGCTCTGATATCCAGGTGAGATCATCTTGCAGATACACTTGTGTCCAGCACACGTCCACTTGTTGTCTTCTTTGCTCCGTTCTCTGGTCTAAAATGGGCTACACTGCCCCCAACAGGCCATCAGTGGTATTACTCTCTTTGCTATGCATCCATGACCAGAAAACGGACAGTCGACTCTTTCTGTATCCGTCTACATGTCAAACATATTTGGGCAGTAGAACCACTGAATCACACTTTGCTTTCTACTCTTAAACTTGACGTAAACTTGAGTCTTATCTAATGTTAAACAACAAGAATCCAGCTCACCTTAAATGGAATTGCACGACAGTCGAAGATGGGAAAGAAAATGAGCTTGCTAATCGTCTTCAGTAATTGTGGATTTAATCAGCGCCCGAGGCCGTCGTGAACTCCGGGTAGAGTGATTAGCCGTAGGAGAGACGGAGCAAAGACACGAGATCGACTCCATCTGCACACATTCCCTACACACAACAGGAACATCTCAATGCTGGTCACGTTGGTCTCCCCGGAGGAGAAATCTCTGCATATGAAGAGGTGAATCATGAAACACTGGCTCGATTCTCCACAAAATCTCTTCTGACTAAAGTCATGGTAAAACCCTCACTTGGCATGATTTATATATATATTCCCCACAGAATTTATGCAGAGACTCTTTTCACTTGCACCGAGCATTATCCATGCTCCTGTGATAAATCCTCTCCATTTATTGATATTTCATTCGTTTTCTGGCTCATCACGAAATCTGAACGCTGTATGGAAATGTAGGGAGGCAGAGACGTTTCTGAATCCTTTAGTCTGTGTGCACCTGTTAATATTAATCCCACTTTAATTTCGCTTTTTTTGTTGCCAGGTTGGTTTTTCTGCATTTTCATTGTCCTTAAAAAAACAATGGTCACTGTAATTACAAAGGTTTAATATGTTCTGGAAAGGTCCAGGCAAGGCAAGGCAATGCTTTGATAGGGATGTGCTGAAAATCATGAATTGTTTCTTTAAAAGTTTTACCAATTACTTGACGTAACTAGTCACCCTCAACATAACTTTTCCGTCACCAATGTTAGGCCTGTCCCCGTCTTTATAATGGGCACGGTGTGTGCTTTTAACCTCTGAGCCTCCATGATCAGTCGTGAGGATTGATCTGGATGGTGGAGGAAAGCTCCTGTGTCTCAGTGTGTGATCACTCAGCGAAGCGTCTCCGTCCAGCTGTGAGTTCCTGCCGAGGAATTGCACGGCTGCCGACTTTGATAGAAGGACTTGAAACGTGCGCGATGCCATAATGTCCAGGGTAAAGGAAACGCTGTTATCACGGCTGTCCTTTTTCATTATTTATAAACCATTTTCTTTCATTGCTTATATTTGATGTCTTCACCTTCATAAACTAAAAGCTTTGGTCATTTTCTCAAGTTTAAAAAAAAACCAAAAAAAAAACCTGAACCACATATAAAAGATTTGATATCTTAAAAAACACGATATTGTGATTAAAGCAACATGATCTGTTGGAAAATGAATGAGGCTAATTACCAAAATAAGTTCATGACTAAAATTAATTTTGGTCCAAAACTGACTTTGGCCATTAATTAAAAAATTCAGTTTAACTCAGTTTATACAATGACCAGTCTTTGTAGATGTAAAAAAAAAAAATTATCTTTCATAAAACACATTTTCCTAACTCTTTAGGGTCAGTTTTGACTATCCTACAAACTCACTGCTTGCCACAACTATTTGAAGTATTGGCTGAAGATTGAGTAGGCAAATGGAAAGTAACATCCATCTTTTATACTGCCTAATACTGTCCAGGGCAGTGGAGCCAATGTCAGCTGAGAATGGGCGAGAGCAGGAAGCACCCTGGACGGGTCGGCAACCATCACAGGGCAAACACACACAGGCGTGAAGTTACATGAATTAGGAAACAAATACATCGGTTTAGGTGGAGTTTTGTGCAAGGGCCTCGTGCTTACTACAAACATCTTATCTGAAGATTGTATGAGATTATATTGAACATATATTATGTGAGTGGATCTCAATCGGTTGTCCATCTGCTCCCAGACTGCATTTCTGATCTGGGCTTTTCGAAAATATTAAAGTAAAGACAAAAGTCAGTGGAGACACCAACTCTCACTAACATACAAAAGCTGCAGCTGTCAAATTGGAAGCATCGGGATAAACCTTCTTTCGGGACACTGGGGCTGGCATTACCAAATGTCCCGAAAGAAGGTTTATCCCGATGCTTCCAATTTGAAAGCTGCAGCTTTTGTATGTTAGTGAGTGTCTCCACTGACTTTTGTGTTTACTTTAATAGCCTGTTAATGGTCAACCCGTTCACCATACTTCCAAATGGTCCCCAGCTTCTGCGTCTATTTTATAACCCCTTTGAAAAACGTCACTTACGTTTAAGATCTGGTTACCCACACCTTTAGGTAGGGACATGCATCGTGTCGCTTGATGATCCAACTTGATTGACAGTTCTTGATCTTGTCCTTTCATTGTCTCAAGTGATTTTGCCGTCAGTACCTTCAAATGAACCCGTGGACGGTGTTCCCCAAGGAATCTATTAGTGGCTTGTTGATCGAGGTCCATGCTTATTGTAATAACCCATTGCTGCAAGTAGCAAAGAAATGGATTACACAATTCTTTACTCTTTTGCTCAGGTACCGAGTGCAACACAAGGAGTTTGTCCCTCCATGACTTGAGCCAATCACAAGTCGCAATGTGAATAATATGAGTGACTTGTGCAGCTTTTAGTGATTTTCTGAATTAGAATCTGAAAGGATGCGACTTGACGTGACTTTGTGACGACTTGTGTTGTTCATACTCCAAACAACTTATTTCCCATTTCACAGCTCCACCAGCAGTGAGTGATCAGCGGCCTGTGACAGGGGTTGACAGGGGTTCTGTACGTACTTTGCTCTGGGAGCAGCAGCTTTAGGGGACGGTCGTGCTCCACGGCAATCACTGTAAAATTGCGGCATGCTGGCTAAGACGTCGGCTGTGGGGCGCCGTTGCCCGACACTTCGACTCACTCTGCTCGTGGCGTTTCGAAGTGAATGCAGCAGGATGTCATTCACTGTGACGGTCACTGGATTTGAGGAGTAGCGAGCTGTAAAAGCTCCGCCAGGCAGCACGATGACTGTCGGTCCACCTTGTAAACAGCCGACTCTCTATCTGCCTTTTGGTTGTGGACCTAAATTCATCTATCGGACTGGAGAGTCTTTTATCCCTGTGGTTTTTACCATGAAAAAACGAGGTGTCACTGAATTTTTGCTTGACCACGACACGGTTTGTCATGGAAACCTTCGGCACCCCCTTCCCCACACATGGCTTACGAGAGTCGATTTATTTTCCACCACCCTGTCCGGTCTGTCTCACTGGCTGGATGCCAACCCGTCCTGCCAGCTGCAGCACTAACAGATTTATTGGCTGCCTCCCACCTGTGATCAGACAGCCAGGAGAGAGAGGAGCTGAGTGTGGACGCTTTCTTTCCTCTTCATCCCCCCCACCCCCCACCCCCCCGCTTCCACCACCAGAAGGCAAAAGCCCAGGAGGTCAAGATGTGACTCCTCACATACATTATTCCCGTCTGTGCGAGCGGGGAGAGACAGAGCAGCGAAAATGAATACAGATTCTGAAGTAGCCAAAATACTATAAAGCATTCGACTTTCTAATTTCCAAAGTCACATTCAGCAGGACGATAAGGACGTCGCCTCAAATTGTTTTTGGAGCGTCAACAGTTGATTGCCACAAACATATGACCGCTTGTTTTCCTCCCAGGGGAACTGATCAACCTTCCTGTTTGTGACGTTTCTCATTGAATAACTGCAGCTTTTGATACCTGCTCATTAGGCTGCTTGCAATACATAGGTCGTGTCACCAAAATAGGCAACATTCTGAGCAAGGTGATGTTCTAATTATAAGGAATACTATTAAATAATGTTTGTGTAAATAGCACAGTGAGATCTGCCTTTTTATGATCACGTTTTGTACAAATCAATCAATAGAAATGAGCCGACTTCATTGAAGAAAATTAAAAGTGTGTATTTCACCATTCCCAGAACAGGACATCTCGCCATGCTTTGTCTTCAAACTTAAAGTCACTGCTTTTGATGAGGCAACCGATGGAGATTTGTTTGGCCAACTGAATTTATTTCTTTTTTCTTTTTTGTGTTGGACACTGCACAGTAAATGTAGAGGCTTGATTGTACAGAACATGGGAAAGAATCTTCCCTGTGTGTAGCTCAGTGTTTTTTGACCTGTGGCCACTAGGGGGCAGTGTTAAAATCAGTGACACAGCAAGTCAAGCCAAGATAAGCTCTTCGCACAAAACAACATTTTCAAGTGACAACACAAAACTTTCGTTGCGTTGTGGGTGTCCGTTGGCACGACAACGTTGCTCAGAGTCAATGAAAATGCTACTTTTTGAAAATGGCTCCCAAGGTGGAAGTTTTTGAAAATGATGCTACTCCATCTCGCTGTTGCTGTCCATGCGCACCACGGCCATAGTAAATAGTTCTTCTACACATGCACAATAGGATGGACAGTAACAACATCGTTTGGCGCATATATGTGGGAGATGGGGGTTTTTAGAACCAAGAGTGTGAGTGCTGTGACTTTCAATGTCATTCAGTTGTTGTGAAATTCCGGATTATTTAGCGTTAAGTTAATAATTGCCGCTCTCTGTGGCTGTGAGCGTGAAGCATCGTTCCTCCACTCGTCTGCTGATTGGTAGTGACGATCGTCACTCTCAACAAACCCGCAATATTAGAATATCTCCTCTGCTGTAAACCCTCCCGTTATTGTACGGAGGAAGGTCGGGGTCGATAAATGGAACTATCATCCAGAAGTTTGGGCCTGAAGGTCTGACTACAATTACTTTTATTGCATCTGTTAGTTTTTTAAACAGCAAAATATGGAAAGTTTTTTCCCAAAACTAAGCAAATCTTTTGGTGCCTCAAACATCCCGGATGTTTGTTGTGAAGACTTTACTTGTGATCATCGGCGGTGGCGTCTGTGGCTGCATGCAGAGCAGCGCTGAGGCTGTGTTGACGAAAGCAGCTGTAGAGAAACCTACTTGTAATTCAGAGCGTTACCAGCAGCTCCTGAGGGAAACCTCAGTCCCTCCACCTGCTTTAGGGCCACTGCACCCTCAGACCAACCGTCAACAACTTCAGGAAGGTTTAGAGAAAAACTCTGGGGACTTCATTGTGATTCCTGGAACTGCTCATCTCCACATCATGTTTTTCAGTCTGAAATTTTCTGGATGTGAATTTGAAAAGTGCAGCATCTCTCTTTTCCTGTTTATTTGTCCTCCTGGCTCTGGTTTCGCCTCTCCACTCCACTTAGCTTCTACCAGCGAGGAGTAATAGTGATTTAAACTCCACTTGCAAAGGATATATATATATATATATATATACATATATATATATATATTAGCCTTTACAGATTTGATTAGATCCTGCATGAGATGTGCTAATTGCACGTTCATGCATTTGAATTTGCCGTAACTACCGTCAAGTTTTGCTTCCATTTGTATCTTGTTGTATTTTTATATTTTTCCAATCTTATAATTATAGTCAATAGTTATTCTGGTTTTTCCTCCCATCGGTTCTTCCTCGCCTACACTTTGTGGAGACCTTGAGTCGCCCTCTTCCAGCTGCGAGCTGAACTTCAGTCATTAAATATTAATACCGCCTATAACTTACCAGATAATGAAGCTTTGAAATTAATCTCGGCACTTCAGAAGCACTTGGTCTCATTTTCTTTGCCCGTCTTTAATCCAAACTTCTTTTTTTTTTTTTTTTCCCCCCTCCTGACTCGTCCTGTGACTCACCCTCTGAGCCGTCCACAGATCAGCCCGCCGCTGGCTTCACACAGCACACAGAACAGCACCCGCTTCTAAAAATACAATAGATTACAACCGAGGCAGCGCCGCCGAGAGCCGATGGGAAATCCAATAGAAGAGGTGTTTCACACAGATTGTGCTTTTGATAGATTTTTTTTTTTTTTGGGGCCGTTCTCAGAGGGCCGAGAAGAAACTGAGAGTTTCAGTTTGTGAGTCCGGACGGTGTAATGAAGCACATCCAAACATTTTCCTCTCACGTCACAACTCCGAGAAATAACTCAATCTCCACCAGGCCGTTAGAAGTACTCACACCTGAGAAAATACTCATCGAAAGTGAGACTTCGTTGAACTTAAATGTGCAATTTCTCTAAACGCGCTGGTTCTGACATGTACAAAAGTAAACATTTAGCGTAATATCATACGATGTACTGTTTTGGTGGTATCAGACATAACTGTTGTAAACGTATACACCATGCACCTTAGGACATGAATCCACTGTTTTCCTACCTCCCTTGTATTTATTTATTTTTACTACTACTCATCGGTTGCCATAGAAATTGTTGCCAGGGGCAGTTGACTCACTGTTGCCCCCAGTGGAAGTATAATGTCACACAGCTCATGTAACAGGAGTGTAAGATAAGCAATGAAAAAATAGTTTGAAATTGTTTGGTTTTTTTGTGTGTTTGTGGAGCATTGATGAGGTTTTAGTGCAAAAGGTCTCAAACTCCAGGCTGGTAGTCCGTCTGACCACTGGTCCGCAACCTGACCTGAAAAATATAGTCGAATACAATGACGCAACAATTTATTCTGCTCTGTTTCTCACTGCTGTAATCACAGTTTCATGTGAAATATCATCATTTGTTTTTCTGAAAAAAGAAGAAAGAATATTTGTTGGAAAAAGAAACTCAAGATGAAAACTGTTCTGATGCAAAACTTTACAGAAACAAAAACGCAAAAATTGTGTCGTGTAAACAGGGACTAAATGTACTTTTTTTTTTTTTTTTTAAACGCTTTTGCTTCAAATATTTTATAAGAGTGCAAAACAGTCAGTGCAGACCTTTTTCTTCATTCTTAAATATGTAACTGAATGACACCTGACAGCATATATGTTCTTATTTACTTCATTATGAACTAAACAACAAACGTACACACAGTAGTTTCTGACTACTGACTTTACAAGGCAAAGTTTTGAAAATTATGTCCGATGACAGAAACGGTAGAAACACTGAAACCCATGTAATTGGCACGTTGGGCCACTAGTTGGTGCTGTTATTTGTTTTTTGTATAGTGTCGTTTCAGTAGCACTGCGACGGATCAGTTTCTAAAGGTTCCACCTTGGGAGCCGTTTTCTAAACCTGACTTCTTTTCAGTATCTCAGAGCACCTTTGTCGTATAAACGAACACCCAAAACACAACAACAGTTTTCCATTTTCACTTGAAAACACGTAAACAAGGCCTTAAGGTCTTTTTTTCCCCCCCACGTCTACATTTCAGCCCTTGTCCTCGCCTGTGGTAATGACCATTTGGACAGATTTGCTGCTCAGATCAAAACACATTAATATTTAGTTGACTGGACAACAATCTCATGTTCTTTTCATGATCATTATGGAGCTTCGAGTATCGAGGCGAAGCAAAGAAATTCAAATGTAACCTTTGCTGAGTGCGACACAAAGCTCATTTTAAATTCATTGACATGGATAAATATGCACACGCGGATCCATTTGAATGAGATAAAGTGGGACCGATGCCGCCTGACTGGACCACTGACCTCCTGGGGCTCAGTGAATAACGCTTCCACCGCACATAAAGACACGTTTTGTGCAGAGCCGACTGAATGCGGGCCGTCCGCCTCAGTCACTGGGTTTCATTCTTCACATGATGAAGCTGAATGATCGTCTCTGCTCTCACCGTGAACTCCGATTCACTTTTCATTTAGCAGATTTGAAGTGACGTTCGCGGCGATGTTTCGTTCGTCGATGGTCCTCCACTTTTGAGGACTCGTCTACCAATCATTGTAATCAACCGAGCAAAAACTGGAGCCCTTCAGAACCGGGAAACGAGATAGAAACACGCTTTATTGAGCTTGTTTCCACCATAGCTGTGACTTTGACTCAGCATTACGATCTAAATCCGCGGTCTGTCCATACGAATGTCCCTGTACTTGTTGATGTTTTTAATGTATTATTCTGGGTGTGCATGCGTTTGTGGTTTCATTACTCGTGGCCTGGTACGATGACGACATTGCTTTCAGCGTCTCTGTAGACATAATTTTTAAATGAAAATGTAAAACTTTGCTGAAATGAAAACGATGCATTTTCACTGGTTGTTGTGTAAATTGAGCCTTATTTTACAGTATTTTCTCCTCTTTATATCCCCGGAAAAGCTGCAAAACTATAATTTACTGATCTCACGCCAATCTAAAACCATGAAATATGAATATTCAGAGGTTTTCCTTCCCTTCATTAGATTATATCTTTGTACAAACTGATCAGAGAGGAGTGTGAGTTATTTTTAGAAGGTCTGTTGATATTTCGTGGAGTTTTATTTCACCATATTGATTTATTTTTTGATATAATGAGAGGGAGTTAAATATGTAAACAAGCAGATCTCATCTCAATGAAAATGATCAAATGCACTCGTTCCATGATTCACCTGAAATTCTGTCATTCAGACTGAGACTCTGAAGTGGCTCAGCAGGCAAAATGTTTCTTCAGATGATGATGATGATGAAGATGTGGCAGCTTTGTGAAGTGGTGTCCAAACTGGACTGACAGAGAGCAACGAGCCTGCTGCCAGATTGTGTTTCGCACATAAACACTCCCGCCAGATGACTTCTGCTTCCTCCTCCTCCTCCTCCTCCTCCTCCTCCTCCTCCTCAGTGTAATCTGTGGCGATCACTCGGACTGTGACTCAGCATAAAGCAGTTAAATCTGCAGACTTTGATCAGTCGGTGATATTTCGGGCTCAGAATGTGGATTTGTTCTGTGAATTATCTTTTCCAGCAGGTAGATTTCCAACACAAAGCTTCATATTTCTCACCTTCCCTGTCACAGACGAAACGAGAGGAAGAGGAGGACTCGCACTTCAGCCGAGGACGTGATAAATGATCTCGGGGCTGCAAGGTAGAGGAGAAATATGGGCAGAATATTTAACTCCCCGTATAATCTGCCTCCTCCTCCTCCTCCCTTTATATCGTCTCTTGTCTGGTGAGGATTCACCTGAATTCACCTCCGCAGTCTCTATCGGGAGACGAGTGGGCAGCCTGAGGTCGGGCGGAGAAACCACATAAACATGCATAAATGTTTGCAGGCAGACACAGGGAGGGTGATCCAGGGACGGAGGTGAAACACAGATGAGTCCTTTGATGACGAGCCAAACGCGAGTCGAGGCAGAAGTGACATTTGGCGAGATGCGATATGAAAAGTGAGCAACGACGGCGTCCCTGCGTCGTAGTGCAGAGGGAGAAACTCACAGATTTAAGATTTTTCTTTGTGAAATTATGACGGCTTAAGGTCCGCAGGTCATCAGACCATCAGTGAACGGATCTTTATTTGTGTGTCATGATAAAAGTCCCATCATCTGTTATTTGCTTTTGTTCTGGGTTTCATTTGTCATTGAAATAACTCAAACAAATCTAATATGGTGCAGATTTTTCTATGATGAAAATCTTCCATTTATCTGCTCCGTGGCTGAAACATCAGGTGAGCATGTCATGAAGCAAATGTACAGTACGCAATCTGTTCTTCAAATTAACGCCTCTTTCACCATCAGTCAGTCTGTACTTTAATTCCAATTTGTTAATCACACCATATTTTGTCAGTTAATTACAGTTTTCTTTGAAATCCTGTCATTTTGAATTCAAATGCATGAAAACATTAATAATAAGAGAGTTTCTGCGATATGTTGCTATATTATGCCGTCCTAATCCACTTAACAGAGCCATTTACTAAAGCTTGCTGCATTATTTAAGCTTCTCTGACAGATTTCTAAAGTGACATGATTAAAAAAAAAAAGAAAAAGAATAATACACTTGATTATCCCTGAACTATTTCCACCAGCAGAAAGGTTGAACATGAATTATTCATATTAGTGCATATATCAGACTGTAACAATCTGCTGCTTTGTAATATAAGAATTTTCTCCCATAAATGGATTGATGAGGCCTATTTTACCTCCCATGGACTGATTCGACGTGGACACAGCAACGTTTTTGCATTTATGATGCAGGAAGGTTTGACATTCAGAGGACAAAGTAATGACAATGATCACCGTGCACACATAAACCCTTAAAGCACTGCCAGACATGCAGAGAACAGAATCTGAACATTCAAACTGAATGTCTGAAGTCGACTTCATCAGTAGAGCGTGTTTCACAAAAGTTTACATTTTCCAGATATTTGAAACGTGTTGCATTCTGGGGACTGAGTGCCTTTGCTGTTTTCACATATAAACATTAGCCTTAGAAGAAGGGATGTAAAAAAACAAGAGTATTGTTGAATACTATTGGTAATGTTTTCTTAATACACAACAGAAGCAGCATTACTTTGTTAGATTTCTATCCAAGCAAGACCCTGATGACTTCCTGAGTCTCGTCCCAGCGACTGGAGTCGTGGTCGACCTCGGCGTGTCTCTCTGGAGCGTGGGAGTCTGGTCTGAAGCCAAACACACGACGAACTCCCCCAATGTCTCGTCTCTCCTTAATTTGCTCTCGTGTTTTGTTTATTGCTCTAAAATGAGCGGCATTAGAAGCTCTGCGGGGTGGTGAAGGGAGGGAGGGGATACATGGGAAAGCAGTGCTGCCGACACACCAGACGGGGCGCTACTGAAGGCGGGGGGGGGGGGCGTCGCAGGCGTGGACACTCACGATTAGATCAGCGGTCTCTCAAAGCACGTGTAATGCACCAGCTGTGTTAACTAATTATCACGCCAGAACTCAGAGAGGAGAAGATGGTTTGTGCACAAGCCTCCAGGGTCACTGTGGGAAGCGGTTTGAGACTATTTACCCACGGTGGGCAGCCCCATCAGCCTCAAGGTGCTTTTCTGCACTTGGTTTGCTCTTACTTGCAAAAAAAAAGAAAAAAGAAAGAAAGAACCCTCCTCTCACAAGTACATTAAATACACGTGACAGTATTGCATGTTTCAAACAATGTTTTCAGTGTTTCCATTTCGAATGCAGTATTAAATAATCCCATCAGTGTGGGATCGTGATGGCCGGTGAACGTTCCAGCCTGCAGGACATTAAGCGTCTCACTCAGGAAGAAAGATGGCTGCACTCAGCCTGAAGCCCTCAGAACACTTCACAGCTTGGAATTCTTCACATTTCTTATTCATGAGAAATATCTTTGAGCACATGAATCACCTCGATGTGCCATAACATTAAGACCACTAGGACGTGGAGTGAGTAATACTGATCATTTCTTTATCACGGTGTGTTAATAAGAGGATATAGTTGGCACCACGTGAACATTTTGCCTTTAAATGTGTTGGAAATTGAAAAAGAATGAAGGATTAGAGTGAGTTTGATTGAAACCTAATTGTGACGATTAGACTAGATATGGGCTGTTTACAGTGAGTAGTGGGGAGAACATATCAAAAGTGGTCCAAGGAAGAAAAGCAATTATTATATGAGTACAGTGGTCCTCGGCTGATTTTATTATGATTTGATATTACTGAAAGGTGCATAATGAGGTGAAGGGATTTGAATTCACCATATCTTTTTTTTTTTTCTGTTAAAAAAAAAAAGAAATGGTGACATGCTTCACATACGCCTTGATGCTCGCTTTAAAGATCTTTAAAACATCTAAAAAGCAAAGTAATTCATTCTGTAACCAACGTGCAAAACCGAATACATTTGAGTGTCGTCAGTATAGACGAGAAAATGTCAACAAAGTGTGATAATCATAGAACCAGAAGGACCCAAGATGGAGCCCTGTGGAACACCTCAGGTTTCCTTGGCATACTATGAAAGAATAAACAAACCCAATCAGAGAAAATCGAAGGAGTTTAGAGTCTTTATTGATTAATTTCGCTTAGAGGCCATTAGCACACGTTTCTGTGAAGTGACAAACACAAAGTTTTTGATTTTTAGATCTGACCTACAAAAGTTTTGTGTATTTGGAATAGACGGAACTCGATGGTGACCACACACATGGAATCTGATATACTAACAGGACACACTGAAGATTGAGTCTGAGAGATGAGCGAAATAACTAAATCGATTTTACACGTTTGCCTTCGTGAATTTGGAGTTTTGGGCTCTGGTTTCTGATCATGCAAAATAATGTGTGTGTTGTCCTTGTTGTTGTAGTGAGAGGAATCTCCACAGCTGGCTCCCCACAACTTTTATTTGTGGACAGTTTTCTGTGTTGTTATCCAAACTTTGACTTTATTTGGTCAAATGGATGGATGTTCTGCAACGCTCTGATATAGTTGACAGCTTCTTCCACCAACATATCCAAATCCACGGTGTCACATTTCATTCTGTGCTTGTCTTCACGCTCCATCCTGTCACTTCATGGCAGACACTTAAAAACACAGAAATGATACCATGTCCAGCAGATCGTTCTCATCTAAACCCAACACCCTCATTCGAATACTCCTTCAAACATCAATACATTGTAATTGACATTTAAAAAAAAAAAAATTGAATACGACTTCCTTACACCGTGAATCATAACAGTGGTTAACAGTTTTCAGCCGAAGATTCATCATTTTTCAAAACTGATTTGCTGTATTTATTCCATCAGGAAATGGCGCGAAGCTTCAGGCAAACAAGATGATTCTAACTTTTTGTTTTGTTGGACTTTGTGCAGTTTGTTGTGTATAAATCTTGACTCCACAGTGTCGTTGGGGTCACATTCAAACTGGAGGCTCGGACCGGCGAGAAAAGAAATTGCAGCAACATGTTGAGGTCCCCTGAGATCCCAGACTGCTGCTTTTTCTTCTTTTGAAAACACAGAAACGATGTGAAAGCAGCAGAAAGCAGATGAGAGTTGTTCACATGTCAAGGTCAAAGGCTGAAGAATGAACTGAAGGGATCAAACTTTCAGTAACTTTTTCATTTCTGGTCTTCGCACTCTGACCTGCTGGTGTTCAGAGATTAAATCATTCCAGCTTTATGGAACTGCAAACTTTGAGACTTCCACTGGTAGATATATTCACTAAAGTTTGGTGTTTTGAATTGAGGAAATGATACTTGAGTTGCCGTATTTTCCAGACAATGAGTTGCACTTTTCATGTGATTTATATTAAAAAACAACTCAACAGGTAACTGTTGAGGTGAATCCAACCATCCATTAAAATTCCTCATTGTTTTAGGCCCCGTTTACTCAGCAGCAGGGGACATAGAGACAACGGTGTAGTTAGTATGCCGGGTCACTTGAGGGCGCTGTTGCATGATTTTGTAATGAAACTACACAGACGTGTGCGGAGAACAATACACTATATACGTGAAGAAAAGAAAATGGAGAGCACTCGACATCCGTATGGACTGATGAGGAATCGGATGCTATCAGGCGTGAGTCTCAACTATAAAGCTACTGATACTTACGATAAAACTAGAATACGGACCGCGAGTCATACTACTACGGGGCCACCATGTTTGTTTACAACTGAATGAGCAGGAGGGAGGGGGAGAGATGTGCATGCGCAGTAACAGGCTCCGTAGCCTCCGGTAGTCTCTGCAGGAGGGATTAGCGACCGTAAAAGAATCTTTCCACCTTGGGAGCCAGATTAAAAACTTCGAGGATACAATGCATCCGCACATTAGTGCTGTGTAAACGGACCCCCCAAAAGTGAAGAAAGTTTTGCGGATACACTCGTATTGTCATGTAAACGGGGCCTTAGTCGCTTGTTATTGTACATTATTGTTTTTTGCACCTATACTAGTGGATCATGTATGTAAAAGGCCTGCCATGGGTGAAAAAAAACAGATGGAGGTTTGACGTGTTTTCATAGCAGACATGTTTTAGGTGTATTATGTGTATTCGATTCCACCATCATCATCATCATCATCATCATCATCATCATCATCATCATCATCATCATCATCATCAAATATTCCAGCGATGATGTCAGTTTACAGGGTGAAAGCTTTCTAATTTATACAAACATAAACTCTACCTAATCCAGCAGTCTCAGCTGCTGCCCATCAAACTCGGGAGACTGTCTGTCGCCCTTTGGGAAAGCCAGCAAAAACTCTGTTGACGGCTAAATTTGACCTGCGATCGCTGCTTTGCTTTAGGCTGCTCTGGCCTAGATTCCCCTCAAGTCCCTGTGGTATGCCAGTAGATAAATATATTCGTCTGTGAAGTGAGGATGACAGTCTGTTTTCTCAGTCAACCTTCGGCCAGCTTTGTGCTGATGGAAGACCTCAGCTGCAGCTCGTGACCCATCAGCATATCGACGCAGATTTACTTCCAGACGGTTAATCCTATAGTAATATTGTGCTTTGTGTGTGGTTGTGTTTGTGTCCCTGATTCGTCCGCGCTTATGTTATTTGTCAGTGATAATTAGCCTTCAACTCTCGTGCCTGTTGCTTGTATTGTTGTCATTTGTAAGCTGGAAAGATTTCACTTCTGTTCTTGGTTTTTTCGTCTATTACGGGGCTGGACCCCCACACCAGCCCTTTGTGTTGGGTTCACATAATTCTCTGCCAACTCCCGGCGCCACACCGGGTTTATTTTTAGCTGTGACCGTGCAGTTGGAGGATATAGCTTTAAGTATTTTGCGGCTCGCTGGTTTTTTATGTTCCCCAAAGTTCAGCTTGCTGAGCTTTAAATCCCGTCGGTGTCCTGCCGTGTTTGTCTGTGTTTCCCCAGAGGATCCTGCTGTCTACACTTTGTGGAATTTCTACTCGCTTGCTTGTTAGAATTTAGGGATACAAACATCCAATAGAACAACGTTTCCCTAAGCTCAAACAGAAGAATTCAGATTGCAATCATCAAACAAAAATAAATATGTTTCCGTCCTGCTTAACAGAATATATTCATTGTCATTGTACCTCCAGTGACTAAATTAAGTGGGAGCACTGAGCAGGTGGACCTTCTGAAGTTGTCAGCGAATCCAATAAATAGAAAGTTCTCCATTGTTCCACATCATTCACTTTTTTTAATCCTTTTCTCCATCACTTCTTCACACCACTTTGTCACTGTTGCTGACGAAGAAAGACACGTATCCAGGGAGCTTACGAATGAAGTAATACCACTGATGAGCTGTAGGGGTCAATGTTGGGCTGTAGAGCTCATATGTGACCCATGAAAGAAGCTTAGAAGGAAACAGAGATGTTGGATCTTATCAAGGGAAGAAGTGTCTGTGGATTCAAGGATATCTACATGACCTCACCTCATCTTCGAGACAAAGACGCTTTTAAAATACAGTTGTCAGGAAGATCGGAAGCAAACACTGCCCTCTACTGGATGTGTTTAACAACCACATCAACGTGACATTGTTGGTAAGACGTATGAATTTACATGTGTAGAGGGAATAAATGTAGACCCCTTTTCCAGTCTCTGATTTACAAAACTGCCACAGTAAAGTCAAAAGTTTGCAGAAACACAAATTCACACGTACATACAAACATGGTAGCCTTTGAAATAATCATTTGGTTTTGAATTGTGGAAATGTGATTGTGACAACAATCACAATCTAACAACCTCAGAGCAGACGAAGCATGAAGCCTCCTGGGATCATGAACTCCAGGTGTCACCTGCCCTTCGCCCAATGTTAGCTGGGACTGAGTCCAGCCACCGATGACCTTACTTTTAGTTTCTGAAACCTTTGAGATTAAGATCCATCAACTGGATCCCACCAATAAACACACATAAAGACATTGTATTCCATTTAAAACGAATAAACTCCAACCTGTCAGCAGGTTCGTTTTAGATTTTGAAAAATAAAAATGAAAAATAGCGCTTCCACTGGAGTCATGATGGAACACGTTTCCGGTGGGTATCCATAATTTAACAGATTGCCAGACTGAAATATCTGCTGACTCAAGGTGCAGTATTTGGATGGTCAGCTAAAAATCTGGAGCACAAACACAACATGAATGCCCATATAGAAGCTGTGAAGTTGTTTCCAGAAAGTGAAGTAGCTCATTGTTCGTTGCAGTGCATGCTGGGAACTTGGCGGTGAATAAATTACAGCCAACAAGATGCCAGCGCTCACATTACCATGCAGTCTTACTGCCACTTTGAAGGGTGTGAATTTGCAAGTTTTGTTTGATATGTGGAGGAGGTTAATGCAGCAGCATGGTTCGTGTTATTGTATGAACATCGATATCATAATTCACTCAACATGATATAATAGTCTGCATTTTATTTATTTATTTCAAGTATTGCACTTCTTTGTACGTCTGTCTGCAGTCTGAAGGCTGTGCTGTCGGCGCCTCTGTCCAGCGGTGCCTTGGATCTGTCCGGCATCCCCCTGACGGCCCGGGACATGGAGCGCCTGTGTGCCCACCTTCAGCGCCACGCGTCCGTGGTGGTCAGCCTGGAGCTGGGCTTCACCGAGCTGACGGACGAGGCTTTCCTCCTGCTGCTGCCCACGCTGGCCTCCCTGCCGCACCTGGAGACGCTGGCACTGAACGGAAACAGGCTGACCAGAGCCGTTCTGAAGGAGCTGACCGACGCCCTGAAGGTCAGAATCCCGTTGACGTATTCATGAACGGGAATGATACAGCTGTGGCGTAGACCAATGGTTTCCATAGATTTAGCATTAGCATCTAGTAGCATATGGAATTTCCTGAAATTTGTTTAAAGCTAATCTGATCGCTAACATTAAAGAAAATCGATTTCTGATGGACACGACCAAACCTCTATATACAGGGTCAATTTGGCCGAGTGTCATCGGTCTGAAGTTGGAGATTGACATTGTGTGATCTGTCTCTGAGCTGTAAACTGCAATAGCCCAAGTTCCAAACCCTGAGGTACACCGCAAGTCGAACGTTCTGAAGATGAACTCCCATCACTAAAAGCTTTTTTTTATGAAGATTTTGATCATCAGTACATCCCCCGACTAACAGCCTGTCATAATTTACATTCTCGCCTGCAAATGTAAAATTCTTGAGTGAATCTGGATAGAAATGCAGTTCAGACCTTTTATAACATTTCAAAATAGCTTTGATACGTTTGTTTTAATATAATAGAGCCTAAATAATCTACACCAGATCCAAACACCTGGGAGAACGTTGTTTGTTTGATCCTTCCATACGAACAACCGCGACAGGCTCACATGCTTTAATAAAACTAGATACTCCATGATCTCTTCCAGGAAAATACTTTGTTTTTTACACCTTGAATCAGCCGGGACAAATGGTGGATCATCGTATTTGTAATGTGTTTAGAGATATGAGTCTACACTTTCTCGTGGGTTGATTTTATTTGTGTCGCTCGGATGTTAATCTGTGATTTGATTTCTCAGGATCCAGGCAGCTTCCCCAGCGTGACGTGGATCGACCTGGGCAACAACGTGGACATTTTCTCCCTGCCTCAGCCTTTCCTGGTGAGCCTGAGGAAGCGTTGCCCCAAGCAGGGCAACCTGCCCACCATCTTGGAGTTTGGCGAGAGCCAGGCCAGCGACGCTCCGGAAAGGCTCCGGTGCCTGGGGGAGGAGGAGGAGACGGACGACACCAACCGCACCGAGAGCATGGGTGAGCTGCGGTCCGAGGTGGAGGAGGAGCTGGACGGGGAGATGGAGATCGAGGAGATGATGGAGGAGCTCCTGGACTTTGACCTGGAGGTGCAGGGGAGGGATGACGAGGAGGAAAGCATGTGGACAGTCGGGGAGCACAGGAGGGGGGGCGGGGGGAGGAAGGGGGAGCAAGAAAGAAAAGGGGAGGAGCAGGAGGAGGAGGAGGAGGAGGAGGCGGAGGAGGAGGCACAGAGGGGAAAGGACCGCAGGAGCAGCAGGAGGAGGAGGAGAGCGGCGGTGGCGGAGGATGAAGACGACACGCACAGCCGCTCCTCCTCCCGCCTGTCGGGCTCCAGCCACTCCCAGCCCTCCCTGGGGGTGGCCGAGCCGAGGAGGGCGGAGGGGGACGACCTGACCGACCAATCGGAGCCCCTCACCTGACTGCTGCTCCCACCCTCTGCTTGTACCTCCCTTCCTATTGTGGAGTCCTGCGCCGAGGAGCCTGGGTGAGCGCTGCCGAGGAGGCTGCAGCGCCGCATGTAACCCAAACCGCCGGGCCACCTGACACTCCCTCTGTTGATCCGATTAGCCAGCCGCTGACCACCGCCGGCGCCCCAACAATGACAGAGCTGAACCCAGGTGAACCCCCAACCGGACCCTCGCTTACAGTAGAATAGACGGAGGCGTTTCTGTACAGAATGTTTGTCCTCCTCCTCGTAATCCTGCTAACACCCACATGTGCCTGTAACACGTCCCCATAACGGTTCAACGCCTGTTCTGACGGAGCAGCAATCGACACAACCATGTGTGAGGATGTTTCTGCCAAAACAAAAAAAAAAAAGAAAAGAAAAGAAAAGCCAGAAGGATCTGAGTCAAAAGTCAGGCCATGCTTGGAAATCTACCGCTGAGCTTCAGGAACGCAGCAGATGCATCACGTTTGAAGGAGAAATTAGTCAGAAGAAGCAAAGTTGAGGAGCAGAGCTGCACGAGCGGAGGCCCTCAATCAGCAAGCCGGCGAATGCCGACGGCGCCCCGTTGATCAGACGTGCTAATCTCCTCTCTGAGCGCCACAAAGCAAAGTGCTGAAATATTTAGGAGCCTTTTTTTTTTCACCCCTCCTGATCCAGGTCGCGTTTCCCCGGGCCGTCACATGCTGACAATGCTGCATCTATATATAGGCTGCTGCTATGATGGCATTCACACACGGCGTCTGCTGGGTGAGACCCTCTGCAGTGTGTAGCGCTCTCCCCTCCATGTGTCACCTATACTCAATGCAAAGCTTTAACAAATCTACTGTATTTTTGGATGTACAGTACATAGCTATATAGAAGAATACTGTTTCTATCTGTCTTTAAACTGTAGGCTTGTTTGATTCTGTGAGGTATTTACGTAATTCAAATGAGTAACTCCTTAGAGCTCAATCAGATGTTTTATTGTCTTCAGTGGAAAAGTGTAATTATTATGGACGTGGTGATTTCAGCTGGAATGAGAGAAAGCTTCACTCGAAAGCACTTAAAAAGTGACGAACGCTGATGAATTAATTTTCCGTTGCAGAGCTGCAGGCAGTCAAACATTCTCCTTTAGTGGCTGTGGAGTGAAAATTGTAGGTTTTGAGGGAAACCAGGGGTCTTTGTTACGGAGGGATGAAGCCGAACTGCAAGCAGAGGTTGTGATTAACGTCACTTTTCAATAACGACGGGACAATTGAACGGTTATTCGACAGATTATGAAAATTGTTGCATGTGGCCTTCAATAAAAGGTGAACGTAATAATTGTAGGGTTCTGCTGCCACGTGGAATAAAAAAAAAAAAAAATCACATTATAACATGAAACTTGTCACATTATAGCGAAAATCTATTTTAGACTTTTAAACAGACGAACAATTTGCTCCCTCTGCTTTTTTACCTTTTTTTTTTTTTTAACCATCAGGGGTTAAATGTTTCTCCCGGCTAAATGAATAAAGCTCCTTCACCAGCAGATGTAAAAACCTAAACAAAAAGAAAATTAAAGTTTATGAATTAAGATCAACAGATTGAGTGAAACTCACTTGATTAACTCTGAACTGACTCCGTTTACACGTTTCAAGTGAAAACTTTTGCTATTTGTTTCACAGAAGATTTATTGTTTACACAACAACGTTTTAAAAACTCTTTGGACGGAAACAGCCGGAATGCTAAAAACCTAGTTTTCACATTGGGCCACTAGTGGGTGCTGTTGGTTGTTATTGTAATGAAACCACACACGTAAAGAACTATTCACTACCGCCATGGTGCGCGTGTACAGTAGCAGCGTTTTCGAAAAGTTGCATATTCCCCTGTTAACACGAAGATGGAATCAAAGAGGGGTATTTTTTGAGTTGTGTTTTCCCCCCGCTTCCATAGCGCTATCGTACAAGCACTTTCGAAAAGTTGCACCCCCCCCCCCCCCCCCCCCTCCACTGAGCTGGAACATTTCCCCAAAATTTTGTTTTTCCCCCATTAACATGGAGAATAAATTAGAGCGTTTTCAAAAAGTTGCATTTGCCTCCGTCTTCACAGTCAGAGCAGTTTCAGAAAGTTCCACCTTGAGAGCCGTTTTGAAAAAGTTGCATTTTCAGTGGCTCTGAGCACCGTTGAGCCCCAATCCATTTTCACTTGAGCGCCGTTGTCATGGAAACAGGGCCTCGGTTGTTTAGTTTAAAAGCAGAATGTTCAGTATTTTTTTAAATAAAAGATATAATTTTAGAAAACTGATCCACAAGCAATAAACTATATTTGTTGATTTGCGACAGCTAAAAGATTTCACTCTGACACAGGTGAATTTCTAAAACGATTATGGACATACACTTTATTTTACATTCATATTTTCATAAAAGATGTGAATGTTTTTGTTTCAGGGAAATTTTGATAATTTTTGCCCTCCTTAGTCTATTTTTTTATGTACGTGCGATAAAGTTTCACAGTGCAATCTGGTAATAAATGACCTCATCACATAATTTCAATGTTAAATATAATTTCTCAAATCAACGTGAAACTTCACATAATATTTCAAAACATTTTAACACAGTTTTGTCATCATTTTAACTTTACACAGACACTTCGTAAAGTTAATCATATTTTATAATGTTTCACGTTAGATTCTAATGTTAATACTTTTAGCCAGATACATTTTTACACTGACAATTTATTTTATATGAATAAATATTGATCAATGTTTTAGAGTTTGTCATGTAGTGCTACAATTTCTCAATATAATGTGACACTTTTAAAATCAGTGGTTGTAAAAATGTGTCGCTCTGATAGTTTCGCTGTATGGTTTTAACCTCTGGCGTCATACAATTATATGTAAAATGTGATTATATATAGTTAAAATTATGATAAATATTCACAGTATGATATATATAACGTGTAAATATTTCTTATGTTACATCGTGACAAGGTTTTGCAATATCAAACACAATAAATGATGTAAAAGTGGAATTAATTTCGTAGTTATAACATTTTGACGTAACATTTTACTCTGAATCGACGAGACTAAATATCATGCATTAATCACTTGTTTCATATCATATTTTGGTAAAATGTAATAATGTAGCATTTCAAATTACGGATTAAATAGTTTTATGTCATAGTGTGATATTTTACCATGTAATGATTTAAATGTGATAGCTCCCAGCCTGTTGTTTCTGCTGTGACAGTGTCATACTGAAACTGACTGATCACAATTTGAGAAAAACTTCAAAATGTCGGACAACAAATTACCAAACTATTTTATTTTTCAAAACGTCGGATATAAGTGACCATCGCCTCCTCTGAATACAGCCATTCTGTTTCTGTTACAAATCCTACGATAGGAGAGAGTCACCCAACATGTTTGACTGTAGTTTCATGAACATGTGAAGAAGAAGAGTCGTGTTGTTTTGTCTTATATGTACAGATATTATATGTACAGATATTATATGTACAGGTATTATAGGTACAGATATTATATGTACAGATATTTGTGACAGATGACAGGAAACTCCTACAGCAACGACATTGATGGTTTTGGTCTCAGAAAGTTTGGGTCTTGGATGTTTTAGGTTCACGATGGTGTTGGTCTGGGATAGATTGGATCTACAACGGTTTGGGTCTTGAATTGTTTGGGTCTTGAATTGTTTGGGTCTTGGATTGTTTGGGTCTTGAATTGTTTGGGTCGTGGATTGTTTGGGTCGTGGATTGTTTGGGTCTTGAATTGTTTGGGTCTTGAATTGTTTGGGTCTTGGATTGTTTGGGTCTTGAATTGTTTGGGTCGTGGATTGTTTGGGTCGTGGATTGTTTGGGTCTTGAATTGTTTGGGTCGTGGATTGTTTGGGTCTTGGATTGTTTGGGTCTTGAATTGTTTGGGTCTTGGATTGTTTGGGTCTTGAATTGTTTGGGTCTTGAATTGTTTGGGTCTTGAATTGTTTGGGTCGTGGATTGTTTGGGTCTTGGATTGTTTGGGTCTTGAATTGTTTGGGTCTTGGATTGTTTGGGTCTTGAATTGTTTGGGTCGTGGATTGTTTGGGTCGTGGATTGTTTGGGTCTTGAATTGTTTGGGTCTTGGATTGTTTGGGTCTTGGATTGTTTGGGTCTTGAATTGTTTGGGTCTTGGATTGTTTGGGTCTTGAATTGTTTGGGTCTTGGATTGTTTGGGTCGTGGATTGTTTGGGTCGTGGATTGTTTGGGTCGTGGATTGTTTGGGTCGTGGATTGTTTGGGATCTAGTTTTTAATCTTTTGTCCAACCTTTATCAGATTAGGCTAGGCTCTTAAAGAGATCCTCCTTTCCAGTATTTTCAGTCACGTCACATTGTCGGGTGTTGATACTTTACCTGAATGTCTAAGTTAGACCCTCACGAGTTGAAGTTGGTATTTTCTGGGTCCTCACACAGTATAAAGACGGTATATAAGATGAATGTGTGTGTGGACTATATAAGCCAGTGGGTCCCACCTTCTTTTAATCTCTCGGTTTGCCTCTGAAAACGCTGCAGACCCCCTTATGTGACGATTGGTTATTTGCTATAAGCCATAAACTGGAGCACAGCCTCAATTTCAGCAACATACAAAAGCAGGAAGCTCCCAGATATAAGCAGTTTTTTTTCTTAAAGCTATTTAACGTTGAAGAAAGTGTCTTTTTTACTATTTTTCCTTTTTTGTGCAGATCAGATTTTGTGGGCCTGATTGCCTCACTGACATCCCCCCACCATGAGCGCTGCTGTAGCGCTTCAATTCAAAATGCTTGGAATTAGATCTGAACACTTCAAATGTCTTCTTCACCTGTTTTTGTTGTTTTTGTGCCGTCGTTTAATTGTGTTCTGTCCATTTTCATGCAGGTGATGTGAACACGTTTTTAAAAGTATTTTTGATTCTATTTGGTCTGGAGAAACTTTAAGAGAAAGAGCAAAGAAAATACAAAATGTCCTTGTCTTTTTACCCGTGCAATGCAGTTAACCCTTTATTGTGCACTCTTTGAACGATTTTGAAATTTAGAATTGCTTTTTTCGGGGGTTGAATAATATTTAAAGTCCTTCTTTTTTGTGACTTTTTAAAATCGGCATTTACAGAAACGCATCTAAGTGTTATTTATATGTAATGAAAATCAGCTCAGAAATGTACAACTGACCAAAACATTGTTGTATTTTACATCTTCGTTTAAAAAAAAAACTATTTTAAATTGGTGAAATTTCTCGGTGGATGCCTTAAAAAATCTTTCAAAATCACGTTTTTCTCATCCGAATCACCACATGATACTAATGTCCTAAGAAAATGTTTGAAAAGTGACGTGTCCTTTCTTTTAAAGAGATGAACATATGTTCTTTTGCTCTTTCAAGGGTTAAACAAGATTTTCTTCATGATCCTCCTCCTTGATCGATCTGGCTTTGCCAGGTTTTTGACAAGTCACCTGCCAGTTCGCATTTACCACGAACGCCCAACATTATTAGGTTATATGAGGCAGGAGAAACGTTCATCATCTTAGATTGTGGCTCAAGTTGGTTTCTAATCCGTGTGGATTTTACTTGGAGAATTCACTGACACGTCCTGAAGTCTTGCAGTGGATGTGGACGTTCCCTCCGGTGTGTACCCCCCCCCCCCCCCCCCGGGTGCGTCACTCATGCATCTTTCGACAGCAGACGGCTCGTTTTCATCCCCATTAACAGGAGCCGGCCTGGAAAAGCCGGGCTGGTGTTGCACGTCAAGCTGACTACAAAGAGAAGCGTCCCTTTAATCCGCCTTTGAAACGAGCCGCCGACCCATCTCCAACATCTCGTTACAGTGAACCCTTTAAACGGAGGTCATGTCGAGGCTGCGGGGACGAGAGCCTCTCCCATGGCTGCGCGTTGAGCTCAGGCTGCTCAGCTTGTGGGTCGGAGAGCTGGAAGCTCACAGATTTGGCTCTCGGGTTTTCTGTTACGGCTTCAGGTCTGTGAGTGGCGGAGATCAGACGCTCAAACTGTGCGTTTGTCTGCTTTTATGTGAAGGTCAGGGCACATGAAAGGAAGGAGAGCCGGAGCGACGCAGATGTTCAGATCCATTTAATGTTCCGATGAGACACAGAAGCACAGAACTTCATGTCGGTCGGCACCACGTCGATTCTGCAAGTCTGTTTATAGTCTGATTGTGTAGTTGGGTGATTTCTCCCCCCCCCCCCCCTCTCCCAGAATGCTTTGCAGGCTGCCACAGGCTGAGACAATGATGATATTCACAAGACTTTATATTGTGACATGAAAAAACATGTGAATCTGACAGGATGTAGCCTTTCTCTTTCTCCGTATTCCCTCCATTTGTATGTGTTAATACCTCTACATTACTCTCCATGCATTGTCTTGCCTTCCTTCCACCGTTCAGTTCAAAGAAATATTGTGAAACCTCATGGATTTGCTGTTTCCCTCACAGATCCTATCAATAAATCGTATAATGGGGGAAAAAAACAATCTTCCTTTTTGCTTTGCTTCCTTTCAAAGATGTGTTGGTTTAAAAAAAAAAAAAAAGATGTGGATTGTAGGAGTGAAGGGCCGCTGAAATGAAGAAGAGATCCTCTGATTGTGTGATGATTTGTTGAGAGCTCAGACAGCATTTTTAGAGATTGGGATGAGCAGCATTCACAATAATGCTTATGTTATCATTTTTGTGAATGCTTACAATAAATCCAGCTGAAATTGTCTTTTTTTTTTTACAATTTCGTCATTCACATCATTGTTCACATTATTCATTTTTTACAGTGACGTATAGCTGTAAATGGTACAATCCGGCCAAACTCCCAAAAAATAAAGTCCATCAGAAACTCATTATTTCTACTGAGCACCAGAAACTCTAATATCCACAATCTGATTAAGATATGAGGTTGCAGTGAATTTTCCTCAAACATTGGTTCTAGAAATATGATAATTTGATAACAGTAAATTGTAAATTATTGGTCCATAAACAAATAACTTAGATATATTTCAAGACAATGATTATTTTATTATTACATATTGATCACAACAAGATGTTAATATGATGTCTTGAAGTCTGTTTCACACTCATACTCAAGGTGTAGTGGCACGTGTTCCAAAAGGAAACCAACTTCAAGTTACAAAAGAAAAGTCAGTATAGTTCAGATAATTAACAGTAATAACGTATTTTTTTATGTGAGTATGTATCGCTACATATTATTTTAGTAATTGCAAACTCTATTAGCAAACTGAATGTTCAAAAGCTGTTTTCACTCAAACAACTGGTGGAAATGCCCGAGATGACGAGTAATACTGAAAATACTACCAACAGGAAAGAAGATCTCACAGTGATTGCTCTGACCTGCAGATTGTTCCTGCTGCTTTTTCCAACTGTAAGTGGCAATAGTATTAGACTTTTTAATTTTCTAACTTCAGATAAACTCAATGAATCAATCAATCAATTAAACATCCTAAGAAAAGGAGATCATTAAAAGTCAACCAGTAAGTTATTATTACTGAAACTGCTTGTTGTCACAAAATCTGAATTTTGATAAATACTCTGTAAATAAATATATTACTTTGATTAAAATATTTATTGGGGAGAAGACGGACAGAACTAAACACAGCGTTTCATCGATCCATATTTTTAAAACATTTAAAAAAAATAAAAAAAATAAGGTTCGAGTCTACCGGGACTCGAACCAGTGTCAGAGGACCTGAGGCCCGGTTCAAGGTTCAGTTTGTATTTTAATGGTCTATTACTGACACCTAGCGGCCAAAGGTACAAACAACGACGGAGGTGTTGTAATTATAATTTAATCAGAATATAAAACCTGAGAGACTGAGTGATTGTGGGGGTTAAAACTGAAGCGGTGAAATTAAGAAGCTATTTTTCTTGATCAACATTTATTAATTGTTTGCTTCACGACAGCACGGCGACCGGAAATATGCCGCCAAAATAAAAGCTTACGTAAATCGAATCTGCATCATTTCTGATTAAAAATACTCAACTATAAGACAATACCAAAAGCATATTTATGTATCACGAGACATACTAAGCTGCATCTGAACGTTATTAATTGGCTATATACTTATTTTCTAAAGCTATCGCGCAAACGGAAGTTTTATTTTTCTACTCCAGGACGCCGCTGCGTGCGTCACTACGTCACAGGCACGTCGAAGGAACGTCACATCCTCTTCGTGGGGTCTTTTTTTTTTTGTTTTCCCGGATCCGCCATTTCAGTTTTTTGAAGTTAGTTGTCATCGCTGTGTGGCTCCGAGCTGCGAGTCTGTGGCCGAAAGAGGCGAGAGGCGGTGGAAAAAGCCGAGCAGCGCCGCGCACAGCCCCGCAGCGCCCCGCACAGCCCGCTGGTCCCCCCGCCCCCCCTCCCGGACGCCGCCGAGCCTCCGTGCCCACACGGCTAGCCGCGGATGTCGCCCGTTCCCTGAGCGAGCTCCAGGCGCTAAAGTTTGTGTATGAGTTGAAGGCTCGGCGGGCGGAGAACGGGAGGGAGAGCAGGGAAGGCCCCGGTGAAGCCCCGCAGAAGCCTCGGGCTTTGGAGCGGCGATCATGGCCGGAAATTTTGACGCGGACGACCGCAGCAGCTGGTACTGGGGTCGGCTGAGCAGGCAGGAGGCGGTGTCCCTGCTGCAGGGGCAGCGGCACGGCGTCTTCCTGGTGCGGGACTCCATCACCAGCCCCGGGGACTATGTGCTGTCGGTGTCGGAGAACTCCAAAGTCTCCCACTACATCATCAACAGCATCAGCAACAACCGACAGTCCGGCCCAGGTAAGGGAGCAGGGGGTGGAGGGAGGGAGGGGGGCGGTTTTTCGGGGATGCTGATGTGACCGTTCTTGCATGACTTGCACCAAAAGGAGGTGCGCAGTAGTGACTCCCTCCCTCGCCCCCCCCCCCCCCCCCCTCACCGTGTGGGGGGCACGCCGGGCCAGGCACTGGTTCATGGTCCACATCCAGGTCTGAGTGATCGGGCGGATGTTACACAACAGATTTCAGGCTTCAGGAGACCCCTGGCTGTCCCTGGCGGGCGGTGGAACTTTCTGTATGAATGGAAGTTGTGGCCCTGGCGCATGTTGCCAGGTTTGCCCAATACTTTGATCAGACCTTACCTTCCCTGGCTTAATTTTAGATCTCCATGTGAGTATTGTTTTTTTGTAGAAAATGAGATGGATTTCCTCCATTTCTGTTAAAGTCAACGTTAATGGGAGGAAAAATGGGAGAATAAGGAAACAAGTCTGCTTCCTGGTCATTCTGGAAATCACCAACAACGTGCTTGTGTACACAAATGGAAAGTCCAGATATGTAAGGGCAGACGGGCGTGTTTCACATGGTCTTCCTCTTTCATCGTCCGCTCATCTCTCAACAGGTCTGGCCCATCCGAGGTTCAGGATCGGCGACCAGGAGTTTGACGCGCTGCCCGCTCTGCTAGAGTTCTACAAGATCCACTACCTGGACACCACCACCTTAATAGAGCCCATCAACAAGTCCAAACACCCCACTTTCATGAGCGGCGGCCCCCCGCCGCGCCTGGAGGACGAGTACGTCCGGGCACTCTTCGACTTTCCCGGCAACGACGAGGAGGACCTCCCGTTCAGGAAGGGCGACGTTCTCCGAGTTCTAGAGAAGCCAGAGGAGCAGTGGTGGAACGCCCAGAACTCTGAGGGCCGCAGCGGGATGATCCCGGTGCCGTACGTGGAGAAGTACCGACCGGCCTCTCCCAGCTCGGCGGCAGGACCCGGCGCCCCCGGGGCCCCGCCGCCCAGCATGGGCGTGCTGGGGAACTCTGACGGCTCTGCGGCCCAGTCCGGAGCTCCACTGCTGGGAGACCCCAGCCAGTACGCCCAGCCCACCCCCCTCCCAAATCTCCAGAATGGACCTGTGTATGCCAGGGCCATACAGAAGAGGGTGCCCAACGCCTACGACAAGACCGCCCTGGCTTTAGAGGTAAATTCAACTGTGTGTGGCCTGGTTTCCACTGAGATACTGATATTTCAACAACTTATTCAGCACTCGTGTGTTGCAAAACCAAATCTCATCACTTTGCCTTTAGCCAATACAACTCAAGTGGTAGTTGAGGTCAGTAATAAGAAATCTAAAAGACCACATTCAGAATTCTGTTTTTCTCTCGTTTCTTTCTGTTCCTATGCAAAGATCAGTGCAGAGACACACATCAAGTGTGTCTGCTCTTATCAATCCTGGTGTTTTGGTTCACACTTGAACCCAGCAGGTTATCTAGCAGCCGTGTGTCATGACCAGGGCTGCAGGATATGTTTCAAGTTTATAGTTATCATGATATTACGAAAAAATGCATATGTTGCAGATGGAGCCATTCTGCACTCACGCAGTCCCGCCCACTGTGTAGATGTCCCCCACTTCATTACCTTGAAGTGGGGGAAGCAGGTGAAATATTCTTCAGTTTACAGCTGAATATTTGCATACATGCATGTTGTGATGGCGCTGAAAAAAGACGGGACAAGAGAGGAGCTAAAGAGTTTAACACGATCGACACTTTAACACCCAAGTCTCACTTTGGAGTATCGAGCGTTCCTATGGCAACAAGAAATGGCTGAACTGTCAGCCCTCATAATCACTTTCTATATATAGACTATGGTGATTGTCAGGTGATCGTTATTAATGCACTCCACAGTTCACACATTGAACTTTATTTCTCTTCAACAAAAGCTTGTTTTATGACGAGTGCAGCTGCGGCCCTCCTCGGTAATAACAAAATTCCCTTTTCGCGGTTACTCTTGAATCCGCCAGACATCGTGAAGTAAAACCACCAGGACCGTGTATTGTGGGGCCGCACAATTTATCACAATGTCAACATGAACGATATCACAAAACGTTCACCATTTTCCAGAGCTTTGTTTTCAGAAATAGTCACATTATCAAAGACTGTTGCTCAAAGCAGCATAGAAACCATGTGGTTGAGTTTCTTTGCAGCCATGTAGTCCGTTCCATGTCTCCAGATATGTAAAGTGGCATTAAAGCGTGGCCTGTGCTCATGCTCAGTGTCTGAGGCTGTTAAAGCTCCCGGACGTGAGAGCGGGGGGCTCCCACAGAGAGGGTCATTGGGGGAAGGAAATAGTTTGTGTTTGGGAACAGGACCATTTCCTCTTTGGTCTCTGTGAAGCCGGAGCCACGCTGAGGCAGATCTGAGCGGGCCTCCTCGTCCCGCCACGTTAAGAGTCAGATCCTGGAATCAAACTCTGAAGAGGACAAACTGGGATGGTTTCCACCACTCCCACCTGTGGAACACTTTACTGGCTTGGACCCGCATGAGGCGGCCTCTTTACTCTGCCCTAGTTGAACATTAGTGAGTCAGCATGGCGGCACTGCACAGTTAATAATTAGCTCATGTTTCCTCGTGTTGGAGAAGCTGCTGATTGTAAGGAGCTTTCTGTGGCTGAAGCATGTCCAACTGTGAGGCCTTCTATTCTTTGTTTGACTGGTTTTCTGCATTCAGGGAGCCAAAACCTTCTGACGTCATGAAGTTACAGGTTTATTTAAATGAGAAAGTGTATCTGCAACTTGTATTCTTGCAAAGCTCAAAGTCGAGGCAGGCAGTTTGAGATAAAGCCAGGAGAGATGATAACTGTGACTTTAAAGTAAAGCTCAGCATATTTAGCTGGGAGGGTTCATGTGGTGTAATTTCCCCACTAAATAATCACATTTTGACCATATTATGCTTTGTTTGAGCGTTGTAGCTCATTCTGTGTCAGACATTTTCCAGCTTAGCTTTTCTGGAAGTGCACCCATAGACTTCATTACAGAAAGTTTGTGAACCTCGTCTCTGATCTCTGATTTCCCAAAACATTAGACTGAGGCCACACAATGGAAGAAACACCAACTCTCACCAACATATAAAAGCATGAACCTTTAGATTAAAAGCAATAAGCAGGATTGCAGCGTCTCTGGGTAAATGATATCAACTTAGCCTGAGTGTGGTTAGTACTGCTAGTGGCAGTTATTATAAAAAAAAGCTGGATTTGATGTGGCTTTGCATTGCTCCAGTGGAATTACATGCAGGGTTTGTAACAGAAGGAGCCTACGATGCAGGGGTCTGCGTTGTCCAGTCTCCCTTCAGGAAGACGAACTACCATCTGTCCGGTGACTTTGACTTGTGAGAAACTCATCACGGTTCCTCCTGGTTTTCACGCACATATCAGCACCTCTATTCCAGACATCCTCGACAACATGCTCGCCCATATTGGACCGACTCTCAGGACCAGAGCTGGGATCCATCACTGCTTTTTCTTCAAGTCTGTTCTGACTTCTCGGGGCAAATTTACTGTTTAGAGCCACACAAGAAAGCATTTCAGCATGTTTGGCTTCCTATTCATACTGAGCTTGTGACAATTGGCAATGCAATTATATATTTGCAATGTAGGAATGAGAGTTTTCAAGTGAAAACGACAAACCGTTTTGCTTGTTTGTTGAATGACGATGACGTCGGGGGTCAAGGGTGCAAATGGTTTTGACGCTTTCTGCCTCCGTGTGAACGTAACTGTTCTGACAGTCACTGCACTGTGATCAAAACAACGCCGTCTGGACGTGAAACGTTTCAAGAAAGTGCAACATTAATGCTGTTAATTGTCGATGGTTAAGAACCAGGTCAGCACTGGGGCTGGATTTGAGCCCCCTTTCAGGCCTTGTGTTTGACACCCTTGTTCTAAAGCTACAGCCTGACACGCAAACTCACCGCAAATTCATGACATCCCGAAGCAAAAACCAGACACACGAGCTGAGTCACCGACTTGTCGCCGTCGCTCCTCGTCCCACGAGGATGGAGCCGACGCCGCCGCAGCTTTTAACACAGTAAATCGGTCTCTTAAAGCTTCTTCCAAGCAAAGATCTTGTATTCTAAACTGACTAATCTCTAGTGATTATACTTGATCAATCCCCTTTTCCACATTGACCAGTCCTATTTCAAGAGGTGCAGCAACATTCAAAGGTCTTGCTCAGGGACCCACAGCGGTGAACCCGTCAGCTGTGGGATTCAAACATGCAAACTTCTCATCCTAAGCCGGCTTCTCTAACTTCTAGGCCATCAATGCCCCACCTGTGATGCTCATTAAAAGTGCAGGATGATGTTATTTTTATTTTATGACCAGCAGCTGGAGCCATTTGATTTTTTTTTTGTGTGTTTTCTGAAGCTTTTTTGATTTCCCATCAATATATGGGTCACCGATCGAGCTCTGTGGGTCATGTGACATGTAGATCTCTGTGGATGGTTGGCAAATAATTGATTAGCTGACCCATTATGAACCTAAACATATGTTGTTGTGTGAATCTTGAAGGAAAAACAATTATCAGAAGAGACAAATAATGAGAAAGAAAAGCTGATCATGATCAAAACGCTTCATGTAAACACCGAAGGTTGGAAGAAAATGATCGGAGGCGATTTAATCTGAATAGAGTCCATGTTGAACTTGGGCTGTTTTTCTGTTGATTAAATGAATACTTGAATTATTTGTTCTGTCTTGGGGGGGAAAAAGACAAAGAACCCCCCAGAAAATAGTCTAAATTTAACCATTTTTATTTATTTATTTTTAAAATGTGAAATATATTGTGTTATCATAAGCTATTGGAAGCTTTTAATCCTAATCTTCAACTGTTCATTTCCCCCCTCAAGTTTCTTTCATTTTTTTTTTCCAACAAATACATTTTAAAACAAGGTCAGAACTGATTTATTTTAATGAATGCTCATATTTTCCAAACTGAATCCAAATGTAATGAGTGTCGATCATGAATTAATACAGTAAGACTTTGTTTACATGACTGTTTAAGTGAAAATGCATCGTTTTTGCATTATCGTTTCAGAAAAGTCGTCTTGTTTAAACTGTAACGTCTTAAAAACGATGTACATAGTCGGCAGGCAAGGTGGTGCTGTTGGTTTACCTGATTTCCACTTTCACAGTAAAAGTAACATGTCTCTTATAATTATTTTAAATACTGATGTAAGCTTGAGTTGGCAGCTTTACCTTTGCTTGGATTAAAAAAAGAAAAACATTCATTTGATAAGTTTTGTCAGGCCTGATGCTGAAGCAGATTTTATCCTTCCCTGCAATAAGCATGAATCAGCAGATCAGAGGGGGCTGTACTTATTACCCCCCCCCCCCCCCCCCCCCCCCTCCAAATCTCACCCTGGAATAGTGGGATTTGTTTTGTCAAGACTTATGGGAGCGACCATTTCAAAATACTTTTTTCCGAGTTGATGCATGAATTAAGAGGTAAAAACTGATGATAAAGAGGTTTGCTACATGTATCGCGAAGTATTCATTATCGCAATATTAATATTCAAAATGTACACATTGTGATGAACCGTTTTCGTGCATGGTAATATTTGTACACTGGCTCCAATTTCACTTCATTATTTCAACGTTACATCAAACCTTGTTGCAACGAGTCAGAAACCCAAATGTCAACAACAAACGATCAAAAACAGCAAAAGTCCTTAAACAAAATCTCCCAAAATAAAAACTTACAGAGCCAATTCATTCTGGAAATCAGTGGCAAGAGAAAGAGCACTGTTATCATGAACAACGAAGCTCAAGTATAATTTACTCATTATTTATCGTGAATCATATTGTCACTGCATTGCTCAGCAACATTATTGCATGTTGGTGTGATGTTATGAAGCAATAACTGTCAGTCATTTGCTTTCATTGTTAACTATGTTGGTTTTATTTTATTTTACTTGGAAGGAAATGACAAAAATGTTATGTTGAAAGCTATAAAACGGCTAAAACTGCTGGGAAACTGACTACAATGGTAAAACAGCTGCAAGAGGTAAACCTGCTAAAAATGTATTAAAATGTCTGTTTTAAATAGCAGTCATGAGAATTCAGAAATACAGTGTTTGTATAGCTTTAACTATTTAATCAACTTTATAATATAATTTTGGGCGAGTTTGTTCCTGCAGCCAATCACAGTTCCTCTCCTCTCCCCACCCCCCCCCCCCCCCTCCTGCAGGTGGGCGACATGGTGAAGGTGACCAAAATCAACGTGAACGGGCAGTGGGAGGGCGAATGTAAAGGCAAGCGGGGCCACTTCCCCTTCACACACGTCAAACTGCTGGACCAGCACAACGCCGAGGACGAGCTCAGCTGAGAGCGGACAACCCGCGCCGCTTCCCTGGACACTAGTTATTAGACCCTCACTACTACCCCCACCCCTCCCATTCTGCACATGGATACTCACTCCCCCACCCTCCCTTTTACCTGCACCGAGCGCCCCACGCCCTCCATCCTGACTGACTCGGGTCATGGAGTCCTTTTGTGGATTTTGACACCACCCTGTAGCCCCTCCCTGCCGTGAACACGCTATCACTACCCGCCCCTCAGGAGGACCCCCACACACATAAACATGCGCGTGCGACTCACTTCCTCACCACTTCCTCTTCCTGTGTCGGAGCCAACAGATAAACTGCTTCAGCGCTGCATTCATGTCTCCAGAAACACTCAAAGCAACTCTGCAGTTTCAGAACCGTTACTTAACTTAACATGTCTTTCATGACAGCGATAACACTCAATGCTAAAGCTGGGAGGTGATTAGCGTAACAGAGGACTTAATGCTGTGAACTAAAGCGAATTGAGTTGTGACATTACTTTATAATGCAGGGAAACCACGAATGAAGACACCTGTCCAAATCTTTGTAATACCACTTCTGACCACAAGGTGGTATAGTGAGACACACTCGCTGGTTTAACCAAATATAGAAGCAGCGATCGCTAACAGTGCCTCATTCACACTACAAAAAAATTGCTATATGCAGCACCATCGCCCAGCAAGTTACCATTTTTAAATTCTACTCACTGAGCCTTTGAAGGCAAGAAGTAAAAATTTGTGAAGTTCACAAATCACATAAAACCATGAGAAAATACATTGTGACTTCACCGGGAACTCATCTATTTATTGTATTGCTGCAGGAAGTTACAAGTTCAACAACTAGCACTAGCACGCTCTGTCTTGCAATACCACTTTGGACCACAAGATGGCATGACTGTGGAGTCTAGTTTGTCCTTGATTAATCAGCTTCAGTCACATGACAGTGTCAATAACAGCTCGTATGGAATAATCAGACTCACTAAACTGAGAGGTGTACTTCTCCCCTCTTATACATGTTTTATTCACTGAGCTGTTGGGAATAATATTATTTTGACACTTACATAATGGAAATGATAATTGCAGTTATATCTGCTGACATCTTAGACTTGTAATATCGCTTTTTGCCACAAGATGGTGCAGTGAGTCTGTCAACAAAAACAATGTTTGAAGCTCTTGTGAACTATTTACTAAGACGAAACCTGCAAAGAAAATCAACAATTACTTTATAGAACAGAAAGTGCGCTAACAACAGTCGACACATTGCCTCAGAGAGTTTTGTAACAAACTAATCCTGCAATACCACTTTGGACCACAAGGTGTTTGCAGTGCATAGTTAAAAGTGTCCAGTTTGTTAGCTCAAATGCACTGTGCTGGGTCCACACTGCATGATGGAGACCTACGCTGAGGTCAGCGTGAGTTACATCCTTGAAAAAGCAAACAGATCTCCTCTTATTTGATGTGAATGCAGCGTTATTTTTACATCCTTTTTAACATCATCCGATCCCAAATCGGAAACCAACCTGAGGTTTACAATTCCTCCTGCACATGTCCAGCACTACCACTACACCCCCCCCCCCCCCCCCCCCCCCCCCCTCGTCCTTGCACCAAGTATGGAAACACAAACCCCGAGTCCAGACCAGCAGCTATCGGAGCGACCTCAAAGTAGCCGGAGAGGAGAAACTGCGAAAACCGCGGAGGAAGTGGGAATAAAGGCAACACACTACATCCTCTCACCTCAGCACCCATCACCCTCACACCAAGTAGTCTTTTCTAAGGAGGATTCCTAAAAAAAAAAAACTAAATAAATGAAAAAGGAACATATTGTTATGAAATGATGTGATAAGTGATGGTCATTACATGCAAAATACTGTTATTTTGTTTCATCTTTTGTAGTTTCTTCATAGCTGGTTTCATCAAACGGTTAAACAGGCTTTTTTTTTTTTTTTTTTCCTTTTACCTCGTCCCATGTTCTCATTCTGGATCAAAGTGAATGTAGTTAGCCCCTCTTCTCATGTCAGTTTTCCAAGTAAACCCTTCAGCCAATCAGATCCTGTGTGTTCACATCGCGTACCAGACGACGAGCAGTTTTGTTCGACACCTTCGTCTTTTTCGTTTTGTTGTTTTTAGCATTTGTTAGCACCGGTTAGCTTGTGTTAATCCTCCTTATTTAAAGCCTCATCCTGTCACAAACTACCAAAGGACTTTAATTTCTGCTCTCTTCCCTCTGGCCTTTCTTTTGTGTCGAATCAGTTTGCTCATCCCGACAATCATCACTACGTCATCATCACAGAGCTGCAGCGCCCCACCTGGCCTGCAGGGGGCGCCGCCACCAAGAAAGTTGTTTTTGTTTGTTTCCTCAAAGCTTTTGTTATAAAAAGGAGATGAAGTTTGATTTTGAACAGAATGCACTTACCACACTCTCGTACGACTCGTAGCTTTGCCCAATAAAAAAAAAAATCTGTAGTCTGACATTCAAGGTTTCGTATTTAACGGAAGATGATTGGCTGATTCCTCGGAAGGGAACTAGTAAATTTCTCGTACGCCGCTCGCTTTCCACATTTCTCTCTGTATAGTCGCGATCAAACGGAGCTCGCCGTCACGGCACCCCGCTACACGAATCATCTTTAATTGTGTTGCCAATGAAACCACCGAGAAGTATTTTTTTAGTCGCCCTGCATGAAGTCATTCATTTCCTTTGATGCAAAGGAACGGGTGGCCCAATGCCAGCGGGAGAGGAAAATTGTGTTAATATCGAAATGTGCCATTTTATTATAACACTATATTCTTTCAAGACAATTGAAATTACCTTTTTATTTTCTGTAGCATGTATTGTGTTAATATACTAGTAAATAAAGTCAAACCCATGACAGATGAACCTTACGTGCTGTGGTGTCATTAAAAGCCTGTAATAATGGTAAGTACAACAGTGATGCAAGTTGATGAAATATTACCATATTTCCCAGTCACCATTCAAATTCTGTGAAGCGCAGTTAAATACAGCATGGAGCTTCTTTTTTTGTCGCACAGTGACATGTAGTGGTCCCATATGGTATGCACTGGTAAGATTTTACATTTCACTTCTTAATTTAACCTGAATGATTGCAAAAAAAAAATAATTGTCCAGAAATTATGGTAATTCGATCTTGCAAAAATAACAATTTGTCCAAAAGCCAACATGTTTTACAGTTTATAGCTTTAAATTTTGGGATAACGTTCTCACAGAATATATGTAGAATGTTTTTCACTCTACTGCTGTGTAATGTAATGTGATATTAGTAGCAACAAAAAAGAACCTCACATCTGAGAGGAAGAATTGAGCATAAATACTAAACCTGATGCATCGATGGAGAATAGTGTCATCATTTTTAATTGAATGCATCTGGCAGCCAGTAAGTAAACTGAAAAAACAATCAAAATCTTATTTTGTAGAAAGCAAAAATTTAGTTTTCTAAACATATAAAGGGGAAAACATGTTTTTTATTGTTTATTTCAGAGAATGCACTGAAAATGGGATGTGAGTTTTCAAAATAAACGGTTACATAAAGTGTTCAAAAACAATACAAATGTGAATAACTAATTTGAATGTAAATTCATATGATTATTTTTTTTAACTATTTGATTGCAGTGTTGTAGTCATTTGGCATAAAAAAGAAAAATATAGATACAGAAAAATAACATTGAATGAAAGTACTAAAAAGAGGCATTTAAAAGAGTTAGTAAAAGATTAATAACAAAAAAATTGTTATATGAAAGTAGTGGTAAAAATATTTAAATGAATAAATACTTATTAGTTAGAAGAAGATTTAGAAAGTGGGCCTTGATGAAATAAACCCTATTTAGGACCGAAAGTAAAACTGTGACACAATAACTGGGTAACATGTAGAAAAATTGACGTTGACAAATTAAAAAAATAAATCTATAAAACCATAAAAAATAGTAAGTAAAAAGTGTAAAATGAGGTAAAGATTATTATATAAAATAAAAAGTGCATTAAAAACAAACATTAGTAAAAGTAAAAAGTCTGAAAAATAATCAAAATAAAAACTGTAAAAAGAAAAAGGTTAAAAACGACAAAATGAAAAGTGTATAAAGAATCCATAAGAACTACAGCCGCGCTCTTCCGGTCAGAGTGCGTCACGCAGTGCCCGGAGGAAGCCGGCCGCCATCTTTGTTCGTTCCCAGCGGAGCGCTGCCTTTGGGGCGGAACTCACTTCATCACTGAGCTACAGACCGGGCACGCCGCCGTGTTTCACTCTGAACATCTGTTAGCTGCTCCGTCTGCTTCTCCATTTGCCATGGCAGACCGAGAGGACCTAGTGTACCAGGCCAAACTTGCCGAGCAGGCAGAGCGATATGACGGTAAGTCGAGCTCGAGAGTGGACGCGGGTGGGTTTTATCCGCGAGCTAGCTCATGTTAGCACGGCAGCGGGCTATCCTAGCCGCGGCTAGCCGCACGGCGGAGGATTCTTCCCTGCTGGTTTTCACCGAAATATTTACCGACATGATACGCGGCTTCTTTCGTTAATGAACTGAGTGCTAGTAACACGACGACCTGTGTGGGAATGGCGTGTGTTTTTGGAGGTGACAGTCACCAGCTAACCTAATGGGCTATAACAAAATGGCGGCTCAGCGGAGCTGTCAGCCTCCCTGCACCATGCTCGCTCCGGAGCTCCAGACGCCTCGGCTCCGGTGGGCGACCACCAGCCACAGCCGGTGTCATGTTACCGACTCTGTAAAGGTGTGGGCCCGGTGGCCGCTGGGTGTGACTCCTTTTCAAATTAAAGATTAACCGAGGTGTTAGCTGGGGGTCTGTTAGCCGCTGTGTGTTAGCGGGGAGTGGGAGGGCAGCTGTTCCATAGGTGGGTGTTCCCCCCTCAGCCACGGGCTCAGACGGCTCCCCGGCCCCCCTTTCCGGTGGTCTCCGGTGGTCTCCTGTCACTCTTGTCACTCTCGTCATGCCATTACAGGCCGGGTACGGGCTGTTTTTAGACGCCTCGTTGCCCGGTGACGTTTAGTGAATGCACCATGACTCACTGCCGAGATTTACGGTTTACCGGCTCTCCGGTAACCTTTACCGGAATGTGGTGGTAACCGAGTTTTGTTATCCTGCGGAGGCTTAACGAGTGTTAACCTCATGGAGGACCCCGATGCTTCACCGCCGGTCAGTACAGCGCTGCCGTCCAAAGCCACTGAGTCAGGGTTATTTTAAAGAGCCGCCAGCTGTAAATGACGGCATCCAGTTAGTGTGTGTGTGTGTGTGTGTGTGTGTGTGTGTGTGTGTGTGTGTGTGTGTGTGTGTGTGTGTGTGTGTGTGTGTGTGTGTGTGTGTGTGTGTGTGTGTGTGTGTGTGTGTGTGTGTGTGTGTGTGTGTGTGTGTGTGTGTGTGTGTGTGTTGCATCAGCTCAACCATGTCACATTCATCTTGCATATTCTGCAATCTGTAAATTGTAATTTCAGAGCACGTCACGCTTCATTCATTATTCACATTTGTTTTCCTCCTGGATTTTTTTATTCATTGCCTTATCCCAGATGTTTTTTGTTGATGTGATAATTTCCCCTACTGCTTTTTGTTTGATTTAGAAAAATTATAAAGAAAAATGCCCCCATCTTATTTCCTTTATCATAAACCACTGGGATTCTCTTTGTGTGTGTGTGTGTGTGTGTGTGTGTGTGTGTGTGTGTGTGTTGCTGTCTCCTTTCTAATAAAGTGTTAGCTCTAGTAGATGAAATTAAACTGCTGGTCAGCAGCTAGGTGGCAGTGCTGCACTCTGTCCCAGTTATTTCTTTGACAGAAGTCATTAAGCTGGAAAGCCAACCAAAATTTCAAATTATCAAAACCCCATAGAGAAAATGTGGAACAAATGTACTCTGCTTTTTTTTTTTTTTTTACACACTCATCACATTATCTCCGTATAGAATTTAATATTACCCATTGTTCAACCCTTAAACAGTGCACATTTGAAGAATGTTTGTGTATCGAAGATGTTACTTTAAAAAACAATTAACATTTATTACTCTAATCGTAGTGTGTATTCAGATCCATTTGAAGCCTTAGATCACACACTCCAACAACTCTATCAGATTTTCAAGTCGGCTAAAGTGGGAGGCTCCTTGCAGTACTCTGGAGGTTAGCATTTAGCTTCCCTGTACTGTGTATTCTGACTCTCCCAGTTGCTTCTGTAGCCTTTAAAACTAAGTGAAGTGAAGCCGATCTCTGCTCATTGTGGTGTAAGGTGTGCAATGGTACAGGTAGCCCATGGTTCGGTCTGAACCATGGTTTTGTTCAGGTTCTTGTTTTGTGTGTAAACAGGAGAAAAACATATGAGGTGCTCACGCTGGAGATGCATACTCATATTTCTCTTGTTTCCGTTTATGTTTGTGATATGTTCCAAGCAGTATTTACAGACAGTGGAAATCTGTTAAATGTTGTCTCTCTCTTGTTGGCGTATTCAACGCATCGAGAAACTTGCGGAAAACGTGTAAACAACTGTGGTGGAACCAAAACAAGGACAGATTAAGCAACTGCACTGCTTATTGCTCACCTCAAATGGTTTCAGAAATACTTTTTGCTGAACTGTTTTCATAATAAGAGAGTTTATGACCAAGCTGCCATATTGTCTCGTTTGGAACTCCAGGAGCAGACAGTCCCCGGATGATGCAGTTGTAGGCTCCGCCTAGTGGCGTGCCCACCAAGAGTATGATTTTCAGATGCAGTGCATTTCCATGCAAACCGAACGGTTCAATGTTTTACAGAGAAACGTTGACATCCCTACTGTGGTGATGAGCTGTGCTATCTTCTCACACCTTCAACATGTGAAACTCACTTGAGCGTGGCTAGCTGGCAGCAGTGCGGTTGGTGCATTGATCCAGTGGAGACATTATGTCTTCCTTTTTCTGACACAGCCGACTACTGCCTGACAACACCTTTTTCATCCACCCTTTCTTGAGTTGTACAGATAGACTACAGTGATTCACTGCACCACCAGGTGGCTTTGCAAGGACTTGCGGGTCTAAATGTCTCCCAAGAAACATTTATGATCCCATTAAAATTGTTAATTCTTCACAGTGTTGAATATTGAATGGATATTCTACTTGAAAATGGAAAGGTGTGTGTTTTGTATCATGTGTTTTGAAAACTTCCCATCTCACAGATTTCTTTACTTGCTGATATGTGATATGTTTGGATAAGGTTTGTCTGGATCATAGTTGTGGAAAAAAAGTTATTCTATCCGAATGTGACCCATCCAGTATGTTCACACTAATATTTTACATTGATTACAGGTGGAAATTTAAACAATATAACAATTAAATGTCATGATTTATGCAAAAAGAGGTTTTATTAGGCCTACTAAAATGCTCTGTGTTGGGTTTGAATGTCAGTTCTTCCCAGCAGAAGGCGCAATGCAGGTAGATATGACTTCATGGTTATTGTTGGTGCTTTGGACACCTTTCACCGTGTTTGTGGTCAGTTTAGGTGTTTTCTACCACCACCGTTTGTTATGAGGTGAACTTAGGACATGCTCTTTAGCAAGTTGTGAACATGTCTCGTCTATAGCAGAGTTTGTTTTGAGCCAAGTCACAGAGCACGGTGCCGTGTTGTGTATGTGCCTTCAACAGAGATGGTGGAGTCGATGAAGATGGTGGCAAAGAAGGACGTGGAGCTCACAGTGGAGGAGAGGAATCTACTATCGGTGGCCTACAAGAATGTGATCGGCGCTCGGAGAGCCTCCTGGAGGATAATCAGCAGCATCGAGCAGAGGGAAGAGAGCAAGGGTGCCGAGGACAAGCTGAAGATGATCCAGGAATACAGGCAAACGGTAAACCGCCCAGGAAACGCAGTCCTATCAAGACCTCAGGCTGTCTGAGTCACAGCTGGCCCAGCCTCGCTCTCTTTCCTTCAGGGAGGAAGACGAGAGCTGCTATTATTGTGGGAGCGGCCGGAGCATGTTCGAGAGATGGGTGGGGCACCTGGACTGCAGTCAAAGCCCTGATGCCGTTCAGACAAGGCTACACCTTGACTTTATTTGTAGCTCTCTTGTATCACTGCAGCACACAGTGAACAAACTGGAGGATTTTTACATTAGTTTACAGACATTATCAAATCATTAGCACTTTTATTGTTGATATTAGAAGCTGTCTGGCTTGAGCCAGCAAAATAAGATTTTTTTTAATTTTTTTTAATTTTTTTTTTAAATCCTCGAGCTATTTCAGATCAGTGTAGTCACATTCCGGACCAGTTTCGGTTGATCGTCATTCCAGTTTTCTGCTGCTAGTTACTCGGAACGCTTTACACCAATCTTTAAAACTCACCTCATTCGTCTCACTCTTCGTTAAAAAAAAATCAGCTACAGAAACACTTTAAGACCACTGCACCTGCTCTTTTTAAATTTTCTGTTCTTTACAGTCTTTCTGTAGTTTTTGTGATAATGTCTGATTTGCTGCGCATGCATCTTATTTTGTTGTCTGCCGCCTCTTGACCAGGTCATTATTGTAAAAGAACCAGTTCTCAGTTAAACTGCCTTGTAAAATATAGGTCAAATTATTCAGGTCAATGCAAGAGAGCAGAAGAAAATTTGAAGGCTTATCTGTCAAAAAAACAACCAAATGTTTTGAAATGAAACATTTACACTCCAACTTTTTCCAATCTCATCTTGACAGCTCATCAACATGTCCACAGCTCGGCTTTTTTGTTTTGTTTTTACTAATTCTATTTAGAGCCTGTTGAACAGTTTCTCGGAAGTAAGGAGAATGTTTTGTGTTATAACGTGTATATATAATAAGTGACATCTTTCAAAGAATATTAAGTAATCCAGTTATATCTTCCTGTGATCAGTAATATCTCCTTGAATACAGTGTTTTTAAAATTAAGTAAAAACATGTAAAAGTCACTGACGGTCATAACTCCATCTAAGCAGTGGACTGATCACAACATATCTATTTTTGAAGAAAACATGTCGACACGATCGTGTGGAAATGCTAATGCTTTATGGGAGAACTTGTGGTAAATAAATTTCCAGTAAAGATGATTGAGTTTTAAAAACCATTTAAGACATAATCATGTTTAAATTGGTCCTGATGAGCTGTGAATCGTGTTGCAGTCAGTTGATATTAGAATCCATATTTTTCAAAGAACTTAACTCAACCTGGATGTTGTGCTCATGCTACTTTGCCAGTCATAAGGTCATGGTTGTCCACCAATATAACTGTGATCCTGTGAAATAATTCCATAGCTGTTAAATTTAATTTATTTTGTAATTTTGACCCTTTTTGAAGGTCATCGGGTGGAAGCTTGAGTAGACGTTCCTTCTGTTTTAATGAAGAGACTGAAGAGACAATACTGGCTCTGAAGAAAGTGTTTTTGTGTGAACATGAGTGAAGTGTTCTCCACACAGAGCTTCAACTCCAAGTGCTTCCCCCTCTGAATAAAGGCATGTTTGTGTGCTGGCAGGTTGAAGACGAGCTGAAGAAGATCTGCAATGACATCCTGCAAACACTGAACGACAACCTCGTCCCCTCTGCCACAAACGGAGAGTCCAAGGTCTTCTACAACAAAATGTGAGTGTCTCCGGACACGCCGGGGTGAATCCGCCCACACGGCCAACACCGACTGCGGGTTCTGTAAGCTCCAGAACTCAGTCTGTTTCCATGTTGGTTTCCAGGAAGGGCGACTACTTCAGGTACCTGGCAGAGTTCGCCACGGGCAACCAGAGGAAGGAGGCGGCGGAGAGCAGCCTGGTGGCTTACAAGACTGCCACCGACCTCGCCATGACAGAGCTGCCGCCCACACATCCCATCCGCCTCGGCCTCGCCCTCAACTTCTCCGTGTTCTACTACGAGATCCTCAACTCGCCCGATCGCGCCTGCAGGTAGAAGTCTTCCCTCTCTGACCTCCCCTGAACTCGCTGTGGAACCAACTAAATGCTGAACTTCAAACATTACAACCTCTCCCAAGAACTGATTGAAAAGAACAACTTCTAAAATGACTGAAAACTGAATTAAAAAGTTAAATATTCATGAAGAAGTGTGTAACTTTAACCTGGTAGGATTTAATCCTCTCATATTTCAACTCTTTGCTGTTGACATGTCGTCGTGCCCAGAGAAATTCAAAATGATCCCCAGAAAAATATTTTTTAAAAAATTGAAGATCTCCTGGTGTGTCTGAGTAAATTCAGACTGGGAACAGATGTCAGGAACCCTCAAATCTGCGGAAAACAGTTGCATAACACTGAAAAAATCATTATCAACTCTCTGATTGTGCACACTTGCTTTTTGTCAGTAACACTTATGAGAGTGTCGAGCAGGTCCTGTGAGGCAACTCGGTTTGACTCGGCCCTAAAAGAGTTTAGAATTTCACGGCCACGTAACAAGACAACGAGTTGTTGTTGTCGTAGCGTTGACGGCGGATAAAACGCTGTCGTACCCGGAGTGCAGGAAATGAAGGAAAATTCCACCTGCTTGTGAACCGCTGCTGATTGAAAAAGGTTGTAAGGTGTCTCTAATAGAAGCGTCTCCTCAGGTTGGCCAAGGCGGCGTTCGACGACGCCATCGCAGAGCTGGACACACTGAGCGAAGAAAGCTACAAGGACTCCACGCTCATCATGCAGTTGTTACGCGACAACCTGACACTATGGACTTCAGACATGCAGGGAGAGGGTAAGATGCTCTTCTTCCTCCTTCCGGGACTCCCTGCTGACACCCATTAACTCCTCCCCTCATCCCCCGAGTCACCTCTCTCAAAGCTCTCCACAGCTGGTTTGTCTTCAGCCCGTGAGCACTCTGATCCTCGTCCTGCTGCTTCCACTCTGACCCCAACTGAAATCAAGCTGCCCTGCAGGCTCTGTGCTCCTCACTCAGCTCTGGTCAACGGTCTAAACTAATTACTAGTAATCGGATGTGCTTCTATTTTCTCTCTTTGGGCTTTCTCTCTTGTTTCCGTCCCTGCAGAGAGATGCTCGTGAAACTCTGAGCTCAATCACAAAGCAGTGAATCCGCAGGTGAAATCTCCTCTCAGCTTAACTTCAGGACGGATCAGGGGGCTCACAGAGCCTCACATTTAATATTCTCACGTAAACAATATCCAGATTTTTTTCTCTCCGTTATTAAAGCATCAAAATTAATTTGTCCCTTTTTTCTTTTCTTTTTTTTTTTATACATGATCTGTATCATCATCACTTTAACTCTACTTTTATATTTCAAATAGTCTGTTTGCTGCTTTATGGTTTTTTTTAACTGGATGTTGTTTATCCAAAGACCCAAATGAATGTTTCACTGTGGGAATAAACCATAATAAAAGCAACGCTGTTAATTAAGTGTCAAACACAAAAGGCTGTGAGGTCAAATTAACATCTACTGAGAGAAAAGTAGATATTGATTAAAAAAAAAAAAAAGTTTGTAAATATTGAGATAAAGATAAAATTATATTTAAAAAAAGTTGTGAATAAAGTCACAGATTTACTAAAATAATTCACTGTTTTTTGGAAATGAGAATAAAAATTTAGTAAAATAAAAAGTTTTAAAAGCAAATGTTTTTGTAAAAACAAAAAAATCAATTGTTTAAAAGAAATCAAAGAGTAAAACACATTCAAGCTGAAAATGAAAAAAGAATAATTGAATGAAAATCCCACAAAACTTTTAATTTGAAATGCAAAGAATAGAATAACCTTTTTCAACCTAAAGTGAAATCAATAAAAAAAAATAAAACCTACTTAAGATAACATCTGGTAATTAAAAAGAAAACTAAAGATTATTTTCGAGAATACTTTTAAATAGAATGTGATTTTCTTTTCATAGTTTAATATGAAATAAAATGTGACTAAAATAAGTTTTTAGATTTAAATTTTTAAGAGACTTCGTCAGTAATTAAATCCAATTAAGTTGAATAGTATATCCAGAATACCTTGTAAATCCTTTTTTATTATAAGAAGTAACGCCGTTAAAGTAAAGTTTTGCTTTAATCCAGTTCGGTTAAGATTTCCAGTTGTCAGACTTTAATTATTGGAGGTAAAAAATCAGTTTGGATGAAACGTTTGTTTGAATTCTTCAAACCTCAGCTCATCGTCTCTCTGTCTCTCTCTCATTCTGTAGAGTCCTAAAGGAAACTGTTCATTTCCCATGTTAACTGTACTTTGTAAGTGTTGCTCACCATGCCTTGCCTCTCTGTGTGTTCGTGTGTGTGTGTGTGTGGCTGCTTTCACCTCACTCGGGTTTAATCATTGACTGCACTCACTCTTATCTTTCATTAACGTTTGGCTCCGGGTCATGTGGCCGGCATGTCGGAGCTCACACTCACTACTTAAGGCCTCGTTTAAACGATTTCAAGCCAACGCGCAAAACGTTAGTTGCACTTTGTCTGTCCGTTTACACGACAACGGTGATCGAAGCCTCTGAAAATGTGTTGAGAATCACCCGTTGGAGCAGTCCAACTTGTCGTCTGTCCATACCAACGTCCGTGTACTCGCCATTGCTAATGTTTATAACGCATTGTTCTCTGCGCACGCGGGAAGTTTCACTACAAAAATCAAACTGCTCCCTCTAGTGGCTCAACATGAAAACTACATGAAAACAGCAGAAAAAACAAAACCATGCAAACGGACGTCGTAAAACCTGCACACCCCACCAACTAAAGCCCCCCCCTGACACAATGTACACACACCAACCCCCCCCTCCACCCACTGAACACTGTGAAGGCTTGTGTCGTGTTCTGTGGGTGAATCTGCTCACTCTGTTTTACGAACACTTTCTTCAGCTGGCCCACCACCACTTTTATTTCTGCACTAAACTTGGACCGATCGTCTCCCTGTTACGCCGTCGCTGAATGTCACTCAAGGCCTCAAAAAAAAACAACGCCCAGACTGAAACCACCATCTGTTCACACACTCGTACGATGTGGCTGGTTTTCTGGAGGATCGTGGTAAATGAGACGCACGGGGCGGATGTTTAGAAAAAGAAACTGCTCATTTTGTTCTTTTAAAAGAGTAAAACTTACAAAGAGAACCTGATCTGCCGACTAACTCCCGTCAGAGTTAACTTTAACACTGTTTGCTAACGTCTAACTCCAGCTGATGTCTCAGCAGGGTGAAACTCTGAACGCACTCGGATAGTGAGACCGACGCCTCCCTCGGCATTCGCACCACGCTTTCATACAGATTGAAACTTTTTGAATCTGCATCCAACAAGTTGGGCTCAATATTGTCACTTTTTACCTTTTTTTAGTCTCAACAAGTTGATGTGTAATTCTGAAGCAGGCGGGGTCACACCTGCATGTTGGACATACCCCCAACCCCTATGGGGGGGGGGGAGTTGTGCACTGCTCAGCGTCAGACGGGATCAGTTTGTTTTTGTTGCTCTTCTGTCTGCTTCAGAAATAGTAACGGCAGCACAGGAACGATGCTGCCGGGACGCTCTGTCACACATTTACTAATGCTTGAAAACACTCCTGTCAACAGTTTTCAGCTTCACCTGACTCACACAGAACGGATTAAAAGAACTGAGCGTCTGTTCGCTTCCCGAAACCGCCAACTCCTCAAAATAACCAGAAACTCTTGATAAAGATCAGTGTAAAACAGGGAAGTACGACGAAACCAGTCAAAGTTGGTGATGTTCTGTTAACCGTAGATATATTTGACCTGGGAGGAGACGTTATGGGATCACAGCGTCTCGGGGTCAATGGTGTCAAAGTCGCCACGCAGGAGATCCGCTTCACTTCACTTATTGACGACCACCATTTTTATTTTTTACCTCCCCCCGCCCATGACTCAGCATGTTTGAGGCAGCAGTGTGCGGAACCCAGCGGCTAACGCTAACGGCTATGTGTCTGTCCGCAGGTGAAGAACAGAACAAAGAGGCACTGCAAGACGTGGAGGACGAGGCCCAGTGAGACTCCGCCGCCAACAACCTGAGACCCCCACCCTCCACCCCCTCCCCCCCCCCCCCTCCACCTGTGCAGCTCCAGCACCCAGCAGGGCCGCGGGCTAACAACTTTAGTTTCTCTTCTTTTTTTTTATTTTTATATTAGCCCTGACATCATTCAAGTAAAAATTAAAAAAAAAATAAAAATAAAAAAAAATAAAAAAAAATCACTTAATGGAGACAGGAAGTAAAATGTTAGAAAGACACAGATAAAGAAAAGTCCCTGGATTGTTTGTCTTTCTTTTTTGTCTGTTTCGTCCTGGTACAAGCATTTCTTTGTGTTCTTGGTCTTTTTTTTTTTTTTTGCTTCTCTCTTTCTTTCTCTCTCTCTCTCTCTCTCTCTCTCTCTCTCTCTCTCTCTCTCTCTCTCTCTCTCTCTCTCTCTCTCTCTCTCTCTCCTCTTGTATCAGTTGCTGGATGTTTTGACAAATTGTTTTCTTAATGTAATTACAGAAATTAACTTTTATTACTGATAACGTCGACTAAACTAGGAGCTGTGTTGTGTTTTTTTTTAGCGTGGCGCAGACGGTTTCCACCTCCTCGCGGGCAGTTTTCAGAAAAAGTGCCCCCCCCACCCCCCCTTCTTTTTTTTTTTTTTTTCTTCTTTCTTTTCTTTCGTGGGTTTTTTCAGGAGAAGTCTGCGATAAACGAGGCGCCCACCTCTTTTCCAGCGCGGTGATGGTGTGGTCCCATCGTCGTCCTCGGACTGTACTGTGCTGATACTGTAGCTGTCGCCTCTCGCCGGGCGTTTCCATTACAAAGTCATGAATTTGGGAGATTTGGTCGCTGGTGTTGAGTGACGGGTGTGATTTAAGCTCCGCCTCCTCAGAGCTCAAACGGGAGGTGGCTCGGTGCTTTGCATGAGTTCAAACATAACGATTTTCTGGCTGCTTCACCCCCTGCTTCTTCTTCTTCTTCTTCTTTTTGTTTTTGTTTTTTTATTTGAAGCTCCTTGTGGTTTCGGTTTCCTTCGTTGCTCTTTTCTCGTTTTTTGCTTCATTACGTGTAGCTTGGAGCTGATTTGTACTACTGGATATCTGACTGGAGCCACAGACAGGGAATCTGTATCGTTCTGACAAACACAGCATGGAATTAACATTAAACCATCTAAATTAAACATTACAATCTGACTTCTTGTGCTCCTTATTTTAAGCTTTTAGCTCTGCGGGAGATTTGCGTGTCGGCGTGGCAAAGATCATTTCTCTTTTAGACCAGATCACCGTGGTAACCACCTTTCTTTTTCAAATTGCCATTAAAAAAAATTTGCTAAATTTACGGGGTTTCACAGTCGCTGGCAAAAAGGTTTAAAAGTGATAAAATTGCTAAACTTATTAACCGTTTTGGTATTTTTCTTTGAACATTAGATCCGATAGACCAGTTGGCCTCGATTGCATGTTTTAGTCACTGTGAGAAAACATGCAAACTTCACAGAATTCACAATGTCTGAAGCATTTTGTGTTCTTGTGCCTTTCAAACTTTAAGCACATCTTTCAGTCTCAGAAGAAAAAAAAAAAGAAGCTCTAAGCTAATTGTAGTTTTGGAAATTCAAACGTCACGGTAGGAGAACATACGATATCGGAGCTACGGCATCACGATGGGTTGAACTTTGAACACACTTGACTCATATTTGTCACTACACAATAGGACAACAGTCAAAGTCATAATCCTAATACTCTTCTGTCAGACCACAACTTAGCAACTCAAAACATCTGAGAAATCATACACACAAAACGATGAAATTCAGAGTTTTGAGTCAAAATTCTGAGGAACTTGAAGTTCTTTAAAAAAGGAGAACAGAAATCTTAGTTATTATTGGAGTCTTTAGGAAAGAGCTTTTGGACAAACATTGATATTCTGGGGTGAAAAGAAAGTTCTGAATTTAGGAATTTTTAAAAAAGACAGAATTTCAAGAAAAAATAAAGTTATGATCAAAAATCTGAAAGAACTGGAAATTCTGCAGGTTACTACCACTGTGGAGCGCAGCACCAGTTTGAGCCTGCAGGGGGCAGCAGCTTCCAGCTCAACTGGATGTGCAGTGAATGACTTTCCAGATGATCCTCTGCTGTAGCCTGGTGGCTCCTGCTGCTTCCTGTGGAAACCATGAGGATCATCAGGAACAGACGTCACTAACTCCACACTCACTCCTCCTGAGTGTGAGTGTGTGCACGAGAGAGCGAGACCGTTACAATCTGCTCTGAACAATAAAAGCAGCGGTTGTGGTATTTAAAGTTTGAATTTATCATTCAGGATTCTTAAAATTTGAGATTAACCCTTCATGAATCAAGTGAGTATTTCATAATTTCCGCTTTTATTCAAGTTAAAAAAGCAATAAACTATGAAAAAGTACAAACAAATTATGCTGTAAGAAGTAAAACCACTGAATGATTATGAGGTAAAATGGATTAAACAGCTTAATATTAATAAAGGAGGTGAAATTACTAAAAGCAGGGTAAATAGCTGACACAGCTGAAAATGGCTACAAGCAGATAAAATTACTGAAATAAGTTGAAGCGCTCAAAATAAGTCATATTATTGCTTAAAACAGCCAGTATGGCTTAAACTGCTAAAAACAGCTAAAATGGCTGAATTAACTTGGACCACTAAAAACTGCTAAAAGAGCTTAAACCACTCAAAATAGGTAATATAGCCTAAAATGACTTGAACTGCCCAAAACAATAAAGCTAAACTAACTTAAACAGCTAAAAATAGCTTAAACTCCTGAATAAAATACAATAAAGTTCGTTAATAGAATAGCTATTTTTTTGTATTAAATATAAGATAAAATTAATGAAAAAGAAAAAATATGAATTTAATATTTTCTGTTAGAAATATGACAATGTAAATCAGAATGAAATTGATTAACTGAATTAAAACAAATGTCATGTGAAAATTTTACTTGAATAATTCTAATTAAATAATACTGTGGACTATAATATTAAATACATACTTAATTCAATATTTTTCAAGTGAGAGAAATAAAAGATATATTAGCAAAAAATTTAATAAATGGTAAATATATATTATGATAAACTATGAAAAACAAAAAAAAAGTTTTCTGCAGTGAGGGATCACAAAATTGGTCTGACCTGCTTTTAAATCAAGACAATGTGTCTCACCTGATTCTAAACATATAAAAATCTCACGTACTGAACACAGCGATTGAAATTAATCTGGAAATGTCAGCAAGTATCTCCGAAAAGAGTGAAAGAAAACCCAGGAGTTAGCCAATCGTACGGAATCACAAAATTGTTTACCGGCATTTTGAGGGCGATCCATCATCAGGGACGAAGGAGCTGCTAAGAGAGCGAGGGAAACAGTCATCAGGGAGGTAGAGAGAGGTGGGAAACAATGTACGTGGATAGTATCCAGCAGAGGGCGGTAATGCAACTTTATGAACGCAAACTGCTGTTAAACCCAAAAGAAGAAGAAGAAAGTATCGTGGACAGCACCAAAGCCAGGATTTTTACATGAGCTGTTAAATTCAAGAGTTAACAGCTTCTTCACTAAAGTGCACAATTATTACACCATCATCTGGATCATATGTGGAGTTTCTTATATGTGACGTAGCAGCGGACCAATCACAGCCCTCGTGGTCTGTGTAGCTCCCCCTCGTCTTCTGTGCCTCGACGAGCTCGTAGTCAGAGTTGTGCTTCACCGAGGATTATATAATAATTAGGCTTTAGATGTAATAATAGTCTTTGATAATTCTTTTATTTCCTGTTGGAACTTTATCGTCTTGAGGAACCACATCGCCGACTTGTCTCACTACAGCCTCTTTTAATTTTTGCAGCAGCTTTAGTTTTAAGCTCTTTAAGATTTGAAGTGATTTTTTATAAAAAACAAAACGCATGCGAAGAATTCTACCAACTGAAAGGTTTTATTCCGCGACGCGTTCAGATCAGATCTGAATGAATAAAACACTTCAACTAAAGACAGTTTTACCTTTATTCCACATTATGTTAATCACCCTACTGTCACTGATCCGTCATCCGCCGTGCGTGGTGGATTTTCCAACGTTTCAGGAGGTTTGACGGTGCGTGTGTGTGTGTGTGTGCGTGTGTGCGTGTGTGTGTGTGTGTGTGTGTGTGTGTGTGTGTGTGTGTGTGTGTGTGTGCTTCCTGTTGATGCCAGCCTGTCAGGAATGCCTCCAGGAAAGTTCACAGGTCAAAGGATGTGTGTTTCTATCCCATACACACACACACACACACACACACACACACACACACACACACACACACACACACACACACACACACACACACACACACACACACACACACACACGGTCATAAACGTCTGCTCAGCTTTAATGTAACATCAAACGACGGAAATATCTCATCACTTTGTACTTGTTAACCAGGGAGAATCAGCAAACCCCGTCTTAAAAAAACAAACTGAATAGTTCTCGTGTGTTCAGTTTCTTGTGCTGCTGCTTTACGGAGTTGAGAAAGATTCCATCCTTCAAATGGTGACGAATGCAGCAAACCGTCGGACGGTTTTAGATAATCCGAGAGGAACGCAGGGAGGGGCCGCGCAAACCAGAGGTCAAACTGTGATGTATGTTTACCTGTCAGGATGGAGATACGCTTCATTTTGTGTGTGTGTGTGTGTGTGTGTGTGTGTGTGTGTGTGTGTGTGTGTGTGTGTGTGTGTGTGTGTGTGTGTGTGTGTGTGTGTGTGTGTGTGTGTGTGTATGTGTGTGTGTGTTAGGTCAGTGCTCTGCCAAAGGAAGTTCACCTCTACGACTGCACAAGACACATTTGTTTTTAAAAAGCGTGCGGTGGAAACGCGTGCCTCTCGTCCCCAGGGATGAGCAAGCAGGTACACACACACACACACACACACACACACACACACACACACACACACGCACACGCACACGCACACGCACACGCACACTTGTTTCCTTCAAGAACCAGCAGCATCCTGTCCTGGACATTCCCAGCCTCCACCCAGCTGACTGTGTGTGTGTGTGTGTGTGTGTGTGTGTGTGTGTGTGTGTGTGTGTGTGTGTGTGTGTGTGTGTGTGTGTGTGTGTGTGTGTGTGTGTGTGTGTGTGTGTGTGTGTGTGTGTGTGTGTGTGTGTGTGTGTGTGTAAGCAGTGCCATCAATTATCTAACAGGAGTTGGAGGGGAAATAACAAGTTGAAAACCACACCAGCGACTCCCAGCCGGACTGTCGAGCAACAATATAAATAGCGCTAACTCACTTGCTAATGGCTAAATAAAGAAATAAAGCAGAATGATCTGAAACATCGTGCAAATATTCAGTGTGATGCTAATGCTAATGCTAAAACTTTGACTTAGTTTGAAAGGTCAAAGGTTCAAACATCAGCCGGGCCTTTCTGTGGAGAGTTTGCGCGTTCTCCATCAAACTAAACAATAAAAACATAGACGGCGGAGTGGCGTCTTGTTCGTGAATAAAACAGTAACTCACGAGCTGTTGCTCACATTCAAACGTTAAGCTGACAGTTCGGAATAAATTGAAAGTATCAAGAGCAACAACATTTTTTGGGAGAATTCCTTTATCGGTTTTTAGGGATTTTATTAAAAAAAGAACAAGAAGAAAAATAGATAAAAGTTGCTTCACAGGCTGAAAGTTGGTGTGTTTACCACTCCCTGCCAGTGAGTTTTCACACAACACACACACACACACACACACACACACACACACACACACACACACACACACACACACACACACACACACACACACACACGCACATCCTCTGCATGTGACATCCATCTGAGCTCCACATCCTCCCCTCGATCCCTCGGCCAGAAGAGGCGACATCCTCCCAACGTCCAATCGCAGCTTTCCGCTGCTTCCTCCGTCTCCCACTCCGAGATAAAGCTCCGTCTCTCCGACCGCTCCACCTTCGCCCGGCGGGGATCTCCTGGGATGTTGTCCGACTTCTCCGACTGACCCGAGGATCTGATCGAGGGACGACGACGACGACGAAGCCACGATGATGGAACTGAAGATCCAGCTGATCCCCACTGGAGAGATCATCCTGTCTCCGGGGATGAACGGAGAAAACTACTGCCACGGCTGCAAGGTGGGTTCACACCGGCAGGTTCTTCAGACCGAGGTCACAGGGTTCAGTCCCTCAGGGCCCGGAGGAACTTCAGGTTCCAGAACAAGTTCCAGGAACACTGTTGGTGGTCAGTATGTTTAGCTCCAGTGTTTGGGGTGAGTAAAGACTTGGATTCTGGCAAACGTGACGATGAATGAAAACCACAACGAACACGAAGAAGATCTGCTAGATTGACGCTGTCAGGGTTGAATCTGGTAGAAGTAATCCCCTGGGAAGAGTTTAGGTAAATCAATCTAACGTAGGTTCGCACAATGAGGTTTACAATGTCTGGTTTTTCTTTCATGATTCTCTTAAGGACGTGTAAATCAGCCCAGATATTTTCAAAGCTGCTGCCCTTACTGTAGCTAGGTACCCCCCCCCCCCCCCCCCCCCCCCCCCCCAACTTTCATTTGTCAACTTTCGGAGATCACACAGACTTTTTTTCCGTTGCGACTCTCTTTTCAAACGCTTTGACTTTTCGGGGCAGATCGCCTCCTGTGTTGCCTCTTTTTACCAATTAGTTCACTTTAATATGTATTTGATAGATTTTCTCACCCTGACTTCACAAAACACATGTAAACTGAAAGAGCCATCCGGGTGTAAAAGACCGTTTTTTCAAAGAAAATGTACAAAATATGACCTTGTTAAGTGAGACTGGTGAATTGTGTATTATGTTGATCATTTTGAAAATTCAGTTTGAAACAGGAAATTGACGAATTTGATCACATGATATAAGAGCGTGCAGTACTTGAAAGTCAACATGGCAACATTTGTAAATCAGTTTCTGACCAGTTGGCCTCGACTGGAAACTACAGCTTCTGACGATACTCAGTGGCGGCTGGCCGATAGAGGGCGCCACCCTCCGTGGGATCAAGCAGGAGAATTAAATGCAAATAACAAAATATAATAATAATAATAAAATATAATAATATTCACACTCAAAGATCCCTGAATTGTATTCGCTTTATTTTCTATCGATAAATTTCAATATAAGAGAGGATTTCTTGATTTCTCTTGTGTGTGTGCAGCCTAGGTTGAAAGCTTCTCCGAGGAGGCGGGGCTTAGTAGCGGCCTGACCAATGACTGATCAACACTATGAGCGACTGACATGAAATGAAAACAATCAGATTAATTTCACGTCTGAGACTTGGGGGTGACATTTAAATCACTCCTAGTTCTTCTATTAACTTAAAGTCACTTCTGGTATGTTCTGGTGTTTCTACGACATGTGGCCCTGGAGACCAAGAGCCGTGAGTCTCTGATTATTAACTCTGTCACATCTCTTCTAATTCAGTGTTTGAAAGGAGAAATTTGGCTGAAAAACTGCAGGTCAGGGTCAATTTTCTCCAATATAGTTATTTTTAAATGCACACGAACAGAAATGTATTTAGAATTTTGCAAGCGTGTCCAGGTTAGTTAATGTTTATAAATGTTTAGATGGGCTCATATGTATTACTGACTGACAAACTGTTTATGATTCTAATAATTTTCATCACTGAAGGCCTCTCTCAAGCTACAAAAGGCAAGATGGTCGAACAACATTGACTGAAATTGAATTATATTGAAGAGTGAAATTAATGTGTCTTTCCCAGTCCTGCTCATGGAGCTAACAGTTAGCATCAGAGCTAGCTGAGGTGGTTAATTCATGGTCTCATTTTCATTAATCCTGGACTAACCATGTCCAGGTGTCACTACAACTAGCTCCTATCATTAGTAGCTGCGATTAGCAGTAGCAGTAGCCTCTATCTATAGTGGCTGCGATTAGCATTAGCAGTAACTTCTGTCTATAGTAGATGTGATTAGCATTAGCAGTAACTTCTGTCTATAGTAGCTGTGATTAGCATTAGCAGTAGCCTCTATCTATAGTGGCTGCGATTAGCATTAGCAGTAACTGTCTATAGTAGCTGTGATTAGCATTAACAGTAACTTCTGTTTATAGTAGCTGTGATTAGCATTAGCAGTAACTTCTGTCTATAGTAGCTGTGATTAGCATTAGCAGTAGCATCTATCTATAGTGGCTGCGATTAGCATTAGCAGTAGCTATAGTGGGTGCGATTAACATTAGCAGTAGCCTCTATCTATAGCAGCTGTGATTAGCATTAGCAGTAGCCTCTATCTATAGTCACTGTGATTAGCATTAGCCTCTATCTATAGTAACTGCGATTAGCATTAGCAGACGTAAGTAGCGGTTAGCTTCCATTCCTCATGGCTGTGTGATATTTTTTTTTGTTTCGGATGTTTTATTGCTGCTTTGTCTTGTCATTAGTTCATCAATCTGTTTCTTTCAAGAAGTGCTAACGTCCAGATTATAGAGCATCTTCCTCCACAAACTTTATTTTAACTTAGGCCCTGTCCACATAAGACAAAACAATGTTTTTTCTCCCCGTAGTCGTACTTAAAAAGATTTCCAGCCACACTTCACTATGAACACGGCTCAAAATGATGTCGCACATATGCCAGGCCTTTAGGTGGCGCTGTAACGATGCGTTGACATGAAACGGCCTTCTGGTGTGGACAGGCCCGAAATGTGAATCACCCATTAGATTGACCACAGCAACAACAACACTGTATAAATAATGTAACTCAGTAGTTACTTTCCAAAGTAAGTACTTCCTTTTGCTTTGCGGTGATGATGTAAAGTTTGCGTGGAGGGGCGCAGCTCTCTCTCTGATGACGTGTTGCTCAGTCGGAGCGTCTGATAACCCACATGTGCTGAGGAATGAAGGAGTGAGGGCAGCTGACACTGGACCGTGGGTGAGAGGGGGAGGAATGTGGGTAATGCAGCTGGCTGGTCACTGATTGGGGGCTGGGGGGGGGGGTCATTACTGTAGCCTGGACCAGAGGAAACGACAAAGACATTCCAGCTCTCGGCTTCATTTGTTCCCCCGCTCACATTCCTGCCAGGTCAGCTCAGCCCGGAGTGCTGGGAGTGTGTGAAAGGTGTGACTCAGTAACTACCCCGCCCTCCTACTGGGTGGGGGGGGGGGGGGGGGGGGGGGATATCAGGGGCTTTTGGAGGAGATCAGTGCAGTTGAAATCTCACGCCCCGGCTTACCCAACGTTTCAAATTAAAACACATTGCTTTTGCGTTATAAACATAAACAATGGGAGTATGTAGATATTTGTATTGACAAACTGAAGTTCCTCACTGCTTTTATTTTAGTTTAGATTCTCCATCCGGTTGTTTTGAGGCTGAGTTTCTCTTGTGTTTTCCGTTGGAATATTAATTCATCACTGCGACGGCACAAGTAAGTTTTGCGGTCCATAAATCTGCAGTTGTGTCAGGCGTGATCATGAACCTCATTATTCCAGATCGACCCTCGTGGAGAAAAACAGACTTGGAACAAGCCAAGAACAAAAACTCTGACCTCTTATCGAGATCACAACCTTTCTCCAGAGCAGGGTAGACTTTCAGGGTCAGTAACCACGGTGATTTATCCTGGTGAGAAGTGGGCAAGTGTCTTAGTGCGTAAAACTCAGAGTTAAGAGCATCAAAACTGGAGGGAAAATGTTATTAAAGATTAATAAAACAATAAATGTTTTCTGGCAGATTACACTCTAAGTTTCTTCTTATTGGTTTGGTTTGGTATAGCTTCATTTCAAACATTTACAAATGAAAGACGATGGAACAGTAATGCTGGTACTGATTATATAATAGGAGAAAACGATATCACTATTGATAACAACAACAACAACAACAGTAGTAATAATAATAATTAATAATTAATAATACAGTATATGTATATTTACTGTCCGAAAATGAGTAATGAGAAGCAACTTGCTTATCAAGCCCCACCTTTAATCCGTCTTAATTATGATTAATGACACAGTCATTATTCTGTCGGGACTTCCACTTTGGAACAGTTTGAAGGAATAAGATTTGTGGAATCGCTTTTAAATTCTTATGATTTGAACAGTTTCATTTATTGAATTAGATTTTACTCTCCTTACATCTCTTACTTTTATGTCCTACTCTGTCTCTCAAGCTGGATCTATTTATGTCAGTTAATCATAAATTGATATTTTGCTTTTCAAAGTCTCCTTTGATTAGGCCTTGTCTAAAAATGGTTTCAAATCTACAAATAATAAGATAATATTGAATTTGAGCGTTTGTATTTCTACAATACCCGTGTGTGTGTGTGTGTGTGTGTGTGTGTGTGTGTGTGTGTGTGTGTGTGTGTGTGTGTGTGTGTGTGTGTGTGTGTGTGTGTGTGTGTGCTGCACCCGTGTGGCCTTTCAGCGTCACTACAGCTCTGACCCTGAGGTCACCTTCAAGAGTTTCAAAATGAATCTTCACTGTTTGCGCTGAAGACAAAAGTCACATTTGTATTAATTCTACAGTTTGTGGACACACTGGATAATAGTTAAGAAAAATATTTCTTACTCAGACTCGGTGACTTACAAGATTATCCAATTATGATGATGATGATGATGATGATGATGATGACTATTAACGTTATTATTGTTATTATTATTAGCACTGGTAAATGCAGCATTAGTAGCATAACAAGTGTTTTCTTATGGTTATGTCTAATGACACTCTACAATTCCACAGTTATATATTGATAGATGGGATTTTTTATTTTTATTTTTATTATTATTTTTTTTTATTGCTTTGAGCTTCGATTTTTTACACAGATTCTGAATATAGTATATATGCATGCAACAACCTGAAAGTCTGACATGTTTCCTGGATGCTTCTGCAGTGAGGAGTGACGCTGCAGTGATCTTCACGGGCGGCAGGGGGAGGGAGAACTCTTTGAAACCCGCGCACGGCGCGTGGTCGCCGCTGCAGTTTGACGTAAATGTCACGTAGCGGTGGAGAAATCGTGCAGGATCACGTCACAGAGGACACGCCTATATGGTCGAAGGATTTCAGCCACATCTGCTTATTTACCGCTTGTCTGTGGATCCCTGCTGTCCAGACAGTTATTTCACTAATCTCACATGGATTGTGTGGGATTAGAATAATATTTTGCAGTCATGCAGGTGCGTCACTGTCAAATAAAAAGTTGTGGGATACCGAGAGGTGTCTGTGCATGTGGATCTCATTAAAAAAAAAAAAAAAAAAAAAAAAAAAAAAACTACATTAAAAGTGCATGGGTGATGTGAAGATCGGACGTGTCTAAACCTGCATGCTTTGCGTGCACACCTTGAGCTTCTCACCGGGCTCTTCAGGAGCTTTGGCTCGTGTGAAACATGCGTACAGGGGGTCTCCGGGTCCAGACAGGACCCCGAGAAAGAGGGGAGTCCTGGGTGCGTGTTTTCATACTGGAATAAACTCTGATGAGAGGGTGTGGGAGCAGTGGGAAGGCTTTTGGGTGAACTTCCTGGTGCAGCCTTCAGTGGCAGAGAAGGAAGCGGGTGGAAGTTACTACACGGCTCCTACGGGGCGGCTGAAGGGGAACTGGAAGGACTGCGTGTGGACAGTTTAGTGCCGCGATTATCTGGCGATCAGATAGTGGCGTGAGGAGCAGGAGGTGTGGGTGTGTGTGTGTGTGTGTGTGTGTGTGGGTGTGGGTGGGTGTGCGCTCATTGCGCAGAGGCGGTTGGAGAAGCCTCAGCCGGGGCGCAGAGCGCACAGTGGGAGGGCCCGGAGACACACCGGAGAGACACCCGGCAGGACTGGCACGCTGCCCCGCAGGACACACAGACACCGGTGATTCTCTCACGAGCTGACTCTCTCCGCTCGGATACAAATCTGCGCTCCACACGCGCGCCGTCTTTGACCTCGTCTATTCTAAGGTACGTTTTTACGCACGACTTCCCTTCCTGCTCCGCTTTTTTTTTTTTTTATTTTTTTTAATTTTCTACACTCTGTGCCGTTACCGTTCACAGCAGCGGTCTTTAAACGTGCTTACAGTTACGCGCTTTAAAGAAACAAGAAGGAAAACAGAAACCCCAAAATGGACCAAACTCCAGTTAAAAACGTCATTTAACGCGGCACATGCTTTTTTTTTTTTTTTTTTTTTTAAACAGCACATTTTAGAGAAGCAAATTGAAGCATTCCCCACTTCTTGTCTTTCAAAGGGAAAGTTTGCATGTTATTTAGCTGGAGTCTCGAGTCTTGAGGGCATTGAGGGCGAACCTCGCTGCGCACTGAAGTGCACTCCAGCTGAAAAGTTAGTGTAAAAATAAGTGTTACTGTAGCTTTGGGCGTGTGCCGATTCTAAGAGTGAATGCCAGCTGTGAATTCACAACGTCGATCTGCTCAGTGTGAGGAGAGAGAGCTGATGTTTAATGTGAAGTTTCTCTAATGGCAGCTGTTTATATTTGCAGTTTCTTGTATCGGCTCGTTTGCTTTTTTCTTCTTCTACACGAGGAAATCCTTCAATCCCGCGTTCTTTTTATAGAAGCCCAGACAGACGACAGATTAAGCAAGTTAACTTAACACCTCCCAGCCAGTCACACCTGAGGACAAAGGTGCTGCTGGAGCTTATCAGTATTGTTGACCTCGGAATGAACGGCCCAACCCTTCTCCTGCACGATGGAGGCACTTTTACCTGCAGATCAGGTCACTGGTGTCCTGCCTGCTTCAACACATCTCAATCTATAGAGTCAAGCCCCCCCCCACTGCAATCCGGTGTTGGACGTCTATGAATCAGGTGATGTGAAGCTGCAGGTGAGCCAGCTGGCTTTAAATGCCCCCCCCCCCCCCTAAAGCCGTCAGTTGTCTTCAGCTGTCAGTTTCAAGCTGAGAAAGCATCTCCCCCCTGCTGACGGAGGCTTTGAGAAGCAGCCGCTCCACCTGTTAACTTTTTTGAGGCGACCACACAGCCGACGTCAGGAAATCTGGGCTGCGATCTCCTCAGGGGGCGAAATCTAATGTGCTGACCTTCATCCTGATGATGAGTGAAGGGGAGGGAAGGTGGAGCGGTTTTGTGTTTGAGAGTTTTCACATGTGGAGACATGAGCCCTTGGACCACAGCCGACCTGCCGCCCCAAGGTCGTCCGTAGGTCAGGACCTCGGCGCGCAGCTGTAAGCTCCTTTTTAAATGCCAGCTTGTTATTGGAGATGATTGGCTAACATGGAGGTCACACATTCACTCAGCTGTATTATCCAGCACACTGCTGTCAATACTTTTTTCCAAAGCCGTTGTCCCAGTTGGATTCTCGCTGGAGAGCTGTATTTAGCTTCTCTCTCCACTGGACTGATGTGGGGCAGATGCTGGAAGTTGGGTTTTCTTTATTTTTTCTTGCGATGGGCTGACTTTCTCTGGGATATTTCTGGTCCATGGCTGCGGCAGAGTTGTGGTGTTTGTAAGGTTTGAGGTTAGGGTGAGTTTTTTTAACCACGGGATGTTTTCCTGATTCAACATGGTTGAGCTTTTGGTTCTGCATACTATTAAGTTTTAGGTGATGCTAAGTCCAGCCCGGACGACATTTTGCAAATAGGATCTTTCAAATTAAGTGAGTGTAAAGACTTGCATATATCCAGGGATGACAATAACCAACCATAGAGGAACACCAGATAGTGCCTAAAAGACCAAAATAAAAAGTGCGAAGACCTCAGAGACAGAAAATAATTACAAGAATCTCGAACTACCCCAAAGGGACTCAGAAAACCCAAACTACTAAGATTATGCAAAAAAGTCTTCAGAAAGCGTTATGTCAAGCAAAGGAGTGCAAAACGCCAAGAAATTGCCCCAGAGTGGCGCAAAATTACCACATCTATCTGTAATATGACCCCAAACTACCTGAAGCAGGTCGAACAGACTAGCCAACTGCACAAAGACAAACTACATGACTTTAAAGTGGCAGGAAATGACGCTGAACAAGCCCCAAAGTGATCCCAAAGAGGCCCTAAAGGAGCACGTGCAAGAAAAAAATTAACAGCTGCAAAGTGACACGACTTTAAGGCCCAAATGACTCCAAAGAGGTGCAATAGAACCACAAGTAGAAACGAAACTGCCACAAAGTTGTCAAAGAGGCGTCGTAAATCCCAGCTGGTTGATGGATTTCTACATTCAATGTGCTCAGGAATTTGTTGTGGCTCCAACTTCTTATGGTGGATCTTCTCTGCAGATTTCTTCTCTTGCAGTCCAGTCAGAAGGGACTGAGACTCTTCCAGTACATCAGATGTAGTAGAAACCCTGTAACCTTGTAATACAGATGAACCCTTGATGACTCACGAGTGTACTCGGCCTCATTTTGGCGGATGCCGTTCCTGCTGTTGACAGGCTAGAGGTTTTCCTTCTGCATCCTAGGAGAGACCCCACAGGACACACCTGCCCCCCCCCCCCCCCCCCCCCACCTCCATCACGTCTACAGCAGGAAACACACACACTTACACCTGTGTACTTGACCTGTGGTACAGGAAGTACTCAGCGAGTGTTTCGTTTCCACTTTGACCTTCTGTGGCGTCTCTTTTGGGACTTGTAGTCGTCGGCTCGCGGTGTGGCTGGTGAAGACGCTGCTGTCACGCCGAGGGAAGTGAAAACTTTAATGAATGAAAAGAGGAGGAAACATGTGGAAGGTCTGTGGGTGGGGGACCGGAGAACTCCACCATGTCCCTGACCCGACTGTCTCCTCCTGTCTCTGTGAGATTTACTGCTGTGTGAGATTTAATGTGAAACGTCACATTAGAACTAGGTTATGCTACTTTTCTTCAACACGTTCGGCTTATAGGAGAACCTACGGTGGCCATGACACTCGCCTAGTGATCCTAATGTTACCTGAACACTTTGACTTTAGGAACCAAATGGCTTACTTCTGTTTGATGCAAGGTAACATAAAGTGTTTTCCATATACTCTCCACTGATGATTAATACAGTTTTATGTAATAAAACCTGAAATATTATATTAGTTTTAATAGAACTATTACTACACATGAGCATCAAGTTCTCACCCTCAGAGGTTGTTGATAATTTCACTGTTACAAGACAGAATTAAAAGGATAGTCTGGATTATATGAGGTGGGATTGACTGAAGTACTTTGGAGCTTGGAGAAGCAGTCTGAAGTTCAGCAAAGTATACTCCTGTGCACCGAATTACTGATAAATCATACTTTAACCATATAGGAGAATGTTTTCATCCACGACTTTATTTATAGAGTTTGGACAAGCTTGTTTTTCAATAATAACACCGTATTAATGCAGCTGCATCCGAGCATGTCTCGGCTAAATAAACCAGTACCAGCCGGCTGGAGCCTCATCTGTTCCCAAATAAGCAATTCCACCTGTAAACTATTTAGTTGAGCGGGATAAAACATGCACAGCTCCTCGTTGGGGTCATGAGGCTCACAGCTGCTCCTCGGCCTGCATGTCAAGTGGAACGTGGCTGGTTTCAGACCCGTCATGTGTGACGGATGCACAGACCCGAGCGTGGCGGTCCGGCTGAGCTCAGCACATACTGCACAGATAACATTAAGCACAGATATGGCATTAGACGAAGCCGGGAGCAGCCCTGATAACGAGCCAATGGAAGTGGATTCATGGCCTTTGTGTTTATTTCTCAACACGCGTTAAGACCAACAACCGAGAGCTGATCTGCTTTATTGGTGAAGCTGCTGTTGAATGACTAGATTACATCAGATTAGCAGTGCAAAAGTTCATATGTGTTTCCTTTTAAAACCTATTAAACTCCAATCGTTAGCTTTGAGTTTCGCTCACTCTCTTTTTAGTGACTCTGATTTTATCTCTCAAAGCTCCTTCAGTGTTTTGAAACTTCCCGTGAGCTCCAGCTAAGGAATGAGCTGAATGAGATCAGAAGTGATAATGAAATTGGATTAAATGAGACCTGACTGGTCATGTTGGAGGTATGCGTGGGGAAGTTTGGATGGTCACCGCTGTTTCTGTACATGTGGGAGTCAGACCAGGGAATGCGAATATGCTGAAGACAGTTAAAGAGCTCTGAAGGCCAAAAAGAAATCAAACCTCACAGCCCAGAAATGATTAGGAGCGTGTCATGTTCACGCCTGGGATTCCAGAGGGTCCATTCACGTTTACTGAAGCCCTTTGACGTCAGATTTTCACATTAATTGTAGCTGGTTCAATTAAATGTGACATTTACAACCACTGCTTTAGATTTCCATACGTATTATTGCTATTGATCCTAAAATTGCTAAAATATTCAAAGTTTGTTTGGAACACAAGCGGAATTGTGTCATTTTCTCTACCAGTTAAATTCATTTGTCACCAGTCACTTCTCCCATAATATCTGAGCTAAAAGGCAAGATAACTCATCCATACCTGGGAGGTTGTATGCTGGGGGGCTGTAACAGTTGCCGTCGTCACTATAACCTCCACTGGACTCCGTCACGCTACAACCTCCGCCGGCTCCATCCAGCTCGCCATGACTACACCCTGAGTGGGATCCCAACATGTTCCCGTCAGAAAAGACACTAATGTCCCATTAAGTCTCCAAAGCCATTCTTTTTAAACTTCTGACAAGCAGCCAGCAATATGAGCCTGGTGTCAAATTACACGGACTGGATGGTCATTATGGTAGAAGGGAAGTTTTCTGTGAGACACTTTTAAGAAAAATGGGTTTCGAAAAACAAGTTGAAGTGTCGGTAGTTGGTGAAATTGGTGAGTTTTTAACGTAGAGATGGATGAAGATTGAGCGTTCTGGGATCCACCGACATCTCATCCTGTACTGTGTGTGTGTGAGCCTGGTTAGCTTGGAGTCCACTCGCTGCTGGCAGCTGCTTTTGCTTTTCCATCCGATTCTTTCCCACATCTGGAAGCCGGCCCCGCCCTGCTGGGAAATAAAAGCTCAGAGCGACTCCGTCCTGCCTCTGCTCACTATTTCAGCCCCGACTGCTGTGCTGTGGGACTGGAAACCACCCTGGACATGAGTCAAGCTGCGCGCCAGCCTCACTGCCATTTTTGTGCATGCGGTGTGACTGCAATAGATGGGAACTCGTCAGATGATGAAAATTTAAAGGCTCCTGTTATAACAAAAGCTGCTCTGCTGATGGAGCTTCTCGCTAAAAATTCTCTCCGATGTTTATTTATATTTCAGAGCTTGTAAAAATAGATTTTATACTGTACTTCAAACTATTTTTGTTTTTTAAATCTCGAAACCAAAACAGCTCCACTGAGAAAGTATCTGTCATGTATGTGCAATCTCTATTTGAATGCTTTTAACTTGAAACCATGGCTGCATGATGAGTAATGTGTTGTGAACGATATGGATTGCGATAAATGCAAACACTTGTTCTTCCAATTAACAGTGCTCTTTCTCTTGCCTCTAATTTTATTTGAGAATCGGAGCACTTTGCAGTTTTTGGTGATTTTTCTTTGACCTTTTGTTTCTTGTCTTCTGCCTTGTGGCCACCAACCACAATTGCTTCCACAGAGTGAAGGGGAGGAGGAGCAAGGCCGGCGGCAATTGATATTGAGTTTTTAATTAGTTAATTGCAATTTTATTGCGATCTCATCATTCTTTTCTTTCGTACTTAATAGTTCTGTCAAGAGCATGAGGTTGCATTTTAATGCTGTTACGTCAGTTTTCTTTTGCAATACGTATATTTTGCATGTTGATGTGATCAATTTGTTACATCTTGTGAAACCATATTTTGATGCAGTACAACGTGTTCCATAACGTGAACAGTCACAGTAGTCAAATAGAATAGCTGAGCTTTAGCCACACAGTCTAGACTCCTGTGGCTTTTTATCGACGCGCCGATAATCTGGACCATTGACATCGTTGACGTCTGCCCGCTCAGTCGCCTCCGTTCCGTCGGTAAAGTCCGCCAGCGCTCGAGATGGAGAGCTCATTCATGTTTACTCACCGCTCTGCTGACTAAGTCACTTGCTAATCCCGCTTCGTTGTACCCACTCCCATCATCTGCAAACCTGCACCGGGATTAGCCCCGACGGGACGAGATGACCGCTAATCCCATCTCATCTGCTCTCGCACTGCTTTGGCATACAAACCCGGCCGGTGAGGCGAGGATCTCGGGGGGGGCATTTAGTGTCTGTTCCTGTACTTTAAACTCCGCGGTAACACTTTGGCTTTTTCACAGAGACGTTAGGATACCAATGTTTGGCTTTTCCAAGGTTCGTTAGATGTTACCCAAGATACTATAATCCATGTACAGTGATGGGTATTTATCTCAATCCTTCTTAATGTGAGTCTCTGTGTTCCAGCTCTGCCTCCCTCCCACACATGGAGAAGGTAGGTGGTCTGTTAAATAAGACCCCCCCCCCCCCCCCCCCCCCCCCCTGCCCACCGGCCTTGCTCCTCCTCCCCTTCACTCTGTGTGAACCATCCACAAATAGATATAGATCACCTGATGGTTTAGTTAGCTCAAGCTGCAGATTTCAACTCATGCATCTTTTCCTCACCTGTGGACGTACCTGTGATTTTCCAGCCGTGTTTGGACACTCCCACCCCACCTTCCCCACCCCACCCCGCCTCCAGAGGCTAATTTCCGAACGTTTGTTGAAACAAGGCTTGTGTTTCTGTGTGTGTTGAGCACATGGGAACATTTTCAAAGTGATCCTGAATAGATTCCTCTCCTTAGCGTCACCCTGTCGACCCCTTTTCAATCTCCTGTCCCACTATTTTTAGCGAGTGAGTCTCTCGCTCAGGTTTGAATGTGAGCGTGAGAGAAGAGTATCGGAAGAAACTGGAGTCTGGTTGTGGCTAAAGATTTGTCTGACAACCATTAGGCAAGACAGATTCATCCATAAAGCACCATTCAGACACAAGGCAGTGCAAAAATGTGAAACCTGCAAAAAAATAAGAATTTTGGCCAAATTTCGCCCTAATAAAATCAATAATATAAAAATTGTTGCTGAAAAGTTAAGAGGTTTTTGCATTATTTAAGTAGCAAAAATAAACTTGAGAATGTTAATAGCTGATAGGGTTAATGTTACACAACTGTGAATCAACTGTTAAACGTAGCTCATTTTGATTTTGCCAAAATTCAACTTAATTGTAGTGGTCTCAAAGAAAACCCTCCTCTGGGAGTGAAACTGAGTGGAAATAACAGCGTTTCTTTCTTTTATTTTCCATTCCCTTGAGGCTGGTGACTAATGAATGTCCTTGGTGAAGCCACGCTCTGTACTGTTTGGTTAACCTTTAACTTGTGGAGCTCTGATAAAGACACTGTACAGGCAGGTGTGGCCTTGCACCTCGTGAGAGGAGTGGTATGGAAGGAGAGTGTGAGTGGGAAGGTGAGAAACGCTTATTATAAAGCAGCGATCCAATAACTGTAATCTGTGCAGTCGCAGGAGAGGAACCAGGCGTGGTGTCAGAGCAGGAAACTGCAGCCGATATAGAGGAAAGGCATTCATGAAGACGGTGGTGCGTCCTGTAATCTGAGTCCTTGTCTTCGCTTGCTCATTAACACAAAGATATGCTGCAGAGTGCAACTATCGAAATTGTGTATAAGCAGCAGCCCGTACAGGAAAAAGGTAGTGCTGCTGAGGTTAAAATAATTTCCACTCTTCCCCACGGCAAAACTGTCAGTTAAATTCTCTTTGTGTATTCAGTAGGACTGTGAGATATACTGTGAATTCATTGATGCAATATACACAATCCCAAAAGATTGGCTGAGTGATGCAATCATGCAACAGTCCAGAAGTCAGAAGCCCAGAAATCATGAAAAATGAAAAGAAACTATAAAGTTAACAACAGTTTTGTTTTCTGAAACACCCTCCGAGTCTGTAAAGTGAGTTCTAAAGCCTAATTTACAAAGATCTTGCATATAGCGAGCTGCATTGCCCGCCCCTTCCAGTTTGCATAAAATTTGCAGGTGACCAACTAAGAATCACGCACAAACAGGAGCATTCAAATGTTTATTTTTCATTTGTTGTGCATTGGGCGCCGTTTACATGAAAACTATTTGTGAAATGTGAGACCGTGGAGGTGGACGTGTTGGTGGAGGAAGTTGTCGTCTCAACACAGATTCGGAAAAGACGAGTTCCAGAGTGTCGCGCGACTCCCAGTCCATATTCTCCTGGACTTTGCAGTTTTATAAGATGTGTCACTCATCACGGCACAATCCAAGATCGTCTGTCCATACGGATGTCCGTGTACTCGCCATTGTTAATATTTATAGCGTCTTGTTCTCTTCGTGTATATTTGATAATCTCCTCCCAGTATTTTGTGGGATCTGTAACCGATTTGTACACATTCCTGAGTGAAAATGCTTGGTCTTCGTCATGATTTAATCTTCAAATAAGAATAAACACTCTGCGGTCAGTGCCTTTTTAAATTCCATAAGCTACCAGGATATCCCAGTTATTTCCAGTATTTTTAGCCTCTTCACAGCTGCTGTGAGCCACATTCCTCTTTAACACAAATATCCACACTCCTATCGAACATACCCTACTGCCCTGCCCAGTCTGAATGGCTTAGATGGGGGACATGTGTGGAGGAATCCTTCTTCCCCCTTAGAAAGGAGAGGGATTCAGCAGCTGTACATTGAGATCTGTTCCCCCTGGGGGAGAATGATTGTGGGTGTGGTTCAGGGTGGAATGTCACTGAGTAGTACTCTTAAGACGGTATTTGCTGAATGTGTGTGTTAATTTGTTGAGGGTAAATAGTTAATCATTTCACTGGGAATGTACCATTTACATCTTCTCACACTAAACACTTTGGATACTTTCAATGGAATTTTTGTATTAATCAGAGTTTTTTTTAATTGTTAACAGAGAGTTGTGGATGGGGGGACCGCATGTGGCCCACCACTTGCCTGTACCATGGCCCCACAGTCTGAACTTTTTAATTTTGGCATTTATATATAAATCTTGCACGGTCCAAAGTAATGCTTGACTGTGAAATAGAGCTGCTGGCTCTGGCTGACTCAGCATTATCACAAGCTGCTGTCTTCAAAACTATTTCACCAAGCTCTTGTTTATAGTCGAAAGGTTTTTTTGTTTTTTTTTTGCATTTTCAATTCTGAAAAGCTTTTGTGTTTAAACCACAACATGTTACAAACCATGTCTATTTACGAGGAAATGCCAGAAAGGTAAAAAATGATGTAATTCGCATGTTGAGCCATCGAAGTCGTCTAAGTTGCAGTAGGATGCTTCCGAAAGCGTTAACAGCTGTTTGCATGTCTGTAGTTTATCTGAGCTGTTTTGTTGCTGCTTCTTTTTGTCATTAGTTCACGAATCTGCTTCTCTCAACAAGCAATAGAGCATCTTCCTCCCAGCTGCAAGTCACCGCAGCATTAAAAACAGGCATTTAGAGTTAACTTCTGGAGTGACTGATTACATTTGTTGGTGCAAAGTTCCCATAAACTATTACTAATTTACCGTGAGTCACACACCTCTCTATACATAGATATTAGCTTCTCTAATCGGCTGCATACATTTATAACTGGGCGGTTTTCTTGAAATAATCGGCATGTTTTTGAAATTTGGGGGAAAACTTTATTGATCTTGCAGGGTTTGCGTAGCAGCCACTAATCTGAAGCGCATCGCTGTGATTTACGTGCAGTCTGTGGATATTTCCTCGTCTTCGCTCCAAACACGCTGCCATGTCTGGAAATGCAGTGTCATGTTTCACTGACATGGGAACGGCCTCAAGATGCCCTGCGTGCCTGCGTGTTTACATGCGTTTCCTATTTGGGTTACTAGAACAGAAAATGGGCTTTTCTGTGGTGCAGCTGTGTGTTTTCTGTCCCAGCAGCCGAACCGCGGGCGATAGATGTGATAGTACTCCAAAGACGTGGCATTGAACTGCCGTCTTCGTGTAGAGGAGGAGAGTTTCTGTGTTTGGTTACTCTCTCCGGAGAGGCTGCTCTCTGAGCTCGAGCTGTTGAATTATCCCGGTCGTTTGTCAGGTCTAATGTAGGTGCCTGCTGACAGTTCAACAGCAGTTTAATGAGGAGCCGACGGCCTCCGAGGAGCCGTCCATCCAACTGTCGCACTTTAGAGAAAAATACAGCTTTTAAATAGTGGCTGCTCTTGTGTTCGTTGGCCCCAAACACAGAAAAGGTTTCAGGACTTCACTGTAGCTGAGTGGTTGGAAGGTTGTGGGTTTGCACGGTGACGAGGAGTCTGCGTGTTCTCTGTATGCATTCATGAATGGGTTTATTCCAATTGTAGACTAATTATTCATCCTAAACCCAATGGTTGCTTTCTAGGAAAGTTTAAAAAAACATAGATTTTCTTTATCAATATTTAAATTATTATACTGATTTGGACTACCACCTATAACTAACATAATTTCACAATTTTCTAATATAAGAAATCATTAAGTGTTTTCACAGAAGTTTTTAATGGTAATAAATGCGAACTTATGGTACCTCAACAATATTTCAAAAAATAAACCCTAAATGTGAAAACTGTTCTTTAACATGTTTTTGTTTCATGTGCAGAATAATTGTGGCTTATTTTAGTGTCACTCAAAGCATATATTTGTAGCTACGTCTCCAAAGGCATGTAGGTGCATGTCTATAAAGTACCGTATTGTCAGAACTATATTTCCCTTTGTTGTTTGACTGGTCCTGGCTATAGTGGTAAATACCAGCTGTGACCACTAGATGTCACTGTATGGCAGAAAGCTGCTAGAGTACCACAGAAAAACCGCTTTAGCTACCGTGTATTCCACTGACGGAGCAAGAGAAATGTCTCCAAAAAGTGTCCACAGCAGAATTGAAAGTGCGACTTGTATTTTTTCCTCCTCTTGTTCAAATTTTTTTTGACAGATGTGACCTCTAGTCTAGAAAGTACGGCGTCGTGTTTGGAAGGTGTAATGTTTGATGAAAATAGAGGTGCCGGTGTGTGTCCCTGTTTGACTGCCTCTTATTCCATCGTGTTGGTTGATATAAATATGGATGAAGTAAAGCTGTTGAACCGCAACCTGCTGGTTATGGTGGCTCCAACTAATGATTTACCAAAGCAAACACTGAGATCTGACACACCTTTTCCTTTACCTGCTTCAAATAGATAGATCCCTAAAAGAACGCAGGCTTTATTCAGCAGTAATGTGTCTCTTTTCCAATCATCGGGCTCTGTCTTGTGGCTGTTAATAAAGTCTAATCACATAAAGAGGAACTTCTCCATGTAAACAGGAAATTCACTGTTTGGAAACAGCCGCAGTGCTACAAGACTACTGCGGACTGTGAGCATGTTTATGTGCTCAATTTATTGCCATCAGTTCAATCTGATGAGACGTTTCCTTATTTACTCCAAGAACATCACTGAGTGCCTTTTTGCACAGAGGCAAGAAAAAAAACAAAAAACAATCACGTAGAACGACACACTTTTATGTTGAATACCCAGGAAAAAAGCACCAATATGGGTTAAACTGATATTCAACCTTTTGGGGGGGGTTAACTTTGGGAAACATCATCCAATTCCAAGGTAAAATAATTATATTTAGGTTGTTTTTACTGCTGTAAAAAAGCATTTTTCTGTTCTGTTCAATCAACTTAGGCACAGTGAAAGAAGGAAACACTGGTCACGTGTATTTTATTGAAATTTAGCTGAATATTGGACCATATTCTCCTGACTCTGAGCCTCTGCAGTGTACTGCAGATTTCTGTTCATTCAGCTTAGTCACATTAAAAAAACATTCATGACCTTGATTTCTTTTTTAGACACTGTGGGATAAATAGACTCGCCTGCTTTCTTCTACTTTTTGTTGAAGTTCATTTTTAAGTGACGTTTACAGACGATTCAGTTAAACTTCACACTTCTTCTCATATTTTATATTTTCTGCATCGTGGACATAGTTTCATTACAAAAACAACCAACAGCCACAACTCATGGCCCAACATTCTAACTACAGTGTTTCTGCAGTTTCCATTCAAACGGACGTCGTTCTTAAAACGTTGTCGTGTATCCGCAAAACTTTTCTTGAATGAAAACACAGAAATTATGCATTTTCACTTAAATGTTATTCTCCGTACAATTTAAGCTTGTTGTCGAGCACTTGTCAATGCGAGTTTTCTTGGATTTAAAGGTACTATATGTAATAGTTTAGCTTATAAAAAATATTACACAAGCAACGACCAAACACAAGATTAGCTCTTTAGATAATAATAATAAAAAAAAAAAGCAGCCAAGCAGCTTATTTGTAAGATCAAACTTTTCGAGGCTCGAGAGAACCGACTGAAAACTCAAATGCCAAAATGCAACGACCGATATCTCACATGTTGTACCTTCTTGTAAATAAGGCCAGACGATGGACGAAGGGGGTTGAGTCAGGAAAGGTGAGGCGGCGGTGGATATCTTAGAGCGAGGCCGTGAGAGGGAGGACATGGCGGAGGCAGGAAGAGGGTGAAATGGGGCTTGGCGAGGTGAAATGTTCGTCATGTTTGGAGTTCTTTCTGAGCAAGTCTCCACCTGCCCCCCTGTTGTTGGAAAGGCAGATCGGCTGTGGGAGAGTACGTGTGTGCAATTTGTTTTTCCAGCTAATCCTCACGTCCTGCAAGAGTAATTTCTTTAGTGTTGATTAGAATAGAAACCAGAAATAACTCTTCTGTTGAAGTAAATTAGTAGATAACTAAAATGTGATATAGTTGTTGAATATTGTGATTAAAGGCTTCAAATGGTCAAATTTTGACCTCTTCTCTTTTGTTGTAAGGTCAAATTGTGATTAAACGTTTAATCAACAGAGGAATTATCAAGAATGGAAGCAATGGAATAATCCACATCATTCATCTGTGCAGTTTAAGTAATGTTCTCCGCAAACGTCCAGCAATAAGGAAAACACTTTGCAAATAAATTGAGGAAACATAATTGACATTCGTGAAGCAAAACTGAAAGTGGAGCAATACAAACAAGACCATCGACCAGCCAATCGGGTGAGTTGGTCGATTTACCCCCCCGTTTACACAGCAACGTTTTCAAGTGAAAACACAAAACCTTTTCTTGTGTTTTGGGTGTCCGTTTCCACAACAATATTGATTGTTCGCCATTGTTGAGGCTTGTAGTGGATCGTTCTCTGAACGTATGTGTGTGTGTGGTTTTTATACAAAAACAACCACCAGAGGTGTGACTGTGGAGCAGTGTGTCATGACCACATATATCAAAGGTGACTTCAGTCTGTTTCTGGTCGAACGTTGGAGGCTAAAGTCTTCTCAAAATCGGTTAAACGGGCAAACAGAAATCACCTCTTCGGGATCCGGCTGCCTCTGGCCCAGGATCATGTCTTTATGGACGGCTCTAGACACTTGAGGAAATGCCTGCATGACCAAAGCGCCGCCACAGTGGAAAAGTGTGTGAAGGATGTGGAGTGTCTCCATATTTGGTCTGTGCAAAGAACAAAAAAAAGAAAACAGTTCAGCTCAGTTTCCTCTATTAACTTCTTTCATGCCTGCTGGTGGTTTCTTTTGTCGCACATCTGCTCACAGTAGCAGAATGACGGGGTTATGGTCTGGTACACACTCACAAAAACACACCCACTGTGGTCTGTGAATGAACCTGGGGCAGCAGGATGCACACACACTAAGTAAGTGGTAGAAAGAGATTAACAGGAACAGTCTTGGGAACCCCCCTTGTGTCAATAAATAGCTTTGATAAGGTCACAGATCAAAAGTTATGTCAGAAAACACACACGTTTCATATCTCCTCTGCAGTGTCACACTTTCACCATCTGTCACCAGCTTCCTGCTTCTCGTCCTCTTTTTTTTTTTTTTTTTTTTTTTTTGATACTTCTCTTTCATCGTATTTCGGTCGCTCTCTTCTGCCCGCTCGTCTCGTCCGTTCCCGACTCTTGTTTGCCGCCCACATGGCTCACATTCTTCAGCTCTGACATCACGCCCGCCCTGTGCTGCCATTTATTTTTTTTCGCTTCACTTTTTTTTGTTGGGGTGTTTCTCTCCCTTTTTGGACCAGCTCTCAAGCCCTCACTTTGTCTTCGCTCCTTGCCGTTGTGGTTCTGGGAATGTTGGTAATGTGGTTTGGAGAAGTCGCCATGGCTGATGGAAGTTGTTAACGTGGTCGCGACGAACAATGTCAAAGTAATGTAAATGTTGGTGGTCTTGGATCAAGTTCACTGTTGGGTTTAGGATTAAGGTTCGGTGTAGGGCGGGTTAAGTTTTGGCCCAGATTAAGGTGACAAGGGACTGGGATTAAATGTTGGTGATCAGGGCTTGGTTTACAGACAGTGGACTAGGATTAAGTTGCTAGGGTGAGGTGGTTAGGTTAGGGTCCGACTAGTTGTTGGTGAACAGGGTAATGTTATGTTTCTGTTGGAAACTACATTGTGTTGATTTGACACCTAACGTTCTAACTACCTTCCTCGATTGTGGATTTTATTGGACAAGAAAAATCTGAAAAATAAATCCAGAAAAAAAAACTTGGGAAATAAAGGACAAAACCATCAACAAGCATTTTATAGTGGCTCTATTCCTATTGTTATTTTATGTTGTTGCTATGGGCAACCGAGTAGCTTCAGATAACGAATTGTTCTGTTCAACTACCTTTCAGAAATGTGACGCGGAAATCTTGTCAAATATTGAACATAAGTAAAGTTTTAGTTACTGGACAATGACTAATCAGGTTGTTTGCTTCAGAGGGAACGTTTGTACTAATTCTTATGAAATTCCTTGAAGGGATTCTGGAGATATTGTGCAAGCAATAACATGAGACTATGGTGACCTTGAGCTAAGACACACCCTGTAAGACAGCGTAAGATGATACAATGCACTGTAAGCAGTGTGCTGTGTCATCGTCATTTTTCAGATTTAATGCGAGCGTGTTTGAGATGTACCATCTGACCTGATGCTGTTTATAAACCCCTAAAGTACACTAAGGACTTTTCCAGTTAATTGTTTGATTTTCCAGTCTTATTGTTAGGCATTTTAATATTTGATGATAGACAAAAAAGGTGCTGTGGAGGAAGCAATAGGCTAGATTACAAGAGATTATAAATGCAGCACCCCTTCATTACACAGTAAATGTCTCATCAGCAATACTTGCTTTATCGAAAGGTCGCAATTGGGGAAACTGATGCCTGAATGGGCCCAGTTCAGCCTTTGTTACTAACGTATGAGATATGCGGAGGATCAGCAGGGGAAGAAGAATGTGTAAAAGCTTAGTGGAGAGAGACAGTGATGCTGTGACAGTCTGGCTTACGTCAACTTCTTGTTCGAGGAGTAACGTGCAGATTTGCAGCCCCTTGGAACGGACTTTTAACGATTCAAATAGTTGCATGGCGACGCTTTGGATTTTTTCCCTTCATGAGATGATTTGTAGCCCGTGGGTAAAGGTTTGATCCCCTTCTGGCTTTTGTCCTGTGGATTGCGTTGACAGCGAAGGAGGGCCAAGAGTTCATGTGAAATATATAGTTAAACCGTTTGTAATGACTTGTAATAGTACCAATTACAATGTCTTTGTTAAGCTCAAGGAGCCTGAAGAAGTCCAGTGCTGCCGGAAAGTAATGACACACAGAGACAAGCAGAGAGAGAGATTGAAGAGTTAAGTACGTTTGTACTGCGTACTTCTTTTTAATACTCACAGGGATACTGCTTTCAAACCAGTAATTCCTCATTTATACTTCCTTTATTGAGGGTTTCACATTCAATACACACGGGAATAAAGATGATAATCAATCATAACGCAACTGCTGAGACGGTCCAAAAACCCCTCAAATCTTCCAGACTAGGTGTGTTCCTTTTGAATAAATGAGTGCAGACATATTGAAGTCGGTTCAAAGCCAACTTCAGCGTCCCTCTCCCTACTGGGGATATTTTGAATGACATGTAAAGTGATTTTGGAAGCAGGTGGAGTCATCGTGGACATTATTCTAGAGAAGGAAGCCCCTTCAGAGAACGTGAAACACTTGGCTGCCCCCATTTCGCTCGTCTTTCGAGTGAACTCCCACCGTTATGTTTGGGTCCACTGCCTTCATGCTGCAATGCAAATATTCAGTTTGAAAACTTTTCCTCACTACAGCTGCCATAGTTTCGTTCCAGAAATCCATTCGCTCACACTTTTTTTTTGCAGATGACACCGTAGTGATAAAGACATTTTTTATTTTTTTTTAAATGCACCATTTCCACAACTATGATTTCAAGTGAAAATTGGCAACTTTGGTTGCATAATGGGGTTTCGTTTACATGACAACGGTGCTCGGAACCACTGAAGAGGCAACTTTTTGAAAACTTAGAAAATAGTTCTTCTGCACATGTGTGAGTTGATGGACAATAACAACAATGTCGGCCTCGGGAGTATCATGACTCCCAGTCCATATTCTCCTTGGACTTTGTAGTTTTATAATTGAGAATCACCATAATAAGCATCCAACCTGCTCGCCTGTCCATACTGTCTGTGTGCTCGCCATTGATAATCTGTTTGGGGCATAGTTCAAACTCTTCTGAAATAGAAACACAAACGATGCGTTTTCGCTTTAAACATATAAACAGACGGGACAGAATGTGTATCTGAATAAAATTCGAGAGGCTGAGGACGGATATGAAGTTGCTCGTCTGCTTTTCCAGAAAATATTAATAGACGATGTCTAAATCTAAATTTGCCTACGGTACAAGAGAGGTACAACTATTTATATTTGAGAACATTTTTAAAACTTGGACCATATTCCTCTGGCGCTGGCTGAACATCCTGATGCTATTAAAGCATTAAGGTCCAGTTCAGGGTGGTTGTGATGTCGCAGTGTAACATACATGAACATGTGTGAGGGGAGTCGGACTGATGAAATCCTCACAGCTCACACTGAAACCGAATCGTGTGACCTCTCAGTCCAGGGCGGCTTCGTCATGATGCAACCGTGAAGCATCGATAGAAAAACTCATTTCCACGGCTGAGGAGAAACTGAGGAAATCGCTGATGTTGGCCGACACGACACATTCCTGCTCAAATATGTTTAGAGAAAACATTCTGTACAATTATATAACTCGTGTTGCGTTATTACTACAATGTTAACAGTGACAAACTACACGTTAGTGACATTAATTCAAGAAAGAAGCTGTTTCAATGAGGTTTTCTTTTAAAATTAAATATAAATATGACGCTTTAATATGAACATTTTAAACTCAAGCTTGAGCATCTGAACTTTATCTTTGGTAATTTTTTATTTGTTAACTTTTTTTGACTTTAACAAGTCAAACTTATGTGATCTGACATACCCACACAGTTTAAATCCATCAAACTTCATTCGCATTTTTAATCCAGAATACAACACAAACTGCTTCACACAGAACAATATAAAAAAAATCCAGAATGAGACTCGAACCACAGCCTCATAAAAGCACAAAAACTCAAAACACAGACGCTTTAACTGGGAAACAAAAGCAGCCAATAGAATGCCTGAGCACAAGGATGAAAGCTCAGAATACAAGTTGGCAGATAAGAAGTATAGACATTAAATGTTCAAATAATAACATCAAATGAAAATAACAAGCTTTATAAAAGATGAGAAAATGATGCCTTCGTTAAATACTTCAATGGATAACTGAATCTGTCCATAAGACATCATCAAATACTTGCTTGAGATGATAAGCATGTAAATGAATCAAAAGATGAATTGGCACACTTCCAGCTGATCCTCACGGCGGCTGGACCAATCCTGTTAAAGAACTAATAAAATTCTCAGTGTCGGTTTGAACAAAAAGGTGCAGAAAGATGAAACTGTCACTTTTAAACTTCATCACGGAAGATCAACAACACAATTACACACAGTCACTCAGCTTAAAGCCACGTGACGATGATTGATTGTTTCACTTCCACTCTTAATAAGGTCATGAAAGACGATCGGACTAATTGATTCACAGCTTCAATGATCATCAGTCATGACGTGCGCGGACCAATGCAGCGTTGGCGCGTCGCTTTTCCAGCCATGTTTCGGACATGGAGCAGCCGCCGCCGCACTCTAGCTGATCGTAACCCCCACCCCAGCAGTGGTGAATGGACGAGATGCCGCGGAGCGGCGTGAGGAAGGAAAGGTTACGCAACGTTACCACATCAGTGTTTGAATCCTGAAGCTGAATGGAACGAGTGGGAAGTCTTGCAGATCAGCACTCTGCAGGTTGAGCAGTGACTCATGTCCTTCAGTCCGCCGTAACGCCAGGAGATGTGACACAAAAGATATTGTGCAAATGGCCATATTGCAACTTCAACACTCACCGGCATGGACTTATAATATATTGAGAAATACATATATGTGCAGCTCGGACATGTTGCTTTCATGTGAACATAATTTCTCGAGCAGAGAATTTCCCTGCTAAGAGAGTGCCCACTGCATTTAGAGTGTTGTACAATAGATGGGAGGAAAATTCTACTGTTGGACAAATACCCTTTGTTGTTGGTCCATTTAGTCGCAGGAATCTGTTTTCACTACTTCTGTTGTATTGAAATCACCCTGAGGTACTGAGATACTTCACCGGACTCTAAAACACTGCAGATTATCGTGGCATGATGTTACCCCACAACAATTTCCCAAGCCGTCTTCCTGGGCCAGAGGGCCGCGCAGGGAGAGTGGAAAACATCTATATATATATCCAAGATAACTCTGAACAAACTTCAGCGAAGAGGAAGTGAGAGAGGGAAGAAGAATTTAAGAGGAGAGGGTGCAAGTTCCCAGTTATATTTCCCACGGAGTTCGAATCAAGCGCCATTCCCTGATTCTTCCCAAGCAATTTAAATGAAATGTTTGATCTAGACACAGGGAAAGACACGTACTGCAATAATGGACACACTATAGCTCTACACTCTTGTTCAAATATAATAAATGTGACGCACGCCGGCCGTGCTGGCCATCATAACCGGTTGTTGTGCATCATGGATCGTACTTGAAGAACTCCACCGATGGTCCGATGGCAGTTACACAACAATGTTTGTATTGTTTCCATGGCTTTATGCCCCTCGTAGTGCTTTTATGTCGCATCATTTATAGATTTTGAGTCATAAAAGAGTGAATGTGCTGTATTGTAGCCTCCGCCGGTGTGTGGGAGCAGTGGAGGGCGGTTACACGGGCATGCTCCATCTGGTGCCGGTCGCTATCGGCTGATAACGCTTGTTATTTTTTTCTGGGACGTGCGGTTGTTTCTGCCCAGGTTTCGTTTTGTCACTTTACCCTTTTAAAAATGGCGCATTGTCCTTCTGTCAAGTTGTTAATTCAGCTCCTTGTTTCACCTTTTCGTCCCGTCCACATGCGAGAGCTCCTCCTTATCAAACACAGCCGGCTCGCATACAGCGTGTCGCGTTTGTCATTTGACGCCAGCCTCATCGGCTCCGTTCAATGCTGCATGCTATGCTTGCTGTACTGATTTGTCTAATGACCTCACATATGACATGTAATACATTTCCACTATATTATATATTGACCTAGTCTGTATACAAAGAAACATTCAATATTTGAGTGTCAAAAAACAAAAAAATTACGCATTTAAATACTTTTTTTTTGTTTTTATGCTATGAATCGTAACCCTTCTGGTCTTGCTGCAATAAAGCAAGCTTGTTGGATTCTATCTTGATTCTGATCGTTTCAGTTTGAGGAAACTTCTAATTCTTTAGCACCAAACCCTCCACCTGCATGTAACTAGACACCTGCCTCTTTGTTTGTTCTGCTGCTACCCGAAGCAACTGACCAGGATGAGTTTGTGTAAACTGAGAGGAGAAGCTCAGATTTAAGTCCTTCATGAATGCTCAAACTATTTAAAAAAAAAAAAAAAAACATGTGGTCAACGTGTATAGCCTTATTTAAAGCCAACAGCCAACAATATACAGGAAGTTTATGCTTTACACACTATTCAGGTCAATATTTACTCTATTTGACAACAGTAAAAATAACAGAATTGCATTTTTTTTTATCCTGAAATTTCATACCCTGTTTCCAAGTCACATAAAATACAAAAAAATAATTAGTAAAACATGTTTATGTTTTTGTTGAAGTGGGTTTTGTGCACCGAGTCTTTTCCAGGTCAAATTTGACCGTTACGTTTTCATGCATAATGTAAAACAATCCATGACAGGAAGTGTTTTTAGCCAAAGAAACAGCGTTGTGTAAGCTGGAAACATTCTGTAAGACTTTATCATAGGAGCTATTTATACAATCTTGATATGTAAGAATCTTTGACCTTGGTCAAAACTGACATCATGAAATCTGACCGTTGTGTAAAGGTTGGGCGTTCACGTGTGGTCTGGATGTGGAAGATGGATGGTGAAGGGGTTAAAGTCTGCCAGCTGAGGCTGATCCTGGTGGTCAGATCCCTCCTCCGTCCAACGTGCTGCCTCAGCATGAGCCTGCAGAAACAAGCACAAGAGTGAAGTGCACGCTTGCTCGGAGAGCCGGAGAGAGCCGAAGAGAGCCCGGCCGAGCGTCTTCACAGGAGCTCATTTCCTGTTGTTGGGCTGCAGCGTGCGGACCGAGCGTCTGGAAAACATTACTCGGATTCCTGCGCTCGTACTGTGCTGGCATCAAACCTCGGTGCAACTTTAGTCTCTTATCTCTGCTGCAGCACAACATGTCGTGGGTCTGTGTTGGAGGTGGCCAGTAGGGGGCGCAGTGGGGGAGAGAGAGAGAGTGTGTGTGAAGCTCTGAAGCTTCATGTCGCTGCACTAATGCACATGCTGCAATCTGTTTTCTCAAACTTTACAACTCTGTGTTGACTGAAAGACGTTGAGGAGTTCCTGCCGTCTGCAGGGAGAACTCGACGGAGAAGTGATTCCAGGCACGACCTTGGCTGAATGAGGAGGGAGGAGCCGGGGCGTCTTCCACAGCAGGAGGCAACTTTTATGACTTGCACAGACGTTTTTGAAACTTTCCAGCAAATAAAAGTCATCTGGAGCAACAAAACGTGTTGAAGCTTTTAAGTCAGTGTAACACAGCTCATAAAGTTAAAAACAGTTTTAATATGCATGCAAAAAGTGTGTCTTATTCATGAAGTTTCATGATTTTGATTTAGAACAGGGCGCATTATCACATTTTTAATGATTTCCTCTTTTTGTAAAGTCATTTTCAGTCGATTTAATGGTTTTAAGTATTTTATAGCAACTTCACTTTAGCTGTTATTTCTATTTTAGTCATTTGATTTGTTTCAGCTATTTTAACAGCTTTAGACAGTTTAGAATTTAATTGACATTTTGGCCATTTTCTTTTTACCACTTCAGCTCTTGCTGGCTTTCTAACAATTTGAGCTGTTTTAACTCTTTGCTTGCAATTTTAAGTACTTTAGCTAATTTGACTTTCTAGATACTTTTTACAGTTTTTAGCCCCTTTTTTAATGCTGTTTTAGACATTTTAACCATTTAACCTTTTTATCACTTCGCTCTGTTTAAACACTTCTGTACATTTTGACGAGGCTAATTTTCAGAATTGGCTATTTACACGGAAACAATTTCATATGAAAACTTTTGTTGCACTTTGGGTGTGTGTTCACGGAACCACTGAAAGCACAACCTTTTGAAAAACAGGTGGAACTTTTCATAAATGCTCCGGTTGCTTCCATATATCTTCTACATGTAGCTGCAGGTTACGGACTTTTATCTTCACATTTTATAATTTTTTTCCTCATTTACCTTCTCTCCTCCATTGTTAACCTTAAAAACCCTCTCTCCCACACACACACACACACACACAGGGTTGGTCTTAAACCTTTGGGCTGATTAGTTGTGTGTCAGTAGAAAGCAAATCCAGCTCCCATGTCTTGCTAATGCCTTGAATTTACGAGCTCGCTCCCTCAGATGTGCAGGAAGGAGCGAGTCATGCTAATGAGGCTGGTAAAGTGGGCTTCCTCCTGCTGCGGCGGCTCTCTGAAGCCCCTGGAACGTCTTCCAGCTCGGACCAGGATGTTCCTCATGTTCTATCTGATCTCTGCAGGGAGACTGTGGCGCACACTCTGCTTCTGTTTAGCGTTTCCTTACAGTTACTTTAATAAAAAAAGGTGTTTTTGGAGGATGTGATTAGTTGTAATTTGACAGTTTGACCCTCATCATGGATATCGAGAACAGGTGGAAATAGTGTTTTGTTTTTTTTATCATAAGAATGGAATCTGTCACATGACCAGAAAGATCGTCTACATACGGTTGCTACTAGGGCTGCATAACATATTGCAAATGTATCGCTCCAGTACCAACACGCGGGGTATAAATATCACAACAGCCTGTCTGGACTGAATAAATAGTTTCCATGCACTGTGCATTCATTCAAACTTATTTGAATAATCAGAAGACGTCCTGCTGCACTCAACGCTCGCCCACGAGGTACATGTTGGGTGTTTTACATGACAAACTGTGTCGGGGACGGGGGAAAATAAAGTGAATTCGGGGGCAAGAGAAACGGCACTGTTATTTGGGAGAAGAAGAAATCTCAAAGCACAGAGACGTTAATATCCCCTGCGTACCGCGATCATGTCACTCGAAGTCCATTAGACTTTTACCTGATAGCATGCAGCTTAGTTTCTACTGTGTTTTAATGTCATTCCATGTCTGCATTTATGGGACACAAATAATTGTGTGTTACCCTTCCCTGTACCGATCCTAACTGATCTTTAAAGTATGGATAATGTTTTTTCATTTCGTAGTAATGTAAACTGTCTTTTATTAGTTTTGTCACTGGCACAAGGAATAATAGTCGCGTCGGCTGTAATAAACTTCAAGGTCAGACAGGCTCTTGGCTTCGTCCCCAAACTGACCTAACAACCACCACATAATTCCCTCTAGAGAAATATTCCAGTCAGATTCCTTCCCACCAGGTTACTTAACTCCGCTCAGCCCCTCGGATTGAACCTTGTTAACGGTATCGGTCCAGCTCGTGTAGTGGAAACGTGTCTTCCTCTTTGTTCTGGGCAGCACACGCCCACTGCCTGCGAGATGTCAGCTGCTATTAGTGTTAACAAGCTGATGCATTAACCCGCCGAGGCCTTTGATCTGCCCCAGCCAAGTGTGTTTATGTGTGTGTGTGTCACTTTTTTTTTTTTTTTACTCCCCTTGTCGAGCCTGAAACTTAACTTCTGGGTTCAACCGACCTTATGGGGACCAAAATACTGGGTCATGTGGTTCGGGGGGGGTTAAGATGTAGTTTTTGAGGTACGGTTACAGTTCGCTCAGACAGTTAGACGGTAATGTAATGTCAATAGATGGGGAAACCTTTGTTCATGTGTATGAAAAATAAGGTTAACGTTAGGATGTAGTTCAGTTCTTGGTTCGGATAGTTGTGCGTCCTCATGTTACTCTTGTTATGGCATCCCAAACTTGTGATATCACACATTGGTCCCAGACTACCTTATAGAAACCAGAAAACGTTTCACTTTTTTGACACTAACTTAGATTACGACCACACCATATAGTTCATATTTATTGTTTATTCTGCAGTTATGAAGAAAAGAGTGTGATTAACTCATTGACTTACAGCCGTGACGCTTTTCAATGTGAAGACCCCTGAAGTGACGAAAACGTGTGTGTGTGTGTGTGTGTGTGTGTGTGTGTGTGTGTGTGTGTGTGTGTGTGTGTGTGTGTGTGTGTGTGTGTGTGTGTGTGTGTGTGTGTGTGTGTGTGTGTGTGTGTGTGTGTGTGTGTGTGTGTGTGTGTGTGTGTGTGTGTGTGTGTGTGTGTGTGTGTGTGTGTGTGTGTGTGTGTGTGTGTGTGTGTGTGTGTGTGTGTGTGTGTGTGTGTGTGTGTGTGTGTGTGTGTGTGTGTGTTGGACTGGTCTGGAGTAATTACCCTTCCAGTAATGATATTGGGTTAATGATGCTGTCCTTGCGCATGCATGCGTGCAGCAAGATGTGTGTTTGTGTGTGTGTGTTTGTGCAGGCTTGGGGTGGGATGCAGCATCAATGGCCATGTTTATGACAGGGGGGCAGCCCGCCTGGTTTCTGTTTCAGCTTGTAAATCTGCATGTGGACGAGAGCTGGGAGGGAAGGAAAAGGAAACTCTGAGGCTCAAATAGGTGATTATTTATTGGCTCGTGTGCTGCGTTCACTACTTCACTACATGCATGGAGGCACCCCTGCATTTGTAACCCCTTTGGCTTCAGGACACATAGTTTCTTTCTCATGGGGTGGCTGAAGCCAGATGTGTGCATGTTGGAGGACGTGCAGTCACTTCTTTTAAAAGCAAAGAGGTATTTCTTTTTATTTCTTTTAAGCTTGTGTGGAGATGTGGGGAAAGCACAGAAAGAGAGGGAGGAGGGGGGGGGGGGGGCTTTGTGTCACCTAACACAGGGACCGTTTCCTCTTAAGGGAGGGGTAAGAAAAGTGGGTGAGCAGAGCGAGAGAGAGAGAGAGAGTGAGAGGTGTGTTGAGCGTGTGCAAGCGGCAGTAAGAGGAGAAGCTATGGCAGCTGGCTCTCAGGACGGAGGGCCCAGCTTCTAAAAACAAACTCTCGGCTAAATAGTGGTCGTGACGCGGCGGCGCTGGAGGCCACATTCTTCCAGCCGGGGCTGTCGAAGAAGGTCGGCTTCAGGAGGCGAAAGGAGAAAAAGCCCTTTCTGGAAAGGGGGAATAATCGAGTGCTGGGTGGTGGGGGCAGGAGCCATGAAGTACAGACCCACGGTAAGACATGCGGGTAAAAAGAGCTGGGAATGGGGGTTTTTGTGGTCCACCTGTGAGGTGGTGGAGTTCAGACATGCAGGAATGTCAGGAGATTTACTTTAGAAGTTGTAGTCGCTGTGTAACAGCCTCGATCCTCGTGCCCCTGCACTTCAAGGACACTCAGGTGAGAGTGGAATCCAGACACACCCGTTATTCACCTGGCGGCTCTTTCTCCTTCTCCTCAGTCGAACCCTGAGCCCAGCATCCTCACACAGCTCCACTCTGTATTTGTCATGTTGATGTTGGGTCTATTCAATATGTGGAAAGGTTTGTTCCCTATCACTCTGTGTGTGTGTGTGTGTGTGTGTGTGTGTGTGTGTGTGTGTGTGTGTGTGTGTGTGTGTGTGTGTGTGTGTGTGTGTGTGTGTGTGTGTGTGTGTGTGTGTGTGTGTGTGTGTGTGTGTGTGTGTGTGTGTGTGTGTGTGTGTGTGTGTGTGTGTGCGCTGCCCGAGGGCGAGGCAGTCACACACTGGTGTTGTGTGGCCGGGCGGCCAAATTCTTTTGGCCTTCACTGAAAATAAAAGTGAGCATGTTAATGAATTAAAAAGAAAAGGGGGGAGTGGTCTGGGTGTGATGTGGTGCAGATCAAAGCAGAAGAGAAAGAAATTCTTGGCTTTTAGTTTGCTTTGCGTGAACAATGGCATCGTGCAGAAAGATTGTTTGACTATCGACAGAAGTTTGGGGAAAAAAAACACAACAAACAAAACATGAAAGCAGATTTCTGCACTCAGTGCAAACATGTGCACCTTTTAGTCTGCCTCGTGTGACACTAATAATAATCTGGATAGTAGAGTCCAGCAGCAAGGTTCAAGCTCACGATGAAGTCCCTCTATAGCTTCAAATAATCTAATTTGAAGTCCAGTAATTTTACCATTAAGACGGAGCTGATCTGATTAGCTTTCTAGTCCGGTATGGAAACGAAGGCTGCTCCACAATATTTTGAAAATTTCTTGTGATGGTGATATTAGCAAGCAGAATTTACATATTGCAAAGGACTGAAGCTGGATGAATTGTTTTTATGGTATGAAAAAACAGGCCAGGTCGGTTTGGATATCTTTTTCCACAGCACTGGATGTGCATGTTGACATTTTAGTCCAGTCCGATTGAGCACTGCTCGATAGATAGACTTTGTGAAATGCTGCGAGTGGGAACCGCAAATTCACATGTGATCAAAAATAAACTAAATGCATTTCGTTTGTTAAAATCGGCTCTGAAAAGAGAAACGGCGCCGTGAGACACAAAGACATCAACGTCCAGTGTTCATTTATTATCGGTCATATTGGGATATTCAACAGCAATAATTTCGTGCAGCTCTGATGAAACCTTCCAGCTTTGTTGAACTTCTCTCATTACATTTATGATGCAACTGTGGGAAAAAAAACAACATTATTAAAAGGTGCAAAGCTTTCGTCAGCCCAACTTTCCCTGGATTCTTGCATCGTCTTCCTTTCAAACCTCTGACCACACGGTCCAGGCCTCTGCAACCAGGAGCAACGACAAAGCTTCCTGCTGGACTTAACGCACTTTTAACACAGTTCATCAACCGGCACAAAATTGAAGAAATTGTCCAAGCCGACTGAGGAATTCCTCACATTAATAAGGATCTGCTGGACGGAGACAGCAGTTCAAACAACTGTCACATCTTGTGCTCGGTCGTACGTCCACTGACCCGTACCACGGTTGATTTGGAACTGGACCAAGAGCTGCACTCAGAGCGGTCTCGGCCCACTTGTTTGGTTTCCACCAGCGTAAGGAGGGAAGCTTTGGGCGGTTACACTCAGCAGCAACACAATCTGTGAACATAGTCTGTATTGGAAAGTATTGCAAAAACCATAGATATACAGACTTTTATCTACGATCAATGTCATCTCCTGGCTACATGCATTGTAATAAAGACATGAAACTATTCTGTCCTTTTTTAAATGTATTTCTCGAGTCACAAAATTACTGAGATGTGATTCCAGTGATCTCTCTTCTAATCCAATTCCAAGTAGAAGCATCTTCTCTCCCAGCACTTTGTCCAAAAGCCATATGTTTAATGTCTATCCTGGAGACATCTCAAATGAATCGAGTCGCCTCAACTTGGATGTCTTTCAAAACATTTTGCCTCTTGTCCAAGTGGCTTCATACTGTTTCCTTCGACTTCTCCAGCCAGTCTAGATAAATGGCGTGGAGCTCTTTAAAACCTTGATTTGGTTTTAATGGACCAGAGCGTGGATTATCGATGGGGCGTTGTGTTCTCACAAAGGAGCATTGATGATGAAGACACTTGGATAGGTCACGAAGCGTCTTCCAAGACCAGTTGACCTGGGAAAATTTCTCATCTCGGCTCCAAACATGACTGTCAGCTGTCATCCAGCTCTGTGGGGCATTCATACACTTCGGTTAGCGTCTAAGTAAGACCGAGTCATTCTGCCAAATGGCAGGAAACGGTATACCAGCTCTGAAAATTTATGAATAAACACTAAAAATAGAAATTAAAAATGTAAATATCAATATTTAAGGTAGAGAATCGATCGAGTAACAGACATCGGAAGAATTAATATTTAGGTATTAACTTGCACATCACTAGTGGGTCAAAGCCAAAGAAAGGAAGACAAAATAAACCTTTTTATCACTTTGTTTCTCAGCTAATCGTGGAGAAAATATCAAGGCTACAATGTTGGGCTGAAAATACATCTGATTGCAACGATACAAGTGTTCACAGCTTTTCTGGAGAAAGAAAAATGTTTGCTCTTGTTTGTTGAGTGCGAAGAATAACCCACGACGGCGGCACGATGCGAGGTAAACATGGAGTAACGTTGAGTGTCGCCATAATTCCATTCTTTGTGATCGGTAATGTGGGAACTGCTGACGTGTTTGTACCCATCGCCGATTTTAGTTGGCTCATCTCGCAATTTCTGTCTATTAATTGTAATCTTTCGAATTTTAATCATTTTGAATGTGCAGAGCACGAATGCACAGGGCATGGGAACAGTTCAGTCAGCCTTTTGCTATGTGTTGACATCACGATGAGTTCTTTATATATATTGCTCAACTGATGCGTTGCTGCCTCGTGTCATCAGATAAACCTCAACCATTTCCCATGTTTATGACAGGCAGAGTGATCAGTATGGTTATGTGGCTGATCACTCTCACTCCTGCAGCAGCGGATGTGGACGTCGCAGCAATGACACATTTATCAGGACTGCACAATGCAGCCAGACATTCTTGACACAGTTGCCATTGTTGCATGCAGCACGTCTGACTCGAGTTCAGTAGGTAGTTTCATGCTGGGCTCGCCTCACTCGCTTTTGCCAACGAGTCACTTTCTAAACCGCGTCAGGCCTGAGCTGTGATGCAGTTTTGATTCGATAAAGCTTCGGAGTCGTTTCCATAAACCAGACGATCACGTCTGGAATACAAGCCCGATGACTTGAACGCTCCAAACCTCTTCGTACATGGAGCATCGGTGGGGTCGCGTAAGTTAGGAATTGGAACATTTGATAAATTAGAAGCGAGGGTGAAGATTCGGCTTCAACGGAGGAAGAGAGTCAGACTCATTTTAAAGCGTTAAGTAGTAGAGTTAGCCCACATGCTGCAAGAAGGTATGGACGTCCTCATCTGCCTTTCCACAATGGATGAATGAAAAGGACCTTCCTACTAATCTCAGAGGAGTTTTTGGAGTGTTAGGCTTTATTGCGTCTATACAAACTCAGAAAGAAATGACAAAAATGTGACTTTGAAGTGAGTCTAGATCAGGGGGTGTTTCCTTATTCACGCTTACATAGTTTCAGGAAAATCTACAGAAAGTGAATAGAGAACAATACCCGCATGATAACCGGAGTCCTCCCGGCTGCTGCTTTTGTTGTTTTAGCCCTCATGCCTTCATGCAGACAGGTTGAATTCTGCAGCCAGCTCGCTCCACCCGTCTGACGGCTTTACAGAGCCGCTCCACTCTCCGAGGAGCGAAATGCTCAAAGGCAGAAGGCGTTTCACTTTCGCCCTCTATGGTATTGACAGATCTGTTATCGACCAGAGGCCCGACTGAACCGGACCTTGACTAACCTTCTGTCGTTTGTGCTTTGTCAAACACTTTTGAATCCCAACCAAACCAGCGGGTTTCCATCAGCTCCTGCTTGGCTGCTGATGTCACTATTGGCCTCATTTTTGTCTCACAGTATTTTTTTTTTTTTTTTTACAAGAGCAGCATTCATGTCTGAGAAATCCATCAGCATTTCTACACTTCATGCCCTTTTGTGTGGACCAGCTAGCAAAGACGGGACGAGGGAAGAAGAGAGGGCGAGATCAGCGCCAGACAGCTGATTCATGGCGGAAAAATGTAGACAAAGGGTAAAACATTCATTTAGTAATGAACATCAACAGAAGACCACATCTCACTCATTTGGTTGTTGTTACTGAATTGCACCGATCACATGAAACGGACCTCAGAAGAAGCTTTTTGTGACTCTCCAGAACTAAAACGCACATCTTGTTTTCTCTTGGTTCCACATTGGAAGTGACCAAATTGTCAAATGAACAAGCTTAAAAGCTTGTTTGAGGATTTTTGCCAAACAAATGGTTTGAGTTTCAGACTGAAGTTAATTCTCTGTTTGGGGGAAAAAAACAATGTCGTTTTCTAAATATAGTTGTCTGTTCCATGTGCAAGATGATGCTAGTGTCAAATTACAAGCATCTGATGATCAACGTCGGCAGATTAATCACAAAAAAGGTTGTCTTAAAGAAGTTAAAACGGCTTGTGTCAGACCGTGAATGTGCTCCAGTCTGAATATAGAGAATGGAAGTTAAAAACAAATGTATAACTTTGAATCATGCAAACTAAAACATTGGTGATTTACACTTTAAACAAACATACAAAAAAATGAAAAAAGTCACTCTTAGTTGCGATTCCAACATTTTTGTTCTTATTTGACGAGCAGATCTGGTTGATTTTGTTGGAATATATAAAAGTTATTCTGTTTTATTTTAAAAGAGAGAGACGCTGTAATGTAGAAAACATTATAATATGATATAAACATAAGCAAACATTTTATTTAGCCACGTTGGAAGTCTGAAAGTGGTGTTACACCTAAATATTAAAATGCTAATGATGATGTATAAATTCATCAAATATATTCTGATTCTGCTTGGATTAGAAGCTTCTTTGCCAGATGTGGTGGGGAAGAAAGATCCGTTTTAAAAAGTCAAAGCTCGCAGTTTTCAAAGTCCAAAAAACATATTCATACGTCTTAAATGGAGCGACATGTTTTTGGGACTCTATCAAAACGTACTTTGTTGACGGCATTGCAAAATAACTTTGGCATCGACTTTTACATGCTGATTCGGGATGAGCCGCGCAGACGAACCAGCTGAGGGGGAATTCTGAAAACGAGTCTCCATTAAATCCTGGCTTCATGTGTGTTTCTGCTCTCCGCCAAGTCTCAATGTTCTCATCCACATCAATCCATACTTCCACCGTGTGTCACTGTATGGTGCGCTGAAAGCCACGGCTTCAATGAGGTTTACATAAACAGTGTGACATCTGAGCTGTGTGAGCACGCCCGGGGCGATGTAAAGGTCAAGGAGAGAGCTGCTATTGTTCACAGGCCGGCTGGATGATCAAATCCCTCTGCTTTCTCCCCCTTTCTCTGCGTCTCTTGGATGTGGCCGCTCGCTCAGGCTGTCACTTGAGAGAGGACATGGGCACTGGAGGGAGGAGGAGGAGGAAGCGGAGGGATAAGACACGTAACATTTAGTTCACTTATCCAGGAATATGACAGTCAAGACGCTGTGATTAAATTTGATAACTGATAACAGATCGTCGGAAAGTTTAATGTTCTCTTAGCAGATTGAAGACGTTTGTTGTCAAGTTTTCCTCTGTTGTCCTGGTTCTGTAGCCGTTTTGTAAATTGATGAAAACCTAAAGCACAGAATCCTTGAGGTCTATGAGTTTTACCTGTAATGACAAAAAACACAAACTTTTGACAAGACGGGTCCAACAGTGTAAAGAGTCTGAAGGTCGAGGTACAAGCTGAGTCGGGTGTGTCTAAGTCCATATTTGCTGTTTTAAGGGTGGATCGTTTGAGTGCACGTGGTTAAGGATTTAAAAAGACTGAAAGGACTCATTAAAAGACTCGTGAGTAAAGGAGTTAAAGACTCGTCTTACTTCTGAATTAACTTTTTCTGGAGCAACACCAAATAACCCAATTGGAGAGGAATCTATCTTTCGCTTTAAGAGCCAGCAGAACTGTGAGGAAAACTTAGTCCACAAAACTTTTCTTACAAGAAAACATTATTTTGTGAATAATCTTTTTTTGGGAGATGGTGTTGGTAAACTGATTTTCGTTACATCAGTTACCTTGATTGGGTAGTTAACTTGGTGATTTACGTGACTATAGCTTTTTGGCCCTCTGTCTTGTTTTTCGGCTACTGACTGAGCAATGCTTGGCTTTGGACAGGAAGGTGGTAGTTGAAGTCTTTGTTGAAGGTTGGGATGTGCAGGTGGTGGTGCAGGTTTTTTTCTTTATTTTTTTATTAAAGTATTCCTCCATCAATCAGCCATCCTGGGTCAGGAGACAGAAGGAAGGCTTTAGCGCCCTCTGCAGGTCCTAAACCCATGTTAGCCGCTGCGCTTTATGCTTTTGTCTCTCATCTATCGAAAACACTTAAGGTGCTGTTTGGTCTTCTCCAAGAGTTCACTTCCTCTGATAGTCGGCTTTATTTGTACAGGTGTGTGAACTTATTGACACTCTGAAGACTAAATAAATGAACTCTGGTCTGACAAGTGAAACTTTGTGGTTTCGTGATAAGCTGGTGGACCGTCTGGCAGACGAAATATAACAGGTAACCTGTGTAACCACAACCATGGCGGCCTCCAGGGGTGTCGGGACAACCAGTCCATATTCTCCTGGACTATCCTGCTGTGAAAGCACCCTAAATATTAAAATAGTTTTCACTTTAATAGTGCGTTTACACTGCTTTACATTCACACACACACCAATGGTATCAGCTGTCATTCAAGGTGCTTGATCCATCCATCGGCAGCAATTTTGAAGTTCATTATCCTGCTCAAGGACACTTGGGCACTGTTTACACAACAGTGTTTGAAGTGAAAATCGGTTTTGCGGGTTTATTTTGTTTTTTCTGAAAAGTTCCGTGTTTACACAGAAACGGTGAAAACAATGTAGTTGCCATGCCAGGCCACTAATGGGTGCGGTTGTTTGCTTTTTTAATGAAACCACAGACACAAGCGTGCAGAGAACAGTGTGCTCTAAGCATTAATAATGGTGAGTACACGGACATTCTAATGAACAGACAATGAGGTTGCATTGCTATGACAGTGACTCAACTATTAAACAAGTCCCAGGAGAATATGGACTGGTTGTCTCGACACCCTGGAGGCCGCCATTGTTGTTATTGTCCATCTACTCGCTCATGTGCAGAAGAATTATTTACTATGGCCAGTGGTCATGCACAGTAGCTAGTTACATTTTCCCCGTCTGCATGGAGACAGAGTTGGAGCGTTTTCAAAAACTTGCATTTTCCCCCCATTTCCACGGAGTTGTGCTTTCAGTGGACACCAGACACCAAAACTGAAAGTTTTGTGTTTTCACTTGAAAATGTTGTCCTGTAAACGGGGGCTTTGGACGTACGGACTGGAGGAGTTGAGGTATGGACAAACTTGGAATTGTGAGGCGACTCGCTCGACCAACTGAGCCAGTTCGCTTCTGATTTCATATATCCAGTGTTTGTCAGTGAATCTTCGGTAGAAAAAGAGCGACCATACCACCAATCAAGCGCCCCTTGATTCATCCTCGAAAAATCTGTTCTGATAAACTGTCCTCGTTGCAGTCCATCTGGTGGGTAGGAGTTCGAGAAAAGTCTGAGTGTCCCCACAAGCTTAGGCGCAGATCCTTCAGTAGCTGTGAAGTGATTTCAGGCAGAGAGTCAAACACTGCTGTCCTCAGTGACCCGCATGAGTCAAAACACTTGGTGCACAAAACACCAATCAGCCACTGTCAAGTGAAGTGAATAACACTAATTACCTCTTTGTCACGGCACCTGCCAGTGTGTGGGGTATCGTACTGTGCAAATTAATATTTTGGCCTCAAAGTTGATGTATTAGATGTGGAAAACATGTGTGAGGATTAGAGTGAGTTTGACAACAACAGGGAAGGAGCAACTTTCAAAACGACAGTTGTGCAGTGTTCCCAGTCTGCAGTGGTCTGTGTTTCCACAATGAGTGAACTGGTGACAAGATTCTGATTCCAAAATTCTACGCCACGGCAAAGAAACGTTTTTTTTTTTTTAATGTTTAAATTTAAAGGTTATCATGACCCAATTTTACCAGTCCGGCCCACTCAAGACAAAACTGGACCGTATGGTTCTCCTGAACTACAATGTGTTTAACCCCCCTTTGCTTTACACAATACTGGGTAGCTGGTTTTACTGTTGTGGATCCTCAGTGTGTAAGACAAGCAGAGGGTTGTGCCTCTTCAGGTCTGCTCTGGCTGACATGGCTCTGAGCTGCCCTGTTTGCTGCGCAGGATTTGGAAAACATGACGAAATGTGGGGACCGGTGTGTTCCTGAGACCGGGTGGAGGTCCGGTGTGCTGCATTACCCGCAGGAAAGCCAAACAGTCGGAGAAGCATTGGGAAACAATGAAGTCATAGAGAGAGAGAGAGAGAGAGAGAGAGAGAGAGAGAGAGAGAGAGAGAGAGAGAGAGAGCCAGAAACTGAAACGAGAAGTGTGAGTGCAGGAGAGCAGGGAATGTATAGAGGAAGAGGAGGGGGAGCGGCGGGGAAGCAAGACTCTGGTTTCTTTCCTCCCAGGCGCCATAATATTTGGAGGGTTCTGTAATAAACCCTGACACCTTAACGTAAATGAATGTCAGTTCTGCGGCCCTGAATAGTAATCTCACCGAACCTCCAGATGGAGAATTCCTTCATGTTTTGTCCGAACACACGCCGTCTGCTCAGTCTTTCCCAGGAAACCTCTCGTGCTCAGCAGGAAGTCCTATGTTTGCAGCTGCAGCCGCAGCAGCGTGTTAGTTTTTCGACCAAGACGACTAAACGGAGAAGTACCTCACAAAGTACTTCACTTCGGACACGGTTGTGCAGGAAAGCTCGGATTTGACAATATCCAACGTCAAAATGCCTTGCATGCTTGTGATGTCAGGTGATAAGAGCGGCGTACAAAAAATATGACCGATGGGTAGGAATGTAACACACACTCAAACGTGCACTCACACACTCACAGCTGCAGTGTATTTGCTTTACATAGAGACGTGTGAAACAACAGGGCGCCAGAGCTCACGGTGAGAGGAGAGTGGAGAGATGCAGTTACCGTACATACAAAGTCACACAAGCAGAAATCATAATGCCAAGATCCTCATCACTTTGACTCTCGTCCTCAATGTGTGTTTTTCTCTCTGACTATATTTAACAGAACTGTTAACAGATTCAAAATGTATTGACAAAACCTGAAGCGTTGACTCCCGAGTGCTCCTTCAAACCTGACTTATGTAATATTCTAATTATCTGAGACGGTGAATTTTGAGTTTTCATTATCTGTGCGCTGCAGTCAAATTTCCAGAAAAAACGTCTTGAAATAGTCATTCTGCTTAATGGATAGATATAACATTTGGGTTTCACTCTCTGAAGAGGTTTTTTTATTTTATGATGATCAATTTTTTTTTAACCTTTTTTTGCTTTTGCAGGTTTTGCATGTAGCATTTGTTTATTATTCCAGACTTTATTTGTTGTTGTTTATTGGAATATCGTTTGTCAATCATTAGAGTTGATGCAGAACTCGATTTATACCTTGTTGATCTCATCTAGAACTTGGTTTCAGTCTATGTTGCTCTTAAATCAAGACTTATCATGGAATGTGTTACTTGTCCAGATCTTGATTTGCACTGTGTTGCTTAATCAATAACTTGATTTAGCCATTGCTTATTTCATAACTATTTATGACCGAATGGTAAAGTTCGGACTTCGGCTAGGAATTAATAGCCAGGACATAATGATTTTTGAATCTGGTGATGTGTTGCACATCTGTCAGTATATCTATAACCCTGTTGTTCAGTGGATGTGTGTACAGTGCTTCACATTAAATCTGCATTTACTGTATTCTAACACTGTGAAATCTGTCTTATTTAGGTAGAATGAAACTAGCCTGTGTGTAGTAAAAAAACGAATATTCAACATTTTTCTTCATATGTAGTTTATTGTGAGCATTGTAAATCGCAGGCTCTTAAAAGTCCAATAATAAAAACTGCGTCCTATAATAAGAGTAAATCAACTTGCCCATTCTTTGGCACGGTGCCAATGTAGCGTCCTTGTGAGGACACACACTTGCACATATTTTATAGCTCGGATTAAGAAGTTTAAAAAGGGGCCATCGGTGAGGCTCTGAGTCACGACCAGAACATAAAGCCGTGGGGCGAGTCGGCTCTGACGGTCTGCCTGCTCGCCGCGGCCTTCGCCTCTTCTAGGAAGTTGTAAGGATGAAGTACAGGGGCGGTGCAGTTAATTAAAGAGTGTAAACATGACAGGCGCTGCCAGCTGAGGTGATTTGGTTTATGGGTACCTGCTGCGATCTTGGGTTCTGTTTGCCCCTGAAGTGTTACTGTGGACGGCAAGACGAAGGTCCGCTGCAGCGTCCCACGGTTCCTCCCCTCGCGTGAAGCTCCCAGCACCCAGCACCCCTTTGAAACCCGGGATCAGACATATTCATGCATACTTGTGTGAAACATGAACAAGATGCTGTGCATGCGTGTGTGTGTGTGTGTGTGTGTGTGTGTGTGTGTGTGTGTGTGCAGTGATTTAATGCGCCCAGTGTTGTGTTTTTGAGGGCTCTGCCATGTGGAATTTCAGGGAGTATCGTTAACTTTCCAGTTTAAATGGAGTCATAACCCGGCGTCCATCATCCTCTCTGTGGTTTTCCCTCTCGTCCTCACCTCGCGCTAATTAATATGTCCCCTCCTCCCTCAAGCCGTCTCTTCTCTTTTCTCCTCGCGGCCTCCTGAGGAATGAAGTCTGCGACGCTGCACAACACAACAACAACAACACCTGCTGTACTTCGGAGTGTGGCTCTGCTGTGTGTCCCTGTTCCTGCTCAGCCTGTCGCTTTACTGCTGCTCTCGGTGCACGGCTCGTCTTGTTTGTTTTTTTTTTTTGGCCGAATCAACCTCCGAGCATCTCAGACATGGATGTTAGTGACATTCGTAATCTCATGCGCAAAACTCAAGCTTGTATTGTAGGAAACGGGTTCCTGACCAAACACGTCGGTGAACTTCAGAATGTAAGTGCGTTGACTTGGCGAAATGTTTGGTTTTTGTGTCGTGGCGCTTAGGATGGAGTGATATTGTGGTTGTTGGGATCTCTTAGGAAAGTTGATGCACCAGCAGTGAATCTCTTCTTTGTGTGTTGTTAGTGTTTGAATCCATGTGACGTCTGTGACTTCCTCTGAGACTTCAAACGGCTTCTTGGCATTAGAAGTGGAAATCAGTGAGGGGGACTTGACAATTTCTCGATGTCCCAGAAGTGCGAGTTTGTGCGAAAGGAGACACTCGGGAGAATTGTTTCTGCACTCTTTAATAGTTGGTTCTTCAACAAGTTCTTGTTTCGAGACACAGCTGATCCCCGTCTTTATTTCAGTACATCAGAAACGGAATATTCCACCCTTGATCAGACAAAGACAACGCATGTGAAGACGCCTCTTTGAAATCTGAGGAAAAATAATGTGGATTGACATTTTGGATAGTACGAAACTTAACATTTAACTGTGCGCCCACCATGAGAGGACTGGTCTTTAAAATGAGTGGTACATTTCAGTAGAGACAAACTAAAATCAGGCATTTTCCTTTTATTTTGGAACAATGAGATTACTTTTCCTGAGAAAAAAGCCTTTTGCACTGCTTGCCCGTTCTCCCCTTGTAACTGTGAGACGCCCAGGTGAAAGTGCACCTTGTTCTCCAAGGATATGCAGGAGAGATTGTTTATCTAATCTTACATGGCGCTGATTAAATAGTGTTGTTTTTCAGTCATGTAATTGTTCTTAAAGCACTAATGAGTCACGCTGAACAGCCCTGCAAGGTGTTCACTATCAACCCAAGTACCACCAACTGTGTTAAGTGAAAAAAACCACTTTAATACTTTTGTATTTTTTTCCCCGTTACTTCATCAGGATCATACTTTTTTTTTTTTTGGTCTGCCCTTCAGGTGTTGTGGTTCCTTCTGTGTTGGAAGTACATTACCTGCACCGTCACCTGAGCCACAGTCCCTATAGATACCATATTGAGCAAAACACTTTTAATCAGCGATGCGTCCGCTTTACTTGAATACAGCGAACTGTAGTCGAGTAAAAAGGGATTACCGAATGTGGGGTTAAAAATAAAATAAAATTTGCAACAGGTATTTCGTCAGTAATTATCTCTAATGTGATGGTTGTGCTTTTTATTGCCTGTGGAGGGGCAATAAGTGGAGATGGATCATGTGTGCTTGACGCAGAGTCTCTGGCTCCTTCAACGTGGGACAGGCAGAGTGTGATTGATGAAGTGCCGCCGTATGTTGATGATATCGTTCCGTTTACGCACAAAGCTTCACCTCCTCCGTCTTCTCCTCCGTCCCCTGCAGGTGGTGGCGAGTGACGGGGTCCGGGCTATGATGGAGTCGGCCCTGACAGCCAGAGACCGGGTGGGGGTGCAGGACTTTGTCCTGCTGGAGAACTACACCAGCGAAGCCGCCTTCATCGAGAACCTGCGCAAACGCTTCAAGGAGAACCTCATATATGTGAGTGAAGGCACCGATACTGAGGTCGTCGTCGACTGAAACACTGATGTAGATGCGGTTGTGTCGGTCCTTGTCGCCATGTCACGTGACTGTGTGTTCCCGGTTCTTCAGACGTACATTGGTTCCGTGCTGGTGTCGGTTAACCCGTACAAAGACCTTGAGATCTACACCAAGAACCACATGGAGCGATACCGAGGGGTCAACTTCTACGAGGTGTCACCACACATGTAAGTCTATGAAAACATTAATTGTGCTCATAGGAATTTGCAGTTTTGGAAGTTCAGCACTCTATTACCATGCACCCAAATGTCGGACTGAGCTTGGGTTGTGTTGGTTTTTTTTGTTTGTTTTTTCCAAGAAGACAAATGTCCATCAAATGTCCATACCGTCTAACATTGTTGTTAACCAGCAAATGGTCACTAATTTCTCAAGATTAGACTCAGAATAATTCTGTGGTTGGATTATTGGGAGAATTTACCCTGGAAAAGGTCATGAACCCACAGGGAGAAAATGTCCATTCTAGTGAATGTCCCGACCTGCAAACTACTAAATGTCTTTTTTTTTTTCTTACTATGGAGTGACTGAATATGGTTTCCTGGATAGCTCTTGTCAGGGCAGGTAAACATAACTTTAAGACCGGTATCATTACTTCCCCAAATTTTCAAAAATGCTACAAAAGCTGTTAGTTCAAAAACTAGATAACTTTATTGTTAAAAAAAAAAAAAACACGTCAATTGAGAGTCCTTATGGTTTTCGGCCGAATCGGTCAACTGCTCCGGCAGAGCGACAATAAATGAGTCAAACACTTCTTCAACTGAATGTTACACACGTGTAATGTGATTAACTAATCTGAAGCAACTCGTCTGTGGAAACGTCACGAGAAAAGCAAACTCAGGGTTGTACAGATGTGTGATTGAGTGAAAGTTGGGAGCGATGATTCATGGGTCACACGTTTCCTCATCAGCCCAAACACTGACTGTGCTCTGCGGCAGCATGTTTCTGTTGCCGTGTCACACTCGGGAGTATTTGCATGGAGAGTCAACAGGTTGCGTAATGCTCTCACGGCCTGAACGTCGTCCTCTGTGTCAGTGAGTGTTTGTTTGAGGGGTTGCCACAGGGATGGTCAGGGAATCCTCCCGGACGCCTGCAGGTCACCGGCGGAACAATCCTCTCCTTCATGGCCGCCGACGGTGAAGTCATCCAAACATTTTCTGAATCTTTTTTTTGCCATTTTTGATTTCGACGCTGCGACGTATGGCCAAAGGTTTTCACTCCCTTCGAGTGGAAAGAAAGATGCGATCTGACCGAGAGCGGGAGGGAGGGTTGGAAAGAAAAGTCAGCAAATGATGGTACCAGGCGAGAGGGAATTCCTCTGACCTGACCGCGACCCCTCTTCCTCATCAAACACATTACGCTGCCGTGCAGCTATGAGCAGGCTGCTCTTTTTCCATGTTCCAGGAATGATTGTGGTGTCAGAACGATGTCAAAACAAGCTGAAACAACATGTGAGTGCCGATAGCGGCACGAGACTGATAGATTGGACTGTAACTGAAACAAGCTGCCGAATTTGTCCTCCCATGTTCACCACACAACAAAAAACTGAAGAAGAAAAAAAAGAAGAGATGAAGATGAGGACAAGAGTTAACAAACGTAAATCGGTGTCATTCATTCAGGCTCCATTTGCACAATGTTTTCATGTGAAAACAGAAAAATGTCATTGTGTTTTGGCTCCGTTTGCACTTCAACGATACTTGGAGTCACTGAAAACACAGCTTTTTGAAAAGTTTCTGTCTCTGTGTTAACAGGGATAAAATTGAATTTTTCTGAAAATGCCCGGGCTCCATCTCCCTGGAGACATTGTCCTCAGCGTTTCTGTGTAAACGGACATCATTTTCAAAATGCAGTGAAAACCTGAAACGATGTATTTTCACTTAAAACTTTGTCGTGTAAAGTGTGCCTCAGCGTTGTTTTGATAAAGTGGGACAAATCAAATATCAGAACTCAAGGGTCGACGAGAAAAAGAAGAAGAAAATTTTCGTGTTACACTTTTTTTTTTTTTTTTTAAACCTTTTAAGGTCGAGAACGACGTCACAAAAACTCCTTTTCAAGTTCACATTTTAATTAACTTCTTCAGCTTGTTTGGCTTTTTACTGGGATTCTAAAAAAAAATATTTACTGTCCGGACAGTTCCAGTAGGAAACCATCATAAGATTTTAATGTCTCATAATAAAATTCCTGCTGATATAAACACAACGGGACATGGACATACTTTTTTCCTGCTTCTTGAAGTTGGAACCGAGAAGAAAATGTTTGAATGCGTAAAACGTCTCAACCCCCCCCCCCCCCCCCCCTCCTGCAGCTACGCGGTGTCCGATAACGCGTACCGCTCCATGAGGACGGAGAGGAAGGACCAGTGCATCCTGATCTCGGGGGAGAGCGGCGCCGGGAAGACGGAGGCGTCCAAGAAGATCCTGCAGTACTACGCCATCACCTGTCCGGCCAGCGATCAGGTGCAGACCGTCAAAGACCGCCTGCTGCAGTCCAACCCCGTGCTGGAGGTAAGACCCCTGCTAAACCACTTTGAAAACCGTTTCACACCATTGGCGAGTTGTTACCATTTTGGCTTCATTACTTTTAAAATGGCCAAAATTATGACATAAAGGACTTTAACATTTAAGACATCGTTTTTAAACGTAATCAATCGTCTGTTCATGTATTCATCTGTGGTGGTCGTTTGAACTTGATCTCACAAACCATAATCGAGGCCTCATCGTTTACCGCGTTTCAAGTGAAAACTCGTAGTTTTTGCATTTCCGTTCAAGAAACTTTTCGCATTTACATGGGAAAGCTGAAAACATTTTTCACTATGTAGTTTTCACTGACTTCTCGATTCTTAAAGGGACCAAGACACAATTCTGAACACCTCAGAATACTTGTAGAAAGTCGGAATAAAACTTTAACATATTAAGTTATTTGTAACAACATTGCCAGTTTGTTGAGAAATTGCATTAACTTTTTTTTTTTTTTTAACAATAATCATAATTTCTTTCAACTTGTCTGATGCTGAAGGTGCTGATATTCATGTGATTGATCTTCTCACACTGACTATTAGACCATTTTTGCTTCTGTAGAGGGATTATTATGGTGATACTGTCGTGATCAAATGGATTTCTCTTAGCTGAATGTTTTCTGATTCAGTCATTGGCTACTTGGCCACTCGTTTTTTTTGCAGTACGTCTACTGTGAAATAGCAATGATTTAGCATAATATCGAATATTTGTCATTGTTTGTTATGTTTTTTTGTTGCAGAGGGTTTTGCATCTTAAGGCGTAGTAAGGAACTTGCATTGCAAACTGTCTTATAAGCTGTAAATGCTCCACGTTCTATACAAATAAACATTCAATAATATGAACGAATAAAGTTGCAGTACAACGCGAGTGTGTGTTTCTGCCCCCACACGAACCTCTCTTCTCTTTCTCCCACTCTGTCCTCTCTTCTCTCTCTTCAGGCGTTCGGTAATGCCAAGACGTTGCGTAACGACAACTCGAGCCGCTTCGGAAAGTACATGGACGTTCAGTTCGACTTCAAGGTGAGCACGACCCCCCGGCAGATCGTTCACGTAGGCGAACGCCAAAAACTCGAAACACCTTTGAATAACGTGTCTTCACGTTGTAGTTCAGCGATTTGCCTGTAAGGATTTCCAATAGTGTTAAAAAATTCTGACTAAAGGATTCATTACATCATCAGTTTGTTTTTGATTGTACATTACAAAGTAAATAATGTCAGCTGGTTACTATGACAACAGATTTAATGTGTTACTTCTGCCTCAGATTAGTTAGTTAACCCGTCAAGGTCACATTAAAGGAAAAAAAAAAAAAAGAAACGGCTGAGTCGTTTGTATTTTGAAATTTAAACACGTTATTTTGGTCCAAATAAATATATTTGGAGGAAAATTGGCCCCCCCAAAAAAAGAAGTAATTTTAAAGATTTCTGGTCAGCTGATACTAATGGAATTAGAATATTGATGTAAATTTCTCATAAATGAACGTTAGTGTTTATCATAAGATGATTTGATCTCAATAAGTTGACAGGTAACTGAAACGATGGGAATTTCAAAGAAAACCTCTGTTAACTTGATGAGCTTGTACCCCCGTTGTTCAAAACTCTGCATGGCGCCCGCATGATCGGCCCCTGGTCACCCCTCAGTACCCCCACCTCAACCTCTCCTCCTCCCGCCCCCCTCGTCCCCGTCCCCCCCGCCCGCAGGGCGCCCCGGTGGGAGGCCACATCATCAACTACCTGCTGGAGAAGTCCCGCGTGGTTCACCAGAACCACGGAGAGAGGAACTTCCACATCTTCTACCAGCTGATCGAGGGCGGCGAGGAAGACCTGCTGAGGCGTCTGGGCCTGGAGAGGAACCCACAGCAGTACCAGTACCTGGTCAAGGTGAGACCGGCACGCTATAGCTCAGACTGGTTTCATGGCTGCAGGTTGATTTCATTTAGTGGAAAGTTACAAAAATGTCTGGTTTGAGACTCCTGGATCACACCGGGATCACACGATACACACCTGCGTGTGGGTGTGTGTGTGTGTGTGTGTGTGTGTGTGCGTGTGCGCTTCCCTGTGGGACTTCTGGTTAATAGGCTCTCAGTGCGAGACTTAGTTCTCAGTTCCTCAGGGAAAACTCGGCTTTAAGAAGCTGTAACACACACACACACACACACACACACACACACACACACACACACACACACACACACACACACACACCTCTAAAGAGGTGTTTACACCACTTGTAAGTAGGTGTGTGAATCACCTGTAAACGGCACTTTGTGAGCAGGACTTTGATAAATGAGCCGTTTGTTTATTTGTGTGGGTTTTCTCGCTCTTTCTTCAGGGAAACTGCCCCAAAGTGAGCTCCATCAACGACCGCAGCGACTGGAAGGTGGTGCGGAAGGCTCTGTCTGTGATCGGCTTCAACGAGGACGAGGTGGAGGTGAGCGCGTTCTGCATTCTGAGTGAGATCGTGCTGATTTCTGGAGCTTGGCAGAAAATCCACTTTATAGATCCACCTTTTACTGTCCCATAAAGATAACCTCACTGAGATCTTATCACGTCGCAGCTTCTCATCTTTTCACCTTTGTTCTTTTCCTCCTTTTCGAATTTTTCCCTTCATATCTTTCTGATTTATTTCTCGTCTCTGTAGGAGTTGCTGAACATAATCGCCAGTGTGCTCCACCTTGGCAACGTGCAGTACGGCGGCGAGGACGGCACGGCCTGCATCACCTCCGACACGCAGATAAAGTACCTGGCCAGGGTAAGACGGTCGATAAAACACCTGACTCATCTCAAAGTGCCATAATCACAACGGGAGCTCTGCATACAGCCCCTCTGTACTGGCTTCATAAACAGTTTTATCTTTAGTTTTCATTTCATTTGCACATTAGACTGTCTCCTGGATAAAAGGGGTTTTCCAAAGCTGATATAGCTTTGGAAAAAAAAAAGAAGAAGAAGAAGAAGCCAACTACAGATGTTTTCTTTTTGTAATTAAACCACACATGTGCTGAGAGCAATGTGCTGCAAACTTTAACTACGGCGAGTGCACGGACACAAGCGTGGACAGAGAAGTCGGATTGTTTTTTCAATGGAAGGCAAGTTTAAGTGTTATAGCGCCATTACAGAAAAGTTGAATCTGGCTGAGTGGGAGCCGCCTTCAAAAAGCTCCAAGCACCGTTACCGTCACATAAACTGACCCCCAAAATGCTCCAAAAGCTTTTCATCCAAAACAAAGAAGAAAAGGGCTAAAAATGCTAATTAGCGATCATTGCTAATTATAGAATTGTCGTTTTTAGCCTCAATTTTAGTTGTAATCATTTATTTCCCGATTTTAGCCATTTTAACAATTGATGCACTACTTTTAACGCCTTCATCCGACTGATTTTTAGCTTTTTATTTATTGTCGGTATACATCTTCTCGTATTTCTTCCTCTCGCTAGCTTTGCATGTTTGTTTTGTTTTAACTCTATAATCAGCTGCCTAGAAACAATATAACTGGTATTATTTCACAGGGAGTGATTGTGCTGTGACTTTAATTCAATTGTTTCATATATCAAATTAAAATGTCTGTACTGTAGTGAAAAAGCCTTCGGTCTTGTAGTTGTACGTCGGGGCCGATCCAGACGGCGGGGGTGACGTCTCCGTCGGCGATGTGTTTATTTGTGGCTGCAAGGTAATGTTGTTGTGCTCTCCCAGTTGTTAGGAGTGAATGGCAGCGTGCTGACAGAGGCGCTCACACACAAGAAGATCATTGCGAAGGGAGAGGAGGTAAGTTTGGGCACACACTCCGATAAGCTCCCGTATGCAAAGCTTTCCTGCCTGCGTCATGTCTGCTCTGTCCTCGTATCCAACACTGCCCCCCCCCCCCCCCCCCCCCCCCCCACCTTCCTGTGTGTGTGTGTGTGTGTGTGTGTGTGTGTGTGTGTGTGTGTGTGTGTGTGTGTGTGTGTGTGTGTGTGTGTGTGTGTGTGTGTGTGTGTGTAGTTGATGAGCCCGTTGAACCTCGAGCAGGCGTCGTCAGCTCGGGATGCTCTGTCCAAGGCGGTGTACGGACGCACCTTCACCTGGCTGGTGAACAAGATCAACGCTTCGCTGGCGTACACGGTACACACACACTCACACACACACACACACACACACACTGCACGCAATCATAAAAATGCAATCTACCAAAGCCAACAAGCTATCCACCTTCAAATTCTTCTTGTAATACCACTTTGTACCACAAGGTGGTACAGTGACACACTTTTTCAGTGTTCAGTTAAAAAAGACAAACAGCGTCAGTTTCTTCAGAAATACAGCGACTCACTAACGCCGCCCAGCGTGAAAACATAATGTAAATCCTCATTTCTGATGTATGTACGTACAAAAACAGATTTGAGTTTTGAAAGATCTTCAAGTCAGTCCACAAGATGGCGCCACTCTAAATGGTCTAATAGCAGGAAGTTAAGTTGTTTTTTGGGAGGATTTTTCTTTTCTTTTCTTTGAACATTTTCACCATCTACATATTTAATTCTAATCTCAACCCCCCCCCCCCCCCCCGGAAACCAGTGGTGTTGCTCCGTTGATCTAATCGTGTCGAAAGAAATATACGATTTCATCAATGTGGTGATCAGATTTCTTTGTACTATAAAACAAAGTGAAGAAGTTTTATTATATTTTTATTATATTTAGTTTTATTGAGTGTAGATCAAAGCCGACTGTACGTGACCCCTGAATCAAAATCTGTTTGATACTCTGTGAAACCAAAATTTGCTCATCTCTTAATTTTCAAAAGTACACAATTCAATGTTTGTCATTGACAAATACCTTCAAAATAGAGAAATATCACTATAGATCATTTAAATAATGAAAGAGGAATAAATATAAATAGAACTTAAAGATACGCATAATATGTATAATATAGATAAAAATATACACAATACATAGAATAATAATAAACATAACATTATTATAACGATAACAAAAATAAGTAAGTCAATCTGAAGTGTGTGGATTTGTGTTGCCTCAATGTCTTCATTGTGTGTGATCACAGCTCCACCTTGTGGCCACAGCTCAGTATTGTCTAAAACTTTTTAAATCTGTGCTGTTCCCTCATCTCACGTCAGACTGATATCTTATTCTATATAAATCCATGTTTTTAAATCGCCCGAAAAGAAAAAAGACATTTTATAGAGTTCTAACTCTACTTGGACATGTGTGTATTTATTGTCTGTATATTTATTGTCTGCAGGATGACGCCTCTAAGAATTACTCGGTCATCGGCCTGCTGGACATCTACGGCTTCGAGGTCTTCCAGCACAACAGGTACGACGCAAGCTTTAACAAACAACACCTGGCTTTCATGAATGAATGCAAGTGTTTGATAAGGTGTGTGTTGGTGTTGTTGTGTTGCAGCTTCGAGCAGTTCTGCATCAACTACTGTAACGAGAAGCTGCAGCAGCTCTTCATCGAGCTCACGCTCAAGTCTGAGCAGGAGGAGTATGAAGCCGAGGGCATCACGGTCAGAAACGACGTCTTTTTAACCTTCCTAACCAGGGACCCTCAAAATTCACGAACACGGAAGAATCTGTAATGTAGAATTTGTGAAAAATGACCACATCTTCAACCATTTGAACATGTTCTTGGTTAATTTGCGACACTTTAAACATCCAAATATGAAGAATCAGCGTTTGATTATCGACACATGAAACTAATGTGGATGGCAGCAGAAATGTCATATTTTTACTCTGTGTCCAATCGTGTTGAAATGTGACATGTCAAATAAGTTAAAAAAGAGGAACAACTAACCCCTGAAATAAAAGTGAAACACATCTTTATATATATATAAAAAAAAAAATAACTGGTGTGATAGCTCAGAAATAGATAATTGAAAAATGTAAAACAGATTTAAATGTCATTAAATACATTTTCGTTAAAAGTTCACAATTCTGATTATTATATTACTATTAGTGTTATTATTAGAATAATTAAAACATTTTTTTACATTGTTGCTCTATTAATGTAGAGATTCTAACTATTTATTCCAATAATTGTTTCCCATTTAGACTTTTTTTTTTTTTAGTCTTTAAATCATGAAAGGTGTATAATTTAATCACTTTAACCAGTTTTTAAACTTCACAAGTTATTTAGATGAATATAAACATCATGATGTTGTGTATTTTGAAGTAAAACAGTCCTGCAGTCGTTTGGATGAAGGTTTGAATCTGAGTGACACAGAGGGTGAAACTCATCCTCACCAGTGTTTTGGTTGATTATTGGCTCTCATGCCTGGATAAATCATGTGAGTTCTCCTCCAGAAAACCTCTCCTTTGTCCTGATTCTCCATGATTGTTTATTCTTTTCCAAACCGGCCTGTTTTCCTGATCTCCGTGTTGTTCAGCTGTGTCTCTGTGGAACAAGACTCTTGTGTCTGGGTCCGTTTGGAGCCAACAGGTCGTGGGAGACGCCCGCTCTCACCTCTCAAAGAGCCCTTTATGTGGGGCCTCTGGGGGCCGCCGGGGGCCATAACTTCTTCGGACATTCTGAGGCGGTTAAAGATGACATAACCTCACACGGCGGAGATCCGTGTTCACGCCGTGCGTTCACATGCGAGTGGGCGGGCGGCGTGCTCCGCCGGCGAGGATTCCTGCAATCGTCCTCATGATTGATGCTCCGGTGGAGGGATGGCGGCGGAGCGGCCGCTCAGACACGAGGGGAAATATTGTTTTGGTTACTGTTGGATCGCAGCAGTACACTAATATCAAGGATTTCCCCCAGGTTTAATAGAGTATTTCTGATTCTGATTCTGGCTGTGGCTTGGAGTGATAGTTGGTAGAGTGGTCGTCATTCAGTCGGATGGTTGCAGGTTTGTTTCCTCATCGCTCCCGGTCCACATGTTGAAGTGCTCTCGAGCAAGACACTGAGGCCCAGTGAGCACCTTGCATGGTGGTTTTGTGAGCAATGGTGGCCTGGAGGTTAGAGAAGTGGACTGAGGGTGCATCCTAATAGTCCCTCCTATCTCCTTTCCTATCCACTTCTCCTTAACCCCGGAGGTGTTTAAGTGGCGGCCATGATAAGGAGCGTTAGAATTCTCACTAATCTAAGGAAAGCAGGTTCAATGATTCCTTTAGAACCTCCTTCAGCCTAGGAAACATTGATTCATCCTTTACCAAAGGAGACCAGATCATGCTGCCCCACAATTCCTTGCGGCGACAACATTTAAAGGGACCCGCTCATCCAAGAGTTCAGGGAAACTCAGGATGACTCGACACAAATCATTTTAATTTACCAAAGCAATAATCTGCCTTGAACCACTTGAAATCATCTAGAACCCAGATCCCAGTTTTTGTGCAGCCTATTCCCACTCTGATTGGTTCTTTATTCACCTGACAGCCGTTTACCTTCAGTTCCTCTTTTCCGTTGATTTACATTCAAACTTTGTGATATTTGATCAGTGTTTAGAAGGGGAAAGTGTTATAAATGCACTTTTTGTTGTCCATTTTTGGAAATTTGTAGTTTTTTCACCACGGATGATGTCACTATCCTTCGCCGCCGTCGGATTATTATTACGCCACCTAGTGGAAGTGGAGTCCGACTGCCACAACAGCGTGATCATCTTTCCCCAACGCCTTTAGGAAGCCTCCTAACACCTTTCCTTAACCCTGTGACGTCATCCAGGGGGTTTAGGAAAAGTTCCTCTATTCTATTCAAGTGTTTTAATTCTAATCAAATCATTATTGTATGTTTATCTTGCGGTCTTGATTGTTTACAAGTTAAAGTTTTAGGGACTTTAGCTGGAATCTCTCATTTGTCTGTGTTACATGTAGACTGTAGATAATGTGTGTTTAATGTGCGTGAAAGTGAAAGTGGATCTGATCTGGGTGTCCTCCGTGTGTCTGCAGTGGGAACCGGTGCAATACTTCAACAATAAGATCATCTGCGACCTGGTGGAGGAGAAGTTCAAAGGCATCATCTCCATCCTGGTGAGAGACACACCCACTCTGTTTACACACAAGAGATGAACCAGAAATCAGCTGGAACTGCAGTTACTGAGGATTTAAAGAAACTGTTGCCACATGAGGCTACACACACACACACACACACACACACACACACACACACACACATATATGAAATACAGTCGTTAAATCAGCTGCCTGTTGAGTGCAGCTTCATATTTAACTGAGGGTATGAGAATAAATCTAATTTCATCTTAAATGCATGAATCCGTTTCACAAAATCCCCAAATATCAAAGTAATGTCAATTAGATTTCACCTAATTCATTTAGTTGTAGTTGAATCCAGTTAAACAGATGTTAATCCAGTCCATTGTACTGGTGATTCATGGCTCCTCTCTCCCCTCACAGACTGTCACACTGGGTCAGCTGAGGTTTAAAGCACCTGAAACATGTTTAAAAACATAACCAATAAGTCAATCTATAATTATCCTGGGTGGTTTTTTTAATGAATAACTTTCCTGCAAATTACTACTGGGCAATGAATGATGTATTAATTGTGATTACGTGTAATTAATTGCATTAAGTGTGTTATTGAATGTATTGTCCATTTGTATTCCAAAGGCATTGCAGCATGAAGAAAAGTGGTTTCACTAAAAACAAAGACTGTTTTTAAATAGTTTGCCCTTTGAACAGTCGCAGTTAAACTTTTTCTTAAAAATCACGACTTGAAAACTAAAACAGGTAATTAAATAAATCAAAGTTTTGTTGTCGTTGTCGAGTCAAAGTTCTTTTTCTTGCACGATATAGCAGAACACTTTACTGTATTTCATGGACTATGAGTCACACTTTTTTCTTTCGTTCTCTATTTATGTGACTTATATTAAAAAGTATAGTCATACAGTGACCAGTAGGTGTCACTGTGTGACCACAGAAAGCTGCTACAGTACAACAGAAAAACCTCCTTCACTAATGTATTTCACTGACGGTTGAGGGGCAAGAGAAAGAGCACTGGTAAAATACATTAACATCTGCGTACATGTTGATTAAAGCCAAAACAAACTCTTTTTTTGTTAATTTAACATAATTTCCTGTAAATACTCCAAAGTGGGAGTGTTGGGATTATGACTAGTGGGATTAATAGTGTTAATCTGTACTGTTCTGTCTGCTGACAGGATGAGGAGTGTCTTCGGCCCGGAGACGCCAGTGATTTCACCTTCCTGGAGAAGCTGGAGGACACCGTGGGAGGACACCCGCACTTTGTCACGTCAGTTTCACTCTTCAACTCGCAGTCTGTCTGTGGCACCAGATCATCGCCTCCTGAATGTGTGTGCACAGTGTTTGTTTGTTTGTTTGTTTTTTTTTACTAATAAATCCACTTTGTGTGTGTTTCTAACAGTCACAAGCTGGCAGACGCAAAGACCCGGAAGCTGATGGGCCGAGAGGAGTTCAGACTGCTGCACTACGCTGGAGAGGTCAACTACAATGTAAACGGTGTGTGTGTGTGTGTGTGTGTGTGTGTGTGTGTGTGTGTGTGTGTGTGTGTGTGTGTGTGTGTGTGTGTGTGTGTGTGTGTGTGTGTGTGTGTGTGTGTGTGTGTGTGTGTGTGTGTGTGTGTGTGTGTGTGTGTGTGTGTGTGTGTGTGTGTGTGAACATGGGGAAAAAGTCTAGATATTCAGGAAAATATCACTTAAGCTTAACTATCTGCCAACAAACAGAAAATCCCTTATGAGTTCAATCAAATCTCAGAACTCTCCAAACTATTTTAATCTATCGTGGACAGATAGTTTTGACTTGATATAAAAATTATTTTTCAGATTTTTTTTTTCCTTTACGTGCAGCAAAATGTGCTCAATTTTAGCAAATGGCATAAATATATGACACACAGAAGGTTAATGATAGTTTTAACTCATAATATTTGTCCTGATGCAAACATAAAGAAATGAGGTTACATTAATTATCAGAATTGGACAATTTAGCGCGTTTAATTGTCGGGATGCACCGATACCAGTATTTGTTCGATACCACTCATTCTCATAAAACTGGCACCGATACCACTTTACTGCAGCGCACCGTTTACGGCACTGCACTGCAAGCTGCGGCCGTCTTTTTCGAAAACTGACCGTCCAAATGGCAGTTTGAGGCTCGCTGCCTAAAAGAGTGGACTGAAATGGAGCTGCCGCTTCTTAAACTGGCTTTAGCGGCCAAAATACTGCCTGTGTTTGGTCTGTTCCACCGAGCAAAAAAAACTGGTATTTAACTGTATCGCAGATAATCTGTCCAACACACTTAGCTTAGCATAACATAGTTTAATTAACCTAAATTTAAAATGTAAAAATATTGTGACGTTATCTCAAAATCAAAAATCTTTTTTCTTCTCGTTGACAACGCGGCAGTGGTAAATAGCTTTTCTGCACTTTCTTAATGTTTACAACATATTGTTCTCTACACGTATGTGTGTGTGGTTTCATTACAAAAACATTCAGTGCTGAAAACTACATGGTTTTTCAGTGTTTCTGCTGTCGGTTCCTGTGTAAACGCAAAAGTTTCCGCAAACAAAAACAACAAAACGATGCGTTTTCATGGGGCCTAGAAGATTTATTGTTGTTCACCGATTAAAAATGTGTGAAGTTGCCTTCATTGAGGACAATAACTCAGCAGAACTGTCTCTCAATTTGTTTTTTTAATACATTATTGGCAACTTATTGGCGTCATTACATATAAAAAAATTTGCGGCAAAGTCGTATTTTCCAGGCAGTTAATTTGATCCTGAAAGCCGTAGAGGTGTTGACAGTGCGACATTAAGCAGCACTGTTGCCCGCATGCGTGAGATGCTGACGTCTTCGTTGTGTCACGCAGGTTTTCTGGACAAGAACAACGACCTGCTCTTCAGGAACCTGAAGGAGGTGAGAGAGGTTCAGCTGGACCGTGGATGCAGATATCTGGAGTGTGTTAAAACGCGCGTGTGTGTGTGTGTGTGTGTGTGTGTGTGCTCAGGTGATGTGCATGTCTGAGAACAAGATCCTGACGCAGTGCTTCGACCGGGAGGAGCTGAGTGACAAGAAGCGGCCCGACACGGTGAGTTCACGTCTTATTGTTGTGCCATGACTTGTTTCCAGGACTTTCTCGGTGCATTCTTTCCCACAGCCAAACAAACAGCGGTGTGTTTGTGGAGTGGGCGGTCCGATCGGTGTGGGTGGGGGGGTTCTCTGCTGCTGCTGCTGCTGCTGCTGCTGCTGCTGCTGCTGCTGCCGCCCACCCTGCGAGGAATGCCCTGTGACACTCACACACTGTCACGGCCCGGCCCGGCCCTCCCTCCACACAGTCCGCTCTGTTCTGGACCCTCACTCTGCTTGCGTGGCCCCGCCCACCCTCAGCTCATCATCCCTATGTCGCTTTGCGTTCTCGCTCTTCGGTTTCTTTGCTGCGCCGCGTCCGTCCTCCGCTTCACTTACCAGCTTAATCCCTGCTTCCATCCCTAAACTAAAACATTTTTTTATTTCTTCTTCTTCTTCTTCTGTCTGCCGCCCTCCAGGCAGCCACACAGTTCAAGTCCAGTCTGGCGAAACTCATGGAGATCCTCATGTCCAAGGAGCCGTCCTACGTGCGATGCATCAAACCCAACGACTCCAAGCAATCAGGTAGAAAACATCTCCCGTCACAGAGGATCTTCCAGAGTCGGTGTTCCACAGCTCGGTCTGATCAGCGACAAAGACGACACACCAAAACTTTTGTTTTAGAGTTTGTACCGATAGGTTCGGTGGATCATCGGTACAAACTCCCTAACGATGACTTATTAATGTCTGGAACAATGTACAGTATCTTCCAGACGACTTTACCTTTAAGTCTCAATCAAAGTTTTTTGATGGAATTGATTTAAAGAGCCGCCCGGGGACCCAAATCAGCGTAAAACGTTTAACTTTCCTCCAAAGTTCACTTAAAAAAAATGTATTTTTCTGCTTTCAATAACACAATGAAATACTGAAACTTGTTGGCATAAAGTAACTGAGTTGGCAGATTATTTTTTTTTTTTTAAGTAAATAAAGGATTTAACATGTTTTAGAAAATTTGCACAAAAAAGCACAGTTAAGATTAAATTTGTTTCATACTTGGATCCGACAATATTCAGAGAGAAAGTCTGACTTTCTGACATTTCACTGTAATTTGTCAAAAATGCCAATTTTGGATTTGTATTTATTCTCTAGGATTTTAAATTCCTTCAAGGTTGTAAGTAAAGGGATATTGAGCGACACCCTTTTCTTTATTTATAACTTTATTATGAGACATTCACATGATGTGGCGCCACATTTCTGTCGTATCCGTTTTCATTGATCAGAAAAAAATGCTTATGAGTGACTTTGATTGGCCCCGATACAGAAAAGTCTCCTAAATTAATGCAGTTTTAGTAGCGACACACAAGCATTACATTTAGATTTTGGTTATGTATAAACACAGTGACAGTATTAAAGTTCTTACAATTGACTGTTTTTACCATTTTACATAACATATGTACTATTTTCCTCTTATCTTGCTTTTTAACTTGACAGAAATGCTTTTTTTGCCCTTTAATGGTTAATAAAAAGAAAACAGTTTTAAAGTGTAATACCAAAATCTAACTTATGTTAAAATTTATTACGATAAAATAAAGCATCATGTTGATGCATGTCTTGCTGGATGTTGTACAAGGTTGTTATGAGTTCCTGGAACATTTTGACTCCCAGTCTATTCTCCTGGGACTTGGTCGTTTTATAGCTGACAGTCACCTGGAATAACAATCCGACTTGGTCGTCTGTCCATATGAATGTCTGTGTTCTCACCATTGGTAATGTTTATAGCGTACTGTTCTGCGTATTGTGTGGTTTCATTACAAAAACAAACAACAGCACCTACTATTGGCCTGGCCTGCTAACTACATCGGGGCTCTTAAACTCATCTGCTCCTTGACTTAATGTTAAAATTATAATGTTTATTTTCAATCTTTCTCCCACGATTTAAAGACCCACTTTTGTGCAATTTAAATCATGAAAATCTATTTTAAAATGATCACAAATGGCCAAAATGTCATCACTTTTGTGTCCAGTTAGTTTTTCAGATCCTTGTGGAGAATAAATGTTAGGAGTGAGATTTAACTTTAATCATGTAAATGCTTTTATTCCTATTAATTCCAACAAAGTGTGTGTGTGTGTGTGTGTGTGTGTGTGTGTGTGTGTGTGTGTGTGTGTGTGTGTGTGTGTGTGTGTGTGTGTGTGTGTGTGTGTGTGTGTGTGTGTGTGTGTGTGTGTGTGTGTGTGTGTGTGTGTGTGTGTGTGTGTGTGTGTGTTGTCTCTGTCACACTCGGCCTTCTGTACTGGTCACACTGTGTCTCTGTCCTCGGTCACTCCCACTCCTGCTGCTCAGCATTAACTGGTTTGTTCTGGTTCTGCCCCCTCTGCCCCTCCCCCCTCCAGTCCGGTTCGACGAGGTTCTGATCCGTCACCAGGTGAAGTATCTGGGCCTGATGGAGAACCTGCGGGTGAGGAGAGCCGGCTTCGCCTACAGACGGCGCTACGAGGTCTTCCTCCAGAGGTGATCGCACACGTCTACGTACAGACGAATGTCCGCGTCCTCGTCATTGCTGATGTTTTTTCAGCGTATCGTTTTCTCTCTGTGTGTGTGTGTGTGTGTGTGTGTCTGTGTCTGTGTCTGTGTCTGTGTCTGTCTGTGTCTGTGTCTGTGTGTGTGTGTGTGTGTGTGTGTGTGTGTGTGTGTGTGTGTGTGTGTGTGTGTCTGTGTCTGTGTCTGTGTCTGTGTCTGTGTCTGTGTCTGTGTCTGTGTCTGTGTCTGTGTCTGTGTCTGTGTGTGTGTGTGTGTCTGTGTGTGTGTGTGTGTGTGTGTGTGTGTGTGTGTGTGTGTGTGTGTGTGTGTGTGTGTGTGTGTGTGTGTGTGTGTGTGTGTGTGTGTGTGTGTGTGTGTGGTGTCATTACAAAAACTAAACCATGGCTTGTTTGGCCAACAAGTGACCTGGCAAACCAGCTTTTTTGGGGGGGGTTTTCAGCATTTCTTGCTGTTTCCATGGTAATGGACATAAGTTTTGAAACGTTGCTGTGTAAACACTAAACGTTTGTGAAACAAAAAAGTAAAAAAAAAAACAGGATTTCACTTGAAAGCTTTTTTTTTTTTGTCTTGAAATATTCACTTAAAAACCAGAGGAGCAGCAGAATGCAGGTCCAGATCCTGCATGTTGGGGGTTTTTAATCCTCAAGATGTTTAGTGGCGTGTCGTTTTCCCGTACTTGAGCTTTCCCTTGGTGTTTGTGTGCAGGTACAAGTCCCTGTGTCCGGAGACGTGGCCCAACTGGCAGGGGAAGCTGGCGGAGGGCGTGTCGACGCTGGTCAAACACCTGGGATACAAACCTGAGGAGTACAAGCTGGGCAGGTGAGCGGCGCCGCGGGACGGACCGGCGCACGAGTCGGACGGACCAGATCCTAAATGTGTGTTTCCTCTCCGTTGTACAGAACCAAAATCTTCATCCGCTTCCCAAAGACGCTGTTCGCCACCGAGGAGGCTCTGGAGACCAGGAAACACAGTCTGGGTGAGACGTGTTCTTTGTGCTTCATGTTTCGTAGAGCTGCAGGTTTTAAACCATTTCTCCCGTGCAGCCACCAAGCTGCAGGCGGGCTGGAGAGGATACAACCAGAAGTCCAAATACCAAAAGCTCCGGTCATCAGGTGAGGCTGCCCGCTCACAAACCTCCGCTCGGTTAAACTGCAGCACTTTGGATCTGATCACGAGTCTCTCTGCCGTGCAGCCATCACCATCCAGGCCTGCTGGAGAGGGCTTCTCGCCCGGGTGAGGGCCAAGCGCAGGCGGCAGGCGGCTGACACCATCCGCAGGTACACCAGCAGAGGGCGCCAGACGACACGACACAGGAACACACCGACACGGCAACAGAGTGACAGCAATGCGACAACAACACCTATACAGCAACAGAGCAACGCTCCAGCACAGCAGCAACAACACAACACATACATGAACACAACACACTAAAACCAATAAGATGCATTAATTCTTCCATGTCGACATGAGCAACGTACCCAATGTACAAGAAGCAATAAACTGCAATAAATCACGTGTCCATCGACATGCGCTGCTCGTTATACAGTGAGAAATATGTGATTCACAAAAATATGTTCAGGGTTCCTTAACTGTTTTTATTGCTACAAGTCAGGAGCGTAAAATTGAAGTACAACAAGCTGTTTCACTTCTGAAAAACTCCAAAGTAACAATTCTACACGGAAGCATCGCACGACTACCTGAGATCCAGTTTTTAGCTTCATGGTGCGGATCTGTTCAGTTCTCCCTGCAGAGATGTGTGAAGAGGCCCGGGGCGTCCGGCGGCCTCGGAGTCCGGCCTGAGCTGCTCACATGACGCTGACGTGCAATCTTCCAAATGTCCACAGAACACCTCCGCTCAATGTAAAGATTATCTAACCGTGTTCCGTTTCCCCGCCGTCAGGTTTGTCAAAGGCTTCATCTACCGCCACAAGGAGCGATGTCCGGAGAACGAGTACTTCCTGGACTACGTGCGATACTCTTTCCTCATGAACCTGCGCAGGAATCTGCCGAAGAACGTCCTGGACAAGAGCTGGCCCGCGCCTCCGGCCGCTCTCACCGAGGTGGGGATGGACAGTTCTACACCCTTTACAGAATCCTGCGGACGCTCAGCACAGTGGGGAATAAACTTCTCGTCTCTTCAGGCCTCCGAGCAGATGCGGAAGCTGTGCATGCAGAACATGGTGTGGACCTACTGCAAGAAGATCAGTCCGGAGTGGAAGCACCAGGTGAAGCCCCGCCCCTTCTCTCTCTCTCTCTCCGCCTCCTCGCTGTCGGCTTTTCATTTGGTTTTCTCACCGTGTTCAATCAAACCCGTCGGAACAGATGGAGCAGAAGATGATCGCCAGCGAGATCTTCAAGGACAAGAAGGACAACTACCCGCAGAGCGTGCCCAAACTCTTCGTCGGCACCAGGCTCGGTGAGATTAACCCCCGTTGCTCTTCACCACGTTCAGCGTTTTGCTTTTTCGGACGAGCTAATGTTGTTTGTTTGGAACTTCAGACGGCGAGTACATCAACCCCAAGGTGGTCCAAGCTCTGGGCAGCGAGAAGATGAAGGTACGTTTCAGGAAAAGAGGATTTGTGTTGCTGTGTCGGTCGGGTGTCGTCAGCGTGTCGGTTTTTCGCCCGCAGTACGCCGTCCCCGTCACCAAGTACGACAGGAAGGGCTACAAAGCTCGACCGCGGCAGCTGGTGCTGACCGGGAACGCCATGGTCATCGCAGAGGAGGGAAAACTCAAGCAGCGCATCGACTACTCTGCCCTCAAAGGTCCGGAGACGCTTTCTTATCCAGGTTTCAACAGCGACGAGGGAAATGTTTGTGTCGGGACAGAAGTGAAGCTGAAGTTTGCTGGTTTAACGACAAATAAACAATTTAATTTAGTCTTAAAAAATGTAGAATCCAACCAAAATGTTCAGATTCGCAGTAAAACTTTCATTTATTTTCAGTTTATTCCAGATAAACTGAACTAATTCAAGCATTTTTCCATTTTATTCTTAAAGCTTTTTTTATTGATGTAATGACAATAAAATATGAACATTTTTCAGATCGATCAACGAGATTTATCACAATTACAAATTTTAAGTTGTAATGTTTTAATTTTCACTGACGAAACAACAACTCAGTCTAATCTGATCAAAAAAACAGGAATAATTTGTTAAAAGTTTCTATGGAAAACAATGAATATTCTTTGATAATATTAATACATTTCCAAAAGTTGCACAAATTGATTCACAGTTTAAAAAGGAGGATCGGTGCAGTAAGTGAACCGGTACGCACCTTTTAAATCTCACCCCTCAGCGTACCGGGACTTTTGTCGGCCGTCACGGAACTTTCTGTAATTTCCGGACTATAATCTGCTACTTTTTCCCGCTGCGCTCCGTGGCTGCACTCCGTGGGGATCGTCGTCCTCGGAGGAAAATCTCTCAATCGGCAAATCCTTTATGACCGGAGATCAAACCCTCAGTATTTGTGTATTTTTGCAGTAATTCACTTTCCCTCTCTGTTCCTCTCCCTCCCATCCGTCGGCCCGCCACTGAAACTGCGTTTAAAATCTGTTTGTTCTCATGACAAAACAACTAACGCAGTCCCACAGTGAATTTCATGCCCTGTTACAACGTGGTCACCTGTAGCGCCTAAACTGTACATGTACTGATGTATTTATTTATTTTTGAATTTGGTGGGTGCAGCTTATGTTCATTAGTTTTTTTTAAATAGTGTACTCTGCACGATTTTTCACAATCACACATTTAAATTACACCCAATACACGTAATACTTTACTGGCTGACACAAGAAAAAATCCCACAATGAAATATAGTGTAGTATATCTGTACTTATTGAGGATGGTGTGTCGCTCGCTTTCTCATTCCTTCCTTTGATTTTTTTTTCAGGGAATTTGAAAATATATCTGCCAATATTTAAATAAATATTCAATTACTTACAACATGTATTTATTATAATAGTTTTTTTTATAATTTTTTTAAATCTCAAACTACTAATCTCACACTATTTTACACTGAGCTCCTGCTGCCCAGAATGTCTGTGGTGCCAATAAATATCATGGTGGTTTTTTTTGTCTCATATTTGCAAGTCATCAAGGGGAATACCGGCACTTATTGTTTCCCACTTAAAGCACTGAGGAGGTTGAATACATAAAAATAGAATCACCTCACTTTGTTATTAAGAGAGAAATTATAAAAAATAAAATTAGATTAGGAAAATAAAAGAAAATGAGGCGTCATGTCCAGTGTGGTTTTATTCAGCTTCTTTCACACGTTCTCATTTTTTTTTAAGTTTTTGTTCTGCGTCTCCTCTGCAGGCATCTCGGTGAGCTCCCTGAGCGACGGCCTGTTCGTCCTGCACGTTCCCAGTGACGACAACAAGCAGAAGGTGAAGCCCGCCGAATGGAGGAAGTCCACTTTGTCTCCTTTTGTCTTGCCTGTGCAGTTTTGACCTGGAGTGTGTGTCTCCTCGCAGGGAGACGTGGTCCTGCAGAGCGACCACGTCATCGAGACTTTGACGAAAATCGCCATCTGTGGAGACAAAGTCAACAGCGTTAACATCAACCAGGGCAGGTGAGGCGCCGACACAGAGTTTCAGGAAATACTCTGCTGCTGCTCAGTGAATCGTGGGAAAAGAGAGTTTTGAAACCGGGCAGTGGTGTCCAACCTGAGGTCTGGGTCCTCCTCTAGGGCCTCGCCAAGAAATCACAAAGGGGCAAAAACCCTTGAACAAGAAAACCTTGACCTTTGTAGAACTCAGAAGTCGTCCGGTGCTTTTAATTGAAGTTTCTCGTTCGCACCGTTTGACAAGCAAATCAGACTGGAGACGGACTCGTTTTTAAATCTTCATTCAATAAAAAAAGAAAATGACAAATTCTGATGGCAACATTTCCATAACTATCACTATGTGCAAAACAAGCTGCAGTTTGCATGTTGGGCCAGTAGGGGGTGCTGTGTTTACTAGACATGCATGCACTGAGAGAACAGTACAATTTAATAGTTTAAGCTCATTCAAACGGTCTTTTTTTTAGTCGTGCAGAATATCTGCATGTAAGAAGTTCGTCCCCCTGTATGCAGATGATGGTGTACAAAATGTCAATAAATGTACATGTGCAGAACTGCCCCCGCCCCCCCCGCCCCGCCCCGCTAACTGCCCTGTTTGTTCCCCCTGCAGTATAAAGTTTACAGCGGGACAGGGGAAGGAAGGGATCATCGACTTCACGCCCGGATCAGAACTGCTGGTGGCCAAGGCCAAGAACGGACACTTGTCTGTGGTGAGTGGACGGAATCGGCCTGATTTCCTCCTCCTGCAACTCTTCAGACACTTTTTAGGACAAAATGACACGATTCAAGTCAAAAACCTGACGTTCAACTCTCCAGTATGTCTTAATGTCTTTTTTCGGTTCTGAGCTCATTGTAAACTTGATGAACTTTTTAAAATGCCAATATCAGCTAAAGTTTTTCACAAACAGTCATACACAGTAAGATTACGAGGCTGGTGTCAAATTACCAAGACAGTCGAATGCAGGCTGTTTTTGACAGTAATGTGATATAATAAACTGTTTAACACTCAGTAGGACACTTAGTAAAGTATGTGTACTTTAAACATTTTAGTTCTCAGATTTTAAAGTGAATATAAAGATGAACCTTCATGCAAATTCTACATTCAATTCTAATGTAACGGACTCAAATCACACAGATTTCACCATTTGTAGTTTAGAAACAAAAAAAGAATATTCATTTCCTTCATATTCAGCAAAATAAAAAATCGAAATTTTTAACCTTGAATAAAACTACTTTGAAATATCTTCTGATTTGTAATAAATTTGTTATTGATTAGCGTAAAAAAGAATTTCTCCCTATATTGATTTATATTTTCGAACTCTGAATATAACTGCCGCCCTTTTTTACCATATATGGGCATGTGTCACATAATGGGTTTAAGTAAAGGCCACAGTACAGGATTTTACTGCACTGCCCCAAGTGGCCATAAAGTGTAGTGCAGCCTTCATATAACATCTGATTTAAATAATTTGACTGATTGCGAGAATTTTTTTTTTTGTAAATTCTTTATTTTTCCACAGGCTATTTGTATTGTACTGTTTGGTATTTAGCGATATTACCTGTTGATTTATGTACATTCTCCTATTTTCTGATTTTAACCTCCTCTGTTGTTTCTCCTCTCGGCATTCATCCAGACGGCTCCCAGACTCAACTCCAGATGATGGCCACTCTGACCCACGACCCCCTGGGCACCCTCTCTGGACCCCCACCCCCCCCCCCCCCAACCGCTCCCATCCTCCAATCACACGACTGCAGACCTGCTCTGCCTAAGCCAATCAGACGCCAGCTGTCACTACTTCAGTGGCATGTGCTTCCAATTAAAAAAAAAAAAAGAGAGAAAAAGAAAAAAAAAAAAAAAAACACAAAGAAAAATCCAGCAAACTAATTGATATATTTATGTTTATATATAATATTTTTGGGATTAATACTGTTGCTGTTTGAATATTCTGATTTTATATATGAGGCCAAGGAATAACAGATATTTTTGGTGCGTTAATTTGTGTTTATTTTTCTTTTTTTGGTCACTGCGTGTTTTTTTTGTGCTTTACCTGGGAACATGACCAAGGAAATGATGAGTGAGCAGAAGAAGAAGAAAGGTGGTAGTTGTTGATTGGAGTTAGGGTTAGCTTTTTACGTTTTCCTCTTTATTTTTATTTTTTTCCTGTCGTGACTGAAAATGTCTCGGTGTGGCAGCGGGGACGACCAAACCCGCCACCACTACCGAGTGCATGTCCCACTCCTGTGTTGGCGAGGGAAACTGTAAAGGAAGGAACCAAGTACGTAGAAGAGAAAAAGTGAGGAGGTGGAGGACGTGATGCAGCTTGTGCCTTCCCCCCCCCCCCCCCCCAAGATCCTGCGGACAGTGAAGTGTTCTTTAAGAACTACGACGCTGCACGGTAGATCCAAACCCGTCCCGGCTTCCATCCAACAGCGTCTCGTTCGTCTGCGTCTTCAGAAGTCTGTCTTTTCACTGCGTTGGACTAAGAACCGTCAATATTTCTGAGACTCGCTCGCGTCTTTTCAAAGTAATAAACCTTCTGATTTAATGTCTGAAATCTTTAGATTAAAGCCTCTCAAATTCAGCTTTAAAGGTACCACATGCAGGATTTTAAGTTTTATTTAGTTTTTTTAATTTCAATTGTTTTAAACCAATTTAAAGATCAGTTATCAATACGTGTATATGTTCTGTTTCAGTTAACTTTATCGCGGCCTATCCAGTTCCTGTAATTCCATTTTGTGCCACAAGGTGGTGCAGCGAGTCGTTTGTCTACTGTGTCGCTATAAAGGAATGTAGATATGTGCGTCGTTAAAGGTTTTAGCAAAATACAGGCTAACGGAAAACCGCCAAAACTCACCAGAACAAGACACGAGCAGTCTGTTGCATTTTTAAGTCGCAGTATGTAAATTATTCAGCTTACGTGCAAAAAAAAACACACAAAAAAAAAAAACCTCACACAATTTGAAATATGCAAGTTACCTTCAACCTGTCTGCTAATGGCAAACAAACAAATCATGACGTTTATTTTTAATTTCTTAAAACAGCTCTTAGCAAAGAACATTAGTTGGAACACTAAAAACGAATTTAGCGTAAAAACAACAAAAAAATAAATTTCATAATCTAACTTTTTTGCTGTTTCCATCGGCTGACATGTTGTAAAGAGTGTCAGTGTTTTGGAAACACTGGAGCACATTTTCTTCATAAAATACTTCTAAAAGAGTAACCCGACTCATTACTGCCGCCCAGTGCTCACACGTGGTATTGCATGCATCAGGAGCAGGAATGGGTCCCTGAAATAAATATATATATATTTTTTTTTTTAAATAAAACTCCAAATGTTTTCATTTGTTTCAGCGGATAGCGGTGCAAATTAATCAAACATTTTGGAATTTAATTTAATCTTTCTTCAAAGCCCGAATAAGTTTTCGAAAGACAAGTGCAATTTTAAGTATGTTCACCATCACAGCGTGACTTTTGATGCGAGGCTAGCTCACTAAAACGCATTCAACCGTAAAAATGTGATCAAATCACAAGAAAAGAATTTTTTTGGGGGGGAAAAAACAACTAATAAAAAGTTCTTGTCTGTTTTTGTAGTTTTGAGGCTTTGCAGTGTTTCGTGTTCTTCCTTCAAGGCCTTTTCTCTGCCTGACCTCGGCCCTCTAACTCGCCTCCACCCCTGCAGACGAGACCAAACGTTTGACAAAAGACAAAAGAAATGTCCGGAAGAACTTTTGAGAGGAGCTGCGAAATGTTTCCCAGTACTTTGTTTTATTTTTATTCTTCTTGTTTTTGTTTGTTTTCTCCGCGCCGCCAACGCTAGCATCAGCCAAAGACCATTGGTCCCTGATTGTTCGACGCTCTAGTTTCCAGGAGACGTGTACAGTTTGAGGGGTAAATGAAAGATCAGGCTGCGGTTTGATGACGTGAGACGTTCACTGAGACAAAGAGCTTTCAGCTGAAACGCGTTTATGTTGTGCCTTTTTTTGTTGGACGGCGGTCTGAGAGCGAAGCCTCCGTTTCCGTCACCGCTAACCTCCTCCTGTTGTAGAAGCTTCGTTCAAACCGAGTAACGCACCCCTCTATCAGCCCTGGCTCACTGTACGCACCAAACCAATGTATAATTATGCCAACACACTAAGTAAATAAGATACCTAAGATTTGGGGAAAAAAATTAATAAAAAGTTAAAAAAAAAAAAACTGCTGTGGAGTTTTTTTTTTTTTTTTATTGTTTTATTTTCGTCACTAAGTGAAAGTCTTTCATCTTCATGTCCAAGTATGTTGCCAAAGAGCACTTTGAAAATCATTTAACATTTAATAATGTTGCAGATGATTTTTTTTTTTCCACAGGAAAGAATCTAAAAAATAAAAGTTTCAATAATTATTGGAAATCTGACAACTTTTGAAATGCAGACATGCTGAGTCAGCAAAATATTCGCCTGCAGTGGTGTTATTGCATTTTCTTTTTTTTTGTTTTACGTCACTGAATCACTGAAATTGCTTCCCCCCAAAAACACACACACACACACACACACACACACGTTTTGTAATGTAATCTTTAGAACAGGACATTTCTGATGGGAATAATGAGTGTGTGTATGAGTATATGTGTGTATGTGTGGGTGTGCGTGTGTGTGTGTTTGCTGAGCTTTTGCTTTGGCGGGTTTGTCCAGAGTGATTTTAAGAGTCTCAGTGAGGTGACGCACATGGAGTGAGGTCACTTTAGGACAACACTGCGTATTGATCCAGGTCTGCTGCTTGGTTTTTTTTGTGTGAACATTTTTACACTAACTTACACTCGCCCCAGCAGGGGGCGGAGCCACAGAGACACACACACACACACACACACACACACACACACACACACACACACACACACACACACACACACACACACACACACACACACACAAAAAACTCATAATCACTTCTAATCTGCAGTTTTTGGAAAAGGAAGTAAAACCTAAAGCTGAGGGTAATTAAAACAGACGTGTTTGATGAGACTTTATTTCTTAGGTTTTATTTTCCAGGAGAAAACCGAGTCAATGAGACGATGAAGCTGCTCTGTGGACACGTCCGTCCATCTTCTCGAGCGTTTTGTCCGATTTGTGGTTGTGACGGGGGCGAAGTCATTCCGAACACACCCCGTCCACATTTCCAAGCAGCTCGGAGTCACTAAATAACCTTTAAGTGTTTGTTTGGGAGGAGGACGCTGAATCACGGATGACGGGCGGTAGTTTTAAACACAATTTTAAATGTTAACGCTAAGTGTCTTTTTAAAAAAAAAGAGAGAAATAAATTACAGAAGCGAGACAAGGGAAAGGTTAAATGTGGATTTACGTGAAAATGGAGCCACTAAAAAACGTCTCCCAAGGTGGAACTTTTTGGAAAAACGCCCCGTCGCCGTGGAAACTGGGCAAAACTCTCCTTTGCTGAAACGCTGCTAATGCGCTCTTCTGCTAAAATGATGCGCGGAGGTAGAACAATCGTGGGACGGGTTTTGTTGCAACAGGAAGTAAAAATAACAACATGAAACTTGTTTGAGACAAACAATGTTCCGCGTCGGTAAATATTTAAACAAAGGTGTTGCAGGCCGGGTAGCACTTCCTCTAAACAAAGAGCGGCGCGTTTTGTTTGCCCGTCGGCTCTACGGGAGGGTCATGCTTCATTCGTAGAGGAACAGGAACAACGGATGAAGAGCAAAAAAAAAAGTAACATCGGAAGTGGAGTCGGATGCTTCTGCTGCTTTTCGGTTGATCGGATGACAGCGTGAAGGATTGGGTCCGGAGCCGTCAGAGTGAAGCTCCTGAACGTGGTTCTAATCTGGGACCGAGTTCAGAATATCGACTTCATATTTCAAGCTTTAGCGTGTCCATCACTGAAAGTCAGACGTTGAAGCTCTGCTACCTCCTGCTGTGTTCTCGTGTGGATGCCGTGACGCTTCGTCACAGGAGTTCCACCTGTCCAGTAATATGAAGACGGTCATTTTTTCCAAGCTGCCATTTAAAAAGTCCAGGAACGACGGAGAACCTTGACATTATGGGAACGTGCAGTCAACTCAATGACGTGACGGCGTATTCTGGGTAATGTGCGACCGTCGGTGAACTAGAGGCACACGTACCACCGAATACGTCTGGTGTTGAAACCCGACGTCAAAAGCAGCTGAAGAAAACTAAAGAGTAGGACAGGGAGGCTGGTACAGCTTAGTCTGGGGTGGAGGATTCAAACAGCTGTTCTCTTCACACAGAAGCCATTTCTGACTCCATTGTCTCAGCCGCGGATTTGGAAAAGTTGCTGAGAACCCCGGGAAGTCGTCGGCAGCCGCGGAGACGAGCCTTGTGCTCCGAGAACAGCGACGGGACGGGTCGTCAGCGGTACTTTGAGTGGCGTTAAGTTCTGATGTGGACTTCGCTTCTGTTGTCGTGAACACGGCCCCTGTGTTGCAGCTGAGACTCGTGCAGGACTGCAATCTGAGAGACGATCTCAACTCTATCGATGTCATGGAATCCTCTGCAACTGTCAGACAAAAGGTGTTTGGTGTAGTTGCCCTTTAAGAGAGCGGGCGTCATCCTGCCAAACAGCTTCACGGTCACCAAGCAGATGATACTGTGGGAGATTTGTGAATATCTTTCTATTCCACGGGGACTATTCTAATCTTCTCAACAGGATCGTCATTAAAGGGCCCGAGGAGCAGTTGCAGGGTAGGAACTGGAAAGATGTGGTGTGTTCCTCAACATGACAGGGTGAACCTGCTTCTCCCCCCTGGACTGTTTGAACCAACCCACTGACATGAGGTTTTCAACAGGTCCAGCATGTTTCTGATGGGTTTTTTTTTTTTTTTTAAACTAAAGGTTAAAGAATAAACACCGTTACTGCGAGTCAGCAGTGGAACCAAACAGTTTGTTTTGCTGCAGGTGTCGTTGTCAGAATGGATTTCTCAGCCTCTCGTGATTCATGGAAACTGGTCCTGGAGGTTTGTCCAGCCTCAAGGTGCAATCTGCTGAACTTCATATGAAGGAGGTGGAGAAGATGATTCACATCTGACTCCTGTTGTACTGAATTATTTCCGTCTGCCGTGACAATTCAGATGAAGTTGTTCTGGCACATTGTCACTGATTAAACGGATTAAAATCAATCCTCCAGTTCCCACTTCTCGCTGTGCACCTCTCAGCCGGCAGGTGGCGCCCTGTAGGCGTCCCATCCTGTGATTTATGAGCTTTTGGGAGCTCAGCTGGCCTTTCCTCCGAACCAGAGCCGGCCCCCCTCCTCTCGGGGATTTCTAGGAATCGCAGGTCTGGCGTGAAGGTGAACGTAAACAAGGCGTCCCGTCACGTGCAGCGACATTAATGGAGAGGAGAGAAAGTTGAGTTTATTCTCTCTCGCTGGCAAAATATTTAACTTGACATGTTTGTGCGCTGCCGCTTGAACTTGCTCACTTGTGGATAAAATCCTCGGGTCTTTTAAGTGTTGTGAACTTTTTGTCGCCTGCAGTCATCAGTTTCTTCCAAAAACAAATCTGAGAAATGTGTTTTTCTCCAGCTCCCTATCGGAGCCCTCTGATTGGTCCGCGGATGAGCTAGAGACGGGCCGCGGCCAATCAGAGGCCGCGGCTGTTTGTGCGTCTCCGCTGCGCCGCTATAAAACGCGGTGATGAGCGCGAGGAGGACAAAACTACCGTGAGAGAGACAAAGTACGTCCCGCAGGTGAGTCCGCAGCCACTTCTTCTTGACGCGTGACACCGGGAGGAGTGCGGGAGCCGCTGCGGAGGAGCTGACAGGCCGCGAGCTCCGGGAACAACCACCCCCCCCCCCAAAAAAAAACCACACCGAGTCCGCATCTCAGGTGAGGCAGCCGCGCTCTGGAGGATGCTCCGTCAGGAGGAAGAGGAGCCTGCCTCTTCCTCCTGCTGCTGTGTCGGGCTCAGTGTGAGGGTCAGACAGGAATCTAAACCCAAATCCTCCACCTCTTCTTCTTCTTCTTCTTCTTCGTGCGCCTCTTTGTTCACAGGACGCAACAACTTCAGCTCAACACTGTTTCTCCCTCATTTCCTCTCAAACATTCATCCACACAATCTCATCACCAGCTGCCTTTTCTTTTCTTTTCTCCTCATCTCCTGTTCAATCTTCTCCTCACGCCGCAGTTTTATTCTAAAGTTGTTTTATTTTAAAGGGGATGGAAGATGAACGGCTGTGCATGAGAGAGAAAGAGAGAGAGAGACGCCTGTGTTTTACAGTCTTTGTTTCAGCAGCTTGATGATGTTGTTGATACCGAACAGCTGAGCGCTGCTCGTGCTGGAGCGTGCGTAAAGACGCAGCGATGCGTCCGGAACGCCGCGGAGAGCCGGCAGCAATAAAAGCTCCGAGAGCATTTGGGTTCGGGTTAAAAACCTTGATCCTGAAGGGAAATGACAGCACTGCTCCCCACGTAGAAAGAACGACGTGTTAATGAAGTAAATTCAACAGGATGAATTAAAACGGGGGTTCAACATGCAACTTTACAGCCCCGTTGTTGTGGCTTAGGTTTTAAATAACACAAAATTACATTGAAATGTAAAGAAATAAGGGGAAAGAACTTAAAATTGTATCTGACGGTTCTTACTGTGCAATTTGAATAACCAAAAATGGTTAAAGTTTTTTTCAGCTGAGTGTGTATGACTCTAAAGTAATAAAATTCAAATGGTAATTTGTGATCAACATGGGCAGATATTTGCTTTAATCAATGCTGGTTTAACTCTGTTTATGTGGAAAGAAATGAGCAAAACCGAGTAAAAGAGCAAAACAGCTGGAAAGAAAAAACAACTAACGGCTTCAAATGGCTCAATACTGTGAGCATAACTGTTCTCAGTAAACAACTGAGAAGAGCTTAAAAACCTTTGCCTCTAAAGGCAAAAATGTAACTCGTAAAAAAATCTAATCAAAACAATCTCAAAACTTTTATCAGTGTTAAACAAAAAAAAATTGTATTTTAAATATTTGAAAGAGAAATTAAATGGCCAGAAAACAAAAAGGGATTTATGGGACTAAAACGACGTTTCTCATTAATTTCCTCTTTACCATCTAAACTTTATACTTAAAAACAAAATAATCCGTGTTTTCTTCCTTTTGAATTGATTATTTGGTGATAAATGGTTGACATTTGGTTTTGTTGGTCCTGAAAGTTGCTCAGCTTGAAATGAGCGGTGCGTAAAAGCAGACTATTATTGTGAAGGAGTCCTCCCGGATGTGCTGGTGGTGTTTGGGGCTAGTTTGACAGGCAGGGGGGCAGGAAGGATGCAGATCGGGGTAGAACAGGAGGAGGAGGAGGAGGAGGATGATTCCAGTCCAGTTCAGACCAGTTCCGAGGCTTTCCCTCATCCACCGCAGTCTACTTTGTCTTTTAAAAGACACCCACAACATTCATGCAGTCTGATTATTAACGCCAATAAAATGGGATCATCTAGTTTCTGCTCACAAACGATCTCATACAAAAACACCTTCACACTCTTGTGTGTTTTTTTTTTGCGAAAGCATGTTACCAAGGCAGATAAACAAATAAATATTAAATTAATGATGTACTAATATCAGGTCTGTATTAGAGCGGAGCTCCAATGTCCCAAATTTAAAATGTGAATTTAAACGTCACACTCATTGGAATGCATTGAGACGTCGACTACTGTTGTTTTTGTGATATTCCTAAATATACTTACAAATGATAACTGTTTTATTTAGTTATTAATTTTTTTTGAACATCTGTTTTGTTTTGAAAATTCTTGCCTCTATTTGTCACATTCGTCGTGAAGAAAAACATGACAAAGTGTCCTGGATTTACACAGCAGCTGTCGGGTACATGAACGCATCTCAGAATCTCGCGCCGCGCTGGTTCGAACCGGCTGGATCCTGCGTTGCGTTCAGGTACTGTAGGATCTTCCAGGAACCCGTATTTTCCTTCCGTTTTTAACGGGATTCAAACCACAATTTATACTAATATTCGCACATCCTTCTCGTGATCAACAAACATCTGCATTAGTAGTCAAACCTTTCGTTTTAATTTGTTTGTTACGCGAACAAAGAGGTAATCCAGCGCATAATTGTGTCCTGTGTTTTTTTCTTTAATGAGTAATTGAATATATTTTGCTTTTAATCTTCTGATGTCAAAGCAAAAACTGAGATAATATATTTGGTGCTTAAGTCATGCATGGCATTAAAAGACTCGCCCTGCTGAATATATAAGCCCAGTAAAGACCCTCTTCACATTCCTCTCCCACACGTGTTGAATGCAACATCAGCCTCACGTGCGACTGCTGCAAGCGCCTATGTCACTGACAGCCAATCACAGAGGAGCCTTTAAGTCCGCTGGCCAATCACAGGCGAGGGGGCGGTGGGCGTGGGTTTAGTGTCTGGAAGGTCTCAGCTGTTTTCTGTTTGAGCTCTCTGGGCCATCATCATCATCATCATCATTATCATCCTCATGATAGAACAAAGAGATGAAGGTCCCGAGCTTATACATTAATCCAAAACATATCCCCGAGAAGTCAAACAGAAAACACATTGCATACCAGTAGGAATTTAAAAAGGAGTTTTATTTAAATCGCCACATGTTTTTGTTCTTCCTCTGCAGGCTCCAGCATCCTGACCCACGTCCACACACACACCTTCTACCTCCACCGCCGCCAACATGGCCCCCACCCTTGCCACTGCCTTCTCCCGCCGCTGGTGGATGGCGGTGACGGCGGTCATCGAGAGCCTGCTCTTCTCCGCCGTGCTGCTCGGCTGGTCGTCCCTGCTCATCATGCTCAAGTCGGAGGGCTTCTACTCGTACCTGTGCAGCGGCCCAGGTGAGTCACACGCCTCACCGTACGTCGGCGCGTCGTCGACAAACCACAACCAAACGTCAGCATTCGTGAGGTCGGATTGCGGGGAATAAAGACGAAATCTGAAGACGTGACACCGAAGAGGTGCAGCATGTGGCTTCAGTAGAAGTAGCAGTGTCGACTACATGCAGGTGAATGACGCTTCATAATCGCTCCCGGCCCTTTAAAACTGGCCGATGGGTCAATGTTGGCCCAAAGGCCAAAGTTTGGACTCTCCTCGACTTGAATGAAGACAAAATCTAATCGGGTAAAGGTCAGAAATGCAGGAAAACCGTGTGTGTGGCACAAGAGTTCAGAAACCAGACAACATGTCGAGAATGGAAACAAACATTAGTGGCGGTCCATTAGAGGACACTTATGTTTGGATGTATTTACAGTTTGTGTGAGACGTTGACGACGCCCCGACACCCTCCGAGCTGCAGGGGAACCAGAAGCTTTCAGCAGATCCACTCCGGTGCTCTGGGGCGCTTTTAAGCTGCGTGGGCGCGGCAGAATTAAGGACGTTTTAGCGGCGGCACAAACGAAAAGCTTTCACAGGAAGTGCTCTGGTGTCGGCGTTTCCTCAGCCAGGACACGCTCACAAAGCGCGTCTGAACCAGAGCAACAGATGAGTCGCATTCTGCAGCGTCCGTCCAGATCTCTTCCATCTTGTTGGTCCATCTTCCCAGGATGTGCTAATCGGAGCCCGTCTCAGTGAAAGATGTAAACATACGGGAATAGACGCCGTGTCCGTCACTGTCGTCAGAAGGGCTCGTTTCCGTCCTCGGGGCAGCAGACTTGTCTGTGAATGGCACCATTCATCCCTTCAGTCTCCACACAGGCTGTTTTCTGTCTCTTTGATGCTCCGATTGTGTCTCCATCTGTGAATTTCCCTCTTTGTGTCCAACAAAGAAGCACTGATGAAAGCCTGCCGCGATCATCTGCTGCCGTGATTTATCATATGCGGCATTTAATTCGATCGGACTCTGTTAAATCCACACGCCGTGACCGAGCGTCTCCTCGGAGGCTGCTCTCGGTGTCGTCTTATGACGTCACATTAATAAGCAGCTAAGACGTGACATAACTGTGGGATAATTATCTTTGCAGTCTTTGTTTCGAATATTCAAACTAATGAAAATTTTAAAAAAAATTTAAAAAGACAGACTTCCATCTCTTGTTCTCCGTAGAAATTTAATTACATAAATGAATTCTTTCTTTTTCAAAGTCGCTTATTTTTAGGTTTTTATGAATAGAATCATTTTTATTGTTGCTGTCAAACCAAAATTTGTATTTTTTTTTTTTAAATTTGTTTTAAGCTCCGCCTATGATTTCCCGACGTTATTGCTAAAGTGAAAAAAGTTGTATCATCAGCAAATAGTATGACTCTTATCAGTTGTGAGATTCATACAAATTGATCTTGAAGGTATAAACAGTTACAGGAATCTAACTTTTTCAACGCTTTCCATCCAAAATGTGAATTTGAGGACAGTTTGAGTCCCTATTGTCAGCTGAGGTGTTTGCTTTAGCAGCTGTCTTGTCCTACTTAGACTAAATCTACTATAAACTTTACGTTTTTTGAGTCGTTTCCGAACCTCACTGCAAATTTCTCAAAGGTACATCAGCCTGTTTGTGTGTGTTTAGGACAGAAATATGCAGATTTGTAGAAATGCTTTCGTGGCGTTGTGCGAAGGAGCTTTGTAATTAGATGAAATTGTTTGTGTAAAATGATGCTGACGTCCTGACCCGGCTGTCATCACTTCTGTTAGAGGAGCTTTAATGAGTGGATTTGATTTATTTATTTATTTTTTTGCCTGGTCGAAGCGGTCGTTACGTCGCATAAACCGATATTTTTCCTGTAACTCAAAGCGATAACTTCCCATGGAAAGGAAAGCGTAAACAAAGACAATACGGATGTTTAGCCCTGCGTGTCACCTGAGGTGCTGTTTGCTCGATCAAACCCGTCTCAAAAGGTCGGTGTATTTTTAGCTCGTCTTGCTCTGGTTTGAAACTCGTCGCTTCAGTTCAGCCCCCCGACTCGCTACTTGTGGTGTGAAAGTGTGTTTAAATACTCGTCAACAGCTCTCCTCTTCCTTTTTTGTTTCTCTGCCGGCGGGGGTTCTTTCACAGAGTCTCTCTTGTTTTATTTTGCGCTGGAGTTGCTCGGTTACTAGTGAAGCTCGAGCTGAAGTTGGTTCGGATCCTGTAGGAAAACAGAGGAACGTTTGAATGTTGTTGTTGAGCGATAGGAAGAATTGAAGGCAGAGGTGATCTTTGAGGAACACCTCGAGATGTTTCACAGCCGATCTTCAAACATTTCCATGTATTACTCGCCTCTAATCTCAACACTGCCCCCTGTGGTTACTGGTGGTACTGCCATGTGTGGCTCAGATCTGTAAGCTTCCAGGAGACGGACGGAAAATAGAGATTTGATTTGCGTTGAATACAAACAGTTACGATGTTGGTGTCTTTGCAGCCTCCAAATGACAGTCGGATGATTGACATTTTCATTAACAAATAAATCGCATAATATTTGAGTGAATCACGATTAATTGCCATTTCTCTTCATATTTAAAATCTCTTTAGAATTTGCAGAGCCTGAACGCAGAGTGCATCTAAACATAATTCACCATAGTTCAGTCCGTCTCTCCCAATGTTCCTCTAACTCCGACAATAAATTTGAGATATATATATATATATATATACACCGTGCAGCGTTCGATGTGTCTGATGTCACGTTTTGTTTTGTTGGCTCTACCTTTGCGTCACAGTATGTTCCAATATGCTGATTATCAGCTGCGTCCGTCCGGATGCGTGTGACTGACAACCAGAGAGCGCCGTTTGCACAGTTGAGCAATGATTCAATCAGCTGGGTCTGAAGTGACTCGTCTGTACCGACGGGCGGAGAAAAGGAAGGACATGTCAAGATAGCGCGACCAGATTTAACTGTTTGTTCAAAGTGTACTCTGAACGCAGTGCGGGTCAATGGAAAGACGCTTTCAGAAAAGATCAAGTCAGTCTGTTCTATCACCGCGTGTGTGAAGGGACCTCTTCCTTTATTGACTGGAGTTTGTTGTGGACGTTTGATTAGTCAGCAGTCGGGGGGGCGCTGGGGGACACATGCTGCTGCCTCCTGTTAGTCCAACAGTCAGCACTTAATACTGTGACACTCCTCCAACAGCAGCCTGAAGACAGGGCACCAAATCTCCACATCGACCCAACGCGTCGACACACAACTCCTCAGTTTAGACCTTTTAACAGTCATTGAGTGGATTGTTGTGATTCCGTTTGGACGTATTTACGCTCCCCAGAGGCCCAGTCTTCAGGACTTTGTTGACCCTTTTCTTTGAGTGCCTGCGATGTAAATCATGGAATTTCCCTCAATGATCTCCCAACAATCCTTTTTGTGAGGAACTCGACCTTCACGGTGCACAAACTCGGTTTAACGTGCAATGATTATGTTGAGAATCGTGATCGATTCAGTCCACATTTAGGACAAACTGGAATGAAATGCGTCGTGTCGGAGGGAGAAGACCTCCGTGACGGTTGTGAAGCTTCATGAAAACTCAGCCGGTGTCCTGGAGTTAGAACGCCGCTGTCATCAGATTCTCATTGAAGCCTTCTCGCCTTTCAACATCCTCCGAGACCTGTTTTGATACGACGCGTTCGCTCCACGTGTTGTCCCTCCACATGTCCTCTCGGTTTGACCTCCTTTTTTTTTTTCCACATGAGTCGAGTGCGTGATCAACACCGACATCAGAGGTGGAGGCAGATTTGATCTGCAGTCGTTTATGACGCGGTGCAGAAACTTTATCCTTGGACATGAAATGGGGGGGGGGGGGGGGGGGGGGTTTCTTCCCCTCCTCCGTCCTGACGGCCGGTTCTCCTCTTTGATGCCTTCATGATTTTCACCATAAACAAGTCGATGTGGGAGACGGGTTGTTTTGCCGAGTCGTCCTTCTCCTTTTGTCCCGTCTCTCCGTCCGTCTCCCGATAACCAGAAGCGGCACGATAAAAATAGACGCCACATGAAACCTGCGCACTGTGTTGATGACGGGTTCGGAGGAATACCGAGCCAAACCGTTGCAAAAGAGCCCCCCCCCCCCCTCATCCACCTCCACCCCACCCTCCCTCCAACCTCATCAAACCCCATCAGGAGTCCGGTCGGGGTTATTTTTATCTCCTGTTTGTGCTATATTGTGTTGTTTGTTTTTCCGCCAGACTGTTTACGTGACCTTTTTGAAAAGACACTCTGGGCTCTTTGGAGTGAGAGATGTAAACGTCGAAGCCTTGAAGAGGAATATTACTAGTGACATGTACCAGCTCATCTCTGCAAAAGAAATGAACGTCTGCTGTGTGACGGGAAAATAAACAGATTGAAGCGGTTCATCCGTTTGGATTAATTTGGGGAAAAAGCTGATATAACAAATGTGGAGCTGAAGAAAATGTAGTAGAACTAAAATAAATAAAAGGTTCAAGGGCCTGATTGTGAAATTTCTGCTATTTTATAGTTTCATAAGAAGTCAAATTATATAAATGTTTTTACTGTTCACATCTACATATCTGTATATTTGTACAAAGCTATGTGATATTATCATATATCTCATACAGTACAGCTGTAGTTCTAACAATTCCAATACTAATAATTATACTTTTTTTAGATAACTATATTATAGATTATTATGGCCTTTTATTTTTTTATTATTCAGTTTTTTATTTCCAAATACAATATGTACACTCAAGGATTGGTAATCTTTGGTTCCATCAGCAATCTGCAGACACTTTAGCTTTATAGATTCATTGAACAAGTGTTTGGTTTGGAAGGCAAGAACCCCCCGGGAGCAGATTGATGGGGGGGGTTTCATGACTTCTCTCTCTCTCTCTGCGTCCAGGTAACAGCTCCAGCCTCAACCTCTCCAACCTGTCCACGTCGGAGTTGGCCGACGAGCACGAGGAGTACCTGATGATGAACAACTGGCCCATCTGCAAGGACCAGGACGAGATGCTGAACCTGGCCTTCACCGTGGGCTCCTTCCTGCTGTCGGCCATCACTCTCCCGCTGGGCATCGTCATGGACAAATACGGACCCAGGAAGCTGCGTCTGCTCGGGAGGTGAGGCTGGATTAGGAAAAAAAGCTCAGCGCGTGGACGTCTCTCACCTGCTGGCCTCTTCTTTGCTTAACCTTTTTGTTCTGTGCTTACAGCGGCTGCTTCGCCTTCTCCTGCCTCCTTATTGCGTATGGAGCCAGCGATCCCAACCGTGAGTGTCTTTGAGCGCACGTCCAACACATTTCTTCTGAAGGCGTCATCAACGCAGCGCTGAATGCTGACGCGGCAGTGACGCTCTGATCAGTCAGACACTCCACGGTCTGTTGCATCTGATTTGCGCTCTCTCTCTCTGCAGAACTGTCCATCCTGATCTTCTTTGCTTTGGCGATGAATGGGTTTGGAGGCATGTGCATGACCTTCACTTCTCTGACGGTAAGGAAGCTTTTCAGGGACTTTTTAACTCTTAGATCTGGTTTGAAGGTGAAATCATGCTTCTTGTCGCTCAACAAGGCTGTTTCTGATAATATATATATATATATATATATATAGTGACCCAAGTAGAGTAAGAGATTTGTAAAGGAGTCAAAACAACAAGAAAACATCAACAAAAATATATTACAAGGAGATTGCTGCTGTTTACTGTTGCTGGTTGTGATTTTTAAAACTTCAAGGTTCTTCTCTTGAATAATTGTACTGATGGTTCTGACTGTAAACTATCCAAGATAACGGAAACCTCATTTACTTCTAAGGATTTGCCGCCATTTGATCTGAAAGAGCTCCTCATTTCAGAAGTGAATCTACAGTATGTTGGTTGAATGTTTTGGAGAGTTTGATTATCTTTTAACTTTTTTGCTTGTTGGATGAAATGTGGAAAATTAATAACTCCATAAAACAAACAGTTTTTGTGCAGAAAAATGCAGCTTAGTAACAAGATGTATAAGTGCAAAGTACATGAGCATCAATTATCTTTAAAGGTTTTACACAAAACTGCAAAAACATCAGAAATGATAAGATTGGTAAATAAACATTGGTTTCATTCATTGGACGAGTTAAAAGAAAATTAATTTTATTTGTTCACTCTAATAAATGGCATAAAGACAATCGCGTACAAGAGTCCGTTTACATATTCACTTCACAAGAACTCTTTTTAAATTATTGCAGACTTCTGTTTACGAAGCTTGGTAAATCATAGAGTAATAAAGTAAAATTAAGTTTCGTATTGTTTAACTTCTATGCAGTTTTGTTCTCTTCTGTCTTCTGTGTGGCGCGAAGTTACTAGGGTTCCCCTGTGGGATTAATTATTCTATTTTATTCTGTATATTATCAACCTTGAAAACAAACAGTAATTCAGTCTGGGTGGTTAATAATAAAAACTGATTCACACACTGAAGGAAAAATCCTGAGGTGAAGGGTTTTTTTTTCTAGTGAGGTGAGAGAGATTTTAATAAAAAAGGGAATACCAGGTTGATGTGTACCTCTGATAAGAGAGGTTAGATAAGAAAGCGTGGGGGGGGGACTGCAGAAAGCGAGGGATGGAGGCAGCGGTGGCCAGAGAAAGTGCCGCATCACAGGGGAGGACATGTGGGCGAGACATCCAGAGAGATCCAGTGCACATTAGTGATCTATTATTCACTCCGGCTCTGCCGCCTTGGCTGGGAGCCAAAAAAAGACCTCTCCTCATTACTATTTTATCCACAGCAGAACACACGGAGCATCGACGGTACAGTGTGTGTGATGGGAAGGATTTCACTCCATCTTGGTCTTGGGAATAAAATTGCTGCTGCTACTGTCATGTAGTGAGAGAGAGGACGCAAACAGGAAGCACAAACACAGGAAGTGTGTGTGTGTGTGTGTGTGTGTGTGTGTCCCCACCCATGCCTCTGTTTCCTAACTAGGCTGCCAACTGGGACTCTAACTGACACAAACACATTCAAATCGAGCTGGTTTCATCCTGCCTTCAATCCCAGCTTGTTTTTTTCTTCTCTAGTTTCAGCTCCCCCCCCCCACACACACACACCCACACTCAGCCTTCCTCAACAAGGCCAGACCTGTCACGTGCACGAGTATCGTGCCCCACTGTACGTCAGTATTTTAGTTATTTTAGCTGCAGCGGGCCTCTGACCTCCGGTAAGCAGCAGTCTCGGCTCCCTGCGGCGCTCCGCAAGTGTTTTGGTTCCTGCGCTGCCTCGCTGCGTGCGGTGGGTTTACTAAAAGACCCGACTATGTAGGATTTACTTTCTGTGCAAAAGAAAATCGGTCTGCATTCCAAATTAATAGTTGACGTAAAAACTCCGAAAGGAGCCTCGCTCCGAACCCTGTGGAACTCCTCGCTGTGGGAAGTTGTTGCCAACTTCAGCAGAAAGCCACAAACACAACAACCCCCCCCCACAACATGCCAGGCAATCCTTAATCACACTAAATTATTTAGCTGAAAGCACAAAGCTGTAATCTCCGCTGTTGTTCTCCCATTGAAACTGAATTTAACAGACTGCTTACAAATGATGGGCTTACACGTTAAAGAGTGTGTGACTGGTTTGAATCCCACTACTGACACTCTGGGAGCGGTGGGTTTTTACCCATTGATGATTAAATCAGTGTGTAGTTAAGTTAAACAACTATTGCTTCAATACACAGAAACGACTCGCCCAAGGGGATGAAATTATCCTCAATAAATATTTAACCTCAAATATAGTTTATTTAAAATGTAGTTGAATATGGTTTTGTTTGCCGCTATTGTGACTTTTTTTTGCAGTTATCAAAAAGGGTATTTTCATTTTCAAGAATTTTCGGTTGCTTTTTGAGAAACTGGAATAAAAAGTTATTTCTCACGATTATAAAAGCAAAGAACTTTGCATGTGGTGCTCCTGCTATTCATTCTGTGAGTTTATTATGGTAGTGCATAGAGACTCCTTTCTAGGAAACCTGCGGTAGTCTCAGTTATTTTTTGACTCGGACCAGATTTTTCTTTTTTTCCTTTTTGACGCTGCTGCTCTTTCTTTTCCTTATCGTTCTTTGTTTTACTTCCTCATTCCCTCCCTGTGGATCCCCCTCAGAAAATAGCGAGCAAAGCGGAGAGAGGGGTGGGGTGGGGGTAAACGGCTTCATGTTACAGAGTCTTTCTCGATGCACAGACGACGTATAGACGCATACGTGCATGTGCAGCGCCCACGCCCTCGCTGAAAGCCCCTCCTCTTGTTCTTTGTCCCGTTCGTGGCACGTGTGGGAGACCACTCTGAAGCTCCACATGTATGTTTGCATCATATTGTATGAGCGTGCAGCTCTTGGTCACTAATGTGGCTTTCGGGTGGTGGGGAAAATACACAAGAAAAGGCTAAAAGATGGAAGGAAGTGCAATGTTTATGCTGGTTTACGGCTCAGGGAGGCCAGAGCAGATCTGATCTGGAGTGTAATGGTCACAAAGAACTCAAACGTTCACTTTTAATCCCGTGTTTCACTTTATTTTTTGCCAACTGTTGCAGTTCAGACTGGATCAGTCTGACGCATTAAAAAAAAAAAAAAAAAAAAGGGGGGGGGGGGGGGGGGGTGAAATGACATCAGGACGATAGAGGTATGGCGCTGGTCAGCTGGTGTTTGCTGATCTTCAGGATAAGACGCAGTCCCGGTCTCGTGCGTCAGGGCCGGACCGGTCGCAGCTGGTTCTCAGTTTCCACTGGCTGCAGCACAAATGCCCTCTTCCTCCTTTCATTTCTCTCTTCTTTCCTCTCAGACACACACAGCTTCCTCTTTTCAGCCGCCATGAAAGGTTTTTATCTCCCCCCCCCCCCACCCCCCCCCCCCCCCCCTCTCTCACACTCCCTCGCTCGCTTTGTCACCTCGCATTCTGCCTTTTCCATTTCCACTCTCAACACTCGGCCCAGGCTTCACACCAAAAAAAAAAAAAAAAAGTGCAGAATGGGCTGAAAAGTTGGCGAGATAAGGGGGGATGACAACAGGTCGGGGTTTCTACAAAACATGAACAAACACAAACTGGAAGTGGGTCAAACTGTGAACACTGCGTACTAATACGTTCATCCTCACACAAAGAAATGACGCTCAGGAGATTTCATCACACGTGTACTACCAATACCACAAACAGACGGTTTACGTTAAAAACAAGTTTTACTACGCGAACAAAGAGCCTGAAGATGTGCGAGCAGCTGTCCGAGATTATGCAGTGAAAACGGCAGCTGCAGACACATTCATGACGTATGATTTCTACTATATTATATTCATTTTACCATCTTTGTCTTTTCGACCAAACTCTCCAGGATTCACTTTTTTTCGGGAGGCCAGTCTTTGTAATTTGACACCTGGCTCTGTTTATACAATAACAGCATTAGGTTGAATAGACTGTGGTTGGACGCGTTCTCAGATTGATCTCATACGTACTTTTTAAGGTCGTTTTACGATACGTTTTCCTAAACGTGAGCATTTTCTCGATGTACTCTCTTTATGTGTTGAAACACGGGAAAAAAAAACAATTTGACTGTATTTCTAGTTTATTACGCGACTTGGCTGTATGTGGCACACAAACGAGAATGGCATTGTAGATTCCCTTTTAAAGTGTTGTAAATGTGATATTTTCCAGTTGGATTAAATAAGTTCAGGTGGGTTTAACCTTTTTGTTTTTCTGCCCGTTTGCCTTCATTAAATCCCTTTTTTTAAAAGCTGCCTTGATATTTAAAAGTACTTCATTTGCCCCAGGATATTTTGGCTAGAGCCCATAAGTGCATGTTTGTTTGTTTTTTTTTAAGTGAATGAGTGCATTCATGCATATAGTAATCATTGGTTGTGTTTAATTTGCTACAAGAAGGATTATTCCACAATCTTCATAAATATTAATATCAAACTCCTCCAATTCACCTCCTTTGCTGATTATCTGCAACTGACATTTACACCTCGAGGACCGAATCCAGCCGTCGCTGTGCGTATCTGCAGGTCACAGGAGCTAAAATGTACCTTTTCAAACACTGAGTGTGTGTGTGTGTGTGTGTGCACGCTCTGCATGGGCGCGAGAAAACAAAAAAGCGATTCACATAAGAAGCAACAACAAAGTGGGTGGTGATACGCTGGAGAGGCATCTCTCGGACAATTGCACTCTCGGTCTTTTCCCTCACTGTAGTTGTTGTGATGTTAGTGATGTAATGGGGATCAGGGGACTAGAAGTACTAGTTGAGGATTAGTCGAGTCTGTGATTAATGAGGCAGAAAGGGGAGGTTGAGGAAAACCGGTGAAGCCTCCAGGACAAACACGAAGTACAGCAGGTGATGGAGGTAATCTGGTTGTGTACGTCGATGGCTCAGAAACATTGATTACATTCCTACCAAGATTAGAAAATCGGCAAAACAAAGTTCTCTGAAGTCATATCTTAAAAAGAATTGGTTCACAGAAAAACAAGTTTCTTTTTGGCTCACCGCTCAGAGTTGATACCAAGACCTCACTGCCCATTTTAACCAAATCTTTTCTTGACGTAACAAAGACAAAACGTTGTCGTTCACCTCATTTCTGCTGCTTCTAGATCTAAAAAACATGTTTAATCTTTGAAATAAAGAGAACTCAGCTCAGAACCTTTTTATATACAGATTTGCTTTAAATACAAAAACTCTTAGATTTTATGAAATTTTGTATTTTCAATATAAGTTTTATTACATTTTAGCCACTTTAGTTTTAGCCATGTTGAATTAAAATCCATTTTCATTGTAAACTTTTCTTTTTTTGGACTTAAATTACCAGGAGGTGCATTTTGAAAGTCAACATTAATCACCTAAAGTGACAGACGGGTAAATTAGTGCGGTATGACGCCAACAAAGTGCAAATTTATCAATATTTATCACTCGGTCTTCTGCACAAGAGAAGACACATTCATTTAATATGCTAGACACTTTTTAATTGATGTTCATGAGCACAACATCCAGTGAAAACATCAAGAATTGGGTCAAATGTGTGTTTATGTCTGTTCACATAGGCTTCATGTGATTGGCCCCCGCCTCATGTGGGGTGAATGTTTATACCTACACCGTCGGTTGGATGTGCACCTGACGCATCAACGGTCTCTTTGCCCTTCGGGGTTTAACAGTCACAGAACTCACCTGACATGTCTGACTGATTTGTTATTGACTCAGCCTCCAGAGACAGTTTATCCAAGCCCTTAAATCCAGCTTCTCCTTTCTTTATTATTATTCGGTTTTTTTATTCCAAACCGGTTCTTCACCTGGTTGTGTTTTTTTTTTGTTTTTTTTTGGAAAGCGACTGACTCACATTTGCTGGAACCCTTTTAAAACTCCAGTGTGACGCAATCTTGTTATTGGACCAACATGTGGTTTGGGAGTCTGGTTCAGGCATGCTGTTGCAGACGATGTTGTTTTGCTTGTCGCACGTAATTTTTGCTTCGTTCTCCACCGTGTCAGATAAACGCTTGCCTGTAGCGACAAAGCGGTTCACACAAAAACCGCTTCCTACATCCGTGTGAGAGCCGGTGAGGTGAATGACAGAAAGGTCGGGGACGGACTTATCTGAACAGCAGTGGCCTTGGTTCTTTGTGTGTGGAGTGAGAGTCCTCAGGCAAAACTGACTGCAAGAGTTTCAACGTCTAAAAGAGCTGACATGACTAAAATAACTCATGACTACAGTATAGAATACAGCTAGAATAGATACCATTAGTGTTGAGACTGGTCTTGAGACATTTTCAAGGTCTTGGTCTCGGGTTATGTGGCCTCGACTAAAACATTAACTACTGGCTAAACTAGCGGTAACCGCTAATGCAGCTACAGTGGCTAACATAAAGAGGTTCCGCTTAAAATAGCTGTTGAGTCTAAAATTGCTCTAACGTCTGAGTCGCTTTAAGGAATAAAAACAGTCATGAAAGATAAATAAACCAAAAAAACAAGCAAACGGCTATAGCCAATGAATAGCCCTAACGGCTATCGTAGCTATACGAGTTAATGCCAAAATATAAATGATAGTTAGAAAGAAACCTGCTAAAAGTTAGTTATTTCAAAGTGACTAAAAGAGCTGAACTTGTTATTACGACAAGCCAACATGTAAAATAATTCTGCTCATCCAGCTAAATCACTATTCCAGCTGTGGAAAATGCTAAAAAGTCTAAAACGACTCAAACAATTGAAGCTAAAACTGAAATATGGCCATAAAATGTGATGATTCACAGGTAAGACAAATGTTTGACTAGATTATTGGCTGTGCTCAATTAGCTCCAAGCTAATTATATTTGGTTTCATTGGTTTTAAGTCATGACAGAACATTTGTACACTCGGCACAAATTCATAATAAAGTGACACCTTGTTGTGAAACGGCTCAAGCTAAAGATTTCGTTTATATCACAGTAGCTCTAAAGTCTTCTCACAGCCTTTTTGGGTAATGACACGTTCTACAATTCTATTATTTTAAGATATCTGTTCCGAACAACAGATTTCATACGTTGACGGGAAGTGAACCTGTTGACTTTACTGACTCATCATCTCCAAATCTGTGGAAGGGGAAAAAAGAAAATGAAGAAAGATCAGGACTCCCGCGGTTCAGGGGGAAGTCTGTTATTTTGGATGTCATCAGCAATATTTGCCTCTCGCTTTTTGTTCCAATTAATCCAGACAGTGACGTGTGTGTGTGTGTGTGTGTGTGAGGGTTGAGCGAGTTCAAGCTTCTGGTTAACAAGCTGCGCTCCCGCGGCGAGCCCAGCGTCCGGACTCAGGAGGTCAATGAGAGGAGATTGGGGGGGGGGGGCAATTCTCCTTTCTTACAAGGAGCTGCTGGTGTATTTTTAACTCTCTTGACCACAGCGAACCCCTCCGGACTTCAGCCAGCGAGGGTTCGATTCCCTCGCTCTCTGCTTCTTCTGCTCTTTGTCGTCCGCTCCCCGATGAATCCTGTTTACATTCTGGAGTGGCTCGCCGGAGAACGGCATGTGCTGCTCTCTGGAGTGGAGGGTTGAGCAACTGGCTTTTCTCCTCCAAGAACAAAAACAACGCCACTGGGTGTACTCGCCGTATCAGCCGTCAATAAGGTCGAGTGCTGGAGCGCCAATGAACGCAGTCCTGCATCGGGGAGGTCCGTAGGCTCTATATGACGACAAAGATTAGAGGCCCAACATGTTGATAATCTGCTGTTGCTCAATCTATTTATAGATCTCACCGCGGCTCACGGCACCACTCTGCCCCCGATGATCATATTTACGTCAGATCAACCGTATCTTTTTAAATTAGTTTTATTTATTTGAAGGACCGATGTGTCGTCCAGCTCGAGCGTTCTGCTTTGTTTCGTCCAGAGCCTGTTTGATGGGTTTTCATTGGTGCTCTGCAGTGGGGAAAAAGTTTTCTCTGTTTCTCCGGTGACGGCGTAGAAAATCCGATCTACTTGGAACTTTGTCCTGAGGCGTCAACGAGTAGATACTGGATTATTTTAACCACTTTGAGCTCCGGGATAACAATAAGGCTCTTTGTGGAAATGTGACTCCGTTTCCAGAGAGGCTAAGATTTGCTTTTAGTCTATCTGTGTGTTTTCATCCCAGGCTGAGAGCTGATCTTCTTCTTCTGTTCTCTCTGCAGCTTCCCAACATGTTTGGAGACCTGAGGTCCACGTTCATCGCCCTGATGATCGGATCCTACGCCTCTTCCGCCGTCACCTTCCCCGCCATCAAGGTAAAATTCACGACTGACCCTGAGATGATCACTCATCTGTCCTCAGACGTGGAGAATTACCTTCAGCAACAGTGACGCTGATAACGGAGACTTCGATTTCCCCATCACGATGGATCTGTTTTCTCCTCCCCCGTCTGCAGGTGATCTACGATCTGGGCGCCACCTTCATCTCCATCCTGCTGGTTTGGGCTGGCTGTGCCTGCCTCGTCTTCCTCAACTGCTACATCAACTGGCCCCTGGAGCCTTTCCCCGGCCCGGAGGACATGGACTTCACGTAAGATGAGCACTTTTAACTTTTAGCTTGTTTTAAGTGGCGATTTTAAAAATGTCATTTTTCATGACTTTTGAAGCCGAAAAGCATGAATTCCTCCTCAGAAGCTCGTGTTTGCAACACAAATGCAAAGCTCCTGCTTGTGCACTCATCTTTTTTTGGATAAGTCTTTTCTTTTTATTTCTTTTTTTTTGTGTGACTTGAAAAATGTTTGAAGGTAGAATATCAGAAAATATTAAGCAAACTTTACCTTCGAATTGGACCAGCTCATCTTTGTATTTTTGTGGCGAGAACCTCAAATGTCTTATTGAGCCTTCAAATGTTGACAACTTGTGCGGATATTTTTTTTAAATCCATGAACACACGAAGCGAGGCTGCAACGGTATTAGTATAATTTCAGGTTATAAGACTCATTGTAGTATGTTTAAATTGGCTCACAGGCAGATACACGTACCTTTTACTAAAGCTCATATTAAGCTGCTTTTACAAGCTTTTTTTGAAATAAAATTAAAGCTCTAACTTTCGGCGATGTAGCAAAATGTGTGTAAAAGCTCACTCTGGCACACAATGTGCATATGGGTAGCCTCCAGCCATCGGCGCTAAGCAGCCGCTGCAGTTTTATTATTTATCCTCAGGTTATGCTTTTGCGGTAATTTGTTTCCGGCTGAGCCTGCATTCTCCTCCAAACCTGCAGGACTGCACAGACGTGCATGGTCGCACAGTAAATCCCAGCAAAGCCGTCGAGCTCTAGAAGTGAATCACCGTAAAACCGGACGATCAACTGGATTTCCTGAGCTTCTTCCAGTTCTGACCCGCCGCCTCTCTTTCCCCCGTTCTCTCAGGGTGAAGATCAAGTTCAGCTGGCTGGGCTTCGACCACAAGATCACCGGGAAGCAGTTCTACCATCAGGTGACCACGGTGGGCCGCAGGCTCAGCGTGGGACACGCCATGAAACTGCAGCAGCAGCAGCAGCAGCAGCAGCCCTCCGCGGATCTGACCACGCAGGAGGCCAACAAGTTGTGTCTGTCCACCGTCGACCTGGAGGTCAAGTGCAAGTCCCAGGAGGAGAGTAAGTGAGCCGAGGAGCTTCAGGGGTCACGTCGGGAATCTGTGGGCGTCACCTGGCGAAAGCCGTCACAACGTTTTCAAGTGGAAACGCAAAACTTTAGTTGCGTTTTGGGTTTCCGTTTACACTCGACAGCTTGGTTTTGTTGCTGGTCACGAGGCTGATGTGAAATTACAGACACTTGCTGCTGTTAAAGGTGTGTGAATGACATCATCTGAATAGTGTCCAGATACAAAACGTTTCCGTTAAAGGTTCCCTTCCAGAATCAAAATTAGTTTTAAAGCTGATCATGATTAAACGAGTTAAAGTAATTGAGTTTAAAAACGAAGCTTTAACAGATTTTTCTATAATAATGTCAGATTTGAATGAACAAAAAACAACCCTGAAAATGATTTGAAAATGAATAATTTTGTCATTAATTTCTATACTCTTAACATATAAACAAAGTCTTTATTGCAGTTTTTTAATTTTAATTGGTGAAGAAACTACAAAAAATCAAGTATTAAAAAGAAAACTGAACAGAACCAAACAAAATAGGTTTGTATTTTTTATTTTTATACAAAACCTGAAATATTTCAAAGGTTTCCTTTTGTTCATTAAACGAATTATGTGGAATTTAAACATTTCCATTATTGCATTCAACTTTTCTAAGTGGATATTCCTTTTTGTAAATACAAGGAACCATAAGTGTCTAAATTGATGCCATTATATATGTGCAGAATACTTCAAAATGTGTCGCCACGGTTTATTTATGTGCATTTAAATGGCAGCTTGTAGTTTCCCTGTGATTTGGAGAGTAAAGCCTGACCTACATCTCGACACAACAATGAGACTCGGCTGCCCTTTACGTCTCGTTTGCACCGCCTTACATTACCCCACATCCACGATAAGCTGACCTCTCCTACCCCGACACCCCCCCCAGGCCTCGTCTGGCCCTCCCAGCTCACCGTGGCGGGGTCAGGGACCCCCAGCAGGGGGGGCTCTTTGGTACCAAACGGACCGTGGAATCTGTTTGGACCCTGTTCTTGAAATGCTGCTGGAGAGGAGCATTGCTTTTGACAGAAGTGTGTGTGTGTGTGTGTGTGTGTGGACGGATTAGAAAGAGTCAGACTTGTTGCGTACTGGTCTTTGCCCCACTCATTTGCAGCGGTGAAGTTTTCTGAGTATCTAAACCAGAGGAGTCAAACACGAGACCCGTGAGCCCAAATCCACCCAGAAGTGACTCCAATCTGGACCAAACCACAAAGGAAATTGTGAACATTTCAAGAAAAATATAGATTTGTTTATTTTATTTTTTTTAACAAATTATTTAAGAGTAGTGGCCACAACACTGAGACGGAGCTGAGATATTAGAGATTCATTAAAACCATTAAAAGTATCTTCCTCGTCGCTGTCAGGGTGACTTCGTAAACACACGCATCATAGAGAGTGTCATCACATGTGCTCTGCGCCACAATAAGGAAAACTTAACTCAAAGGTTATTTATGTTTCATGAGTCCGGCCCACTCGAGGGGAAACTGGGCTGTGTGACCCCCCCCCCCCCCCCCAGACTAAAATGTGTTTGACACACCCCAGATTCAAATTCACTGCCCAGCTTGAACTGAAGACCGAAGGGGCGCACGCCTCTAATGGATCACTTTATTTGTTGCAATAAAACACAAATTCGGTTAATGCACGTCCCTCAAAGTGCTCCTCAAACATTCCGAGGCCGGATGAGCGTGATCAAACAATTGAGGTACCTGTTGTCTGAGGCGATGGAGCCATCTGCTCCGTGTGTGCCCCCTCCATTAATTGGTCCCACCATATGGACGGCTCACTGCCTTTTTCCATTCAGATACACAACTTTGATTAATCATCAACTCCCTTCGTCTTGGCGTCCTCCTGCCTCTTGCGCTCCTTGAGCAGGTTGAGGCTCGTTGCCGGGGCAGCCGGCAGCCTCCGGGGATATTCAGGTGACATGTAACAACCCCCCCCCCCCCCAACACACACACACCCACACACACGGGAGGGGAAAATAGAGCAGGGATGAGTCAGGGCTTGTTTGTGCAGTATTTGACAGTTTAAAGCCTTAGAAATCATTGTGTCTGTTACAACAAATAATTATCCGCAGAGGAGTTTCATCCTGCAGGTTGTTTTTACAAAAAAATACATTCTTTTAATGTAAACATTCTGTAGAAATTAAAAGAATGCAAGCGGTTGGTGCAGATCTTTTTCGTTTTTCCTGGTAGTTTCTATTTTTACTCAAATTTTTGTTAATATCAAAACAAATAAAAAAAAGTTAAATAAGAATGTTCTCAGGATCGCTCTCAAAACGTAGTCATTTCCTCTTTGGCTCTTTTATTATGTCAGCTAACACATTTCATTAAAATCCACTAATTTTCTTTCTGGCTCCAGAATATAATCTAGGTCTTGGTGAAAATTGAATAACTTGGATTGAGGTAAATAAATCATGGAAACGTCTTCTGCTTATTCCTCTACTACAGCAAACTTTTATTTGCGCACACGTGACCAGCTTTTCTTTTTAACAATAGAATATTGCTTAATTTAATTGCGAAATAAATAAAATTCTCTTTTTGTCATCAAGTCACATGTCAGATGAAATAATAAACTCTAATTCTCCAATTCTGTTGTCATTGAGTTGCTCACTACACCATCTGGTAGTAGACAATAGAAATAGAAGGCGGGATTGTTTGGAACTAGATTGCATTGCTTGTTTTAAAATTGCTGTGCAGCTGTATGTAGTATATACTGGTCTTTGTTTTTAAATAATTGTATGCATTTTTTTTTACTGTTTTAATGAAAATATCATTTTGTACCTAATAAGTGCAGCCCGACTTTTAACATAACGTCCTTGTCCATGCTTAATGTGGCCGGTTTCTTTATTGAATGTCGACTTGCAAAACTCATTTTTATTACTTTGAAACTCAAGGATCTTTCACCATTTTTATATTAAAGCAGGTTTATTTTATGAAAACGGCGGCGATGTAATGAAAAACATAATGAAAGCATCTCTGCAGCCCATCTCTGTGATATTTGATGTTTTTCCAGTGGCGGGCCGACTTTAATGAGCTCTCCTCTGTCATTTCCCCTGCAGCTCAGTCTTTCATGAAGAGCATCTTAAGCCCCATCTTCCTGCTGAGCCTCATCACCATGTGCGTGACTCAGCTGCGCCTCATCTTCTACATGGGAGCCATGAACACCATCCTGGAGTCTCTGACCGGAGGAGACCTCAGCACAGGTAGACACCGCTCTGCTTCTGTCCCGTCAACCCTCCAGTTTTGCTTTGAAAGATTTGTAACCTGGTTCTGACCTCCCTGCCATGCTGCTGATGCAGTGGAGAGGATGCATGTTGGTAAGAGACCACTGTCCCCTCCACCTCAAACTGTCTGTGTTGTGAGAGCATGAACATTCCCGTCAAAATCCTCCATGTGTTTGTGCACGATGATGAGAGTTGCCCCCCCCCCCCCCCCCCCCCCTCTGCTTTCTGCCCCTCAGTGAGCGTGTACACCTCCATCTTTGGCGTGCTGCAGCTGCTGTGCCTGGTCACCTCTCCTGTGATCGGCTACGTCATGGACTGGAAGCTCAAAGACTGCGAGGACGAGAATGACAAGAGCACCAAGCTGTAAGGAGTTCATGAGGAGAAAAAAAAAAGCTTAATAAAAACAATAACACACAGAAAAGGCTTTAATTTGGTTAAATTCTCCTACTTTCTCAGTGAGCCCGGTCAGCCTCGTCGCCAGACCAAACAGATACAGAAGATCGTCAACGCCACCAGAGCCTTCATCTTCACCAACCTGCTCCTGGTGGGCTTCGGGGCCACATGCATCGTCCCCAACCTGCCAGTCCAGGTATGAAACATGCAGGACACAGTGGAGAGGGTTCTCAACGTGCATGGCATGCTGGAGGGGGATGTTAACGTGCAGGGAAGGAGGCGGGTGTGTGTGTGTGGGGGGGGGGCTCACACTCCTCAACATGTGCTGCTGCAGCCTTGAATTGAGGGTTAACACTGCAGAGATGGACAAGATGTTCTAGCAGGGCAGCAATGCAGCTCCTCCAGTCTCGCTGTGTTGTGCTGCCACCTGCTGGATAAAAGTGTCACTGATGCTTTCTTTACCAAAGATGAACGCACATTGAATTCCAACGAATCACGTTTTCTTGCTGTCACTTTCAGCAGATGTCGATGTCACGATATTGATAAATTTGTGACGTATTGCGCTGCCTGACCTGATACTAAATTGAAAAAAATAAAAATAAAACTCCTTTCTTTTCTGTCCTCAGATTCTGTCCTTCGTCCTGCACACGATCGTCAGAGGATTCATCCACTCTGCGGTTGGAGGCCTTTATGCTGCCGTGTAAGTGTGAAACATTTTTCATGCCTTTTAAAAGCTGGAAAATATAACTAATCTGCTAAAGTTTTAAGAATGTGTATTGAACTTAACTTCTAGCAGTTATTTAAAATTCCTGTGTCTTGTACGATGACGTTCATAAATCCTGTTTGATTGGATGGTCAGACAACCTATTACATGGGTGCAAAGCTTTATTTCTCCACTTTCTGACTTTTTTTAAATGGATTTTCTACATTTAATAATTCCTCTAAAAAATTATGGCTATGACAGCTATGCAGGTCAATTCCAGCAAGAAGTAACAAGATGGGGAAAAAATTGTTAAATGATCTTAGCATGATGCTAAAAATGCTAAATTAGTTTTCACTATAATTCTGTCGTCATCCACATTTAGTAAGGCAGTGATTAAAGTATATTTGTCCCCTGCAGGTACCCGTCCTCTCAGTTCGGCAGCCTGACGGGCATGCAGTCCTTGATCAGCGCACTGTTCGCCCTGCTGCAGCAGCCTCTCTTCATGGCCATGGTGGGACCCCTGGAGGGAGACCCTCTCTGGGTAAGCTTTCACCCACCGCTGCGTGAAGGAGAGCCTGTGGAGACGTTTCCCCCCTGAGACCTTCTGGGTTCCTCCTGCAGGTGAACGTGGGTCTGTTGGTGCTGAGCATGCTGGGATTCTGCCTGCCGCTCTACCTGCTGTGCCACAGCCGCTACCTGCAGCGCCTCCGGGACGAGCGCGACGACGACCCGAAGATCTACGTCAAGATGGGCGAGGACGGCGTGGCCAAGGCCTCCGTGTAGAGCCGAGGAGCGTTCAGGAGCTGCTCTGAAAAGAGGAGGTCACCTACCTTTCTGACACGTGGGATCGATTCACTCACTTTATTGATCCACACACACACACACAAACACACACCCGGCCTCACCCTCTCAGACACCAAATGCTGTGAAATGCACGCTCGCATGCACTCGAGCCACAAGGGGGCGTCTCACAGCCCCGACCGACTGCACCTCCGAGGAGAAAACTGACTCAAAAGAGAGAACAGACTCTTCACGTCTCCTCCTTTTCACCGTCTTTCTGGTTTGACTCTCGTACATGGTTCTACCTAAAAACCACAGAAGAAGAAGATGCAGCCATAGAAACTGATTTCTGGTGCTGCCAACTTGTCCGACTCCAGTAACCATGCTGACCTTCATTTTATTTTTTTTTGGGGGAGGGGGGGGAACTGGTCCGGGTTTGTCGGCGTGCACGGCGGCTCTCAATCCGCACAGATCTTGACTTTCTCTCTCATGAAGAAGAATCCACAGACAGCAGTATTCGTAGCAGGTCAGGCTGCAGCTCACGGGGCCCTCATTTCAATACACGACATTAAGTGTCCAGTTTTGCTATTTTAAAACAGTCCGACAACAAAGTACAGCAATCTCTTTACCCAAGGCTTTTGGGAAAAGCTGAACCAATCGTAGTGCGCGTGGCTTTCCCCTTTAAGAGCCAGGTGCACTTGATGCAGCACGATTATCAGGGTGAATGTTGAATGTTACAAATGTGTGGCTACATTGAGCTTAAATTTCATCCTTTAAAGAACAAGAAGAACTTTTGATTTTGTTCGTCAAGCTTCACTTTCGCGTGTGCATATATAGGACATTTATATAAATATATGGCATTAACGTTGCTGCATGAAATCGGCCCTGTGCTGCCCCAGCCTCCACACAGATGAGTTAGTCACTGAAACGCTGCAGCAGCGTTCTCGAGTTAGTGAGTGTGTGTGTGTGTGTGTGTGTGTGTGTGTGTTGCATAACGCAGTGTGAGGACTCCTGTAAACACTGCATGATGCCAGAGATGAATCTGGCTCTTTTTATTATCATTACTGTTTTACTCAGTCACTGGTGCAGGGAGACACACACACACACACGCGCACACACACCTTGCAGGTTTTTATTTGTTGTTTTTAATCTGTATGTTATGAAATATGTAACCCTTTTTTTTTTTGTATTTACTTGCAATATGATGTGCATTGTTAAATCTTTATTCCTGACGCATGATGTGACCATGAGAGGGAGTTAATGTGTCCAGAGAGACATCACATTGTGTGTTTTCAGAGGCTGGAGTGACGCTCCACACGTCTAGTTTAACGGGGTTTGGATTCCTAGTAGCAATAAGCGCGAGCGGCTCTGCAATATTTCAACACACACACACACAGCTGAATTTTGAAATATCTAAAGGTGCTAGCTGCTTTAAAGGTACAATACGTCATATCTTTTCTTAATTTCTCTTGTTTGCTTTGTGCTGCAGAGGCGGCTAAAGATACAAGCTCGACCTGGTGATGCCACTCTGCGCCACTAGGTGGTGCAGTGAGTCACTAAAGTGTCTAATCTCAGAGAGCCATTGGAGGCTGCTTCAGCGGCTCTCCATCACCTTGTATTCCTCCGACCGGCTGTACCTTTAAGGATAACTCCTATCAGATTATTAACAGTTTATTTTTCTCTACAAAGCGGCCTCCAAAGAATCAGATTACTGCTCGAGAAGTTTGGTTGTTTTTTTTTGGTTTTTTTAAATGCTCCGTCTTCAGGTTTTGTGGTGATTTCAACTACAGCAACAGCTCTGGGAAGCTTAAATTAACTAACCACCACTACACCAAAAAAAAAAAGGGAGATTCGATGGGAGGCAGCGGGCCGAAATTTAGAAGTAAATGCAGAAGATTAAAGACCTTGGAGAAGTTGGAAGAGAAGTGTGTGTGGTTGATGATGCTGGGAGATAATAATGGAGCTGAGACACACTTCCAAAGACAGTGTAGTGGGAGGACAGAGCCAGGCAGGGAATGGTCCAACAAGTCCGTCCATCCATCCATCCATCCATCCATCCTTTCATCCAGGAGCAGGTCATGTGACGCGTATCCAGAGCGGAGAGATGAGCCTCCGCCGCCCCCACACGCACCCAGAGAGATTTAAATGAATGGCACATGATGCACTTTAGACTTTTAGAAGAATGGACCTTAATCATGTACTTGATAATAGCCCCCCCCCCCCCCCCCCCCCCCCACCCCGCCACCTGATTCAAAGAATGTTGACTCAGAGCTTCAGGTGTAGATTTGTATCTTCAGGACCTGGGAATAGAAAGTCGCCCTTATTTTTTTACTCACAAACTAAATGGCCTTGGAGTGTGTGGAGAGCGGCGGCGGCGTCTCGTCTCGGGGCTCAGGATCGTGCTCACGCAGGAGTTTGTACAGAGGAAGGTGTACGGAGTCACGTTGGTGCCAAAATCGAGCGCTGGAGACAAAAATTATAGCCCCCCCCCCCCCCCCAAAAAAAATGCACTATCAATTTCTGTCCGTATAGACAACAAAACATTTATTTATTGTCCAAAGTTTGTGTTGTAGACATTTATTGAAAGAAGCTCAAACCACGTTCAGCCTAGGAAGCAGATCTGAATCAGAATTAGACAAACTCACTAATATTTATGCAATCAGTGATTTAAAAACATGATTTCTACTAAAAATTCTTAAACAAATGTGGGACCGTTTTCAAAATGTTTTTTTTTTTTTTTTTTTGTGAAAATACATAATATTTGCATCTTTTTTTTTAATATTTTATTTTTCGAAAACGAGTCGCAATTTCAAATAGTTTCTGATTTAATGCAAAAGTAGTTGCAAATTACAAAATTTTCTTCTGTGGCTTTGCTTAATTTGCTTGGAAACATGAATTTCCCCGACTAAATTGCAGTTAAAAAATTTTGTGACTACATTTAAGTTTTGTTTTGTTTTTTAATCACAAATGAGAGCATTTCTTCCTATTGGAATACCATCGGGTAATTTCATGATTGGGTGTAAAATGATTCAAACATGTTTAACTAATTTTAAAGTGAAATAATTGTTCTTTTTAATAGTTTTTGCTGAGGTTTAGTGAATAGATTTTGTTTTTGTCAAACATTTGAATAACGTTTCCGTTAGTAATTTGTTAATTTTTCTTCATTATTCGACAGAAAATTACTTTTTATTTTTCCCTTTTAATTGAATCACCATATAGATGCACTGATCATTGTGAGACCAATTAATGGATAAAACCCGATTCATGATACGGCTGTTATTGATTTAAGGCACCAATCTGACTCCATAAATCAGTGGTTTCCAACCTGTTGTCCTCCGAACCCCCCCCCCCCCCCCCCCCCCCCCCCCCCCAAAGATTTTCTAGTAAAGTCTGCAGAGCTCCGTCTGATCTCTGATTGGTCGAAACATTCCAGTGAGGCTAAACGCTGGTGGACACAAACCCACCTTCACCAACATATTGTAGGCTTTTCTTTAATTTGCACAAATCTAATGTTGTAAACTTTACATTAGGATAACGGGCGACCCTTCACCAGGGTCCTGCGCTTCAGGTTGGGAACCGCTGCGTTACGCCTCGTGTGACTGAGTGAATGTGAGTGAAACTGGACTCGGATCGTCTGATGTGTTTGTTCCTCTCAGCAGTAGTCTTGTTTCTCGAGTCCAGTCAGCACCTTAACAAGCACCCCTCCCCCTCGTAACCTACCTTTTTATGGCTCCAGTTGAATTTTGTCGTTTTGTTCTTTCCCATGTTTATGAGAATGTGCATTTCCATGGTCTTACTTTGTATATTGGCATTTCTCTTGTCTCGTACCACAGCATAGCCATCGTCATGACTCTTTAAAACGCTCTGTTTCAAGTGAAAGGAAAAAAAAAACTGAAATAAACAGTAATTTGTACAAATGTGTGAATTATTTTTTCTCCTTAATTTAGTGGAAAATCACAATTTTTCTGATTTAGTTTTGATTTATAATAAGTAAGGATGTCCCGATCACACTTTTTTGCCCCCGATACGATCCGATTTTTCAGAATTGAGTATCGGCGGATACCGATACTTTCCCGATCCGATACTTGCATTGCTATTGCAAATATACTCAATAGTCTATTTTTGGAGCAACTAAGAACAAGGCTCAACACGAGGCTTCAGGGCATGTAGTACACATTCCAGGCCTTTTAGGGGCGCTGTGACTCACTAAACACAACCAAAACGCAGAAGATGACAGACCACATAGAAATTTAGAAGTAGGTTTTTACACATAAACCACTGTATATAACTCTATTTTTATAGGTCTATGGCCCCGCTCCGCCTGCTTCTAGTCCCTGATTGTTGGTTATTAGGTGACGTTCGGACCGCGGTGGGAGGAGGAAGGGGGGCGATTACGTCATATTTTGTCCACGGATGAGCGTCTTTGCTGAGCGTACTCCGCCGCATGTTTACTTCTTAGATGTCTTATCAGATTAGTTGTGTTAAACGAAGCTCTTGTGCTCCACCTCTCGGGACTGTGGTGAAGCAAATGGTACAACTGGCCGCTAGACTAGTTTCGTTGTTAACCTTAAAATACCTCCAGACTGCTGACATTTTATCCTCTCAATGGCTTTAGGCTGCTAACGGCAGTTTACGGCAGGTCGCAAACGGGGTTCGCTTTACGGCAGCTAATGTGAAAAAGTTATATATTTTTTTTTTACCTAATAATAAGTTATAATTGACAACTCCCACTAGTTTTACCTGACTATACAAGTAAAACTTTCTTCACATTGTTTAAAAGTGTACTTAATTAAAGTAAAAGCAGTTTATATTTTTTTCCTTTTCCCAAAATCCACTCCGAGAGACACGGTGCACATTTTCTGTCTGTTTCCTGTTCGTTTGGCTCCAGTTCTGGATCCTTCCCGTGATTCTGACAGAAAATTACTTTCCAAAAGCATCCATCTGCATTATCAATCACAGTTATTCCATAAAATATCAGCTTTTAAGCAAAAATATTAAAGCAAGCCTTTCATTAATGATCAATTCATTCTCTACAGGATGTGACCAAACAGTGTGAGTTTGGAGTTAATTACACAAGTTTCACTGTGTGAGAGGGGACATATCTGCTTTATTTCCATTTTATTCCAATTTACTTTTTTATTAAACTTTCACGTATCCATACATGCAACTCAGTCCATTCATTGGTAAGATTTTGGGGTTGAGTGTCTTTGCTCAAGGAGGGACGAGTCTCTCACTCCCTGGTGCAGAAGTCGTCTCTGTGGACAAACCTGTCAGACAACAGTCTGCAGAGTTTCAGTGTGGACATCGAGCTGAGTCAAACAGGCTCGCCCACAGCCGAAGGTTTCTTCCTCCCTGTACTGGTCTGACCGCACTGAGGCGGAGGCCTCACTCCACCCTCAGACAAGACTAAACACATGGACAAAACCCAAACTACACTTAGACCAGCTCCACGACAAGCAGAGGGACACAAGGAGACGCTAGAGAAGTGAACGAATGACGCAGTGTTATGAGGAGGGTAAATGATTACAAAAAGAGGTAAAATGATGAGAAAGAAATGAAAAAGCCAACATAGAGCCTTACAAAAGAGATGCAATTTGACAACAAACTACACAGAAATGCAATTTAAACGTCAAAACCATAAAAATTTTTAACATAAAAACATGAAATGATGACAAAATAAATGAGAAAATATATAAAAAGAGACATAAAGTTACAAAAAAAAAGTGTAGAAACAATAATAGATATTCCATGATTTTTCCAGCCCAGTTGTTTTAGGTATGTCCCAAGGATCTGTACTGGGCCCCCTGCTCCTTCACAATAAGTGCATCTTCTCCAGGTCAGATAAATCACATGGTCACAGTTTCTATGTCGACACTTCAGAACTTTCCATTTTGTCCTCGTCTGAGCCTTATTTTCACATTTCATTTGGAGTGACGCCGTCTCATATTTTGTGCACAAAAAAAGAAGAATTTAAGAGAAAATAAAACATTTGAACAGTTTTTTTTAATTAAATAAAACAATAACCAATTGTAGGTTATTGTAGCTGCAGTTAAATATTAAAAAATACATAATTATCCTCATGAAAAAACACATTTCTGCTGGCAATTGTTGTTTTATAAACTGACATTTTAAAAGTGAGAACTTTACAGAGAAAATTAGTGACAGGCAGATGAGAAAATAATTTGTGTAAGTGTAAGTGTTGTCTGGATGTAACAGAACTAGATACGCATTTTGGCTTCATTGGGTCTCTTCTCAAAACAAACAAACAAATAAACATTCAAACTCTTTATTTCCTGCATATTTATCAAGTAAATTGTATGTTCAAGACAAATAATTGAAAAAAACCTAAACGTTATGGAGACTCCCACAAGTTATAAAGTGTCATGTCTTGAAAAGGCGCATGCTGCGTCTTTAAATGCTGATAAAGGTGAGAGGATATTTGTTACAGAGTGCGCATGAACGTCACACGGACTCACCTGAAACTACATATGAGGCCACGCCCCTTCAGACACACACACACACACACACACACACACACACACACACACACACACACACACACACACACACACACACACACACACACACACACACACACACACACACACACACACACACACACACACACACACTTACTTTCCCCAACTACTTTAGGGAGCCTCCTCGTCTTTCCTTAACCCCGTGACGTCATCGACGGGGTTAAGGTAAAGTCGCCAGGAAAGGAGGAGGGAGGGACTATTCGGATGTACCTGCGGTGTCGCCCAGGAAGAAAAGCGGATGTGAACGAGCGACTCCTTTCATTAAGAAGAAGCTTGTTTATCACGGATTTTCTCACTGCTGGTTTCTGGACCGACTCGCATCCGCAATGCTGATTAAAGAATAGTGAGTATCTTCTGCTTCACCCCTGAAACCACATTATTGAAAGAAAAACAGAAGTACACACGTAAACATTTAAAGCAGGTTTAAAGTAATACATACCACAAAGAAAAAGGTTGATTAGCACACTAAATCAGTCCAAGATGTTGCTGTGTCGTTTCGTGGTGTTTGACGCGTTTGGCAGTCTCAAAACTCCGTTTGGAATACTTGCGATTTAAAGTTTTTTGCTAACAAAATAGTATAAAAGACTGAATGGTCAAGGGTGGCACTGTTGGACCAATCCGTCAACAAGTGTGTTGGTTCGGGATGTAGAAATTAAGTTTTTCATGTGAATAACTTTGAGAGATTTGAGCGGTTCTGCTGGCACCACGCCGGCAATGCGCTGGTGAGACACAGGCAACAGGTCCGGTATAACCACTTTCAAAACCTTCAATTTCTTCATGTTCAGGAGTGGTTTTATGTGTTATTATATGCCGAAGTGATAAATACATGTAGTCTTTTCAGAAAATGTTCAAGATTTTTATTATAGTACAAAGGGTTTTGTGTAAAAGTAAAATAATTTTAAAAGGTATAATTTGTGTAGGAGTTTTGAATGGTGGATCTCTCGAAGTGACTTGTTTAGAGTGATTAGTGAATTATTGATTAATTTTAAACTTTTTATTACTGTTTCTCCTAACCTATGAGCCTGAGAGTTTTATTTAAATTTTTTCATGGCTGTCATGTCATATGCACATTATGGATGATCATCTGACTAGGGTGCAAAGTCTACATTCAAAGTTCTACTGTTCAAGTCAGGAAGACGTGCCTTTAAAAAAAGCACTGCCTGAGCCTAAAAAACCTCTTTTTTTGTTGTAGGTATTGTTGCCTGATGTGCTTTATTCATCACTCAGACAGTCAAGTCCACACCTACAAGGCTCATCTTCCATTTTCATCTGTCCTAATGAAATATTCAGCCCCTGCTAAACGCCTCAATAGGTTGATATTAATTGGTTTTTTGTGTCAGCAGCACACACAGGCACACTGAAAGCTGCCTGTGTGTTCTTTATTCTCACTCAATGACGGCTTTGATTGTAATTTCCTCTTTCTTATTGCCAGGTTCCTCTGGTAGTAAAACTGCCTATCGGACGACTTTCAAACAGCCACAATAGGCCATTAAATCTGTCCTGATTAAATTTAACACTTGATGATGTGCAGGCTCTGAAAGTACAGGAAGAACTAAACAAAACAGTCTTGCTGATTGTGATTTGTGTGCAGAGGTTTTGTTGGTGGTTTACTTTAAACGGTCTGTCTCATCCACAGACCGGCCTGCTGACCTCAGGTCATTCTTTCTGCGGTTCCTCTTCTAACCGCTGCTGCTGAAGAAGATTACATAAACAAAGGGTCATCAACCTTTTTAGAAAATGAACTGCTCTGTAGGCTAAGAAGGGCTAATTATGGCATAGATCCTAAATAATGAGTTGTATGGTTTATCTTTAACCCTTCATGAGGCTTTTAACAAAATACTTGCAATAATTACTATTTTTCAAGTTAGTAAAATTGCCTTTTTTAAGCATTTAATGATTTATAAAAGTTGTTTTATAGTGTGAAACTGACAAATGAAACATATTTTACAATTTCTTGCTGAAAAAGTATGTTGACGCAAGATGTTGCAAAGGGTTATTATGGATCCATACTAGACATTCACCATTATAGCGATATCAACTTGTCTAATATACACGCCTATAACTGCCATGAATACTTTTTTTCAAACAATCATGCTCTGAAAATTAAAAATGACCATTTTCAATTTGCAAGAAAACTGGAATTAACTGTGATCAATTTGCAAAAAGTACACGATTACCTCATTTAAAAATCGAATCGGCCTACAGAAAAGTTGAAATTACAACAAGAACAAAGAATATTAATACGTAAAGACATCAACGTAATGTTTACGTGTTATCGTAACTCATATACTGTAATTATCTCAAAACTCTACAAGTTAACCTGATACTGTGTAGTTTCACTGCAGGGGGCAAAAAAGCTTTTCACAATTTGTTCATGTTTTAAAGCAAATATAAGATAATTGGTCAAAGCAGAACACAGAATAGGACCAGTATTTATTAGACTCCGCAATAATTTCTGCTTAAAATCTTTTTTTCATAATGACAGATTATTGGAACCCCAGAAAAGTTCTGTCTATCTAAATGTGTAGCACAACTGTTTAAACGTATTCGGCAATTGTTACGCGAGGAAACAACAGATTTAAAGTGTTCATCTTAACTTGCTTCAACATTTGAAAGTCATTGAACACATCTTTGATTACATATGCAGTAGATATCTTTTTATGATTTATTTGAATTATAACATGTCTAATGTTTTATTCAAAATCACTACTTATACACTGAAAAAGGTGTAAAAGTGATCATTTGAACAAAGTATATAACTCCTATTTTTCAATCGTAGATTGTACCGACTCTTAGGCCCCATTTACACCGCGGTGTTTCAATTAAAAAACACATAGTTTTTGCAGAAGCACCATTTTGAAAATGGTGTCCGTTTCCACGAAAACCACAGAAACGCTGAAAACGACGCAGTTGCCATGCCAGGCCACGGGTTGGCGCTGCTGTTTTTTTTTTTTTTTTTTGTTATGAAACCACACGCATGTACAGAGAACGATACGCTATAAACATTTACGATGGCAAAGTACAAGGACGTTCGTATGGAGAGACGAACGACTCGGTTTGTTATTGCAGGCGACTCTCATTATTAAACTACAGAGTCCCAGGAGAACACGGGACTGGGAGCCGCGACACTCCAGAGGCGGTTCTCCTCCGTCTACACGGAGTGGCGGAGTTTTCAAAAAGTTACGTTTTTAGCGGCTCAGACCACTGTTGTCATGGAAACAGGCCCCTTAAAGCAGGAGTCACTTAAAACCGTCTCTTTGAGATCCTGATGTGTCCGAATGGCTGCGCGGTGCTTCCAGGCATCACGTCAAGTTCTCCTCTTCTAAGCTGTAGACAAACGTATTGAACCACACCTCCTGGACACTGACTTTAAGAGCTTGGGAAAATAAATCCAGGACGTTCTTGTGCCTTTGTGTCTTCACAAACAGCTGCAGTAAAAATGTTTAAAATACCTCCTTTTCGTGAATTCATATTGACCATACTTGCTGCCAAATCCAGTCATGCTTCTTGATCTGTTTCTTTTAACAAAAACGTCCTGCGATTAGAAGACAGACGTGACGTTTGAATCAAGAAAGAATCCATCCGTCTCCTGTTCCAGCGCCTCGGCCTACAGAGGAACAGGGACAGTGTGGGGAAGGTTTCTTTTCTTGCTTGGCTGTGTACCGATGCACAAAGCGAGAAAGACTTCAAAGACTTTTTTATTTATTTTTTAACACACAGACCCTGTAACTTCCACCATATCCAACAAGTTTGGTATGAACTGGAACAAAAGGTCGTCTGCTAGAATATTTCCTCCAGCGTCGTCGTTCTTCATCACAAATGTATTGTTGTACGCATGTTACAAAAAATAACAATTTTTTTTTTAAAAAGAAATGTGATTTAATTCTCAAAAACGGTGCAAATTAAAGAAATGCAGATGAATAGCAGCTTGAATGATTTGATTCAAAGCGGCCACAGGGTAGTAGTCAGAATAAAAACAAAACACCACTTTTGAAATGCTGCTGTTTGGAATAATGACAAATGAAAATACAAGAGTATTTTTATTTATTGGAAATTCTACAGTTCTGGCAAAACTCGATATTATCGCGTCCTCGGCTCATGTTGTACAACCCCCAGTGAGTTTTTATGCTCAATAAATAATAGAGGACAAAACCTTTTCTTGCGCTTGACATCCGTGGAAAAGCTTTGAACATTAGGACCTCCATTAGGTTGCTGCTATATTGAAATCAAATAAAAATCCAAACGCAGCTCAAACAGCCACAAATTTGGAAGGTTTGATCTGAAAGACTTCATCAGTTCATCACTGGCGTCATAATGTCCTTAGATTTATGTTGTAACTTTTTTAGAACTAACGTTTGATGCCCTGTTGAACCTTTTCTGTCTCTCCCACAGCCGGATCGTCCTGCCCATCTCTGTGGAGGAAGTAAGAAATTCTTTATTCTCTTTAGCTCTTTCACTAATAATTAACCTCAAAAGCACGAACACAGATTTAGGTCAATATGAAACTTTGGATCTTCTCTTATCAGACGTTCGTTTCTCTTTTGGGCAATAGGAAGACGGTGTTATTTCACTACACATCAAGACTGTTTTCTGCTCCGTATTGCATAACGAAGGACCGTCGCCGTCTTTCAGCAGTTCTGGAGATTTATTTCTCGCGGGAATGCAGTTTTGAAATTCCCCGAGCTGCTCACCGACATATTTCTGCCGTCACACGGAACCCGGTGACGGTTTGTTAGCAGACGAGGCGCCGACCCTCCCAGTGGAAACACTCGACTCCCGATCAAAATGAGCAGCTTCAACCTCCCCACCTTTCATTCAGCCTTCCTCTTGAAACGGCGACATGACTCCTTTTTTTTTTTTTTTCCTTTTTTAGTCTCGACGGACTCGTTCTACATCGTCATCCCTATTATCCCAAATAACGACGAGCTCTCTGTTGTTGTTTTCTTTTTCCTCCCCATTATGTAAACAGAAGCAGGCGTTTCTTCAAGCCACCTCATCATCTTTAGTCGCACGACCAGCTTTTGGCCCGATCCTCCTCTAGTGTGACACGAGGGACTAGGGCTCCCGTGTGGGATGAGTAATGAGCTGGATCAGGTCTGAATGGAGACGGGGCGTGCTCTCTGCTTTGTACTTCTCTCGGCGGTGCGGTCATGCGTGACGCCATGAACACGTCTCGGTAACAAGTTTGGGCTGGTCAAAGGTTGAAGTTGAAAATCGGTTTCTGTCTGATGCCTGTTCAGTTCCTACAATAACCCCTGACTGCGGAGAGGAGCAAACGTCGCGTGGGGGGGGGGGGGCACTTAGGAATGTGGGCGGAGTCAAACGTTTGAGGCATTTACGGTCCGGAGGGAGAATTTAACTTATTTAGGCCGCTGCAGACTCCCAGAACAAGAAGAAAAGTTAGACTGTGACGTCAGCCAGCTCCGTGAAGAAGCTGTCGAACTCGTAGGCCACGCCCCCTCACGACAGGCCACGCCCCCTCACGTCAGGCGAGCGGCGTTTTAACTTGTCAACGGCGCACCTTATTTCTCGCTTCAGATGTTTTCAGAAATACATTTTGCTGAACCGCTTCAGTGATGGAGAAAGTTTGTCTCTGAGCCGCCATGTTGGTCCGTTTGCAGGAGCCGAGTGGTGCGTTCAGGTGCATCACGTAAGTCCGCCATCCGACATGCAAACGAGCTGCGGGGCTCATTCAATAGCGAGGTTACTTGCTAAACTTGAATAAAATATCACTGATAGTAATAGTGAGCTGGAACACGGCAGTGCCGAAGTTTCAGCAGTGTGTCACCGACATACTTCGGCCCGGATGGTTGGAACAGCCGAACCAAATTTCTTCGGACCTCGGGAGCTGATGTCATTTTGTTCGGCAGTACCCTGGAGCGCTGAACTTTCCTCTTGTTCTTATGGAAGATGAATCGTCCTTAACGCCACACGCTGCCCAAGCACGTCTCCCACAAATCAAAACCATGTCAACGTTGACTCCGCCCACATTGGGGCACGTTGAGCCCGTTAACGGCGCAGCCGGGGGCTCCTCTAGTTCCTCGGATCTAAAAAATCAGACCATCGGTATCAAACAAGAGATTTGAACTAAAATAAATTGTGTGTTTTGATTTCAGAAATTCTCAAGGTTTAGACAACAACGTTTTGAAAACGATCGAAACACAAATGCTGTAGTTTCCATGCCAGGCCACTCGGTGGTGCCGTTTCCTCGAATCAGTAATGCAACGACACAGTGACGTTCCTTTAAACTTCATCGTATTGTCTGTCTCATCATCTGATAAATGTAAGAAATGTCTCTATCGGCAGGTGATGGTAAACGGTAGTAATGTTCACTTTTAAAACGGTTTGCTTTACCAGGTAAGCGCTTGAATTGCAGAATTCGTTCGTTATTGCGCGACGTCAACCAGCAGGTCGGTCTTCCTCTGACAAACCTGAAGGACCTGAACCTGAAGCGCCTTGTCTGAACATGCCTTCTTGACTTATTGCTTATTGCTGCTCTCGGCCTCCATTACGTCTGAATGTCCTCGACACACCGGTTCCACACGTGGAGTCGCATTCCTCAGGCGGCACGTTGGCTCGAGCATCCGCCACCAAAACGGATTCACTCAGGCTTTATGATGTGGATGAGAAACTGAGAAATTGAAACTTCGGTTTCATCTCGCTGCAGCAGATGTTTGAAAGCTACTGCTGACGTCCTTTAGCTTCCCTACAGTTGTCGCAAAGCTTTTTTTTTTTTTTTTTGGTGTGTGTTAAATAGGCTTGTTTGTTTGTGTGTGACTGCTGGCACCAGGGATGTGACTCAGTCTTTCCAGTGTCACAACACTTTTCGCTGACTCAGGACGTCGGAAGAGGAAGAGGGGGGGGGGGGGCCAGAAAAGCCTACGATGCGGGTTTTCCCAAGGCTGAAGTGTGTGTGTGTGTGGGGGGGGGGTGGTTGTTAACGTTCCTGGTGATTAACTTTTCTTTCAACTAAACAGAAATTCTAATTAGTAGCTGAATAGTCTAAAAACGGTAAAGTATCAGAATTTGGGACGGTCTGTGGTCATGTCCTTTAAACTCCGAATTACATTCTGTTTATTAAAAACCATTTGAAGTCGTTAACGTTCCTGTTTTTCCAAAATGCTAGAAGCACTTCACTCCTTGCAGTACTCTTGAGCTGTTGTATTCTGGAGGTTTTTACAAGCTGCCCCTGACGGCGCGGCTTCGAGGCTAGCTTGATAGCAACGAAGAATGTGTTTTTTTAAAAAATAAAATACCTTTTTTTTCCCCACAATATGGTTGGTGGTTTGGCGGGACGGTTTGACAGATCAAGAAAAATGTTTCTGAAAAGAGAGAAGCTACACAGCAGCATTTAAAATAATGTATGTTGTTATTCGCGTGTAGTAATTGAGCTTTTGTGTTCAGCGGACCCTGGAACGTTAAACAGTTGTTTTTACGTGCTCTTGTAAATCAAAGCATTTTGCACAGTTTCCCTGGTCCAGTCTGCCCTCTCTTAACAACAAGGAACAAAAAATTATATTTGGTTGTATATTAATATGAAATGCAGCTTAGAATACAATACAAGTAGCATCTTTGTCGTTTTCCAGCCACACTGAAGTGAAGAAATGTTAAATATAACTTATATTGTCAAATCTACAAGTTAAAAGGTTTAATGAGTTTTCAATTGTAGAATTTTGGTGGGTTTGACACAAGGACTTCACGTTTCCAAATGTCCCTGTTTCAGAAAACAACGTCTCTGTTCGTAACATTTTGCATCTTTCATCCACGCTTTTGCATATTCAAGTCTCAGTGATTTTACTTCTCGTGCAATAATATAAATGAGCCTCACAAGTTTATTTTATTTGAAAAATACCCATTGTGTGGGCTGGATTAGACCCTCTGGTGGGCCAATTTTGGCTCACAGGTCTTATGTTTTACACTTCCCAGAGCAGACGTTTGAACAAATCATAAACCCAGAGGCTGTAGTACCCGGTTTTGACCACATGAGGGCAGCAGAAAATCCAAGCGTATCCAAAACGTCAATGACGTAGGATAGATTTGTATGTTTTTACATGTGAATATATGGCTATTTCTATCTAATTTGATTGAATATTAGGAGAAAAAAGAAAATCTGATCAGAAAAGCTTTGAGTGTGGATTTTTATGTATAATCCTTCCATGAAAGTGAAGTCAGGACATTGTTGAAGCCACGCTGGATAACTTTGCTGTGGTCTGGTGTGCCTTTACAGTACCAGGTGGGCCAGCTGTACGCAGTCGCAGAGGCCAGCAAGAACGAGACGGGGGGAGGAGAAGGAGTGGAGGTGCTGGTCAACGAGCCCTATGAGAAGGATGGAGAGAAGGGGCAATACACGCACAAGATCTACCACCTGCAGAGGTAGTTTATAGTGTATTGTTCCCTGTGTGCACGTGTATGTGATTTCATTACAAAAGCAAACTGCACCCACTCGTGGCCCAACATGAAACGTACATTTTTTTTTTCAGTGGTTCTACCGTTACCATGTAGACGGACGTTGTTTTCAGTTTCTGCTGTGTAAATGTGAAACTTTTCTGAAAGGAAAATGCAAAAGTTATTGATTTTCATTTGAAATCTTGTCACGTGAATAATGCCCAATTTCTCTGGAGGAATCAGTGGAAAGTAGGACATAAAAAAATGTATTGCAGCATTTGCAATGTAGATATATCACCAACAACGGAATGAACTGCGATAAATGTTTTCATGCACTGTGCATTCATGATCGGCAAATTCAGAATTTTTAAATATGCAAGAAAAGTTCAAATAATCAGGATTCATTTGTGAAGATAATGCGATGCACCCCCCCCCCCCCCCCCCCTCAAAAAAAAAAAAGTGTGTTTTTAGTGGTTTGATGTTTCTGTTTATCTGTGCAGTAAAGTTCCAAGCTTCATCCGTATGATCGCCCCAAAAGGTTCTCTGGAGCTTCACGAGAAGGCCTGGAACGCTTATCCCTACTGTAAAACCGGTGAGACACACACACACACACACACACACACACACACACACACACACACACACACACACACATACGAAGTTAACAAATTAATCTGATCGTTTGTTCCCTCTGTTCTCTCTTCATGGATCCTCCCGTTCCTCTTTTGCAGTCCTCACAGTGAGTATTTTTTTCTGTACAACACAGTGAATCCACCAGCCATAACATTACAACCACCTGCCTCTTGATGTGTAGGTCTCTGTTTAGCCCTGTCAGTGATGTATTTTGAAACCATAATGTTCAGAGTACATTCTTGTCTCTTGAATGGGGGTGTCTGTCAGTGGTCTTAATTTTATGATTAATCGTGTTTAATAATAATTTTTCCCTCCTTCTATTCATGTGATCATTGACGGGCTCTTTATGTGACTGTCCTGTGCTTGCAGAATGAATACATGCAGGAGAAGTTCAAGATTGAGATTGTGACATGGCACAAGCCTGACATGGGAGAGGAGCCAGATGTGAGTAGACACTTTTAAAGGCACAGAGCGGTTCTAAGGCATTTTTTTCATGCAGGGTTATAAGTGTGGTCACATACCATTAATGTAACGGTGAGTCTTCTAATACGAAATAAACATTTTTAAAGGCTCTTAAAAAAATCAGGTGTTATTGCTTGTAATTTTAACGTTATCGTCGTTTCATCCATTATCTGTAGATCAAAAGCTTCATTTCTTTTATGTAAAATGAGTCAAATAAATGTAATCCGAAACGTGCATGATTGTTAATACCAGTAGTATCAGAGCATCTGTCTGTTGTCATCGTCGCTATGACAACTTTAATATCATCATTTAAGAGATTAGTGAGCGTTGATGTGCTCCCAACTGAACTTATGTGAAAAAGTTCCCAATTCTCCTGTAGGTACATGGAATAAAGAAAGAAAGAGAAATTGTTCAGATTGACATTGCGGGCAAACTTCCTCCCAAGGTAAGAAACGGCAAGTTTCTGCATTTTTCTAGAAACGATGGTTATTCGCTTTAGCTTGATGCTAACTGGTGAACTGACCCTGCAGGAGTACCAGGAGAAGGAGGATCCAGCAAAGTTCAAGTCGGTGAAAACTGGGCGAGGCCCTCTGGAACCGGATTGGCAGGTAAAGCCACTCTGAACTGTTTTTAATAAGTGGAGTTGGTTCCCTTGCTAACTGGAGTTTGTGTGACTTTTGCAGGAGAAGCTGGCTGCAAACCCCGACTGTCCGCACATGTGCGCCTACAAACTGGTCTACGTAGAATTAAAGACGCCATTCCAGGGCAAAATGGAGAACTTCATTCACTCCGTATATAAGCATTTCCTTGTTTCAGTCACTTGAGATGGACAAAAAATCTCAGCGCAGAGAAATGATTTGAATGTCTTCCTTCCACTCCAGTTCGAGAAGCGTCTGTTCACCAAGTTTCACCGGCAGATGTTCTGCTGGCTAGATGATTGGATTGAGCTGAGCATGGAAGACATCCGGCGGCTGGAGGAAGACACCAAGGCCGAGCTGGATAAGGTGACCGAGATTTGTTTGTGAACATATCTTTTATTTACCATATTGGAATTCAGCTCGCACGGTCCACCTGCAATACCTCTATGGACCACTTGGGGGGGGGGGCTGATTGCCACTGCTTTAGATGAATCTTGGTTATAATCGTGTCACATCTTTTCTTTCTATATAAACATCAAGATACATCGATTTCTTTTTTTTTTTTTCCATCCAATCTTGTTTCTGTACCTTTTTTAAATAATGTGCTAAACAAAAATACAATTTCAATTTGTCTCTATAACAGATGATCAAGACGGAGGAAGTTCGAGGAAGCTCGGCTGATTAACGAAAGAAATGGACACGGTGAGTTTGACATTTTTATCGTTCGTTAGCAGACTGATGGGCCCGTTTACGTGACGACGATTTTGAAATGCTAAACTTTCGATGTGTTTTGAGTGTCTGTTTACACAACAACGGTGCTCGGAAATGACTGAGATTGCAACTTTTTGAAAACACTCTGGCTCCGCCTCCACGCGCACCCGCGGCCATCGTGAATAGTTCTTCTGCACAGGCGGTGCAGTTTTAACTTTGGCTCCGTTTACATGGCAACGGTTTCAAGTGCGTTTAGAGTGTCCGTTTACACAGAAACAGACACAGAAAGGCCCTGGAGACGCTGAAAATACAACATTTTGACATCGCTCTGACTCCTGTCTCCATGGAAACGGGAGAAAACACAGCTTTTCTAAAATGCTGCGACTGCGCACAGTCGTAGTAAACTGAATAACAACAATGTTTGCCTCCAGAGTGTCATGACTCCCCGTCCACATTCTCCTGGGACTTGGTAGTTTTATAGTGGAGAATCACCTGTTCGAGCAATCCAACTTGGTCTTGTGTCAATAAGAATGACTGTGTACTCCCATTGTTAGTCTTTATAGTGTGTTGTTCTCTGTGTGCATGTGTGTAGTTTCAACAGCACCCACTATTGGCCGTGTTTATGCCGTTGCAGTTTAAGCTGAAGTCGTTTTCGTGTAGACACGAAAACTCCAAGAAAACCATGTGTTTTCACTTCAAATGTTGTTGTTGTAATCGGGCCCTTTATTCGACGTGCTTCGTTCTGCTCTTCAGGTTCACTCGGGAGGATCCACGGAGCTCGGACTTCACTCCGGGACTCACTTCCTGCTGCTCCACAGACACAATCCCAGTAGAAAGCTTCTCTTCAGAAGCGTCACAGCTCTTTGTTTTCAGGTTGAATCGCTCTTGTTTCTACCTGTTTGGTTATCTTTATATTTGTTTGTGGGGGGGGGGAGGTGCAGATTGTGTCTGAAGCAACATTTCTGACATCTGTAAACTATTTTTGTTTTTAGTTATCGGTTTTCATGCTTCTTGGTTTTTGTTTGTGTGTTTTATTGTTTACGCTCCAGATCCAGACTTGATTCTTTCTGTCTACGTTTGTTTAAAAAAGGATTTTATTTAATTGAATTCACACCAGTGCCTTTGAAATAAATACATTTCCTGATCTCATGAGTGCTTCTTTCTTTGCATCAACCTGGAACGTTTAGGGTATAGAGGCAATGGAAATAAATACTTTGTGATTTATAGACTGCTAAAAAGTACATTTAATGTTTGAGTGGTAAATTTAGCCACATATAAAGAAGCTTATTTTCTGTAGTTGTATTATTTTTAGAATCTTAGATTTTTAGGTTTTGAAAGTTTTTGCAAATATGAAGTAGATGACAGTATAAGTCATGTTTTGAATTAAAAGGGACGTTATCATGAGATACATGGACGTGGAATAAATTAAAAACAATTATTTGATTGTGGGTTTGCTTGTGGATTTACATAAATATTGATATGAGTGAGCCACCATGTCCCATATTAAATAAGCCGTGTCAAACATAAGGCCCGTGGGCTAAAATCGACCTGCAAATTGTAAAGGTTTCAAATGAACGCTGTCAGGGTGAGTTTGTAAAAACAAGCATAATGAAACGGCTCTAGTTGGAGCTTTACAATTTGCTTAGTGATTTGGCGGGCCAGAGTGGAGCCTCTTGCAGGCTGGTTTTGTTCCAGAGGTCTTATGTTTAACACCCCAGATGTAGCTGCATGTGGGAACATGAAGGTTGACTGCTGTGGTTCAATCTCAGATGATTTTGACTCTTTTGCACAGGAATAAAGCAGTTAAAAAAATGCTGAACAGCACAATAACATTTTTGTCTTCCAAAGTAGCAATTTTTATTTTACAATCAAAGAACAGTAATTGATTATCCTGGAAAGAATACATGACATAAAATATATATATTTCAGGAGCTTTTAATGATCTAGGCTGAATTTTAAAAGACAAAAGCCAGAAGATTTTGCCTCATAAAATTAAGAAATTTATTTATGTTTTAGGTTGCAATGATAAAACAAAATTTGTTTGTCATAAAATCTGCTGTTTCTGCCATTTTGCTTTGCTGTTTGTGTTCTTTCTTTCTTTCATTTCGTTTTTAATACGGATTTGGAGACATATTTTGCTTATGGTGGAGACTGTCAGTCAGACCTGGCAACCCTGAGAGCTCGTTTATCAGAGTACGCAGCTTTGACATCCAGCGTTTAGAAAGACTTAACTCCAGAGCGAAATGGTTTCTAAAAAAAAAAGAAAACGCGTTTAATGAACATAATGGCTGAGTTGGCTGCGCTATAGCGTTCACGTCACAAACCACCACACAGCGCGGCGCGAGCTAAACCGGAAGCCGTTAACGCCGTTAGCATTGTTAGCTGTTAGCACTGTATACACCGTAGGTTTACACTGCTCGCCCCGCCAGCACCTGTAGCATCGTTAGCTCCGTTAGCACCGCCAGCCCACTGCAGCAGGGCGTCCCGCTCACTGACCGCTTGTTTACCTCCTCCTTTATTGAAGAGAGGAAGCGATGGAGGAGGACGAGGAGCAGTCAAACCTCGCTATGAAGACGGGAAACCACTGTTTCAGGTTGGTTTTTTAATCATCTTCATCGTATTTAAATTCATTATAACACCTTTTATAAGCTGTCGCTCAGCCTCTGCTTCTCTCTCAGGCTGTGTTATGCGACTTACTGGGGATTAGCACTTGATTACAGTTATTTATTACTGAGAAGTGGAACTACAGTTCTCTTTAAATTAAAGTGGAGTGTCTCTTGTTTATCATGAGCACATGACTGCACTATTGCAGTGTTGTTATATTCGATTGATGTCATTAGAATTGCTTATTCTTGAGAGAACCAGTTGGTAATAAGCAGCAAACATTAACTTAATGCTCCTTGATCCATCACACTCTCTGTTTAGACAGGCTGACATTTTGTTGTAAGCAGACATTAAGCAGAGTTTAGTGAAAATGTAACCATTAAGACAGATTTGGCTCGAGCATGGCAGAGAGTTCTACAGCCAGAAGTGACATACAAAAAAAAAGTATGACAGAATATAGAAGGAAAGTATTTTTGGTATGGCTGCACCAATATAACTTTTTTAAAGGATGAGTACAAGTATGAGTACTAACCTTTAGCTCGTTACTGTTTAGTCATGCACTCATACATTCTTGCACTAAAACACAGGAAAATATATAGACTTGTGGTTATTTAAAGTTTGTTATGCTCATATTTGACTGTTCCTGCTGAGCTGAGAGGAGATGGGTGTGTGTGTGTGTGTGTGTGTGTGTGTGTGTGTGTGTGTGTGTGTGTGTGTGTGTGTGTGTGTGTGTGTGTGTGTGTGTGTGTGTGTGTGTGTGTGTGCTGGCGTTGTTCCTGTGTTGGGTTTAGACTTGTTACCTTTGATAGGCTCAAACTCCCTTCTACCCTCACCTTTGTCCACATTTTGGTGTGAAGTTAGTATTTTGTCGTCTTCACCTTTAAATTCGATCTTTACACTTGAAGCTTCGGGACGTTTCATTTTCTTCCTTTCTGAGATTTGTTTTGAATAGATGTTGTCGTTCCGGATGTACCGATACCAGTATCAGGTGCAATGCTGCACGGAGTACTCGTACTTAAGTTGGAGACAGATCCCTGACATGACCCGGAGAGTACCACGTGACGTCATGTGTCAGCAACGTCACTGGTATGCAAGAGAACACGGAACGATATCAGCGGTTTGGAGAGTCTTTAATAGACTATAAATTATGTTCCGTCAAGAGGAGGTGAATGTTACTGGTGAACATTTAGAGCAACAGAATTAGCCTGATGTCACTCATTAGTGCTCTGTGGGTGGGTCCAGGAGGATTTTACTCCGAGCCGTGCTACATGATACACGATATGGAGTTTCTGAGTTCACACACCAGCGATGCTGCATGTGATTAAAGTATGACTGATAATATAGTCGCTAAACTCTGTGTACTGTGAGACTGCGTAGTGTCGACATGGCGGCTGTCCGGAGGTGGCTTGTGGCAACGCTTGGCCTTCGCATATCGTTTGTATATGGAGTCTGAATTAGGCTTAATGGTGTTTAATGCCTACTCATATTGATAATCAGTGTTGGCAAGTAGATAAAAGTTAGTCCTCGTACTTGTCCAAGTAATGTCGTTGTACTGAAAAGTAGAATGACAATAAAATTAATCTTGAATCTTGAATCTTGAATCTTGAATCTTGTCCTTTAAAAAAGTGGTATCGGTGCATCCATAGTTGCTGCTTTAAAAGGCCAGACCACCTTGTCCGTCTCATTGGAGTTTGAATCAATCTGAATGCAGCGCCAGCTCCCCTACCGTGCCAGCCCCCCCACCGCGGTCCAAATCTGACCGCATTCTGGCAGGTGGATTATGTTGCTCAACAATACTCACCTAATGCGGATTGGAGGAAGAAAACAATGCAGGAAGGAGCAGCTTGTGGAGTGCACACTCACGCCTGGGAGGAGGTTTCTCAATGTTTAATAGGCCTAAGACATTTTACAATGAGATTAATCGTCATTTTTTAGCAAACAAAGAACACTTGTAGACAAACTTGGGGGGATTTTCTGATCCAAACTGTGAAGCCAGGAGCTCGCTCACTTCACTCGGCGTCTGCAGAGAGACGAGCCGCTCCTCACTCGACGCCTCCAAACGTTCCCATCAAGCTTCACCCGGCCCGAGCCGACATGGATGAAATCGCTCGGCTGTTGGGCAGCGATGGGCGCGCTCGCGCCAACAGCATCTGCAGCGAGGCCACGCAGTCGACGGGCAGTAAGCTGGCCCTGCGGCACCGGCTCCAGCAGCTGATGACCTGCACGGACGACTGGAACCCCAAGGACGAGCTGCACGACGAGATGATCCGCACCCTGGACCGTGCCTTCCTCATGTGTGGACGGACCTCCAGCAGGCCGAGGAAGGACAGCTTCAGGTCCACTCGCATAGCTTTGGAAACTTCTCCTTTCTTCCAAACTCACAGTAGCAAGTTTATGACAATCACAAAATCCATGCTGCTTGTCCGGGAGTTTTAGAATTTGTGTAAATAATGACAAAACATGACACTTGTACTTTAAATGTTTCATATGATACTTTCTGGCCCATTGCTTTTTAAAAATGGTCTCTCACTCCCAGTTACTTTGAAGACGTGTTGAAATTAGTGCTGTCAGCAGAATCACAGACGAATGTATGCTTCGCGTTAATGTGGTATTTAAAGATGGAAGTGCTTCGGTGAAAAGAAAACCCCTTCCTGCACTTTGTGATCGACTGTTCTGTCTTGATTTTGAGTTATTCTGCACTGCAGATGTGTTAATTATGTTAAAACAAAATTTAACCCTTGGTCTTTAAAAAGTGAAATGAGTTTCCTGTGAAGGGTTGAGCTGAACTGGAACAACGCTGCTCTATCTTTCAGCGTCTATTTTTCTTGATGTGTCATAATCGAGGTCATTCAGTCGATCTTGGAGTGCATGAAATGTAACATCCCGGCTGTGGTGAGTTTGGAGGAAGAGACGATTGTGTCTTTATGTGTCGGCGGCAGAGTCCCGCTGGTCTTCTTGTGGTCAAACAGCGTTTAAACTGTATCTGCTTCTGATCGACTTCTGCAAAAACTGAAAGAACGTGTTTAATAGTACAACTCAGTGTCATGTGGCGCTGCTGATTGGTTTTCCAGCTCATTCTGTCGCCTCTGTCCTGCCCCAGGCTGCACATGGTGACGTGGAACGTGGCCACAGCCGACCCTCCTGAAGATGTGGCGTCGCTTCTCCACCTGAACTCTCCAAAGAGCCCGGACCTCTACGTCATCGGGTAGGTCGAGGTGTGCGTATGTCTGTTTACAAAACAAGGGCGCTCGGCGCCACTAAAAATGGCTCCCAAATAGGAACTTTTTGAAAGCGCTCCGACTCCGTCTCTCTCTAGAGGGATGAAAATGCAACTTTCTGAAAAGTACTGTGCATGCACACTGGTGAATAGTTCTTCTTTACAAGAAGAAGTAAATGGACAATAACAATAATGGCGGCCTGCAGAGTGTCATGACTCCCAGTCCATAGTCTTCTGGGACTTGATAGTTTTATAGCTGACTGTCACCTGGAATAGCAACCCAACTTCCTCCTCTGTCCATACGAATGTCCGTGTGCTCCCATCGTTAATGTTTATGGCGTATTGATGTGTTCTTTTACAAAAACAAACAACAGCACCCACTAGTGGCCCTACATGAAACCTATATCGTCTTCAGTGTGTTTTCAGAGTGTGCCGTTGCCGTGAAGACAGACAGTGTTTTCAAAACGTTGCCGTGTAAACGGGAAACCTTTCAGAAAAATGCAAATGATGCTTTTCCATTGAAAACTGGCTGTGTGTGTTCTGCTGTGTAAGTCTTCAGGAAGTGTACTCGGGCCCGCTGCGTTTCTTGTCGGACATGTTGTCCGACGACTTGTGGAGTCAGATGTTCATGTCCACCTTGGCACCGAGGAACTACATCAAGGTGTGTGTCCTCACAGAACACGCTGATCTCTCCGCTTCTGTTTCTCTGTTGGTTGAAGTGACGACGAGTTCACGCTGTGTGTGTTTCAGGTGTCTTCTGTGAGGATGCAGGGTCTCCTGCTGCTCTTCTTCTCCAAGCTGGAACACATCCCCTTCATCAGGAACATCCAGACGACGTATACACGCACAGGACTGCTGGGCTACTGGGTGAGTGACGAATGCACACACACACACACACACACACATACACACACACACACACACACTTGGCTTTACTTCATCCCCAGACTTACACAAGTCTAACTTTAGAATGTGTCTTCAAAAAGTGTCTTGATTTTCGAGAATGTAAATCCGTTTTGTCCCTGCAGCAGTAATAAATGCCCATGTTTAGTGTGACTTGTTTTGTATTTTGTTTTTCCAGCAGTAAGTTTTGGCCGAAACGCCAAAGAACGAATGTGAACTGCTTCATTTTTCAGAAGCTGGATACCTGGTTTTAGGCAGAAATTGGTGGGGTTTTATTTTGGGGGGGGGGGGGGGGTTCTTAAGAGTAACATGTTCCTTTTCTCATTTCATTTTGGAAATAAAAGATTAGATAGATCATATGTTCATATAATAAAAAAAACACCTTTGTGGATTCTGAAGATATAATTATTCAGTATCTTGGAAAGGAAGTTCCTCCTCTCTGCTTCAGCATTTGAATGCACCAGGATGAGTCAGAGAATTATAAACCAATCAGACGCTACCTTTCAGAAGGTATGGTATCAATTGATCAATCACGTTGCTCGTCACTCTGCGTAATACAAAATTGGATGTCGGTTTGCGAGTTGTGTGCTCGAGCTGATAATACGCTATATTTTGACGAAAAAAGATGAATTCATGCAAAATTACACGCTGACAAATAGTGATGGCCACATTATAAACATATTTTAGAGGCTTCGAGCAAAACAGCCGTTATTTTTTCGGACGTCTTTTCTGAAAATTGACCGTCCAAATGACGGCTGGACGGCTCGCTGCCTAAAACTATGCCCTGATATGACAAACACATTTCAGTTGGATTCTTTTGACAGCATGTCTCCTTCAATGCTTTTTAGCAGCTGCTGGCCAAGGCAGCTTTATTTATAGAGCACTATTCAGATACAAGGCACTTTGCAATGCTTCACACCAAAAAAAAGGAAAGACATTGAAGCTGTACAAAGAAATATAAGAAAAACATTAAAGCAAGTGAATAGCAATCGTAATCCTTAGTGATTAAAAGTATGAAATACTTTAAAACTTCTCATACTCTCATCATTTTGTTGGATCAACTTTGCTTTTCCATTTTCAACTTTACTTTTTCTATATTGATATTTGGCGTCCCAAATCACCCGCCAATATTACGTCTTCTCGTCAGAGAACCGCCGCACATCACGCTGTTCTGGGTACCAGTGACTCGCTCTACGCATCCAACATAGAAATATTACATTTCTACATGAGTGGAGGAAGCGCTTCATAGCATCACTTAAAAAATGTATTTTGTGATTAATGAGATTAATTTTCAGCTCAGTCACTCTTCAAAATGTGAGTTAAAGGGATTAAAAACAATCGACTTTCATTTGCGGTTTTCCCATATAGGTATTTGTATCGAAAACCTCTCCGTCTCCATGGTAACCAACATGTTGCAGCAGGAGAATAAGACTGGGACTAAAAATGATGGTGCGGCGCTACATGTTTGACCCCGAGTCAGAAGCAGAAGAGGCTTTAATACACTAACTGCACATTATTCCACACTACAGACTGAAGACCAACATGCAGCTGATAGTTCATCATTAAGGAAACGTCACACAAACACTGAAGTCAAGTGATCTCAAGTGTGATTCCCAGAACTCTTTCAGGCCTCCCACTGTCCCAGATCGTTTGCCAGTGTGAGATTTGCTGCCTTCAGCCCGGGAGGAGCGTGGTGAATGTTTCAGTTCATTCTGATTAACTGCAAACGTCATATCGACCGAGGCTGGGCTGCACACACCGTTAATAATAATAATCCTCTGTTTGGATAGAAAACGTACACATACATTTTAACAAGCTGAGAGCTCATCTCGAGTAGAAAAAGACACTTCCGGTCTGGTTAAAGTTCAAACTTCCCTGAACACATCTCTGAACGTGTCACGGCTCCAACACTCCTGATTGAAACGAAAAAGACTGCAGCTTTTCTCTGAATGACCTTTACTTCGCTCCAGACAGGCCCGATCAACTCCTCTAATGCCACGCCTCCAGATTTATATAATACTCAAACTACTAAGACTTCATTGTTTGTGCTGCCTTGTACTGCCTACACACACACTCTGGTTTGTAATATTGCCACGCTCCTGAAATGAGGAATAGAAATTTTGAAATAAAAACCACATCCTCCTCGCTGTGTTTTAGTGAACTAGTGAACTGGACCTCAGAAGCAGAAGTGCCTGTGAGACTCTCTGAGCAGGTTTCCCCTCTTGCCGTCCGTCAGGGTAACAAAGGCGGCGTGTCGGTGAGCCTCTCTCTGTACGGCCACACGCTCTGCTTCCTGAACTGCCACCTGGCCGCTCACATGGACTTCGCCTTAGAGCGGGTGGACGAGTTCGAGCGCATCATGGACACGCAGACGTTCGACTGCAAAAAGGCTCAGAAGATTGTGGATCACAGGTGAGGGGAAGGAACCCAGTGATGCTTGGAAGCTGCAGGCTTGAGGTGGAGTTTCCACCACAACGTTGCTCCAAGCTTCTGAAAACGCAACTGTTTTTTTTTTTTAAAGAGCCCCGTCTCCGTGGAAACGGGAAAACGCAACAGTTCTGAAAATGCTGATACTGTGCATGCACACAACAACCGTAGTAAGAGGTTCTTCTGCACCCCAGTGTTAATTTTGACCGCAAATGTTGATTTAGTTTAGTCTTTAATTGGAGAGAAATAAACAACTGAAAGGTTATGATGAAAGACAAAACTATTAAAGCTGCTGTAATGGAAAAATATTTAAAAGCTGCAATAAAATATTGAACATTCTTATTTATAGCCCCTAAATTTATTTCATTTAACACGAATAGCAACACTATATTATAAGTTAATGAGTTGTATTACCTTTATTTTGAAGGTTAAGCTGGACTTTTGCGGCTCCAGATCAATTTTATTTTGTGAAATTGGGGAAAAGTGCCTAATTTTTTTCCATAAAACTTGCAGACCTCTACCCTCATCTGACCTTAACACTAATCAAAGAATCACTTTTTTTTCTTTATTTGCACCAAACAAGAATATAATACAGAATTCCACCAAAACTGCAGGAGAGCAAAGAAGCCCCAAACTCTCCCCATCAATTAACAATTACTATAATGAAAACAAAAACAACAAACAAACCAAAAATTGGAAGGATTTTCTTTTGTCCTCCTCAGGCTGGTTTTCTGGTTGGGAGATCTGAACTTCAGGATCCAGGACCACGGCATGCACTTCGTCCGGACCTGCATCAACGACCAGACCTACAACCTGCTGTGGAGCAAAGACCAGGTCGGACCCTGGAGGCAAACCACTGCTCTCCTTCACCTGCATGAGCCTCAGTCTGAATGTGTTGTCGTTCCCAGTTGATCATGATGAGGAAGAAGGAGCAGCTGCTGCAGGAGTTCGAGGAAGGCCCTCTGGACTTTCAACCCACTTACAAGTTTGACCGAAACTCCAACACCTACGACAGCAGGTAACTTTTTCATACTTGCATACAAGAAGTCCTCATCAGTCGCTCTTGAACCAACCCAGATCGTTCTTCCCGGTCACTTTTTTTTTCCATGTTTTCTTTACCTCTTCTGAACTCTACAGGTGCTACAGGACATGGTTTGGCTTTAAGTAAGAAACCAAAACACATTTGTGTCTTGCTCCTTGGTTGTGTTTTTGCATAACTTTGGTATTTAATTCATCTAACTCGAGTGTGAACGGACACGACTTTTAACCAGCAGGTGAAAGTAGCGTCGTCACAGAAGCTTCCCGGCTGAATGAAGACGATTTAACAGTCTTAACAAGACAAACCTCACTTTGTCTCTGTGAGCAAAAGACTGACCTGCTTGTTTATGTGACAGATCGTCTAATACTCGCTGTTAAAGGAGTCCGGTGGATTGTAGTTTTTTTGATTGCTTCATTTTTTGGAAAGCATGTTCAGTGAAAACTAAAATATTTGATCTCACATGATTAATATACTGACTTTTACCACATTACTAATACGGGAAAGATAGGAGAGTTAAGTTTTTTTCTTTCTTTTTGTTTTTTTTAACAAAGTAAGAGTCTCTCCATGACTACATTCTCAAGAACTCAAATCAGCTGTGAACCTCATTAATAATTCTTGGAATCTGAAAATGTCAAAGACTGCAGTGATGTTCAAAATATGTCCATAACAAATATTTGCCAGATATAGGGATTAAAAATGTGTTGAACATCGCAAATTAATACTTTTTTAATTAAAACTTTCTCACTGCATTTCTGTAAAAGATTAAGTTCACCATATCTGTACCCTGTAATGTATATTATACAAAAAAAAAAAATATATATATATATATATATACCTTACTATGAGGCCCATATATTTAAAAGTGGTCATTATGTCACTTCAGTTTTTAGAATAATCTTAATTTCAAATGAAAAAACGTCACTCAGGTATTCACTGCGAAGAAAAGAAACAAAACAAATCAGCATCTTTATCATTACTATATAATCCTTTATTCTTCAATTCTAATCACATTTATTAAAAAAAATTTAAATTTTGAGAAATTTTCTCTCCATTTAGTAGAAAAAGTCTGAGACGGGGAGTTAAACTACTCTCAGAATGAAATATAATTACTGATAAAGTATGTGCAGGCTGTAATTTTAACTATATTCAGGCTCAACCACAGTAGGCCTGTTTGCAAGCAAACTAAATATTCTGCAGGAAGTTGAGAACACTATTTTTGCAATAACATGTGTGTGAGCGATGCTGAATTAATTTTGCATCCTGAAGAAGAGAAAATTAATTTAGAACATACTTGCTTCTAATAAACTCCACCGGGCTTCTTGAAATAGTCTCACATAAACCCTGTTTAACCTGTTAACGGCTGGCGTTATCCACCGCACCGCTTCAGAGCTTGTTTATATGAACGTGATGGAGATCCACAGTACAGCTGCTGGAAAACAGCTTTCACACGTCCATAAATAGATGCTTCTGTAATCCAGCCTTTGCTTTTTTTGGCAACTGCTCACTGCTACCAAGCTTTTATTGGTTGGAGATGTCCAGTCAACACTCATCGTCCAATCGGCGCCCAGTGTGTTTTTCTTTCTTATAAGTTTCACATTCGGATGGGAACGTTTTGACGACCGTCGCACGCGGACACGCTTGAAAAACATTCACTGTAATTTTGCATTTCAGGCTCCTTTAAACACTCTTTCGTTGTCGTAAAGAGTGAGCAGCACAAACGCTCTGTTGTTGTTGTAGATTCATATGTGCAGATAAACTGTTGACTGCGATCTTTCAGAAAAGTAGTTTTTTGTGTTTACGAGAAGCCTGAGAAAAGCTCTGAAAACTGTTTTAAAAAGTACATTTTCCTGTTTCTCCCAATGCAACGAAAGGCTAAAACGTTGCGCAGCCAGAACTGCAGAGCCTCTTACATGCAAATGAATTAACTTCACTCCACACATTTATAATCTTCTACTTTATTATAGATGTTTTTTGTTTTGTCTTTCTTGAGAACATGGTTGAAATGCAGGATCGGATCTGTAGAGCGTTATTTGTCCATCACAGGGCAAACAGACACACGTTCACACCACCTCTGGATAACGTGTTTATTTAACCCCAGAATTTAATGATCTCCTCGTCGCTGTAATTAGACCTAAAACATGCAGGACCAGCGCCTCTGGTCTCGGGTCAACAGTTAAGTGATGTGTAATGTGACGGTGCCAATCCTCCGTCCCTGAAATCTTTTTTAATCAACTTAAAAGCAACAATTCCTTCCCGCTCTCTCCTAAACGTCAGTCCATTAATGGAACACAGAGAAGAAGCCAGACGGGTGGCGCCGGGTTCAGTTTTTAATGTCGTCACTCTTCCCACCCTCGTTCAGAAACGTAGATTCCCCTGCCTGAAAGAGTTGACTTAACTCTGCTCTCTCTTCCTCTTTCACCTCCAACCACACGTCCAGCGGTAAAAAGCGCAAACCGGCCTGGACGGACCGGATTCTGTGGCGGCGCCGATCCAAAACGCTGCCGCCAGACGAGCGGGGGGAAGAAAAGAGCGGGTTGGATGAGAAGAAGCTCCCACAGCAGGAGAGAGAGGGGGAGCAGGAGAAGGAGGAGGAGGAGGAGGAGGAGGAGGAGAAGAAGGAGAAGGAGAAGGAGAAGGAGGAGTACCCACTGAGGATCAAACAGGACTTATACACAAGCATCATGGAGTACAGCGTCAGCGACCACAAGCCCGTCATCGGGATCTTCAGTCTGCAGGTGAGAAAGTCGTGACAAATGACAAAACGACTCAAAGTGCCAAAGCATTTCTGAGATAATTTGCCGCGTGGTGTTTTCCTCTCTGCAGCTGAGGAAGATGATGGACACTCCTCTGGTGCGCCTGCAGGCCGAAGGCGACTGGAGCGCAGACATCGACGCCATGGTGATCTACAGCCCCCTGCAGCCGTTCCCCTCCAGCACCTGGGACTGGATCGGACTCTACAAGGTCGGTCACCGCCTCGCGCTTCTGTGTCAGGGTGCCGCCCGACGGCTGAAGAGTTTATTTGTGTGAACTCCAGGTGGGATTCAGTAGCGTGTCGGACTACATCACGTACACGTGGGTCAAGGACGACGAGGTGGCCTTCAACGAGGAAATCATGCAGGTAGATCGGTGTGCTGGCGGCGCGGCGTGGCGAAGGAAATCCACACAGGATTGATGTTGACGTGAGCGTTTGTGCAGGTGTACGTAAGCAAGGAGGAGATCCCAGTGAGGGGGGGGGAGTGTGTGCTGTGTTACTACAGCAGCATCATGCAGTCCATCATTGGAATCAGTGAGCCCTTCAAGGTCAGTCTCCAGCAGACATCCACGACACCATTTGCTTGATTTTCATATTAAAAGCGGGACATGTTTGTTTTAATACAGTCTTCCTCAGAGTGCAGGTTGGTCCTCAGCTGGAAATCTGATCTGTGGGGGGGCGTCCAGGAGACGCCTTGTCCCAGCAGGATTATTATTTTTTTTAATATTCTGTTTTCTCTTCAAGGTCCACGAGTCCAAAGTGGCTCTGGAGGAGGGTTTCCTCCCCGAGAGGATCAACGGTCTGAACAAAGCTGTGTCCGGAGACGAGTTCTGGAACTGATGGTACTGAGCTCCCGGGTGACCTGCTGGAGTTCCTTCAGTCTCTGCAGCTGCTTTTTCAGCTCACCTTTTCTATCCCAGGATAAAAAAAAAAGAAAAGAATCCCAGTTTGACTGAAATCGAGACAAAACAAATGTGAAGCGTCCTTCAGACTTCAGATCAAAACCTTTTCTGGAGGTTTTACTGTACGGTTTTTATAAACTTGTGATTTGCGTCGTGATGGATCGATTCAGTTGGACAGTAAAGGAAAGTCTTGATAAAGGTGTAGTGGGATCACGTTGATCCAAGCTGAAAACTCCCAACATCACTTTAATGCTTCTTTCACGAAAAGGGAAAATACAAATCCAGACGTTTTTGTTCAGGCGATTCGTCGAGAGAAGTGAAGGCGTGATCGACGTCTGTTCATGGAGCAGAAGAAAAAGATGATTTACCGGCTGCGTTTCCCCGGCCTCCACTTCAATCCCACACTTTGAAACTCAAAAATGACATGAAAGGAAGTTTGAGAAGTTTTTTTCTCTATAAGTGAACTTCAGACGTGAGGATGAAGATCACAGAGAACCTTCGAGGACTTTCATCATGTCCATTGATGTTTAAAGTCCTTTAATAGACGAGCCTCATGCAGGAAACTACTTATAAACATTTGTTTGTTTATTTAATGCCGACGAATTCCTTGATGTTACCCGAGGTTTTCTCTTCTGTTTGGGGAAAAAAGATTCCTTTTCTTTCACTTCTTAAAAATTTACATCGTTAGATGTTTTTTTTTTTTTTTTACTTCCATGTTGTGAAATTCTGATATTTAAATTAGTGGATTGAGGATTAGGATTAATCCACCGATTCTGTCACACCGTTGGAAAAACATTTGTGATGATGTTCAGCTTCTTGTGAGCTGTAAGTACTCGACATGTGAAGCAGATCGTCGGTTTGTAATAAAAAAAAAAAAATAAGTGTAAACAAACACTCAGATGGGTTGAAATCATAAAAATAATCTGCAAGAAATTTAAACGATAAAAATGAAAAATCAAACGGAGCTAACTATTGTAATCTAATCTATAGAGGTTTGTGGGATTATATTGCCGGTGACGGTACCAGAAGATGAATTGTGGATTAATCCAACAGATTATCATGTCTGATCACTGCAGTGCTACTCTGAGATTTAGCTGCAATAATCTGAAAGATTGTCACAGATTAGCTTCAACATGCAGTAAACAAGTTCCAACACAAAGAATTAACTTTGGAATTAGAAATAATTTGCTTTACAAAGACTTTAAATCGAGTTTTGGGATTTTTTTCCCCAATCAGCTCAATAGATTTTTGTTTTTTGGAATTAAACTCCAGATGTGTGTTTGGTCTTAAGGATGTTAGATCTGTTTTACTTTCCATCCTTAACCTGACAAATGCCTTGCAAATCTTTCGAATTCTGTGTTTTTAAACTTCCCTATAGCTGCTGAAACTTCTTCTCTTTTTCCATCAGTTTTATTTTGTAGTTATTTTCTGTTTGCTGCACGAGGCCCGGTAGCTCCACCCACTATTTCCACTCCAGATAAACTCATGGAAATAGTTTGTCTCTGTACTTATTTTCTTCTGACTCCTGAACCTGTTTCAGCATTGACCGGAGGGTCTGTTACAGAGGGAATGATAATAATCTGAGTACTGTCCAGTAAGAACTACTGCCTGTGAGCTGGATCTAATCCTGGTTTGACGAGTCGGGTGTCTTATTCTAAACCCTCACAGCCCCTTTAACTCGGCGTTGCTGCTTTTAAAAGTGTCTACTTGTGATATTTCAGTGAACTTCAGGTCCTCCTCCAGAACGTGAACACACTGTTGTGTCGTTTATTTGAACTTGTATTTTCTTTTTCGCGTGTCGTGGATTTTCCCGTCGCTCATTTTCCGCTTCCTGTTTCTTTGATTTACTGAAAACTTTCAGATGAAAACAAAGAATCATTCCTTCTTAATGCTGTTTGCCGGAGACACAGAGCGGAGAACTTTATTGCACTGTTTATTGGAAATGTATTTATAGGTTGTGGCGTTTGTATCGGTGTGTGCTGAGGGAGAAGATTCACGACGTTCTGTTTCTCATTGATTCACAACACTGTGCACTGAATTAGCTGCAAGGGTCCCATCGTGTGCAAATCCAGCACAACGATTTGTGGTGTTCACCTCACCAGAAAAGGTCACGATGCAGGAGTTCAACGTGAACATCTAAAGCCTGACCCTGCACACGATGCCTGCACCGTGTGTTTGACACTCCAGGACGAGATTTGAGTTCAGTCAGTTTGATGGGATTGCATTGGATTGCTCCAGTGTTCCTAATGAAGTGGCTGGTGAATGAATATGCATTCAGCAAGTGCCTTTAAATTGATTGTTGCTTTACCTGTACTGTACCTCACTGTACTGTGCTGCTTCATTCTGATACAGGTATCATTATTATTCATCAGATTATTTATGGTCTTTCATTTGTTCCGAGATTTTATTCTTGAATAAAGCTGCGCTGAACTTTGGTTCTGCTAAACATTATCGGCTTGCTGGAATAGGTTATTGTATTAGACAATTTATGTCACCTTTTTTTTTTTTTTTTTGGAAGAAGTTCTTCTCTCCAATTGCAATAGAATATTGTACTGTAACAAATGCATAGCTCTGTAAATGTTATAACGAATAATAAATATGCTTTACTCTGTTGTTACAGTTTTTAATTGTTTTTTTTTATGATCGCAGGAGGCTGATATTTATATGTTAAGATGTGTTCATGTGACACAACCTGACCTTTCCACTTATATATATATATATATATATATATGGGCGTGTGTGTGTATCAGAATTCATCACATCAGAATTCCCTTATATTAACTGTGGTATCCTGGGATGTTCTACTATTATTGCCCATGGAATGACCTCATAACAACTGGAGATTTTAGTGTTATTCCAACTTGAAATCAGATGGAATGATGTAGTGGTTGGTCATTTTTAAATTTTTAAAGTTGTTTTATTTTGAAATGACCTCATAACAACTAGAAATTCTTCAGTTATTAGGGTCGGCGGAATTATTTAAATTTATATATGTATATATCTTATAGGAGGGACACTTAAGAATAAAACATTCAATGAAAATCAGGAGGTTTTTCAACTCTGTAACCTTATATGCAGATTTACTTTGTACGTTTCATTCGGTAAAAAAAGTTTTTGCATTTTATTGCCTCGACAAAAAAAAATATTTATGGATATAAATGGTAAAAACCTGATAAATTAATAATTGGAAAAATCTTTTGGGGGAACGAAAAGTTACTGTAAAACATTAAAAACATTACTTCTGTCACCACTGTGGAAATACCTGGATAGGGATCGTTACGTAAGAATACGTGATGGCGTCAGGTCCAGTCCAGAGGCCACGTGCCTGTGACGTGTGACAACATCCGTTGCCAGGGGAACAGCTCGTGTTTGTACGTCTCCCGTCGGGCCGGACTCCGCGGACCTTTACATTTTTAAACTTACAGTTTTCTTGGATTTAAGTCACCAAAAACAAGGTTTGTACTAAAGTTTGAGTCTGAGGGGCGTTTTTTATTTGTTTGTTTTTTATTTTGTGAACTCTGGAGAGAAATGACGCACGCTGAGTTTGACGCTGTTGTGCAGCTGTCAATCTAACATCGAACTTGTCAATCAAAGTAATTATGTAATTGATAACTGTAGAAATTAATTAATTTATGCTTTTGAGTTAATTAAGAAACCTGATATCAGTGACTGTAAATAAAAGTTTCTATTAATTTCTGGTATTTCTCTTTAGATAAAATAATTACATTGTAAGAAAGATTCTAGTACTTCTATCGTTTAATTTATTTATCACTTGGTGTCATTTGATTCATACACTTGATGGATAAATGGACGGTGAGGTTGTGTGGAGGTTCCTTTTCTCATTTCTTGTTATTTCTAATTCTAAATGAATGAGCTGAGCTTAAAATTGATATTGATTAAATCTATCATACACTTTTAGAACGTAATAAGATGAGATTATTTAAAGTTATTTGTAGTTGTGACATAACTAAAGCTTCACTACACATTCCTATAAACTCCCAACATACAGGGATGATATCAGAGTATGTGAAGTTGTGTTTATTGACGTTGACCCAGCAGAGAGCATGTCGGAGCTGGAGCGCAGCCGCCAGCAGGCTGCTGGACTCGGCCTGCTGCGCATCGACGCAAAGCTGAACCACTCAGAGCTCTTCAGGGAGGAGTGCAAAGATCTCATCCTGCAAGTCGCCACAACCACCAAACGAATGCAGGACAACGACAGCAACCAGCTCAGTGAGTGGAAGAGTGGAAAACATCAGCCCACCTCAAGAGTTCGGGTCCTAAAGAGTCTGCAGAGGGGATAGATTCTTATTAATTTTACTCTGTCACTTTCCCATTCAGAGCAGCGAGCTCGAGACATCCACTTTGTGAAGCAGGAGTTGGAGCTGAAGCTGGAGGAGATCGTTGTGGAGATCGACGGCCTCGTGGCCTTACAGAGCAGAGTGCTGAAGGCCCTGGAGGCCACAGAGGAGCCTCTGAGAGTCACTGTGCTCTGTCTGCAGGAGAGGCGAGCGCTTGAATCCGCCACCATTTATCATTGTTGTTAAGTTCAGGAAAACCAGTTTCCATTTTCCCTTCATGTTCAATAGATCAGAAATGACAAAGGGCATTTTAACTAAGAAGAAATTCAGAGAGTAATTCAATGAAAACTAATTTAAGATGAAAGTAATAAAGACGTAAACATTTTCTTTTTTTTTTTTTTCAGTAATATGGTACAGGCTCCCAAATGTACCCAAGCATTACAGGGTGTCAACACTGTCCAGCCAATTGAACCTGCGGATTTCTGGACGTCTTCTGACCGCAAATTAGAGCCGTTTGATTCCAGGCTCAAAAAAAATAATATAAAAATGCAGAGCAGCTTCAATCCTAAACTAGGTGTTTTTAAACTTCTGCTCAAAATTGATATCAACTTATATTTTCATCCCCGTTTTGTCTCTGCTTTAGTTCGTTGTGAAATTTAAAGAAGCTACCATACTTTTTAAATGGTCTTTTTTAATGTAGCATCCATCCATCCATCCATCCATCCATCCTCTTTTCTTCCTGGTTGTTGCAGATTGAAACGCCCCCCCTCTGAGACGCGGCATGACGAGGTGGATGCAGAGCTGACGAAGGAGAAGGAGGTCTTCCAGGGAGTGGCGTCTCTTCTGCAGAGCGTGGCGGAGCAGATCAAGGAGCAGATACGGTACGACAACTCCAGGGGAAAATACAATGAGACACACACACACACACACACACACACACACACACACACACACACACACACACACATCAAACGTGCGGCATTGAATTTCAGACTGAACAGATCGGCCAAGTACCATCTAGAGCATGACCTGAAGGACAAATTTGAGACCGAGACCATCGATGACTCCTGCGCCATCATGACCGTCCACTCCAGACACCACCTGCCGCTCCAGCACACAGGACGCTTCCAGCCCAGGTAAATCTGTCTTCACACTGCCACACGGTGTCTGCATGCATCCACCAAGCTACATGAAGACGTTTTTCCCCAAACGTCCCTCAGTGCGCCGGTGATGCTGGAGCAGTGTGAGGACCTCTCGGACACCAACCTGGCCCGGGCGGAGCAGCAGAGGACCAGCTCCGTGTCCCTGAGGGCTCTGGTGGAGTCGGTGCTGGAGCAGACGGCGGCAGACATGCAGACGAGGATCCAGGATACAGCAGCGGCCTTTCAGATCAACATCCAGGAAATCAAGTCTGCAAAGAGCCAGATGGAGGACAGAATACCAAAGGCAGGACATCACACACACACAGACACGTTTCAGTACCCTAAGAGACTTCAATTAAATCTCTAAGTGGACTTCAGGGTTTATGGGTCCGACTTGTTGGCTGTATCTTATACTGGTAACTGCTCCAAACTACGATATGCGCATGCTCCATAGCCTCCATCAGTCTCTGCAGGAGGGAGGAAAAGCGACTGTGAAAGAATCTTTCCACCTTGGGAGCCGTTATAAAAACTTTGCGGACACAGTGGATCGGCACACTGGACCCCCCAACAGTGGAAAACGCTTTGTGGATACACTCGTATTCGTTGTCGTGCAAACGGGGCCTCATTCACGGTGAAAGTTTTGCGTTTTCACTCGAGCACACGGTGGTGTGGACCTTGAGTCTCCTGCCTGCTCTGTTCCAGATCCAGGCCGAGATTTCAGGCCAGCAGACGATCCGAGAGGACCTGCTGGCGGCCGTGGCGGAGACGGCGGGCTCTCTGGGTCTGGCTCAGGCCCGCCTGGCTCTGCGCCAGCAGAGGCCCGGTAAGGAGCACTGCCAGGACGCGGTGCAGACCGAGCTCCTCTCCGAGGTCCAGCATCTCACCGCACACATCAGCAGGTCAGGCTGGAAGCAGCAGATACCGCCGAGGGTTACTTCATGCTGCCTCGTGTACTTGATTACTGTGTGGACTACAAAATAAAATATAAAAAAACCTGTGTGGGACAGTAGAAGAAGAAAATATATTCATGAGAAAAAAATCTGGAAATATCATAGCAGAGGATTTTTTTGTATATTAGTTCTCAGTCAGTCATTGTTACGAGTTTCTGCTTAAAATGCCTTTTTAGTGTAGCGTTCTGTTTTTTAATTAAACTTGTACCTTGTGTGTGTGTGCGTGTGTGTGTGTGTGTGTGTGTGTGTGTGTGTGTGTGTGTGTGTGTGTGTGTGTGTGTGTGTGTGTGTGTGTGTCCGCAGGCTGCGTGAGCAGGCGTTGCGTTCCGAGGAGGAGCAGCGGACGCTGATGAAACTGCAGGTGCAGCTGCAGGAGAAGATCAGCCAGAAGAGCCGCTCGCTGTACGTCGATGAGGTTCTCTGCTCGCAGCACAGAGAACCCGTCGTCATACACAACTTCTGAATCCCGCCAGAGAGCTGTACAACACGCCGGCGCATTAAAGTCACTCTGGCCAAACCTTTTCTTAAATGTTCATTTTTTCTCAAATCTGGGACTTTTTTGCATTGGAATTGCTGTGATTGAGACAAAATCTGTTATTTGTCTTCGTCAGTTTGGCTGAAAATGCTTCAAATAAAAACTAATAAAAACTCCCAACGTGGTCGGATTTACTTCTTCCTACTTCCTTCCCGTTCAAGCAAATGTGCATCGAGTGGATTGTTTTGTTTGTTTTATTGATTTGTTTCTTTCTTTTTCTGTTTGTAAGTTCGACGATTCATAATAATAAATATAATAATAATAATATAACCCTGGGGGCTAAAACTGTCCCGCAGGAGGCTCCAATGAGGCCCAATGAACCACCAAGCAAACCTAGTTCTTGAGAGTAGCAGACACAACACAACACTGAGACCCGAGCTGAGACGCCAGTGTGACAGTGATGCTTGGTGAATTTGTACAATCACGCATCATACAACAGCTTCAGCAGGTTTTTTTTTGGGACGTTTCACTATATTTGCACCAGAAGGTTTCACTCCTTAAGATTATAGTAATTTCTTCAGTAATTTGCTTTTATGAAAATATAGACGTTGTCATAACTCTGCACCGTTACTAGTGAACGTTGATTATGACACTATTTTACTGGTTCTGGCTCCTCAAGATGAAACTGGGTTGCATGTGGCGTCTGAACCAAACTGACGCCTCAGCTCCGGTCAGACTGATGAAATGAACAAACAAATTATACATTATTGTTTATTCCCAAATGCTTATATTTTAAAATATCTCTACAGATTTCTGCTTGTTTGTGTTTAAGTGGAAGGATGCAGGTATTGTTGCATCTTTATTTGCAGGTAAATATACTGGAAGAGATAAAAGAAGGAGACTTGTCCACAAGTCCGTTATTGTTTATTAGAAACCTAATCTGTCAACATTCACCGCTGATTGTAGAAAACGGCTGATAGTTTCAAAGGTCCTCAGCTCTCATTAGAACAGGAAACTGAAGAAATCCGACCGCGTGAGAAAGTCAGCAAACCTTTCTAATAACGTCACGGAGACTCGTGATCAGAAGAATGGTAGAATTGCACTTATGCTGACTCAGCAGCTCTCTCATAGCACGCTGCCCCCGAGAGGTTGGACATGGAATAGAACATTTTTTAACAAAGTGCACCTTTAACAGATAAACATGACCGTCGTCTGGACTTTTCCAAACTACTTAATGCGAACCTTTAATCTACAGGTGAACACTGACGTCATCACTCATTTCACCATCTACAGCCCCGCAGTGATTTTAACGTTGTTTGCTTCCGGATTCTCCTTCATCGCTTGAGGAAGACGTGGGTTTGACATTTTCTCTATAAAAACAAAAAAACACGCACAAATAACAAAGGTGTAACTTCCAGTGAGGAAAATGTTTACTGTGTCAATACGTCTGGTGTAATTGGATAAACGTTACCTGGTGCCAGCGCAGGGTGGGGAGGGGCAGCGCCAGACCACAGTGTGGGCAGTTATTGATTTGGTTTTGGTCATCTTCATCCTCATCCTCATCTTCAAACTTGAAGACGCGACGAGCGCCGCCCGACATGGACATGCTCTGGTAGATGCTTCCGAGTGCCGCAGCGGCGCCCCCGGTGGCCTCCCAGTCATCGTCATCCTCCTGCTCATAACGCCCCCCGGTGGCCGCCGTGCAGTCCAGCTGGTTGTTACGTGAGAGGAAACGGTATTCATGATGTAATGTCAAAAACATTTTGCTTTTATACTGGAAGAAAAAAAGAAACTCTGCCTGTGTTGTAATACTAGTTTCAACCACATGGTGGTGTCGTGAGTTGCTACAGAGACACAGTTTAGCTTTCAGACACAGAAACTAAACTATAATTATGGTTTTTCTGCCGTTCGACGTCTTCAAAACTTATGTTAGAGAATAAATTCTTATTTTTTTTTTTATAAATCACACTGTATTTACTCTCAATCCTTGTACGTGAATGTTGCTAATAACGAGCCGTTTTAATTTCTAAAAGAAAAAAACTCAGTTCTGCCTCTTTCCTTTAATATTTGGGGTTTGTATATTTGTATTTGGGTTTAATTGACCAAGTAGTTCCACTTTTTCTTGCTCATCCCATCGAGTCTTACACATGAAAATGATTAACTATAAGGATAAAAGCTCAACTGGCGACTCTTATAAAACAGCGTTTATCTTATTAGTGAACTGAAGTTTAATGTCATGCGATATTTCACAATTTCAGCAACAATTGGCATTTAAAAGTACAACATGTGCAATTCCAATTCCGTCCACTAGATGGTGTATTGAGTCACCGTGGTCTCCAAACTTAAATCGTCGAGTGGAGGCTTTTGCAGTTTTCTGGGTATTTCAAAGCCATAATAATAATAATAATAATAATAATAATAATCATAATAATAATAATAATAATACTAATAAAGTACCTCATGTTTGTCTATTTCCTCGACTGGAAACGATCCCATACAGAAGCAACAGCTCGCCGTTTGTCTCTCTGGACGGACGGAGAACAGAACTTGATTAAGATGTTAGAAGATGGAGTCTCTCCGCAGCACCGTCACATTTCCCTCACTTGTGGCGGAGGTTTTTGGAGGGCGGGGGTTTTTGCCGTCGTCGTCGGCGGCGGCGGCCGAGCAGGTCAGACTGTGCTCGCTCTGCTCGCGCAGTTTGACGTAGCGTCGGCAGTCCGGGCAGCGCTCGGTTCGACTCCCGCAGAACAGACTGTGCTCGTCCAGCTCCTTGACCGGCAGCAGCAGCTCACAGAACTCACAGCTCTGCAGACGCTCCACACACTCTTCCAACTAACACACACACACACACACGCGCACGCACACGCACACACATACACACACACAAACAGTGATGGATTTTCATTAACGGTTTAATCATCATAAAGACGTCCGATCATAGAGGCAGGAACGTCTCACAGGAACTGAATCCGCTCAGCTGGAAGTAAGAACACATGTTGAACTCAGAATCATGTTTCTCACAAGTTCAGGAGGAAAAACTTCAGAAGTTGAACAGGAACTTGAAAGAAGTTTGCAGATTTAGAAACTTTAAGATGTGGGCAAAACAAAGTGACACCAACAGGACAATATCTGCTGGGTGTGATTTAATGTTACTTTTTACTTTTTGTTAGGTATTAGTGAAGGTTTTCTTATAACCATATATATTATCCTACTTCCGTGGAGAGGTCAATTTATTTAGTTTGTTATATATATATATATATATAAAGTAATATTTTAATAATAATAGTAAATTAATCTCTATATCCCCTTGTTTGTTTTCTTGAGGGATTATCTCAGTATTTATTTATTATTTTTGTAGGATTCGTTAAAGCCCGCCTCTCCGCCTATAAATAGGCGGTGTCTAAAGCGTTCGGGGCTGCCCTCTCTCGATGAATCCCGTACTGACACGCAGCCCGGCGGCTTCTCTACTTTGACCTCTCCCATTCGTACCCGCAGTCAGGCGGCTTCCTTCTCCGGCGTTTCCGCCTTCGTTGTATGTTTGGTGTTAGCGCAGATCCTTTTTCCCTGGTGGGATCGGTGGTCCTGTTTTCGTTTTTTGTTTGTCCTGCAACAGTAGGTTGGGGGTTTTGTTTGTTAGATTGGGTGTTGGTACCGGCTCCGACGGCCCTGTACAGGGTTGGCCCGGTACCGCACCTGTTTGTGCCAGCCCACCAGGTACTTGTTCTTTTGGATATTTTTGGTAGTTTAGGACACGGGGTGGTTTTGGGTTTTGGCGGGGTCTAGTTTGTACATAACCCGCTTGTTTTTCAGGTTCAACGTTTTTTTTTAATTAAAAACCCACGCGTGAATTAAAAGAAAATTAAATAAAAATTGTAAAAATCCAACTGTTTCCCAGTGTCCTTCCAGATATGTTCCGTCCCTCCTCGGGGTGTAACACTTTTATACTCTGATTACAGGTTTAACTCTTTCAGCTTCTTTTCACCTGCATGAGGGTGTAGTTGTTGGTACTCTCGCCTCATCCTGAGAACGACCCCAGGTCGAGTCTGGGGTCAGACTTCAAGGCCTTTCCGTCTGGATTTCGCTTTGTTTTCCTGTGTGCATGTGGAGTTTTCTTCACCTACTATAACTTCTCCCGACAGTCCGAAGGTGTGAATGTGAAAGTGAAACGGTTGCAGGTCGAGAACAGCGACGTCAGAGACGTCGCCAAACAATCTGAATCTATTTAAGTGCTGCTAGATAACGAGATTAAAGTAGTTTTATGATGTAATTAAAGTTGTTCTGTGTCGGTGCAGAACAAATACAGTGACTGGTTAAATTCTGCACTGACCTCGTGATCCTGCAGGTGGCAGCGTTCCATCTTCTGGTTACATTTAGAGCATCGCACCTGGAACCACAGTTTGAAATGAGAGAGGAGGGAGCAATGTGTGTGTGTGTGTGTGTGTGTGTGTGTGTGTGTGTGTACCAGGCTGTGTTGCTCCTCCCGGTGTTGGCTCAGCTGATCTCGGGGAACAGCTTCTCCACAGTCGGGACAGACGCACAGGAAGCGGCTGCAGTGCGTCTCGTGAAGAGCAAAGTTCACCTCCGCCACGTCTTTGTGGCTGAAAAGACGAGAGAACAGATCCAGGTTCTCAGTCGACGTGAGCAAATCCAACACGGTCCACCTCAGAGACGGTCTCATGCACGACGGCCCTCGGACCGCAGGTTGAGAACCACTTCTCACCAAAACACATCAGTGGCACCGCAGCAGCATAAATCATGAGGAAGAAGTTTGTATATCAGAGAGTCAGTCTGTTTCTTCTACTTTAATCAGGAAGAAACCATTACTGGTTAATTAATACACAAATGTGGTATATCATGTAAATGTACAATCTATGATCATTATATAATAATGATTAATAACTCTACAGGTTATAGTTCTGGAGGATACTGGGTTGCTCGTAGCTTCACACTGGATTTTTCTTGGATCTTTGGCAGTGGGTTTGTGTTTCTGTCCACCTGGTTGATGTTCTGTGATCACATGATATCTTTGCAAAACATACATGAAAATGATGGCGTGGTTAAGATACTCACACCGTGTCGGGTAACTTATCTCGTGCTCGAGTTGCAACTTCTTTATCTCACTTCAGGGAGACGTGTTCCCATTTCATATCTGGGTCGGTCTCAAAGGTTAACAGATGGAGACCAAAAGAACTCGCAGAACTTCTGGCACATGGTACATATGTACACTTACAGTGGCTTGTAAAAAAAAATAGAATAAAGAAGAATAGAAGTTGTGCAGAAGTTTAAAGCAGGGTTGAGTTTAGAAATATCTCATGGTTATGGGAGAGAAGAAATCCAGACGTGTGGAGGAAGGTGATATGGGTGCATGGTGGAGGCAGCATCATGCTGCAGGGATGCTTTTCTTCAGAGGCGACAGTCTTGTAGTAAAAACCTGTCGAAAGTCTGCAGAAGACTTGAGACTGGCGTGGAACGATACAGGAAAGGTTTCAAACCAAAGCATGTTCACGTGTCAGAATGGTCGAGACGTCCGACTGGAAATCTCCGGCATGACTTGGAAATTGCCGTTGACAGACGCGCGTCGTCGATTTAAGCTGTTTTACAAAGAAGAATGGACGAAGATCTCAGCAAAGCTGGAAGAAACAGAGCCCCGGGTATAAGAGACAAGAAAAGAAAGAGAATTCAGGATCATGCAGCCATGAAACAGGAATAGAACCACCACAGGCGGAAAGCCCCGGCCTGAAATTAAACCACGGTTAAGCGCTGTGCAGCTTTTAAACTCCTCAACATGCAGGTGCATCTTTGTTTTTCCATTAAGAGAAGTGAAAACGGAACTATTCCAGTGAAGGTGTGTTTTCACTGAATTGTACAAAAGCAGACCACGTGACAGTCTCAGATATTCGTCCTCTGTACACAAACTATCCGTTAATAAAGAGAAAATAGGTATTTAAGTATGATCGAACAATTCGCCCTCATAATCGGAACTGACGGCGGTTAAATTAATATTTAATCCGATCATAGACGATCTGAACTGTGACCCCACGTCACTCCGAGCCGAGAGGAGTGGAAACTCTCAGTTTTTATAAGAACGGATTAAAACCTGAACCTCACCACTGTCCGCAGGTTCGAGTCGGCTCCGAGTTTTCCATCTCCACTCCAGAATGTTCACACACAGAGAGCAGGTAACGTTTTCTTTTAGTTTCTACACAAATGAAAGTGAAAGTTTACATGATAAACACATGTTGTTTTACAGTTTCACCACGAGAGGGCGCCACAGCTTAAGCCATTATGAAAACCACAAGGAAGTTGTTTAAAAAAAAGGGTCAAAAGTCAAAATTATGAAAAAAAAATATATATATATATATATATATTTTTATTAAGTCAGAAGTCTGGTATAAAAAATAAAAACTTACCCCTATATCTGAAATATAGTGTTAAAAAAATCTGAAAAAATGTCTGCCTTCTGATGAAAAGAAAAACCAAAAGTTAAATGTGCTGCAAAAAAAAATTAAATATTAAGTTGAAGACAACAAGAAAAATTAAAAGGAGAAACAAAAACAAAAAAACCTGATTATTATTATTATAATTTTTTTTTTTACGTCAGGAGTCTGGTTTGAAAAAAACAAAAAAAATTACATAAATTTGATTTTTGTTTTAAACAAAGTCAGAAATTGTTTTTCTTTTTAAAATTATAAGTATAATTAACACAGTACGGGAGAAATAAGAAAAAAAGTCCCTAACTCTCCTCCGTTCACCTCCTCCAGGCTGGTGTGGTTCTCAGTCACAACCGTTGCAGTCGTCGGCAGTTTCTTCAAAGTCGCAGTAAAAACTCTGCGTTCGTGAGAGAAAACAGAAATAATTTCTTTACGAACAGCTTTGCCAGTTCAAACTGCCTGCAAAGCATTTTGTAGGAACTGTCACATGCGCTGAGCGTTGTCATCTCCAAAGGTTGACCTTTTTTCTCTCCATCGTGTTGTTGGTGATAATCAAGGTGGTAACGGTGGCGACGCTGAGGAGTGTTACCACAATGGTGACCATAGTGAGAGTGACGTTGGAGGGCAATGGCGGCGGAGAAAGTGACGAAGATGAAGAAGCAGCAGGTGGCGTTGATATGATTTTGGTGATGGTGAACATTGATTGAAATGTTTATTTTTTCGAATAAATTTTTTTTAAAATTCTTTTATTCATTTTGTTTATTTTATTTTTGTCAAAATATTGATTGAAATGTTTATTTCGAATAAGGTACAAAAACAATAAGAAAAAAAAGAAAAGAAAATTAACAACAAAGTTTTCCTCTCAAATAAATAAATAAATGAATAACAGTAATAATAATATAAAATAAATCAAGAAAAACATGGTCAGATGAGTGTTCGAAAAGGAGTGAGAAGAAGTAAAAACTTATTTACTCTCACCCCTTGTCACAAGTAAATAATATAATTACTTCCTTCCATCTCTTACACACACACACACACACACACACACACACACACACACACACACACACACACACACACACACACACACACACACACACACACACACACACACACACACACACACACACACACACACACACACACACACACACACGTGTCCTGTGCAGTACATATAATATATATACATACACGTCCATTCATACATATCTACAGACAGACATAACAGTGAACATCCCAATGCGAATGGTGTTTTTAAAAAAAATAAATGAACGTCACCTTTGTTCTCTTCATTATTGTTCCAGGTTCGTGTGTAAATGAAAAGCCGTCACGTCGCTGTGGGTTCATGCTGTTTCTGTGTCTTTTCTTCTGCAGATCTGAGCTCAAGAATCTGATTCCAGCTGTAAATTCAGCTGCAGGGGGCAAAATATCTCACTGAAATTCACATGCAAATCTCAGAGTAAACAGCAGCATACGTAACGGTGTCGGGAAAAAATCTCCAAGTGGAACTCTGAAGAGAAATTTAGAACTGCAGAGAGATTTAGTGAAGTGTGTCAATATGTATGGATGTACGTAATCCCCACTGGAAACTCTTCCCTCTGAGTGTGTGCAGCTTCTCTTTGATGCCGTGCAGGAAACAGTAGAAGGCTTCTAATCTCGTCTGTGCTTTAAGTCGCCTCGTGAACACTTTCTTCGATTTTTCTGTTTTATTGTATGAATCTATAATAGACTGACGGTCTCTGGCTCGAGGGTCTTGAATACAACAGCAATTATTACTTTAAATTTAAGTCCGTTCTGGATACAAACCTCGTCTGGTTTGATTCATATTTGTTCATGATCCAGTGCAGATGTGTTGATCTGGTTCTTCCTCTTTAGTTCCAGGTGAAACTTAAAACTTTTTTTTTTTTAAAAGACTCAAGCTCGTCTTTGAAGCCACTGAATCCTCGAGGGGAAAGAAAAATCGACAAGGCTTTAAGCGAATCCTTCACTTCTTTTCAGCAAATGACCAAAAAGTCAAAACACAATGCAAATCACAGGTTTTCCACTGTCTCGTTTCCAGGTTCCAGGTCCCGTTGCACAGCTTCAATCTTTTAGACAGTCTGTATTTAAGGGTGGATTTGGCCAGACCGGTGACATAGTACCATAACAACCTTTAAATTTAAAGAAGTGCTGAAAATATTGGATTAATTTAGATTAAGTAAGATTAAATATCATTAATTTCTCATTTCAAGCACATTTCACTTTGCATGAGCAGACTGAAGATAGGAAGGAATATAAGTATGCACATAACGTGTTTATTAAACACTTTTAACTGTTCATGTTAAAAAAAAACCTTCTCTCTCCTTCAAAACAAACATTTATCCACGTCAATGTGTTCCCGTTACTTCTTCAGCCAGTTGCCATCGTCTGAGAGGAGACGCTCCAGTTTAACAGAGACCAAGACGCTCGCTCACAAACTTTCTTTTATCACTAAAACTGTTCAGGGGAAAGTATTTCTGAAAACATTTTAGTTGCTGAATCTGTCCTTGTTTACACGACAGTGAATACTAGTAATAGTATCCGCAAAACTTTCTTCACTTGTTGGGGGTCCATTTACACCGGTGCTCAGATCCACAGTATCAGGGAAGTTTTTCTATCCCGGCTCCCAAGGTGGAAAGATTCTTTCATGGTCACTAATCCCTCCTGCAGACTGCCAGAGGCAATGAGCGCTCTTACTGCGCTTGCGCATATGTATCCCCCCTCCCTCCTGCTCATCCACGTGTAAACAAACATGGCGGACCGTAGTAATATGACTCACGGTCTGTAGTCTAGTTTTATCGTCTATATCAGTAGTTATATGAGACTCACCCCTGATAGCGTCCAATTCCTCATCAGTCCATATGAATGTCGAGTTATCTCAATTTTGTTCACGTTTATAGCATTTTGTTGTCTGCACACATCTGTGTAGTTTCATTATAAAATCAAGCAACAGCGCCCTCCCGTGGTCCGGCATACTAACTACATCGTTGTCAGTGTGTCCGCTGCTGCAGAGTAAACACACTCCTTTTTTTTTTTAAACGTTGTCGTGTAAACGGGCCCTAGTTTTTATTAAAGTTTCGACAGTTCGACATTATCAAGGACAGCTCCCACCCTGGCTCCGACCTGTTTGACCTGCAGTCCTCAGGAAGGCGCTACAGGGTCATGAGATCAAAAACGAACAGATTCAAAAACTGTTTTTTCCCCAAAGCCATAACCATTGTGAACTCTTGTATGCACTGACTTCACTTACAGACTACCTCATAATGTGCAATATAATTTTTATAGTTTTTATTATCATGTAAATACACTCTGTACTCCTGTAAATACACTCTGTACCCCTGTAAATACACTCTGTACTCCTGTAAATACACTCTGTATCGTTCACAGGACTGGACCGTGCACCTTACCCCCTACACCCCCCACCCTCCTTCTTGCACTATATTCTGCCCTTTTTAACTGCTGCACTGTCACTGGAGTTGTTTTTAATCTCACTGTACCTGTACATGTGACAATAAAAGGCATTCTATTCTATTCTTCTATTCTATTGCACCCTCGTGTCTCATTTGCATAGAGTTAACAAGATCACACTTTATGTAAATGAGCCGAGGGCAGGTCCTGGGCGACTTGTCCTAACAGTTTTGAAACACACCGCTCTGCAACCTGCAACACGTTCCTTCATTCTGCACTGCTGATCGGTCAGTTTGCCTTAAAATTAATTTTTGATGAGATGAATCATGATAATGGATTATTACACATTCATGTGTTATTTCTGAAAGTTCTAACTTAAACTAAATCAAATTTAAACTTAAATGTTAACATAAAGCCAATTTCAATGAAACCTGGTGATGCATTCTGGGTGTTTTCTGAAAACTCCCCCTGACAGGATGGCTCTGAGGCGAGTTTGAGAGCGACGGGGTAACTACCTTTCATGGCTGCATCATAGACCTCTCAGCTCGGGTCTCAGTGTGGTGTCGTGTCTGCTACCAAAAAGAACTTGTAAAAAAACCCAACATGGGACTTTTAAGAAGTTTTGATAATCTAAGTTTTGATTTTGTTTGAAGTGAAGCTCATCTTGCAGGTTATGCTTCGACATGATTCAGCGTGGCTGATATTCCCATTAAAAACAGCTTTGGCTTAGACAGACAGGAGGTGGACGGAGGGCGGTGGACGGACGGAGGGAGGTGGACGTCCACCGTCCAGCGCTGGAGGTTCCAGGCGATCTGATCCCGAGCCCACAGCTGCTCACACAGCCACACCGATAAACCAGCAACGTAAGCTCCGGACACGTGGAACCGGGTCAGGGATCCTGTTGTGTTTATTCAAACATTGAACAGCGAGGACGAGGGAGCAGCCTCACAGAGAGGAATCAATGGATCCTCCGTCACGTTGGAAACATGCACGCTTCAAAACAAACTGTACAACCAGAACGTCTGAGACGCATCTGAGGCACGTCTCCATTGTACAAAGATTCTCTCATTCTTATACAAAAGTACTTCTTTTTTTTTTTTTTTTTTAAATAACACTGTGTACAAATTCTCTCCGTCTACAACAGTTGATGTGTGTTGGCTTTTGTTATTTGCTGGATGAATCAGATCGGGAAACATGAAGTTCTTGAGTCGTGTGGAGATCCTCCATTCTGAGTCGCTTCGGGCTACAAATCCTGAGAACAAAAACAAACACATCCTTCCAGAGTCCCCCACCCCCACCCCACCCTTTTCCCCCCAGTTGTTTTTATATAAAAAGTTGACAGAGCTTTAAAAACCGTACAAACATTCACAGTGACGAGATGACGAATGCTGGCAAAAATACCACACGGACAGTTAGTGGAGGCGGCCACTAGGGGGCAGCGCCGCCCCACCAATCTGAGTCCAGCTTCTTCTCGCCAGGCACAGAGATGCTACTGAGCTCAGGTCAACGTCCAGTTCACGTGCTGGACTTTAAAGTCACTACGAGTTCCTGTTTGATGCTACGACGGAGGGGGAACCGGAGAGGAGGCTCAATGTTGTTTAATTGGGAAAAACAAACAAACAAACAAACAAACAAACAAAAACAAAAACATGAATTCTACATGTTGAAATATCTGCTAAATACAAAAATAGATGATTTGGAAAAAACAAACAAATTCAAACATAGAAAAATAGATATAATCAGATGATATATATGTACACAATCACTGGTCGAGGGATCCATGCTTCGTTAACAGTTATTTGTGATACAAACTTAAACTTCAACATGGGGATGTTGGAGGAGGTACATTTTCTCTGCTGAGGGTCCGGGTACACAGTGGAGGGGGTGGGGGGGTGGTGGGGGGGGGGTCCTGCAGGTCGAGGGGTCACCACACGGAGCACTTGTCCTCGGGGTTCATGGGAGAGCCTCTGGAGCAGTGGAAAACCCGGGCGAACTCATCGAACTGCGAAACGCTGCCAATCACTCTACCAGAGGAGGAAACGGGACAAAGTGGTGTAACGCAGAGCTGCTGGAGAATTAATTACTTTAATGTGCTGGATGCTTAGAGCCCGATATGACAACGACCTGAACTGTTATTGAATATAATGGAATTAAACCTGAATAACAAAAGTGCTGAGCCCGAAATGTAATAATAAACCAAAAAAAAGTAAAATATTGTAATAACTGGTCAATAAAATAAAAAGATTTAACAAGAATTTAATCTTAATGTGTTTAATGTTATACATTATTTTGTACTGATGATTGGAACATTACAGATTATAGAGGACAAATGACCCGGGCAACAGCAATCATACATAAATACCATAAACTGTATAAAGATATACATATAAACAAATAGTCCAAACTTTTAGAACTTATTATTTCGATGCTATTCAAAGTGAAACAGTTCAAGTTTAAACCACAAATGATTGACTCACTTTATGTTGTAATAAAAGTATTACAATATTAGGGGAACATTTCTTTGCCTGCCTCATAATGTAAAATTAAAAGTTTTTAAGTTTTGTTCTCAGCATCTTGTTGCGTTGTTGACCAGTTATTACATTTTGGGTTTTATTCCATCATATTTTATAACAATTCGTGTCGTTCTAATATTTTGGGTGGTTGTTTCATACTGGCCTCTAACAGGTAAAACTTTGACTCTCGTCGGACAGATAAAAACAGGGTTTATTTAATGGTAGGGATGGGTGAGGTAGTAATAAAAGTACTTCAGCAGTGGATAAAAGATAAAACAAATGTTTTTCAAGCCCCATTGACACCATGATTCAAGTGAAAACAGTGCGTTTGCATTTTGTTTCATAAAAGTTTCATGTTTCTACGGGAACACTTTGAAAACGATGCCCGTTCACACGGAAACAGCAGAAACACGGAAAACAATGTAGTTCACGTGCTGGGCCACTAGTGTGCGCTAGAAGCATTAACGAAGAAGAGAACACAAACAATGAAGTGGGACTGCTATTCCAGGCGACTCTTAACTATAAAACTACCAAGTTCCAGGAGATCATTTGAAAAAAGTTCCACTTTGGGAACTGTTTTCGAAAAATAGTGTTGTCAGTGGCGCCGAGCACCGTTGTTGTGTAAACGGACGGCAAAAATGCAAAGAAAGTTTTTTCGTTTTCATGTAATTGGGGCCTTAAACGTTGGCAAACTTTGATCAGGAGTTTACTGCGTTAAATACCGAACTACTCCTAAACTAAATGCTTAACTACTAATAACTGCACATTGAACACGGAGACATAAAACACAGTTACGTTGAGAAACGTGCTGCAGTTAAAGTAAGATAGTTGTTAAGATAGGTGTTATTTTGGTACGATAATAATAGAATCACTCGTTTTCCCAGTGAGTTCACCAGATTGATGCTTTTTAAAAATGTGAAATAATGTGGAAAAACTGGGCTGGAACATGAGTACTGTACACATAAAACTACTGCAAATGACAGTATCTATTTTTAAACTTGAAACCCAATAATACTTGTACGTTACATTTCTTAAAATAACACTTTGGATGGTTGATCAGTTAATAATGTATATCAACTTTTAGGAGCACATTCAGAGAATTTCTATTAAATGGAATTGAAGAAAGTCATATTTTTTGAGTATAAATGACTTGTGATGGTGTATTTTTTATACAAATATTCTAGAAATGTTACTTTACAAGAATTCTGTCTGCTATATAAAAAAAAAATAGAATATAAAATGATAAATTGTTAAAAAAAGAAAAACCTTCTTTCCCTACATTGGGCTAGTAACTAGTGCAAAATTTCAAACATATGCCCAAAGCCCATAAATCCAGTGAGAAATGTATAAAACTCTGACTTTTAAATCCAGAAATGAGGAAATCTGTGTGATTTCACCATTTCGTCATGAGTAAATGTTACATAAGACTATAAAGTATTGGAATATCCTGAGATAACACTGCGGGTTTTGGATTTCAATGAATTCCCCATAAAGGGTGAAAGTCTGTGTGAAGCAGTAAAAAAAAAAAAAAAAAAAAAAAAAAAAAGTAGTCGGAGTGAAACAGCACAGAAAAGTGAAAAAAGAAATAGAGTTGAAGTTTTATGGCTCCAAATTACCCAGGAACATGTATTTATGATATTTAATATAATCAAGTTTCTTCATAAATCCTTGTTGCAATCCAAATAAAAAAAAAAAATAAAAAAAAAAATAATAATAATAAACGACCAAATGGTCTATTATCAAAATTCAGAACAAACACGATTTCAAGTAGTGACACGAAAGTGAAAACAGAAAACTTTGGTTGTATTTTGGGCGTCCAGTCACGCCACAATGAGGCTCAGAGCCGCTGAAAAACGCAACTTTTTAAAAACGCTCCAACTCCCGTCTCCGTGAATACTACAGTACATGTGAACCATGGTCGTAGTAAATAGTTCTTCTGCACATGTGGACGTTGTGTCATGACTCCCGGTCCATGTTCTCCCGGGACCTGGTAGTTTTATACTCGAGAGTCTCCCGTAATAAGAAATCCAACTTGGTCGTCTGTCCATACGAGCGTCTGTGTGCTCGTCACTGTTGATCTTTATAGCGTGTTGTTCTCTGTGTGTCTTTAAACAACACAATCCACCAGTGGCCCAACATGAAAACTACATATTTCTCAGCACTTCTGCATATTCCACGGAAAAGGACATCGTTTTAAAAACGCTGCCGTGTAAACGTGAAACTTTCCGGAAACACAAAAGTGAAGACTATGTGTTTTCACTTGAAACGTTGTCATCTGAACGTGACAAATATCTCCCAAACATTGTTAAACAAGTTAAAAAAATCATTGTGTGTGTGTGTGTGTGTGTGTGTGTGTGTGTGTGTGTGTGTGTGTGTGTGTGTGTGTGTGTGTGTGTGTGTGTGTGTGTGTGTGTGTGTGTAAAAAGTACCTGTAGTGCTCTGGTGCGTGTTTGTCAGTTAGCAGCTGTAAGTAGATGGACTGAGATCTTCTCTTCATACACCAGTTCTGCAACGACAACAAATAAGAAGAGGAAACACTCAAACACTTAAATCACACTAACTCCGGACTATAAGTCACACCTATATATCTATATCTATATCTATCTATAGATAGATATAGATATATATACACTTTTTTTTTTTTTAGCTGAGCATACTTACTGTATTCCCTGGAGTAGTCAGCTAAAAAAAATTTTCAGTACAACACTGTGTATTCACTTTTTTCCATTTATTGCAGATTACTTATTTACAACCTGATAGTGGGTTAGTATTGACTATTTACCATGGTGATACTTATACTGGTTGTTATAAACTCTAATGGACGAACGAGTCGGGGAAGCACTATGAATACGTGGAGCGACTTGGACATGGAGCAAAACCACAAAACCAAGGCAACCCGATTCAACGGCTTTGAGAAACTCTTTTAGAAAGTTTACTATCATTAAGTATTTTCAAAACGTTGCCATGTAAACACAAAACATTTCTGAAACTGAAACGACGTGTTTTCACTTGAAATGCTGTGTGAACGGTGCCTTATTCACACGCCCCGTTCACACGACCACGAAAAAATGAGTCTATCTGCAAACATGGCCGACACACAGTGGTATTACACGCAGTGGTATTACACGCAGTCCGTATTCTAGTTTTATCGTCCATATCAGTAGTTTAATATTTGAGACTCACCCAACATCCGATTTGTCATCAGTCCACACGCACGTTGGGTTCTCTCCATTTTGTTCACGTGTATAGCGTATTGTTCTCTGCACACGTCTGTGTGGTTTCATTACAAAAAAAAAAAAAAAAGAAACAGCGCCCTCCTGTGGCCCGGCATACTAACTACATCGTTGTCAGTGTGTCTGCCACCTCATCTTTTTTTTTTTTTTTTTTTAACGGATTAGGTGTTGTCACACAAAACCTTGTCGTGTAAACGGGGCCTAAGACCACCACTGACATGACAACAACTATTTATATATTCAAACACATCATGATCCAGAAGATATGAGAAGAAGAATGTGCTAGCATACACGTAACGAACAATCATTAATGTTATCTTAATTAAACCGTCACACTGGTTTTAAATAGCCTTTCTGATGTTGTGGTCGTGTGTTTGGCTTGATCAAACCCTTTTTGGACATTTCACTGTATTTGGCACCAGAAAGTTTCATCAAAATCGGCTTCATGTTGAGACTGTAGTACTTTTCTGTAGTAATTGTTTGGTCTTGTGAGAATATAGTTATTTTCATCACATATACTCTGCGCTACGGCAAATAAAAACGTTAAAGGTTTATATTTAAAAGTTATTATGGGACTATTTTCATCACCTGTTTGATCAGCGCTTGAATACAAAAATCCCATTAGTGAGCCTGTTGTGCAAATTCATTAATTATGAATGAGCTGGTTAAATCACCCTGACGCTTCCATTTCACACAAAACTTTTCAAATAAACGCCGTACAGACACCATTCTCCCTTTCCGGCGGCAAGACTCTAAAAAAAAAAAAAAAAGAAAAAAAAAAAAAAGGTCTGAAACACTCCAGGTTGCATAATAAAGTGCGACTCGATTGTTACATTAGGCCGTGAATTTCAACGAAAGCGCAGGAGTTTCAACGAGGAGTCGTAAAAGAGGCGAGGAGCCGGGGCGGCGAGCCGTCATCAACACGTCTGCTCCTTCCCCGATCCCCCCCCCCCCCCCCTCCCGATAGCTAATGTGTCCTTCGGCTGCCGGGTGGATATTAAACTCCCACCCCCTCCGATCAGAGTGGCAGCCCAGGGCACTGAATATGGAAATGCGATGAAAGTCGGGAGCGTGAATTCCGCCGAGGGACGGGCCGTACCTGTGCGAAGGCGATGAAGAGCAGCTGCTCGTGAGTGTATCTGAGGCCGGGCAGGGGTCTCTCCGGGCCGTGCTCCCTCACCCACTTCTGGTATGCCTGGAAGAAACCGGGGAGGGAAGAACAACAGACGGGATTTATTAGCGTTTTCTCTAAGTTTACACAAGATCTGAAAGCAAATAGGAAGCGCAGTGAAAAGCGATCGACGTAAAGTGATCGCCGGCGCCGGCGGGGTTTTACTCTACTTTATGCTTTATTGACGCTTTTCATACTTTTGACTCGTTTGTTTGCAAACTGCATGAACCGAATTCTCCGACCATCACTGCACACGATCATACGGCTCAATATGGGTGTGAATTATGCAACGGTGAGTTGCTTTCTGAGTTCCAGGAGAAAAAAACGCTCGAACAAGGAGTTCGCGCAAGAATCAGTGTTTCTGTAGATTCTGGAGCTTTTCTGTTCGTCACTGGAACGTAAAGGAAAGAGTGACGACGTCTGAGCCCACAAAGCCTCAGGATGGAGACCCAGAGGAGGATCAGCATGGAGAAAAAAAAAAACACAGCATGAATGTAAAAGACACGTCAGGAATACAGTTGTTTTATTTTATTTCTTATTTATTTATTTCTGAACATGTGAAAAAAAAATTATAAAAAAAAAAGAAAAGAAGCGACAATCATCCAAATGAGTCGTCCATTAACGTCGTCTCTTTTGTATTTGTTTTGTAACTTTTGTATTTATGGAGCAGCTTTTATTGTGTTTTGGCTTTTGAATTTGTTTTTATGTTGGCGTGTGAATGTGTGTGTGTGAATGTGTGTGTGAATGTGTGTGAATGTGTGTGTGTGTGTGTGAATGTGTTTGTGAATGTGTGTGTGAATGTGTGTGTGAATGTGTGTGTGTGAATGTGTGTGTGAATGTGTGTGTGAATGTGCGTGTGAATGTGTGTGTGAATGTGTGTGTGTGAATGTGTGTGTGAATGTGCGTGTGAATGTGTGTGTGAATGTGTGTGTGAATGTGTGAATGTGTGTGTGTGAATGTGTGTGTGAATGTGTGTGTGAATGTGTGTGTGAATGTGTGTGTGAATGCGTGAGTGAATGTGTGTGTGAATGTGTGAATGTGTGTGTGTGAATGTGTGTGTGAATGTGTGTGTGAATGTGTGTGTGAATGTGTGTGTGAATGTGTGTGTGAATGTGTGTGTGAATGTGTGTGTGAATGCGTGAGTGAATGTGTGTGTGAATGTGTGAGTGAATGTGTGAATGCGTGAGTGAATGTGTGTGAATGTGTGAGTGAATGTGTGTGTGAATGTGTGTGTGTGAATGTGTAAATGTGTGTGTGTAAATGTGTGAATGTGTGAATGTGACTAACGATGTAAAGCGCTTTGGGAGCTGCTCAAGCAGTTGAAAACCTTTCACCATTCTGTATTTGTGTTCCGACTTTTTGTATTTGTGGTTGTTTTGAAGTCGTTTCTTCTCCACGGACGTTATGGGACGTTATGACTTTTGTACTTGTGTCATGAGTTTTCTGCATCATTGTACGCTTGATTACTTACATAGTACGACAGCTTCAGTCCTCCCATGTCTGCAATATTCTCTCCCAGTGTCAGACGGCCGTTCACCTGAACACAGATAAAAGACTTGCAGCTCAGTGACAGCTCCTCAGAGTTTAATTGTTGCTGCAATAACTTTGTACTTTTAAAAATACATATAAGTGATGTGATTTGTGACTCCAAACTCTGGATGTCTGCAGCCCACAGTTGTCGTATTATGATTCAGGACACTTCTTTTACATTTGCATCTCCTGGAATGCCTCTGTGATCTCACCATAAACCATTCTTGTCATTTTTACATTACAATAACTTCTTTTTAGGCCGTTTCCGAAATGGAAACTCGACACACAATACAGAACGTGTATCAGGAACAAAATAACAGACCGCACGCTGTGCTTTCACTGTATTTCGATGGAGTTTTTCCAGCAGGCTCTGGTAAAAGAAGGTGTTTTATAGCGTAAATGAAAGTATGTGCACAAGCAGTAATCTCCCCGTGTAACACATTTCTTATTCAGAATGGAAAAATACCCTGATTCTCTTTTACTTGCATTTCTCACTCTGTATCTTAAATACAATACCATCTCAAGGGATTGTCGTGTGTACTGTTAGTAAACTCATTGAAAACGAAATACACTTCAAAAACTTTATCATTATTTGGGTTTTCCAATTTCTGTTTTGCCGTTTATATACCTTTACTACAATGCCAAAAAGAAATGATCATTCAATACAGACTGAAGGAAGACCTCTTAATCAACAAATAATCCAAAATTTAAATAAAAATTCAAATGTGTTCACTTATTTCAGGGTGAAGCAATTTAATAGATTATCTTTTGACAAAAGCTAAAACAAAGTGGACATTTAGTAAAAAAAAAAGAGGTTGAATTTCAACATTAAGTGATTTCTTTCTATATATATCTCTTTTTTCTGTTACTACGAAAAACATTGGCCTTCTTATATTTCCACTTCCACTCCCTTCACTTACCTGAAGTTAACTCATGAGGTGATATAAACAGCTAAACTGCAAAATATAAATGTTCCTAATGCGGCCTAAGATAAAGTACAATAAACTGAGTTAAGATAAACAAAAGTGATCAAGATGACCCCAAACGAATAGATTATACTAAACTGATATACCTAACCTACGCAAAAAAAAAGAAACTACAGATAATCCAACAATATAAGGTAGAATAGCTCTAGTAATCTAAACTAATCTTAAATAAAAATATGTAAAGTAAACTATGTTGAACTCAAATAACAGCTAAACTAAGACTCCATTTACACGACAACAGTGACAGTAGCACGGGAACTACATCATTTTCAATTTCTGCCATTTCTGTGTGAATGGACGTTTTCAAAATGTTGCCGTGTGAAAACAAAACGTGAAAATGCTGCGTTTTTACTCGAAGTGTTGTCGCGTAAACGGGGCCCAATAATGTAAGAATAACTTAAGTAAAACAAACACAGCTAAACTAAGATCAAGTACGGGGAAATAAGATAAAATACCTTTGGTAAGTCCATAACCTAATATAAGGTGAGATGAATTAAGATGAAACACCAAATTAAGTCAAGTTGGACTAAATTAGCGGAACTGTTCCTTCTTGCTTCCGGTTTATTATGCAGACGTCAGATCTTCTGGTCAAACTCAAGGCAGAACAATATGGCGACGATGCTTGGAGCAACTTTTCGAAAAAGGCTCCCAAGGTGGACTTTTTTGAATACACGCCGACTTTGTCTCCATGGAAACGGGGAAAAAAAAAACCAACGTTTCACAAAGGCTGCGACTGCGATGACAGCTGTTAGAGAATAATCGTCCATTAGTTGCCGGATCGACGCCGATGTTAACACTTGTTTTTCACTAAAAGAGTGAAAAGTCGGCGGCACGTTTACAGAAGCGAGCGACTTACCTCAGTGGGAAGTTAACCGGTTTGTGTGATAAACAACAAGTCAATAGGTTTCCCATTTGCCCCGACGTGCCTCGTTGTATTATTCACGCTTGACTGACATGTTAACTCGTTCTCTACCAAGCATTTAAAGCTGCTGCTGCTACGCTGACCGGACGTCGGTATTCGACGTCTTGACGTTGACGCATCACCCCAGCACTGTGTTTTCATTGTTTCTACGGTCTCCATGCAGACAGACTCTTTTTCATAACACTGAATGAGTAAACATGAAAGAAAACAGCGAAAACAAAATGATTCCACTTGAAACGTCGCGTAAACGAGTCTAAATACATATTTTTTTACCCGGACGAAATACTCTCAGATAAATTAATGTTGCACTTCTTTAAATTACACGACTGGAAGGCAACAACTATAGAACGTTAAAAATTTTTTAAATGCAAATTAGCTCCCAAACACCAGAAAACCATCAAAACTGCATTTTAAATCCCAAACAATCAAATTTCAGGCATCGTAGTCTCAGTGTGTGTTTTTTCCCTTTAAGGTTTGAATATCTGCAATAACACAAGCTGCATAAGTGACACAGCTCTGATGAAGTGTGAACCTTCGGTGTTCATCGACACACAATCATGACAAATGGAGTGACCTTTACTAAATGAGAGCGGCTCCTTTAAGGGAAATGTTGGCCATGTGTATCGTTTTGCGCGGAAATCCTGCAAAAGACTCGCATCTTGAGCAGCATTGATCAAATCAGAGGCGATAAATCAAGCTGCGTCATATTAGAGATGGACACTGTCTCCCTGATGAACGGCTTCCAATATATGCGTGCAGAAGGTCCAGAGAGTCATACATCTATGTCGCCCTATCATAAAAGTTTTATACGCCATTAAGCGTGCGTGTGTGAGTGCAAAGCCCACCCTCTGGTTGTACACTGTGAAGTTGTCGTAAAGCTTGACGATGCATTCGGCCTTCTTCTGGAACTTCCTGTAGGAGTCCTCGGTCCACCACTGCTTGAGGTTGCCGTGGCGGTCGTACTGGCCCCCTAGGGACATGAACCATTGCATCACTGATGAGGGGCAAAAGGGCAGGGGGAGGGCGAGTGTTAGCATGGAGACAACCCAACCTGCAACTTTCCCTCACAGTCCAAAGAACTGCCCGGCATGCGTTTTTAACACGTCTCTCTAAACCACAGGTGGGGAACATGTTAGTAAATCCAGGGTTGTAGTTCGAGTCGCCGACTGAACAGTTCAACTCCCCCCCCCCCAAAAAAAAAAACGTGCATTAACAAGTAGTGGCAGCATTTGGCTCACAGACTCTTAAAGGGCAGCACTTCCGACTGGAAATCAAAGTTATAGATTGTGGCCATTTGCTGCACAGTTGTGAAACAACATTTTTCTATTAAACTCGGAAGAGAGCAAACACCGCAGACGACCCATGCCGAAGCACAACTGAACATGACCAAGGATGCGGGATGAGATGAAACGTGTGTGTGGAGGCCGTGATTCTTACCCCAGTCGTCATATCCGTGCGTGAGCTCGTGGCCAATGATGGCGCCGATTCCTCCGTAGTTCAGAGATCTGGCAACAGGACAGAGACACGGCAACCGGGGATTGAAGAAAGACATTTTCAACTTTTTTCATTTCGTGTTGCCAGTAAGACGACGCATCATACATACACACTATGTCATGTTGGAGTTTGCTCATATATGGCAAGCATTAGTTGATAAGACACTCTTTTATCATCACGAGACAAAACCGACAAAAAAGCACCAATGCGACCGAACCACCGAGCAAATGGTGACATTCTTTTTAAAGAAAACATATGAAGGTACATGTCACAAAGGAAGAGGAGAGGAAAGACTTGTGAAGCAAAATCTTTTACTACTAAAACAAGTGAAAAAAAGTTTTTCAAGTGAAAACGCATCATTTTTGTGTTTTAGTTTCTGAAAAGTTTCACGTCTACACGGAAACAAGTCGAAAGCGATGCCAGGACACTAGTGGGTGTTGTCGGTTGTTTTTGCAATGAAACGATGATGTTATAAACATTAACATTGGTACGGACAGACGACTGAGTTAGATTGATATTACAGGTGACTCTCAACACTTTTAAGTATATGAATATATAGACTCCCAGCCCATATAATTAAGAATATGGGCTGGGAGTCACGACACTCTCGAAACCACCATTGTTGTTATTCAGTTTACTGCGGCTGGGGTACGCAGCATTGTAGAAAAGTTTTGTTTCTATGTGGAAATTTATTATAACGAGATTTTATAAATGTAGACCACATGACAGCAGTGTCGATAATGATCAATGATTAAGTAAAGTTAGAGTGGCCAAATGTCATTTTTTTTTTATGTCATGTCCAGCTTTTGTTTTTACAATAAGTCTTAAGCATGTATTCAAATTGATCATATTATGGTATTTTTGCGTGCAATGTAATCCCCTCCCCCGAGGTTTCCTTGCATGAGCGGCTCCGTGAAACAGGCATCCAATGCTTCTGGTGATACGTCCCACTACATCAAAATGTGGAATAAAATGCTCAAACCATTTGCTATAAAGCCTCTAAAGAAACACTGCTTCTGTCCCCCAAAAATGTCAATGCTGCCTTTCAGAGACACTTGGAACCCCCCCCCCCCCCCCCCCCCCAACCTGCTATTGTTCACTGTTGCGATCGGTACAAATATAATTGAGAGTGCATCGTGTGCAGTGATGTGTTGGTGTGTAATAAAGGTAACGGAGCTCACGCAGATAGAAACACACTCAAGAAAACAAAAGATTGATGTAGGCTGCCCTATCCTTCTCTTTCATTGTTTATTATTCCATTAAAGAAATATGATTTTTTTCCCCCCTAAAGATTGATTCTTTTATAAAAACAAGTTATTTATATATATATATATATATATATATATATATATATATGTGTCACTCACAATCTGAAACAGAGTTCAACACACTTGCAAGTAAAACAAAGAAATGGCACGATTGGGATTTTTGTGCAATATTTGTCTTAATTTTGCAACTTTGCAAGAGTGAAACCTGACAAATACGTGTTTCAATCTTTATCTATAGAGATTTAAAAACAACCACAACTAAAAAAAAAACAAAGAGCTGTACATAACTGAACGTTATTCTAGTAAATCACACAAGAAGCTAAAAATACAATGAAGTAAATACATATTTGTTTTGTTTTAAAGCAGCTATCAAGCTGAAAGGCTGTGGGCCCTCCTGTCGATGATAACTAACCAAACTCATACTTGAACCAGGGTTTGAATCCCTTAAAAACAATCTGTCTGTCTGCCTGTCCTCTCCTTTACTCAACCAGAACGTCTCCACCTCTGAGCCTGGTTCTGCAGGTTTCTTCCTGTTAAGGGAGTTTTTCCTTTCCACTGCCTCCTCCGCTTATTACTGCTAAATTGTCGAGTTTTTCTCTGTAAACGTGTCTTGAAATGACTGTGTTGTGCGACACAAACAATTTTGCAGTGCACACGTGCATTAAACATGCTGTGAATGTACTTGATAATTCCAAAAACACAGAAAACGAGACCACGAGCAGAGAGGAGAGCATTTCTTTATGAGCAAATCCTGCAGCTGAGTTGTTGTTTATTTTCTGCATCTCTGAATTGTGTGAACTTGTCCAACTCTTGACCTCCGTGTCACGGTTTCCCAGCTGATACCCACCGCGTCTTGTATCACAGCTGCACTTTAGATTTCGTGGCTGCGATCGAGGCTTTTGTGTTTGTTGGGGACAAGAAAGCTAAAAATCTTCTCGTCTGAGCTCGGCTTTACGGACACCCGAAGTTTGGACAGTTTGCATATCCCCCCACCCCCAGAGCACTTTGGAACAAAGGAAGAAAGAAAGAAAGAAAAAGCCTTCTGACTGATTCGTGGTGTCTCATTACAGTCAGCTATTGGGCTTTCTTAGCTTTGCCCCGTTGTCCTCATTGCAAATTCTGCTCAGCCGAGCCATTTAAAAAAAAACAAGTTGCACGAGAGATCTCATTTCGGAACCATGTTGAGATTGGCATTGAGTAAGAATCAGCTTAATGCCATGTTTTTCCTTGTTCACATTGATTAGAAAACATCAAATATCCGTTTCAAAAGTGTGTCTGCAGCGCCGACGTAAATCCTATTTGATCCGCTGATGAGAAATTCCGGGTCTGACATACACCTGTCAGCCCCCACCTTCGAACAAAGGTCGCCTCACCTGTCCTTGACCCCCCCCCCCCCCCCCCCCTCCCTGCCAGCGGACTGAGGCGGCGTGTCCGCTTCACATGCAGATATAGAGAGCGATGAGAGGGCAGACCGGGGGCCTCTCCACATGGCTACGTCTGAAAATGACTTTCTGACAGCAAGTCGATACGCCGCCTCACACTGGGCGCGACTCCCTCGCTAAACTAACTGGCTGATTGAAGCTTCATTATACTCGACGTGATAGCAGAGAGAGAGAGAGAGAGACGAGTGTGTGTGTGTGTGTGTGTGAGCGAGTTTATGGGAGGTTAAGGCTACTGCAGTAATAACTTGGAGGGGTGGGGGAGGGGGGGAGGGCAGGTGCACAAAGACACACATACACACACACACACACACACCTTTTCCTACGATCATTAATTAATATTGATTAACATGCAGGTAGTGGAAGTAGTGGTGATCACCTCTAATGAAGACGTAGAAGTGTGAGCTAATGTTGGGTACACGAACTGCTGCGTCTAATTAGCTGCTATTTGTTTGTGTGTGTGTGTGTGTGTGTGTGTGTGTGTGTGTGTGTGTGTGTGTGTGTGTGTGTGTGTATTTGTGTGCAGTTGCTGCTTGGCCTGCATTGTTGGTATTGGCTCAGAATAATGCTCCATGCTGGCAGCAGGGTTGCTCCTCAGAAAATAGCTTTGGTTAACAAAAGGTATTCTGAGCGGAATAATAGCTGCTTACCGGTTCGTTCCTCTGCGCCGCAACGCTTCACTTCCCCAACACACCCGAAAAGCTACCGATTGATCGAGGAAAAACTCGCCTGAATAGCTTTGAAGCTAAGTAAGTCGTAGACGTCACGGGGATGTAATGGAGGGAGCTGGAGTGTGAAGTACTTACGGGTCTTTTTTTGCTTTTGTTGCTTTAGAAACATCAATGAGTGATGTTTGTTGGCTGCTGCAGACCCGGTTTACGTAACATTCTCAAGTTTCACGTTCACACAGCAACATTTTGAAAACGATGCCCGTTCACACGGAAACGGCTACGAACGCAGAAAATGATGTCGTCAGCAGGGTCGCCAACGAGTCGGTGCTCTGGTTTTTCTTTTATGATGAAATCACACACGTATGTGCCCAGAGAACGATCCGCAATAAACATTATAATAAACAACTATTTACTTTACAGGTTGCGTTTTCAGTAGCTCCGAGCACCGTTAGCGTGTAATCGGACGCTAAACGCAGCAAAAGTTTCCCGTTTTCACTTGAAAAACTTGTGGTGTCAATGGGGCCTTAGTGGAGGTGGGTCACGATGTTGATACTCGCAGTTGTTATCGGCTAATGTTGCAGTCGGCAGTGTTCCATTAATATAATCTCACATTTCTCAGCACTGTCAATAAATTAGAATGATTTTCTTGGTATTGGCTTCCAATAGCTGCCGTGATTAAAGGTTTCCGTTAACCACATTTCTTCAGTGACTTCAACACAGACACCTGCTTTAACTTCTCGTCACGACCTCTTTTCTGATATCTCACTGGATGTTCCTGTATGTGTCCGTAATGAAATAAATTCAATGTCTTGTCCAGTCTGATAAGGATAACAATGTCATGTTGCATTTACTGCTGAAGGACACTCAATCTGCCAGACCTTCATGACAGGAAGAAAAAAAAAAAAAAAAAACACCACTGAGATTATATCTAATATGTACAAATGAAGAATTAATTTCTGTCTGGTCCTAAAAGTATGAGCTCATTCAAAGTTATGAATATATTTCTCTGATATTGCCGCGACTGCAATTCATAAATTTTTCATCACGACAATCTTATTTGAAAGCCAGAAATGAGAACAAGTGCGAGGAATTGAATAGATGGCGAGGCGACGGCGAGGCTGTCTGCTTTCATGTGCCATCAAATTACCGGACGGGCTCAAATTTAGGGAGGCGACCTCTCAATGACACCTGTTCCATTAGCAGGACCTTGCTGGGTAATTGAGCTCTTGGTGGGTAGTTAAATTGGTTTAATCAGGTGTGGAGGGACTTGAGGGGAAGCAGAGGCTTGCCAGAGTAACGCAGCCTTTAACGACCTTTGTTGTTGCGACCGTGGAGAAGTTGCTGCCTCCCCGCAGACGGCAGCGGGGAGAGGTGGGTACGGTGGAGGGGTGGGTACTTACTGTGGAAACTCCGGGTTGTAGAGGGTGGGCTGAAGGATGCCGGCGGGAAAGACTGCAGGGAAGACAGAGAAAGATCATGAGAGACACGCACCCAGCAGGGATTAAGAACAAGAACATAAAAGCATTTGAAATGTCTTCATCTTCTGTGTGGATTGAAATATCATCCAGTGTCAACCTTTACACTGCTGCTGCAAAGAGGAAGTGACCTCTTTTGGATGCCTGCTCTTCGGTATCTGCTGATCAGATCTACACAACCTTCAGGAGGAGTTTTCAGCCATTCGTCTTCCTGTGACTTGCTCCAGCTCGTACAGACCTGGAGGATTTTTTGCTGTGAGCGACATGTCAAAGCTCAGCATCTCTTCTGGATTCCAGTGGAGATTTTAGTAGATTTACTTTTGTGTTTGGGCTTTTTGTCCTGCTGCATCCGTTAAGTTCTACTGAGCTTCAGCGGGTGAACAGGTACACTGATCAGTGGTGTCACGGCATCGCTATTGTTCCCTATAGCTTACTGTACGATATAATCGGTCTTAGCCACCTTTAATCATACTCTGTTGTAAAAACTATGTATTTTAATGAAGGGAATATTTACTTTAACCCCAACTTATGTCTTCTTTTTCATCATTATTGGCAGAAAAGAACCTGCCCTCCGGTTTCCTCATAAGTTCCACGTTGGTTTAGCACTTTGTGTCTGACTGGGGTTGTGACCTAGATCCAGAGCCGATCCCTTTTTTATGACCAACTCATACAGAACACCAAGTAATCTTGTTTCCATACATTTTCTTCCCACTGTCTGTGGAAATCGCAGTTGGCAGCATCTCCCTTCAGAGAGAAAAACAGTTTGAAGGAAATGGAAAATCCAGATGCCTTGAAGCTTCTCTCGCCAGGACATTAACATAAAATACATCCATCTATAGACCCGTCCCAAATGTAAAAGAGAACAAGGTCCACCAAACAACAGCAAATTCTTTCCCCTTCCAGAAAAGGCTGGATTCAACAATGGAGAAACCTTATAACCTCTTCCACCACTCTGTGGGAGACAGGTACTTCAACCTGTCCGTCGGTATATTCAATCTGAGATACAAAAATGGTTACGACAAGTCTCATTCCTGTGCTTGGGGAAGAACTGATTTGTTACTATAAAAAAATAAAAAAGCAGCTGTGTGGGAGCTACAGCATGTTTAACCGATTAAAACCTGGAACAATCATTCTACTTTTCCCCCTCCAGAGTTTGTGACACAAGTACGTTGAGGTTTGGTTCCTCTGTCTGACGACTGCTGCTGACCTTCTTTAAAGGGATGCACTAATACCACTTTCTTTTAAAGGACGAGAACAAGTGTGAGTACTAACCTTTAGCTCCTTGCCAATACTGAGTATATACACGAGTACTCATTAAATGCCCTAAAAGCCTAAGTCATACTCCGTACACAAACGATATGCAAAGTCGTAGCATCTACGCACTACCCTATACGTACTGTAGATGGAGAAATATCTTTGAAATGCAGGACTGAGCTCGCTGTGTGACACACACATGCTGTTAAGTTATACTTTAATCACAATTAGCATGTAGCATCGCTAGAGTCGAAGTCCAGAGACTCTTTAGCATGTAGCATGTAGCATGGCTCGGAGTAGTTTTTCCTTTTGCACTGGATTGAATGTTTTATGCTGTTTTGTTGAAGTTTCCATTTTTGAGTAATATTTACACCAGAGGGAGTAGTTAGCTATATTTCTCAGGATGAATACAAATCAAACTGAAGAAAAGGTTCAGAAGGGCACATGGATGTCAAAGGTGCTTCATCTTATTGGACAACACAAAGGTTAATACACAAGTGGACGCAGGAACCAAAAACAACAACCTTGACGGAGACCCAGGAGTGGAATAAATATAAGGATGGTGAAAGAAAGAAGTTATTTAGGTCTGAACTGAAAGCCAAGAAATATGAGGAAACACTCCGGGATGTAAGCGAACATGTTTCCTGTTCTTCATTATCGGACGCATGCAGAGAATTTACCCACGGCGAGACTCAAAAACAGAAAAAGCCAACTGCTTATTAAATAAAGGCTCTACGTCCTTCTTGACTGAGGAATCAACAATGAGCTTCAATCAGAACGACTTAGAGGGAAAAGTACCACTCGTGCACCGTGTCCTGTCAAACCATGGCAATTTCATTTGCCATGGGAACTGACACATGTATTGACGATTTCGATGTTGACAGAAGCAGCTGCATGAATGAAGAGGGATATAAAGGAGCACTACTTATAATCAGTTTGAGCTAGTCACGTTAAAAAAAAAACCTCTTGGGATGTTTATTTGCTCAAAAGAATGAAGATTGTCATTGTAAGTGAAAAGTTGAACAGCTTGTCGAGATGAAATCAAAGAAAACGGCCAATTTACAAATGACAGTTTCGCCTCTTCCGCGACCAGGAACTCAGAAAGTGGCGGGAATTTGTCAGTCGCAAACCTCCACGAAGATCTGCCCAGGGAAAATTTGGATTCTGACATCTGTCACATGCGGTGCTCACTTTATTTAGGCCCCGTTTACACAACAACGTTTCAGAGGAACTTCCACAAAAACTGCAGAAGTGCTGAAAACAATGTAGTGAGTTACTTTTCAGTGGCTTCGAGCAGCATTGTTGTGAAAAAAGCAACCAACGTTTTCTGTTTTCACTTGGATTCGTTGCTGTGTAAACGGGGCCAAAGTCCATATGGGAACACTAGATAATACAAAACATGACAACAAGGCAAACCCAAACCATTTTGAACCATGTAGCACACTGATCCCCGACTCTGTGAGCCCCGTGATGGTACAATAACACTTAAAATACCATGATTTTTCAGACTTCCTCTAAGTCCCAGCTCTAAGTCAAATGACTCTATTTACAAATGAAAGGACATTACCTGAGGATCAGCAGGGGAGTGAAAATGAGAATCTGACTTGCGCATTGGAATTTTTCACACCTTGGATGTTTTGGAGTGTTTGGGGATGGGCAAAGCTCAGAGCTTCTTTTAGCACACTCAATAAATCTCAGCAATAAATTGTAGAATATTTGCGTGTGTGATAACCTATTATGTGTCCCAGGAATAACTACAGTCTGAGGTCTAAAGACTTGTTTTTACACACAGTTCCGACCATCCATTATAAACTGGGCAAAAAAGCCTTTATGTATTCTGCTCCATGTTTATAGAATGCTGTACAGAAAAAAATTAAAAACTCACAGTTTGTCATGCTGGGCGAGTTTAGGGCCGTTTTACAGCACATGTAAACACAAACCTAACCTTGTTCTTGTTTTAGCTAACTTATATTTAAGTATTTGGTGGCTTTTATAGTTTTGTCTTTCTCTGCGACTGTACTTTTTATTGTTTCCATCTATTTGTCTTTTGTGCAATTTATTTGTTTTAAGAATATTTTTGTATTTAGAATTAATATAAGACACAGCTCTGTTTCTGTTAATGTGACTTCCGATAGGATGTGTTTTCAGATCAATGAAATGGTGACAAAGTCGCATGTAAGTGATTTCTGCTTTAAGTTAGTGAGTAACCGTCACAGATATATTCAATATTGGACATATTCTGACAGTTAATTTTCGTATCAGATTCCAAGCAACAAGAAAAAGAAGAAAAATCCAGTTGTGTAGAAAGAAAAAACCCAACGACTTTGTATTAAACCGGTCGTCTCCATGCAGAACATGTTCCCGCACATGGAATTAAGTAACTTGGAGGGATTAAGGTAGTTCCATGTGTGTAACTTTAATTTGACGAAACACAAAAGAGAGAATGGAAACGAACGCATCGGAGAAAGGAGAAAAGCCGAGCGCTGAAGGAGCCCAGTGAAATAAGAGAGAGAAATAATAAATTGTCTGTGTGGGAGAAAAGAAAGGATCCAGGGGGCCCTGATGACTGTGTTTGTCTGACTCCTTCTGTCCTCCAGCATCAGCTCGCCAGCGCACCATTGATTTTTCTGTGAGAGATTTAATCCAGCAGGCAGGCAGGCACCGACAGCGGGCCGATCTCCAGAGAAGATGAGGAGGAGGAGGGGGGTGGGGGGGTGGGGGGGGGGATCGCAAGGCTGGATTTGTTAAAACCCGGGAAGGTGTTACTGCTTGTTGTTCCTCTAGGGAGGTATTAAGTATGTGAGGTGGAGATCGAAGTAGAAAGTGAGTGATGAGAGGGAATATGATATGAGGAGCTGGACGCTTACTTTTTTTCACCCTCTCTCCCCAGCTTTTTTTTTTTTTTTTTTTTTCCTTCCTCGTGGCCATCCGTGTGTGAATTGTCGAAAACCGACTGTCAGCAACACGGCGTAACTGTGCGTAGCTAACAGGCAGACCGTGTTGTGCAGCGGAGTGGAAGTAAAAAGGAGGCTGAGAGAAACACACACATCCATATCAGTTTTACCAATAAAGAGTCACGTACTCACCCATTTGGTTCTTGTTAGGGAGGTAGTAGGCATTAAGGGCCTGAGGCGGGAGAAGCCACCTGAGGAGAGAGACGGGATCACACAAACAGGGTTTACAGATGGATGCTTCAGACTCACACACACACACGCACACGCACACACACACGCACACACACACACACACACAAATCACCAATCTACCAACTGGTATCAGACCCAGATCCTGAACTGAATCCCAAACACCTCCGTCCATTCCCTCATTCACTGAACCCCCGGTGAGAATCATTCGAGGTGTGCGGTCCCACGGCCAAACTTCCTGTCTGCATATAAAAACATGGGCACTTCCTTTATGGTAATCCACTTCTAGCCACTCCAATCGATTGCCCCCCCCCCCCCCCCCCCCCGAATGACTAACTCTGAAAGTGTGCGATGCCCTTGTTGTCGGAGTGGAAGACTGATGGCTCTGAGGAGGGATGCAAGGCAGACAGACACAAAAAGGAGGACCGCTTCCATCTTTCTTTATTCCACCGAGACGAGACGGCGTGAGCGATGAGAGGTTCACTTTTGGGTGATAAAAGGGAGGCGGCGTGTGATTTAACTCTCCGGGGCGTCGCGTGTGGGCTAATGATACAGTTGTTTCTGAGCACCTCAGCATGCTAATGCGACGGTAATGTGTTGTCACAGCGGAGAGGCTCTCGATCCGGGACGCTTTTTTTCCCAGAAAGATGACGAGCATGTCCCACAGCACTTTTCTGCTGCCTGGCTGCTGCAGATAAGTAAATCAAATGGATTTTCTCCAGCTGCGTGCGGCCACTCACTATCTGTTGCTTTAATTTACAGAACGCATCAAGAAATGCGTCAAACTGGAAAAGCGGGATTGGCTGGGACACGCGTCGGGCATGTCCGACACAACAGTGCGGTGGAGGCGGTGGGATTGGCGGGGGCCGGAGGGTCCGGAGCCTCAGCTGCTCGGCTGCTCGGGCATAATCACCAAGTTTGATTGCATGAGCGCGGTGAGACACGGACGACTGGACTGGACTGTGTGAGGTGAGGGGGTGAGACACTCACGCCGTCTTGTCCACTTCTTCGTGGATTTTCTTGACAGACAGCTTGATGTTGAACTTGATGCTGTTGAGGATGTTCTTGAAGTACGTCTTCTCGCCCACGTCAAACTGCAAACCACAGACACGGCGTGAAGTGAGCACTTTTGTTCGACGGCAGGCGGCAGGTGGCGTTTATTGCACGAGAACGTTATGACATTTGTGTTCTCGGCAGGCGGCTCATCACCCAAAAGTGGGTCACAAGACATTTCCTTATTGGGTCGCAAGCTTTTGATTGAGCGAGGACAAGAAATTGTGATAATGCTGTTGGTTCACATCAGACTTTCGAATCGCATATGAAGAATCACAAAGTTTGTTTGTTTATGCTAAACAAGTATAAAACACAAACACGGTGCAGAATATGAATTTGACTATAATGAGGAAAATGGAGAAAAAAAAAAGTGCTTTGTCTGAGCTAACAAAGTCTCAGATAAGAATCACAATCATTTAAAAGAACATGTCCAATAAACGCAATCAAACAACTTTAGACTAATTCTTTAAATAAAATAAGTTAGAAAACAATCCAATTGCTCCCTGTTATTTATAAAACTCAAAGGTGGTCCTAGTTCCAGATGATACATTTCCATGTTCAACATGTTTTGTTCATAGTAAACAGCTAAAACGGATCAGCAACGCTAACTAACTATTATCTACAGCTCTGCATTTAACACGCAGCCCGAAGGAGAGGTATTAATATTCACGTCTGACCCTCGGCACAAAAGGAAATAAGTGTAATTTTCCTAAATGTTAGATTTAATTGGCGTTGTGTTCATGAATGAGTGGAGTGAAGAGACGGACTTCAAGTCTGCCACCGATGAGCTGTTCCGCTGTTCACAGCGCTGATCTGTGGTGGTCGAGGCAAAGCTTGTTTCTGCTTGTGTAAAGGAGAGGACTGTTCCCTCGCAGCAGACTGAAAAACCGGTCCTGTTCACTCGCCAGAAGAATTTAATGTAGCATCTCCATCCGTTAAACGGGCAGTGAACACATCATCTATCTTGGCCGCTCTCTGTGCTGCTCCGTCTCGCGGGGCCCGCGGAGCCTCCGTCGGTTTGTGACAAAAAACACACATCTGTGCAGCAGCACTGATGGGAATCCTGGCAGCAGATGGAGGCGGAATTTATCAGAGGAAAACCAAAAGAACTTTTGGAACCGTGTTCTTGTGTAAAAATCTGTTGGCAGTTTGTGACGTCAACATAAAAATAAGGTGGCAATATTCTAATCTCCGAGACCAGGGGGGTGTCAAACTCATTTTAGTTCGGAGGCCAATTCAGCCCAATTTCATCTTGAGTGGGCCGGACCGGTAAAATAGTGCCATAATGACCTTTAAATGGAAACTTTAACATTTTTCTTTCCTATATTCTCAGAAGACCAAACGATTACTACAGAAAATGACTGCAATCGCAACATAAAGCCAATTTTGATTAAACTTTCTAGTGCAAAATACAGTGAAATGTCAAATAAACCTACAGCTGTTGTATTATGCTTGTTTTTACAAAGTTAGCCTGACAGCATGGCTTTGAGGCTAATGCTAGTTTTCTATCTTTCATGGCAGCTTCACCGATATCTCAGCTCGGGTCTCAGATTGTGTTGTGTCCACTACTACTAAGATATTTGTTAAAAAAAAAAATTACGATTTATAATTTAGAAGACGATGTCCCCTCATCCCACCAACATCCCAGAGTGAAATCATTAATATAGAGCAGGGGTTGGCAGTCTGAAACTCTCTTGTTAATGAGCTGTGGACATCAGCACAATAAAACTATACTAAATTCATTCATTCATTCATTTTCTTCCGCTTATCCGTTTCCGGGTCGCGGGGGTGACAGTCTGAGCACTGTCACCCAGATCACATTGCACCATTTAAGAACCTTCCTGCAGGTGGTGAGCCCACGGGAAGGTGGCGCCCGGCTTGGGACACGAACCCACTACCCTGAGATTGTGAGTCTCATGCTCTACCAACTGAGCTAGCCGGGGGACCTATACTAAATTACATATACTATATACAACATTTCAATATATAATTATATATTCCATATATAAAAACCTCAAAGATATTTTAAAGGTATTTTTTCAGATATTCACAAGAGAGGATTGCAAATTAAGCATGGATCCTATTAAAAACAGATTTCACTCCCTAATTTTAGATATAATACATTGAGAGCAATATTTAGACTACAACAAGGTGTGGGTTGATGTTACAAGACTTTCCATTGATATATCATGTTTCTAAAATTCATGAATTTCATTACTTTGAGTAATTTGCACTGAAGCGTCAAAAGGAGTGCACCAAATACCTGTACAACATATGAAACATGCATATTAATGTTTTGAGGAAACACCCTGAGACTGGAGGATGTTTTCATATAATTTCAAAAACTTATTTAGGAAGAACAACAGTTTTAATGAAAATTAAGACGTGAAAGCACTGATCGTGCTATAAGTACTGTGAAATCATTGATTCTGCTGTATTAATTGTGACACTCGTCGAAATCAAGGTTTCATATGTCTGACATAGAGGAAGCAACACTTTCCAGAATCTGAGGCTCCGTTTACATGACAACGTTTCACGTGACAAAAAAAAAAGGGTTGCGTCTATACAAGTACTCGTATGCACAGATGACCAAGCTGGATTGACCTCGACTATAAAACAACCAAGTCCCAGGAGGATATGGAGTCATGCCAAACTGGAGGCTGCCATTGTTGTTATAGTCCATCTACTCATGCATGTGCAGAGGAGGCTATGATCACTACTATATACTACATCCCCCCAGAGAGCGTCAGCTTTTCTAACCAGCTTACTGTGGTGAGATCAAATACTATCAGGCCAATTAAAGAGGAGAGATACTGGGTGAGGGGGACCAAAAGTACTCACAGTCTCACTCAAGTTAACGCAAAGATACTTTAGTGAAATAAGATGTTAGTGAGCAAACAAATGACGTGTTACCACCGAGTATAGGTTTTATAGGTTAATCAGGTTTTATTTTAAACTGTGTAATGTTCACCATTTCATATTGCGGTGATTTTATTCCACTGTTGGATTTTGAACATGTGTGAATGATAATAATCTGAAGCTGAACTCTATTTGATATCTTTGAGATGGACGAGATCCAGTGATGCTTTTTTAAAGGTTGAGATTTCACTCAAAACAGGTTCTTACTGCCAATGTCAATTAAAGAGATTTAAAACGTCTGGTAGATGTTGGTCGTTACCTTTAGATTGGTTCAGTAAAAGCTTTTGAGTTTAACCGCGTGTGAGGTAAAAGCTAAAGTTTACCTGCAGTGCTTTAATGCCATTTAATTGAGATTTGTGAAAATTGCAGCTTGTTTGTCAGGTCAGTGAGGAGGAAATTGATTTTGTCTGGAGTTGATGTGAGAGTGTTGCTTCAACAGCTGACACTGCTCTCTCTACATTATATTGCAGAAAATGACAAACAAGCAATCCTCAGTTGCCAACTGTTCGACTGGCTTTTCCACAACTTCTTTACTAAAATTCAACTTTTTTTTTCCAAATTCACATGTAACACCATGTCATTAGAGCAATTACACCTTCCAGAGACGCCAGTTTGTCCACTGTGGGAGGAAGGGGGTTGCAGCCACCTGAAGCTGGTCAGGGGTTAATGATCTGCTGCCCATCTGCAGCGAGGAACCCAAGAGAGACACCCAGCTTTAAATCAACTATATGCAATTTAAAAGTACAGTGCAGTTACTTTCTCAGTCTCGGACTTGTTTGTCCTGCTGTTGTCAGGCTGTGTTGGATTTGTTTACAACTTTTCGTATTTGGGAGTGGATCCCGATTCTCAGTATGGATGATTATTTATTCATGTGTTTGAAGGGTCTCATCAGCATTTCTGGGGTTTATTCCTCCACATAAGGATAAACATATATGTTTTTTTTTTCTTTTCTCCAGCTCAGTCATGCAGTTTGTTCAGTAATACCTGATGGAGTGTATGACGCTTGCCTGAGTGGGGTGAGGATGACCGCACTGCCGAGACTCATGACTCACCCCGTATTCTTCATCAATGAGTTCAGGCTTGAGTAGAAAGTCCGGGTAACCTGTCATCACCATCATGTGCTTCAGCTGGGAGAGAGGGAGAAAAGGATGATGGGGGGGGGGGGGCAGAGAGCTTACCACAGTTCCTCTTGCATACGCACTTGTTTTTTTCCGAGCCGTGCACACAAAACACACACGCATGCATCAGCTAATCAAGCGCACCCAATGTAATAGGATTACAGGGAAGCTCTTTATATTCAGCATGGCTCTCTAAAAGGATTATAACTTCAGATTGTAAAAGTATTAGAAGGGATATCTTGCAGTGCAGACCCTAAATCAGCACCACAGAGAGATCCGGATTAGGAGATCCACACTTCTCAATGTCAAGCCCTTGATGTTTGCCATCACACACTTATATCTAACCCAGCAATCAGTCAAAAGTGAGGAGAGAAACGTAAAATAATTAAAATCTTTTCAATTACTAATCGGATCTGACAGGGAAGTGGGTTCTGTGGCTGCTGAGGCTCAGCCGGGTCTCCGTACCTTCGCTCTGGCAGCTTCCTTGGTGGCTCCGTCCATCCAGTCCAGCTCCTGCAGCCGGAGGTCCAGCGAGTGCTTTATGTCCTCTACCAGCTCCTGTACCTGCGGGGAGAGCATATCACACTGGAATCAGTTCCAAAGGTCTGTCAAAAGTCCTGATTAACCTTTAGAAATCCACTCTCCATTATAGTTCGAAGCTGTCAGTGTCACACAGTTTTCTTAGTTTCCATTATATCCTTCCCTCCTGTTGGAGGCCTTGAAGTCTGAAAGCAGGCTGATCTCTTGACACGGCCACCGAGCGCTCTCAGAGCAGCGCATTCACTCCTGGCTCCATGCAGGAGGGGCAGAGCAAACAGCCGACATGTTCAAAGGTAATAATAGCAACGAATGTCCATAAATGCCAAGTAAATCCAACAGAAACAAATATAATTAACACAGAGTCATCCTCAGAATTGGTGCGACATGCCAGGTCTTAACTTTTATCCAATATTACTTCTCCAAACTTGTACTGACGTCAACAAATATCTCTGTGTCAAGTTTGGTCTACAGTCTACAGTACGCAGAGAGCAGTGCGTGGATAGACGCTGCGTACTGCCCAGTGTGTACTGTAGATGCAGTAGTGTACTGGAGCCTTCAAGGCTGTTGGAGGTCTGCATCGCCTTGACCCAGAGGCTTTGTAGAGGTGATTCGCTGCAACGCACAGCCTGCGTATATCATTTGCAAATAGAGTATGACTTAGGCTTTATGACCTTCCATCAGTCCTCATATCAGTACTCGGTATTGGCAAGAACTAAAGTGGTATTGGTGCATAGCTTGTATTTAGTTTTTTCTTTAGTGTGTTGACCTCCAAATACAAAAATCCCCTTGGCCGGTTTTCTCTGCTTGACCCCGCCAAACAACCAAATAACGTACTTGTTTTGGGAATGACTAACTTGGGTTCTAATACCAACGGTTTCCCACTTTCACCTGCTCAGACCTCAACCTCCTGGATAAAAGTCTTCCGTATTTCTTGTCCTTGTCTTGTCACACAAAAACACATCTTTCTGTGTGAGAATTACTTGAATGTGATTGTTTGAAAACTTTTCTTGTGCTCTATGAGCCAACCGTAAGCAAAAATCCAACTTCTTAAAGACACCATGACATGTTGTGTCCTTCGGTTCTCGCCACACTGGGCGAGTCCGGATAACAAGATATCTCGTCTGCCCCTCTCTGTCTCCCGTCTCTCGGCCTCCGCTCCTGAGACTCATTAATTCCTGCTCTTGCTGAGGTAAGCAGCATCAGCGAGCCGGTCAGGGCTGCGTACGTCGCCACCAGCTTCAGGTCCGCTGCCGCGCTCGCTGATAATGAGGCTGTGCAATCTGTGCGGACAGGCCCGTGTTACTGGAATCCCAGACTGATGTCTTGGAACAGCGTGAGACCTTCACCGTGGGCACGGATGAAGCCAAAAGTGCAGGAGCTTGGCTGAAGTTTCCGACGTGCGAGCGAGGAGCTCTACGGAAATGCGGCAGATGTACGTCTGATGTGAGAAGTGATTCTTAAATGATCCTGGGATGCTTGTGGGATCAGCACCCACTTCATCTTGCAAAGAGCTGCCACACAGTAGCCCCGATCATGGGCGGGGAAAAAAGAAAAAAAAAAAAACTCCCACTCAAGTGTTTTATTAATCAGAAAAGCTCCAGTAGCTTGAAGCATTTTTGAAATTTACACTCGGTATCTTATTAGAATCTTAAATTAAACCTTAGAAGTTTGCAAAGTTAAATTTCAATTAAGGTACAGCACATAGAGTATAATTAGCACCCAGAACTTCTCCAGTGGTGTCAAACTTATCTTAAAGTCTTGCACATTGGCAGAGAATTAAAGGTTTGTAATAAAAGAAGCATGTAGTCCAGGTGGTGAGAGAAAGAAGAGAAGGTGAAAAAGAGATGATGAAGGGATTAGAGGAAGAGCACAGAGGTTACTGTGGTTCGAAATCCCATTGGGAAGCATATCCCCATGTCCAGGAATGGACATGAACCCCGAGATAAGAACACGTATGAAGGGGAGGATTAAGAGGAGAGTGGAGGGGACCAGGGGGCAGAGGTGGAGGGGGATTAGTAGAGAGGACCTAGGCAGCGAGCAGAACAAAGAAAGTGAAATATAGAAACAGTGCTTGATTGGTGTGGATGGGGATTTACAGATCACTGTTTGTGAATCAATCAAGATGATAATCTAGCGGACCTGCCTGGAAGGTGCCGGAGATCACATGTGAAGCTTCGCCTGCTGCGAATTTTGTCAAAAAATAAATCTCCACATGTCAAATAAAAGCCAAATAAGGGTTGTATTACAGTTCACTCCCCATCTCTCCTCTGTACATACCCTACCAGTCAAATGCTTGGACACACCTTGTCAGTGTTTTTCTTTTTCTTTATTTTCTGAACTGTTTACATGGTTGATTGTCACTGAAGGCATCAAAACTATGAATGAACACATATGGAATTATGTAGTAACAAAAAGTGTGCGATAACTCCAAACTTTTAACTTATATTTAAGATTCTTCAAAAGTCGCCACCCTTTGCTTTGTTGACTGCGCTGCAAACCCTTGGCCCTCGGTCAATGAGCGTCACGAGGTCGGCACCTGAAATCACTTCTCAGTTCAACCTTGTCAGAGTTCATTTGTAGAATTTCTTGCCTTTTCTAATGGGTTTGGGACCACCAGCTGTGTTGTGCAGAAGTCAGGTTACTACACTGCTTGCTACACAAGTTTATCCGAGTCGCCAGCCTCAAATATCGCAAGTTAACAACCCCTCAGATGAGAGCCTAGATAAAAGCTATACAGAGTTCTAGTAGCAGACCCGTCTCCACATCAACTGTTCAGATTAGACTGAGACCATCAGGCCATCATGGTCTACTAGCAGCGAGGAAACCACTGCTGAGGAAAGGCAACAAGCGGAAGACATTTGTTTGGGTTCTGCTGGTGACACTGTTTGAGATTTATTCAAAATTGAAGTCCCACTGAAGCAGCATGGCGACCACAGCATCCTGCAGCGACATGCCATCCCTTCCGGTTTGAGTTTAGTTGGACAATCATTTAGTTTAGTTGGACAATCATTTATTTTTCAGCAGAACAATGACCCCAAACACGCCTCCAGGCTGTGTGAGGGCTATTTGACCAAGAAGGATAGGGATGGAGAGAGCCACGGCGCTTGAAAATGTAGAAAATGTGTTTTACTGAACTGTCATAGAGATTTAATTAAAAGCCCAGGGGCGAGAATGTGTGACTTTTCCTTGCACTGTCTTGGGAGGTCACATTTTTCTCACATTAGTAACTTTCCTGTTTAAGTATTTTTTTTCGAGCTCGTAAAAATTCATGATTAATTGCGAATTACTGAATGTATTTTTCTCTTGTGTTGAAGACAGACTCTCTGTACCCACGGGAAAAGAGGACAGCGATAGCTGATCTCCCTTTTTCTATCACATGAATGCAAGGAATGTGTTCTGTATACTAATGTCACAGGACACAACCGATTATACAGTATGTATTTAATTAGCTACATTGAATTAACAAGGGTCACGGACACCCATTGTGATAACGGCACAGTGTGCCACAGACTGATGGACTTCACTTTGTTGCTTGTTTTTATGCTTACTTTATTTCTTGCAGGCGCATGTACGCTTTCAAAGTGATGCATTTATCAGACGCACATTTACAGAAAGGTTAACTATTATCTATGAAAAGCTGCATCAAGGTGAATTTATTTTGGCTTCCTGTTTTGATGACTTTCAGTCAGTAGTTGGCAGTGGTGCTATACATCCCCAGTCTTTTCTCCCAGAGAATATAACAGCAGAATGGTTTCTATGTTGATGATGATTTTGTGTGCGTGTATAACCTGATTTGTGAGTAAGCAATATATAGACTTGTGCATGTGTGTACTTTTATATACACAGGTTATTGTGTGTCTTCTACGTTTTTTGGGCCAAGGAACATTCATTCAAGTATTATACTTTTCCACGAACACACATGAATCAATATTCTCACATAAATTACATTACTCACATATAAAATCTGATCAGGCACACACTACATGTACATCTTCTCCATAGTAAATTGTAAAAGCATTTTTACATATATTGTGGTTTTCCACCACCTGAGCAGCCCATTCACCCATTCACGTATACGATCTCCCACCAGTGGAGGTGGCTGCCAAGGCAGTCAGTCCATCCACTGAGAGCAATTTGAGCTTCAGTGTCTTGCTCAAGGGTCCTTCGACATGGGGAAAGGTGGAGATGGGGACTCAAAGCTGCAGCATTTTGACTGAGAGACGACCACTCTACCGACCCGAGCCACAGCCGCCCATAGTAGTCCTATCCTCAAAACATTCAACTGTGGATCTGCAACTCCAACCTTTTTTATACATTTCAGGATTTACTAAGATACTGTATGTCATCAATAGAAATAGCACGTCTATATAAAACTGAGACATTACATGTTTGATCTTTCTCAAGCTTATTCAAATCCACTTTAAATATTTCGCAGCTGCAAAGATCTCCCCTGTCTGTATTATCTACATCTCCATCACCAACACTCTTCATAATGAAGACCCTTTTTTTTTTTGTCCTCACTTCACAGTTTAGATTCTTTTCAAGTGCGACTGCACAATCTATTCTCTGGTGTCATGTTTGACAAATGTCTCTCGGGTCATGGCCTCCGTTAAAAGCCAAGCTAAGCTCTTTCTTCCGATTAAGAGTCAAGTGAAGAAAGGAAGAAGAACTGCTCACCTATTGATATGTGCTTGACTCACCTTGGCTTTGCTCTGCGAGGAGAAGTGCTGCTGGACGAACAGGGCCCCCAGGGCCATCCCAAAGTGCTTGTTGGCCTGGGTGAGGCAGAGGCGTCCCAACTCCAGCTGCTGCTCCGTGCCGTCGATCTCTCGAGAAAACTCGTGGATGGTGCTGCGGAAAGCGGTGGACAGGTGCTCGCTCAGCGCCGCCACGATGCGCCACAGCATGTAGTTGTGGAGAACTCTGGATCAGAAGGAAGAACAACATGCAAGGTACATCTTTTTATCGGATCTCTTTGACTCTTTAGGGACTTGCTGCACCACACAGGTCAGGAATCACAGATCCTAGTGTGGGCAAGTTTCGCCTTCACCAAGAGACTTTGCAAATGTAGAGATTTCAGCTACTTCATAATTCACTTGAATTGCACGTTTGTACCACTTCAGCTGTCTCAGAGAGCTTGACATGATCAGTCACATTAACCCACCACGGCCCGGTCTCAATGAAAATTCATCCTTTTACCCTTTTTTTTTTTTTTTACAAGTTTTACATTTACATGTTTTCAAAATGATCTCCATTCACAATTAAACTGCAGACACGCTGAACAAAAAGTAGTGAACATGAAAGAAAGTTTTGCCGATACACTAATTTTTTGTTGTTGTGTAAACGGGGCCTGAGAAAAAGGCCATGAGTTGGGACTGTTGGTTGAGTTTGTAATGAAACTACACCTGCAGGCAGAGAACAATACACTAGAAACATTAACAGTGGCGAATACACAGAAATTTGTACTGTCTCCTATTAGGAGACAGTCAGGAGTGTTTTTCAAAAAATTACGTTTTCAGTGACTCCGAGCACAGCTGTCATGTAAACGGACACCCAAAGTGCAAAAAAAAAGTTTTCAGTTTTCACTTGAAATGCCGTGTAAACAAGGCCCAAGCACACTTTGACACCTGGGGATGGTGGACTCCTTCATCCAACCTCACCCTTCAAACGTAGACAACCTGGTCTACCATGAGATCTTCAACAGAAAACTAAACTGCAAAATTGAGCATTACTCCGTTGACCTTCAGCATTGGATTGACCAAGAATTGCCTTAGCAAGGCCCATCATGTTGAGAACCTCCTATTACTTGTACTCCACCCTGCTAGGTCCCAGGTTGGGCTAAGCTGGGCAACCACAAGCTCCATAATAGCCAAAAGGCTCTCCAGTTGCAGTTCCCTACAGTATCCGGCTGACAATACATGTCGGCGTTCAGAATTCAGCACATCACCCCCAGTGGGAAAGCACATCGTTTACTTCAAGCCAAGAGGTCATGGATCAAGCAGATAACTTTTCCATCTCCCTCCATATCTTGAAAACCTCTTCATAAAGTGCATGGTCTTGCTATCTGTACCTGAAGACAGATGAAGAAATCAAGCAGTTGTTTCAGCGCATAAGTCAAGGTCAAATTTAAAAACAATTACCAACGAGCAGAAAATGCTACTCGTCTTGGTCTCTTGAACTTTTTTGGTCCATAGGCTAAACTTAGTTGAGGATCAGCCTCTGTTTCATGTTCGGTGCAGTGGTGCACGGCCGAAACTGAAATCAACGGGGACTAACAAGAACTACAAATCTCAGAAATTGTGAAACAAATCTCTTCAAATTGCTTTTTGCAAGAGGTATGAAGTCTGTCTGAAGCAAGTTTGTTGTGCACGCCAGTCTAAATAAACTCAACAAGCAAAATTGTAGGGAGGCATTTTTCTGTCTAATGAATTGTACTTTTCAATTACGAGACAATAAAATGTGTGTTATTAAACTTTCTAAAGTTACCTGATCTTTACCCGTGTTTTTTTTTCCTTTTCTTTCTGGAACACAAGAGCACTTTCCTGCACGCTTGCCCCTTTGTTCTCTTTGTAAAGTGACATCTACTGTGTCGAACTGTAATCTCGTCCCATCTGGTGCCAAAGAGCTATTTTTTTCCACCTGCCCTCTGAGCTGCCTCGAGAGTTAGAAAAGTCAGGGAGAAAACAAGAGGGAGACAGTGATCGAGAATGAATAGCAAGGAGTCAAGAGGGCCCGGCAGTTAAGAAACAGCTCCCTCCGATCCAGACTGGCTCACAGCGGAGAGGCTGCAGAGGGGTGAGGGGAGGAAAATGGATCATTCATTTATGTATTCAAGCAGCATCTTCTTACCCGAGACGATGGAGTGCCGTCTTGTCCCCCGTGCCCCGCCTAGGCGCACACATCTAATCTGCCCCTGGGGGACAAATGCCCCCTCTCCTCCCGAGAGACTCCATAAAACCCTCTGGGCGTGTTGTTGTTGTTGTTGTTGTTGCACCCCCCCCCCCCACCACCACCACACACCTCCATCCATCCCTTTTTTGCCTATAATTTTCCGGTGCATGACAGATATTAAATCAAGAGCGCCTTGGCAACAGCACCCCGAGGTCCCGCCAACAAAGCACTTGCAAAGTCAATTTAATTGACGGGAAAAGGGAGAGTGAGGCAGGAAGGTGGAGGGATGGAAGGCGGGGGGGGGGGATGGGATGGATTAGGGACTCAGGTGGTGTCAGCTAATCAACATGTGGAACTGGTGCGGCCGCCGCGCTTCATTAGCCGGCTTTGTCGCCTCATGCTGGTCGCATGACGTCTGTTTTAAGCAGTCAATCTTGGTGTGGCTTCAGGTTTCCTCTCCGTGTGAATGCCCTGAATTCAGATTAGTATGGCGTGATCGTATGGTTGCGTATCTGCGCTTAAGATTTGCGTATAGCCTGCGCTTTCTGCCAACATTAATATGGTTGACTGGGTTCTTGTATTCTTACACACTCTGAGATATGAAGGAAAAGTACATTTGAGGCAAGAAACTAAATCCAAGTTTTAACCAGGTCTGTTGAAGATGTCTGAACATTTATCTTGCAGTGAAACTCTGTTTCTGTCAGTCATCCTTCAGTGAGTTCCAGCTTTTCAAATACAAATTAAAGGTGCTCTATATATGATATTTGACAGTCTTATATGTGTGTTTAATTAAACTTTGAGGAAACTTGGCAGAAATCTAACAAAATACACATTTCCTGAAAAATAATACTCCTTCTATTATACCACTATAAACTACTGGACAATTGGAATCCCAGCTATTAGCTGTCGTTTGCTCCTTAGTCAGAACACAGACACTAAGAAAATGAACTTTTAGTCTATTTTTAACCTTCAAAACTGAACCAGTTTTTCTGTGAGAGGACTTCATGGTGCTGAATTAAAAGGAATTCTGTCAAGGACTTTGAGTTGTATTGGCAAGAATTGATGATGTTGACCTGACATTTGACTTTTACTGCCAACGTCTGATAAGTTCATCTCCAAAACAGATCCAACCAGTGCGAGAAATTCGAAGACACATTTCTTGAAGCTGTTTCAGAGACTTTGGGACGTTTGTTTAAAGTGGTCATCGCAGAAAATAAAGTCTTAGCTTTAAGAGTAAAGTTGCGTTCATAACAGTGTGTTTAGAATGAGATGTGGTCGGGCACATACGGCCCCATTTAACAGTTTCAAGTGAAAAAGGAAAACTTCTGTTGCATTTTCCGTGGCTCTTTACACAACAACCGCGCTCCGAGCTGCTGACAACACAACTTTTTGAAAATGCTGCGAGTCCTTTACTCCTTCAATCTGCAGAGAAAGTCTTCTAACCAGCCTGGAACCACAAATATCAAGAGGTTGTGTCAATTCAATCACACTAAAAGCTCCAGCATACCCATAGATTCATCCAGGCTTATTGGAAGGATGAACAAGTGGCAGAAAATGAAGTCAATACTTAGGGGAGGATAGATTTTGGTCTGATTGCTGGTTTAGTTTTGGTCCTTCGGGATGGTATCACGTGGGCAGCATTGGGGCAGCATTGAGAAGCCTTGTCTTGTTTCAAAGTTAGCTGTGTTCAATGTAACGTGTTGGCATGATTAATATTAAATTATTGTTGCAAGTTATTATTATTTCTTCTATTTCTTTTACCTTTATTAAATCAGACTGGCCAATTCAATTCTCTTTTGCAATGATTCCCTGGCCAGGGGGTAACACATAGGCATTTTTCTACCATTTCAAGGGCTCTTGTACACAGCTCAGCTGCAGTGCTGCTTTTGTGAATTAAGTTACACTCTTCACCTGACTGAAATGTGCCACAGTTTCTCTGTTTACACACACCAAAAAGCTTTACTGGTAGAGTCCATAGACTTATCTTACTGGCACTGTTGTGATTTCTGGAGCACTATGACCTGGTTTGAATGTCTCCTCACTATTTGACCAACAAATCTTCATGGTTGGTGATTTTTGTCGAAGTTGTGCAGTGCTTGCATACAATAAGGTCCGTGACCAGTTTTGCAGGATAATCATCACAACTGAACTTAACGTTTAGAAATATTGAAACATGCACACAATTGGCAGAACTGAAAAGGCTAATATCACAAATCTACCAATCAAAAACATAGTTGTTTAACTTCATAATCATTTGTTTGTCACTATTAATGCCAAGCCAGATCTTTACCTGCCTCCCCTGACGATACTGATCCGACTCAGAACTTAATTTATTCTTTATACATGCAGATGGATTTGTTTCCTCTGGCAATAAAATGTGCCTGTAGAAGTGGGTGTACATTGACGAGTGGGAGGAAATCCCTACTATCCACTCTGGCAAATTACAACTTGTACAAATACTCGCAAAACCTGAAAACACGGTGACCCCAGTCTACAGCAGAGTCCAAAAAAAAAAAAAAAAAAAAAAAAAGGAACTCATTAAAACTTGTGAAATGTAAAACAATCTGTTTGCTCTGCAGAAACTTCATAGAAAGTCAGAACAGCCCAGTCTCTCCTGCGTGGCTGCTAGTGTACAGTATGTGTCAGCGTGCACTCTGTGTGGTAATGGAGTCGCAGCAGAGCTAAATGAAAGCAGCGGTGTCTGCGAGAGCGCGGCTCAGTTCAAGCCGTGGGTCTTAATCACCGGAGAACTGAGTGAAGGCTCATTAGCTGAATGGATCTTAATGGGGCTAGTTAAGGAGATGAAAAGACACTGTCCCCTTGCACTGCAACAACACATTACTGCAGGTAATGACCCTGCAGGTAATGGAGGAGGGAGGCCCGCCTCGTTTCCAAACTTCACTTGAGGTGCGCCGTCATTTCGGTCTGATCGTTAGAAGAAACGGTGGGAGGTTTTCTTTTTTATCATTTCATGTGTGAAATGACAGCAGAACAATAATGCGAGCACCTCTGGCTTTTTGACTGCAACCAGCACGGAGACAGGAAATCACATATATTCATGCTTTTTAAAGTGGGGACTTTTATCCAAAGTACCATATAGAAGCTTCAATGTGCATACTTTGAGCTCGGGAGGCCCTGCTGGGAAGTCAACCTAAACTACTGAACGCTATGGCACCATGAAATGCACTGTTTGGTGAAGCGCCTCTTCTGAAAAATGCTTCACAGCCATGCCGAGAGTGTATTTTTTTGGGGCGGATGGACACAGCGGGAAACGAACCCTCGGTAGCGGCTCCTTCTCTTCTCTGGATTAGTCACAAGCTCTACAACTTCACCTAAACAAATAACTAACATGCACAAAAATAACAGCTTTGAAAAACATACTGAATTCCCCCCCCAACACACACACACACACACACACACACACACACACACACACACACACACACACACACACACACACACACACACACACACACACACACACACACACTCTCTCGAGTGACTGACGAAAACGAGGGAGCAGACGGAGTGAGGGGGCAAGAGTGTGAGAGAGACGCTGCTGTTGTCATTATGCTTTCCCCTTCATTGGAGGCCCGCTCATCTGGCTAATGGGATTGGCTGCAGCCACCACACACACACACACACACACACACACACACACACACACACACACACACACACACACACACACACACACACACACACACACACACACACACACACAAGCTGGAAGGAGCCCGAAGAGGAGAAAAGCGATGGATGAAAGAAGAGGAGGAGTGGAGGTGTGACTGTCCTTGTCAGCCGACTTGTGTGATGGGAAAGTTATTGGTGTGGGAACATGGGAAGGGACCGAGAGAAGGTTTGGTCAGCGTCACGGCGCAGAGGTCAGCTTTCCATGAACAAGTAGAAAGAAGACCAGCAACGATATTATATGAAGAAGGTGAAAAACTGACAGAAGAGGATGAAAAGACAAGAAGTGAAGTAAGTCTAATAGAGGGGAGGATAATTTATTCATCTTTAAGCAGCTGCACTCTCATCCAGAGACATAAAACAGGCAGATGAAGCACCTGTCTGAGTTGTCTTCTCGTTTGCCCGCCACCTTTTTCACCTCGGCGAGCGCCTCCTCACAGCGCTCCTCCACTTTAACAAGAATCCAAACTGTCCTCCTCTGTTTTTCCTCTCAGTTCTACCAATGTCAGAGTGCACCAACCTCTTACACTGTGCTCTACCTTCAAGTGCACTCTGTGTGTGTGTGTTGGTGTATATGGGATTGAGTGGCAGACTCCAACAAGGCAGAGAAAGGCTGGTTTGTGGTCCATTAGTGGCTTCAAGAGGAATAAAACCTCCCGTCCATCTTCTCGGCAGGACATCGACACACGAAGACGCCAACTCTGCCATGACTTCTGACTTGAGCTTTGTGGATTACGTACAGATGAAGAATGATTTTATAATACAAACCACTGTTCTCTGACAGTAATTACTCTGGGTTATACGTCTACTCAACATTAACTAAACTAACAAATTTAAATGTCTTCCATCAGCTCCTGTTGGGCGTCCGACTTGGTGCTTGGAACAAATTTTGCATATTGCGTTTCGTAGGCTGTTTTCCTTGGCACATTTGAATGTTTTCCATAACTGGAGATGAATGCTAATGATATTTAATGTTGTTATGACAACAAACATAAAATCCCAACAAGGCTCGCTGAGAATCCCTACCTGAACCAGGGTTGACTCCCTCCCAACAATCTCTCTGTTTGTCCTATCCCTTTCTCTCCCTCTGTCCCCTAACGCTGATCGGAACAGTAGAAACCCCCTCTGATTCTGGCTTCTGCAGAAAAGGAAAACAGAAAACTTCTGTGGAATTTTAGAGGTCTGTTTACATGACGACGTTGCTTGGAGCCACTGTAAAACACAACTTTTTAAAAACGGCTCCCTAAGTGGAACTTTTAAAAAAATGCTCTCACTCCGTTTGCCAAGTTTCCTCCGTCACAATTACAGTGTTCAGAGTAACTGAAAACGGAACTTTTTGAAAACGGCTTTCAGAGTGCAACATTTTTGAAACGTTATACTCCGTCTCCACGTAAAAAGGTAAAAATGTTTCCTGAAATTCTGGGTACTGCACAAAAATGCGATAATAATGCTGTTTTCAGCCAAACATAGTCGTGTAAACGCTGCCGTCGTGAAATTCCTCTCCACATATTTACAACCTCTCGAGTGGGGAATTGGCTCTGGTGACTTTCTTTGGGAGACACTTTGCTTTACCCTGTGCAAGTTAAATTCAGCAAAAGACCCCTGACTCTACCGCAGATGAAGCCAGTAGAGACGATACGATGTAAGGATCAATAGATATAGCAACAGATTCTGTTCCTTATGAAAAGTCGACAGATGAAGCAGTAAATGGAAATTCAGGCGCAGGTTTGTGTTACCCCAGTGTGACTGCGCACTGCGGCGTCCTGGTGGCTGCATTTATCATTTCTATGCATGTGTTTTGTTTTGTTGTTTTACTCGCAACAAGCTGTGCAACCAGTGAATAACATGCAGGACCAGAGAGGCCCCATGATGGGAGGAAATGGAGCTTTTAAACACCAAGTACTCATGAGCTACGCTAATGAGCAAACAACCTCAGGAAATGAAATGTCTCTATCCTGCCAACCTTTGTTTAAACCCCAGTAATGAACTTCATGTGAGACAGAACCTGGAGATGGACTGGAAGTGGGAGGAAGAGGGTGATAACAAAGAAGAGGCAGAGCCAGTTGAGGGGGAGGCGGCGGCGAGATAGATGAGGGAACAATAAATGAGCTGCAGACTGAAAGAAGGCAGAGGAGTGAGGTGTTGAGGGGATCGAAAACAAAAAGGAAAACAGGGGGAAAGAGATGGGTATCAGGCAAAGTTAGGAAAAAGCGAGGCTGAAAGAGGCGAGAGGGAGAGGGAGACGGATGGGGAGAGCTGTGGGAGGAGGGGATCGGGGAGAAAGGAGTTAGTGAGCGGAGGATGTGAGAGGAGAATACACACTGAGTCAGAGGCATTAAGGGAGAGGCGAGGAAATGACAACTTCTGAAGTTTGAAGTTGGTGAGTAGTGAGGAGTAAGGTATAATCCACCATTAAAAAGAGGAAAGAACAATTAAGAAAAGCAAAAATCCATAAACAGCAAACATGGTGAGATAATAAGAAAGATTTTCAACATCAACAGTCCATCACACATTAGATGGGAAAACACACATTGTGTAGTTTAGTCATTCCCAAAGTCAAAAACAGCAAAGTGGACTTAGAAATCCTATAAAGTTCTGTGGAATGTAAATTCTAGAAACATAATAATTCAAAATGACCACAAGCTAATGGCAATATAGTGTGTATTAATCATACTTTCACATCTTCTTTCATATCAAAATCACTGTTCTGTTCAATCCATCACATCTGGCCTGTTACAGTCCATGAATATCCACAATATCACATCCACAGCCCTTATTTAACCAAGAAATTATGTTCAAATAGAAAAAACGTATCATGATCTAATTTTACAGTATTTACCAACGATATGAAAAAAAAAACATTTGCGAAAGATATATGAATAAATGAGAATAGAATATAACTACTTTATGAATCCCAGCGGAATACTCCATGTTTCTATCCTCTGTTAAAAAAAACTTCTCAGATAGCTGTTGCTTCATGCATGTTTCTACAAACTCATCCTGACAGCATGGCTTTGACGCTAATGCTAGTATGATAGCGACGAGGTCGCTGTCTTTCATGGGAACTTCACCATATGTTTGACACTTCTGCTTTAAAGAGGTCATATTATGCAAAATTCACTTTCTAATGGTTTCCCAACAGTAATATGTGAAAGTCTGTCCTCTCTCTACCTGGCTTGTTTCAGTTTTTAAAAAGTGTGTTGCTCCAACCAGCCAATCAGAAATCAAAACCTAAATAGTGTCATCGAGGGTTTAGCCAATCCCAATCAAGGTAGGCTCCTCCCTTTGACTCCTCCCACAATTTGGCAGCTCTGCTCTGGCACATGGCACTATGAGAGGAAGTACTTCCTCTTCTTCCCAAGATGGGCATGTGTGGGCGGAGTCAGTCCAGCTCACACAGACACAGCAGATTCTGAATGCAGCTCCTATGATCCAATATTCAAATGGAGGAAAATCAAGAAAATGCTGGATTTGGAGCAATAAACTTTGAATATAACGTTTCTGGACCAATGAGGCCATGTGAAAGTGTTGAAAAGCCGGATAGTATGACCCCTTTAATGGTTAACATGATCGTAGCATAACGCTCTTGAACGCCACGCAGTTCATTCTGTCATAAGAAAAGAAAAAACGAGACAGTGGGGCAGATTTACTGAGA